>NC_072388.2:38903277-40153277 GCF_028885625.2 Pongo pygmaeus | reverse complement strand
TATGTGAGTGACTTGCAATAATAGCTATTACAATAGGATAATTTCAACAACAATTTCTTAAAATATACATATGTATAACAGATATTAAAATACCACAAAATATGAGTATAAAAGGATGCAGTAGTCATCATTTTTATATTTAAAATATATCATATATCTAAAATGTTATCAGTCTAAAAATAATAAACCACTTACTTAAAATCTACTACTCTTGCTAAAATGGAAAGCCTAAATGGAACAAATAGACATCATATTTCATAAATAGATATATAAGCGCCTTTTCAATGATTTGAGTACCCACAGCCAGGATGAGAGTAAAATAATGAACACATTCCTTTATATGAGGCCTCTTTTCGTGTTTTGCATGATAATTAAAGACAAAGATTTTAATGACTGACAATTCTGGGATTCCAGAGAAAGGACAGTTCACAAAAGTGATGAATTACCCCAGATTTTTCTTTTCCGGTACTCTGTAGTCCAGAGTGTTCAGCTTCCTCTTAATGCTGCCTCCTCCTGTGGTTGTTCAATGGCTTCCTGTCTTACAGTCACAAGGGGAAGCTAGCATTGGCTTCCTCATTCCTATTTGCTGCAAGAGAGGTGGCAAATGCCTCTTTCTAACTATGGAAAATAAACTTCCATCCCTGTTAATGCCCCATACGTAGGTACCTATAAAGCAGTACCTATCACCAGTTTAATGTCAATCACTAAATTGTTTAAAGCTGAGTTTCTGAGCCAATGGCTAATAAGGCAGGTGAGATTTAGCTTAGATTTAGCGTAGATGAATCAGGGCTGAGATGTGGAGTTTTGGCCAATTGCCTAAATAAATATGCAGTCAGGAAGAGGTGAGATGTATTTGAGGGAACTGACTATGCTGTCTACCTCATCTAACACGGAGAGCTTTCCCATATGCAGGTGGCATGAGAAACTAATTCAAAATATGTAAATTCTAAATGTGAAGAATCTTATGTTTTAATTTAAAAACATGAACAATAGGTAAGTACATGTAAAATATAGGCTTAAAATGGTTATAATAACTAGAATTTCTGCCTGTTAGTAGCTAAAGAGATATTTCTCTGCCCTTTTCAATCCATGTCAAACAAATCAAAGAACAGGTACTTAATATGACACTTAATGGTATGGTTGGCTAATTTCAGTAAGCTCAATTATCACTTGTACTGGTGATATTTTAAATTGCGAGACAGAGAAGTGCATATTCTACAATTACATTCAACAATCATATTCTTGTGAATCTATTTGTCATGCATTAAAAAATAGATATATTTCCTTTTGACAGATGAGGAACCTAAGGCTTAGAAATGTCAACTAACTTCTCCAAGGTCACTTAGTTAATAAGAGAAGATGCCAAGACCATAGCCAATTATTTTAATAGAGTCCAGTTATTTTTCCACTACATGCATTACAATGTAGCTACATTTTATCTATGTACAACAAGATGCTAGGACACTTTCTGTCTTGGTTTTGGAGACAAAAAGTCTCCAAAGGTTCTTAGCTTCACCTAAGCTAAGAACAACACAAAAAATGAGAAGTATACTTATATTCCACAGTGAAGAGCTAGCCCATGGGTGTAGGATTTATAATATACATGGTCTAAAACCTGTCTAGTAACTTTTGGCCTATCACCCTTTTCTAAAATAAATAAGAGGTTTGAGACTGAAGACATCAGGAAAAAGACTTTCCTTTTTGGGGAAATTTGTAGGACTGCTGAGATTGAGAGAATTTGCCTTTAGCAATGTTCACTAGAGTTATACAGTATGTTAAATCTCAGCCTCAGGATTTAACACTGTGTAGACACTCAATGATAAAAACTAGTGTAACCCTTAAGATGGGTCTGACCATAAGTTATAGAATAACTAACTTTAGCTGGCTTAAAACAATAAGAGAAACTATTTGTCAACAAAAGTGGAAGCTGTGGTGAGAATGGGCTTCAGCAAAGGTCAGAGAGACTCAGGAATTTCATCATGGATCCAAGTTTTGTAACCCTCCTCAAGTGCACAGTGTCAATTTTATTCTAAGGCTGGTGCCTCACCATGTAGGTGGCAATTTAAAACTACGTGTTTTGGTGTTTACATCTAGCAAGACATGGAAAAAATTAGCTTTCATAGCTTTCATTTAAACACAAGAAATATTCTTTCCTCAATATGTTCAGTAAGTCTATCTTCAATATGCATTGATCCATCCAAGCCTACTCTAAGCCATTCCTGCAAGACTGAAAGATCAAACATGTTTTGTCTACGACAATTATATGGGATATAATAGAGGGTGAGTGTGGAGTTGGGAGGGCAACCACGATGTCCATAACTTCTAAGTAGAATCTTCACCATTTACATTCTTTTTTACTTATAAACATGGACAAGTTAAAATGCTAACCTATAAGCTTAGATTTGTTAAAAGAAATTTTAAAATGATCATTGTTATCATGAGCCTGTGTGATTTTTGTAGCAGTAAAGGAGGACAGGATTTAGAAAATACATTGTTTTGACGAAAAACAAAGGTTGAAAGACTCGATTAGAAAATAGAGCATAGAAAAGTAATTCCATCAGAACAAGGATTCTATGGTGGGCTCTGACTTGAAGGAGAGAAGACAGAAAGAAAATCAAACAAAACCAGAGTGCTATGGTTTGAATGTCCCCTTCAAAATGCATGGTGAAATTTATTTGCTAATGTAACCGTGTATTAGCACCAGTAGAGTGGGGTGCTGCTGAAAACATACCTGAACGTGTGGAAGCAACTTTGGAACTGGGTAACAGACAGAGGTTGGAGTATTTTGGATGGCTCAGAAGACAGGAAAATGTGGAAAAGTTTGGCACTTCCTAGAGACTTGTTGAATGGCTTTGCCCAAAATGCTGATAGGGATAAGGACAGTAAAGTCCAGGCTGAGGTGGTCTCAGATGGAGATGAGGATCTTGTTGGGAACTGGAATAAGGGTGACTCTTGCTATGTTTTAGCAAAGAGACTGGCAGCATTTTGCCCCGCCATAGATATTTGTGGAATTTTGAACTTGATAGAGATGATTTAGGGTATCTGGCAGAAGAAATTTCTAAGCAGCAAAGCATTGAAGAGGTGACTTGTGTGCTGTTAAAGGCAGTCAGTTTTACAGGGGAAGCAGAACACAAAAGTTCTGAAAATTTGCAGTCTGACAATGCAACAGAAAAGAAAATCTCATTTTCTGAGGAGAAATCCAAGCTGGCTGCAGAAATTTGTATAAGTAACAAGGAGCCCGATGTTAATCCCCAAGACAATGGAAAAAATGTCTCCAGGGCATGTCAGAGGTCTTCATGGCAGTCCCTCCTATCACAGGCCCAAAGGCTGAGGAGGAAAAAGTGGTTCTGGGGGCCAGTCGCAGGTCCCCCATGCTGTGTGCAGCCTAGGGACTAGGTGTCCTGTGTACCAGCTGCTCCAGTTGTGGTAGAAAGGGGCCAACATAGAGCTCAGAACGTGGCTTCATAGGGTGCAAGCCCCAAGTCTTGGCAGCTTCCATGTGGTGTTGAGCCTGCCAGTGCACAGAAGTCAAGAATTGGAGTTTGGGAACCTCCACCTAGATTTCAGAAGATGTATGGAAACGCCTGAATGCCCAGGGAGAAGTTTGCTGCAGGGGCAGGGCCTTCGTGGAGAACCTCTGCTTGGGCAGTGTGGAAGGGAAATGTGGGGTCAGAGCACCCACACAGAGTCCCTACTGGAGTACCACCTAGTGGAGCTATGAGAAGAGGGCCACTGTCTTCCGGACCCCAGAATGATAGATCCAATGACAGTTTGCACCGTGCACCTGAAAAAGCCACAGACACTCAACGTCAGCCTGTGGAAGCAGCCAGGAGGGAGACTGTACCCTGCAAAGCAACAGGGGCATGCTCTTGTACTTCCCAACCTCCAGAAATGTGAGCTGAATAAACTTATTTTCCTCATACATTTCCCAGTCTGTGGTATTCCGTTATAGCAGCAGAAAATGAACAAAGGCACAGAGAAAGCACACTCCTTTGCTTCTGAAAAAAGTGTCCATCTGAAAATTAAAGTTAAGGTGAGATACCACATGAGGTATTTTTGTTAAAGGAAGAGGTTTAAAAAGAACACAGAGGCAGAGTTGGAATTCTGACCTTTCATATGGAACCATAGAATGTTCTACATTATAAACCTAATTGAAACCTCTTCAATGTGTTAAACATTCCACATTATTGGATCAAATGACAGAATTTCTGGTGACTCAATACAAAGGAAGGATATAAGATCAAAAATAAAATAATGCCAAAGATGTGGTCTTAAAGAATCCCTCTTTGATTTTTAAATAAATCATTTCAGAATGGTAATGCAGTGTCATGCATTAGAGAAAGCACAAGATTTTGAAGATGTTTTCTCTCCGATTTGTTTCAATTTTCTCTCTATGTTCATATACCTTAATATACAAATTCCTTTAATTCATGGATATGTTACTCATGGATATAAGGATCTTGAAAATCTGCCTGCCTCTGCATACCTTCCACCACCAATATTTTATATAACCCTTTAACATTCTATGTTTTTGAAAGTTTAAGGACTATGTTACCCAGAACGCTTGAAATGAAACATTCTAAAAAGTCGCAATGATTTTTCAGCACTTTTTTTTTTTAAGATGTAATCATGCAGTGGCATGATTACAGCTCCCTGCAGCCTGAACCTCCTGTGCTCAAGCAATACTCCTGCCTCAGCCTCCTGAGTAGCTGGGACTATAGGTGTGCACCACCACTCCTAGCTAATTTCTACATTATTTGTAGAGATGGGGTTTTGCCATGAGCTCAGGCTGGTCTTGAACTCCTGGGCTCAAGCAATTTGCCTGCCTTGGCCTCCCAAAGTGCTGAGATTACAGGCATGAGCCACCACACCCAGCTGATTTTTAGCATCTTTGACTAAAAAAATCTAAAATACCAATGTCCTCTACACATTAGAAAATAGCACGTCTGTCCAATTAAATTAGTTCTGATTATAGTAAATAAAACCTTACCAGTTCACTACAGCAAAGGGAAAAAATTAATCCGATTTTGTTAACCATGCATAATTTTGAAGTAATAACGGACTATTATATAGTTCAGTAACAATTCTTGTATGATAATTATATGTCAAGTATTATGTTTTCTGCTTTGGGGGTAAATAATATGTTGATTCATCTAGGCAAAGCTCATGATTTAATGTAAGTCCTTGAGGAGAAGCATGACCAAATTTATGTGGGCAGCCAAGAGAAAGAGAAAGAAGTAACCCTCTAAATATCAACTAAAGAGGACAATAATTATGATTCTCAAGTCTCTGTTCCCTTGAATTCCATATCCCATCCACTTAAAGTAAGCACTTTTAAAAATCTTATGTTTTCCATTTCTTTTTTTCCTGAATTTATTGAGGTATAATTGCCATAAAAAGGATACACATAATTAATGCCATTTCTCTTATATAATTTAGTTTTGCATTTATACGCATGTAGTTATGTTCCATTTTAACTGCTGCATGATATTCCCTTTTAAAAATACAACTCCATTTACACATTAATTGCTCTGACAGTGGACATTTGATTGTAACCTGCTGCTGCTACAAGAAATATAGGCATGAACCTTCTTCTTTTCTAACTCACCTTAAGAAAAATTTCTCTGGAATTATTACACTCCAACAACTGAATATATGAAGTTATAAGGCATGAACACACTCAACTTTAAAAGATAATGACAAATTGTTTCAGGAAGAGATTGTTTCAATTTACCTCTCACCAGCAGGCAAAATTATTAATGTTCTCTATACACTGTAACTTGACTATAAATGACTAACAGTTTGCCAATATGGTATATTTGAAATGGTATCTCACTTCATTCTTAATTTTTAATTTTCTGATTACCAATAAAATTGAAAGTACTTCTATAGGTTTATTGATCATTCTTCTTTCCTCTTCTGGCAAATATATCTTTATGCCTTTTGACTATTTCACAATGAGATTCTGGAGATTTTAGATTTTATATAGATTTTTTTGTATACTTCAATACTAATCATTTCAATTTTATGTGTTACACATATCTTCAGTTTTATGTTAATAAAGACAAGTTTATAGATTGTCTTTGTACTTGATGTACTTTATCAAATATATGTTTAAAAATCTTAATTGTACGAGTCTAATTTCTCAGTACTGTTTTCCATGGTTTGCATACATTTTTCTTTACTATTTATTGTTAATATGTTGCTTAAAATTTTCCCTTACATTATGAAGACTCTCCCATTATTTACTTTGAAATTACTAACAGACTGTTTTGCACATTTAAGTCTTTAGCTGGAATTGATTTGGGATTACTGTAGTCATTTTCAAATATTTTCACATGCATATTCAGTAGCTGGTTCTACAGCTTTCTTAATAATCCATTCTTTCCCACTAATCTGCAAAGACATTTCTATGATATACAGTTTTCATATTTGCATAGATTTGTTTGTAGACTCTCTTTTTTTAATCAGACTCTTCCATGAATATTTCCTTGCTAATACCATACGCTTTTATTTTCCTTTTATAAATTATATTTCTGTTTACATTTGTTTTATTTTATTTTATTTTATTTTCATGGAAAATAATAATTATATATATTTGTGGAGTAAAATGTGATGCTGTGATATATCTATACATTGTACCAGATTAAATCGAGACAATTAACATATTCATCACCACACATCTTTTCTGGTGAAAAAAATTTAAAATCTATTATTTTAAACTTCAAAATGGGAGGAGCAGCAAAAGTGGAAAGTTTGGGCATGAGATCAAATTTAAGCTGTTATTAGCATAAAATAGCCTGTTTTAAGATGTCTTATGCAAACTTATAGTAATCACCTTCTCTTTCTTGCTTAGGTTATATAAAAATTGTTGTGATTTGGTAGAATACCTAAACCTGTTCATTTAAAAAGAAATATGTCTTGGCTATTTTTGACCCTTTCTCTTTAAATATTAATTTTAGAATTGCCAAGTTATTTAACAAAACCTATTATCCTTTTGTTTCGAATGACATTTAATCTGTGGATCAATTTTAGAAGAAGATATCTAGATACAAAACTAACGCAAAATTCAAAACATTTTATCTTTTATTTTTTCTTTGTCATAGAGATGGGGTCTCACTATGTTGCCTAAGCTTGTCTCGAACTCCTGGCCTCAAACAATCCTTCTACCTCAGCCTCCCAAAGTGCTGGGATTATAGGTGTAAGCCACTGTGCCTGGCCCAAAACCTTTTTTTTAATGAAAATTATAAATCTTACAGAGTTTTTAATCCTGTCTTGAAAGACAATATAATTTTTAAAAGAGATGTACCTGATCTGTTTATAAGAATGTTTTGACATATATTAGATTATCTCAAGCTGTCCCTCAGGTCTCTCAGTCTCTCTTGCATATTCCCCGATATTACTTCCACTGCTTTTGTATCATTTCTTCAGTTCTCGTCATCTTCAACAATTCTTTCTTCTATTGTGTCTAACCTGCTGTTGGATGGATTTTTAATTACAACATTATTTTTCATTTAATGAAGTGTCATTTAGCTCTTTTCCTAATCCTCATGGCAATTTTTCATAGTATACAATTCCTAAGCATCATTTTGATTCATATATATGTGTGCATACACACACACACACACATACACACACAATGGTTTTATATTCCAGAATTATCATTCCAAAATCTGCGAACATGGAGAGTCTAATTCTGTTTTCTTTGACTTCTTCTTGATCTTATTGTTTTATTCATAATGGATTTTTTTATATTTTCAGATGTATTCCTGTGATTTTACATTAATAACAGTTTATCTGTGAAACGGAATCTTCTTTTTAAGGAGGTTTTCTTTAGAAAGAAACTGTGATTGCTTCTGCAAGCTATCCATTAAACACTACAAACCTGGGACTACATTAAAAGTAATTTATAGCTTAAGATTATTTGGAACAAGAAGTACAGATATCCAGGTCCCAAATCTATTCCATATGATGGGGAGATTTGAATTCTCAGGAGATATATACATATGTCCTCTGTGTTTTTCTCCCCTTCTGTGTAAAACATTTTTCTTATCTCTATGATTCAGTAAGATGTTACTCTCCAGGGTTGGCTTTATATAGGCAACTCCTATGAGACACTCATCTACATGTGCCCTGGCTTTGTACCCTGTCCTCTGCACCATGTACCCATCAAACAAAAGAAGCTCAATGTCTTCTATGACTACTTTATAGTTTTTATACAGCTCTAGCTTCCTATTTTCACTTGCCTTTTATGCCTTAGTCAATATTCATTCGATTCCTGAAAATATGTGTGCATGCGTGTGTGTGTATGTGTGTGGGTGTACATATGTATTGCCTATTTAAGACCATTTTTTTCATCTTTATAGTAAGATGTTTCTTCAGGATATCTAGTATTCTTTCTTGACAGAGAGAAACTCATGGATATAATTTAAATACATAGTTTCAATTATTATTTTGAGTGATTGTCAGAGTGGAGTCATCAAATTATTGATTATCTAAATATGCAAGTCAGATGAAAAATGCATCGGCATTTAAAAATATGGCACATGTACACCATGGAATACTATGCAGCCATAAAAAATGATGAGTTCACGTCCTTTGTAGGGACATGGATGAAGCTGGAAACCATCATTCTCAGCAAACTGTCGCAAGGACAGAAAACCAAACACCGAATGTTCTCACTCATAGGTGGGAATTGAACAATGAGAACACTTGGACACAGGCAGGGGAACATCACACACCGGGGCCTGTCGTGGGGTTGGGGGACGGGGGAGGGATAACATTAGGAGATATACCTAATGTAAATGATGAGTTAATGGGTGCAGCACACCAACTTGGCACGTGTATACATATGTAACAAATCTGCACATTGTGCACATGTACCGTAGAACTTAAGTATAATAAAAAAAATTAAAAAATAAAATATATATGTTTTAATTTATGTTTTATCCCTTTTTCAGTGTAAAGTAGATCAAGACATCTTGTTAGTTATAACAAAATGAACTACTACTATCTTCATAAAACAGTATCTTATGCTGTTACTCTACATTAACAAAAAACACACCTACATTATCAGGAAACCCTCTACTGAATACATATTTGAAAAGATATAACCACATTAGCTATTTCAAAAAAGATTAAGAAAAATATGTGAAATGCTTTTAAAAACTTATTCCTGAAGTAACTTTAATAAGCCATGATGCAAGAATATGCCACTAATGAAATTTCATTAATCTGAGGTCCTTTCAAAATGTTTGGAGACTGAGACTCTTGGTCAGTATCTAAAACTGTTTCATACTAATACCAAAGCAAATGTATTGATACTTTCTTGCAGTATTATATTGGAACACAAATTAATAATCCAATACATTCATATTATTGCTTTAAAAGTTTTGCCTGTAAACAACCTTGATCTACAGACTTCAAGAGCTGTAAATTATGCTACATTTATTTAAAAAACAACAATATATTCTATCATGATATTTGAATTTAGAATAGGTAATAATTAAGTGTGAAACACTCCAGTTAGTCTATGCTCAGAGAAAAAAAAACTGAATACAGACCCTGGATTTCAACATTATTGTTTGATGCTTTTTATTTGATGGTGGTTGTTTATTTATTTAGGTATATTTACATCTATAGTAAAGTCACTTAAGCTGCAATACATTTTATTTTCCTTTGAATTTTTATATTGGAGTAAAATATTATATTTTTCTATTTAGGTAAAATTGAGACAAATCTACTTTTTACTATTGATAAAATATTAACTCAAAATAAGCTTATATTATCTTTTATATTTCCTATTATGTTATTTTGGCTTTTTGTCTATATGTTCCTAAAATTAAAATAAAATTCCAGGAAGATACAAGTAAATCAAATAAAACAGATAAATTAAGATGTGTGACATACAGTGTCATTCTTCACATGCAAAGAGAAATTCCACACCACAGTTAATGCTATAAAAAGGACTGGCAGGTAAGATATTCAATAGGCTTAAAATATGACTAGGAAAACATTTGAAGCAAAATATAAAAAAGGAATTAATAAATGGGAAAATAAATGTATGAAGTATTTCCCTGTCAACATCTTTAATAAACAGTGTGAAAAATGAGAAGTGATTTCAAGTTCTAGTCCTCAAAAATATAATAGAATTCCAAGTCTGGGTCCAAAAATATACAAAGCAGGTTAGGTCATCTCATTTTGCCATATAAACAAGGAAGTCTTCTGAGTTCCACTCAAAAGAAATTAGGAAACAACCAAATGAATCTTTCACTAGCCAAATTTGTGTTAATTTCAGCATATTGATATTCAACAGGCAATCAATCCAAAAGATATAAAACAAAATAAAATATACATTATGTTTGATGCTAGGAAACCAAGATATTCTGAAAACCAGGAAACAAAGGAAAATAATCAAACATACAGTTACATGAACTGTACCTAAGTGGAAGAAACAGTTGGTACGAGTTTTACTTTCTAGAAGACTTACAGCTAAGAAATAAAGAAAGAAAGATAAACCTAGAATATCACCACTTTCATATCCTAATGAATAATGACTCTCAATAATGCTCAAAATATCATTAGGGAACACCAGATGGATACGTTTTTAACACATGTGCTAGTCTCACAATACATGAAAGCTCAATTCTTAAGATAAGCCAGACACAATGTACCTCCTGATAAAAACAGTTGGAAGTACACAACGCCATCTATGAAGAATATTGATTTTAAAATGTGAATCTAAATCTTACCAGGCCTCTGTATCTTGCATCTAGCTACTAATCCACAGGAAATACAATCAATAACAAAACGTAAAAAAAAAAAAAACAAGGAATTCAGCAAAATCCATAATGGGAGGGATCAATATAGAATAAAGCAGCCTACTTACTTCAAGGAATTCCTGGCAAGGGAGGTGGGAAATGAAAATTCATAGACTTGAAGATACTTCAGAAACATCGACTAATTGTAATTCTTGGATTTTATTTTAATCTTGATTAGAAGAACAATCATGAAAAGAACCTTTATGAAGCAAATACGGAAATTTGAACAGTGATTAGATATTTGATTATACAAATAAAGTAATAGTAGCTTTTTAAGCCTGATAATAGTATCACAGATTTGTTTTTTAAAGTTCTTAATCTTTAGCAATGAATGCTCAAATATTTACAGATGAAATAATACAATGTTAGAGATAAATATTTCAAGTTGTTGAATGAGAATAGGCAGATGAATGAATAAGATTAGCCATTTGGTGATAACTATTGAAGGTGGGTAATGTGTACTTGGGCATTTATTATACTGTTCTTTATATTTTTTAATGTATGTTTAAAGTTTCCTGCAATCAAAATAACAAAAATATTTAATATGCAATATGATATAATCCCTATGAGAAATGTTTTCCCAAAAATAAAAACTTCATGAATATGGAAAAAGTACTAATATGAAATACTTTACTATACATTTTGGTACTTAATTCATCATCTTTTTTAATATCAAAAATTGGTTTTGATAATTTGTTAATAGTTTAATTTGTATTGGCATATATATGGCATCTTATTTATTGCTCAAAACAGTTAACATGTATAAATATTTAAACATTAGCAGGTATTTAGTTTTTGAACATCTTTTAATTAGGTCAATACCTTCCCTCATTAATTAGTCACTTAGGGGCCAAGAAACTTCTGTGTAAAAGAATTAACAGTTAATATTTTAGTCTTTGTGGCAATATATAACCATTGAGCTCTACCAATGCAG
This sequence comes from Pongo pygmaeus, assembly GCF_028885625.2. NCBI lineage: Eukaryota > Metazoa > Chordata > Mammalia > Primates > Hominidae > Pongo > Pongo pygmaeus. Next base: position 40,141,523 of record NC_072388.2, on the reverse strand, counting down.
TCCAAAAGCAGCCATAGATGATATGCAAATGAACAGAGGCATAAGTTCCAATAAAACTTTATTTACAAACATCAAGCAGGGGGTTGCATTTGTCAATGTGCTCTAGTTTGCTAACACTTGAAAATAATTAATTTAAATTAGTATTGTACTGACAGAATAATAGAAAATAGACTAAGAGAGAAAGTCCAGAAGTATATTTTAGTATATATAAAAGTAAAGTAAGTGGCAAGGGTCATATTTCAATTTAGTGAGAAAAGGATAATGAGTTTCATCATTTACTAATGCTAACATACTTAATAGCCATACAGACAAAATCTAATTTAAATCCTTTCATCACATTATTTGTAAAAATATACAAAGATTGATTAAATACGCAAAATAAAGCAATATATAATCTTAGAAACATGATATTATCATATTCATTCAGTGACTTGGGAAGAATTCTTAACCAAAACATAAAACTTAAGAGGAAAAAGACAGATTTGACAGTAGCAGGTAGTACCCAAAATTTAATAAATAAGACAGATAATCCAATAGTAATGTAGGAAAAGGATAAGCATGGCAGAGAATGCCTCTGACCTCCTAATATATATTCTTGCCTTCCACCTTAGTAAGATAAAATTGCATTTAAGGCAGGCCTTCTTCCAACAACGTAAAACACTACACTTCATAAACTATATTGTAATTATTTGTGGCAGTACCTACCTTCCAGTTAATACTATATAGGCAGGCAGAACAAATTTGTGCATTTAGGGAAGATTTATTTTAAAGGGAGGGAGCAAGTGCACTTCCTTCTCCTCCTCCTGTCTCCAGATGCCGGGGATGTAGATTTAATGGTTAAAGTTCCAGCCCATTTTTGTGGATCAGGTAGAAGATGCTAAGCACAACAGAACACAGACTGGACCCAGGACCCAGGTTATAGTAGAAAGCCACCATTATAGGCACTGCTAACATCTAGATCTCTTTTATAACAGAAACTTATCTTTCTATATGGCTTTACATACTATTATTTACAGTGTTTTATTTAATGCAGCTAAATCTAGCTCTACTTAACAAAAGGAAAAATATTCATATGAAAGCAAAACAAAAGCCCGCAAACACATAAAAAGATGCTCAATATAAAATTAAAACAACACTAAGATATTAGATAACATCCATCACATAGACTGGTATAAATTTAAATGAATGATAATAACTACAGATGGCCTGGATGAGAAGACATACTCATATATGAATAAAGGAATGTGGATTTTGATAGGCTTTTTAAAAGTCAAACTGACAATATAAACAGAATCTTTGACTCAATAAGCCCTCTCCTGGGAATCTATTCCACTGAAGAATAAAAAACAAAAAATAAAAATTTTTAAAAAAGCACTAAAATTTTTAGGGTAAAGTACAGGAACGGCCGGACATGGTGGCTCATGCCTGTAATCCCAGCACTTTGGGAGGCTGAGGTTGGCGGATCACCTGAGGTCAGGAGTTCGAGACCAGCCTGGCCAACATGGAGAAACCCCGTCTCTACTAAAAATACAAAATTAGCCAGGCGTGATGGCACATGCCCGTAATCACAGCTACTCAGGAGGCTGAGGCAAGATAATCGCTTGAACCTGGGAGGTGCAGGTTGCAGTGAGCCAAGATCGTGCCATTGCACTCCAGCCTGGGCAACAAGTGCAAAACTCTGTCTCAAAAAAAAAAAAAAAAAAAAGAGTACCGGAACTTTGTTGTAGCATGTTTGTAGTAGTAAAAATAAACAAACAGCATAAGTGATATCAATGTGCATATGGTTGAATCAATTATTGCCAGGTTTATTATGATGAGATAAAAAGGAAGAAATTGGAGGCACAGTAGTCGAGTTGGCAGGATTTCCACAAGGTATGCTTAAATGATTAATGTGTATACGTTGAACACAAGTTTACAAAAGCAAACAGTGATAACATATGTGTAAAGGGGTGTGGGTGTGTTGGAGGGATATGAAACATGTTTGTATTGCAGAGAAAAGAAAAACGGATATTGTATAAACTATATAAAGATCATTTACTATAAATGTGTAAACGCTGTATATAAAATACCATGTAAATGACATATGAGCATAATGAGACATATGGAACTATAAACATGTTGCTAGATTACCTTGGGTAGGGATAGAGTACGATGTGGATAAAGAATAGAGGAGCTGGACAAAGAAGAAAAAGAAAAGAAAAGTGTATTACCCTATCATAAAATAGTCTATACAATGTCTTATATGATCCTATCATTTTTATGTCCGTGTGCATGCTCATGTATATGTGCATATGACGTAAGATTAATCACCAAAATATTAATGGCATTTCACAAGTACTAAAATATTTTATAATGCAAAATAGTATGTATTATTTCATATATGTTCCTTAATTTCAAATTGTAATATTATCATTTCAAAACAATTCAAAAATTACCTTAGTCACCTCAAGAATTTTCACAATCTAGAACAAGGTACTTGGAGAACCAGCAGCTCTGGTGACATTAGTATTTATGTCACTTTAGTATCTTTGTTGTCGCTAAGAAAGCAACTGAGGCCATAGCACTGCGCAGAGTAGTGTGTTACATTGTTTAGTTTGGGGATTTTTTTTTTTTTTTTTTGCATTTTCACCAAACAGATTTTGAGGCTTATTTGCAGTTATATTAGTTAATTTATATGAAAAATTGTTACTCTCTCCTTTTGAAAAATGGTACATTTTAGTATTTAAGTGCTCCTAGAAACAAACAAGTGAACCAGTCAAGCCACATAACTTATCCATATAATTAATGAGTGAGTGATACAGCTGACTAGCCTACATACATCACATCATTAAACTGTATCTCACTTTTATCTTTTATTCTTTAAGAGCATTTGGAAGATGAGCAGGTAGAATCCAGAAACCTAATTGCTTACAATAAGTTTATTTCTCCAGAGATGTATAATATATTCCAGCTAACATAATAGGTTTCTTCTTTATTTCCTCTCCCAAAATGTTTTTCAAAGACACTTATTTCCTGTTGTATATATAACTAAGGAACGATAATAGGAAAGTGGCATGATCCTTCACTTTCAAAAAAACACAAAGCTAAGAAACACCTCTGCAACTAGTAGAATAAGTGATAATATATTTTGACATGTGGATAGGAAAAATAATGACAAGTATAAAAATAAGTCTATCGAGGTGTGGTGGCATGCATCTGTAGTTCCACCCACTTGGGAGGCTGAGGCAGGAGGATGGCTTGGGCTCAGGAGTTCAAGACCGTGGTACACTATGATTGCCTGTGAATAGCAAATGTACTCCAGCCTGGGCAACATAGCGAGACTCCATATCTCACAGACACACACACACACACACAGACACAGACAAAGAGAGAGAGAAAAAAAAGTATAACAATAAGTCCAGAAAACAGAGGTGAAATTCTCACTGAAAGTGAGGTACAAGCAATACAAGGACAGAGGTAAAGTAATGAGATGATGAGACAATGCCAGGGAAAAGAGAGAAAGGGAAACCACGTGGCTACTCTGGAAGTTATAAATAATTCCCCAACTACAGTTCTGGCTGCTGATGTCTAAAGATGGCCTCCATATTAGAGAAATATATTTGGAGATAAAAAAGCATTCATTTAAATTCAAATAAGCGCAATCCAGTAGCTACTGGTAAAGGTCTATTTTGGCCACTGTTAGCCCACACACTTCTTTTAAAAACATTATTGTCCTTCAGCTTCTTTTTGTGGAGATATGATCTCCTTGAGTCTAGAATATAGAAGGTCATATTAACAGGGTAAAAAAATCTGGGGTAAATAATGGAGCTACCTAGATTGGAGTGATAAGCAAGTTGGACACAGAATTTTGAAGATTTTCTTCATCCTTATGCTCTGCTTGACATTGTTAAATATGAGTATTAAGTCCCATTAAAAGAAGATACATGAAAGTCAAAGTCCCCAAAGAAAACAAATCTACACTATCAAGGTGTGACATAAAATTGTTACAATAATGCTGATAAAATACTTACATTTATTGTACCACCTGACACTATCATCTTTGAAGGCAAATGTGCTGATTTTCAAAGGGTTACCATGAAATGATCATCAAATCTGAGGCATTTACTCTGAGAATGTGCACATCATTGTAGGCAATTATTTATAAATAGTTATTCTCCCAAAAGAAAGAAAACAAGGAACAAAAACTGATGTGTGTGGCAGCCTTTTTAAAGAAAACACTTTTGCTGGGGAAAAAAAAAAAAACACTGTCTTACTTGTCATGCTCTGAAGGCCATTCTGTTTAATAAAATAAGTTTAAAAGGAAAACTGAGAAAACTGATTAAATAGTCAGAATGGAATAATTAATGCAGTTTTTTACAAGCTGACAAAATGTTGTCACTTCATGGGTCTTGATTTTTCAAGAAAAATAAAAGGAAAAAGTCCAATGCTTGTTTATAGAAACCTTCTCTTCCAAGAAAAATAGCTATTTTTAAAGAAACCATTAATTTTACTAAATCTGTCCTTATAACATATGCACATGGTATGTAAATTAGAACCCATCATCAAATATTACTATATTTAAAGGGCTGGAAGAAATTAACTGAAGAATTAAATTAATTAAATTGTTTAATTTCTAATTAACTAAACGACAATATTCCATTTGTAGATAAATACAGACATTATCATCAGACTTTGATAGCTACACAGCAGTCTTAAAATATTCCTAGTTTATAAAATCTGAATTTTCATTTCATTCCTCTTTCATTTTTACCAGGAGAGCTAAAAGGATCTTTTAATAATTGTCACACATTCGAATTTGAAAGTGATAAAGGGGTGCCACGGTTTTAAAAGATACAGGTAAAAATACACTTTGAATTATTTTAGCCTCAGGAGGGGGTTTAGTACTGCTTCACCAAGTTCTTTCTCTCTCTTAACTGAGAGATAGAAAATATATATTGTTTTTGTCTTTGGTTCTGTTTATATGCTGGATTACATTTACTGATTTGCATATATTGAACCAGCCTTGCATCCCAGGGATGAAGCCCACTTGATCATGGTGGATAAGCTTTTTGATGTGCTGCTGGATTCGGTTTGCCAGTATTTTATTGAGGATTTTTGCATCAATGTTCATCAAGGATATTGGTCTAAAATTCTCTTTTTTGGTTGTGTCTCTGCCCGGCTTTGGTATCAGGATGATGCTGGCCTCATAAAATGAGTTAGGGAGGATTCCCTCTTTTTCTATTGATTGGAATAGTTTCAGAAGGAATGGTACCAGTTCCTCCTTGTACCTCTGGTAGAATTTGGCTGTGAATCCATCTGGTCCTGGACTCTTTTTGGTTGGTAAGCTATTGATTATTGCCACAATTTCAGAGCCTGTTATTGGTCTATTCAGAGATTCAACTTCTTCCTGGTTTAGTCTTGGGAGAGTGTATGTGTCGAGGAATTTATCCATTTCCTCTAGATTTTCTAGTTTATTTGCGTAGAGGTGTTTGTAGTATTCTCTGATGGTAGTTTGTATTTCTGTGGAATCAACCCAAATGTCCAACAATGATAGACTGGATTAAGAAAATGTGGCATATATACACCATAGAATACTATGCAGCCATAAAAAATGATGAGTTCATGTCCTTTGTAGGGACATGGATGAAATTGGAAATCATCATTCTCAGTAAACTATCTCAAGGACAAAAAACCAAACACCACATGTTCTCACTCATAGATGGGAATTGAACAATGAGAACACATGGACACAGGAAGGGGAACATCACACTCTGGGGAGTTGTGGGGTGGGGGGAGGGGGGAGGGATAGCATTAGGAGATATACCTAATGCTAAATGACGAGTTAATGGGTGCAGCACACCAACATGGCACACGTGTACTTATGTAACTAACCTGCACATTGTGCACATGTACCCTAAAACTTAAAGTATAATAAAAAAAGAAGAAAAAAAAAAGAAAATATATATTGTTTAAGTAGTAGTGTATATCCATATCTCCAGAAAGTACTGTAGAAATTAATGTGATTATGCTTATAAAACATATTCATTCTGGGTTTAGTGGCTCATGTCTATAGTCCCAGAGCTTTGAGAGACCCAGAGCTTTGAGAGACCCAAGCAGGAGGATGGCTCTAGGTCAGGTGTTCAGGATCAGCCTGTGCAACACAACAAAACCCCATCTCAAAAAAATAAAAAAATAAAAATTAGCTGGCGCAGTGGCATGTTCTTGTAGACCCAGCTCTCTGGGAGGCTGAGGCAGGAGAATCCCTGGAGCCCAGGAGTTTGAGAGTCTAATGAGCTATGATTGTGTCACTGCTCTCCACCCTGGGTGAAAGAGCAAGACCCTGTCTCTAAAAAACAAACAAACAAAACCTTCACCACCAACAACAAGAAGAATCACATTGGGCCCTTGAATAGAAGCTGCTTTAATTATAAGCAGAATTATAGAAAGTATATAATGTATTGTGCCAGTGGCTTCCTATTGATTTAATTTAGAAGTGTGAACTGTATTTCACTTCAGCATCCTTGTATGTCGCTCCATGGATTCCCTGCATGTGTCACCTTGAGCAAGCTACCTAACTTCTCTGAGTCTTGGTGTCTTTATTTGTAACACAGACAAAAACCTCAATTTATCTAGGCTTCACTAACTTGTATTTACAGATGGAGTCATGCTAATAACAATTACCAGGATTTTATTTAAATTCTCTCTCATTTGCTCACACTGGGTATGTATTCATCTACCTAACCAGTACAGGATCTTCAGAATAAGTCCTATGCTTAGTCCTGAGCAAGTCTCCTATTTCTAATATTGCCACTGCTCCAGGAGGTTCTGCTCCAACTAACTGCTTAGCCAAAGCACTACCTACCAGTGCTCCTCATACTTTAGGATGGGGAGCTTGTTAAAATGCAGATTCTTAATAGTAAATCAGGGGTTGGGCTTGAGGTTCTGCTTTTCTGAAAGGCTTCTAGGTGATGCTAATGCTGTTGATCCATCAGCCAAGTTTAAAAGGTCACAACTTTCAAAGTAGTGCTAATCTCCACTTTTCCCTTTGATATTCATGATGCTGTCACCATCACCCCGAGCCTTCTCAACAATGAGTCCTCTTGGTGATCCGTGTCAAGCCTTCTCAACAATGAGTCCTCTTGGTGATCCATGTCAAGTGAGATGGCGGAGTTTCTCTTCCTATCACATTCTGCATTTCCCTGTGTATTACAGCATTTATTGAAGCAGCCTTTCTTTATCTGCCCATAAAGCACACCTATATTCATGCAGGTAGGATAGGGACAGGGACAGGTTTTTATCTATCAAATCAGAAACATCCACTTACCAATTAATGCTTTGTGATGAACCCACTTCGGCTTGGCATCTTCTTTGTTTAAAGAGGTATTCTGTCCCAAAAGAGACTTTACCACACAAATTATTTTTGTAACATCTGCAAAATAAGTTCACTATATATTTTTGGTCTGAGCTCTAGCAGTAAGAAATTGACAGTTTAAATACAAGCTTAGGCCCCCATTGTTATAATAATAATCACTTTGAAGAGTTATTATGAGGATTAAAAAATAATGTATGTACAGCATGTGGTTCATATTATGAGCTGAGTAAGTGTTATGTATTCTGATGGTCCATCAATACTTAGTGAACACTTGGAGTGATAAATGCTTCATAAAACAACATTCCCTTTAGCAGACTCATAGTTCTACAATAGCATCTAATTGATCAGCATATTCTAAATTTTAAAAAGGTGTGTTTATTCATGTATTCTGCAAATATATAATGAGTATTAACTCAATCAGATATGTTACCAAGAAATAAGAGATGAAAAACCCCTGTCCTTACAGAGCTAACATTTTGGAGGGAGCATTAGAGCCAAACATTAATTTACCTTTCCATTTTGTATTAGCTAGGAACAAAGTTTTCTTATTTAATAAGCTCTTGGTATGTATGCCTACACCACTATGTTCAAAATCACTACCACCACAGCCATCATCTTTACTGTTACCAAGAACAAGAGAGGTTAACTACCTTGTATTCTAGTCCCAACCATTATCTAAGAGATAGCTGTTTCTGGACAAGAAATTTCCTCCCTTGGTTATGATCTTCCTCATCTATAGAGTTATAGTATTGTACAATATTAGTTCTAAGTTTCTTCCCAAACCTATTACTCTATGATTTTATGATTATATCCCTCTTTTTAAATCCTCAAAGCTAGGATCCATTTTCTCCCTACTCGACAAGTTCAAAAACTGGTTTGCATGTTTTGTTTTTCTTTTCTTTTCTTTTCTTCTCTTCTCTTTTCTTTTCTTTTCTGTCTTACACATGCAGACATCTATACTACCTCTAATAATACATTGTGAAACCCCATATCATCCTGTTTTTAAAAAAGGAAAAGCTTCTCTCCTTCATGCTATTGATGATCATATTCACTCTCTATCACTCATTTACGCTTCATATAACCATGCCTTGTAACTTGTCATCATATAGCATATTTCAAACCCAAAGTTTCAGACATTTTTTTGCCCCTGTGTCTCACAAAGTAATTCATTTTTTCCTCCTTACATTCATCAAAAACTTCAAACTAAATTTCTTTCTAATTGACTCAACTCAGTTGTTCCTTTCTAGCTACCTGTGCTTCTCCTAATATTAATAGCCAACTATTGTCATGTAACCCTTACTGCCCCTCCAAAATTATGTTCTGTGCTACTATCAACAGTGGTCACAAGTCCCTCACTACACAAAATCATCTACTTCTCCATTACCTTCCCTGGGCTGCAGCACAATAACATGTACCTTGCCCACCACAAATTCATGTTTCTAGTAGCAAACAACATCTTCACGTTGCTTTAAAAGCCTTTTTGTAATGTTTTACTGATCATTTTTTCCTGAGTTGTAAATCTTCATTTCTTTTTCTCATTCTTGGCAGATATCCCCTCCTCCTATTCTCTCAAGATGGAGGAGCCCTCTGACACACTTTCCTCGACCAGTTTTAGTTGTTCATCCTTGAAAGAGAAAAAATGGTCTTTTTCTCCCTGCATGGTTTACTTCCAACTCTAATGTTCTTATTGTATTTCCTTCAGTGCTCCCTGAATATCTACACTTTCAAATTTTCTGTTGATGATATCTCCATATAAAGTAGATGTCAGTTCCTGATTAGTGTCTGGGGTTGACTCAGTAACCCTATTTCCTGTAACAATCTCTTCCATGGAGTGTTAGTGTCACATAAACAGATGAGTAAACGCATTTGTGAAGCATGTGGAGTTTTATATTGACTATGACCAAAGACAGCTGCAGATAAAACAGTCCTGCTGAACTTCTAAGTTTCTAAGCTCATAAGTTCTATTAATCTTTTTAGAGAGGAATCAAATTCTTCTTCAAGTAGTCTTATCTTTATGAACTTCAGGAATTCCTCCCCCAAAACTCCTTCCACATAATCCTTTAACATGTTGTTCTAACTCTCACTGAAGTTTATCTCATTTTCATTTGAATTTTATAAGTTGTGTCTTATCTTGAAAAGGCGCAGTTACTAAGGTAGCTAAGAAAGATGCATGAGCAGCAAGACCTTTGCACTACTTTTAGCGATAACTAGGTTCCAGCTCCTTGCTGCGGTAAGTGTGGACCCACAGAAAAAGCATTTCATCACCTAGAACCTTATTTAAATAGCAGAATTTCATAATCTACCCCAGAGACATACAAGATAAGAATATTCATTTTAATAAAAATCTCCAGGCGATTCCTCTGTACATTAATGTTTGAGAAGCACTGATCATGTTCTTCTCACATTTGTAGTGGTAAAAATGAAAAAAAATTCTGCAAGTCTGTCATGTACTTTGCCTGTTTTGTCTTTTCTCAAACTCACCTCAACTTACACTCTCATAAATTTATTGGCTTATCTATTTTTCTTTCTGCAAACCAGTTTTGATTGCTTTTCTGTTTCTGATATAATTAAATTTTCTGATCACTACTGCTCACTCAATTTCTGAACAGTTACAGTCAGCACATTTTCTTACCATACACAAATTAATCCTATACCAATGATTACCACCCATTATTATATTTTGCCAAGTATCTCCTAAATTACAATCCATAGACAGAAAAAATCACATAATTTTAGAATTGAAAGAGCATATTTGCTAAATATAATTTTTAAATATATAAAAATAAAATTGATTTATAGGGAATAAATGAATTAACTTTCAAAGAAAGAACAAAGACTAGAATCCAGTCTCTAAAATCCTCACCATTTCTTAGTAATTGTCTAGTTTTGCTTTGTTCTCTTCCATGTGCCTACAGCACTGGATCTCAACCTTGGCTGCGCAAGAGAACCACCTGGGGAGCTTTAAACATACAGATGCCTGAGTGCCAAACCCACGGGCTCCAATTTAGTCTAGGGTACAGCCCAGGCAATGGGATTTCTAAAGGCTCCCCAGATGATACTAATATGCAAATAAGGTAGAGAGCCACTGTTCCATACATTGCTCAAATTCAATGTGCAAAAAACATCATTTGGCAATTATTTAATGTAAAATCTGATATAGTAGGCCTGGAGCAGTGCCTAAATTTTCACATTTTAAACAAGCTCCTAGAGAAAGTGAATGCTGCTTGTTCTAGGATCGCACTTCAATAATAAGAAGGCTTTATCGTATTTGATAATATAAATCATCTAGTCCAGGAGGAAGGATTTCTGAATGTAAAATATCCACGTTCTCCTGTAATCTTTGATTCCTTCCCTATATTTTGTTGCTTTACACATTTCTTAAATTTGTCCAGCATCTAAGTGTAAATCTATAGCCCTTCCCTTTTTAAAACAAAATGTTTACAACTATCCCCTTCATGTGCAGGATTCTGTTCATTTTTTCCCCCAGTCTCTATACTTCCCAGGATAGCAACATCTCAAACCATTAATTGTAACAATCTCCTGACTGATTTCTCTACCTCATCCCTTGCCTTCATCAGTGACATAGCCTACTTCTTCTATAACTCTCATCATATTTTTTAATTTCTAAAAATATTTTAATAACTCACTATATCTATGATATAAAATAAAATTGGATAAATATATTATCAACTACATAAAATGTAAACACACCATTATTTCATTTAAAATACAAAGACATTCTTTTAAAAACTAGTATATGCTATTTGTAATAGTCATATCTTAAGTAGGAAGACATAGGAATGTTGAAAATAAATAGATGGAAACAAGAAATTCTCCTTCTATCAAAAAAAAAGAGCAGTGAAGCTACATTCATATTAGAGTTAATACAGTTTAATACAAAACTCTTAATAAAAAGGTAGACTTAATATGGAAGAGTCAATCCACATGAAAGATATTAAAACTAACAAAATCCCTGTTTTACATAAGACAGTCTCAAAATATTTAATCAAAAATTGACAGAACTCGAAGAAATAGACAAATCTATGATTATGATGGCATATTTTAACACATGTCTAACAGTAATTATAAAGTACTGAAACAAAATTATTAAACTAACTTCCACTTCTGATTTGAATAATTTTTAAAAGATTATTGATTTGTAAAGCAAACATAGTAACAATGTATTATTTTTGAAACAAAAGAAAGTAATTAAAAAATTAAAAAGCAAAATTTAATTTCTTGAAAATATTAATGCAATTGATAAACCTCAAGCAAGGATAGAAAAATCTTCCTACAAATAAAATTTTATGCCCAAATGGCTTCATATGTGAATTTATCAAACCTATCTGTAAGAAAGAAATAATAACGATGTCTATAAAAATTATCTTAGAAAATACTGAAGAAAAATAATACTTAACAAGTTTTAGGAGGTTATCATAACTCTCATACCAAAACCTAATAAGAATACTACTAATATCAAAAGTGCAGATTAACAATTGAGAGATACAAAAACTGTGTACACAGTATTAATATGTTGAATCCAATAATATCACTATTTGTGGTTTACTCCAGGATTCAAGGTAGGCATGTCCTTAGAAAACAAATAACCTTATTAGACTATGTGGTGAACACTTTTCAGAATTTCACATACAAATGGCCTACAGGTTCATGAAACACGCCTGGCATCATTAGTCACTAGAGAAATGCAAATTGAAGCCACAATGAGATGTCACCTCATACCAGTTAGAATGGCTTTTCTCAAAAAGATGAAAGATAACAAGTGTTGGCAAGAAGGCAGGAAAAATGGACTCCTTGTACACTGTTAGTGGGAATATAAATTAGTTAGTCCATTGTGGAAAATGTTATGGAGGTCCCCCAAAAAACTAAACTTAGAACTACTATAGAATCCAGCAATTGCTCTTCTGAGAATATATCCAAATGAATAGATATCAACATGCCTATGGGATTTTTGCACTCCCACATTGATTGCAGCATTCTTCACAATAGGCAATATATAGAATCAACCTAAGTTTCCATCAACAGATGAATAGATATAGAAAATGTGGTATATTCAGGCCTACCACAGAGATATTTTGGGTTTGGTTCCAGACCACTACAATGAAGTGGATATCACATAAAGCAAGTCTCATGAACACTTTTTGATTGCCCACTGCATATACTTTTATTTACACTATACTGTATGTAGTCTATTAAGTGTAATAGCATTATGTAACAGCATTATGTCCAGGAGAACAATACACATACCTTAGTTAAAAAAAATACTTTGTTGCTGAAAATGCTAACAATAACCTGATCTTTCAGAGAGTCTTATGTATGTTGCTGGTGGAGGGTCTGCCTTGATTGTGATGTCTGCAGAATGATCAGGGAGGTAGCTGCTGAAGGGTAAAGTGACTGCGGCAATTTCTTAAACTTAGACAACAATGCCACATCATTTGGCTCTTGGGATTTACAAAATATTTCTCTGTAATATGTAATGCTGCTTAATAAAATTTTACCGACAGAACTTCTTTCAAAGTTGGAATCAATCCTCTCAAACCTTGCTACTGTTTTATCAACTAAGTTTATGTAACATTCTGTATCCATTGTCACTTCAACAATGTTCACGGCATCTTCATCAGGAGTACTTTTCATCTGAAAAGACTACCTTCTTTGCTCATCCACAAGAAGCAGCTCCTCATCCATTCAAGTTTTCTCATGAGATCACAGCAATTTAGTCACATCTTCAGGCTCCACTTCTAATTCTAGTTCTCCTGCTATTTCTATGACATGTTCAGTTACTTCCTCCACTGGAGTCTTGAAGCCCTCAAAGTTGTCCATGAAAGTTGGAATCAAACTTCCAAATGTCTGTCAAAGTTATATTTTGGCCTCCTTCAATGAATCATTAATGTTCTTAATGACATCTAGAATGGTGAATCTTTTCCAGAAGCTTTTAAATTTACTTTGCCCAGATCCATCAGAGAAATCACTATCTATGGCAGCAACAACAGTCTTATGAAATACAGTTCTTAAATAACAAGACAAAGTTTGAAATTACTTGTTGATCCATGAATTGCATGTTGTTGTTAGCAGGCACGGAAATCACATTAATCTCCTTGCACATCTCTATCAGAGCTCTTGGGTGACTAGGTGTACTGTCAATGAGCAGCAATATTTTGAAAGGAATCTTTTTTCCTGAGCAGTAGGTGTGAATATTGGGCTTAAAATATTCAGTAAACCATGCTTAAACAAATGTGATATAATCCAGGCTTTGTCGTTCCATTTATAGAGCATAGGCAGAGTAGATGTAGCATAATTCTTAACAGTTTTAGGATTTGCAGAATGTAACTAAGCACTGGCTTCAACTTCAAGTCACCAGCTGCATTAGCTCTCAATAAGAGATTTAGCCTGTCCTTTGAAAAAGTGAAGGAAGGCATTGACTTCTCCTCTTTAGCTATGAAAGTCCTAGATGGCCTCTTTTTCCAACAGAAGGTAGTTTTGTCTCTATTGAAAATCTGCTATTTAGCGTAGCCACTTTAATTCAATATCTTGTCTAGGTCTTCTGCATAACTTGTTGCAGCTTTTACAACAAGACTTTCTGCTTCATCTTGCACTTTTATGTTATGGAGACACCTTATTTCCATAAGTCTCATGAACAAATCTCTGCTAGCTTCAAACTTCTCTTCTGCAGCCTCTTTACCTCTCTCTGTCTTTTTTTGTTTTTGTTTTTGTTTTTAAACTCTTATTTACACTTACTGAAATGTTACAAAAATAGTACAGGGAATTGCCATATGTCCTTCACCCAGCTTCCCCTAATGTTAACATCTTATTTATCTATAGTACAATTGCCAAAACCAGGAAATTAACAGTGGCACAATCTATTAAATAACTACAAATCTTATTTTAATTTCACTAGCTTTTCCATTAAAGTCTTTTCTTGTTGTTGTTCTAGGATCCAATGCAGGATCTCACAGTGCATTTAGTTGTTATATCCCTTTATTCTCCTTCAATCTATGACACCTTCCCTGTCTTTTGCATCCTTTGATATAATGCATCTGAGAAAGGCACAATATCACTTCTGTATTATTCTTGCCAGAAATGCATAACCTCAATCTAATCATAAGCAAAGTGAGAAACATTCTACAAAATAACTAGCAGCTAGTACACTTCAAAACCTCTCTCAGTCTTCATATAATTGACATGAGTTAGGGCTTTGCTCTGGATTAGGCTTGGCTTAACAATGTGCTGTGGCTGGTTTCATTTTCTGTCTGAACTGCTAAAAGTTTCTCCATATCAGCAATACGGTTGTTGTGCTTTCTTGTTATTTGTGTTACTCAATAGAGTAACACTTCTAATTTCCTTCAATAACTTTTGTATTTACAACTGAGCTGTTTGGTGCAAGAAGTCTAGCTCTTGGCCTATCTCAGCTTTCAACATGTCTTTTTACTAAGCTTAATCATTTCTAGTTTTTGATTTATAGTGAGAGACATTAGACTTTTCTCTCATTCAAACACTTAGTGGCCATTGTAGAGTTATTAATTGGCCTCATCTTATATGGGAATGTTTTTTGGTCCCCCAAAACAATTACATAGTTAACACCAAATATTATTGACCACCGATCCCCATAACAAATACAGTAATAATGAAAAGTTTGAAATATTGTAAGAATTACCAAAATGTGACACAGAGACATGAAGTGAACACATATTGTTGGAAAAAATGGCACTAATAGACTTGCCTGACACAGAGTTGCCATAAACCTTCAATTTATAAAAAGGAATATCTGTGAAACACAGCAAAATGCAATGCAATACATACAGGAATGTCCATATACGGAAAAGAATATCACTCAGTCTTGAAAAAGAACAAAATATTGTTATTTGGGATAACATGGATGAATCTAGAGAACATTATGCATAGTGAAATAAGGAAGGCACAGAAAGACAAATACTGCGCAATTTGTAGAATTTATATATAGAATCAGAAAGAGTAGGATTCATAGAAAGAGATGGTAGAATTATGGTTACTAGAGGATGAGGGATTGGGGAGCAAGGTACTGAGGAGTTACTGGTCAAAAGATACAAAGTTTCCGCTAGATGGAAGGAATAAGTTTTGAGATTTGCATAGCAGTGTGAGTACATTCAATGATAATGTATTGTATAATTCAAAATAACTAACAGAGTAAATTTCAAATGTATCTCCACAAAAAAAATCAAGTAAATGAGATGATGTATATGTTCATAGCTTTTATTTAACCACTCCACATTGTACACATATGTAAAACATTAAATTAAACTACATAAATGTCAATTAAAATAATAAAATTGGTATATTTCATGGTATTAATAAGCAAAAAACATATACAAACATCTCAATAGCTGCAGAAAAAAAATTGCCAAAATCAAGACTCAAACATGACAGAATCTCTCAGCAACTACTATTTAAAGAAAATCCTTAAGTCTGGTAGAGGGCATTGAAGTGGTCTGCAACTCATAAAGGGCTAACATTAAACCAATGGAGGACACTGAATGCTTTCTCCCTAAGATGTAAACAAAGCGAGCATTTATTCTTTCTGTTTTTAATCAATAGTATATGGAGTCTAAGCAAGAACAATGAAGCAAGACAAAGAAAAGTTATAAAGATCAGAAAAGAAGAAAAAAGAGTTATTATTCTCAGAAAACATGACAATGGCAGTCAAAAAATCCTTTATGAAGCCTATCAAAAAATCACAGAATACAAAGTTAATACGTAAAAACCAATAGCATTTCAATACATGTTAAAGGAACAATTGGAAGATGAAATTTAAATATAAATTCAGTAACAGCAAAGAAAAATTAAATTTCTACAAAAAAATCTAATAAAATATATACAAAACCACTACATTCAAATGCCCAAAACATTGTTGAGAAAAAATAAAACATACCTAATTAAATGGAGAAACATAACATGTATTTTGGATTTTACAAAACACGTTGAGTAAAATATGTGTCAATGAAAGGCCCCATAATAAAAGCAAATGGAAGACTCTATATTGTTAAAGTATGTTTTAAAGTATCTTTAATGCCAACAACAATTTATAACTTCAATGCAATCTCAATCAAAATTCAGGCAGGGTTTATTATAGAAGCTGCCACACTGATTTTTCATAAGTTATATTGAAATGCAAATGATCTAAAAGAGACAGACCAATTTTCAAAAATATTTAAACATTATTTAAAACACTTGCACTACTTGA
Organism: Pongo pygmaeus; assembly: GCF_028885625.2. Classification (NCBI taxonomy): domain Eukaryota; kingdom Metazoa; phylum Chordata; class Mammalia; order Primates; family Hominidae; genus Pongo; species Pongo pygmaeus. The sequence goes on along the minus strand of NC_072388.2, from coordinate 40,124,940 downwards.
TTTCAAGACTTACTCTGCACTTAAATAATCAAGATCGTATAGTGTTTGAATAAGAATATAAAAATTCATCAGTGAAATAGGAAATGAAGTCCACAAATAAATGCACACACATATAGTTAATTGATATTTAACAAAGTTACCAAAAGCAACTGAATGAGGAAATAAAATTTATATGACATATATTGATGGTTCCAATGGATATCTACATAAAAAAAAAAAACTTTAACCTGTAGTTAACTCTATACAGAGAAGCTTGTTTGATGTATATCATAGAACTAAACATGAAAGCTACAATAATAAGGATTATAGAAGAAAAAATATTGAAGAGCTTTGCCATTTTAGAAATAGACAAATATTTCTTAAAGAGAAGACAAAAACCACAATTCACACTGTAAAAGAAAAATTTGGTACACTGTCTTTACCAGGTTAAAAACATAGGCTTTCCAAACCATCATTCTCAGCAAACTATCGCAAGGACAAAAAACCAAACACCACATGTTCTCACCCATAGGTGGGAACTGAACAATGAGAACACTTGGACACAGGAAGGGGAACATCACACACCAGGGCCTGTTGTGGGGTGGGGGAAGTCGGGAGGGATAGCATTAGGAGATGTACCTAATGTAAATGACGAGTTAATGGGTGCAGCACACCAACATGGCACATGTATACATATGTAACAAATCTGCACGTTGTGCACATGTACCCTAGAACTTAAAGTATATAATAAAAAAAAGAAAATTAAAAGGGTAATAACCATTTAGAAGAAAGTATCTACTGCATATATCTTTAATGAGGAGTACATATCCAGAATCTATAAAGGACTCACATAAAGCTGCAATAAAAATTAACAAAAAAACAAGACAGCATTTATTCCGAGAATAGCTAAAATTTAAAGAAAAATAATGACAAATAGTTACAAATATTGGCAATGATGTGGAGCAAATAACACTTTTGTACAAGTTGGGAGTGTAAAGTGGCACAGGTACTTTGAAAAATGATTACCAGTTTCTTACAAATTTTAATATACATCTACCCTATATTCAACATTTCTATTCCCAGATGTTTGCCCAAGACAACTGAAAACATATATACATGAAAAGATTGGAGAAAATATGTTCACATCAATCTTATCCAGAAGAAGCCTTTCTTGAAAAATAACACAAATATCCATTGACAAAATAATGGGTAAAGAAATTGTGATATAAGAACACCATGGAACATTACCTAGCAATGACAAGGAGCAAAATACTGATATATACACTAATATTGATGAAACTCAAAAACGTTGATGATTATTCATATGAAATTCAAAAATAGGCAAAAACAAGCAAAACTAATCCACAGTGTTAGACATCAGAAGGTATTGGTCTCTGGGAATAGTAAGGAATAGGGATAATCTGGAAAGTGGAATAAAGAAACTGAAAATATGAAATTGTTCTATATGTTGTATATTGTGGTGGTTAAATAAAGTACACAATTGTTAAAAAATCACCAAACTCACCATTTAAGATCTATGTATTTTAATGTCTATAAAATATAACCAAAATTGTTAAATGTTACATATAAATTGTATATGTATATGTATATATATGTATATACACAATCGCACCAATAACAGAAACATTCTTTTCAAATACATATGGGAAGTTTAGCAAGCTTGACCAGTGATGGGCTTCTAAATATCATTAAGCACTGAAATCATCAAGAGTTTGTTTTCTGACAACCGTTGAGTTAGAAATAATAACAGACAACTAAAAGTTCCAAATATACATGTATATAATTCATAGGTAAAATGTGATAGCTTGATGAAAGTTAGAAAATATTTTGACATGAATACTGATGAAAATTTAAATTATAAGGAATAGATGTAAATTAATTGTATGAGGAAATTTGTAGCTTAAAAGCACATGTCAGAAAAGAAAAATGATTTTTAAAAATCAATTATTTAAGTATAGAGCTGAAAAAAGTGTTCAGAGTAAATTAAGCCTAAAACGAGGCAGAAGAAAGTGCATAAATAATAATGACAAAATTTAATACAATCAAAAATAAATGCTCAACAGAGAAAACAGCAAACTCAAAATCTGTCTCTACAAACAGACATAAAATTGATTAAATGCATAAAACATAGGAAGAATAAAAGAGAAACAGTATAAGTGTTTCTCTTTTATTCTGTGTCAGGAACGAAAATTGGCTTATCACTAATAAGCCTAAAAATATTAAAAATATAAACGAGTTCACACAAAATATGAGCAATCAAATGAAAAAGATAAATGTTTAAATAAAACTTACGAAGTTTGATATAAGGGTAAATAAACAATCTGTATGTCTTTTATTTATTTTTTCTCATCGAATTGCTCCAGTTATAATCTCCAATACAGTGCTAAATTAAAGAGAAAGAGTGGACTTTTCAATATTTTACCTGATTTGCAGGGAAACTATTCTTTCACCAAAAGATATAAATTTAGCTATGGGTTTTTCATAGATGTCCTTTATTAGGTTAAGCAAACTCCCTTCTGTTCTTTATTTGGTGAAGGTCTTTATCCTGAAAGGACATTAAATTTATGCTAATTTCTTTTCACTTTTTTTGAGACAGAGTCTTGCTCTGTCACCTAGCCTGGAGTGCAGTAGTGAGATCTCGGCTCACTGCAACCTCCACCTCCCAAAGGCGCAAGTGATTTTCATGCCTAAGCCTCCTGAGTAGGTGGGACTACAGGTGCATGCCACCATGCAGGGCTAATTTTGTATTTTTAGTAGAGATGATGTTTCATCATGTTAGCCAGGCTGATCTTGAACTCCTGGCCTCAAGAGATCCACCCATCTTGGCCTCCCAAAGTGCTGGGATTAATTTCAGGTGTGAGCCACTGCACCTGGACAAAATGTTTATTTCTTTATTTACTTTTGTATTTATTGAGATGGTCATTTTTTTTCTTTTAATTATACATGCCTATGATGAATAGGACTTGGTTATGAAGTACAAACTTTTTAAAAATATTGCTACGTTTGGTTTGCAAGTACTGTGTTCAAGGTTTTGGCATCTGTATTCATAAAGAAGAGTTTAAAATTTATTTCCTTGTAATGTTTTTGTTTGGTTTTGGTATGAGGGTAATTCTGGCATCCTATTTTGAAAAGAGAGTTTGTAAAAAGTTAGCATTCATAATTCTTTCAATGTTTTTCATAGTTCAAAAGTGTATCATTAGGGACCTAGGCCTTTTTGGTGGGTAATTTTTAAAATATGAATTTTATCATTTTACTTGTTGTAACCTTAATTAGATTTCTCATTTCATCCTGAGTCAATTTTAATAATTTTTGTCTTTCTAGGAATTTATTTATTTCATCTAAGTCATTTAATTTGTTTGCACAAGCTTTTAATAGCATTCTTTTAAAAAATTTCTGTAAGATCTGTAGTGATTTTCTCTCTTTTGTTTCTGTTCTTCTGTAATCAAAGTCATGTTTTCTTTTTATTGGTCAATAAAGTGAAAGATTAGTCAATGTTGTTAACCTTTTCGCAGAACCAAATTTTGGTTTTGTTGTGTTTGTCTATCATTTTTCTGTTTTCTATTTCATTTATTTATACTTTGTTTTCCATATGACTTTCCAACTATTTTGTGTTCAATATGCTCTTCTCTTTTCTAGCTCCTTAAGGAATAAATTTAAGTTATTGATTTGAGAGCTTTCTTCTTTTTAAAATTCATTATCATTATCATCATTATTTATTATTTATTATTATTATTTTAGAGATGGGTTCTCACTCTGTTGCCCAAACTGCAGTGCAGTGGTGAGATCTCAGCTCGCTGTAGCCTCAGCCTCCCAGGGTCAAGTGATCCTCCCACCTCAGCCTCCTAAGTAGCTGGGACTCCAACTACAGTCATACATCCCAACATCCAGCTTTTTTCTTTTTTTCCTTTTTTTTCTTTCCTTTTTTTTTTTTTTTTGGTAGAAATAGGGTCTCACCATGCTGCCCAAAATGGTGCTTGAACTGCTGGCCTCAAGAGATCCTTCTGCCTCAGTCACTGACAGTGCTGGGATTTCAGACATAAGTCACTGTGCTTGGCTTCTTTAAATGTAGGCATTTCCAGGTCTACATTGACCACTGAGCATTGTGCATTGCTTCAGCTGCATCTCATAAATTTTGGTATCTCATGTTATTTTTTTTTTTTTTTCCCCATTGATCTCGAATTATATCCTAATTTTCCTCATTTTTTTCTTTGACCCACTGGTAATTTAGAATTGTTTGGTTTAAATTTGCGTATTTGAACTTAACAAATTTCTTCCAGTTGATGATTTATCATTTAATTACATTGTTATTAGGAAAGATATTTTGTAGAACTTCAATCCTTTTAAATTTACTAATTTATTTTTAAATTTTTTATTTTTAATTTTTGTGGGTACCAAGTAGGTGTATATGTTTATGGGGTACATGAGATATTTTGATACAGGCATACAATGTATAATAATCACATCAGGGTAAATAAGGTATCCAGCACCTCAAGCATTTTTCCTTTCTTTGTGTTACAAACAATCCAACTATACTCTCTCAGTTGTTTTTAAATGTACAATAAATTATTATTGACTACAGTCACCCCATTATGCTATCAAACAGTAGATCTTATTCATTTTATCTAATTATATTTTTGTATCCATGAAGCATCCCCACATACCCACCCACCAAGTACCTTCCTCAGGCTCTGGTAACCATTATTCTACTGGTTATCTCCATGTGTTCAACTATTAATTTTTAGCTCTCACAAATAAGTGAAGAAATGTAAAGTTTGTCTTTTTGTGCCTGGCTTACCTCACTTAACATAATAATCTTCAGGTCCATCCATGTTGTTGCTGACAACATCTCATTATTTTTAAAAGCTGAATAGTACATGCTTTTCTTTTTTTTTTTCTTTATTTCTTCTAAAAAAGGGGGATACATGTACAGATAGTGCAGGTTTTTTACACAGGTATATGTGTGCTCTAGTGGTTTGCTGCATCTATTAACCATCCTCTAAGTTCCCTCTGTTCAAACGCCAACCCCCAGCAGGCCATAGACTGTGTTGTTCCCCTCTCTGTGTCCATGTGTTATGAGTGAGAACATGCGGTGTTAGGTTTTCTGTTCCTTTGTTAGTTTGCTGAGGATGATGACTTCCAGCTTCATCCATGTCCCTGCAAAGGACATGATCTCATTGCTTTCTATGGCTGCATAGTATTCCATGGTGTATATGCAGCACATTTTCTTTATCCAGTCTATCATTGATGGGCATTTGAGTTGGTTCCATGTCTTTGCTATTGTAAATAGTGCTGCAATAAACATACGTGTGCATGTGTCTTTATAGTAGAGTGATTTATATTCCCTTGGGTGTATACCAAGTAATGAGATTGCTGGATCAAATGGTATTTCTGGTTCTAGATCCTTGAGGAATCGCATTACTGTCTTCCACAATGGTTGAACTAATCTACTTTACCACCAACAGTGTAAAAGCGTTCTTATTTCTCCACAGCCTCGCCAGCATCTATTGTTTCCAAATTTTTTAATAATTGCCATTCTGACTGTAGTGAAATGGTATCTCATTGTGGTTTTGATTTACATTTCTCTGATGTCAGTGATGTTGAGCTTTTATTCATGTGCTTGTTGGCTGCATAAATGTCTTCTTTTGAGAAGTGTCTGTTCATATCCTTTGACCATTTTTGATGTTTTTTTATTGTAAATATGTTTAAGCTCCTTGTAAAATATAGATATTAGACCTTCGTCAGAAGGTACATTAAAAAAAATTTCTCCCATTCTGTAGGTTGCCTATTCACTCTGATGTGCTGATAACATTCCTTCTGAAACTATTTCAAACAATTGAAAAGGAGGGACTCCTCCCTAACTCATTTTATGTAGCCAGTATCATCCTGATACAAAAACTGGGAAGAGACACAACAAAAAAAGAAAACTTCAGGCCAATATCGCTGATGAACTTCGATGGGAAAATCCTCAGTAAAATACTGGCAAACTGAATCTAGCAGCACATCAAAAAACTTATCCCCCACGATCAAGTAGGCTTCATCCCTGGGATGCAAGACTGCTTCAAAATATGCACATCATTAAACGTAATCCATCACACAAACAAAATCAATGACAAAAATCACATTATTATCCCAGTAGATGCAGAAAATGCCTTTGATGAAATTCAACATCCATTCATGTTAAAAACTCTCAATAAAGTAGGTATTCATGGAACATATCTCAATATAATAACTATGACAAACCCACAGCCAATATCATATTAAATAGGCAAAAGTGGGAAGTATTCCCTTTGAAAACTGGTACAAGACAAGGATGCCCTCTCTCACCACTCCTATTCAACATAGTATTAGAAGTTCTGGCCAGGGCAATCAGGCAAGAGAAAGAAATAAAGGATATTCAAATAGGAACAGAGGAAGTCAAGTTTTCTCTGTTTGCAGATTACATGATTTTATATTTAGAAAATCTCATCGTATCAGCCCCAAAACTTCTTGAACTGATAAGCAACTTCAGCAAAGTCTCAGGATACAGAATCAATGTGCAAAAATCACAAGCATTCCTTTACACCAACAATAGGCAAGCAGAGAGGCAAACCATGAATGAACTCCCGTTTACAATTGCTACAAAGAGAATAAAATACCTAGGAATACAGCTAACAAGGGATGTGAAGTGCCTCTTCAAAGAGAACTACAAACCCCTGCTCAAGGAAATAAGAGCGGACACAAACAAATGCAAAAATATTCCATCCTCATGTCTAGGATGAATCAATGTCATTAAAATGACCATACTGCCCAAAGCGATTTATAGATTCCATGCTATTTCCGTAAAACTACCATTGATATTCTTCACAGAATTAGAAAAAAACTATTTTAAATTTCTTATGGAATCAAAGAAGACCCCATATAGCCAGGACAATCCTAAGCAAAAAGAATAAAACTGGAGGCATCACACCACCTGACTTTGAACTATACTACAAGGCTACAGTAACCAAGACAGCATGGTAGTGGTACCAAAAACAGATATATGGACTAATGGAGCAGTACAGAAACCTCAGAAATAACACCACACATCTACAACCATCTGATCTTTGACAAACCTGACAAAAACAAGCAATGGGGAAAGGCTCCTTTATTTAGTAAATGGTGCTGGAAAAACTGGCTAGTCATATGCAGAAAACTGAAACTAGACCCCTTCTTTATAGCTTATACAAAAATTAACCCAAGAGGGATTAGAGACCTATATGTAAAACCCCAAATCATAAAAACCTTAGAAGAAAACCTAGGCAATACCATTCAGGACATAAGCATGGGCAAAGATTTCATGATAAAAATGTCAAAAGCAGTTGCAGAAAAGCCAAAATTGACAGATAGGATCTAATTAAACTGAAGAGCTTCCGCACAGCAAAAGCAACACATTTTTCTTTATCTGTTTGTCTAGTAATAGGCATGTGGGTTGCTTTAAAATCTTGGTTATTGTGAATAGTGCTTCAATAAATATGGGGGTGCAGGTATCTCTTCAAAAAAACTGATTTCCTTTATTTCGTGTATATACCTACCAATGAGATTGCCGGATAATATAGTAGTTCTATTTTTAGTTTTTTGGGGGAACCTCCAAACTGTTCTCCATAGTTCTTGTGCTAACTTACCTTCCCAATAACAGCGTATAAGGATTCCCTTCTCTCTACATCCTCACCACATCTGTTATTGCCTTTTGGATAAAAAGCATTTTAACTTGCGCAAGATAGTATCTCATTGTAGTTTTGATTTGCGTTTCCCCAGCGATTAATAATGCCTAGCACCTTTTCACATACCAGTTTGCCATTTGTATGTCTTCCTTTGAAAAATATCTATTCAGGACTTTTGCCCATTTTTAAATCAGGTTTTAGATATTTTCCTATAGAGTCCTTTGGGCTTCTTATATATTCTGGTTATTAATGCCTTGTCAGATGGATAGTTTGCAAACATTTTCTCACATTCCCTGGATTACCTCTTCACTTTGTTGACTGTTTCCTTCACTGTGCAGAAGCTTTTTAACTCACTGTGATCTCACTTGCCAATTTTTCCTTTGGTTGCCTGTGCTTGTGGAGTATTACTCAAGACGTCTTTGCCCATTCCAAGGTCCTACAGTTTTATTTTACTAGTTCCATTGTTTTAGGTTTTAAATTTAAGTTTTAATCCATTTTTATTTGATTTTTCTGCATGGCAAGTGATATGGTTTGGCTGTGTCCTCAACCAAAATCTCATTTTGAATTGTAATCCCCATAATCCCCGCATGTTAAAGGAGAAACCATGTGGAGGTAACTCAACCATGGCAGTGGTTTCCTGCATGCTGTCTTGTGATAGTGAGGTTTCACAGGATCTGACAGTTGTATAAGAGTTTGGTAGTTCCTCCTGTGTTCATTCTCCTTCCTGCTGCCTTATGAAGAAGGTGCCTTACTTTTCCTTTGCCTTCCACCATAATCGGAAGTTTCCTGGGGACTTCCCAGACATACCGAACTGTGCGGCAATTAAACCTCTTTCTTTTATAAATTACCCAGTCTTTCACAGCTCTTTATAGCGGTGTGAAAATGGAATAATACAGCAAGAGATAGGGGTCTACTTTCATTTTTCTGTATATGGATACCCAGGTTTCCTGGCAACATTTATTGAAAAGACTGTCCTTTCCTCATTGTATGTTCCTGGCACTTTGGTCGAAAATAGTTCACTGTAGATGTATGGAATTGTTTCTGGATTCTCTATTCTTTTCCATTGCTTTATGTCTCTGCACTATGTTGTGTGGGATACTATAGCTGTGTAGTATAATTTGAAGTCAGGTAATATGATTCCACCAGTTTTGTTCTTTCTGTTCCCGACAGCTGTGGATATTCTGGGTCTTCTGAGGTTCCATATAATTTGGGGGACTGTTTTTTCTGTTTCTGTGAAGAATAACATTGGTATTTTGATTGGGATTGCACTGAATCTACAGATTACTTTGGGCAGTATGGACATTTTAAGAATACTGATTCTTCACATCTATAAGCAGAGAATATCTCTCTATTTTTGTATATCTTCTTCAGTTTCATTAATCAATGTTTTATAGTTTTAATTGTAAAGGTCTTTCACTTCTCTGGTTAAGTTTACTCCTAAGTATTTTATGCCATTTGTACCTATTGTAAATGAGGTTACTTTGGTGATTTTTTTCAGATTGTTTGCTGTTGGCATATAGAAATGCTACTGATTTTCATATGTTGATTTTGTATCCTGAAACTTTATTGAACTTGTTTATCAGTTCTAATAGTTTTTGGTAGAATGTTTAGGTTTTTCCAAATGTAAGATCATATCATTTGCACACAAAGATAGTTTGACTTATTCCTGTCCAACTTGGATGTCCTTTATATCTTCCTCTTGTCTGCTCTAGCTAGGACACCCCATACTATGTTGAATAACAGTAGTGAAAGTGGGTATCCTTGTCTCATTCCAGATGTTAGAAGAAATGTTTAGTTTTCCCCACTCAGTATGATAGTAGCTGTTGGACTGCCATACACAGCTTTTATTGTGTTGAGGTATCTTCCTTCTATACTCAGTTGTTTGAGATATTTTATCACGAAGAGATGTTTAAGTTTATCAAAGGCCTCTCAGCATCAATTGAAATGATCACATGGATTTTTTCCTTCATTCTATTGATACAATGTATCACATTGATTGGTGTGCAAAAGTTGAACCATCCTTGCATCCCAGGGATGAATCCCATTTGGTCTTACTAAATAACGTTTTTAATGTATTGTTGAATTTGGTTTGCTAAAATGTTGTCGAGGATTTTCGTATCAATGTTCAGTAGGAATACTGGTCTGTAGTTTAATTTAATTAATTTATTTATTTATTGCTGTGTCTTTGTCCGGTTTTGGTATCAGGGTAATACTGGCCTCACAGAAGGAGTCTGGAAGTATTTCATCCCTCTCCATTTTTTGGAATAGTTTGAGTAGGATAAATATTAGGTCTTCTTTAAATGTCTTGGAAAATTCATCAGTGAAATTATCTGGTCCCTGGCATTTCTTTGCCAGGACACTTTTTTATTATGTCTTTAATCTTGTTACTTATCATTGCTCTGTTCAGGTTTTTAATTACTTCTGGTTCAGGAAGAACCAAGAAGAACTTTGGTAGATTGTATGTTTCTAGGAATGTATCCATTTATTCTAGATTCCAATTTATTGGCATATAGTTGCTCTAATAATCCTCTGAATTTTCGTTATCAGTTATGATGCCTTCCTCTTCATCTATGATATCATTTATTTGGGTCTTATCATTTTTTCTTATGTAGTCGGGCTAAATATTTGTCAATTCTGTTTGTCTTTTCAAAAAAATAACTTTTCATCTTTTGTATTAGTTATTTTCCTCATTTCAATTTCATTTCTTTCTGCTCTGATCTTTATTATTTCATTTTTCTCCTAATTTTGGCTTTGCTTTGCTTTGGTTCTTCTAGTTTTTTCCATAAAAAAATTAACTAATAAGTAAATAGATAACTAATAAAAACTCTAAACTTTAACTTTGTCCTCCCACTTTTTAATGTTTTGTTGTTTCTGTTTGTATCTTATCATACTGTCTATGTCTTGACAAGTGGCTGTTGTCATTATTATTATTATTATTAATATTATTTTGAGATGAAGTCTTGCTCTGTTGCTCAGACTGGAGTGTAGTGGCAGGATCTTAACTCACTGCAACCTCCTTGTCATTATTTTTTATTGGTTCATTGTTTAGTCTTTTTACTTATGATAAGAGTAGGTTAGGCTGGGTGTGGTGGCTCATACCTGTAATCCCAGCACTTTGGGAGGCCAAGGGAGGCAGATCACTTGAGGTCAGGAGTTCTAGACCGGCCTGGACAATATGGTGAAACCCTGTCTCTACTAAAAGTACAAAAATTTCCAGGCATGGTGGCACGTGCCTGTAATCCCAGATACTCAGGAGGCTGAGGCAGGAGAATTGCTTGAATCCGGGAAGCAGAGGTTACAGAGAGCAGAGATCAGGCCACTGCACTCCAGCCTGGGTGACAGAGTGAGACTCCATCACAAAAAATAAATAAATAAATAAATAAAATAAAATAAAAGAGTAGTTTATATATCACAATTACAATGTTATAATATTCTGTGTTAGCCTGTGTACTAACTTTTACTAGTGAGTTTTGTACCTTTAGATGATTTCTTATTGCTCATTAACATCCTTTTCTTTCAGTCTGATGAACTCCCTTTAGCATTTCTGGTAGGACCCATCTGTTATTTATGAAATCCCTTGGCTTTTGTTCATCTGGGAAAGTCTTTATTTCTCCCTTATATTTGATGGATATTATTGCTGGATATACTATTATAGGATAAAATGATTTTTTGTTCTGTCTGGTTTTGTTTTCCTTCAGCACTTTAAATATGTCATGCCACTCTCCCCTGGCCTACAAGGTATCCACTGAGAAGTCTGCTGTCAGAGGTAGTGGAGTACATTTTATGTTGTCTCTTTTCTCTTGTTCATTTTAAAATCTTTTCTTTATCCTTCATCTTTGGGAGTTTAATTATTAAATGTCCTGAGGTGGCTTTATTTGAGTTAAATCTACTTGGTGTTCTATAACCTGCTTGTTCTTAAATATTGATATATTTCTCTAGGTTTTGGAATTTCTCCTTATTTATCCCTTTGAATAAACTTCCTACCCACATCCTTTTCTCTACCTCCTCTTTACAGCCAATAACTCTTGGATTTGCCCTTTTGAGGCTATTTTCTAATAGGTGTGCTTCATTTTTTAAATTATTTTTCTTTCATTCCATCTGATTGTGTATTTTCAAATAGCCTGTATTCAAACTCGCTAATCCCTTCTTCTACTTGATCAATTTGGCTGTTAAGAGACTGTGACACATTCTTCATTATGTCAATTGCATTTTTATTTCCAGAATTTCTGCTTGATTCTTTTTAATTATTTCAATCTCTTTGTTAAATTTGTCTGATATGATTCTAAATTGCTTCTTTTTTTAACTTAAATTTTGTTAAGCTTCCTTGAAACAGCTAGTTTGAATTCTCTATCTGAAAGGTCACATATCTGTGTCTCTTCAGGATTGGTCCCTGGTGGTTTATTTAGTTCATTTGGTGAGGTCATGTTTTCCAGGATAATCTGGATTTCATCAGTTTCTGGAATTAAAGAGTTAGGTATTTATTATAGTCTTCACAGTCTGGGCTTGCTTGTACCTGTCCTTGGGATGGCTTTCCAGGTATTCAAAGAGATTTGGAGGTTCTGATCTAAGCTTTTGGTCACTGCAGCTATATTTGCATTAGGGGGCACCTGAAGCTCAGCAATGCTATGGCTCTTAAAAACTCATAGAGGGACCACCTTGGTCATCTTCGATAAGATCTGGAAGAATTTCCTTGATTAGAGGAAGATACTCTTGTTCTCTTCCCTTTCTTTCCCCTAAACACATTCTCTCTGTGTGTCTCAAGCTGCATGGAGCTGAGGGAGGAGTGACACAAGCACCCCTCTGGCCGCCACCATTAGGAATGCACTGGGTCAGACCTGAAGCCAGAACAACACTGGGTCTGGGCCAAAGGTTAGAGTAACCAATGCCTGGCTACCGCCTATGTTTGTTCAAGGCCATAGGGCTCTACAATCAGCAAGTGGGAAAGCCAGCTCCTCTTGTGTTCTTCCATTCAGGGTGGCAAGTTCCCCTGGGTCCCAGGCAGGTCCACAGATGTTGTCCAGAATCCAGAGCCTGGAGTTGTAAACCTTAGGGATCTACCTATTGTTCTATTCTACTGAGGCTGATCTGGCACCCAAGCCACAAGAATAAAGTCCTTCCAACTCTTCCCTCCCCTTTCCACAAGCAGTGGGGTCTCTCCTCATGGCCGCCACCACCCCAGGCCCTCAGCTACTACTGCCTGGATACTGATGATGTCAGTTCAAGGACCAAGTGCTCTTTAGCTAGCTTTTGGTGAACGCTGCCAGACCTGGGACTTTCCCTTCAGGGGAGTGGTCTCCCCTCTGTCCCAGGGAAGGTCCAAAAATGCCATCCAAGACCGAAGGCCTGGAATCAAGGACTCCAAGTGCCTGCTTGGTTCTCTACTCCATTGGTGCCGAGCTGGTACCTAAGCAGTAAGAAAAACTCCCCTTTACTCATCCTTTTCTTTTTCTCAAACAGGAGTCCCTTTCCATAGCCACCACCTCTGGGAATGTGCTGGGTCACACCTGAAGCTAGCACACCCTTGAATCTCACACAAGGCCATGACAAGCACTACCTGGGTACCACTGCTGATTCTTCAGGGCCTAAGGGCTCTTTAGTCAGCAGGTGATGAATTTTGCCAGTACTGGGCCATTCCCTTCAAAGACAACATGTTCCCTTCTGGCCCAGGATTTGTCTAGAAATGTCATCTGAGACCTAGTGCCTGGAATAGGTGTCTCAGGACTCTGCCTGATGCCTTATCTTACTGTGGCTTAGCCGGTATACAGGTTTCAAGACAAATCCTCTTTATTCTTCCCTCACTTCCCCTCAAGCAGAATGAAGGAGTTTCTCCCAGAGCTGCTAGCTGTGCTGCCTGGTGTTAGGAAAGTGGTGGCATATTAACTCCCTTAGCCACCCTGGCTTGTGTTTCACTGGGTCGCATGGCTGCTAAGTCCATTGGCTTTGAGCCCAGCACAGCTCCAGAAATTGCCCAGGAATTGCAGTCCTTGTGGCCTAGACTGCCTTTCAAGTTTATTTAGAACCAAAGGGTACTTTAGTCCACAGTGGTGGGGCTTGCCAGAACTCAGGTTCCAACCCCTGGGATTGACGGTTCCCCTCTGGCTAGAGCTGGTGTAAATACTCACTCCATGGGCACCAGCTGAGTTCTGCCTGGTGTTGCATTCTGCTGTGACGGAGAAGCACTGAGTTCCAATGCAAAGTCTCATAATCACCACACTCTACCTATGCCAAGGTCACAGATTCTTTCTCTGTGCCGTGAGACTGTTGCAAGAAGATGGGGGAGGTGTGTGTAGGTGATTCAAGACTGTCTCACCCTTTCCAATGACTCTTTCAGTAATACGAAGTTAAAACCTGGTACCATGACTGCTCATATGATTTTTGGTTTTTAGAAGGTGTTTCTTGTGTGGATAGTAGCTCAATTTGGTGTCTTACAGGGGTCAGGGATGATTTTTGGAAGCTTCTATTCAGACATCTTGCTCTGCCCCGCTTTCCTCTTTTAAATTTATTGAGACTAGTTTATCTACCTAAGATGTTATATATACTGGGAATTGTTAATATGCACTTCAGAAGAATTTATATTCTTTCATTGTTGCTTGGCATGTTCTATAAATGTCTGTTAGGTGTAGTGGGCAAATGATATCATTCAAGTCTTTATTCCTTTGTTGATTTTTTTATTGTTATATCCATTATTGAAAATGGGGTATTGAAATTCCCAACTCTTATTGCTGAATTGTCTATTTCTCCCTGCAATTCTATCAGTTTTTGCTTCATAAATTTGGGCCTCTGTTGTCAGGTGTATATATATTTTAATCAAATTTGAGAAGTTTTCAACCATTATTTGAATATTTTCATATATATGGCATATACATATATGGAATATATATATATATATATGTATGTATGTATGTATCTTCCAGGTAGAGTGATCTTTTTAACATTATAAAAAGTCCCTCAGTATTTCTAATAACATTCTTAATTGTATTTTGTCACATATTAGTATATCCACTCTAGCTCTTTTTAGTTGTTGTTTGCATGATATAGCTTTTCCATCCTTTCTCTTTTCACCTAATTTGAAATGTATCTCTAATAGACAGTGTTTAGTTGAATTTTTAAGTTTTCTTTTTAAATTATCATGACAATCTCTGACAATATTTTCATTAGATTGCTTAATTCATTCACATTTAAATTTATTATCAATATAGTTGCGTTTATATTGCCATTCGGTCTTTTGTGAATTTATCATACTTAGGGTTAATTGTACTTCCTGAGTTTGTAGACTGATTTTTTTAAAATCAAATGTGAGAAGTTTCAACCATTGTTTGAATATTTTCCTATCCTACTCTCTCTCTTCTTCTTTTGATACTCACAATACATATATATTGTGTATCTAATGGTGTTTCACATTTCTCTTATTCAATTTTCTTTATTGATTTTATCTGTGTTCATTGGATCACATAACTACTATCTATCTCAAAGTCTGCTGATTCTCTCTTCCATAAACTCTAATCTACTGTTAAGCCCCTCTAGTGAAGTTTTTGTTTTAATTATCTTACATTTCAACTTCAGAATTTCCATTTGATTCTTGCAAACGAGTTGCATCTCTTTATTAATATTCTGTATTTTATAAGGCATTTCCATTATACCATCCTGTAATTTTTTAAAGCGTGTTTTCTCTTAGTTCTTTAAATATAATTATAATAGTTTCTTTGATATGTTTATTTACTAATTCCACCATAGGGCCCCTTCAGAGGAAGTTTCTACTGCCTGATGTGTGTGTATGTGTGTGTGTGTGTTAGATTTTTCCTGTTCCTTTGAAGGCTTTATAATTGTCTTTCTTTAAAACTTGATATGTTGCTAATAGATTGCAGTGACTCTCGTTATTCATCCCCTGCAGGTGGTAGCTGTTGTCTACTTGGCCATTTTATTTATTTGTTTAGTTACTTGACTGAACTAATTCTCAAAGTCTATTCCTTAACTATGTTTAGCCTCTCATATCTCTGCTTAGATTTTTTTTCCCCTTGTTTTTCCCCCTTTTCTCCTTGTTTTTACTTTTTTTGCTCTGCTACCTAGGATGTGTTCCTGGATTGGCATAAGCCACTTACTGGTCAAAACTTATGTTTAATTACCAGTTATATTCTTACCTTTTGTCTCTGGATGCATGTGTGTTGTGCAGGCTGATAGCACATATCAGAAAGTTTTCATTTTTTGGTCCCACATTTGGCAAGGATCTCAAAATGTGTAGCATATTTCATCCCCTTCTCATTGCTTCCAAGAAGGTACAGCTTGAGAATGCACAGTCTTCCACACCCACAGGGATGTCTGTGATGATATTTTGAAGACTAGCTTCTTAGGAGTCACCCTGGGGGCAGAATAGCCTATTTGTACAATAATGCATGATCAGTGGTTTTACTTAAACCCTTGAGTCAGGAAGCCTTTTTGCCCCGTATTTATAAGTCTTTCGTGCAGGCTGGTGGATGCTTTCGAGTCTGTTCCACATCTTTCTCTAATTGCTCTTCAGTGGATGCTGCCTAGAACACATGAACAACATTCTCCAGACCCCGAGAGTTGACTGAAAACCTAGGAGAGTTCTTCTTAGTTGTCTGTTTCCCTGGTTCTCACCACCATTGAATTTTTTGTTTCTTTGACATTTTGTTCATTAGCAAAGCTTCCAGCCTCCTCTTAGTTTCTCTCAACCAAGATACCCATTGTTCTTGACACACTCTTAGGTAAGGAGTTCTCCACTCTCTTTTTCAAAGTCAAATCCTTCAACAGTGGCTTCTAAGCTTAAGGTCTGCCTTTTTTTTTTTTCCAGGCAGAGCCATATAGGCCACTCCTGCTTTTCTCAAGGTAATACTCTTGATCCACAGAGTGGGCACTAGCAGTGAGGACCACAAGGGGTAGTAGCCCCTGGTCTTCTCAGCTTGCTTCTTCAGAAATGTGGAACTTCTGCTATGGAAGGTTGAGAGAGGGGAATTCAAGAGACTACATACAAAAAGAAGATACAGTCATTAAAGGGGCATTTGCTGAAATAAGGCTTCTGCAACATTTGGCAGGAGGATGATGAGAGACACTATCAACCTGCCCCTCCCAGGATGAAACCATAGCCCCAGACTGGATGTAGGGAAAAGGGAGCTTTCCCTTCTTGGTTGCTCACACCCATATGTATCATGGAGTTGCTGGTGGTGGGGTGGTAATAATGAAGCAAGTCATAAACAAAGCAGTCCCTCACTGTTTTTATCAAGGTATTGTAGATTTTCTCAAATGAATGTTTATCTGTTTGCTGAATGCCCTTTAGGTAATTTTCACAGGCTTTAGGTGATTATCATTTTTATAATTTTCACTGGTTAAATTATCGTTTTGCTGGAGAGAGTTCTGTAAAGCTCATTATTACATTATGTTGGAAGCAAACTGATCATCATTAATATTTGTAAAGCAGAAATTTCATTTAGTCAAATGTGGGCAGGGAAATAAAGGCTTATTCATTTAGGCCCTCATATGCAATAAATACAATAAATAACAAAATCATAAAAATCTCATATATTTAACTTAGAGTAGATCTTTCATAAGCATGGTGTAGAAGAAAAATAGGACATATTTATATAATATGATACAATATCCAGTGTTGATTAAATTGTATATTCTTAGTTTTGTCCCTATTTATTTTAAAGGCATAGATAAAAACAATATATCATTAAAATAATTCCTACTGTTCTGTGTGTCCGTCATCTCTCTTGAAGAAAATACATGTGTTTACATACTCAAAAGTCTATAGATAGTTTCACAGGTTTTCTGTGCCTCTTGAAACCCATCCACAAATCTCAGGGTAAGGATTCCTGTATTTAAGGGAGATTCAATTAGTTTCATGTAAAAACAGATATTTCGGTTGAGAGAGTGATAAAGATTAAAGGTTATAACTTTTTAAAACTTGAGTCCATGGAATGGGTGCATGACACATAAGAAATTTGTTACTTTATTGATTCTAATAGTCTATTTCTGAAAGACATCTGAGCACCCAGACATTAGATGAAATCAAATAACTAAAAACATCATCACTACTCCTAAGAAGTATTTGATTAAAAGCTAAGTATAATTTTCAGTCCAATGCCATTAGATATCTAGTTGAAGTACACAGAGAAGTATATATCAGAAAGGAGGCACTTAAACTATGTTCTGAAAAAAGAATAGAATTTTAATAAATAAAGAGAAAGAGGAATGGTATCTTACACATGAGACACAAATGAACCTATCGGAGAAATCAAACACAACTTTGACACTTCAAAAAAGAAGGTAATAAAAATAGCTAACAAATCAGAGTACTTCCTAATGCCAATTGTATTTCCAAAGCATGTTACATGTGTTATCCTAACTTAATCCTAACATCTAGTGAGGTAAGAAGGAATGCTTATTATTCCAATTTAAAAAATAAACAGAAGGAGGAAGCTAGGAAAGGAATATTTGCCCTAAGTCACCTAGTAGAACCAGAATTTGAATATAGATTAAAATTCTGGCTTATGGAAAGATAACTATTAAGAATCAGGTAAATAAGTATGGGTAGACCTTGAACATGGCTAGATGCTTAGTAAATAGGTTTTGAATCAAGATTTGGCTATGAAATATTTGATCTCCTGGCTGGGTGCAGTGGCTCACATCTGTAATTCCAGCACTGTGGGAGGCCAAGGTGGGCAGATAACCTGAGGTCAGGAGTTCAAGGCCAGCCTGGCCAACATGGTGAAACCCCGTCTCTACTAAAAATACAAAATTAGACAGGCATGATGGTGCACACCTGTAATCCCAGCTACTCTAGAGGCTGAGGCAGGAGAATCGCTTGAACCCAGGAGGCGGAGGTTGCAGTGAGCCTAGGTAGTGCCATTGCACTCCAGCCTGGGCAATAAGAGGAAACTCCGTAAAAAAAAAAAAAGACGAAAAAAAAAATCTTTCCTCCACACCCACACAATGGTGAGCTATTGGAAGTTCTTGAGCTTGGAAGTGATACCACAAAGTAATATTTTAAGATTTAATTAACCACTTTGTTTGAAAAGAGGTGAATTGTTCAAAGTGGTACTGCAAAGAAAATAAAGATTAATTGCTTGATGAGAGACTGGAGTGAACAAATAAAGATGACAAGCTTAAATAGCTAGAAAGATGTCAGAGCAACAAACAAAGAAATTGTTATGAATGGGGTAAAATATTTTAAAGAGGAAAATATTAGTGTGTTGCCCTTCACTTTTAGATTAAGATAATTATTATTTTCCAATTGACATTACATTTAAACTTTAGGAAGAAAAGTCCATATTCTCATCTGAGATGATTATGATATTGAGAACTTAATTTCTTTTTAAACTATAAAATGCCTTGATAATATTTTCTTTTCATGACTTTGTAAAGTAGACAGACATTCTATTTTCAAAGAATTCTCATATTATAAAATAAATTTCCTTTACAAGCATGACTTTTGCAGTCTAATAATTAGAAGAAAACTAAATATTAATATTATATTCTAAATATTAATGGTTACTCTAAAAATAGCTGGTAATATATCTTAGTTTGAAATTTTCACATTCTATTTTGCTAACATTGTTGTCCTCAAAGAAAAGCCAGTTCAAGGTTTTTACAAAATAATAAAACAGAAGCTTTTAAAAGTGAAATAGAACATATAAGAAATAATAGTGTAATGTAATAGAATTCATCATCATTAAGGGAATAATGGCTGGAAGTTAAAAAATAGAAAATTTAGTGTGTTTTCTCCTAGTACTTTGCTTTCTGACATTATGCAAATGTAATTTTCCTGGGTCTTATTTGGCTATCTATTGAAATAAAAATGATGGCTAAATCCTGAGCCTATTTCAGTGAGGAATTTCGATTTTATAACTCAACTGGATACAACCAAAGATGAATTTCAAAAAAATTAAATTCAGAGGCCAAAAGGTTCACTCTACCCACATAATAAATAAAATTAATAGTGTTATAAGTGGCTTGAAAGATAAGCTACATAAATATAATTTTTATTTTGAATTTCTCAGTGATATTTTCCTAATTAAACATTTTATAATTCATTTATTTTTAAATAGGTAATGCATTTAAACTGTCATAAATCAAAAACATATACAAATTATATAGTGAAAAGTTTTCATCTCATCTCTATGCTCATATAACAAATTGTCATGTATCACCTTTAATAATATATATTCTTCCTTCCAGAGGTTCTTTCTGTATATATATACATATATATATACATATATATACAGAATATATATAATATGTATATATATGTGCATATAGTAAAACACATTTTATTATACATTTTTGCATTGTTATTATATTTTATATACTGCATAGCAAATTTTTTTTTATTTAACTATATAGCTTGAATGCTTTTCCACATTTCTATATAGTGAGTTTCTCTATTCCTTTTTTCAATTATTAGAGTCAGAGAGCATTTCATTTTATGAGCATACTTTAATTGGTTTAACCATCAAATACTATGGAAATTTAAATTATTTCTGATATTAAAATAATGTTAAGTGAAAATTTTTGTGCCCATATTATTTTATGCATATGCAACGATAGAACTGCAATAAATTCCTACAATAAGAAATGGCTGGGTCAAAGTGTGTACATTGTTTCACTAATTATACTTCTTTCAAAATTGTCCTACACGTGGAATGTATTGCTTACATTCCCACAAGCAACAACCACGCCAATAGTATGTGTTAAGCTTACAGATGCTTATCAATCCAACAGATAGAAAAACAATTCAAAAAAAAAGTTCAATCACTGTTGCTTTAATTTGAATTTCTAATAGGATTCTAATGTTAGATATAATTTTCTATATGAAATAACTATTTTACATTTTCTTGTATTAAATATCTGTCTTTTGTATTGGTTTAAATTTTGTTCTGTTTTTGACTTCTAGAAAATCTTAGTCATATTTTCCCTTTCTGTGTTATTAATTGCAAATAATTTTTTATCTTTCCTTTAATTTTTTTTTTTCTGGACAGATTATTTCTAACTGATTTGTATGGGTTCCAGGTTTGGAGTTGTAGTTATACTCAATTTCAAGATTATAAATGTCCTCATGTTTTCCTCATATTAGTAAGGCTTTATATTTTACATATAAATATTTTACCTATTCACATTGGTTTATGGTTTCAGCTATACATCCTTTTGTTTTGCTATTTGGCTATCCATTTTTCACAATACCGTATACAAATTGGTCACTTGACTTCATGAACAAAATTACACATTTCTATTACATAGCTGCCAAGATTATTCATCCTGATTTTCTACTTTTTTCTTCTCTTCTTTATATAGATCATAATTGCTTAAGTACATAAGCAATTACCAAGGTGTATGTGCATGCACATTTATATTTATATATAAATCGAATTTTTAGAAGAATAAAAGCCAGAGCTACATTCAAAAGATAAAATCCATAGTACTGAATGAAGATAAGCTCATGGGGTTCTTGGCTTCATTATTCTTCAGGATATCCAATTATTATGTAAACGTTGCTTGGTAACTGGTAAAAATATCAATTATAAAAAACATTTCAAATCTGAGACTTACTAATTCTAATACAGATGGGGAATTACATAAAGAAAATGTATTCTCATACAAGCTGATGTGAAAAGCAGTCTTGGGGACAGCATTTTGTCTGAAAAATACTGAAGTTTTATGGAGTCATGGTTAAAACCCATAAGAGCATGTGTAATTGACAGCAGATGTTGTTTGAAACCGCTTCCTAAGAGGATTTTGCTGACCCAGGACTTTTTATTTGACTAGGTAGTAATGTGGGATAGGAGGGGTGATACAACATGCGTGAAGGAGAAAAAAAAAGAATGCATAGATATGTGTGATTGTCCAAGGTTATAAAGTAGGGAACTTGGGATAAAAATTGAGTATTGAAAGCAAATTTCAAGTTCCTGAAATTGAATATATAAATATGATCTCTTTCCTAATTCTCCCCACAAAATTTTCAATCTAGATTATAAAAATAAATATAAAAGAGGCTTATTTTGTGATACTCGGACACATAATAAATACGAAGAGTTAAGTGAAAATAATCAAATAGTTTTGATGGGATCTGATGTACTGATGCAAACTGCAGTAATATTGTTATTAATGGCTACATATACACAGCAATCACTATATGCTATTCTAAGCATCTCCCTTACATTAACATTTATTTCTCAAGTGACCAAACAAGCAAGATACTGTTGCCTCCACTTTATAAGTGAGAGAGCTGAAGCACAAGGTTCGACCTTCCCAAAGTTCTACAGCCAGTCTTGATCCAGCTGTGCAATAACAAAATGAAGAATAGTAACTTCATCACCAGGTTTGGTATGCAGGGATCTCCTAAAGAGCACAGTCAAGATGCCCGTTGCACACTGAAAAATACTTGTATGTTCAAGAATCACAAATAACTAATTATAAATAGGTATAAACTGTCAGAAGCCATGCTCAGTAGTTGTTGGTGTGATTCAGGATTGGGAAGAATAGGATCCAATCTTAATTAAAAGAGAAAGCAGACAGGCCACCAGCATTCCAAAGCTACAGGCCCACTAACAGATACTGGCTAATCAAATAATTTTATAGATAGAGGTCTACCCATTCAGGATAGGCTGACGCTAGGGAAAAAGGAATGTTTAAATTCATCAATGAGGCAGGGATTGATGAGTCTTACCAAAGAACTAGCAATCTATAGATTCAGGAAAGGGGCAGGAGCGTGGACACCAGCAGCCTCTTCTGAGCACTAGAGCTACACATTTCCCTGTCCAGCTTGTTAGCCACTAACCACATGGAGGTGAACTGACAATTCAGTTCCTCAATCACACGAGGCACATTTCAAGTGCTAGATATAGCAAACATGGCTATGGTTGCTGTATTAGACAGCCCTGCTAAAATATAACTACTTTATCAGAAATCCTCCTTGCTGAATATAGGATGAATCCATTGATTTAATTCAGGTTTTATTAAGAATTGACTAAAATCTAGATGTGTGCAGTAAAAATACCCATGAGAAATTTAGGAATGTAGAGTGAGGAAAGAACAAAGCAAAGAGTGATAGCCTACATTACAAATTGAAGCCATAAACATTCTTCTCTAAACTAACAGTTCATTGCTTTCCTTACATTGATCCTGACTACCCACTAATTCTTTGTCTTGTTTTAACCAAAAGTATGAACTATTATGAATTCTTAAAGTTTAAATACAGCTTTTGCTCTAATTGTTAAAATAAAATTGTTATATTGTAAAGTAGACTTTTAAAAAGTGAAATAAGAAATAGAAATACAATAAAAATCCTACAAAACTCTATAACGTATAATCATTATGTTCTTATTCTTGTAAAGAAATATCAAAAATAAATTGTGAATCTATATGGATCAAATTGAAGGAAGAGTCCATTTATTGCAATTTAGGTTAACTATCACTGTTGCATAGACTTCTCTCCTTAGATCTAGCTAGCACTTCTCATCTCTCTTTTCTGTCACTCTTGGGCAGTGAGAAATGGCTGAAGAGCTCATCCAAAGAACTTCATATTCCACAAAAAAAATTTAACAGGAACAAGACTTTATCTTGGCCTTTTTATTTCTGTTAGTTGGACAATGCCTTAACCACGAAATTGAAACCTTAAAAGAATGAAATCCAAGTATAAAATGTTTTATCTATTGAAAATTAACTCTATCTTGCATTTTTTCCACATAAATGTGCACGCCTCCTACTTAAAAATAGCCATGAGGCATTACAGAAAAAAACGCAAAATCTATAGTATGAATCATTTTGCCATTTAGTAGGAGTAGTCATGATGATTTGAAATATTCATCCAGAATGCTAAACACTAAGATGGATCATCTTTGCTGAGTAGTGTGGCCCAGTGCAGGATACTTTAAACATTATAAATATCCATTTCCGTTGCTGAAAAATGGGGATAATACTAGTAATTTTCACTAAGGCTAGAATTTTTTGAGATTTTTTTTTAATTGGGGAGCTTTTTCAAATAATTGCTAATGTCTTGTAACCACAAGTGCTCTTCAGGGCTGCAATAAAATGAGAAAAAGTAGAAGCAGAGATTAAACACATCACTCATCAGTTTTATTTCAAAGGTACCTAGACAAATTCAGATAAGATAATTTTTAAAACTCTTGAAATATGTGACTTCTGTTGCCTCTAGCCCCTTTTTAATGTTAGTAAAATCAATTTTTATGTGAAGAAAAGAGAATGCTAGTTAAAATTTAAAGGAGAAATGGTCTCTGAAAGAAATTGTCTTGTTTAAAATAAAATATTCATACACTAATATACAACTATTTAATACACAAAATACACAAAATATTCCTTGACAACAAAGTTAGTAACCCAAGTTTGATGAAATATTCAGTCATAATAGAACATAAAACGGATATACAAATAAAATTTTACATAGTAATATAATTGGATTTAAATTATAATTAGAAATGGCTAAATATATCTGTTATTATAATTTAAGTGAATAAGATGTATCGGATCTAGACATTAAAATTGAAATGAGCACTTTAAAAAATGCCCAGTTTTCCTCTACGTATGGAGTTTCAACTTTATCCTAGTACTAGCTTTTGAAATAAGAAATTATATATTTATGTTAAAAATGTCAGAACAGTAAGAGACACAGACCTAAACAGGATACTATTATAGTAAAGTTTACTTGTTCGTGAGCTGAAAATCCCAAATACGTCTGTCTTATTATGATACTTCTACTGTAACTATGATAATTATCTCGTACCCATATAAAATGTGTTTCACTGCTTAACAATTAATGCTGTCAATCAAAGGAATGAGTTAAGTGCTGGCAGAAAATGCCCAGGTGAGTTTCCTGCACTGGCTGGAGGGTAGTCATTTCTAAAGTGCACCTAGTTACATTGTTCTATAAATTATCTGAATGTTACCTCTCATCCCTCATTTGTTAGTCCCTTATATAAATTTCTAATTTCTAATTTGTTACTCTTTTTTTTCTTTGTTTTCTTTATCCTTCACATGCATAAATTTCTTCATTGGAAAACATTACAGCAAGTGTGTCATTGGTCTTATATCTGGCCATAAGCACCTTCTTGCATAAAACAATTTTGGAAACCAGACAGCGTAAGAAATTTGAGACCATTTTTTTTTTCTAAAAACAGAAAAAAAATTGTCAGGAAAGGATGCCAAATTAAAAAATAAAAATGTTCAAGCTTTCTAGTCTTGGATACATATAATATTGATATAATAAGCAAAATATATATTTTGAAGAAAATAAGCATTTTAGAAGTCAAAGACAGCAAAATGGTTTACTGACAAATTATCATATGCTGACCAGCTGGCTGAAATAAAATCGTTGGTACCCAGATATTTGGCGGTTATCCTGTGGATAGAATTACTGTCATCACATACAACTTGTCTTCTTGTGTATTATTTGTGTGGCCCATATCTCAAATCAATCAATACCAGCATGTTAGGACAAAGAAGCTAATCAGAAAAGAATTTTTAAAGAACTCTCTCACAGTAGAAAAATCATCATTTTTGTGATTGAATGTATATTGCATAATTTTTTGCCTTTTTTTTCTTTATGTCATTGGATTAGAGAGGAAATTTTATTTATTTTTCATTATTTCTCAGAGATAGGTTCTCACTTAATTGCATGGGCTATGGTACAGTAGTGTGATCATAGCTCACTGTAACCTGGAGCTCTTGTCCTCAAGCAATCCTCCCATCCCAGCATTGCAAAGCACTGGGATTATAGGCTTGAACCATTCTGCCCAGCCTAGAAAGAAAATTTTAAAATGATTTCGTGCTAACATACCCCCAAGTTCTTAAATAAGGACTTAGTTAATTCTCAAACTGGTGAGATTCAAACCTGTTAATATCAGGAGTAGATACCACCAAGAAAAATTGTCACAAGGAAAAATGTACAAAATGATGGCACAGACAACTGAAAATTGATATAAGCAATATCCTGTGTCATCTGTTACCACTTATAACTAGGGAAGTAGTATAAATTTAGCAGTTTAAATTATGATTTTATTAGCTATTCTTGATAGTATTTTAAGTTAAAGATACAACACTCATAAAATTTAGCAACTTCCCATGACAGCAAATTCTTATTGTAATTTTTACTCCCTCGTGTCTCACCTACACATGATTTGAAAACACTTGTAGGGAGAGTTTAATTTTGTAGTTATGTTTCAGGGAATGAGGGAATGAATGTTTATAACGCTTGAGACTATTAAGTAGGAAATGGAGGGTGAGGACAAGAAACAGAAAACATTGCAATTCATACTATGAATATGATGATTGTAATCCGATATAAGTCTATTTCTAGTCGTTAATGTGTATTGATCAAGTTATCTCTCTCCTATATGACAGGTTTTTCATTTACAAAAAAACTATTTCATTTTTATATGAGTTCATCTTATTATTTAATATTTTTCTCCTGCAACTAGCAACTCTTACCATGTTTTCTAACTCCAAGTCTATAAATACTTGTTCCCCTTTGTGAGACCAGGTTGCAGAGTGCAGAAGAATAAATCACTGCCAAATTATCACTAGGTTATCAATGCACAACTAAGTATGGGCTGCCAGGATACGCTGGCAAATGAAGAATGATGTAAGTCTCACAAGCAGCTGCTTTACATGTGAGTAATGTCTTCACGGAGGGAAATGAGATTCCATTCAAGGTAATCCTCCCTTATTCTTATTTTTTTCTAATAACTAAATCTTGGTAGCCACTCCTTCCTCTCTATTCTTACACAAAGGGTTCATAGTAAATATAGAAGTTAGAAGACTTATTTCCCTGTAAACACCGATGCATACAATTCACCTCCTATCGCGTCTTACAGTCCTGTGAAGCTCTTTCTATACCTCAAAGTCCTTTTTGGTGAGCTGTGACGTTCTGGTTGGCCTTTCTGTTAAACACCGACCTACCGACATCAAAGGATGCAAGCGAGTCCTCTCTGACAAGGAAGTGTAAACACCTATCTGAACTCTGAACATTCTTCTCATCACTATTCGGGTCAATCATCAAATATTGATTCTACTCTCAACAGCACAGCGGTTTGGCTACGCCCCTTGGCCTAACAAATTAGCATTTTTAAAGTAAAAAGACGTGTTAGAAAAATAATGTTAGTCACCTCTCATGTTTCTATGCATATGAAATTAGATTAAACTGCATGTAAAGAGTTTCCACAGTTCTTGGCAGATCCTAAGTAGCTAATAAATGCTACTTATTTTTAGTAGTAGTGGTGGTAAACCACCCTTATGATACACACGTCTTATCAAGGTACAATTTCATACGATATGTGAAACCATTCTAACTCATAAATGTAATGTAAAGAAGGTGGTTGGCAATGTCAGTGATGGGTATATTGTGCTGTGCAACTTGGTTAAACCGGGATCAATGGTTGCAGAATTTGAATTCCCTTCCTTGTGTTATGCAGGTTAGTCAGTTGTGGAATTTTCACAAAATTTAGAAAGCATAAGTGAAGCAGTTGTCAGCACTCCCTGAAGATCTTTTCACAGACTGATGTGATGATAAACAGCTGCAGAGATACTTCATGGGTTCCAGGTAGTTTACACTCTCCTCTACTCCATGTACAGCTGTTTTTCCTGATTGGTGGCCCTGCTGACCAACTGCAACTCCAGGCTCACAATAGATGCTTGGCTGTGGACCCAGCCATATTTTTTTAATTATCCTCCTGTCTTGCTTTAATGACAAACCTTGTTTGCACTTGTTTTATCTCCATTTCCTCTTATATCTGTACTATTTAAAATTTTACAGTTGGTTGTAGTCCTATCACATAGCAAAATATATCTCTCTCTCTAGTTTACTGGTTCTTAAGTTCCAGGGTACAAAATAATCTCTTATTTTTTTAATGGATATCCTTAAGCCACATACCCCAGAGATTCTAATTTAATAGTCCCGAGTTAGAAGGCAGGGATTTGAATATGTATAAGCATTCCTAAATTATTCTGATGTAGGTGGTTAGGAACAATGTCATGAATAACTAACTACCAAATGTGAAGGAGACGTCTCAGCTCTTATTCATATTTGACCTTTCTACAATATTTGATACTCTTAATGATCCCTCCTTGAAATTTCATGTTCCCAGAGGCTCAGGCCCTGGCCCCTGAATAAAGCTGGCCCTGTCATCTGTGAGTTCATAAAAGAGAGTTACAGACACCACCTACCCTAAGTTTGTGCTTGCTGCTCAGTCTGAAGCTTCAGCAGCCCCCCACCCCTTCCCTTGTCAATGTCATTCATCGGATACTCTTCTCTTTTCAGCCCTCTGCTGAAATAAGTAGTACAAATAATGATAAGTAGTTAATGAATGCTTTTAATCAGTGCTAAGTACACATGCTAACTTCTATAATAACCCCTTATGTCAGGCTTTCTCTCATTGCAAATTTTTCTTGGTTTAGGTTTATTGATGTTCTATTTTTTCCCTCAAATTACTCTCAAAGGTGCCTAGAGCAACCTTCCCCACATTCTGCTCCTGCCACTAGGCTCACCTTCTCTGGGATGTTTTTCCCAAAGGCCTTATTGACACTCTCTACTACTGGAGGCTCCTCTGTCTGTGCTCCACATCACCTAACACGATAAGTGATTTATTTTCTTATTTGCCACCACCGCTAATCAGCGGGCTGCTTCAATCATAAGGGCTATGTGTATTAGCCCTAGGGCCTGTCATAGAGCCCAGCTAAATGACTTTATTCTTAGTTACTTGGCCCTACTTTTAATTATTTATTTATTTAACTCTTCAACCCTTCTAGCAGGATATTGTATATTATTTCACAAAATGTAGGCCTTGAACCACTTACATTCAAATCACCCTTGAGGGTTGTTAACAAGATAGATTTATATGCTTCTTTTACTACAGCAGTATTTTGAACCCAGGAATATTCATTTTGAAAAGCATCCTGGGTGTTTCTTATGAAGAGCAAAATTTGAAAAATATTGCTTGAATGAGAAGAGTTCTTACTGAGATTAAGAGACCTATCTTCTACTAGTGACAATACCAGTGATTAGATTATGTTTCATGAATAAATATTTCAATAAGATGAGATTTTAGTTTCAATTAGGAAGAAGGGATTAGAAACAAGTTGTCTACAATATCTCTTTAATCTCTAAAGGATTTATTTTGTGTTGGTAAGTTGAAAGAACTAGTACTATACATGCAAGTAAATTTGCTTCTGACCCACATGAGATTAGCATCTATTATTTGTACCTCATAGGAATGAATAACAATAATTCCAAATCATGCAAGGGTGCAAAAATATGTAAGTGCAATAAATCCATGATTGGAGCTATAGCTATTATAACTAAAATTAGGTAGAGAAAAATAGTAATGGCTGTTTGAACTTGGCCAAAGTATCTTAATTTATTTAACTATGCATTCTAAATAGTTCATAGAAAATTATATATATATATATATATATTTAAAGGGAATATATATGTATTAAAGAGAATGATCCATGGGCCACATGCATCAGAATCACTTGAGGTTCTGATTAATACTGTAGTTTCCCAAGTCATATCCAATACTTAACTGAATTGGAATGTTCGGCCAACAATCAGTATCTTTACAAGCACTCCAGGATAGTTACTCATCTATCATTTCAGAACCACTGATATATTTAAGCTGTTGAGATATACATGAATAACAGACAAACTGTTTCCAGTGTCTACAATAAAGGGATAACTCTTTAAAATCCTCTTCAAGCCAGTCTTCTAAACATGCATAGAAAATGCTGGCACAGTTATGTAGACAACAACAGCATGTTTTCTAATATTAGTAATGGTAAATTCAGGTTTGTAGACCAGGACACAATTGTAATCCATCACATAACTACTGTTTGCAAATGTTCAAACATTTTGATCCAGCACAGTTTGGCGCTGAAATAGAAGCACTGACTAAGATATAAGAGTTAGTCATATGGCTGGGTGTGGTGGCTCACACCTGTAATCCCAGTACTTTGGGAGGCCAAGGTGGGTGGATAACCTGAGGTCAAGAGTTCAAGACCAGCCAGGCTAACATGAAGAAACCTCCTCGCTATTAAAAATACAAAAATTATCTGGGCATGGTGGCAGGTGCCTGTAATCTCAGCTACTCAGGAGGCTGAGGCAGGAGAATCCTTTGAACCCAGTAAGCAGTTGTTGCAGCGAGCCAAGATCATGCCATTGCATTGCAGCCTGGGAACAAGGGAGAAACTCTGTTTCAGAAAAAATAAATAAATAAAATAAAACTATTATCAGAGTTAACAGGCAACCTACAGAATTGGAGAAATTTTTTGCAATCTATCTATCTGACAAAGGGCTAATATCCAGAATCTACAAAGAACTTAAGCAAATTTACAAAAAAAAAAAACATCAAAAAGTGGGTGAAGGACATGAACAGACACTTCTGAAAAGAAGACATTCATACAGCCAACAACATATGAAAAAAAGCTCATCATCATTGGCCATTAGAGAAATGCAAATCAAAACCACAATGAGATACCATCTCACGCCAGTTAGAATGGTGATCATTAAAAAGTCAGAAAACAACGGATGCTGGAGAGGATGTGGAAAAATAGGAATGCTTTTACACTGTTAGTGGGAGTGTAAGTTAATTCAAACATTGTGGAAGACAGCATGTTGATTCCTCAAGGATCTAGAACCGGAAATACCATTTGACCCAGCAATCCCATTACTGGGTATATAGCCAAAGGATTATAAATCATTCTACTATAAAGACACATGCACCCATATGTTTATTGTAGCACTATTCACAATAGCAAATACTTGGAAACAACCCAAATGCCCATCAATGATAGAGTGGATAAAGAAGATGTGGCACATACACACCACGGAATACTATGCAGCCTTAAAAAAGGAAGAGTTCATGTCCTTTGCAGGGACAGGGATGAAGCTGGAAGCCATCATTCTCAGCAAACTAGCACAGGAACAGAAAACCAAACACCATATGTTCTCAATCATTAGTGGGAGTTGAACAATGAGAACACATGAACACAAGGAGGGAATTATCACACGCTGGGGCCTGTTGGGGGTTGGGAGCTAGGGGAGGGATAGCATTAGGAGAAATACCTAATGTAGATGATGGGTTGATGGGTGCAGCAAACCACCATGGCACATGTATACCTACGTAACAAACCTGCAGGTTCTCAACATGTACTCCAGAACTTAAAGTATAATAATAATAATCTTACATAATAAAAAATATAAAAAAGAGTTGGTTGTAATAGAGCTGAAGGAAATTTTAGGGGCTAAGAAAAAAAGAAAACACCGTTGCATAAAGAGAGGCAGGCAGGAAAAGAGAACAATTAAGGAATGAGATAATGAGTTAAGTAAGTGAAACTGAAGTTTTGATAAATTAGATAAACCAGCTTTGATGCTCAGATCTATTATTAGGAATCACAGATTTAGTTAATAAAAATTACACATATTAAAATATATTGACCATTGATACATCATATCCAAGGTCATAGTTAATATTAACTAATAGTAAATATATTTTCACTTCTTCAAGAAGAAAAATAATCAGTGAGAAAAATTTTATATGACATTAAGGTATTTGTAAAAATATGCTAAAAATTTCAAAGTAGATGTAATGTAACCTTTTAATAGGATAATTGCGTATCATTGGCTATATAGGTAAAACTTTTATGAAGTGCATTATAAGTTTTTCTTATTTACATATGAGAAAATTTGATATATTAGAAATAAATTATATGCTACAGATGGAAAGAAAAATAACTTGAAAAATATATTACAAGTTCATAGAGGTTACTTTCAAGAAAGTGAGAAGTGAATGCCTGAATCATCAATGAATTATTATTCACCTCTTTCCCTGGACAAAGTTCCACGTATTAATTAAGTCATGATTAAAGGAAGATGGTATAAGTGCCAATCACACACTGATCAGGAATGTATCAAGTAAAATTATAGCTTAATTTTCCCTGTACAATCCTATGAATAAAAATGCCAGTCCCTCTTCATTGGAAAATTAGTCTGGTGTTTTTGCAAGGTCAGTCTTTCCCGACAAATGTGTTTTCAATACCTTGTTGAAATAACGAATACAAAAGCTATTGTCTCCATTGAGACCAAAATGATTTACTAATTCCTGTAACATGACTTACCCTATCAGCATGTGACCTTCAAAAAAATCATATTTTAGCTATAAGATTTAAGAAAAATGTTTTCATTCCTTTAATTACCCATAAGGTATTTTTAAATGTTTGATTAGAACTTTGTAAACAAGTAAAATACACATGAATTTAATAATAAAGACTGGAAAAAATGTTGACATAGGTCAGAGGTTTTTTTTTTTTTTTTCTTCCAAGCTGGTTTCAACAAGCTCTTTTACCTTATTGAAGCAATTCCTAATTCCAGTTTCTATGCGAGAGAAAGCAAGAATATTACTTATGCCAAATATATTTAAGGTTCACCAACAATTCCATAGGATGCCCTTGACAAAGGAGATGAATTGGGAAGGTTTATTAAATAATTTCATGCCTTTAATAAGAAAGCTTTTAAAAATGACTATGGGTATATATGTTAGTTTGGTTTTATTATATCATCACAAAGGTGTCTAACAAGTCATAAGTCCTTAAATACTTTAAATGGCTTTGAATATTTCTCACGTATTATAAGGTGCCTGTAAAATCAAAAGGTTTTAAAAGGCATTTTTCTTAGTTACAATGAAATTTTCCAAATTACCTTATGAGCTTCCTATCAAATGCAATAACTATTTTCGTAGAGACTAATTTTAAAATGTTGCCTTTCTGATGTCCTTCTGAGATGGGTCAGAGCAGAGTATTAATTCCAGCGACAACCATGGAAATCTTCCACTCACTTTTACATCATTCAAGATAAAACCGAAATGGACAGTATAAATATACAGGTGTCCTCCAGACTCTTATTAAGAACAGGATGTTAAAATTATCCTGTATCCCTTTTGTGGGTAAAATTAAATAAAAACATAGCCCTACTTACTTATAAAACATTTACAAATAAATATAAAAGCTGAAATATCAACTTTGTTCTGCTAATTAGGAAAATCCTTTTACCTAAATGGACAAGGTTTCATAATGCAAAACAGGTAGATCAGAAACATAGAAGAAAGATATAGATGAGAGGCTGGAAAACAAAGTTGTATTTCATTTCTTTCCCTTGAAAACAAATGATCCTATGACTTAGTCTCTCTTGGCCTCAATTCCCTTTTCTATATATTAGGAATAATAATATATGACTAACAAACATAACGATTGAGGATAAGGGTTTTTACTTTAAAATGAATCCACGTGGAGAACTGTCTGTAAGTGGTAAAACGATATAAAAAAATGAACAAATATCAGATAATGCTACGTATTCCTATCTGGCTGAGGAAAAACATATAGAATTGTTCCCACCTTCAGTCTCAATATAGATACAATAATTGAAATAAAATAATATCACACTTTCAGTCCCTCAGTCTTCTCAAGTTTTATATAAGCGATCAATGCTCTTCTTCTCCCATAAAGGAAATGACTTCTATGTTCCAGTAATTATGGGGCACTGATTTGCTGAGCATTTGAATCATAACAATGTGTTTGATCACTGTATTCTGGGAGTATCTATCTAAAGTACACTAAGGTATGAAGCACTCTTCAGTTGAATGCCTTAGACAGATCTTGTCTAAATTGCTCCCCTCCCCTACACTCCCTTCTCGTGCCCAATATTCATCCTGACTGGAAGATTTGAATTCATCAAATCTTTTAAAAAGTGGTTCAATAAAGCTGATCAGGTCTCAATAAATCTCAAACTGTGAAATATAAAAACAAATCTCACCAAGGAAAACATTCAAATATTACCAAACAAAAATAAAATTCAGTGTGAATAACTAATGTGTTCAAATTCATTACTTTCATGCCTTTAAGTGGGTAGGATTAGCATAAAGAGCCTTCTCAGAGTGTAGGCAACAATAAAAACTGCAATAACTCATACTTTGCAGTGACTTTCATTTTTGAATCTGGATATTTTTTAATTTTCATAATAGCCTTGGGAGGTAAATATCATTATCCTCATTTCAGAGCAGATGAAACTGAGAGATTAGTGATTTGCCCATAGCTACGCAGTAAGTGAACTGTATGCCAATTTCAGTCCAAGGCAATGGCACTAAGATTACTACATTACTCAAGTTTATTTAGCTAGATGGTTACCACTGAAAGGAAATGCCATTAAGTTTACACTCAACTTGAAATCTAGAAGTCAAAAGCATTAAAACAATATATAAAAGTGCAAAGTAACAAATAAGCATTTAAAAATATTAAATGCTAATATTTATTGAGCACTTATGTGCTGGGCATAATTTAATATGCTTTATATGAACTATGTAATCCTTATCATCATCTCAACAACAGAGCTCAAAACTGTGAAATTATGTTTGATTTCTTTCATTTTCCTATACTCTATGTCTAACCCATCCACAAATCTTGTGGTCTCCAGCTTCAAAATATATGTAGAATCTAACCACCTCCCACTGCCTACATCACATATGTATCTTCTCTTACCAGAATTACTGCAATAGCCTCCAAACTCCTCTGTTTTTTCCTAAGCAGGTCCCCTTAAGCCTATTCCCTAACCTAATACCAGAATAATCTCTTTAAACCATGTCAAATGGTGTCACTACTATTCTCAAAACTTTCTAATAGTTTCCCATCCTACACAGAGTACAAGCCTTAACGAAGTTCCAAAAGGCCCTCCATGATCTCTTCATTTATACCTCTTGACCAGGCCTCTCTTTGGTCTAGCTCCACTAATCTAGCTGCTTGTCCTATATCATTCTAGACATGCTTTTTTTCCAAGGGGTGTATGCTTGCTGTTTTCTCTTCTAGAATACTTATGATTTAGTCTCTAATCTGCTTCAGGTCTCTGTTCAAATATTATTAGTGAGGATTTCTTCCACTAGTCTATATAAAATAATAACCCTTCCAACAGCTTCCCACTCTGATCCAGATCCATTTTTCCCTAGAATCTATTAGCAGCTGCACATGTATTTTATTTGTTTGCTTGTTTGGAGAGGAGGGGAGTCTATCTCCCCTACACCAATGGAAGCTCCATAGACAATTTGTCTTGTACATAGCTATAAGAGTATATATCACAAACCAGATGCTCAAATAAACATGTTGAACAAAGGATTGAATTAACAACCCAAACAAGGTAGGCATTACAGTATATATCCTTTAGAGATGAAGAGACACAGGCAGTGGCATACAGAGACAGAATAACTTATGTGAATCACAAAAGTACAGAATGGCAGATCTTGAAGAAAACCTGTGCCATGTGGTTGCAGAGCGTATGCACCTAACCACTAACTATACTACTGTTCATGTGGTATCTCTCTAAAAATAATTCCGTGACCTAAAATTACCTATGCTACTACAATATCAGTACTGTGGGAAGGCCCAACCCTCCTTATTTTCTACTTGTTTTTATAAGACTGCTGTTAAAAAAAGACACTGATAAATCTAGAGAACACCAAAGACCTACATTTTGCCAAAGCTAATGATAAATTATCTCTTCTTATTCTACCATGTAATAAAATTGGACACAATTGATTATTCTCTCTTCTTGAAAATGTATTGAGGTTTCCTAGTCCCTATACTCAGGATTCTTTTAGTTCATGGAATGTTTTTTACTGAGACCTCCTTCTACTCCAAACCTGAAAAGTGTTCTAAGCCCTTCAACTCGATCCTAGAACCCCTTTTTTTTCTGCACTCAAACTATGTGACTTCTTCCAGTTCCCTATGGATTTAATATGTACATATTAAAAAACTATGTACATATGAATATGCACTATGTAAATACTATGTACATGCTAAAAACTCTCAAACTCAGACTTCTTGCCTGGAACTCTTCTCTGAGAGCAAAGCTCACATCCTATCACCTATTGTCTTCTCCATTTCAGAATTAACTTGACAAAATAAAACATGTCATGTCTCCTCCAATCCACCCTCACTCGGAATATCTCCCAGGAACTGGTTCTACTTTTCTTTTTTTTTATTATTATTATAATTTAAGTTCTAGGGTACATGTGCACAACGTGCAGGTTTGTTACATATGTATACATGTGCCACGTTGGTGTGCTGCACCCATTAACTCGTCATTTACATTAGGTATATCTCCTAATGCTATTCCTGCCCCCTCCCCCACCCCACGACAGGCCCCGGTGTGTGATGTTCCCCTTCCTGTGCCCAAGTGTTCTCATTGCTCAATTCCCGCCTATGAGGGAGAACATGCAGTGCTACTTTTCATACAGTTATTAAAACCAAAAAGAAGTCAGATTCATCTTGGATTACTTCTTTCCCCTTACACAACACACCTGATTAAACTGTTACTCCTGTCAGCTGTATCTTCAAAGCAAATCCCAAATTTGATGACTTCTCCCCTTTTCTGCTTCTCCAGCCCTTCTTAAGGCCATCTTTTCCTCTTCCCTGTAGTACTATAGAAGCAATTTCTGTGGTCTACCTATCTCCCCTCCTGCCTCCCTTCTATGCAACAGTGATGTTTCTTAAGTATTTGTGCAGACCAGTTACTCTCCTACCTCAAACTTTCAATGCAATAAAATTTTACTTAAAATAAAATCTAAACTTTTTAGTATAAGCCAAAATATTTTCTGAACTCAGTCTCTCCCTCTACACAGTTTGTTTGCTTCATTTCAGTCACAATCACCTTGTTTCCATCCTTTAAACGCTTTTAAGGGAACTTAAGAAAAGCTGCATGTTGGCTTATAAAAAACAGAAATTTATTTCTCATAATTCTGGAGGCTGAAAGTTTAATATTAGGATTCTCTGTTTAATAAATGGTGCTGGGAGAACTGGCTAGCCAAATGCAGAAAATTGAAACTGAACCCTACTTTACACCTTATACAAAAATTAACTCAAGTTGCATTAAAGACTTAAATGTAAAACCCAAAGCTATAAAAACTCTGGAAGATGACCTGGGCAATACCACTTAGGAAAATAACACAGGCAAAGACTTTATGATGAAGATGCCAAAAGCAATTGCAACAAAAGCAAAAATTGACAAATGGAATCTAATTAAACTAAAGAGCTTCTTCATAGCAAAATAAACAACAAACAGAGTAAACAGACAACCTGTAGAATGCGAGAAAATTTTTGCAAAGTATGTATCTGACAAAGGTCTAATATCCAGCATCTACAAGGAACTTAAACAAATTTACAGGAAGAAAAACAAACAATCTCATTAAAAAGTAGGCAAAGGACATGAATAGACAGTTCTCTAAAGACATACATGTGACAACAATCATCTAAAAAACGCTCAGCAATACTGAGCATTAGAGAAATGCAAATCAAAACCACAGTGAGATACCATCTCACACAAGTCAGAATGGCTATTATTAAAAAGGAAAAAAAATAACAGATGCTGGTGATGTTGTGGAGAAAAAGGAATGCTTATACACTGTTGATAGGAGTACAGATTAGTTCAACCATTTTGGAAGATAGTGCAGCAATTCCTCAAAGACCTAAAGACAGGAACATTCCATTTTAAGAGAAATTACTCTTGTTATTTTTGCCTAAAAAGCCTACTCGTCAGGTAGGTCAGATCTCCCAACTTATCTGCTGAAGGAGGTTTTCCCTGGTCCTAGTAGAAACCAGCCTGTCACTCCTTGTCATATTTTTCTATTTTATTCTCTTCCTTGTAGACTATTAAATGCTAAACTTATTTTACTGATAGGCTTGCACATTTATTTAACTATATTCTCATTTGTTTGTTAACGCTTTGAAGACAAGGGCTCAATCTCCTTTATTTATTGTTATGTTAAGTAATGAGAACAGCGCCTAGCCCACTCTATAATTATTTGTTAACTGACTTATTGATTTAACAATGATTGCATATCACAAAAACAAATTCATCTTGCTCCAAAATTTTTCCTTACATTTTACACTTCTTGGAATATCATAGAAATGATATAATATTGTCAACATGCTACACTAAAATATGATGTTGAAAAGATTATAATCACTAATTTTCAATAATTTATTAATATTTATGCATATTTAATTGAATATATTAAAAACAATTTTAATATTAGAAAAAATTAATTAATTTATCTATACATCAGTCATTCATTCCTTCAATTTGTTTGTGCTCTCCTCAAATTCATATGTCGATGTCCTAACCCCTAGTGTTCCAGAATGTGACTGTATTTGGAAATGGGGTCTTTAAAGAGATTATTTAAAATGAAGTCACTAGAATGGATCTTAATCCAGTGTGACTGGTATTGATACAAGAAGTGGAGATTATGACACAGACAGACATATTAAGATAAAGGGAGAAGAAAGCCATTTACAAGCCAAGGCAAGATGCCTCAGAAGAAACCAACCTTGCCAACACGTTGTTCTTGTACTTCTAGTCTCTAGAATTGTGAAAAAGTAAATTTCTGTTGTTTAAGCCATCTAGTCTTTGCAAATAAGCTTCGTAGCTCTGGCAAATGAAAATAGCTGAGAATACGAATCATCCAATACAGTATGCTTTGCTTAGTAAAATTTGTGGCTCAGTTACACTTTTTGGAATTAACAACTTCACAACAAAAGTGTTAAGATTCACATTAGTATTTGGATGTCTATTTTTAATTCTTTCTAAAGGATGGTTTATTCTAGCAGCATTTTCCAGGCTTATCGGATACATACCTACATGGAGAAATTAAAGAATTACCTACACTACAACTACCTGGTAATAAACGTGAAAGGTTTTTGTTTTTGTTTTCCATTTCAAGTTCTTTCTGTTAAGTGTACATCAAAATTAAATCTTGTTTTTCCATTTTTAGCTCACATACATTTTCTCAGGGACCATCTCAGAAGCATAGTTTGAGAGTGTTCTCCTTTTGAGATTCAGTACTTGTCACAGAAAACTCCAGAGTTAAGAGAACTACCATTTCAGGTTAGCTGAGTGACCGGGCATTTTTGTAGCATAATTTTAACATTCATTTAAAGTTTCCACAAAGGAAGCTCAAATTGTTTCTGGTTGTTAAAAATCCATGAGAGTGCTGTGATAACAAATAATATACACAATTTGCTCCCTTGCCATGAGCTTCAGCACAAAATGTATCTGTTGTCTTCATGTCTAAATATATGAGACAATACATAGAAATAGCTTTATCTTTTTCCAAATTCAAATTAAAACATGCTTATTTCATATATAGAAAAACACAAAGAAGAAAATGAATTTATAGACTCAGTATCTTTTTTGTAAGATTTTGGTATGTATCTTTTTAGTCACTGCATAAACGCCATACTCCTCTCCCTCTCCTTCCCTCCTTCTCTCCCTCCCTCCCTCCCTCCGTCTCTCTCTCCCTCTTTCTCTCTCTCTGTCTGTCTCTTTGTTGCTTAATGAGATTGCATTACATGTATAGTCTATCATGTCTACTTTTACTTAAGAGCATATCAGTGAACATGTTGGTTTAAATATTTGATGGCTACACCACATTCTAATGTGTGTAGCAATGTACTTTAACTTAACCAGGAACAAAATACTTCAAGATGTTTTCTTCCTTTTTGTTCTTTATAAATATTCTCATATAAATCTACATAAATATGTAATTTTTAAATCATTTCCTTAAAAGAGATTACTCAATGTGGATTTTCTGAATTAAAGCCTTACTAATATTTAAGTTTTATACATACTGTCAGGTTGCTTCTTAGAAAGGTTCTATCAATGTATCCTCTAACAAAGAGTTCATGTAAATTTCCATTAGCTCACCAATTTGTTGTCACTGAAGCACATCTTTAATTGCTAACAAATTTAATTATATTTTCACTCTGATTGACCTCAACCATTTTACCTATCACAAATCACCATATCCTCATTGGTCTTTTTAATATTGGCAATTTATATTAATATTATAGGTAAATTAAACCTCTATCTCTCATCTGTGTTGCAAGTATCTTTTGTGTGTGTGTGTGTGTGTGTGTGTGTGTGTATTTTTGTAGATACAGGGTTTCACTATGTTGGCCAGGCTGGTCTCGAACACCTGACCTCAAGTAATCTATCACCTCAGCCTCCCAAAGTGCTGGGATTACAGGTGTGAGCCACCACGCCCGGCTTGTGTTGCAAATATCTTTTACCAGCACATAATTTGTTTATTGACTTTGTTTTTATTACTTTTAACTAAAAAGCAAAATAAAATGTTTACACAGTGAAATCTTTACATTTTTTCTTAATTATTATTGCCTTTGAGCACTACAAATGTTAAAAATACATATATTCTATGAGACTTACTAAAGCCCAATAAGAAAGATTTTATTCAGTAGCATCAACATGGCTAGAGGAACAACAGAGTATTGCAATGGGGGAGAGTGGTTGGGCTCTACTCCAAATACAGCAGGGTCAAGTAGGAATTTATAGCCAAGGAGCAGTGTGGAGTCCAGTGAATTGAAAATTACTAAGAGGAAACATCAGGGGTAAGGAGAATTCCGGTTAAACCCACCTAACGGGATTCTTGCTGAAGACAGACCAGGGTGATCAGGTGTCATTTGGGGATGTGGAGGATGAGCAACCTGATAAAATATCAAAGATGATCAGATATTGAGGATGGGGGATTCTTGCTAAACTGATGCAGCAGGGTTCTTTGCTAAAACTGGATTTTACAATGAAGTGCACAGATGGGCCTAGGAGAAGATTCAGAAGCCTGACTCAAGCTTAGCCAAGCAAATAATTTTTGTCACCAAATGTAAAATGTATTATATTTATACCATTTTATTATAGTATCTTAACAGCTAAATATTAAATATTTGAGTATTTATTTTGATCTACAGTGGTAATGTATTTACTCAAGTGCTTTTTCAAACTTAAAACTATGACAATATTAATTATTAAACAATTTATCGTTTTCTCAATATTATTAAAATCCTAGCCTAAAAACTAAATTGATATACTTACTGGTGCTTACTTTTTCTGGGGGGTGGGGGTGGTGGGGAGATGGACTCTCGCTCTTTTGCCCAGGTTGAAGTGCAGTGGCGCAATCTCAGCTCACTGCAACCTCCGACTCCTGGGTTCAAGCAATTCTCCCCGCCTCAGCCTTCCAAGTAGCTGGGATGACAGGCACCCGCCACAACGCCCAGCTAATTTTTGTATTTTTTTAGTAGAGACGGGGTATCGCCATGTTGGCCAGGCTGGTCTTGAACTCCTGACCTCAGGTGATCCGCAAGCCACCGCGCCCAGCCTGGTGCTTACTTCTTTAAAAACGTTTAATTTTCATTATATTAGTTGTCAGCTTTTCACCAATATTTAATAACACGTTTTCAATTACATGATAGAAGTTTACAGGGCAAGTTCTATAATATTATTTCTATTATAATTTTTATGATTAATAATTTCAATTAAAGGTTTATCCTTCAAATAAAATTGAGAATTATTTCATTATGTTCCAAAAAAAACAAAAGTGGATGCCGCTGTAAGGGGAGGGCGGAGTGGAGGGGAGGTGAATTCTAACAAACACATTAAAGAGTTTTGGAAAAGTGGCATGTTTAAAATATAGAGTCATCCCATGCAAGAGATTTGTTAATGCCATTTATTTGTTTTATTAAATTTCTCTCAGAAATACTTACAGTTTTATTAATAAAGTTTTTATTATACATGTCTTAAGATTAATCCTGAGCATTTTTTTATGTTTTAAGGTATTTTGACGACATAGCCATTTTATGTTTCAATTGGCAACTGCCAATTTTTATTTATTTTTATTTTTTAGAGAAAGGAGTCTCGCTTGGTTGCCTAGGCTAAGATTACTACCAATTATTTAAAGCAAACTATTGAATTGCATATGGTTATATTATCACCAGGCACAATAATTAATTATTATTATTTTGAATACATTTATTGATTTGGAAGATTTCCGGGTTGATAAAATAATCTGGAAATAATATTAAATCCACCTCTTCATTTCCAATATCAATTTTTTTCTTGAACACTTCAAGAACAATTTTAAACAATAATGGTAAATTCCATACTAGAGCCTTCTGAAAAATTACTGGTGGTAAAAAGAATTATTATATTGTTTTATTGTAACAATAACAGATTTGGTGATTTCTCACCGAATAAGCAAAATGCTGATGGCGCTTGTATGTTACCTCCAAAAGCATACTATTGAACAAAAGATGAAGCTATATAAAAAGATATAGATGTAGATGTGTTAATATAGGGTTACCTAGAGATATACTGCCTCAAAATGTTAAATTGGCCATACTCTTCTTAACTATTACTGTAATAACATCTATTTGCCTATGTAATCTTTATTCTTCTTAAAGTTACCTGAGTTTAGATATTGTCTCTCCTGTTGTTTAAAATTTATCATCACACTCCCCACTATCTTGGTCTAGTCCTCTCAGTTTTTTCCCATCTGATTAGCTCCTTCATCCAATCACTTCAAAAACTGGATGACTATCAAATCTCTTCTTGATCCACAGTTGGCATCTCTTCTTATGTTAAGTTTTGAATCCCTGTTCTTATCCCATGTGGAACTCAAAGTAAACATGCCCAAACCTGAACACTTTATCCTCCTGATGAGCCATATCCTTCAGCCTTTCTTACCCTTGTTAAAATTATAGTTAATATCCATCTTACGACCTCCAACTAACCTAACCCCTTCCTCCACTTCTCTGCCCCCTTCAGTTACCAATGCTTGTAGATTGTACTTCTAACATGGCTTCTTCATAATCAGCCTCATGTCCACTGCAAAAATCCCCTGATGTACCTACATCCCACCTTCTACATACTGCCATCCATCTGATTTTACTAGTCATGTTATTTCTTGTCTAAATTCCTCCACGAGGTGTAACATTTATAAAAAATGCCCAAACTTCTTTGGGTGGCATTTGATGACTGATTTGCTTTCCCAGATAAGCTGAGGCTGGGTCTTCATTATATGGGGCCTAGACAAGGAGTGGGCATTTGTCATATTGTTTCTGTGGTATGGTGATTGGTGACATCTGAAAGAATTTTATAATATGCAGAATCAAAACCCATGTATGTTATCCAAATACACTAAAATCACATGAAAAGGATGAGAGGAGCTACTGGTTAAACACCAACAATATAAACACCAGGGAAACCTGATAAGACTTGGGGCTAATGTTAGGTGCATAAATTGATATATACCAATATAAGTGTCATATAAACATTCAGTCTTCCAAAATTTTTCACCAAATTTTACTTCCTCACAGACTTCTGGAAAACAAAAGAACTCTCTTGTTTTCTGAATACTCTCCATCCTTGCCTCAATTTAGATATGCTCAAGATGGAAGCACCCAGAGTGTGGCTTGATCTGACTCCAAGCTGATCTAGAATTGAGGCTCTCAGGAAGACTATTCTCACACACACTTGTACTTTGAAAGGTGGCTCTAGAAATTGTCTGGAAGCCCATGGCCAATATCAACAGAGCTTTGTGAGGAAAGAGATCCCCTTAGTACCAGTAAGCATTGTCATGCAGAGCATGAATGCTCAATAAATGTACAAAATTGAACTAAAATGTTTTACAAATACGAGGATATACTAACATAAAATCAAAAACAAAAAAAAGTAAAATGATGCTGCGAGCTTATCAGGGCATAATTAATAGAAAGATATTTCATATTATCTTCTCAAGGCTAAAGGAAGCATTTTGGGAGTTAACTACAAGGATAAGTGATTCCAGGAAATGGGATACAGAAGAGGGGTTTGTGTCCCTGAGACTACTCCCTTGTCTGGGGAGCGCCATTTCTACTTCCATGTTGAATATCCTCACCCAAAAAGTGAGACAAAGTTTGCTCTAATCCAGCAATAGACAGGATGGTACCAGAAGCTGAAATTATTTTTATAGGAATAAGAATAGAAATAAATTTCTGCAATAAAACTTAAAAATATTAATGAAAACAAAGACAAATATACATGATGAAACAAAACAGCATCCAATCAATGGGATAGGAGATTAAAAATCATTTCATTAAGGGTTCCAATTATGCTGAATAGAAGGAATAACTTCTAGTGTTCCATAGAACTATAGGATGATTAACAATAATATATTATAGTTTCAAATGGCTAAAAGAAGGATGTTGAATGTCTCCAACACAAAGAAATGATATTTGAGATGATGGATATGCTACTTACTCTGATCTGATCACTATACATGATATATATTGAAACACCACTATATACTCCCCAAATATGTACAATTATTGTGTCAACTAAAACATGAAATAAAATAAAATAATACAATTTTAAAATCACTTCAGATTTTGTGTTGACTGAAAGGTTAATTTTCATGATGTTGCTGAAAATGTAATTTGTAATTGCCCCAATTTAACAAGAAAATGTAGCCCCAAAATAATAAGAATGGAACCTACATCACCAAAAGCAGATTACACAAAAGAGTATGTGAAAATTCTG
This sequence comes from Pongo pygmaeus, assembly GCF_028885625.2. Lineage (NCBI taxonomy): Eukaryota > Metazoa > Chordata > Mammalia > Primates > Hominidae > Pongo > Pongo pygmaeus. The sequence continues at coordinate 40,080,840 of NC_072388.2, read as the reverse complement.
CTTCACTCTGCCCTTCCAATCCACAAGAAATATTGCAATCAATTTCTAGGAGAACATTAGCAAATGTTCAGTCCCCAGAGGAGAATAGTAAGAAAGATGAATCATGACCTATGAAGAGGTGAAACAACTGATTATTTTAGTTTCAGAGGAACATGTTACCTTAAATGCTTAAATGGCTCCCATTTGAGAGAGACAGTCCTTTTGAATACCATCTACAAGGTATAAACTCTTCTAATACGTAGGAGTAACAAGGTTCTAGTTTGAGACTTAAAATGTGGGGAAAGAAACTTTTTAACAAACTCTCAAAAAATGTAAGCATATAAAAATAATTGCTGGCTGGAAACCAGCCTGGCCAACATGATGAAACCCCATCTCTACTAAAAATACAAAAATTAGCTGGGTGTGGTGGTGCACACTTGTAATCCCAGCTACTCTGGAGGCTGAGACAGGAGGATCACTTGAACCTGGGAGGCGGAGGTTGCAGTGAGCAGAGATTGTGCCACTGCGCTCCAGCCTGGGTGACACAGTGAGACTCCATTTCAATCAGTCGATCAATCAATCATTCAACAGGTAAGATTGCTACTAGTCATCGAGCATTTCCTTCCAAGCACTATGCTACACTTTACATGCATCATCTCTTTTAATCCCCTCAACCAGTCTGTGAAATAAGTATTATTAATAACTTCATTTTACAGTTGAAGGAATTGAAGCATAAAAAATGCTAAGCTCATTGAGCTAGGACGGGTAGAACATACAGGCCCATTTGGACTAATCCATACCAAAAGCTCTCAACCATTATGCTTTAGTTACCTTACTGTGGTTGTTCTAGAGGAACTAGACAGCTGCTTTTAGACCATAAAAAAGAAACCACGTTTTAATTTAGAATGTCAAATATGATCCCTGAAATTTATTCCCATCTCATTTTAAAGATTCTCTGATCTTGTGTTCTTTGCAGAAGAGAAACTCACATCTTCAGCCAAGATTCTCCCGAATTTCTGCATCCATCTGTTCTGATGTTCAGCATCTGAGAATTAAATTATCAAATAATAGAGCAACTGAAAGTTGGAGGACACAGGGGAAGGACACAAAATATATCCTAAAGAAAGATCCTTATACATTTTCTTAGGATAAGCCTTGTTTCCTTTTTTATCACAGGGTTTAATTCAACCTCTGCCAGTACACACACATATACATACACACACACACAAAATACACACTCAGACTATCTCCTTACCCAACCCTGCCACACTGTGTGCTATACGGTTCATGATAACTAACAAAACTGGAGGCATATTAAGTAAAGTAGGATAGGTATATAATTTTCAGATATTACACTATCAAAACCTTAAACAGCAGCTTGCCATTATATTCCTAAATGCATGATAGATTTAAACAGTTAGTGAAAGCAGCATAAATGGTCTTCATCCCTTCTGTATGTTCTTAGATAAAGATGTAAGACATTATCTAATAAATTCAACGACCAATTTATAACTCTTGGAATCTGCCTACATGCATGCTGTAAATGCAGATGATTCAAAGTCCATTAGGAATCTTGGATCCACACATGAAGTATCTATATTATCAAAACTGGTTATAGTTATTTTATAAAACTTTTAGAGTCTCAAGGCATCTATGAACTTTAAAACCCTCGGGTGTTTGCAAAATAAAGCAACCACAAAAAGTATCAGAAACAAAAACACACTTTCATTTTCAACCATGACTTCAAACAAGAAAAAGTATTCTAATTACTTTTCATTTCAACTTTCAACAGTAGTAGTTTATTTTTATATTACCACATGTTATATAGGGTAACCTACTAAACTGCATTGGTTACAGAGCATTCTCTCTGAGTAGAGAAAGATTAGTTTGGGCATATTTAGTAAAGATTTCACTTTGAGACTTACAGAGATTATGAACAGAAGTGGTTTCTTGTAAGTAAAAACATGACCATAGGCAGAGAGGGAAAGACGGTTTCATGTGTAGAGAAAGATGAGAAAATCAGAGTGTTTAAAGCAGAGGGTTAAAAGAATATATGGGAGTAATGGTAAATAGCTTTAAACAGGCAGTGTGTGTGTGTGTGTTTATGTCTATGTGTGCACTCTCACGTGCATGCCAGTGGGGAGAGATTGTGCCCAGGAAAAATAGTCTATAGATGAATGTGAAATGATGTTATTGAATTTGCCTTTTTTAGTGCATCATGGGAGCTACTGAAGATAGAGCCAGAATCTTGAATCAACCCAATGATTCAAAGACAAATGATTTTCAAATACACAAGATAACTTAGAAGCTAACACACATGGTTTGTGTGCCGAGAAGATATGTGTGTGGGGGGAAAGGGGATTCATTTCAAAAATACTCCCTGAGAGGAAATCATTCCAAAATATTTTCCATTTCAATATCTTCACAGGATATTGCATATGTAAAAATATATAACTTTAATTGCACTAATATGTATTCAACATTCCATTGGTTTTGATTATTTAATTTCTGCTGATATTGTTTAGTCATCTTTATTCACTCAAACAGTTTGGGAAAATGTAATGGAATTAAGAATGTTTTTAATTCCTATTGATACCTTTTTCTCTTGATTTATTTTATGAGAGAATCACAGAATATCTACCTAGGTAATCGTTAATTAGCTTATCAACAAAATATGTGGGGAGTCAAAAATATGTGATTTTTCTAAATGCTGTATTTTGCTCCTGAATTATCAGTCAGTTAAGATGAATTTTTAATACTGCATTCAGTGTGACTGTCTCACAATGATTATGTAAAGCTCTTAATCCCATTTTTATTACTTGCGCTAAGATATATGGTATAAATTGTGACAATGAAGTATGAAGTAACAGTGTACAAGTATAACAAATTATTTGAATTTAACCAGCTAACTTTGTGTCTCTAATCTTTAACATTTAAAACCTCTGTGTTATATTGTGTACAATTTTATATAAAACAACTGGACATCTTATTTAGCCTTTTATGCTACAGTTCAAGATGTTAAGGAAAAAAAAGAAAGAAAAGGAAAAGACAGTGTGAAGTAGCAAATGGAAGCCCATGAATCATGAGATGTATTGCCTTTCTGTCAATCCATGCTAGCAGTCTTCATTTGATCCAGGTCACTATGAATGCAAAAGCAGGAGTCAGGGCTCAAGTCCTGGAATCTATGCCAGTTCTTCATGATAATCCATGTCTTTTGGCAGGCAGCCTATTTTGCCCTTAGAATGGGAGAAACTAAATAACAATGAGGAACCACTTGCCTCAGCCAGGAAAGTTGACCTATGCATTACCTCAATTTGCAAAGCAACTTTCTTCGAAAGCTTTGGGAACTATTCACATATGCTGCCTCATGTATTTTCATAACAGCCATTGAGCTAGAAGAAGACTAATGTTATCACTATTTTCCAAATGGAAATGCTGAGGTGCAAAGGAATGACATACTAAATCTGAGAAAGAGTAGAATTCCGGTTATAACACAAACAACCTTTTACTCTAGAATTTATTTTCTCCACATGTGCACTAGCCAGATTGTACTTTGTGGTCCAATAGATGATTCAGTATGCGTATTTATTTCAACACATTATTGAAGGATAAAAGTGTTATAAGAGTTATGTTGGTTAATCTGTTAGCTCTTATATTGAGTATAATGTGTTTGATGTTTTCTTAAAGCTACAAACAAATTCAAATAGTAAGACAAGGTCTTACATGTGTTTTTCATAACAGAAATTACTTCTGTATCTCTATTAGGCTGTAAATCAATAAATAACACATGAAAAGAATCCATTGTCAGAAATAGAACATGGTTTAGGGTCAATTTCAATAACTTCAAAGTATTACAGAAAAGCACTTACAGTGATCAATATACATTTTTCTCGCTCAAGAGGCTTTTATGCTGATGCACTCATTTTCAACAAGGAGAAATATTTTGCACTATAAAAACAAAGGAACATCAGTTGATTTGTGTGACTATAATAAAGTTTCAAAACTTCATTTTCTGATATTTTAGGGCAGCACAATTACCCTTCATCTATCTAAATGTTTTAAATATAAATCATAAAGCCATTATCAAACCACAAGGAACTATGTTAGTATCCAGTTTGGGACACCATGGATCTGATATCTATTACTTTGGCATTATATTTATGGAATTTAAAGAGCAAATTGGCATTTAATTTTGTGTTTTCTTCCCAAGCAAACTACAAATATGTGTATAGAAAAGTATAGAAAAGCCATTTCATGCTAAAAGTACTGATGTTTATGTAAAATGGAAAAATAGTAATTTTATTATTATAGTATGGTGTTTCAAAATATCGAAAAATATGTTACAAAATAGCTAAAATTTGAAACTTAAATTGCCCAAAATATTAGTCTTCCCATCCAACCAGCAAGCAATAAAAAATGATACGGGTAAAATTGTCTTAATGATGGTGAAAGAGAGGGATGAGTTCACTTCTTTCATCCATTTTATGAAATCCACCACCAAATGCATTTTCATTTCTGTAGAGTGCTCTAATATAATACCTGAATTTATAGTTAATATTTTATATGACCCATCCAATGTCCTTTTAGACTTTCAGAATAGCGTTTTCAAATGCCCTCTAAAGAGATCTTCTTGTCTCCGGGAATGATCAAATATGTCTCAAGTTACTGTGCTGTGGTTTTACATTAGGAGGGGTTTATCTGCCCACAGTTCATGTAATTTGCACTTTAGAGAGTGTTAATTTTTTTTTTATTCTTTGTCTACTCAGCCTTTCTATATCTTTGAAAAACATCAAGATTTTTGTGGCAATTCTTTCAATAGTCATCCTTGAAATACTAACACCAGGGATTCACATATAGTTGTTAAGGTAATGTCCTATGTGTTCTATTTATACCTGAGCTTTCCCATATTTTGCTGATACAAGCAACCAAAGATAAAAATAGGTCATTAAGATAGAGAATCCCAGAAGCATGCAAGACAGACGCGTGAAATTATGAAATACGGGATAAAGGGCAAGAAAATTTGAGAAAGAAACTTCTTAATTTTAACTAGATATTATTTGTTTGTTATAGTTTTGTGTGTACAATGTATTTATTTGTACAATAGTTTTTGCCAATAAGGAAGCCTCAGAGTATCTAACATCCAGATACAAGTTAATCAGTGACTATAATGTATAAATTTAATTAAGAATGAAATGATCTACTTCTGTGAATGGTGAGGGCATTTAATTTTTTATGAGTGCTCCACATGACTCTGTCTCCACAGCGTCCTGATCTTTCCTGCGTATTTCTCCTTCGAAGATATAAACACAAGTACAATCTGATATAAAAAGGTCATGATAGAAACCATTAGAGAATGGAAATGCATCCTCAGTTTGCTTATTCAAAATCAGAGGTTTGCCTTCCATGTAGAACAACACGAATATATGGTTCTTCGATGTCCATTACTGTTCTGAAAATCTGAAATCATTATAGGTTTTTAACAATAACTTATCCCCACTTGGTTTGACATAAAAAGTGTATGTTTTATATTAACAGCCTAAGGCAAAGCAAAAGTGGCACTCCAATCTACCTCAGCCTATAAATTCATATTGACAAAGCTTATTTGGAATGTCAGGGCCTTCAGAGGGACAATGAAATATGTTTTCACCTCTGATATTTTCATCACCTAAGTTTACTTTTCCCCCAGGATCCCAGGGGTATGGCCCGATTAAAGAATATGGGCTGGGCATAGTGACTCACACCTGTAATTCCAACACTTTGAGAAGCCCAGTCAAGAGGATTGCTTATGCCCAGGAGTTTGAGACCAGCCTATGCAATATAGGGAGATCCCAGCTCTAAAAAAAAAAAAAAAAAATTAGCCAGTCATGTTGGCATCCATCTGTAATCCCAGTTACTGCGGAGGCTGAGGTAGGAGGTTCACTTGAGCCAGGGAGGTCAAGGCTGCATTGAACTATGATTGCGTTACTGCATTCTAGCCTGGGCAATGAAGGAAGACTGCATCTCAATAAATAAATACATTAATTAGTTAATGAAAATTAATAAAAGTAAAGACAAGAATGTGCTGGATACCATCAATGCAACAGTTTTTATTATAACTCTAGTTATTTGATAATAATTGTTCCATACAGTCCAGAATTAAATATTGTTATCCTGTATCTGTTCAGTCCTCCTACATTTTTCATTTTTGATTTTACATATGAAATCATATTTTTCTTCCTCACATTGATCCTGTGAGGTAAGTAGGTCAAGTTTTATTTTAACTATTTCATAAATGAACAAGCTAAGGACTAAAAAGGTTAAATGATACTCTCAATGTTACACATAACATTAGTAACAAGGCAAAAGTGGAATCCAGGTGTTCAGTTCTTGGAAGAGTTCTCTTTCAATGAGAACCTCCACTTCATCTGCAGATAAAACAAGTTGAACCATGAGCTTCTTTTTGGTCAATCAATAACATTGTAGGGGAAAAGACAAGACTGCATAATACTGTTATGTGACTTCTAAATTAGAGTATTTTTCAGACTGTCCATCCTTTGAAGGCAAACGTACTCATTAACGTTGTGTTCCCTGTGCCTTGCAAGATACCTGGCCAAAAAGAGAAACACAATGGATTCCTGCCATTGAGCGAATGATTCATGAGCTCTGTCTTTAGTAATATACATATTATACATATATAATTTCAGCATTTCAATAGAGACAAACTAATACTAGGAGTCATAAGACTCTAGCTCCATTTCTGTCAGTTTTCAGGTATGTTTTATTGAACAAATTTCTTCTATTTACTGTAAATATAACGACACCAACCTTTTCTACCTCACAGCATTTTTGTAAGGATTAAATAAGAGAAATGTTTTCTAGCAGATGCCAAAGTTATGCACAAATATAAATTACTTCTATCTATAATTGAAACATGTCTACTGTATCACTGATGCTGTATTTCCAGAAGAATATTTTTAAAACTCTAATTAAAATATTTAATGATGTTAACATATTTATCATTATTACTATGCTTTATAAAAATGAAATTTATATGTGTTTATACATTACATAATTTAGTTTATGTTATAAAAGCTATAAATTATCATATTAGGTTACATTAATTTTAAAACTGGCATCTATTCATTGAATTGGCTAAAATTATTTTATTAAAGAACTAATATCTTTCTCTCACAGAACATGAATTTCAGTAAGCAGAATCAATATACAATACTAGGAGAGTTACAAGCTAGAAAGCTGGTAAATCAGTATTTTTAAGCGTCTTTTACCCATTTAGCAATAGAAAGCGATTAGAATTTTATATTACATGTTCACAGTCCATTTTTCTTCACTAAATTGCTTTCATCATTCATTCCCTAAAAATATATTTAAGCAAGAATGGGAAGGGCTGTCCTTCAGCAATTCCTTGGGACACACAGCTGCCCCTCTGACAGTATAGAATTAATTATTGACACTAGAGAGATGCTTCCACTGTATTCTAAGGAGAATTGCACAGCTCTTGCTTGGGCCAATCTTGGTTTCTAACCCTCTATCATTTTAATTAGGAGGAACAAGTTACATCTAGTGTGACATGAAAATATATTGACATTTTCAAAGTCCTCACTACTAATGGCAGAAATCCTGGAGGTCCCAAAGTCTTCAGGGTACATAATTTCCATGAGCTGAGTAGAGAAATTGGGGTGCTGTTATCCATATGGATAGGTTACTGTCATACTATAGCATGCATTTAGGATATCACAGCTGTCTTGTGATTAGTGTGGTCCAGTCACAAAAGGTGATAACCAAGAGGATCTGGTGTTGCTGCAATAGGCAAAATGGGCCTGGAAATAAGAGAATGTTTTTATATTAAATCCAAGGGACTAAACAGAAAGTGGAATTTGAAGCAAAACCCAGAAAGCTATCTAGGTACCTGTAGCGGAGCCCATGGGCAGAGAGGAATTGTTCAAGGTGCTGAATTGACACGACAATCTAATCTTGTCTAAAACGTCCTAAGGACTCCCTCGAAATTATGAAGAATGCAGTCATATCCCTGGTGCTTAACAAAAATGCAAATCAAGAAGCTCTTACACTTTTTAGACTTATCCTTAGACACAAGCTGCAAAATTCACTTATATATAAGCAATAATAACCTCCAAATAAGGTGTACAGAGCTCAGAGCAAAAGAATAACACGGATCCACCCAGTCAGTTCTGGGCTTGACTGAAATAGACCTCAAACATGAGTGAATAGAATCATTCCATTTCCAACTACTGTGCTGTGATAACAGGATAAGGGTAAAGTGTGCAAATTTAGAATGGAGCTCTTTAAGAATTCAACAGTAGTATAGAAAGATTCTGGATTTAATAAAGACCCCTTAATTTATACCTACACAGGAGCAAAGCGGGTTTGGAAAAAGGAAAAAAAAAATGTTTTCCTTTCTCCTTTGATTCTAATAGTTTTAATTTGTATAAATCACTAAATTAAAATGATATATTTGAACATATCAAGCTGAAAACCATGTAATTGGTTGATTGCAAGATGATGGAGGCACAAGAAAAGAGAGCAACTCTCCCTAGTTACAATCATGAAATTAAACAGCCTGACTAGGATAGGGCCTCCTACAGAACAGTTCACTGGGTGACCTTGAACTAACCCAATTCTCCCCTCTTTCTTGTTTGTAGTTCTCAAGCATATCTACATAATGAACTGGAAATTGAATATCCTGAGATAGGGAGAAGCTGCCTGACACAGTTCAAGCCTTGTTCATGTCCCTCTTGTGGAATGTAACATCTTGAGTTAGAAAGGAATTGCCTGCAATATTCAAGGTTTAGTTTCTCATTCTCCTGGATGCAGGATGTCCTTCAAATATTTACTCAGTGATTCATGCTGCTGCTGAGGTGTATAACCCAAAGCAGTCTGCCTCTAGGGGGGTCCCTCAGCTCTGGTGCAAGTGGGGCCTGTGCAGTCAAAACTCAACCTGCCCTAGTAAGCTGTTTTGAACCTTGAGAAATGAACTCACATAGGATGCTATGCTTCTTTTTTCCCTTTCTGCTTATCTGTAAGTAATAAATCCACTTTGTGTGGCTTGCTGCACGAGTGTGTTCTGTCTCATTGGAATCAGGCAAGTTGGTAACCAGTGCACAGTAAACCTGCTCCACACCTCCTACTGGAGACCATAGCCTAAGCACCTACTTTCTTTTTTTTTTTTTTTTTTTAATTATACTTAAATTCTAGGGTACAGGTGCACAATCTGCAGGTTTGTTACATACGTATACATGTGCCGTGTTGGTGCTAAGCATCTACTTTCTATCTGGCCTAAACAATGTAACTGGTGCTGAGGGGCCTGCAAGCCATACCAAATACCCATAGTAAGGAACAGTGCAAGAGACCCATGAAATTAACTCCTCTTTCAGACCAAGAGCTTGAGATTAAAAGAGAGTTCATTATTCACCTCCATGATACCAAAAATGAAAATGTTTAACTCCTAATTTTAAAATTCCTAATTGCTAAATTCTAATGGAAGTAAACTGAAGTTCACTGAGCCATATGTTTATGTCCATTTGTAATACCAACTCCATGATGTATTTCCTCATTGCCTCCACCCAGAATGTTTTAACTGCCTTTTAACCAGTCTCATTGCTTCAAATATTTCTCTTACTCATCAGTTGAACCAATATCTGATTATACTCGTAAGTTCCAACAGTATGATTTCCCAACAGAGAACCTCAGTGGCTGCCAAATGTCATCAAAACCTAACATAAATTCCTTATCTTTAAAATATTTCAGGTGTTTTTTCCAATTAACATGGAGTCCACCCAGTCAGTTCTGGGCTTGAATGAAATAGACCCCAAACAGTGTTGACTAGAATATTCCAATCCTGACTGCTCTGCTGGGATAACAGGATAAGGGTAAAGTGTGCAAATTTAGAATGGAGCTCTTTAAGAATTAGAGACTAGCATGGACAGATTCTGGATCTAATAATAACACCTTGAGTTATGCCTACATAGGAGCAAAAAAAGGAAAAACATGCATAAATATCCTATTTATGTCCTATACTGCAGTAGTGAGACTGCTCCTTATAGCCAAACATGATTTGGACCTCACCTGTTGTTGTTTTATTCATACTGTTCCCTTATTCTAAAATACCTGCCCTTAATTTCAAACCACTGTAATCTAACCTGTTCTTCAAGGACAACCTCAGGTGCCTCCTTCTCTGTGATATTTTTCTGGATTCCTAACAACTTGATCTTATCTTTCTTTCTTTAAACCCCATAAACACAGTAGTCTCCTACTGCACGCTTAGTATTCTGATTTGATTAGAATCAAGAGTGAGGTTGTCATAGTTCTCAAGGATATAACAACTTAATTTTGACTGCATGTATTAACTTTTAAAACTGGACTCAAATTTATGACACTTCAGTATTTGGGTTCTTTGGTTTATAAAGTTTCAGATAAATCATATGTACTAGCCAACACAGAGGCCTGTGAATACATAATCTTATTTATGTTTTTAAAAATAATGTATACAAACTAAGACATTTTAAGGAAATAGAAAAGCACATTCTAGCTTTTCATCATTTTGAAGGCTGTATCTAGGTCAATAGTCAGAATTCAGCATGGTTTCTTAACAAAATACAATGTATTGGAGAGTAATATGTTCCAGATTCATTATAAATCAAAAATGATGTTTCTCTGAGTTCTAAAATTATAAAAATATCAACATGCTGTTCTTTTATAATTGTTATTTGAGAGCAACTTACTGATTACACTCATAAGTTCCAACAGTATAATAATTCCCCCATTGTAAAGATTGCCTTCTCTAGTTAGAAAATTTTAAAAAACAGCATAATATAAAACTTTAAATGTAATTATGTTTCATTACATAATTAAATTATTTCTCAAGGGGTAATTATTTATCAGGGGACTATAATAATGCATTTTTCATATTATACACTATATTTAAGAATAATTTAAAAGAATGTTGATCCAGTGTATGTAAAAGTAAAAGAACAAACTTCACTTTCAAATGATTTTCAATATGCCAAAAAGGAATCAAAAGGGAAAATGATACAAATTAAAACAGACCCAAACCCTACAGCATTATGATTCAATTTAAGCAGACGGTCGTTAGTATACATTGGAACATACAGGTCTTAGAATCAGTTTACAAGATATATTATAGTTAACCAAGCCCTGAAAGAAAGTTTGATACTTCAACTTTTCAGGACCTATGTCTATCCAGATGGTGTATCAGGGACAATTACAAAATCCTTCCCTAGTTACCAAATTACATGATTCTACTATTTTATTTCTACTGTTGAAGTACAAAAGGTCTCGTGTCTAGCCAATAGCACTGCATGTCCTTTCTCTGTATGAAGCTATTTGCTTTTATGGCTTTTTGAACATCGGGAGACTCCACGGGGAGAAACTGCATTAGACAGAGGGCTATCTCTGGATGATTCCATCACTAGAAGAACTTCCTAACTTAGTGACATATTTTTGGCTACTATTCAAAAAGGAGTATGGCTTCCAATATATTAATAGAAGATGCTGAAAAATCTAATTTAAGAAAAGATAGGCTCATCGGTGATTCACACAGATCTAAAATTAAGTGTAGTGGAGCTCATTATGATGCATACCCTTCACAAACTCAGCCCAGTTTTACTGAGAACTATTACATAGCATGAGTTTATTTTATAACAGTCACTGTACTATGAAGAATCCTGTGACCCTGAAGGAAAGTGAAAGCTAATGAGAATAACTTATAATAGAGGCAAAGCAAATGTTAATAATATAATTATATGGCAATAATTCATTAGAACTGATAATTTTGAAACATACTACAAAACATTGGATTTTTTTATTTCTTTGTTCCATATCTCTAGGAAAAATGCAATTGAGTCACACTAATTGGTATCTAGCAGTCTTTTATTTGGATTGCTATAAAGCGTAGGGAAAAAACATACATACATACATACGCTTGTGTATGAGGAAGATAGGGTCTCTTCCATTATTTTAGGTGTGCACATAATTACATTTAAACAGTTTTATTTTAAACTGTTTTTTAAAATTTTCTAACTAGAGAAGGCAACATTTACACAAATTACAGAAAACATTTTTGTTTTATGTTTTTAAAAATGTAATTGAAAAAAAGAATATCTTAATTTACTTTGTCACACATAATGTCATAATTGCAATGACTTTTATGGAATTGGACCTGATCCTAAAACTTCTATTTAGACAAAACAGGCACTGACATCAAGTCTGTTTGCAACTGATGTTAGCAGATTGTTTCACTAAACACTGGCCCATGTTAAACCAGTATCTAAGAGTAATCCTGAATTGATTATTCATAATTTTTCAAAGTTATTGAAATGTATCTGCTAAGGCATTTATAACTAAGTGACAAGAAATTAATGCATATTAATTATTTAAAAATGAAAATAAATGCCATCTACAAAGGTCTAAAAGCAAGTCATAATATTGAAGATTTAAACAGTGAAATTTTTTAACATTCTGAATTGAAATTCATTTTCATTGTAATTTATTAGTTATAATATACAGCTATTTGTTTATATATTATAGTACTATATCTTTTTTCTTATCTGTTGAAAAATTTAATCTGGATGTCTACATAACATGGGCATCATAATAGCAGTCATTTATTATGCTGTATTGTGTGACAGGTATTGTGTTTAAGACTGTCGTTTTGTTTCCACTTACATCCTGAAAATACGACTAAAACCTTGGGATTTCAGTTTACAGACGAAGACCCTGAGGTTCACAGGGTCTAAATTATTTGTCCAAGGTTATAGAATTGGAAACCAAATCTGACTACAAATTCTGTCCTTTGTTAACTATAAAATAGCATAGAAAAATCATATAAATGGAGTATCAATTCCTAATTCTTACATTTAATGGTTATGAGATTACTAAGGCAACATCCCTATTCACCAAAATATAAGAATTTAAAAATAAGTAGAAGGAAAATCATACATTTTCTTGAAACAGATGCAGATAAACATAAAAATCTAAAATATTATTTATTAATCTACCACTAGTAAAATTCTAGTGTATTTATTCCTTGCCTTTTTTTCCGCATACTAAGACTACAGGAAGATTAACACATACAATATTTTCTTATAACTCAAACTCTCTGTATTCTAAATTCCTCATCTGTATAAATGTAACAATAACAACACATACTTTTATTTTTGTTTTTGAGACAAAATCTCTCTCTTATTGCCCATGCTGGAGTGTGATAGTGCGATCTCGGCTCACTGCAACCTCCACCTCCTGGGTTCAAGAAATTCTCCTCTCTTAGCCCCCCGAGTAGCTGGGATTAAAGGTGCATACCACCACAGCCAGCTAATTTTGTATTTTTAATAGAGATGGGGTTTCACCATGTTGGCCAGGCTGGTCTTGAACACCTAACCTCGGGTGATCCACCAGCCTCAGCCTCCCAAAGTGCTGGGATTACAGGCGTGAGCCACCATGCCCAGCCAATAACACCTACATTTTTAAAGGGCTGTTATGAGATTTACATATGGATGATCGAAGTAACAGCATAGTAAAGAAGCTGTTACAAGAAGCAAACATAATAAAAAGGAATGATAGTTATTAACATGAAGTACTCTTCCCCAAAATGCTACTTTTTTTTTCTTGTGATTTCTTATTCACCCTTTATACATACTTCTTTATTTTATGATAGTTTCCCTGAATCTAGTCACTTCCTACACCAGAACTCTGGTGCAATTTGCCACCAAGTCTTGATCAGCATAGCCTTTAGTCCTCCCTTGTTTTTCCTTTGTGTCATTAGAGTCTATTCCAGGGCAGCAGCCAGAGCAATCCTTTATAATGTAAGCCATTTCAGGTCATGTCTCTGCTCAAAACTCTCCGTGGCTTCTGATCTCTTTCATAATGAAAACCAAAGTCCTTTAACTGGTCCCCAGGACTTACTCCTCTCTGACTTCAGTGACTCTTCTGCTCACTCATTTCTGTTTAGCCGCATTTGCCCTTTGGCTATTTTATAACCATGCTAAGCTTGCTTCTGCCCCAAAGTTCTTGAACTCACTCCTCTCTCAGGCTCTGTTCTTCTGGATATACTCATGACTTATTATTTCTCTCAGTAGGCATCTCTGAAAAATACCTTCTCATCTGAGATGACATGTTCCTGATCACTTTCAATAAAATATCAGCCCTCCCTCTCAAATTCCACACTTGATATCTTACATTCACTATTTTCCTTCATAATTCTTATCACTTCATATTTTATATATTTAAATCTTTATTTTTTATTTTATATATTTCCTCATTTATTATCTATCTCCCCTAGCTAAAAAGTAAGCTCTGAATAATAGGGATTTTTGTCTTTTTCATTCACAGTACACTTGACTAATGCCTGGGAAGGTACATACTTGTTGAATAAATAAATCAGGAGAGGCTTCTCACAGACATGGTTTTCTGAGATAGGCTCTGAAGGATCAATTGGATTTGAACAGTATGGAATGATACAAGAACAAGTGTTCCAGGAAGAACAAGCCCAGAAAAATACACAGAGTGGAAAAAAAAAATACAGTCTGTGGAAGCCAAATAATTATGTCTTACTGTTGTGAACAGTGTAAACAGAGAAATAGTAATAGTTGAGATTAGAACTGGATTATATTGGGGTTTGGAGGGCTATGAATGTCAGAGAGCAAGTTTGAGTTTAATTTAGTAAGCAATGAGGGACCTCTAAAGGTTTCTGAGTAGGGAAATTACTTGACTGAAGCACTTTACGAAGATTTATCTTACAGGAATATACAGTATAAATTAAAAGAGGGAGGATTAAAAGAAGAGAGTACAGAGCTTTATATAAGCCATTCCAGCCTAATTCACCCCAACAGTCGGTAAATCAGAAAAGATCTCCAGATTATAATTGTTAAGCCTTCCAGTTAAATTCATTTAATAAAAAGGAAATATCTTTATATAAATAATTAGCAAAATGATAAAGAACTAATATAACTATCAAAGGAAACTCTCAAGAAAATATAATTTCTAATCATATATAAAAGACTTTACAAGTGACCAATGAAAACCTGAGTAGATAAACTTATGTCCCATGATTGAAGCAGTTATAAGTGTTAAATGAATAAAGTAAAAGAAAATTATCTTTTCCCATTTATGTTCTCTCAAAAGTATATAGTGCAAAATAGCAATGCTCTTAAATAAATGAAATTCTACTCAATGTTTCATTACTGCACATCTAAATTGACAACAAATAAACAGTAATTACAGTATATAATATAAAACATGGAATTAGAAGTTCTAAGCAAACAATACAGATTGATATTAAATGAGAAGAATGTAATCCAAGAGCATATTTTTAAGGACATGCATTTCTCAAAAGCAGTCTTCAGAAACCCTTGAATAGGATCAACAATTCCCATTATACTTTTGAAACAATAAATATTAACAGTATTTATTGAATTTACATGATCCAACTGCCAATTCAGACAGGTATCTACAAAACTGAAAAAAAGTCTTTGCCATAAAGTGATTTAATCCAGAGGAATGCTTTAATTTAACCAAGATGTATACAGGTCCTTCCTAGCTCTTCCCCTTACTTCTTTATTGATAAGTTTTTTCAGATATCATTCTATAGTAAATCTTTTGCTTAGCATTAACAGGGTCAGAGAAAATCTCTGAGAAAACTGTCACCTGTGTTTTATGACATCATTAATGCCTTTACACATAACTGAGTGCTTCATGTTGATAATATCTTAAGCACCTTTCTAGGTACTTGGATAAAAAATTGAAAGGAGCTAAATATATCATGTACTCAAAGATATCAGTGACTGTCTCATATGTAAATAGAAGGATAAATGATTTAAATATAATGTGTGTGACAATGAAATAAAGCTCTGATACAAAACAGCCACTATATAAAAAAAAGTAAGGTTCTCAGAAAAAAACAACTTCTCAAAGATCCTGGAACTGATTCTGCAACTTATGAAGCTACTTAGAAGAAACTCACCTGTGGTCTCACCAGTACATATGATTTGAGTGCAGTATGGGAACTAAGACATGTGACACTAACTTCAACTTTGAAGCACTGGGAATGCCTCCTTCCAAAGGAGATTTTGGAAATCTTGTTGAATGACTAATTAAAGGATGATCAGGAAAATGACATTTTAGCAGAATGAGGAGCAAAAGCAAAGACACCAAAACATGAAATAGCTTAGTGCGTTTAGAGAACTACAAACAATTTAGTTATCCTTGAACAATATTTGTATCAGCTACACTGACTATACAATTAGGAAATTTTAATCGGAGAAATAAAATGGTATTTGTCTAACCTAAGTAAATGCAAGAAACTTTGAATATCTTAGTGTGTTGAAGAGAGTGAAATAAAGCAAAACTATGGCATTATTTTACAAATAAGTAATAGAAAACCCTTTCAAGGCCATAAAGCTGCATGGACATGTAACCCACAAATAAGTAAGCATGAAGCTGGTTGAACAGTAAAATCCCATTCTCCTGTTGCTGGATAAATTATCTGATGGTGCAATACAAGAAACAATCATAGGGCAGTGAGTTTTTGATTAATGAAGAATAATCTTTAAAGACATTCTCAACCCAACACTTGAGCCAGAGCAGTATACATGATCTAAAATAAAAGTGGGAACATCCCCAGAACTTATAAATAACTGCAGAATGTATTTTTTTGCAAATATAGAGACATATGGCATCTTCAATGCCTTTAAATATCTATATAGATCTATAAATATCTACAAATATCTACTTTTTAAAAGCAGCTGGTGATGAATCTAGCCTAACAACTGGATTTTAATAGTTTACACACTAAATGGGAAGTTGTGAGAGTCAGAATGGTAGATCCAACATAAACAGCGAGTCCAACATGCACCATCTTTGTGCCTTACGTAGTATGCGCTGACAGTAGACACAAAAGAAGGTGAGTCTGATGTTGAGATGTCACCTTACACACTGCCAGGGCACACGAAGTTTCCTGTTTTATCACAGTCCCCACACGTACAAATCCACTCTATCTTCAATGCTACTATCCATATCAGAGATCAGATTGGTGCTCAATACATTTAATCTATGAATTCTTGGGAATCTGATTCCCTCCTAATCTGTACATTCAACCAGGACAACAATCATCTCTCTCTTGTTTACTGCTAAGCTTTTATTTATTGATTGATTTATTGATTTATTTATAGGCAGGGTCTTATTCTATTGCCCAGGCTGGAGTGCAGTGACACAATCATGGCTTGCTGCAGCCTGGCCCTCCTGGCCTCAAGATATCCTCCCACCTCAGCCTCCCAAGCAGCTAGAACTACAGGTGCATGCCACCACACCTGGCAAGTTATTAATTTTTTTTGCAGACATGAAGTCTCACTCTGTTGCTGAGTCTTTAGATCCTACCACTCTTTATGGAACAGGAAGATGTTTAGCAATAAATATTTGTTGAATGAATAAATCAATGAGTTAAAGATGCAAAACCTGACAAGAGAAAAAGAGGACCAGCCTAAAGATAGAAATCTTTTATTTTTGCCTACTCTCATAAATGACTTCACTGATAGCTTAGTGAGAAAAAAGCAAGATATTGTTAAGAATAAATGAGGGGTAAAAGAAACTTAAAATTATAGAGAGGATTCAAGAACTCACTGCTGGCGGGAGGAGCCAAGATGGCCGAATAGGAACACCTCCGGTCTACAGCTCCCAGCGCGAGCGACGCAGAAGACGGGTGATTTCTGCATTTCCATCTGAGGTACCCTGTTCATCTCACTAGGGAGTGACAGACAGTGGGCGCAGGTCAGTGGGTGAGTGCACCCTGCGCCAGCCGAAGCAGGGGCGAGGCATTGCCTCACTCGGGAAGCGCAAGGGGTCAGGGAGTTCCCTTTCCAGGGGTGACAGAGGGCACCTGGAAAACCGGGCCACTCCCACCCGAATACTGTGCCTTTGCGACGGGTTTAGGAAACGGTGCCCCAGGAGAGTATAGCCCACACCTGGATCAGAGGGTCCTACGCCCACGGAGTCTCGCTGATTGCTAGCACAGCAGTCTGAGATCAAACAGCAAGTCCGCAGCGAGGCTGGGGGAGGGGCGCCCGCCATTGCCCAGGCTCGCTTAGGTAAACAAAGCAGCCTGGAAGCTTAAACTGGGCGGAGCCCACCACAGCTCAAGGAGGCCTGCCTGCCTCTGTAGGCTCCACCTCTGGGGGCAGGACACAGACAAACAAAAAGATAGCAGTAACCTCTGCAGACTTAAATGTCCCTGTCTGACAGCTTTGAGGAGAGCAGTGATTCTCCCAGCACGCAGCTGGAGATCTGAGAACGGGCTGAATGCCTCCTCAAGTGGGTCCCTGACCCCTGACCCCCGAGCAGTCTAACTGGGAGGCACCCCCCAGCAGGGGCAGACTGACACCTCACACGGCCTGCCAGGTACTCCAGCAGACCTGCAGCTGAGGGTCCTTTCTGTTAGAAGGAAAACTAACAGAAAGGACATCCACACCAAAAACCCATCTGTACATCACCATCATCAAGACCAAAAGTAGATAAAACCACAAAGATGGGGAAAAAACAGAGCAGAAAAACTGGAAACTCTAAAAAGCAGAGTACCTCTCCTCCTCCAAAGGAACGCAGTTCCTCACCAGCAACGGAACAAAGGTGGACGGAGAATGACTTTGACGAGCTGAGAGAAGAAGGCTTCAGACGATCAAATTACTCCGAGCTACGGGAAGATATTCAAACCAAAGGCAAAGAAGCTGAAAACTTTGAAAAAAATTTAGAAGAATGTATAACTAGAATAACCAATACAGAGAAGTGCTTAAAGGAGCTGATGGAGCTGAAAACCAAGGCTCGAGAACTACGTGAAGAATGCAGAAGCCTCAGGAGCCGATGCGATCAAATGGAAGAAAGGGTATCAGCCCTGGAAGATGAAATGAATGAAATGAAGCGAGAAGGGAAGTTTAGAGAAAAAAGAATAAAAAGAAATGAGCAAAGCCTCCAAGAACTGTGGGACTATGTGAAAAGACCAAATCTACGTCTGATTGGTGTACCTGAAAGTGACGGGGAGAATGGAAACAAGTTGGAAAACACTCTGCAGGATATTATCCAGGAGAACTTCCCCAATCTAGCAAGGCAGGCCAACATTCAGATTCAGGAAATACAGAGAACGCCACAAAGATACTCCTCGAGAAGAGCAACTCCAAGACACATAATTGTCAGATTCACCAAAGTTGAAATGAAGGAAAAAATGTTAAGGGCAGCCAGAGAGAAAGGTCGGGTTACCATCAAAGGGAAGCCCATCAGACTAACAGCGGATCTCTCGGCAGAAACCCTACAAGCCAGAAGAGAGTGGGGGCCAATATTCAACATTCATAAAGAAAAGAATTTTCAACCCAGAATTTCATATCCTGCCAAACTAAGCTTCATAAGTGAAGGAGAAATAAAATACTTTACAGACAAGCAAATGCTGAGAGATTTTGTCACCACCAGGCCTGCCCTAAAAGAGCTCCTGAAGGAAGCACTAAACATGGAAAGGCACAACCGGTACCAGCCACTGCAAAATCATACCGAAATGTAAAGACCATCGAGACTAGGAAGAGACTGCATCAACTAATGAGCAAAATAACCAGCTAACATCATAATGACAGGATCAGATTCACACATAACAATATTAACTTTAAATGTAAATGGACTAAATGCTCCAATTAAAAGACACAGACTGGCAAATTGGATAAAGACTCAAGACCCATCAGTGTGCTGTATTCAGGAAACCCATCTCACGTGCAGAGACACACATAGGCTCAAAATAAAAGGATGGAGGAAGATCTACCAAGCAAATGGAAAACAAAAAAAGGCAGGGGTTGCAATCCTAGTCTCTGATAAAACAGACTTTAAACCAACAAAGATCAAAAGAGACAAAGAAGGCCATTACATAATGGTAAAGGGATTAATTCAACAAGAAGAGCTAACTATTCTAAATATATATGCACCCAATACAGGAGCACCCAGATTCATAAAGCAAGTCCTGAGTGACCTACAAAGAGACTTAGACTCCCACACATTAATAATGGGAGACTTTAACACCCCACTGTCAACATTAGACAGATCAACGAGACAGAAAGTCAACAAGGATACCCAGGAATTGAACTCAGCTCTGCACCAAGCGGACCTAATAGACATCTACAGAACTCTCCACCCCAAATCAACAGAATATACATTTTTTTCAGCACCACACCACACCTATTCCAAAATTGACCATATACTTGGAAGTAAAGCTCTCCTCAATAAATGTAAAAGAACAGAAATTATAACAAACTATCTCTCAGATCACAGTGCAATCAAGCTAGAACTCAGGATTGAGAATCTCACTCAAAACTGCTCAACTACATGGAAACTGAACAACCTGCTCCTGAATGACTACTGGGTACATAACGAAATGAAGGCAGAAATAAAGATGTTCTTTGAAACCAACGAGAACCAAGACACAACATACCAGAATCTCTGGGATGCATTCAAAGCAGTGTGTAGAGGGAAATTTATAGCACTAAATGCCCACAAGAGAAAGCAGGAAAGATCCAAAATTGACACCCTAACATCACAATTATAAGAACTAGAAAAGCAAGAGCAAACACATTCAAAAGCTAGCAGAAGGCAAGAAATAACTAAAATCAGAGCAGAACTGAAGGAAATAGAGACACATAAAACCCTTCAAAAAATTAATGAATCCAGGAGCTGGTTTTTTGAAAGGATCAACAAAATTGATAGACCGCTAGCAAGACTAATAAAGAAAAAAAGAGAGAAGAATCAAATAGATGCAATAAAAAATGATAAAGGGGATATCACCACCAATCCCACAGAAATACAAACTACCATCAGAGAATATTACAAACACCTCTATGCAAATAAACTAGAAAATCTAGAAGAAATGGATAAATTCCTGGACACATACACCCTCCCAAGACTAAACCAGAAAGAAGTTGAATCTCTGAATAGACCAATAACAGGAGCTGAAATTGTGGCAATAATCAATAGCTTACCAACCAAAAAAAGTCCAGGACCAGATGGGTTCACAGCCGAATTCTACCAGAGGTACAAGGAGGAGCTGGTACCATTCCTTCTGAAACTATTCCAATCAATAGAAAAAGAGGGAATCCTCCCTAACTCATTTTATGAGGCCAGCATCATCCTGATACCAAAGCCTGGCAGAGACACAACAAAAAAAGAGAATTTTAGACCAATATCCTTGATGAACATTGATGCAAAAATCCTCAATAAAATACTGGCAAACAGAATCCAGCAGCACATCAAAAACTTATCCACCATGATCAAGTGGGCTTCATCCCTGGGATGCAAGGCTGGTTCAATATACGCAAATCAATAAATGTAATCCAGCATATAAACAGAACCGAAGACAAAAACCACGTGATTATCTCAATAGATGCAGAAAAGGCCTTTGACAAAATTCAACAACCCTTCATGCTAAAAACTCTCAATCAATTAGGTATTGATGGGACGTATCTCAAAATAATAAGAGCTATTTATGACAAACCCACAGCCAATATCATACTGAATGGGCAAAAACTGGAAGCATTCCCTTTGAAAACTGGCACAAGACAGGGATGCCCTCTCTCACCACTTCTATTCAACACAGTGTTGGAAGTTCTGGCCAGGGCAATTAGGCAGGAGAAGGAAATCAAGAGTATTCAAGTAGGAAAAGAGGAAGTCAAATTGTCCCTGTTTGCAGATGACATGATAGTATATCTAGAAAACCCCATTGTCTCAGCCCAAAATCTCCTTAAGCTGATAAGCAACTTCAGCAAAGTCTCAGGATACAAAATCAATGTGCAAAAATCACAAGCATTCTTATACATCAATAACAGACTAACAGAGAGCCAAATCATGAGTGAACTCCCATTCACAATTGCTTCAAAGAGAATAAAATACCTAGGAATCCAACTTACAAGGGATGTGAAGGACCTCTTCAAGGAGAACTACAAACCACTGCTCAAGGAAATAAAAGAGGATACAAACAAATGGAAGAACATTCCATGCTCATGGGTAGGAAGAATCAATATCATGAAAATGGCCATCCTTCCCAAGGTAATTTACAGATTCAATGCCATCCCCATCAAGTTGCCAATGACTTTCTTCACAGAATTGGAAAAAACTACTTTAAAGTTCATATGGAAGCAAAAAAGAGCCCGCATCGCCAAGTCAATCCTAAGCCAAAAGAACAAAGCTGGAGGCATCACACTACCTGACTTCAAACTATACTACAAGGCTACAGTAACCAAAACAGCATGGTACTGGTACCAAAACAGAGATATAGATCAATGGAACAGAACAGAGCCGTCAGAAATAATGCCACATATCTACAACTATCTGATCTTTGACAAACCTGAGAAAAACAAGCAATGGGGAAAGGATTCCCTATTTAATAAATGGTGCTGGGAAAACTGGCTAGCCATATGTAGAAAGCTGAAACTGGATCCCTTCCTTACACCTTATACAAAAATCAATTCAAGATGGATTAAAGACTTAAATGTTAGACCTAAAACCATAAAAACCCTAGAAGAAAACCTAGGCATTACCATTCAGGACATAGGCATGGGCAAGGACTTCATGTCTAAAACACCAAAAGCAATGGCAACAAAAGCCAAAATTGACAAATGGGATCTAATTAAACTCAAGAGCTTCTGCACAGCAAAGGAAACTACCATCAGAGTGAACAGGCAACCTACAAAATGGGAGAAAATTTTCGCAACCTACTCGTCTGACAAAGGGCTAATATCCAGAATCTACAATGAACTCCAACAAATTTACAAGAAAAAAACAAACAACCCCATCAAAAAGTGGGCGAAGGACATGAACAGACACTTCTCAAAAGAAGACATTTATGCAGCCAAAAAACACATGAAAAAATGCTCAACATCACTGGCCATCAGAGAAATGCAAATCAAAACCACAATGAGATACCATCTCACACCAGTTAGAATGGCAATCATTAAAAAGTCAGGAAACAACAGGTGCTGGAGAGGATGTGGAGAAATAGGAACACTTTTACACTGTTGGTGGGACTGTAAACTAGTTCAACCCTTGTGGAAGTCAGTGTGGCAATTCCTCAGGGATCTAGAACTAGAAATTCCATTTGACCCAGCCATCCCATTACTGGGTATATACCCAAAGGACGATAAATCATGCTGCTATAAAGACACATGCACACGTATGTTTATTGCAGCATTATTCACAATAGCAAAGACTTGGAACCAACCCAAATGTCCAACAATGATAGACTGGATTAAGAAAATGTGGCACATATACACCATGGAATACTATGCAGCCATAAAAAATGATGAGTTCACGTCCTTTGTAGGGACATGGATGAAATTGGAAATCATCATTCTCAGTAAACTATCGCAAGAACAAAAAACCAAACACCGCGTATTCTCACTCATAGGTGGGAACTGAACAATGAAAACACATGGACACAGGAAGGGGAACATCAGACTTCAGGGACTGTTGTGGGGTGGGGGGAGGGGGGAGGGATAGCATTGGGAGATATACCTAATGCTAGATGACGAGTTGGTGGGTGCAGAGCACCAGCATGGCACATGTATACATATGTAACTTACCTGCACGTTGCGCACATGTACCATAGAGCCTAAAGTATAATAATGATAATAGTAATAATAAAAAAAAAAAGTTAAAAAAAAAAAAAAGAAGAACTCACTGCTGAATGATCAGATTAGCTTCACCTTTACAGAACAGTCTCTTCCTAGAGTTTTCACCACATATTACAGAAGCAGTTGTGAAAACAAACAAAAAGAAACTCAGCATCCTTGAAAGTACCTATCAGTTAAATGTCACTAAAGCCTAGAATAATAAAAACTAAGTAAATGCTGATTTTCTTAGCTGCACTAAATAAAATTAATTCCCTCAATCATCAATTGCACAAATAGAAACTAAGTACATTTCATTGTTTCTCGAGAGAAAAAAATGTATACAATTTCAAGTGATATACAAAGAGGCTCTTAACCTAGTATTATTTATTCAAGTCTCTGAAATAACAAGATTGCTTAAAGCAGAATATTGTCACTACAATATCCACTAAAGAATTACTCATGTATATAATTAGCCCCATTCAAATGTCTCTTCACATTATACCAGTATAGAAAAATGGACACATAAATTAACATAGAGATATCTATATCTTTGACCATGTTGTCGATTCCTCTATCAATACTTTTGGATTACAAACATAAATATAGCTATGGAAAAGTGGAATGGAAATTGCGTTTATAAAGGTTAGGATTTCATGAAGTCAATGAGAATTTTGTTGGATAACTCCTAGACTCAAATGTATAGCTGCTAATAAATGAAAATCTGGCAAAATCAAACCACTTGACAAAAGGAAAATATACCTAGAGGAATGCTTCAAAAATGGTTTAATTATCCTAAGGATTAAGAAAAAGGCCCTTGGGGAAATGAATTTTTTATAAAGTTTCATTTTTGTGTATGTGTGTTTGTTTTTCTTTTGCTTGTTGCTCGTTTCCCAGAAATAACCTCCTGAGAGGCGGAATGGGGAGTGACTCCTAACAGATATGGAGTTCCTTTTAGGGATAATGAAAACATTCTCAAATTAGATGGTGGTGATAGCTGCACAACCTTGTAATTATAATAAAAACCACTAAATTGTACACGCTAAAAAGATGAATTGTTATGTGAATTATATCTCAATAAAATGTGAGAGATTAGTCTTTAAAAGCTAACCTCCTTAGAGTTCTGCTGTGAAAGTTAAATGTGAAAACTATCCTTTTATACTGTTGATCAAGTTTATTGAAAATGTACAGAGCAAAGATATGATTTGAGTATTTCTTCTGTTCTAGGAATATGCATCAATGCAAATATATTTCTGTTAAATATGACATAAAATAGTTTTCAAAAGTGTAGCTTCATTCTTCTGTACAAACCCAAATAAAACGTTTATCTCTGTTAAGGTGGAATTCAGAGTTTTTTTCTATTATTAATTTTCTAGAATAGCATCTTAGCAGAACCTATTATCCTTTTCGTTTCTTTGTCTAATACATCAGAGTAAATTAGAATACACAGTTGTATTATACGAACATAATCTTAAAATTACGTTGAAATGGTAGGAAAAAATGGTATTTTTAACTTAATTGTGTAATCATTAATCTGCACAGTGAACATTGTGCCAGGGCCGGACGTAGAGATGCACAATACACTCAACACTTCTGTCTCCATAAACATAACACTATGAACATAAATAGAGCCCCCAAATGACATATCCTTTATCATGTAAGTCAAAAGTTTAGTATTACTTTAATTAAATTAGATGTTCAGATTCTACAGGTACTCCCTCCATAAAATCTACATTGTAAGAAATAGCAAAAACTCTCAAAAAATTAGTATTTTTGGTATTTCCCACTGTTAGTGAAATTCCCGTTAGCAGCCAGGCATGCAGTCTGTTGTACAGAGTACAAATTACATTGTAGATAAGTTTGATTGCTAAATTTCTTTAATTTATTTATAGAAAAATAATTTGCAAATAT
This sequence comes from Pongo pygmaeus, assembly GCF_028885625.2. Taxonomy (NCBI): domain Eukaryota; kingdom Metazoa; phylum Chordata; class Mammalia; order Primates; family Hominidae; genus Pongo; species Pongo pygmaeus. The sequence continues at coordinate 40,055,305 of NC_072388.2, read as the reverse complement.
CACTGATGTTTTAGTTGGCACACACATATTTAATAGCACAGTGAGTAGCATATACTGGCCTTTAATCGTAATTTTAAAATACTCATATTTAACTTTATTTGACCTATAATAATAATCTCTGTTAAAACATGTATTTGTTTTTTATTACTATGAATTTTTATATTAACAACAAGGTAAAAAGTGTCAAATTCTATAAAAAAGATGAAGTTGAATATCATTTGACCCTCCTACCCTAGAACCTCCCACCCTAGAAAGTACTCCCATCTACTTTTTGCCTATGTATGTATCCTTCCAGAAAATGTAAATTCACAAATGTGCATTTACGTGTGTCTACGTATGTTTCTACCCAAAGAAACATACTCACAATGGCTTCCATGCTTACGTAACCACATATTTTCAGCAACTTACTTTATTACCAAATAAATATAGACCTATTTCATTTAATTAAGCAGCAGAATAAGATTGTTAAGAAACCTACACTCCATTGATGAATACTTAGGTTGTATAAAGTTGTTTAAATGTGTTTTTGCTGTTATACTTGACATTTTTTTTCACCTTGTACATGTAAAAATTCATAAAATACAGATTTTAATAGAGATTATTATAGGTCAAATAAAGTTAAATATGACTATTTTAGAAATGATCATTAAAGGCCAGTATATGCTATTTGCTATTGACACACAGCAATAAGCTTTCTTGTAATTACAGTTTACCTGTTCAACTATATCTAAGGAATAATTCCAATGCCATACCTGTATACTATTACTTCTAATAATGTTTGTATTCATCCATTCTCACACTGCTATGAAGAAATAGCTGAGATTTGGTAATTTATAAAGAGGTTTAACTGGCTCACAGTTTTGCATGGCTGGGGAGGCTTTCAGGAAACTTACAACTGTGGCAGAAGTTACCTCTTCACAGGGCGACAGGAGAAAGAATGAGTGCCCAGCGCAGGAGGAAGCTGCTTATAAAACCAATGGATCTCCTGAGAACTCACCCACTATCACAAGAACAGCATAGGGGAAATGGCCGCCATGATTCAATTATCTCCAGATGAACCCACCCTTGACATATGGGTGTTATTACAATTCAAGGTGAGATCTGGGTGGGAACAGAAAGCCAGACCATATCAATGTTAGAGTACAACACAGAGTACTATATGAAGAACAGCAGACTCTAATTGTACTATCCTCTCTCATTCATTATTTATCTTTACATATTCATCCATTAATCATGATGAAGATAATAAGGCAATCTGTATCTTAGAAAAATATGAATAAAAATACCAGTAAAAAGCACATCCTTAAAGCTGCTTCATTAAAAATTAAACTGGCAATTGATTGCCTATGATTAGGATATTTTATCTGGAAATAGTCAACTCTTTGCAAATAAGACATGGAAAAGAAAAAAAAAATTAAGAAGCAGGAGGCATACTGCCCAAGGTAATTTATAGATTCAATGCCATCCCCATCAAGCTACAAATGACTTTCTTCACAGAATTGGAAAAACTACTTTAAAGTTCATATGGAACCAAAAAAGAGCCCACATCACCAAGTCAATCCTAAGCCAAAAGAACAAAGCTGGAGGCATCACGCTACCTGACTTCAAACTATACTACAAGGCTACAGTAACCAAAACAGCATGGTACTGGTACCAAAACAGAGATATAGATCAATGGAACAGAACAGAGCCCTCAGAAATAACGCCACATATCTACAACTATCTGATCTTTGACAAACCTGAGAAAAACAAGCAATGGGGAAAGGATTCCCTATTTAATAAATGGTGCTGGGAAAACTGGCTAGCCATACGTAGAAAGCTGAAACTGGATCCCTTCCTTACACCTTATACAAAAATTAATTCAAGATGGATTAAAGACTTACATGTCAGACCTAAAACCATAAAAACCCTAGAAGAAAACCTAGGCAATACCATTCAGGACATAGGCATGGGCAAGGACTTCATGCCTAAAAAATCAAAAGCAATGGCAACAAAAGCCAAAATTGACAAATGGGATCTAATTAAACTAAAGAACTTCTGCACAGCAAAATAAACTACCATCAGAGTGAACAGGCAACCTACAAAATGGGAGAAAATTTTCGCAACCTACTCGTCTGACAAAGGGCTAATATCCAGAATCTACAATGAACTCCAACAAATTTACAAGAAAAAAACAAACAACCCCATCAAAAAGTGGGCAAAGGATATGAACAGACACTTCTCAAAAGAAGACATTTATGCAGCCAAAAGACACAAGAAAAAATGCTAATCATCACTGGCCATCAGAGAAATGTAAACAAAAACCACAATGAGATACCATCTCACACCAGTTAGAATGGCGATCATTAAAAAGTCAGGAAACAACAGGTGCTGGAGAGGATGTGGAGAAATGGGAACACTTTTACACTGTTGGTGGGACTGCAAACTAGTTCAACCATTGTGGAAGTCAGTGTGGTGATTCCTCAGGGATCTAGAACTAGAAATACCATTTGACCCAGCCATCCCATTACTGGGTATATACCCAAAGGACTATAAATCATGCTGCTATAAAGACACTTGCACACGTATGTTTATTGTGGCACTATTCACAATAGCAAAGACTTGGAACCAACCCAAATGTCCAACAATGATAGACTGGATTGAGAAAATGTGGCATATATACACCATGGAATGCTATGCAGCCATAAATAATGATGAGTTCATGTCCTTTGTAGGGACATGGATGAAATTGGAAATCATCATTCTCAGTAAACTATTGCAAGGACAAAAAACCAAACACCACATGTTCTCACTCATAGATGGGAATTGAACAATGAGAACACATGGACACAGGAAGGGGAACATCACACTCTGGGGACTGTTGTGGGGTGGGGGGAGCAGGGAGGGATAGCATTAGGAGATATACCTAATGCTAAATGACGAGTTAATGGGTGCAGCACACCAGCATGGCACATGTATACATATGTAACTAACCTGCACATTGTGCACATGTACCCTAAAACTTAAAGTATAATAATAACTAAAAAAAGAAAAAAAAAAGAAGCAGGAGGTACATTATTTAATCCGAATAGAGGAACAAAGGAACATAATGAAAAAATTATAAATCCTGTGAATGTGTATGTGCATGTATGTACACTTAGAGGTAAACTGTGAAGAAACTGATTTTAAAAAAGCATGATTTAGAACTTTTGCTTCTTTGTTTTTGTTTAGTTGCCTTTGTTGCTTTTAGTCAGATTCTGCACTTCAATTAAGGTCCCCAGCAGTAATGTAGAGTAACAGTATTTCATAATTCAACATTGCTTAATCAAAATGTTACTTTAGTCTGTCACTGGTTACACTTCAAGAAACTTAGGGTTATCTCAATTAAAAGTGAGTGTTCAGAACACTTTTCAGATTCCCTGCAGAATCATACAATAAATCTGCTCTCCCGAAACTGGAAAAGATTCTATTTTTCTATTTTTTGCTATATGCTACTTTCGCTGTTAACCTTCTAGTTCAATGTTTCTCTTCTCCAAAGAATTATTTGAAGAGGCTACAAATTGATATAATATTATATTACAGTATATTCTCCTTGTTCATGATTATGAACAATCTATTGTTGATTTTAGTTAAATAGTGGCAATAAAATTTTCACAAAAGGATTAACTGTAGGAAAATTAACCAGTCATTCAAATTTCAGTCCACAATGATTAAAATGACAAAAGTATAATGTCTTGGACTATACTTAAAATATTAAATATTTCAAAGTATGTTTATCTAGTGAAATGTATGGAGTATGCGCTACCGATGCTGAAGTTAGGAGCAGAGGTTATTTCAAAATCTGAATATCTGAAGCTCAAGGTATTTGACTCTGCAACATCTTAGTTGTAGAGGACTAGGAACTATTTCCTTCTTGATAATTCAGGAGATTATTTCTGCACATGTAATTTATTAAACTAGTTACATTACACTATAGGAAACAGGAACATTAGTTAACCACACCACATTATTTTCTTCACAGGCTGTCAGCAACTTCCTCCCAAATGGAATGCTGAGTTGTGATTTCACCATAATTAGTTAATAAATTTTAGACTACTCTGACCAAAAAATGACTATGAAAAGGGGACTTTCAGATTTCCATCTCCACAATACTGAAGTGAGCTGAAACAAAATAAATATGCAACTTTTAAAGAATGTGTTACACCTGAAGAAGCCTGCCCAATGCAATTAAAATATAATAATATAAGTTGATACTGCCCTACAGTTTCCAATCAAAACTAGAGAGTAGGGCCTACATATTTTTAATGTTCTCACACAGCTTTATAGCAAAGTCACTGACAGTTTATATTTAAAACTGATCTTAAAACCACTTAATATAAACTGCATACACAAGTAACTGAACCATGTTTGATTTCCCTACAAAACAGACGTGTGTTTGATTACTTTGCTGACATGCCACTTGGGAACTCAAACACAGAGAATTTTTTTTTAAATCCCCACATTTTTAGTCCATTTTCATACTGCTATAAAGTATGAAATTTTAGTCCATTTTCATACTGCCGGAGACTAGGTAATTTATAAAGGAAAGAGGTTTAGTTGACTTACAGTTTAGCATGGCTGGGGAGGCCTCGGGAAACTTACAATCATGGTGGAAGGTTACGGGGAAGCAAAGCAGCCGCTTCACAAGATGGCAGGTATGGGACTACAAATCAAGATGAGATTCGGGTGGGGACACAAAGTCTAACTGTATCACCACAGGAAGTTAATTTTGGCTGTTTTATTTGTCAAATGGAAAATTATTTATTCAATGACTGTAGAAATGCTGTGGTCCTGAGAGAAAAGCAATGACCCTTTAGAGGGTTGGAAAGCTGAACTTTAATAGCAGAGCTGACATTATACTGAAACAGAGGCTCTCAAACTGACCTAGATCTCACCAGCTCAAAGGTTTGTTATTTCCTTCCTCTAATTGTAATCATACCAGAAGTCAATAGAAAATATGGTATATCATAATTCAGTTAAAACTGAGTTCCTTTTTGTCTCATATAAGCTTAAAATTAAATTATTGTACAAAGTTAAAAGGAAGTTGATAAGTAAATATGGATTTATCCCTATCAAAAAAGAGTATGACCTGGATAAATCAGAATGGATAATTCTATATTTCAGATTATTCAAAAATAGATCATGATAACAAATACAAAGCTACAATAATTCTTCAGCATTTGTGTGATCTCTAACAAAAAGAAAGTTACCTAAGACTTTTAAGAAAAATTATATTTAAATGCAGCCATTGTCATATTCCCTTCTATAATTTTACTATATTTTATTTCATTTTAAAATGAAGGAAAGATGATTATATTTCCACAACCTTGTAGCTTAAATTTATTTGTAAACTTCTTTTAAAGTATGATAATTATGAACAGTACAATATATAGTATGCATATTAATAGAGATTCAGTATTTGATAAAAATAAATAAGCTTATTTGAAAGTATGTACATAATTATCCATGTATATGGTCCTTTACTCTTTTATGATAGTAAGACAAAGCTTAGCTTATACAAATATTACAGTTGTGAGCTTCTCAATGAAAAATGATGCAATTTTATTCGTAAAATTCTATTAGATCCAGCCATTTCAAATATTTTGCTGTAAGACTGTGGCTTGACAATTTTCCATTTGTTTCCCTAAAATAACAAAACTTGCTAAGAAATCTTAAAGCAGGAAACACTAATTATCAAACCAAAATATTAGAAGTTCACTAAAGGTATATTGGCTTTTGAATTTCACATGGGGGACAGAAAAATGGCTTCTCAGATAAACTATTTCTGAAAGAAATGAAAAAAAAAAAGAGGGATGGAAAGAGAAAGAGAGGACAAGAAGAAGGAAGGCTTAAATAAATCAAATAGTGCATTGACTCTTCCCAACCAAGTTCAGACATGGTAACACGACCCAAGTCAAACAACTAGGGCTGAAAAGAATCAAGTTAAGGATCTTTGTTAGGACTGTCAGGAAACAGTTTCTATCTCCCACTTTCTCTCTTCCTTCCGTCCTCTCTTTCATGGTCTTTCTCCGTCAGCCTTTGGACATGGTGTTGTTATGATGCGAAGCGACCCTGACCTACCCCTCCAAATCTGAGAAAGGAACCGATGGAGACAAATCAGAGCTGAAAGTTGTATCCTGATTTTTCAACTTTTTAAATACTGAGCCAAGCTATGCCTGAAAATAATCCTGCAATTGGTTGTCTGAACAAAAAAATTCCTTTGACGCTGAGGCAATTTAGGTTGAGTTTTTCACATCCTGCTAAGTGAGTTCTAAGTGATACAACCCTATTTCCAGCCTTAATTCTAGATGCTGAAACCAAAAATATTCTGTTAAATGCAAGTTACAGAACCTGAACTCCAACAAGCTTGGAACCGTCATATAATTCCATCTGTCTCACTCTTTTTACACATTGTTCACCTGTAGGTCTCAACTCCTCCTTGGACTGATATATAGTCAATTTATCATTTCAGTTTAAAATGGCAAAGCATATCTTCAAATTACTATTGATAGCACCAATTCAGCAACAGTGAGTGTTAACTCCATTTAAATTCAGCTCACATAGTTTCTCCACTTAAGAATCACTGATAATCCTACAATACCGATTACCCTGTTCAAGAAAGTTTTGTGTTATGGGCTTTGAATCAGTTTGAGAGACATGATATTAATTTCTCATTCCCAATATAGACTGTATTTCACACAGGGGATATAGGGACACAGAAAATAGAAACAAATCTTTAGAATGATATGACATTGTTTTTCAAAGGCTGTTTCATATGTCAAAAATTAGGATTCTTTTCTTTTTCGTGTATCCTCAAATGTAAACAAAATGCTATCACTAGAAGTATATACACCAATATAGAGGTAATGACTATAAAAAACAAAATTAGTTTCCTTCTGTTGGTACATAGAAGTAAATTTTAGTGCTTTATGGCCACATTTCAAAATCAATATTTATTTATTAATGTATGTATCAATTCATGTATTTGACCAGCACCTCCTGAATACACACTTTATACCAAGAGTGATATATTTCACTTAAATTTCCTATCTTGGTTTTAAATTGCCCTTGAATCTGCTTCCTTTGTTTAATATAGACATTAGAGCTAATTATTTATTCCATGTTTTCAAAATGTGATGGTACAGACAACACTTAGAATTGAAAAAAAAAACTGCTTTCCCCAACATCATTGGGAAAATTTGGCCATCGATTACACATTTTCATTTGTCCATTTATTTTGATCCCAATAGAATAATAAGTGTGATAGTCATATACTCACATAGCTATTTAAACAATATTTTAATTTTCAATTTAAAAAAGAAATAGAACCATTAGATAGACATCAATGGGAAAAAAGTTACACAAATTAGTCTAAGCTACTGTAAGATCAATTTTCCCAAATTGAAAACTAAATCAAGTTACTCATCTCTCCCCAATTCTTTGAACATGTCCTTAATAAGAGTGATACATGTACCACAAAACCAATGGTATACACAAGCCCATTCCAAGATACTTTACCTACTTTTTGTGTTTGTAACTTTATATAATTTTTTCTTTAAAAGATTTCCCAAATTATGTTACTTCAAAACCCTAAACAACCTGGATTGGTCCTGCCTATTAGAACCATATATTATTTGAGACGTTGCTTTTAAAATATCCCGGTTAGTTTAACAATAGTTAGTTACTGTAGATCTGTAGAAAAGTTTGCTTTTATTTTAATTATTTTTTAACAATTTCTGTATCAGTCTTTAAGGAAATTTACTGCCTTGATATGGTTTGATAGGATCCCTTTGGTCCTGTGTCTCAATAGAATAAACTAGAAACAGATTTGAAAGCTGACAATCTACTAAGGCCAAATATTACAGTCTAACATGTAAAATATAAAGACGTATTTTTTAAAAGAGCCATCATGCTATGCATAAAAATATTTGCAATTATTCTTTATGTACAATTGTAATTTTCTCACTTTCAATATATAATAATAATAATTGCTAGTGCTGTTTGAGCATTCCATTATTTGCCAGTCACTGTGTGAGGTGCTAGGAATACATTATTTCACTGACTCTTCACAACAGCTTTTGGGATGGTCATCAACATTAGCCCCATTTTACAGATAAGGAAACTGAGAAATATGCCAAGAAAATCAATGTTTATGTACTGTATATAACACACATAGTATATGCAGTGTGTATGTGTATATATATGTACATATATTGCAATATACATATATTGCCATATGCAGCATATGGAACCTGGTTATTTTAGAATTTACTAGTGGAAATTTCAAATAAAAAGCATACCACACATTACCTATCTTACATTAGATTCTAAGATCACAGTAAGAAGTACCAAAAAGAAAATATAAATAAAATATTTTATATTCAACATAATCCAGGGAGGCTTTCAACCCATAATTACAAAATACCTTTGAAGAAAATATGTAAGTGAATGTGACATGCATTTTCACATACCCCCTGACAAATATATCTCTTTTACTAAAAATACAAACACTGAAGTCAAATACACTCATTTTAATTATTTTCTGCAAATAAATAATAATCAGAAAGTTATGAAATTATAATTGTAATGCCCCATGACCTATGCCCTGCACCTCATTATACCTGTAATAGTATGTCAAATTCCTGTAGAGTAATTTGATACATAAATGAGAATATTATTAAATAAAAGAAGATGAATATCAAGGCCCAGAATAAAGTAATTGTGCAATATCGATTTAATTTACAAAAGAAATGAGTAGTAAATATGAATCACCAAAATATAATTAGAAGATAAAATGAAATCTTGGAGAAATTACAGAATATCACACTGAACTAAACCAAGCCCAAATACCACTTGGAGGAAAAAAAAAGCCAAATTTTCCCTTGGGTTTTAGGTGAATAGCATTACTCCTAGCACAAGAGGAAAACCTTTTCAGAGAAGCTTCTCTAATACAACGATAAGTCACTACGTTATAAATTAGGCAAATCAAAATTACTTATCATGCATATGTTAGGAAATATCATAGAAAATTTTACCTACTGAGAATTCAGCAAATGTTTCCAAAGGTATAAGAAAAGAATATATTCTGCCTCAAAAATATATGAATCCATGGATTGAGGGGCATCATGCTTAGCTATGGTAGATATTTAACAAATATTTGTAGAAAATATTTTTTAAAAAGAGAGCCAGGCTTTTCTTCCAGAGAGGTATGGTGGCTGGCTATGGCTCAGTACCTAAGACAGGTGTCTCAGTTATCTATTCTGATTACATAATTTTGTGGCTTAAAGTAACAACCATTTTATTTGTTTATGATTTTGTGGGTCAGCAATTTGGGCTGGCCTCAGCTGGTTAGTTCTTCTGCTGGTCTCACCTGGGGTCAATCTTGTGACTATAATTATCTGGAGGTTTGAATATGTGTGAATGGTCTCAGGTGGCCTCATCCACATGTCTGGCCATTGGAGCTGGCTGTTAGCCAGGCCACCTGTCCTCAGCAGAGGAATCCATGTTTCTTCACATAATGGTAACATTTTTTGAAAAGAGCAAGAGTAGAAGCTACATAGTCTCTGGAGGATTAGGCTTGAAAATTATACCATATCACTTCTGCAATCTCTGTTGTTGAAAGCAAGTAAAAAGGCCAGCTCAGATTCAAAGAGAAGAGAAACACACATCTATTCTTGATGAGAAGCACTGCAATGAATTTGCGGCCATTTTGAATTCAAGAGGTAACAACGTAGCTTACAGATAGGAAAACATCACAGGGCTTACTTTAGAAAAGATTTGTCCTGATAACAGTTATATCTAGAATTAAGCCCAGATTTTGACTGCCCATTATCTAGCCCCTCTGTCATGGAAATAACAACAGTGATTCAAGATGAGAAAATGAGTTTGTCAAGTGCCTTCTTTTCCACCCTCTGCCAAATGGAAGAGGTAACAGGAGTAGCACCTGAAGCGCTCATTAAGAGCATCAACAGCTGTCTACACAAGTAGCACAGCAAAAGAAGAGGTGAGTGGAAGGTAGAACATGATGAGACAAATGCCAGAGTGTTCATGATGGACAGATGATCTGTAAGTTTCACCCCATCATGATATTGCAGTATGTTCTGATTCTTTGCACTAGGAAACATGTTAACCTGAACATTTATTTATTACTTATAGCATACCAGTCCATTTAAATGACATGTCAGTCCCTCCTGCAGATGGGAACTGAAAATTAAAGAGGTCAAATCACCCAAAATCATACTGTCTATTTTATCAAAAAGTTTTAGTGTATATTTATATCCCAGACTCAGGATGCAAATACCTTCTCAATACAAACAACTACAGAATCTCCTAGTGGATAAAGTGTTTTTATAAACATACAGATATAAGACATGGCAGTTCATAGAGTACCTTAAGCACATGAGAAACTAAAAGTAGGATATATGATCAGAGGATGCTCATCATCCTTGAAGGAGATTAAAAACGCATTTTTTGTAATAATCAATGGAAAACAGCCATAAGCAGGAGAAAAGGGCAATCCCCTAGGTGTAGCCAACAGAGCATCCTCTTTAGAATCAAAAATGTTTGGATTTTAATTCTAGCCCTATCATCTTAGCTGTATAATCATGGACCAGCAAACTAACCACCCTGGGCCTCAGTATGTTCCTCTAAAAAACAGAGACAATTATGATAATAAAGCTGTAGGGTTAGTGCATAGAGTACAGAAAAGTAAAAATCTACAGTGCCAGGAAAAGACCACCTTCTCAGAATATGATGAAGATGATGCTGATGATCATCATCATCCATTATATATTATCCAAGTTATATTAGCATCTTTGAGTGCTGTCCTCATCAAGTACACGGAAAGCTCATGTGCTTGTCTCAGAGGATGAAGCCTTAGACTTTTATTCAGCCTCAGGTCCTTATTTTACCAACATACCTAGCAATCTTATTATTTTCTTAGTAAGTTCCTATCAGGAAGTTTAAAAAAGAAAGCAAGTACACTGACAACAATTAGCTATATAAGAGCAAAGAAAATCGAAGAAACACTTTACAGTTGAGACAGAAAGAATAAAAGAAGGGGCAAATTTATAAACTGCCTTAAACATATCTTGGATTGGTCTCAAGGGTCTTCTGCAATCACTAACATATATAATGAAGGAGTCATTAAGAAAATAACGTACTTAGATGTGGTGTGTTGATCTTGACAACTATTTGAATTCACATCAAATGCAAAACTTTTAATAATTTTTAAACAGGATGCCTAAAGACAATAACATTCAAGACTATGGATAATGTTGATAACCAAAAGACTCATTCTACCAGGATACTTAGTCAAGTAAGTTTACATGTCATTTTCTTCTGTATTCAAATTATCTTTCCTCTTTTTAGGAATCAGATAACCTCATATACAGGCTGAAAAACTGCTAGGAGCTTAATCATCAATTTTATTAAACAATGGAGGAGGTAACAAAACTTAATTTAGTAAATAATCTAGAGATCAATGGCATCTAGAGGAAAAGGTGTGAGAATGTCATCAAGACTGATTAAGAACTAGGGCTCCTCTCTGAAAGAATGTTTGTTTCTCACTCTAGACTGCAACTTTTCTACAGTGGCATCTATGCCATTTTGGCTTCTGTGACTTAAAGGAGAAACGGTTAGCAGAAAATCCAAGTATGCATTAAATGCCAAATAAATGTTTGTTAAAGGAATTAAAGAATGGGCTTGAATCATTCTTGTCTAGAACAGACAGCTCATGATGCAGTCAGCCAGTCACCTTAGAGTAAGGTGAAAATTTACTCTTCTTGTGTTGCTCCATTTCATTGTTGTTCATATTTATTATGAACAATAACATTAAAATATATGAGTGAATTTTCTCTCACTATTTATTGGGAAAGATTTAAGTAACTTCGTCATCATGAGTAAATCATATGATCTGAATGTTCAAAAAGTGTCAAGATTCATAATAGCAAATACGTTTAATCCTGTGATCAAACTTGGATTGACCAGTTGTTGCATCTTGAAGAGGTAAACTTAAAGTGTGTAATTTGATTGTTTGTAATTCAAAAGATAAATGCTTGACGGGATGGATACCCCATTCACCATGATGTGCTTATTTCACATTGCATGCCTGTATCAAAACATCTCATGTACCCCAGAAATATATACACCTGCTATGTATCCACAAAAATGTTTAAAAATAATTTTTATTTTTTTAAAAAAGAGGTATATATGTTAAGAACCCCAATGCCTTGTCCAGGATCAGCAAGAAAGAAAACATTGATCAAATGGTAACATCTAAAATGAGTGCAGGCTGGAGAGTTAACAGCATTTTCTTGCTTTCTCTGCTCCAAAAGCAACGAAGTAATGGCCCTGCTTAACTCGACGGTAGTCTAACCACATGGGTTGTTGTCATGCTTCAGTGAAAATTTGGATAACAAATGAAAACATTCCAGAAAATGGTGATGATGAAGACTAATGATAGCTAACATTTACTGACCATTAAAGGTAAAAGGACTTGAAATCACGATATACAGAAAACTGTCCCAAACCAGTTTAGGGCCAAGATATGTTTAGTCATAAGCACAGCAATTGTGGTTTGGAAATTTCAAGGAACTCAGTGCAAACACTCGAAGTACTATCTCAGGAATTAGACTTGTGTGCCTCTTTCAACCATGCTAAAAATAATTAGAAGCAACAAGATGCCAGAGTTTTGGCTCAAGTTAAAGGAGAAAATTATAATACATCTATATAAAAGTCAAATAATATATTTTAGTTGGAGTGATTTGGGAATCACTAAAGTTACTCAAGCTTAGTCAAGATGACCACTTGGCAGAGATGCTTTAAAAAAATTTAAGATTGAATATATATGTCAGGAGAACTTACAAGTTGCCTAATGCCATGTCCATCAGAGATTAAAATGAATACAAATTTGAACATCTGTGAGTAAGTCATGCACTCCCCAGTGTATTAGAAATACAGCCTATGATTTCTTAAACTCAGCTAGATTCTCTGCTTTACATCTTCTGTCTGGTTCCTGAAGACACTGGACTATATTATGACCCCTGGTCTGATGAGCTTTTGAAGCCATATGATTATCACCTCCTTTATACTTTCCCTCTTTGTGCTCATGCTAGCTAATGATGAGATCATCATGGTGAGGGTGATAATGATAATAACAGTCAGGTGCCTAATGAACTATATCAATGAAACCTCCAGACCGCCTGATTGCATAAGTCATATTATTAGCCCTATTTCTTAGGTGAGGATTCTGATGCTTAGAGAAGTTCAAAGACTTGTTCAAGGTTATACAGGGCTGTGACCAAGGGAGGTAGAATTCCATAGTTCCTTTTTCTAACTACTGCACAATACCAACTTCTACAAAACACAGCCATGATTTCTTAATTTCTTCTCTTTCTCCTACTACAAAGCGTAGAACATCAAAATAGAACTAAGTTTCAGTTAATAAATTACTTTCAAGCTTATTAATTTGTTTATATTTTTCATGTTACTAAGAAAATAAGTTATTGAGGTCAGGACCCAATGTCCAGTTATACATTGTTTAAGTGCCTGATATTTGAACAGTCAATACATGGCAAATATCCTAACATAATTCCTAAAAATAACCTTAAACTTTTCATTTAAAGTTAGGCCTATTTTTATTGAGTGCAGGATTCCAAATTAAAATATTTGTAAATATTAATGATCTCAAGATATCTATCCATGTAAAATAAAGCATATGCACTACTCATGTAGTGTATAATGCTGCCATATAAATTATATGTATTTTAATGTTGCTGTACAAATGTCTAAATACTGATGAAAACAAGTGCAAATAAACCATTCAAAAACTTGACAAATCTTCACACCATAAAAAAATAATAAAAGGAGAGCTAATTAATAAGAAAAGTACCACATCCTATATTTCCAAAGGAGATAAGAGAAAGTTAGGTTTCATAGTACTGTAGTTGGTATGTCCCCACTAGTAAATCACATTAATACAAATATTCTATTACTCGGGAGGTAATACCACTAAAATCCATGGAAAACCTACTTGAAGATAGAGAATAAGGAGTAAAAATTAAGACTGGAACCAAGAAGTAAATTGAAGTTTGTCTTTCAAGGCTCTTGAGCACTTCCTCAAAAGAGCTGAACATGGTGGAGTGAAAACAGATCAAGAGAAACAGCATTGTTTAGGCTTCCATTCCTGATTAAATATACTATTTCTGATTGAGCATCTATTGAATGAATTAGTTTTTTTTGTTTTTTTCTAAGAATTCAGAAACTGCTCCCAGAATTTGTTAAAAGTATGCTGAAACCTTAATCATTTATTGTATTACTTCTTTTCTAGAGTCTTTTATTCTTGTAAAATCTAAAATAGACTCCATTTTCTATCAAAATTCTACAATTGTTTTCCACAAGGATTATAACGCCATTTTTGAAATATTTGTTTGGAAGATTTTTTAGAGCAATAAATTATATATATGTTCCCACAAAAAAAAAAAATGCAAGAACAGTGTGAGCTTTGAGTTTTGATAGATTTCTTTTGTAAAAAGATATATTTTCTTATTTTATTTTATTTTAAGTTCCGGGGTACATGTACAGGATGTGCAGGTTTGTTACATAGGTAAATATGTGCCATGGTTGGAATGTAAATTAGTTCAACCATTGTGGAAGACAGTGTGGTGATTCCTCAAAGACTTAGAACCAGAAATAATATTTGACCCAGAAATCTCATTACTGGGTATATGCCCAAAGGAAGACATATTTTCTAAGAAGAACAAAACTTGTCAGTTGACATTTTCCTGCCAATATGACCATGTAACTTAAACACTGTCTATGAAAACCAATTTCTGAGAAATATTACAAATGTAGTTTGTAGTTTAAACAATAAATCCTTTTCATGTGGTTTACTTGGAATAAGTAAAATGATAGACAGCAGAGTTATATAACCTTGTAATTCCATTGTAATTTTTATCACTTATTAACCAACTTCATAATTAGTATTAAATTATGTCACATAAAATGTTTATGTAAAATTAAATTATGTTTATTAAAAATCATTTTGTCAACACAGTATCTTTCACAACAATATGATGAAAAACCTTAAAAGTAGCATTGGCTATCTTTGAATTAAATTCTTATATTTCTGTCTTCTGTTATATGAAACTGGAATTTCCATAATAACATACAATTTATGTTGGTATAGCATACTAAAAATGGTTCACCTCTAACTGGAATAGCTTCAATAATTATGAACATAATACTTCTTAATTTCACCATGCACATACCATGTAATGAACAAATTATACAGCCTTAGGTTCTAAATAGTCCTCAATGATTGAAGGATGCCATGGGAATAAAAATGCAGGCTCTGCAACCAGAATAAGAAGTCTCACTCTCAAGGCTTGTTGAACAAGACAGAGTATGCACATGTGTGTCATTGGAATGATTTAGCAAAATTATCTGCTAGTTATATATTCTAGGGGCTCTCACACCTATAAGGTCCAAATTTCCAGTTTTACTCTTCAATAATACATAGAACATAAAATTCATTATACTATATACAAAACCCTGAAGATAATGCCAATATGTTACATTTTTAAGTAAACAGAAAATAAAAATCACTCAAATAAGCTAATAGGTTAGCCAGTTAAGCCTTTAGGAAGTTTCAAGTAGCTTCCTTTTCCCAGCCTCAAAATTGGCAATAATACTTATTAGCAATCTTATTTATGACACATTTATTTTTAAATATATAATTTAGTAGATATTATGTAGTAGTTTCATGTAGAGGTAGGAATATTGTTAGATACGTGCAAGCATCTCATCCCAACCATATAACAACACAGCAATAGGTCAGCAGAAAGCAAGATCTCAATTTCACCAGCAAGAAAACTCAGCAAAACTACTAAGCCAAAAGTGCTTCAAACAGCAAGAAGATCCAGATCACTGATATAAATGGACAAAGGAAAATGACAGTCATTTATGAAAAGATGAAAGAGTGATAAAACATGATATAACATATGAAGATCATTTAAACACCAATGCCATAACTAGATACTGCTTTAACACCCAAAATCCATTTAATGACAGAGGAGACAAAAATAATTGAAGAGGGAATAGGTGGGGGTATTCTCCCACAGGTAACTACAGCTCTTGCTATCCCCTCTTAAGAAAAAGGAAAGAAATCACTTCTGGCTGCTGTCAGTCAGAACTAAACCTTTATGAACTTCTCCCAAAACACGAGCACAGGAATCTCATATTTCAAAAACAAGGTGTGTGTGCTCATACACATTAGATCTATGAGGGAAGGAGAGAGGTATGTGAAAGAACAGAAGGCTGGTGTTCAAGGTCATTCTCCTCTTGAAAAGAGAAAGGAAAAAAATGACTAAAAGAAATTATCCAAGGTACAGGAATCAAGTGACAACTTCTTTTCACTTATCTGCTTATGCTTGTTCTTATAGATATCTTATTGTTCTGTCCCTATTAATAGTGACTAAAAGAGAGCTTACAAAGAAGGAGGCTTTTGGCTGGGAAATTTCCTATCAATACCTGAAGTGTTAACTCATCAATGAGCCAGGCTAGTGAGCCAGGCCAGCTCTATCTAAAGACAATTCTTAACAAGGACAGTGGACTCAGATTTTCAAAGTAACTTGTACCCTCTCCATTTTTCCAGAAAAGGGAGAAGAAAAAGGTGGCAGAAATATATCCCCCCCGTTAGGAACTTCTATGCATGTAACTTCGTGTTAGTAGCTCTATTTAGTTATGACCTTTAACCTAACTCCAATCTGCACCAATGAGTGACATTTTCAAGCATGCATCACACCATCATCTATGTTCAGGTTTCTGAGCATTCAGCATCCATTTTAACACATTTGCTTTGCCTTCCCTGAGGCTGAGGGTGGAAGAACAAAGCTTAACCTGCAAAAATCGAGTCCTTAGTGGGAAAAGGCCAGAAGAAAGTGAAATAGGTGGGAGGTGATGAAAACACCTTATTTTCCAAGTACCTATATTCACCAGCATTTCTTTTTTCTTGTGCACTCTCTAGATACATATGACTTACTTGCTAACAAATATTGTACGTATGATATGAATACTGTTGTAATAGTATTCTGGGGGTAATTTGGGAGGACAAAGTGGTGTCCTTGTCAGACGTTTAGAATACACAAATCAGATTTCTAAGATTTTCTGAGTGCTAAGAGGATTAGAAGTAAATTCATTAAAAGACAAAAAAAAAGAAAGAAGATAAAAGAAAAAATCCTTTTTTAATTTATTCCCAATTATCTGTTATCCTTCATTTATTTCATTATTTAATCCAGGCAATACACTTTTTTTTTTTTTTTTTTACCCTCCCTGGGACCTCAGAGGGGGAAGTTCTGTTAAAGTCGAGATATCTTCTGTATCATTCCTTGGTTATCCCTGGAGCTAGAAGTTACAAAGCAAATCTATCTGAAGAGTGGAAGTCATGTTCTCCTCTTTCACATTTATTGGGTACCAGGTGGGGGAGGGAGGTTAGTTGAATTTACAAAGGTGTTTCAACTAGAAACACTACGGGTATAAATGACATGATCAAACCGAGGAGAGCAAGAAAGGAGGGAAGAAAGAGGAACAAATGGAAATCTAGGAAATACACACTTAGCTTCAGGTTTTTAATCCTGATAAATCATGCAGTATTTGAATATCAAGACATTTTTGTAGCCAGCTTTCCTTCCATATTCTTGAATATTCATTGTGGCGGGGAGGGGGAGGGAGAGAGAGAGAAAGGTTTTGCAGGCAAAGACAGGACACCACCGCCCTCCACGCTCCTCTGTGGCTCTGGGCATCTCCCTCCTCTCGCATCCAGGCGGCCCCTCGGCCACGATCCGCTTGCTGTCTGCCAGGGGGTCCGCTGAGCTCTTCCGCCCCGCCCGGAGAAAGCGTCAAAGCCGGCCTGCCAGCTGCAGTGGCAGAGCCCAGCCCCCAAAGCCCGCTGCATATATGGCCTTGTAGCACCACCAGCCTGCGAGGGCTGCAGCAGCAGCCGAGCCCAGACTCGAAGAGGAGTTGGGGACGTCAGTGCGCAGAGACAAGCAGAGCAGCTATCGGCCAGCTAGAAGTCTGCAAATGCCATCATATGGATATCTATAGAAACGCAGCGAGTGGGGGAAAATCAGGCAGCGCCCCTACACTTCCTAAACTGCGTTAGCAAAGAGAACCCCCCGCCCCCCAGCAGCCCCAGTCACTGCCTCCTGAAGCAGGGCACCCTGAGCTTGGCTGGGCCAAATCCTCCGCTGAATGTAGCCAGCAAGCAGCTCCCAAAGGCGGGAGACAAACGAACACTCCTTAGTTGAATTATTCAGACCGTCTTCACTATGGAATAAAACATTGATGAGACTACTTTGGAAGTGCTTTATCTTGTTAATTCTAATGTATTCGAGAAGGGAGTGAAATTTTCCGTTGGGGGCGGGCGCTGAGATGAGACGAAAGGGAATTCAGGGAAAAAAAGGCGCCAGGGTAAAGGGCTTTGGAAGTTAACTAAATTTGTTGTGCTTCAGCCGGCCATGGGAATCTCATTTTAACACACCGGACCCAATATGTTAATTAGGCAGTCGCAAATCCATCCTGCTCCTTGTAAATCAAGGCACCGGAAAAAAAAAATTCAAAATATCTATTATACAGGGACAAAACAAACAAACAAACAAACGCGCACAGGAGTCCCTCTCCGTGACGGAAACAATACAGCTGGAGAGAATGTTGGGTGGTGGCTATCGTTTTAGCCTGGTTCTGCTAGATATAAAAATGACTTCTTTCATGGATTTATTCTGCTACATAAAAGCACGCCCTGGCAGTTAAACACCATATCTCAAGACACACAGCCGTGACAATATATTCCCTTTCATGCATACCAAGTTCCAAGAAAACTCCATTTCGAGTCAAAGTCTCCAGATGCGTAATTTACAACTACTAAAAAGATCTGGCAAGCTCCTCCACAACAAGGAAACGAAAACAACCTGGCACCAGAGGTAGAAAAGGGTAAAAAAGATCTTCGGTTTAAATGATGGGTGGAAACCAAACACCCACTCACACTCCACAATCTGGAAAGGGTTGGGTACCAAATGGTCCGTGGCAACCACAGCCTGAAGGAAACACAGAATTTTGATCTCTGGCATCTTCAGACAGGTTCCACACGCCTAGCTCTCAAAAAATATCGTCAGGGTGGAGCACATCCATATTCTCAAAGCTTTCACTACTAGATGAAGTGCTTAGGTATAGATTTATATTTCACCTACTAGAAATTGTATTACAAAATCACAGAGCAGGCGCCCTTGGATACCCAATCCTTCCCAATGATTTTCAAAACATTAATAAGTAAAGTAGCCTGCAATGCAGATAAGACACTAGAAACAAGATCAAAAGGAAATTGGGTGAGGCGAGTAATCGGTGGTTTGTTACCTGGTGCCTCTAGGGGAAAAGACGGTCGTAGGAAGACTTTCTGCCTGCAGGTACAATCCCGGCAAGGTGGCTCCAGGTGGCTTTCACAGTCGTACGCGGGTCTCGCTCGTCACTTCGCTGCCCTTTGCCATAGCTCAGCACCCGCATCGTAGGGAATCGGAAAGGCGGCTCCTGCCACTGCCGCCGCTGCCCGCAGGTCGCGCTGGGTGGGGGATCCTCTGCAATCGCCCCATGAAACCCGCGGCTCCGCGCCCGGGGAGCGGGCAGAGGCAGGGCGGCCGCGCACGCACACACAGACACACGCTCACACTCACACACACTCGCACCCAGGCGCGCGCGCACTTGCACTCACACTTGCACACGCACACCCAGCACTGCACGGGGAGGAAGCAGCACGGAGGGAACCGGTCCTTCTCACGATTGGCTTCGAAGCCCACCGGACCGCGGGCAGCAAAGAGAGCGTTCTCGCATAGCCCTTTAATCACGTTTCCTTCAAGTTCTCCTCCAACCCGAATCCACGTAATTCAAGAGCTGGTGACATTTTGGTGGGGAGGAGGGAGCCGAAAAAGGGCTGAGGAAGAGTCGGGGATTTTGTTAAGCAGTTTAATAAGCAATCCTCATTACCTTATTTGTTTTGTTTTGTTTTGTATAGCAAACCAGTTCGAAGGGCTGAACTTTTGGCTTCAAATGCTGTGGACCAAAACGTAAATATCCTTCTGGCCAAGAGAAGAAGGTGTAGATACACGGAAACAAGAGGGCTGCAAGACACTCTCTTGACCTTGTGATGTACCTGGAAGCAGGTTAATATTGGCGCTTTCCAAGCTTCTGGATAAAGCGATCCACACACCTGGGTCCGCAGCCCAGCAGCCGCTCCAAATCCAGCCAGGAAAATGGGTCTGGGCGTCCTCAGAGCTCTGCAAGAACCCGGGCATGAAGGGGCATCGCCGAGTTAACACATTTGCTTCTGGGCAGTTGGATAAAAGACAGTCAAATGCATCAGATAAGCGCGCGCGTACACACACGCGCGCACACACACACGCAGCTAGCTGGAAAGCGGCTTACAAAACACTAGAGACATGCCAAGATGACTTGAAAAGGTAGCCAACATCCAGGATCTTTCCGGAAAACAGAAGGGCCAGCAGGGAGGTTATCAAAGTCTTCTCAAGTCTTTCAATTCTTCCTCTCTCCTGTGAGTGTGTGTGTGTATGTGTCTAGAAGGTTTCGTTGGTCTGCCCCACCCCCGTCCAGTTGCGCTTTTTTTTCTGATATAACCGACCGTGCAAAATGGATTATAAGGGTGGGCTGTGCTCACAGCCCAGAGCCCCCAAAGTCAAGAATCCTAAGGGAGCAGCCAGCTGCTAAATCATTCACATCCTCAAGGGAAGAAGGAAAAACACGCTCAAACACACGCAAACACGCGCACACACATACATAGTCCTCCGTTCGGGCAGCTCTGCACACGCTCACCCCCTCCCTGCGCGCCGCTGCACACAGCGCCCCGCCCGCTGGCCACCGCGCTGGGGCGAGTCCGCAGTTCAGGCGCGAGGCAAACAGCCGAGGTACGGGGCTGCGGCCGCGGCCGCGGCGGACCCGGGAGCTGGGCTTCCCAAAGCGGCGCGTGAGGGCAACGGCGGCCTCCTGGCCGCGTGGAACTTAGCCCTGCGCTGCAGCATGAAGGCGGCGGCGGCGGCGGCGGGCGCGCGGCCGTGAGCTCAGCCCGCGCCGCAGTGACGGGAGCGGCCGTGTTGGCCAGACCCCGAGAGTCCGTAAGACCCCGGCCGGGGCCGCTCAGCTGCTGTCAGCCCTCGGGCCTCCCAGCCAAACTGGTTCTGAACCGATTTATCAGGGGGTTGCGGAGAGAGCCGGCGAAGCGCCAGGAAATCCCTAGGCTGAGGAGGCGCGGGGGCGTTGCAGGAAGGGGGAAGGGAAAAGGCAGAAAACCTGGAGAATGAAGGCGAACTTCCAGGGGCGTCCCCAGCCTCCTGCAAAAGGGCAATTTGCTGATCGCCCACTTCCTCGCAGTTACAGGATAGAATCATCACTGAGTCAAGCTTCGGCTGCTTAGGGCGGTGGGAAAAGTCATTAGCTATAATAACCCACCGGAAATTTTGAGGAGAGCTACTGACTTGGGGTTTCAGTCATCTGAGACTGGCTTCCGCTGTCCCCTTAGTTGTGGGTAGTGATTTGCTTACTAATCAGATGGGAGCGGATTCTGAAAAGAACATTTATATTTGGGAATCAACTCAGCTCAGCCTCAGACATTACAAATACTGCAGTTGGTCACATTTTACTATGTCAAGGGCAGAAAGGGAGCCCAACAGTCTTCATAAGCCAGACCTAGTCTCTAAGGTCACCGGCACAGACGCAGGGTCTAAAGCAGGAAAGAGGTGCGACTGGAAAGGAGGTTAGACAGGGCCCTGCGGGAATGGATCTGCCCGGAGCCCTCGCCTGGTTTTGCTTGAGACTCCGACAAGACTCCCAATGCTTCTCTCCCCGACCCTATACCCTCCATCCTGGAAAAGCCAGTAAGCAAAGTTAACTCTTTCTTTTAGGAAACCCTGAGTGAAATCTTGCTCTTCCTTTCTGCTAGAGTCCTGAAACCCTTTCGCTTCTCATTGTGGGTTCACCAGCACGTGGTCTTCGGACACTGCGCGCACCTTCGCTCTCAGCTCTGATCCTAGCTGGCGCAGACACCAGTCTGTACCCAAAGGAAGAGTAGGAAGTTGCAAAGGGAAGCTGGCTAACAAGGGCTTCTTCTGTCCTACTTGGCAAAGGCTCATATGGGTGGCCTCCGTGGATATGGAGCTCTTTCATTTTGTTCCAAAAAGAGCTCTGCCAGGCTTTACCATTGCCCTGGAGGTGCACAGGCGCGCTTATACTCGAGCACAACCATGGGCTCACCCCAAGCGCGCACACCTGCAACCACGCGTAAGGAAGAACCACACAGCTATCTCTGTCGGGGAAGGACACGAGGAGTGAAGTGCTTTAGGTGGAAACTGCTCACATCTCCTTTCTTTCCTCTGCTCCCCCTCTCTGCCCCTGGTACTCCGGATCCAACGCTTGGCTTAGGAATCCACTCAAGCCACGTCTGGCTGCTTTGTTCCAGAGGAGCGCAGCTCCGAGACTGCACTTCAGCCGTGCAGCCTCCCTCCAGGTCGGCGAGCGGCGCCAGATCCGGGACTTCATGGTCTCCGCGGGAGCTTAGAAGGCTCAGGATCTGAGTTGGAGAGCTGGAAGGCCAAACTCGGAGCAGCTGAGGGACTGCGCAGGAAGACCACAGAAATAAACCAAAGGGACATCGCGGACAGATGTACCAGAGGACACCACTGAAGTCCAGGAGAATCTCCACCAAAGCCATCAGCGTTTTCCTTGTAGCTTTCTGTCCCTCGAAGTGGAAAATTGAGGTTTCTGAGAAGTCCACGGAGAGAACCTGCAGCAAACTGAAGCCACAGACTCCGAAGGCATAGGGAGAAAAAATGCTTCCATCCCCCTTTCACTTTAAACTTGATCGCTTCTGGGACTTCACTGGAGGGCGGTGGAGTTGCACCAACCTGGAGTACAGGCAGATCCCAGCGAGCACTTCCAAGTACTTTAGGACGTGGGGGTGACTCCTTTTTCTTCAGGATTGTCCCACTTGCCACCCTTTCCAGCTGAGCTGATAGGAACCAATGAAAGTCTAGGCGATAAGGATTTTCCGTTACCTCAGGGATCAAAGTATAAAATGTTGAATGAGAAACACGAAGACCTTGCATGGCTGGGCTGAATAACTTTTTGTTTTCTTTTTTATGGTGTCCAGACTGAGGTAGGGAGGGGACACACTGACCTAGCTGTAAGAAGTCAAGGGTTGGGACAAAACAAAGTTCAAATATATACTGGAATTTGTGTGTGTTTGTGTTTTAGAAACTCTGTGTGTGTGTGTGTGTGTGTGTGTGTGTGTGTGTGTGTGTGTTTTCAGCTTGAGAAAGATGAAATCAACGTTTCCTTAATGCTGGGAGTAATAATGCTTAATGCTTAATTTTTCATTGTTCTTTCATGTTTCAAGCCCTACCAGGCCCAGGAAAACACTTCTTTCCGTTTCCTGTAGCCTTCCTGTGTATAATGCATTATATTTGAAAGTGCTTTCCTCTACTTTCCTCATTTTATCTCAATAATCTCTGCTAAAACCAGATAACTTTCACTCTCCTGGTTCAGCATTTGCTCTTTTCCCCTTTACAAAGGCTGATTAGAATTTGCAAAGAGAGAGGAAGAAGAAAGCTTCTATTTTGTTTCATGATTGTTGCTAGAAAACGGCAAGACCTCGGGAGAGAGACCAGCATATTATTTCCCAATGGATGTCAGAGCTAGCAAAGTTTTTTTTTTTTTTTCTTTAAATTTTATTCCCTAGCAGGTCAAAAACTAGGATGTTTGCAAGAACAATTTCTAGTTTGCTCATAAAACTATTGTTATTAGCCACTCTAAGGTTGGCATACTTTTAAAAGTTCAAACAAGTTCCTTCTAGAATAGGGTTCCTTTAAACATTAACATTTAAAAAGAAGTAATTTTTTTCATAAATAATTTAGATTTAACTCTTTACCTCTGTAGTATATCTGCCTTACTTTGTTAATGTGTCCCCTGATTTACTGCATATGTCAAATCACTTTTAAAATAATGTCAATTTTCTTGTTCTCCCAAGGCCATTTTTCTGAGGACCAATGGTGATAAGTGTTGGTCTGCCTATTTTCCCAGAATAATCCAAGATTTGGGGAAAGAAAGAGTATTTTGCTAATTTCAGGTAATTAATGGAGATGTGAATGTTTTTCAGTTAAAGTGAAGAATATCAAAAGATTACCTGAGTTTCTGTTTATATTGTTATTTAATATTTGAGTTCCTCTTTAAGGTAGTAAAAAAGTTATGATTTAGTTTTTTTTAATGGCGTTAACAATTAGTTTGCACATCTTATGCATTTTATTTACATGGATTAAAGTATGTGGTAAGTTATCACTTTAATTCATTAATTTGTTTTATATGTAACTGAAGAAGCTTATTGTAAATTGGAAATACCTTACCTTCAAATTTCCTGGGTGAGAAATCACTATTGAGTTATTTCTACTTTGATTATTTTTACTAATATAATGTAATATAATATAAGTTATCTGACAGTTCAAGACTGGAAATTGGTAAGAAGAAACAAGGAAATACAAGTTTCTGAAATGAAGGGATATCATTAAAAACAAATCTGAGTTAAACAGAATAAATGAAATCCAAACACTGAAGTTTTTTTTAATCTACATAGTTTTGAAATATAAAAAGAAATGTGCTTATATTAGGAGCATGTTTCCAATGTTGCAACTGACCTTGAAGTCCTAGAATACAGTGTATTTTAGCAACTAGATCTCACCAAAATGTATATTTCAACTGACTTCAAAACAGAGTTGAAGACCCCAGCATATTTCTGGCATATGTAGGTAAACAGATTTCTCATTGGAACAAAAAGAACCAAATGTATTTAGTGTTTAATCTTCTTTTGAGTTACAGAAATATTTTTTCTTATTTTATTGTTTCTTGATTTTTTAAACTTGATTTATATAAAACACATTTCCTTTCCTTTCTTTCTGTATCTCTGTTGTATATTTTAACCTTTATAGATCATAATAGTGAACTAAAAGATCAAGGTCTACTTGATGAAAACTGGAACTAGCCCTGGGAACCCAATAAATTACTGAACAGAAGTAGACATTTATTTTACCAAGAAAAATGGTTTTTGAACCTAATTTTTTGAAACACAAATACAATGTCTTTCAGAGATTATATCCTCAGCAGAGACTTTTTGAGAGATCTCAGAGGAAAGGAATTACTTCGGAGATAAGCATTGCTGTAGAGAAAGGACATTTCTTAATACTGAAAGTTAGAAGTAAATTTTATCTTTCATCTCCATTCATATTTTTTTCTTGCTTATTTGCTGATACCTTGATGTTAACTCCTCATATTTGTCTGGTGCTCCTATTTAGTTACCCAAGGGCCCCAAAATGCATCATTCTCTCGAGGACTATCTGACCCAAAGAGGAATTCTATGCTATTACAATTTCTACTTCTCATCAAAACTCCATTGAGTCATAGTAGATAGATCTAATTGACCTTTAAAAAAATAAGTTATATCAGACTAATTTAAGCTAAAGTATGAATGACTAGCAGCCTACATCAGGAATATGAAGCCAACTTAATTTATAAAAAGTAGACTTTCTGGCAAAGTGTGTTAATACATATGGGAAGCAGGGGCACCTCAATCATTCTTAGCCTTGTATACCAAATTGAATAAGCATGGTACTATATTTTATATTTTCCTTTTTTGTATCTTTGATAATGCTGTTGAAAAATTATTCACACCTAGCTTTAGCCTTTGAAAGAAATATTTTTTTAAATTTACGTGTGTGTATAGATAGCATTTCAAAAAGATTTCCACTAGATAGTGAAACTGTTCTCTAAAATGAATCTAGTCATAAAGCAATTATCTTAAAAATAAAACATCAGAGTAATTGTTGTTATGACTTGATTTAGGAGTTCAGGTAGGCACACCAAATCATATTAGGTAGAAGTAATAAGCTGTTTGAATGTCTATGAAATTCATTTCTTCAACATACTTACGTTAAAAGCCTGATTAAGAATTATTGTTATGCCGGACCCCTGTTAACTCCAATAGGGATGACATCTGACATCGTGTCTGAGAGGCAGAAGGAGAGACCCAGAGCCAATGAATCAGACACAGCATTTATTGAGGAGTTATATACAGTTCGGGCCAGGAGGAGTTATATACAGTGGGCTGGACAGGAAAACTGCTACTGTTTATAAAAAGCATACAGGATATGTAGCATCTTCATTCAGGAATCTCTAGCTAGCAACCTCCATTTTACCCGAAACAAACGTCCTCAGTCCCCTTTATGGCCTGAGTTCCAAGGTATGGGCGAGGGGTTCAGAAGTCCTCCATAGTTAAGGAGTGAATCTCCAGCTTGGCCAGTCCTGAATTTCTTAGGTCAGAACTCCAAACAAACCTTCTTCTTATACCATAGGAACCTTCTCAGGGTATGCTTGAGTTATTGCTATCAAGTGCATCTGCCCTATAATTACATAACAAAGATTTGGCTTCTTAGCTTTAGTTTTACAGGTTTTTTTTTTAACTTCTATTTTTTCTTTTATTATTTATTTATTAATTTATTTATTTTTTGAAATGGAGCTTTCACTCTGTCACCCAGGCTGGAGTGCAGTGGCACGATCTCGGCTCACTGCAACCTCCGCTTCCCAGGGTCAAGCGATTCTCCTGCCTCAGCCTCCTGAGTAGCTGGGATTACAGGCATCTACGACCACGCCCAGCTAACTTTTTGTATTTTTAGTAGAGACTGGGTTTCACCATGTTCGCCAGGCTGGTCTCGAATTCCTGACCTCAGGTGATCCACCCGCCTTGGCCTCCCAAAGTGCTGGGATTACAGGTGGCGCCACCGCGCCCAGCTTTTAACTTTTATTTTAAGTTCAGGAGTATATGTGCAGGTTTGTTACACAGGTAAACTTGTGTCATGGGGGTTCATTGTACAGATTATTTCATAACTCAAGCATTAAGCCGAGTACCCATTAGTTATTTTTCCTAATCCTCTTCCTCCTCCCACCTTCCACCCTCCCAAAGGCTCCAGTGTATGTTGTTCCCCTCTGTGTCCATGTGTTCTTATCATTTAACTCCCACTTATAAGTGAGAACATGTGGTATTTGGTTTCCTGTTCCTGTATTGCTTTGCTATGGATAATGGCTTCCAGCGCCAAATTAGAAAACTGAATCTGTCTTCAAGGTTGAGGCAGATTCAACTTCTTAATTACTCATCTTGAAACTCTGTCCTTGAATTTCAGGCAGGTGGCCACAAGTCGGCAGTAATGTGACACTCTCACGTGGTTGTAACCACATGGTTGGACTTTCTTACAAGCCCCCATAGATTTAGAAGGAAGAATTAATTTTAATTTATTTTATTAAAGATCCTTTTTATTAAAAAATGATGTGTGATAAGTTTTATTTACATGAAATCAGATAATTTCTTTTGGAACAGTCATTTTTTTAAAAATTTCTAAAACATGATTAGGTAATTTGCCTTTTAATCTCTTTACTGGTTCTTTTTCTTTTCCCCTTTAAATCACAGCCGTTTAGAGAGAAGACTGAGTTACTGTTCTTTCGCAATAACTCCTGTAACTGAATGCAATCTTTTGGCTAGCTTGGTGTTAAAGTTCTTTCGGATTTGTATCTCAGCTCTTAGTGGCTGTGACTTCTGTAATGAAAGGGAATCCTTTCTGTGACTGGTTAGCATCAAACTTCTTTCTCCACACAGTGTCCTTTATTTCTCTGCTTGCAGTTTTGTTCATTCCATGTAAATTCTTTGAACGCCTTTGTCAGGCCTCTGAGCCCAAGCCAAGCCATCGCATCCCCTGTGACTTGCACGGATACGCCCAGATGGCCTGAAGTAACTGAAGAATCACAAAAGAAGTGAATATGCCCTGCCCCGCCTTAACTGATGACATTCCACCACAAAAGAAGTGTAAATGACCGGTCCTTGCCTTAACTGATGATATTCCACCACAAAAGATGTGAAAATGGCTGGTCCTTGCCTTACCTTGTGAAAGTCCTTTTTCTGGCTCATCCTGGCTCAAAAAGCTCCCCCACTGAGCACCTTGCGACCCCCACTCTTGCCCACCAGAGAACAAACCCCCTTTGACTGTAATTTTCCTTTACCTACCCAAATCTTATAAAACGGCCCCACCCCTATCTCCCTTCGCTGACTCTCTTTTCGGACTCAGCCCGCCTGCACCCAGGTGATTAAAAGCTTTTATTGCTCACACAAAGCCTGTTTGGTGGTCTCTTCACATGGACGCGCATGAAAGCCTTGTTATAGCCTGTGCCCTGCACTAGGCACTGGAGAAAGAAGACTAACCATAATTTTCATGGCCTGTGTCCCTCATAATATAGCTTACCATCTAGTAGAGGTTAAGAGACCAACAAATTAGTTGTTACATTATGATCTTGTTTTTATTTCACCAACTACAATTTGTTATCAAGCCCAAGTGTGTTCTTTTGTGAGACCTCTGGAACCACCTCCTATTAACTCCAATAATAGCTTCTCTGTTGCACTTAGTTTCTGGTTTATTTTTCCCACATTCATTCTAACTGCCTTGGGAGGTAGTTTGTGAAACATCTGTATGAAGTCTTTTACTGCAGTACCAGATACAGCCCAGGGTATTACTAAACAAAGTTTTGGAATAAAACAAACCTGGGTTTGAATCATGGTTCTGAGATTCACTGTGTTACTTGTGTAAATCATTTAACTCACCTGAATCCTCAAGTTATAATGCATATCAAATAGAAATGAGAATATTTATATTTAGGGCTGATTGACAGGCTTTAATGACTGCCTGTATATAAACTACCCAGTAGAAGTAGGTACTCCATAGATAACATTTCTATTCCCTGTCAGTCTATCTCAAATCATGTAATGAATGATTAATTTCACATTAAAGTATAGTACAGATAACACAGTTTCTCAAAATAAGCTACTTTTTAATCAAGAAAATCTGCTCATAAAAGCTTCCTGAGATAAAATACTTGAGAAGATGCCTAAAATATTCTACTGATGTTTTATTTTCCCTCATATTAAATATATATATTATATAATATATAATCTATTATATATAATACATATACCAAATTATATATTAATTCAAACATGAAATTTAAGCAAAATTTTCATATCCAACTTGTTCTCCTCAGAAGTGATTTGTTCTCAAAATGCTTTTTAGAAGTTTTGTACCTTAAATTATCTCCCCTTTAAAAGGGCTAGTTTTAGAATAAAGTAATCAAAGAAGTTTCCATGGATTTTATACAACTGGTCTTTGACTTTCAGACTAGTTTCTCTCTCTATCTCTCTCTCTCTCTCTCTCTCTCTATATATATATATACTCTCTCTCTCTCTCTCTATATATATATATCTGTATACATCAAGCCCAAGTTTGTTCTTTTTTGAGACCTCTGGAACCACCTCCTATTTACATACACACACATAGAATCTTATTGAGGTACTTAAACATTATTGAGGTATTTAAAACTCATTAGAGGTAAAAATGTTACACTAATTGTTACAAATATTAAGAAATGTTGAAAATAAAAGTAGGGTAATGTGAAAATAAACAGAAACATTAAATATAGATTTTAAGTTATTTACCATCCATTAAAATAATCATGAACATTTATATTTGTAGAAAATGTGATTAGTTTAATAGTTTTTAAACTGCATTATATTGTTATGCAGCATTTTTCCACTTTAAAGTAAATTTGTCTATTGTCAACATTAAACTATTAATTTAATAAATTATTAATTTAAGCTGTAACTATTATATATTTAATTTCTTCTTGGATATGCAAAAACATAAATTATTGTTTTATTTTGTGTTTAGTTTGGCATGTTTTAACATTTTGTAATATTGTAACATTAGAACATTTTAAAACCAAAAAATATATTGTTGAAAAATTAATGTAACCACCAATTATGGGAACTATTTTATAATAGTTTTATTATCAACAGAATTTAGGAAATAAAAGAAATTGCATGAGAAATCATTGTGAAAAATTATATGGCATTGTAGTCTTTTCTATATTGTTTTCAAACTTGTGCGTCCAGCATTGATTACAGTTACCTTTTATAATTTTACAAATTTGAGGATTTGCTAAATTTTCTGATTGAATATTTTCGATACTATTTTTTTAAAATACTAAATAATGTAGCCAAAAGTGTAAAAATATTAGCATTACATTTATTCATTCATTCATTTTCATAACAGTATGCTTTAGGATTAGGTACCTCCTGATATAGACTTCATTTACTAAGATATATTATCACTCTCTAGTTTTCTTTCACATTAAAAAGTTCAACGTATCTAGAACGGAACAAAATGGAGAAAGCAAAGAATAAAGGTAAACTCCAAGTTAATAGTTATTCTGTAATACATAAACAATTCTCTGTATGTTATCTAGAAATGCTTTTTTTAAAACTAAACACTCTATTTTCAAAAACATTGTCTTACATTCCACAGATATGTTTATTTTATACTTTTTTTTTTTTTTTTTTTTGAAACGGAGTCTCGCTCTGTCCCCCCAGGCTGGAGTGCAGTGGCGCACTCTCGGCTCACTGCAAGCTCCGCCTCCTGGGTTCACGCCATTCTCCTGCCTCAGCCTCCCTAGTAGACTACAGGCACCTGTTACCATGCCCGGCTAATTTTTTTGTATTTTTAGTGCTGACGGGGTTTCACCATGTTAGCCAGAATGGTCTCGATCTCCTGACCTCGTGATCCGCCCGCCTCGGCCTCCCAAAGTGCTAGGATTACAGGCGTGAGCCACCGCGCCCAGCCTATTTTATACTTTTAATAAAACGAGGGTAAATGAATGATTTATTAAAAAGACAAGTAGTAATGTGAAAAACATGCACATACCCCCAGGCACATATGATGGATCTTTATAACACACTAAGGTTTGATTTTTCAATTTGGTAAATGGTGAGATGCAGTTTTAAATCTTAACTTTTTCTAAAATGTGAAAATGCTCATAATGTAAAAAATCAAAAATTTACTAATTTTGAAATAGACCCTTATGTGAGGCAGTGAACTAGAATAAGGCAGTTTCTTTTTCTACTGACCTCATCTTGGAAACTTTGATTGGATTTAGTAGTACCACTGAATTTAGTAGAAATTTAGAAAATTGCCAGTGAGCTATGAGATGGATTCCTCGACCTCTTCAACTCATTTCTGCTTATTGTGTTCTGTCTTTATAATATGCAACTAGGTTCTCTTTCTTGCTTTTGTTATTTAAAAACTTCTGATTTATCCTTGGTAAGAGGATTCTTACTCGACATGTTATTAAAAGTGTGTGTAAATGTGATTGCTAAACTGCCCTGAGCTTCTAGTCTGTAAGTATGCGGTAGCTTTGCAGGAGCAGTCACGGAGCAGTGGCACTGCTGGAGCTGTAACACTGCCTCCTCAATAAAGCTGTTTTCTTCTGCCTCTGGCTTGCCCTTGAATTCTTTCTTGGGCAAAGCCAAGAACCCTGACTGGCTTAGCCCCACTTCAGGGCTTGCCTGCCCTCCATCAGAATGACTCTTCTTAGAATTGCAGAATTAGAAGAGTACCTTTTTGAATAGTTAGGAAAGAAGCTTCTGGAAAATGTTGCACAGAGCACTACAGTGTAAGTGGAAACTTACAGTGAAACTTTAAATGTCAAAGAAGAAAAACAATATGTGTAGAGTGGCCGTGCCTACACTAGTTTATGTAAATGTGAAAACATTCTTCTTGTAAAAATATGCAAGGTGATTTTATAATTACAGAGCAAATGTTTAGTTCACGTGGCAACTACTCTTTGAAAGCTAATATTGCTTTCCCTGAAAATATTTTTCTGTTTTTTGAAATGTATAATGTCTTGGACACTTTCTTGATTGTAAACTCTCTCCCACTGGGGCTCATTTGCTTTTTTTTTTTTTTTTTTTGAGACGGAGCCTTGCTCTGTTGCCCAGGCTGGAGTGCAGTGGTGCGATCTCAGCTCACTGCAAGCTCCGTCTCTAGGGTTCACCCCATTTTCCTGCCTCAGCCTCCCGAGTAGCTGGGACTACAGGCACCAGCCACCACGCCTGGTTAACTTTTTGTATTTTTAGTAGAGACGGGGTTTCACCGTGTTAGCCAGGATGGTCTCAATCTCCTGACCTCGTGATCTGCCCTCCTTGGTCTCCCAAAGTGCTGGGATTACAGGCGTGAGTCACGGTGCCCGGTCTTTTATTTTTATTTTTATTTTTATTTTTTTTGCCTTAGTGCAATGCATCTACGCCATGGTATACACTAAGAGGTGAAAGCTCAGATTGAAAGGCAACATTGATGAGTGCAGCCCATTAAAAAAAAAAAAACAGATTTGAACAAAGTTGTTAAACTTTGGAAAAGAAAATGAGTGAATATCATCCACAAAGTACTGAAGTGTGTCTGTAGTTTCAGCTATAACCCAGTCTGCAAATTCAGAATCTCACATTCTATGTAGATCACATTTGTATGAGGTGGTAAGTTTTTTTAAATGTAGTCAGTAGAAAGAATCCTTAAATTTATGTTTTGTCTTTTCAAATTTATTATTTATTATTTCATCTCTTAAGTGTTGCAATGCATAAGATAATGTGCCAGGCTTTTTTTTTTTAACCATTTGTTTTGTGATATCAAACACCTGCCTAAATCTCTCCTCTTTGATTTTAATATTAACTAGAGCCATATGTTTATATGCATAAAATTTACATGGAACATATTGTTCAATAGGGGTAGATCATATTTATTTTAAAATATGTTTTTGTTTTATTTGTCCTAAGCTAATAACTGTAAAATAAGTGAAACAGAATACCTGACTTTAAGAAACTGCAATCCAAGACAACCAGAAGTCTTTTAAATTTAGCAATCATGATAAAAAGGCAACTCCCTGTTCTGATTCTGGTAGTGGTTCTTTTTCAGGCTTCATAAGCATGAACTAATGATGAAACAATCTTGATACACAATCTATTAAGCTTAACTCCAACTGAATAAGTACTTTATCAAATCTGATATTTAATTGTACTATATCTCTGATTTAGTCAAAATTATAATGACATAATTCACATTTACTATTAATTTAACATATAGCCCCTGTGATTTATATTTATGTTACTATAATCAAAATGTTTTGTTGGTATTTACAGCCTAAGAAGATGAAAAGTAGTTTATAAATATATTTTTAATTCAAATTTTAGATTCCTTTATTGGAATAAAACAAAATATTTGCTGTTTACAAGATTATTTCTGTGTCATGAACATTATCTCCCTCCCAGCCATGTTTCTGGAATTGCTGTCCTACCTGATTTAATCTTAGCTGTCGCAATCAGACAGACAGAAAGTGTGAGACACTTTTCTTGCATCTGTAGTGGAAACCTTAACAGCATCCAGTAACTACTGCAGGTCTGTCAGATAAATAAATACGTGATTAATTGCATTTTTTTATTTATGCTTATACAAAAAGTAATACATGCCTTTGAACATTAATATGAATGCATGCAGGTCAGTAATAATTACTTTTCAAATTACTCCATTTATTCATATTCGGAAATGCTTGAATTTCCCAAGAATAAAAATTTAAAGTTAGAAAGGAATTTTTAGATCAGGTATTTCAACTGCTATTTTTAAGCTTAATAAAACAAAACCAAAACAAAACAAAACAAAACAAAACTGATGCCCAAAGACTGTAAGCTTGGAGAGAAGTAGAGAAAGGAATGAATCACAACTAGACTATACTGACTCCTTCTCTTGACTCTCCAAAGCATATTAATGAGATTCCTTGTTGTGATGAACAGAGATTCACCCACATTTAGAGAAAAGAAGTTTGTTTTAAAAATACTTATGGAATTTGAGTAGGAAAGGATAAATTGCAGTTCTAAGTAAACATAGTAATATGTGCCACAATTTGAAGTGCTGTGAAGAGAATCATTAATCTAAACAGGACAGAATTTATGAGTTTCTTCACAATTAAATCAGGTGCAGTAAGAATTATAATAATTTTTCAATTGTATTCTTTCTTGAAGAGGAAGTGAATTGGATTATGGATTAAAACATAGGCCAGTGGATATTCATTAGGATCCTGAAACCTAACTGTACCCTGCATTAAACCTATAATTTTCTGAGTATAGGCAGATCATAATAAGCAGATCAATGCTAGATAAATAATGAAGTGTTCTTTTCCATCAACAATGACCTCATATTCTGGAATGAAAAAAAGAAAGACATAAGTAAATGAAATACACTAGGATAAATGGGTATGTGTGTGTCAGTGTGAGTGTGTGAGTGTGTTTGTGTATTACAAAAAAAGGAAGTAATAAACTATGTGGCAGATCAGGGAAGGTTTGCAGAAGTGGACACTTCAGTTGGGTCTGAAAATATAAGTAGGGATGACCCACACAGTGAGGTAGAAAAGGGTATTTCAGGCAGCAAGAATGACACGAACCAAATAGAAAGGTACAAGGCAGTAGGCACACAGGATAATGTGAGGTTAGGCCCTGTTGTGTTTTTTATTTGTTTGTTTTTTGTTTTTTAACTTTGATTTTAAGTTCAGAGATACATGTGCAGGTGTGTTACATAGGTAAACTTATGTCATGGGGGTTTGTTTTACAGACTATTTCATCAGCCAGGCATTAAGCCTACTACCATTTAGTTATTTTTCCTGAACTTCTCCCTTCTCTCACCCTCCTCTCTCTGATGGGCCCAGGTGTGTGTTGTTCCCCTTTATGTGTCCATGTGTTCTCATCATTTAGCTCCCACTTATAAATGAGAACATGCAGTATTTGGTTTTCTGTTCTTGCATTAGTTTGCTAAGGATAATGGCCTCCGGCTCCATCCATGTCCCTGCAAAAGACATGATCTCATTTTTTTATGGCTATGTACCATTCCATAGTGTATATGTACCACATTTTCTTCATCCAATCTACTGTTGGTGGACATTTAGGTTGATTCCATGCCTTTGCTATTGTGAATAGTTCTGCAATGAACATACACATGCATGTGTCTTCATAACAGAATGATTTATATTCCTTTGGGTATATACCCAATAATGGGATTGCTGGATCAAATGATATTTCTGTCTTTAGGTCTTTGAGGAATTGCTGCACTGTCTTCCACAATGGTTGTACTAATTTACACTCCCACCAGTAGTGTGTAAGCATTCCTTTTCTTCCACAACATCAACAGCATCTTTTTCTTTTTTCTTTTTGGACTCTTTAATAATAACCATTCTGACTGATGTGAGATGGTATCATTGTGGTTTTGATTTCTATTTCTCTAATGATCAATAATGTTGGGCTTTTTAATCATATGATTGTGGGCCACATGTATATCTTCTCTTGAAAAGTGTCTGTTCATGTCCTTTGCCCATGTTCTGATGAGATTCCTTATTTTTTTCTTGTAAATTTGTTTAAGTTCCTTAAAGATGCTGAATATTAGACCTTTGTCAGATGCATAGTTTGCAAAAATTTTCTCCCATTCTGTAGGTTGTCTGTTTACTCTGTTGATAGTTTCTTTGTGCTGTGCAGAAGCTCTGTAATTTAATAAGATCCCATTCGTCAATTTTTACTTCTGTTGCAATTGCTGTTGGCATCTTCATCATAAAGTCTTTGCACATGCCTATGTCCTGAATAGTATTGCTTAGCTTGTCTTCCAGGGTTTTTATAGTTTTGGGTTTTACGGTTAAGTATTTAACCCCTCTTGAGTTAATTTTTTTATACGGTGTAAGGAAGGAGTTCAGTTTCAATCTTCTGCATATGGTTAGCCAGTTATCCCAGCACTGTTTATCTAACAGGGAATCTTTTCCTCATTGCTTGTTTTTGTCAGGTTTGTTGAAGATCAGATAGTTGTAGCATGCAGCCTTATTTTTGGGGTTTCCATTCTGTTCCATTGTTCTATGTGTGCTTCTGTACCAGTACCATGGCATTTTGTTTACTGTAGCCTTGGACTACAGCTTGAAGTTGATAGCATGATGTCTCCAGCTTGTTATTTCTGCTTAGAACTGCCTTGGCTATTCGGGCTCTTTTTTGATTCCATATGAATTTTAAAATAATATTTTCTAGTTCTTTGAAAAATCCCAGTGGTAGTTTAATAGGAACAGCACTGAATCTATACATTTCTTTTAACATTATTAATTCTTCCTACTCAATAGCATGAAATGTTTTTCCATTTGTTTGTGTCATCTCTGATTGCTCGGAGCAGTGTTTTGTAGTTCTCCTTGTAGAGGTCTTTCACCTTCCCTAGTTAGCTGTATTCCTAGGTATTTTATTCTTTTTGTAGCAATTGTGAATGGGAGTACACTCCTGATTTGGCTCTCAGCTTTACTGTTGGTGTGTAGGAATGCTAGTGATTTTTGCATATTGATTTTGTATCTTGAGACTTTGTCGAGATTGTTTATCAGCTTAAGAAGCTATTGGGCTGAGGCTATGGGGTTTTGTAGATATAGGATCATGGCGTCTGCAAAAAGAGATAGTTTGATTTCCTATTTGGATGCCCTTTATTTCTTTCTTTTGCCTGATTGCCCTGGTCAGGAATTCCAATACTATGTTGGTTTTTTTGTTTTGTTTTGTTTTACTTTTTAACATTTATAAGTTCAGGGGACATGTGCAGGTTTGTTACATAGGTAAACTTATCATGGGAATTTGTTGTACAGATTATTTCATCACCCAAGTATTAAGCTTAGTACTCATTAGTTATTTTTCCTTATCCTCTGATACTGATCCTCCTCCCACTTTCTACCCTCCAAAAGGCCCTAGTGTGTGTTGTTCCCCTGTGTGTGTCCATGTTTTATTATTTAGCTGATAGGCTGGATAAAGAAAATGTGGTATTTCATCAATACTATGTTGAATAGGGATGGTGAGAGAGGGCATCCTTGTCTTGTTCCAGTTTTCAAGAAGAATGCTTCAAGCTTTTGCCCATTTATTATCATATGATATTGGCTGTGGGTTTTTATTTATATATGGCTCTTATTATTTTGAGGCCTGGTTCTAGACGTAGAGTGATTTGCATACTTTGCCAAGGAGTTTTACCTCATCTGATAATCAGCAGGGAGCTAGTAAATGGTTTCATGCAGAATAACAAATATAGGTTTCTATTTTAGAAGGAATAACCCTGCAGCAGTATGGAAGATGGAGGTATGGCTAAGGATGAATGAAAAAAAAAAAAAAGAAAAAGACTTCCTAAAGGAAAATCAAAGTAGTTTCAGCAGCAAATAAAAGGGTATGACTATGAATTGAGGGGGAAAGATTGGATTTTAAAGTTTATAAGAAGTTAATATTTATGGGGTTTAATATCCAATTAGATCACTATTAAAGAGGTAGAGTTTACCTCCAGTACCTCAAGCAGAATTTACTAGAACTGTATATGACTATCTTCGGTAATCCAAGAAAAGGTTGTACAAAAGAACTAAAGCAATCTGAGGAAACAGGGAAAACATCTCCATTTTTTTTCCACAGTCTCTCATTTCTGCTGCTCTCTCTAGATTGGGTTTTTGTGAACCTTTATCTTCAGATCAAATTTTATCTTGCTTGATCATCAGAGAACATGATTCATAATTCATATATGCTCATCTTACATAACTCTCCTAATTCACCGCCCACTGCTGATACCAAATTTTGTCTATGTTCCAACTTCAAATCCTAGAAAGAACATTTTGTGATCTTTGGCACACCAATATACGGATGTGGAAAGAAAGCAAATGTGAGTAAGAAGAGCTAATTTCCTTTTTGGATGCATTTTTCTAGAAGCAAAAATTGTCAGGAGGCATTTGGATATATAAATTGAGTACAGGGGAACAATCTGGGATGGAGATACAATTGGAAAATTATTAACTTATAGATGATTATTAAAATCATGCAACTAAATGAGAGTTGGTGAATTAAACTTCTGACTAAAGATGGACCCTGGAGGTATAACATCGCCAAGGAATTGATTTTTAAAATGATGAAAATAAGTTGAAAAACAATATATTTCAATTGAGAGCTGATGATAATATCAAGAAAAGCAAGGATAGAAAGAATTTCAAGAAATGGATTGGCAAACAGTATCAAAATTTGATAGACAGTTGTCACATAAAGACTAAAGTGAGAGGATTTATAAAACATCACTGATGATGCTAGCAAAACACTTTCAGTAGAGTGATGGGAACAGAAGCTAGACCCTCCTTATTGTGGGGAAAAAAAAGAAATGGTCAATGAGAATTCAAAGACAAGATTATGTATCATTCATCCAAATGAGAAGACTTAAGTGCAGATGGATGAGGCTGAAGGATTTGTCAAGTCAGATCTTATCAAGAAATAAAGGATACAAATACAGAAAAGAGAATTACTATGCCCTAAACATTTTTATTCCCCTCAAATTTTTATGTTAATATTCTAACCCCCAAATTGATGGTGTCCTAGACTGTTTAGTGTTGCTATAGCAGAATACCCAAGACTGGGTAATTTATGAAGAAAAGAGGTTTGTTTGGCTCATGACACTGGTGACTGGAAAGCTCAAGAGCATGGTGGTGGGATCTGCCTGGCTTTTGTAAGGGCAATGTGCAGCATCAAGACAAGGTGCAAAAGTGGAAAGGTTAGTGGGTCTGTATAAACAGACCAAACATGAAGAGGAACCTTGATTTATAACAACCTGCTCTCAAAGTAACTAATCTAGTTTCTCAAGAATAAAATATGACTCCCTTGTGATAGTATTAACCTATTCATGAGGGATTCACTGCCCTGACCCAAACAGCTCCCACTAGGTCCCATCTTTCAGTATTGTTTCTTTGGCAATTAAATTTCAGCATTAGTTTTGGTGAAGACAAATCACATCCAATTCATAGTCCATGGTATTAAAAGCTAAGGCCTTTGGGAGGTGATTAGGTCATGAAGGCAGAGTCCTCATGAATGGGATTTGTGTCCTTATAAAAGAGGCCTCAAATACGAAAAAAAATTCTTTGTCCTTTCTATCATATGAGAACACAATCAGGTCTCTATCTATGAAAAAAACAAACTTCACCAAACAATGCATCTGCTGGGACATTGATCTTGGGCTTCCCAGCCTCAAGAACCGTGAGAAATCAATAGTAGTATGTTGTTTATGAGCCACTCAGTTTATGGTATTTTCTTATGGTAACACAAAGGAAGTAAAACAAGAGTAAATAAATTGCTGAAGCAAGATACCTAAGGAGTTTGTAGGGTATCCTATCTAGTAGAGATTAACTCTAAGCAGAAGAAGGAACACTTCTTTCTAGAAGAATAACAGAAGGTGCTACATAATGTCTTGTCCAAGCTCTTTCATAAATATTTCCATTTATTTTTGTATGACTTTTCTTACTGATATTTTAAATTAAATTTAGAATGATGGAATGTAGTAAAATTTTTCAATGTCTTAATTTTGAGAAACAAAGGTCCTGTGATAGATGTATTATTATAACAAGCCATGTAAGAAAAATATGTAAGCAAATTAGTGGTTGACAACTATTTTTGAAAACTAAATAAATGATAAGACACAATAAAAATTCAACTTAGAAACTAACAAAATAAAACAAAACAGTTCAAGCACATTGTGGTTTCCCCTCACCAATTACCAGAATTTTTAGGAGACTTTGGATAGGTATAGGTTTTTCTTCTAACAGTACAAACACTTTGATTCCAAGGACAAATACTTTATGGATAAATATTAATGTTATGTGAGTATTAATTTATAATACAGGAAATAGCAACTTCAGAATAGTTGTTTGACTTGCTGAATATCAGAAAATATCCAAATTATTTTTAACACAATCTGAGCTCTTCGTATTTTCCATTGTGCAGGTCAACTAGTTGAGGATAATAACCTCAATAAGATTTCAATTATACTTCTTAAAAGTACTGAGGTTTACTAATTAGCATTCATGTGTCAAAGATTTGGGTGATTTGTCAGTGTTGGGATGGTTACCATTGATAAAGTCAATACTTAGAACACTTGCACTTTTAGAGCAGCAGTTCACAAAGTGTGGTCCTTAGAATGCCATATTTTTAGAAGTGCAGATTCTCAGGTCTACCCAAGATCTACTGGACTAGAAACTCAGGAATCTGTTTTAACAAGCCTTCCAGGGTGATTCTGTGCTTCTTATATTTTGAGAACCACCATTTTTAAGGCTAGAACTTACCTACAATAAATAGTAAAAGGACCAACTGATG
Organism: Pongo pygmaeus; assembly: GCF_028885625.2. NCBI lineage: Eukaryota > Metazoa > Chordata > Mammalia > Primates > Hominidae > Pongo > Pongo pygmaeus. Next base: position 40,015,116 of record NC_072388.2, on the reverse strand, counting down.
AAAAACAGATATTCCAAATTTGTATTACTTTCATTTAAATATTAAACAATTTTCATTTTTTTGAATTATAAAGCACATCTTATATTTTTGTATGCTTTGTCAAAGATCAGTTGGTATTTGGCTTTATTTCTGGGTTCTCTATTATGTTCCATTGGTTTACTTTCCTATTTTTATACAAGTACCATGCTGTTTTGGTTACTATGGCCTTGTAGCACGATTGGTAATGTGATGCCTCTAAATTTGTTCTTTTTGCTTAGTATTGCTTTGGCTATTCATGCTCATTTTTTGTTCCATATGAATTTTAGGAGTTTTTTTTTTTTTTTTTGGTTCTGTGAAGAAAGATGATGGTATTCTGTTCAGAATTGCATTGAATCTGTAGATTGCTTTGGGCATTATGGTCATTTTCACAATATCACTTCTTTCCATCCATGATCTTGGGATGTGTTTCCATTTGTTTGTATTATCTATGATTTCTTTCAGCAGTTTTTTTTTTTTTTTTGGTAGTTTTTCTTGTAGAGATCTTTCACACCCTTGGTTAAGTATACGTCTAAGTATCTTTTCTTTTGCAGCAAAGAAACGTATATTGGGGAAAGGATACTGTATTCAGTAAATTGTGCTGGAAAAAGTGGTAAGCCACATGTAGAAGAATGAAACTGGATCCCCAGCTCTCACCTAATACAAAAATCGACTCAAGATGGATCAAAGACTTAAATATAAAACCTGAAACCATGAAAATTCTAGAAGATAACACCAGAAAAACTCTTCTAAATGTTGGCTTAGGCAGAGAATTCATGACTAAGACACCAAAAGAAAATGTAACAAAAACAAAAATAAATAAATGGGACTCAATTAAACTGAAAAGATTTTGCACACCAAATAAATAATCAGAAGAGTAAACAGACAACCCACAGAATGGAAGAAAATATTCACCAACTATGCGTCTGACAAAGGACTAGTATCCAGAATTTACAAGGAACTCAAACAAATAAATAAATTCAAAAATCCCATCAAAAAGTGGGCAAAGGACACAAATAGACAATTCTCAAAAGAAGATATACAAACAGCCAATAAACATAAAAAAAATACAGCACCGCTAGTCACCAGGGAAATGCAAATTAAAACCACAGTGAGATTCCACCTTACTCCCGCAAGAATGTCGACAATTAAAAAGTCAGAAAACAATAGATGTTGGCATGGATGTGGTGAAAATCACATCAGTGAATACAGATTTGGGAAGAAATGTGCATAACTGGTTTCAGCTAGCCAACACGCTGGTCCCAGTATACCACTGGCTACAGCATTCTAAAAGTGTCCTCATATGGCTCTATTAAATATTCAAGAACTTTGACCAATGTATTCTCTGCCAAATGCTCTCAAGAAATCTTGGTGGAGATGGTGTGGGGGTAAGATGAGGGTTTTTCTGAAATGGAATCATGTTAATGTGGACATAATGTTAAAATACAAATTTTCAAAAAAATTTGCTTTATTTTCAGTAGGCTAAATACCTACATCGTAAAATAAAAAAAAATCTGTAATTCTCTCTTAATGTATTCATTATACTATTATGTGTGGTAGGCATTTTTTTCTTGGCTCTCATATCATTTGTGTTTGTTTTATACTAACGAAATGCAGAAAAACTCTGTAGTATATAGAGGCCGATGGAACTTTTAAGAATAAGAAATTTTAATTTGTATATTATGGAAAAATCATCTCAGAAATATTAGTTTATAAATATGCAGATACAATTTCTAGAATGTCAAAAAATAATCCTTTCACCTGAGTTGTCTTAAGTAAATAACTTTTAGGATTTTTAATGGGATTATTTATGTAATCATTATAAAGGAGATCTGAGGTAAACTGCTTAAGCATTTTCTTTAGCTTTTTGCAAGACTAAAAATGGAGAACAAATATTTGCTCAAATATCGAGTCAAACTAATTTTGAAGAGAAATCTCTAAATACTTTATTAAATGACCAAAATATAAGAAAATTTTTAAAAAGACTGCAAATAGAAACACATCAGTTTAAAGCACACAAAGAGATAAATATATAACAGATACTTCTGGAATATATATCCATAATAAGATTTGTCTTTTTACAGGAGAAAAGAAAATATATCAAGTCCAACAGAACTTAAGAAAATAAAATTTAATTAACTCTATATGATATAGGCCTTATTAATATTATATATCAAAAAAGAATTCTAGTTTATATTCTTTTGTCTGTAAGATGGGGGAGCTGTTGCATTATAAAAAATACTGGTCAGTTCCATTCCTCTAAGCATTTTCTTTTGATTAAAATCATTTGTAGTAAAAATGATGACCCAAACCTTTGTAAATGATATTTTAGCTGGGTTATAGTCTAATGAAATTGTGATTTTAAAAGTGCTTCAATTACTACAACTATAAAATCTTGGTTTACTAGGAATATGTATAAAGTGAAGTATCCATTATTTCTTTAACATCAGTATATATTGTTTAACATTCTACTTTTGGTCTAAGACTTCCTAGGCTTTACAGAAGAGAGGTTGTTTATCTGAACAGTGTAAAAATATGTGTGTGTGTGTGTGTGTGTGTATAAAAATAAATGTTCTGTTGTTATTTAGTTATGTCTCCCCTGAAAACACTGATAGATCCCACAAGCCTCTTGATTCCTCTTAAAGATAAGCAAGAAGAAGAATAAAGTATGTCACACTTAAACTTGAGTAAATCCAAGTTGGAAAAACAGAAGCAGATTTTTTTTTTAATCCTACAGGATGAATGTTGAGAGAGACAAAAATATTAACACCACATAAATTATAACCTAGAGAAATTCTAAACCAGGTTGAAAACCTACTCATAAGCAGTCAATAATATCTTACACTTATGCAATACAATTTTTTATTACAGAAAGAACTTTAGTAATTACCTCATGCTGTATATATGGGAAAGGAGATAAGGAAGAAAAACTCTTTATAGTATGCAATTAGTTTTTTCCTGCCTTATCTTGGTATTTGTAGAAACACTTGGAAGTAGGAAAAGTGAACATTTGTGTCCCTGTTCTATAGTTTAAAAAATTGACATACATAAGTTATTTTTAATTTATCCAGTTAATCGCCAGTAATCATGATGCTTTATGAATGACAATTCTTTTATATTTATTCAAAAATATGGGGAAAATAAATGACATCTGCCTATATAACTTAAAATTCTTGAAGAAAATGTGTATAGGAATAACTTGTGAAATGTTATAGAAATGTTAGTTCTTGGTCTCTTATAGTTACAGTAAGTGGCTAATCATCATGTCTACCTTTATGTATAATTTATTTACATTTTAAAATGTTCTAACCTTGAATACATAGGGAACAAATATCTGATGATAGGTGTTTGCAAGGCAGGGTCAGTGTTTTTTCTTGATATTTCGTCTGAAATATCTGAGTATCTACTAGGAATCTAACATGGAAGGGTAATTACATATGATGATGGAAGCAAATTTGTATACACCCTATTTATGGCCAAGAAAAACAAAGTGTAATGTGTCTGAGCATGTATGTGTTCCTTTCACCAATTTCCTTGTGGTAGAATTTATAAAACTGCATATATTCACAATGTACAATGTGATGGTTTGATGTACATATACATGGTGAAATAATTACCACAATCAAGTCAATGAACACATTCATCACCTCAGAGTTTTCTAAAATTACATTTATCAAACTGTATTTGCAAGTAAATGTGTTTTCTCATTGTTAACCACGACTTTAAAACTTTATTACAGATTAATGTAAAGAAAGCTACTAAAATTAATTTTAGTAATAAAACATCTGAATATACACCATGAAATGTATAAACATATGTGCTGATTTTAGGAGTGCAACTAAATAAGTAATGCAAACTTACTTGCAGGATTGTCACATTAACTCTGTCTCTCTCTCTTTCTATATATATATATCATATGTATGATATATCTTATATATCTAACTATATATATATGTAGAGGGAGAGAGACTATAGAGTAATACAACCTTTCCATTAACTGCATATTAAGTCAGCCTTATAATAATGCCCCTGGATTATCTGATCCTTTAATAAAATGTTATACATATTTAGAGACTTGGATTGTGCCTGTTTTTACTAACGGTTATTATTTAAAACATTATTAGTAAGTTAATTCATATAAACCATGCAGAGAAGCTGTATAACTGTGCATATAAATAGTGAAGAGAAACTGATCTGGCAATCGGGGATGTTGAGATTATTCCAACTCCGCAGCCAATTGGCTCTGTGTCTTTGGAGAGGTCACATAATATCTCTGAGCTATAGTTTCCTTATCAGTAACATAGATAGATGATTTTTAAAATTTCACTCAGCACATAATTTGATCTCTAACTTAAAAGAGCTGGAATAAAAATCACCACTAAAAATTATTAGTGTTACTATGGTTGTACTTTGTTTTTATACATTACAGGCATTAAAAACTACCTAGAGTTAATTAGTATTCTTTTCAACAAAATTATTTGTTACAAATCTTGTGCTATTCTGTAAGGCATGGGTCTAATATGTATTTAATGTAGCTTTCGTACAACTGCAAAAATTTCAAAGCATATCTGAACTTGTGGGTTTTGTAAGACTTGAATGCTATAAATGAAAGTAATGGAAATTTTATTTTATTCTATTATGGATTGTGTGATTAGAGTTGTTGAGTGGTAACTGAGGGTCTCGTGTGTGTGAAAGAGACAGAACTGATGACAGTTGTAAAAGCCTAAGATACACAAGACAGAATAGTGGTTAGGATCATAAACTTTGAAATTAGAACCAATATTTTACTTCCAGTGTCTGCCACATCTCAGTGGTATGATTTTGGTAAAGTAGTTTAATTTCTCTGAGTTACTTCATCTGTAGTATGCAGATTACAATAGCCACCGCACAGTGGGTATTGTAAATTGCTCATAAAGATGAACAAGGTTATATTTTAGAACACATAGATGAGTATCTGACATACCATAAGTGTGTACTGTTAAAGTATACTTAAACAAAATTTAATATTAATAAAAGCTCATGGTATATGGTTTTGACTTTTTGTTGTTGTTATTGATTTTTTTCAATGCTGGGAAAACTGGCTAGCCATATGTAGAAAGCTGGAACTGGATCCCTTCCTTACACCTTATACAAAAATTAATTCAAGATGGATTAAAGACTTAAATGTTAGACCTAAAACCATAAAAACCCTAGAAGAAAACCTAGGCAATACCATTCAGGACATAGGCATGGGCAAGGACTTCATACCTAAAACACCAAAAGCAATGGCAACAAAAGCCAAAATTGACAAATGGGATCTCATTAAACTAAAGAGCTTCTGCACAGCAAAAGAAACTACCATCAGAGTGAACAGGCAACCTACAGAATGGGAGAAAATTTTTGCAATCTGGTCATCTGACAAAGGGCTAATATCCAGAATCTACAATGAACTCAAACAAATTTACAAGAAAAAATCAAACAACCCCATCAAAAAGCAGGCAAAGGATATGAACAGACACTTCTCAAAAGAAGACATTTATGCAGCCAAAAGACACATGAAAAAATGCTCATCATCACTGCTCATCAGAGAAATGCAAATCAAAACCACAATGAGATACCATCTCACACCAGTTAGAATGGTGATCACCAAAAAGTCAGGAAACAACAGGTGCTGGAGAGGATGTGGAGAAATAGGAACACTTTTACACTGTTCGTGGGACTGTAAACTAGTTCAACCCTTGTGGAAGTCAGTGTGGCGATTCCTCAGGGATCTAGAACTAGAAATACCATTTGACCCAGCCATTCCATTACTGGATATATACCCAAAGGATTATATATCATGCTTCTATGAAGACACATGCACACGTATGTTTATTGTGGCACTATTCACAATAGCAAAGACTTGGAACCAACCCAAATTTCCAACAATGATAGACTGGATTAAGAAAATGTGGCACATGTGAATACTATGCAGCCATAAAAAATGATGAGTTCATGTCCTTTGTAGGGACATGGATGAAATTGGAAATCATCATTCTCAGCAAACTATCGCAAGGAGAAAAAACCAAACACCGCATATTCTCACTCATAGGTGGGAATTGAACAATGAGAACACACGGACACAGGAAGGGGAACATCACACTTCAGGGACTGTTGTGGGGTGGGGGGAGGGGGGAGGGATAGCATTAGGAGATATACCTAATGCTAAATGACGAGTTAATGGGTGCAGCACACCAGCATGGCACATGTGTACATATGTAACTAACCTGCACATTGTGCACATGTACCCTAAAACTTAAAGTATAATTAAAAAAAAAGAAAATCTGCAAATATTTAAAATAAAAAAAAGAAAAAGTATAAATTCATCCTAAATTTATAAATTATTGCTTTAGTCATGAAGGTCTCTCTCCCAACCACAAATATTATTTTATTATATATCTGAATGAACAATAATTTTCATTCTTTCATAAAAATATAAAAAACAATAATACTAATATTTTGTTTGAATGTCTTTAATAAAACATTGCCTTTTGTTTATTTAGATTACACTGCATTTTGTTGAATCACTAAGAAAACAACTTTAAAAATTCAGACTTAAGCCTCTAACAGCCACAAGAATGTGTTTAAATTAACCAACCACCAGATATGTTTGACAAACGTCTACTTCCAAACCTCATCCAAAGTTACTATATTATGGCGAATAGAACTTTAATCATTAGAGAAACTCTGACATCCACTAAATTAAATTATTCTAAGCAAATATCTATATCTTCACTAGTGTAAAGACATAGTATCTTTCCTAGTATACAAAAGATAGACACATGTTACTACATAGATGTCTATCTTTTGTATACTAGGAAAGACACTAGCCATCTTTCATCCTAAATGAATTTCTCTCATTAATAATTGTTTCATAGTTAACAATATCATAGAGGTTAAAATTGCAGGCTTTGTTTGTCATTAGGTAGTTTGAGTTCAAATTCTGCAGCAGGTTATTTAATCCCTGTCTATCTCAGGTTCTTCTACTATAAGAAACAGTAATAATAAAACCTATTTAACAGGTCATTATGAATATTAAATAAGCTGACACAGGCAAAGGGCCTAGAATAGTGCTTGGTGCATACTAAGTGTTCAATTAACATTAGCTATCATTTTTTGTAGGAAAATAACATAAGAGAAAACTTGGATATATATATTTCAAGAATAAGCATAGATGTCAAAGTTAGCAATTATTGAGGGTATGAGTGTATGTATGTTATATTTTTAAATCCTTAAAATGAATTATGTAAATTCCTTAACTTTTAAAAAATTTAATCCAAGTGCTTTCATTTGACAAGTGCTTTCCCCCCTCACTATTTTATAGGTAACGGGATTGATAATGAATAGGTAACTGTGTGGCATGGCTCTCTGGATATAATATAGTTTTCTTAGAGGCAGAATTGCAATGAGGATATATCATTTCTGGAATCAGATTATTAGATAAGACCACTCAAAAGTTGAAAAATATCAGAAAAATATCCGGCATGTGCATTATTAACTCCTCAACATGAAAAGCCTAAAATGAGACTTCAGAGAGTAAGATAAGAAAATATATAGAAGAAAATATCTCTCAAAATGAACAAGTAAATTAAACAAGTTTTTTTCCCATAACCTACTAAATCTACCTTGAAAATAGAAAAAGAAAAAAACACACACGTACATACAGAGAGAGAGATTTGAAGGGAAGAGCAATTAGCTCAAAGCCACTAGAAAAAAAGCTCTTTGTTTATTTGTTTTCAAAGCAATCAAATCAGGTTCTGAAATCACTTTTTCATTTTTCTCCTTCTTAGTGAAAACAAACATCACATAAATCCCCATGTGAAGGGAATGCTGAGAGAATAACTTCTCCAAACAAATTTGCATATGCCCACAAACCAAAAGCATTTCAATGGGGCATTTTATTTTAAATTTTTAAATTTTAATTTAATTTTATCATCATTTGCTTATTAATACACTTTTAAGACTTTGTGGTTGAAAAATTCTTTAAACTGTTTTTAGATGATAAAACTCACTTATTTAGGGAAATGACAAGTCATATCATGTATACTACTGGTAGCTCTTTAAATCACAAGAATATGCAGACATATACGCAATTTAATTTTAACTTTCACTGCTTGATTACAAAATCATAAGCAATTATTTAAAAATATTTTATATGTTAACATACATGAGCATATGCCATGAATCCATATACATCTTTAGTTATATGTAACATAAAATACCAGTTTCCACGTGTATAAATACAGAATTCACTTTATGCAGAAAACATGTTTAAAAATTTTCCACCTGATACTTCAAATACCACCCGAGGCCAAAAATGTTAAATTAAAAGAAGTAAGTGTGTACAAATACATGTGAACATTTTTTAAAAAGACTAAAAAGGTTTATTAGTCCATTTTCACACTGCTATAAAGAAATACCTGAGACTGGGTAATTTATCAAGATAAGAGGTTTAATTGAACTAAAGTTCTGCACTAAAGTTCTGCATGGCTGGAAACTTACAATCATGGCAGAAAGGGAAGCAGGCCATCTTACATGGTGGAGGCAAGATAGAGAGTGTGAAGAAGGAATTGTCAAACACTTACGATCATGAGAACAGCGTGGGGGGAACTGCCCCCGTAAGCCAATCCCCACCCCACCTTGTCCTTCTATGACACATGACATTTACAATTTGATACGAGATTTTGGGTGGGTTCACAGAGCCAAACCATATCAAATGGTAAACACCAACACAGTAAAGTGATTATTTCAGTGTTGTTATTATGGTTGATTTTTAAATCAATTATTGCTGATCTAATTGTTAAAACTGCTTCATGTTTATATTTTATATCTTAATGCTTTAGGTGTTTCCTGTACTGCATGATTTTGTGTTATTTTCTTAGTGATTATCCTGGTAGTTACAATTTACATATTAGTTGAAAATCTAGATCAGATTAATACTGAATTAATTTGGATGACATATTTAAAAAGTTGTTACAATACAGCTCTATTTCTCCTCCTTTGTATAATTATTCTCATACAAATTACATGTCTATGCATTACTAGCCCATCAACAATATTTTTAAAATATTGCTTTACGCAATTGTGCTTTAAATCAAACAGTAAAATAAAACAATCGCAAATAAAAACTACATTTATACTGTCTATTTTCCTATATAGTTAGATTTACCTGTGTAATTTCTTTTTATTTTATTTTTTTGGATTCAAGTTAATATTTAGTTTTCTCAAGCGTAAAAAACTTCCTCCTGGGGTTCATCTGTTAATGATACATTCTCTTTTTATCTTGGAATGTCTTAATTTGTCTTTGATTTTTGAAGAATAGTTTTGCAGAAGATAGAATGTTTGGGCTGGCAATCTCTTCTTTCAGCATTTTGAATATGTCCTTCCACTGACTTCTGGCCTCTATGGTTTCTGATGTCAATATTATTGAGTATATATGTGAAGTCATTTTTTAAGCTACTTTCAAGGGTCTCTCTTTGTACTTGCCTTTCAAAGCTTTGATTATGATATGTTTACATGTGGATATCCGAATTTATCCAGCTTGGAGTTCTTTAATCTTCTTAGATGTACAGATTAATTAAATTTGAGGAGTTTTTAGCTGTTATGTATTCAAATATTTCTTCCTTCTCTTCTTTCCTTTAAAATCTCCCATTATATATTAGTGTAATTTATGTTGTCAAACAGATCTCTAAAGCTCTGTTTATTTTTCTTCATACCATTTTTTCATTGCCTTAAAATGGATAATCTCAATTAAGCTATTTTTGAAATTGTGAATTCTTTCTTCTGCATGCTAAAATATGCCATTGATCCTCTCTAATTAATTTTAAAATCCCATTGTACTTTCAACTCTGGAATTTTTATTTAGTCATTTTTAAAGTTTTTATCTCTTTATTTCTATCTTCTATTTGGTAAGAAATTTATCTCATATTTTCCTTTAGTTCTTTAAACACGGTTTCCTTTGGTTCCATGAATATGTTTTAAATGATTAATTTAAAGTCTTCACTAAGGTCAACATCTAGGCTTTCTTGGAAGTAGCATCTATTGGCTGCTTTTATTCCTGTCTATGGCTCATATTATCTTATTCTTTTGCATATCTCATAGCTTTTTTAGCTGGACATTTTAAATAATATGATGTTTCAACTCCGAAAATCAAATCACCTCCCTTCTTACCCTGGAGATTGTTATTGTCACTGTTCGCTTGTTTAGTTACTTTTCTGGACAAATTCTGTAGATTATGATTTTTTTGTCACATTTGTTAGCCAAGTCTCTGCTTGCTTCAGTTAGTGGTCAGCTAACGATTGAACAGGAGATTTCCTTCAATACCTTGAACTAATGAATTTGCCAGACATTGCTTACGAGCGCTGTGTTTGTATTGGAAACACACCTTCAACTCTGTAGAAGGCAGTTGACAACTCTGACTTAGTGTTCACTTTCTGCTTGCGCAGACCCTCAAGGTCAACTAAGTCGCAGGGATAAGCACTTTCTCATGTCTTTCACTAGTATGTGCACAGCCTTGAACAAGAATGTGGCTTTTAGATCCCAGATATATTAGTCCATTTTCACACTGCTATAAGTAACTAACTGAGACTGGGCAATTTATAAATAAAAGAGGTTTAACTGACTTGCAGTTCCTCATGGCTGGGGACATACAATCGGGAAACATACAATCATGGTGAAAGGTGAAGGGGAAGCAGGACATATTTTGCATGGTGGCAGGAGATAGAGAAAGGGAGGGGGGAAATGGAACACTTTTAAACCATCAGATCCCATGAGAATTCACTCATTATCACCAGAAGTACACAGGGAAAATCTGTCCTCATGATCCAATCACCTCCTACCAGGTGTCTCTCCTGACATGTGGGGATCACAATTTGACATGAGATTTAGGTGGGAACGCAGAGCCAAACCATATCACCAGGACTTTGTTAGAGCTTTGAAAGCCCCCTGTGGACATGTTATTCCACATTATTTTCTTTTACATTTTTTGATCAGCCTCTTATTATCTCCAACTGGTAATCCTACCCAAGCAGCTATGATGACAAACAAGTGCCACTAATTGTTCTTGACAAATATCTTGAGGATAGGACTATTCGTGCAGAGGAATCCCTCTGTTAGATCAAATGTAGACAAGCCCTGAGAATAAAGCTTTTTAGTGAGCTGCCAGATAAGTCAAATAATAACTATAATCTGGAATTTTGGAGTGCTCCAATCTCATTTTATTCCCTCCAAGTTTCCAAATGGTGGTTTTACATAAATTTTTTAGTTTATTTGGCTGTTAGTTTTCAAGGCTACTACAGAATTGGGGAGGAAGAAGATTGGAATAAGGCATAAAACACATAGCTCACTCTTCTTGTTGAGAGTAAGCTATAAAAAAAAAAAAAAAAAAAAAAAAAAAAAAAAAAAAAGCTCTCTATATTGTTGCAAGTCTTTAGTTAATTTCCAGAGTCCCAAAAAGGTTGATTCCAAAATCTGTGAATTTTGACAGTTTTTGCATTTGTTCTCATTGTTTGTATGGAGTAGATTTTTGGATATTATTATTTTACTTTTCAGAAGAGGCTCTCTCAGGAACTAGAATTGTGGCTTATATAACTTTCCTCCCTAACTAGTGTTCATTTGGATGACTTGCTGTGTCCAAACAATTCGATGACAACCGTCTGCCTACTTATCTAGATATATCTCTGAAAAATCACTTTTTCCTAGATTTCACATCAAGTAGACTACACTAGAGCAGTCATTCCAAGCTCAAAGTCATGAGAGTAACAATTTGTATGTGAGCAACATTATTCCCACTTTGTTGTATTTTTAGTCACATTCTAGGGGTGCGTAATTCTACATCGGTTCTCCCTTTTACTCCAAAACTGTGCTCTCATACAGCATTCCCTAAGATATCTTGACAAAGGAGCAACATATTGGAGCACGGATCGCAGAATACCCAGCATGATATGCTGGCCAGCCAGATGGGCATTGCTGTAGTCTCACTCAGGTAGGGCCCTGAGAGGCATGCAGGAAAGAATTCTTCCAGTGGGCAGAACATCAAGTAGTGCATCCTGTTGTCCACATTGCTTATAATTAGAGCTGGCCTAAAATTAAAATCCGTATTGCTTTCTGAGAATACATGGAAGTTGGGTAGCATAGGATTGGAAAAAAAACAGGAGAAATTATGAGGAGATTGATGGAAGAGATATACAGGTGGACCACTAGTAATGGACATACACCCACAATTTAATAATATTTGTATGTTATATAAATATTCCCACCAATATGTCCCCAAAATAAGTAAAGTAAAAAAAAAACTGCCCACTCAGTGCTTTCTAATAAAGCCATAAAAATACCATCGTAAAACTGGAGGCTATTCTCGGACTCAATATCAACATTTTCTCACAACAAGGCTAATTTGGCTAATGTCTCAGCTAAATGCCTGAGTTTCTAACAGAAGCAGCCAATATTGAGCCACAAAACGGGATGCTGCCTTGAAACGACATGCACTGCAAGCTACAGGTGAAAGTTTGATTACATTAGACCCACTTACTTGAGCTAGTCTTGTTCTCATGTGTAAAAAATAGTATAGATTTAAATTTTTTTATCATATTTCAGCTAGAATCATCCTTCGAATTTCTGAGTGCCTTATAGAATGTCATGATATTTCACATAATATTACTTTCTAAAATGAACTTATTCTACAGTAAACAAAGTGAAATGATTGACAAATGTTCAGATAATTCACTGTTCGTATAAGGTTCTCCATCAGCCAGAAGTCACTAGACATAAAGGAAACTGGAAGGCTTATTAAGGCAACAGTTAAGAGACAGTACCTTGTCAATATTGGGATACCTTCTAGCAGTGTGTGGTATGTGCTCCAAGCTGGTGAGCAATATAAAATATTTTCTTTCCCCATAGAATACATAAGTTTGAAAATAAAATGTAGAAATAGAGGTGGTATCTCTCACTCATATATATCATGACTTATTGGCAAAAAAAACAACAAAAAAACAAAAAAAGAACTGCTTTTCATTTCTATTACTTGGGAGTTAGTTGGTTTAGAGATTGTAAGGTCCAAGGAAAAATGCTCCTATCAGTCTCTGTATCTTCAGTAAATAGACACAATAGGGTTGTAATGTGTTGACTGAGGTTATGGTGTTTACTATCAAGAAAATAACATGATGCCAGAGAAAAGGGGAAGGGAAGAGTATGAACAAAATCTAGGGCATCCTCTGAGGTTTCTCATTTATGTGACCATCAGTGCTAAATATTAGAGGAAGAATGTTGACGGGCCAACTAAAGATTCAGATTTCTTAGAAATAAAGCTTTCACTCCTCTAGTCTCCATCCCAAGTGGATAATCAAAAAAATGTCAGCTGAAGTGTTGGATGAAGGAAGGGAATTTTGAGTAGCTGGTAAAGAAAGAAAGGAAGTTTTTTTTTTTTTTTTTTTTTGAGATGAAGTCTCGCTTTGTCGCTCAGGCTGGAGTGCAGTGGCGCAATCTTGGCTCACTGCAACCTTTGCCTCCTGGGTTCAAGCAATTCTCCTGCCTCAGCCTCCCAAGTAGCTGGGACTACAGGCGCGTGCCACCACGCCCAGCTAATTTTTATATTTTTAGTAGAGACGGGGTTCCACCATGTTGGCCAGGCTGGTCTCGATCTTTTGACCGCGTGATCCGTCCTCCTCGGTTTCCCAAAGTGCTGGGATAACAGGCATGAGCCACCGCACCCAGCCAAGAAAGGAAGATTTATTCACACTCTTCATGGTCTTGTATTCGTTGCAGATGCACTGACCCTATCTGCTATGTTTACTTGATTTCCTGTAATTAAATTTCAAATTTTAACTAATTTTTCTTTTTTTATTCCATTCTTCCATTATTCTATTTGTAGAAGTTTTCTTTATAATTCATGTAACAATATCCACAATGCTAAACAAAATATAGTACACTGTTCTTTTTTACTAAAGTAAAAAATTTGATAAACTTTCTAAGATTTCTCTGTTTTTTAAGGGAACAGAGATTTGTTTTAATTTTACTTACAACTTTGTAGCCTAAACTTTAGTAAAGTGATAATGGGCTAAGTACTACAGTTATATTACTGAAAAAAAAAATGTTATGCCTAAAGTAAAAATGATTAATTAGTCTTCTTTTTTAAAAAATTCCCAGTTGTAATGATTGTTTATGTGTGTGTAGGAATTCGTGTATTGGGAGATTATTACATATCTGCAGTATTAATAATGTACAAAATTCATTTGCTGATATTTAAAGTCAAGAATTCAACACTTTTTCACAATTAATGGTATGAAGTTACCGTGAGGCTTTTTCAGATATTAAAGTTCACATATACTGACAATCATTGCTAGAGAAAAGCAATTTATTTTGGAAGTTAGAATATTATAGCCAGCAGAAATCTCTTCAGCTATTACATATGTACACAAGTTAGTGTTATCAGCAGAGTATAGGTGTATATAAATGGAAAACTTTCACATTTAACCTATTGCCAATTATATATCATAATTAGCTTCATTCCTTTCTCCTCCATCTCTTCTTGATATTCACATTTTATATATTTACTATTAAAACTTCTACCAAGGTGTTTTTGGAGAAAGTTGTGGGAGAGATTTACTTTCTTTTAAATAACAGGTCAGGACATAGACAATAAAATTTGAATTTTGAAGTTTATTTGTGACTGCTGTTTCTTTCCACCATATGATCTAAGAAGACTTGGATATATTAGTGTGCACATAGGAGATCTCACTTAAAGCAGTATTTTTAAATCTAATAGATTTGGAAATTTAAATACTAACCTGTGGATTATTAAAAACTGTACAGATATTTTGATGTTTCTCAACATTACACAGGAATCTACAAGGGTGGTGGAATTTGGGCATCTATATCTATAAATTTCATGGACTCCTATTATAATTATTCCTAGTAAATGATTCCTAATTAAAATGTCCACAAAATTGACACTTATATTCATTCAGGTTAGGAAATGATTTTTTTATATACTTTCAAAAGTAATTTGAGCACGCATGTGAAGAGTCTACTCACTTTCTTATATTAATTTCTATAAGAAGAGCTGCAAACAGAAACTCATATGGAGTTGAAGGAAACAATTTGTAAGTGTGGATTTTCATAAAGAGCAAGTCTTTGGCATGTATAGAGAATGCAGCTATATCAAGTATATTTTGAGAGATGATGCATGAACTGACCCTGTTATAGTATCTTACATTCTCACATTGCTCACTCCCTTAGTCTCAGCTGAGAGGATAATAATTTTTAAACTACAAAAACTTTAGTTTATAATTATGTTTCAGATTAGATAATAATGCACCTGGATTGAACCCGCATGAAGAAGGGGAGAAAGAGTAACAAAAGCTGAAGCAAATGTGCTGTTGGCAAGGGCACTGTGGATACTGCATTAGGAAACCCTGTTTTGACAACAGAGGGTTCCTGGAACTGGGAGATAAAGTACTAATTTGGGGGCAGTTGACGTGCACTAAGCATTAAGCTAAAGGAATTATTCTCAGATTGAAGTAGAAGAATTGATATAATGACTAGCATTCTATAGGAACTTAAACAGTAATTGAAATGAGCAACCCCTGTGTTTACATTCACTCATTATACACATACATTGAAATTATACAAAAACATTCTGAATTTATCATTTGGCATCTGAAAGCAGAGGTGGCAAACTCATCCATAGAAAGAGGCAAGTTCTAGAGCTTTTTGGCAGCCTCATATTCTCAAGCAGTAACACCCTTTCTTTCCTTTTTACAAAACTTATGCCTTCCCTAGGACTTATATTACCTGGAGAGTAATTTATTATAGGCACCAGTGCATTTCTGTGTTGAAAAACATGTAAAAGTGTTCATACGGTCTAAGACAGCAATGCCCTTACCTGGCACTATTTTGTGGCCATATGAGAGGTTTCTGAAAACCTCTTCCTATTTCCTTGTTGTTTCCTTTCATGGATTTTGTGGATTAATTTCATTTTTTTCTTTTGGATGCTCAAAAACATAACAACTTTAGATCCTAATAACTAAAATAGGCAGCATTTTATTACAATTGTCTTTAAAAATACTGTGATACATGTGTACTCTTAACAACAATCTATGTTTTTGTTAGCAATCATAAATTTTCAGATATTTAATTTCTGCTACTTCAAAATCTTTCGAATATTCAAGCTTTCTGCTATCTGTAGCACAGACAGATAAGGATCAGTTGTAGTAGTAGAAACTAGAAACATTCATTTAGTAAACTAATATTTGTTAAGTACATAGTATATGGCAAAGATGTGGCACAATTGTGAAGTCCTATCGGATAGCCTGAAAGGCATAGGAAGAATATCAAACAAGGTAGGAAAGTGCTTGGAGACAAGATGGCATGAAACAGTTTTGGACTAAGACATGTCTTAATTATTTCTCAGTATATATTCACTTACTTAAAAAAATAAAATAAGATATGCATGTGACTAAAGAAATAATATATTTGTTGATATACAGCAATGGGGAGAAGGGGATTTTTCTTTTAGTCTGAGGCCAAATACCAATATTGTAACACAACACTTAGGTGACTCATCTTCGCTTTATTTCCCTTGGAAAATACTACTGCATGTCTTCATATTATCGAACTATTTTCTAAGCACCAAATTTGTCTTAATAAAACTTAAGTTCTTACATAGAGATTATTTTATAGTTTATTATCTAGAATCAATAGACTAATAATAACATAGTCAAGATAATACTATTTAATAAATCCATTAACTGTCATAAACATTCTGGTTTATAGGTATTAGAGGTTTTCTGAAAGTCATTTTTCCCCTAAATATGTTGTCATACTAGAAAGAATTACATAAATAGGGTTCTGGTTTTTTAAACAAAGGATAAATGCAGACTATTGAGTGTGTGCATACACACACACAATGTTAACTCAAGATTAACCTTTGTTGTTAAATGAACCAAATTTTATGTCATCAGTTACATTTATTTCATTGTGATAAAGTAATATGACCATATTGTAATAAAGCAAAAGAATAAAAAATTAATTCACACTTTCATTATACAATTCAGAATTATCCTCTAGTCTTTGTCCGAGCTTTAATTTTTTTTTTTTTTGAGACACAGTCTCACTCTGTCGCCCAGGCTGGAGTGCAGTGGTGTGATCTTGGCTCACTGCAGCCTCCACCTCCTGGGTTCAAGCAATTCTACTGCCTCAGCCTCCCAAGTAGCTGGGACTATAGGCGCGCAACACCAAGCCTGGCTAATTTTTGTATTTTTAGTAAAGACGGGTTTCAGCAGCTTTAATTAATTTTAAATGCTAAACACATCTATATTTAATGGCAAAGCCAATATACATATTATGAATAAGTTAGAAGAAAATTTGGAAATGTTCACATTTAGCCAGTTTGTTATACGGTAACTTTTATACCAATAATTGTCTAAAGATTTTATTTCCATCCATGATGAAAAGACACAATGCCACCATTAGAAAATTATAAACACTGTGTCCAAGTACTTTCAAGTGTCACGTTTTGTTTCTAAAATCCAGTCTGGATTCTGCCTTGCCACTGGCAGGCAGCTTTAATGAAAATCATCTCCCAGGCAGCTGAAACTTCCACTTCAGTTTTAGTCACAGCAGCTCTCCTGATTAGCACCTGCAGGAGCTGCCACAAGGCTGAACCTAAATCTGCTCTCCAGAGTCACGGACATGCGTACCACACAGCCACTAGTTATCAAAATTTGTAAACGCAACGTGATAACCTTTCTGTTTGGCTTAAACATTTTGTATGCTCAGAATAGCCATAGATGTTCCCATAATACACATTGTTAGAACTTTGATCATAAGGCTAGTAATTTGTTATTATGTGATTTTTGCCCACTAATGATATATGATGTACAAGAGCATGGAGAACTAAAATAACAGCAGAAACCATAGCCACCTAAGGTTTCATTCTATTCTTTTGTATTTAATTGCATGTGTTTGCATTCTTGGTTTCCTGTAGGTTTTCTGTATAACTCAACAGGTGCAGGATCTGCACAGTTTTCTCCAATTCTTATGTAGAAAAGGCACAGCATGCAGGTGAGCTTTTATTTAGAATAAATTTTACCATCAGAAGGTCTAATTGAACAGTCCTTATGCTGGGATAGATTGTTTTGAACATGCAAGGTTTTATTATGATACAGTTGTAAGTTTGGGCTTTGTTTATTCATTCTGACAATGTACTACGAAGTCTTATATTCTCACTAGTTATTCTGGACTCAAGAAAAAATTTTAATTCATGGATGTGCAAACATGAGTATGTGTTTGTGTGTGTGTGTGTGTGTTTGTGAGCACGCGCTTTGGTACATCTATCCCATTAGATAGATGGGGTCCTCAAGGGAGCTAAAATTGGAGACAAAGGCATACACAGAAGTGGTAATCAGACAAAGGACAACATAAGTTGAGCAATTTTAGGAGTCAAATGGAAAACAAAATTAGGGTGTAGAGTGGGTAGGGAAGAGTTTGAGAAGTGGGAGGTTCTGTTTTATGAACAGAAAATCAAGTTGGAAGGCAAATATGAGCACAAGACCAAAGAAGCTATGGTAGGAATTTGCATGTTGATATGGTTTGTCCATGTCCCTACCCAAATCTCATGTTGAATTGTAGTTCTCACAATCCCCATGTGCCCTGGGATGTACCCGGTGGGAGGTAATTGAATCATGGGGACAGTTACCGCCATGCTGTTCTTGTGATAGTGAGTGAACTCTCATGAGATCTAATGGTTTCATAAAGGGCTTTTCCCCCTTTTCTTGGCACTTCTCCTTCCTGCCACCATGTGAAGAAGGAGGTGTTTGCTTCCCCTTCTGCCATGATTGTAAGTTCCCTGAGGCCTCCTCAGCCATGTGAGACTGTGAATCAATTAATTAAACTTTCCTTTATAAATTACCCAGTCTTGGGCAGTTCTTTATAGCAGCGTGAGAATGATCTAATACGCATGGTATCTCCACATCCTAGTAAATAGTTCCATATGAGTCTAAAATAATTGGAGGTTTTAAGAAAAGCTTTAGGTCCACTTCTCCCTATTTCCCTGCATCCCCAAAACACTTATGTTTGGGTGAGAGAGGGAGGAGATACTTGAGCTGCGCTACACAGCACTGGCAATTAATTTCAGAGAAAATCCTAGACCCTGGTTTTTTCCAGAGTCTGGAATGGGTAGAAGTAAAATAATAATATAAGCTGATACTTATTGACTAACATATCTTTGTTGGGTCCTCTTTTAAGAGAAAGCGGCAAAAAAAATAATAAATTTTAATGTGGTTTTTGGACATGAAAAATGAGGTAAAGCTGAGTACCAATTGAGGACGGAGAATGATAAAGATATGCTTAGCATAGATAAATGATTGATGAAGGAGACTAAGGGAAGACAGAGAAGGGAAAAGTGTATTAGAAGAATTGGAGGAGGGAGTACAAGAAGGGTGTGGTTGCATGAGTCCTCTCAGTAAAAGCATGGCTCAAGTCCACAGTGTGGGTACACAGTATGAGGTAGCACTCAGAGCTTGAGCAGGAGGAGTGGAGTCTGTTTGGATTCCCCTGATCTAGACACCAATCACTGACATATTTATGGTCATTATATAACATGACCATTTAATTCAATGCGTGAATTGAATTGGATATAATAGGGTAAGGAATGGAATTGACATTGAGAGACTTGGAGAAGCATTTCAGATTCCGATCCATGTAAATAGATGAACAGATCCCAGGTACAAGGCTGCCTGCCCTCAAACCTTATCTGAGCAGTTATTGTGTCGTAGCTGATTAATATGGATGCCCCAGTGATGTTGGGCTGTTTGCGAGGAGCAAAGACTCTAGACAGAACTAGCAAAGAGGCACTCAGAATAAAGCTAGGAGAGGTGCCTTTTCTTTATATTTAAGTTACAACATACACAAACATGAACACCAGGACTAATATCCTTTATGGAGTAACTTCACCCCTTTTTTAAGTTTCGCATCAGATATATTCATAGAGAACAGTGAGGGGATCACTTCTGTAAAATAGTATTTAAGCAAAAAAGTAGGATTCAGGACTGGGATTCAGCAACATGATTTCCAGGAAGATGGATTAAACAAAATGGCACCATCTCAGTAAATGCTCATGTGCTCAGGGTAAATGTACAAGTTTGTTACGTAGGTAAACTTGTGTCATGGGGGTTTGTTGTACGGATTATTTTGTCACTCAAGAACTAAGCCTTGAATCCAATAGCTATTTTTTCTAATTCTCTCCCTCCTTTCACCCTCCAACCTGTGTCTGTTGTTCACGTCTTTGTGTCCACAAGTTCTCATCATTTCAGCTCCCACTTACAAGTGAGAACAAGCAGTATTTGATTTTCTGTTCCTGCGTTACTTTGCCAAAGATAATAGCCTCCAGATCCATCCATGATCCCACAAAGACATGATCTTATTCTTTTTTGTGGCTACGTAGTATTTCATAGTATATATGAACCATATTTTCTTTATCCGATTTTTCATTGATGGGCTAATTCTGCGAAGAATGTTATTGGTAGTTTGATAAAAAACAGTATTGAATCTATGCAACTCTTAATCCTTCTTCATTTCAGCAAACTCTCTGTTCATTTATTCATTGAGGCCTAGGGCTAATGACAGCTTCAGATTTACACTCTAGTCCTTGTGATTTTCCCACACCCTTCCCATGCTCTGTAATTAGTTGTTTGCAAATAAGTTTTCCTCAAAAGATCCTAATGTGAGTGAGCCATCTGTTTGCTGCTAGTGTCATGAATAATAGAATCTCTAAATTAAAAATAGCTTGTATAGTCACTGATTTTATTTGTGAAAGAAGATATATTCCAGAAATCATTTATTAACATATAAGAAATAGCATTCCAGAGACTCCTTAAATAATTCCTTGGTAGAATGAGGAATTATTTAAATAAATAAAATACAATATTTATGTTATTGAAATAAATTCTTGACTCACTTAAAACATTCCAAATAGTGTAGACTCATTTCCAGTGAAAAATATTTTATAAATATTGTATAGAAATATCATTGTTTTTGGCTATTGCCCTTCTAAGTCATTTATGTTTTTCAAGTATCACCTGAATCAGGATTAGGAAAACGAATGACTACTATAAAATGGTCAAGTTTGTGTTTAAGATTCATTTACCTGCAAACAGGATCATATAGCAAAGGTTAAATCAATAAGCAAAAATATCAAAATGAGGGGCAGCTTGATCAAAAGAATGTCTCAGTAACAACGGATTATCACAAGGAATGAACTTTAGAGACAAATAGGCTGGCCTAGAACCCAGGTTTGCTACTTAATACCTAGGTGAACTCAGACACATCACTTAACCTGTTCCATTGCTTATAAGAATGTAGATAATAGGACTATCATGCAGCATTGTTTGAATGATTAATTAAAAATGAAATGACTGATGGTACAATGTATTACAAAGAGCATAGGCTTTGGAGTCAAAACATTCGTGTCAACACTGGCTTTTCCACTTAGTAGCCATGTTCTTTTTTTTTTATTTTTATTTTTTATTAAACTTTAAGTTTTAGGGTACATGTGCACAATGTGCAGGTTAGTTACATATGTATACATGTGCCATGCTGGTGTGCTGCACCCATTAACTTGTCATTTAACATTAGGTATATCTCCTAATGCTATCCCTCCCCCTTCCCCCCATCCCACAGCAGGCCCCAGTGTGTGATGTTCCCCTTCCTGTGTCCATGTGTTCTCATTGTTCAATTCCCACCTCTGAGTGAGAACATGCGGTGTCTAGTTTTTTGTCCTTGAGATCGTTTGCTGAGAATGATGGTTTCCGGCTTCATCCATGTCCCTACAAAGGACATGAACTTATCATTTTTTATGGCTGCATAGTATTCCATGGTGTATATGTGCCACATTTTCTTAATCCAGTCTATCATTGTTGGACATTTGGGTTGTTCCAAGTCTTTGCTATTGTGAATAGTGCTGCAATAAACATACGTGTGCATGTGTCTTTATAGCAGCATGATTTACAATCCTTTGGGTATATACCCAGTAATGGGATGGCTGGGTCAAATGGTATTTCTAGTTCTAGATCCCTGAGGAATCGTCACACTGACTTCCACAATGGTTGAACTAGTTTACATTAAAAAGTCAGGAAACAACAGGTGCTGGAGAGGATGTGGAGAAATAGGAACACTTTTACACTGTTGGTGGGACTGTAAACTAGTGTAAGCCATGTTCTTTTAGTCACATTCATTATTTAACTTCTCTAATCCTCATTTATCTATCTGTATAATTATATGGGAAAATAATACCTAATTTATATACTCATTATAAGAATTTAAATGGACAGAAATTGAAGAATGCTATTTGAATCCAGGCATCAAGGTGCCAGAATACCGGAAGCCTTCATAGCAAGGCCTTTCTTTTATGTTTCAAGAGGGCAGAGTCTCATATTGGTTAAAGCATGTGACCTCTGATGTCAACCTGCCTATCATCAGTTATTGTCTGTGTGACATGTTCCTAAGCAAGTTACTTAATCTCAGTTTCCCTGCTTGAAAACTGTATATAATGATAGTACAGAACTCTTAGAATTATCATAAAAAGTAAATGACACAATGTTTCCAAAGCAGTTTATAGAGTAGCTGGCAGATTGAGTTAGCGTTCAATCAGTGTAATGTATGTATAAATAATAAAGATGGTATTCAGAAAATTAAACAAAAGAGGAGGAACACATAACTGTGTTGATTTTCAAGAATGTTATCATTTTGGTCTATCATCCTTCTAAGTAAAAAGGAATAGAGAATTGTATGTAATTATGTATAATTAACTGTGAATTTGGGGTCAGTAGAAATATATCTAGACATGATATTTGGAAAAATATAAAAAGACCAAAAAACCATTTTAGATCTAAAATTGTGTAATTACACATACACACACAAACTCCTACTAAATTTAGATTTATTTGGCTTTAGATTGCATAAAGAAGAAAAAGAAAATTTCAACCTCCCCCATGAGAAAAATTAATTTTACTTATTCTTGAGTTTTCATGTGAAAATACTATGATTCTTCATAGCTCTTATGAGAGACATAGAATGGTGCTAAACCTGATGTCTCTGAGGCCACCAGGAGCCATCTCCCTCTGCATGAGTGAGATGATGTTCATCTCAGAATAAAGATAATGCAATTCTTGAGCTTCCGTTTCTGTGTACGTATTTTACTGTATAATTTTTAATTGAGAAGTTTTCACATTGTTATTAATTAGGAAATAAATCTATCTCTAGGAATTCTGAAGGACAGAGACTCTTCACTTTGTTGATATTTACATATAGACCAGGGGAAAAGTAAACAGAGAATATAGTTTTCTTCTAGAGTTTTCTCTCATTTACTGTTTACCTCTTCCTTTTGTAGTTCCATGACTAGTTACTCCTCAGCAATCTGAGAACCTGCTCTTCATTAGGCATCTGTTATAATTTCAGTCAACTTTCTTGTGGCCTCTTCAATGTAGGGTCCCTCTTCAGTGTAGTGTCCCACATCTTTGTGCTTCTTGAGTCATTTCCTAGCTTGTGTATCATGATTCCCTAAGAGTTTTAAGTTACCTGTTTTATATTTGCCAAAAAATATGGTTTAGATCCTTGCTGACTAGATTTCTAGGGCATAATTCTGGCTTTAATTGCAATTTCATGATGTACATGGATGTAGACATTTGCTCTATATTGTAAACACAGACCTCCTTCAAGGACTGAAAAATCTTAAGTCTCCAGGGGTAGTCTTGATTGTTGTAAGAGGGTGATGACCAGAGCTTGAATCAGTTGTATCATCAGAGAAAGAATGCTATAGCTTAAAGGAAAACATATATAATTGAGTTTTTTTTTTAAATGGTTTTATTGTTTAGGGTTTAGAAAGAGAATACTTGGCTGGGCATGGTGGCTCACACCTATAATCCCAGCACTTTGAGAGGCTAAGGTGGACGGATCACTTGAGGTCAGTAGTTCAAGACCAGCCTGGCCAACATAGTCAAACCCCGTCTCTACTGAAAATACAAAAATTAGCCGGGCATATTGGTGAGCCTGTAATCAATTCTAGCTACTTGGGAGGCTGAGGTGGAAGGATCACTGGAACCCGGGAGGCAGAGGTTGCAGTGAGCTGAGATTGCGCCACTGCATTCCAGCCTGGGCAACAGAGCAAGACTGTCTAAAAAAAAAAAAAAAAAAGAAAAAGAATTCTTGATCATAATAGCACATAGAACATGTGTTTTGTTAATTTATCAACTTTTAATTTGAGATTTAAAAATTTACCCTATAGCTAAACTGGTCTCCTAAGAATCCTGGATAACACTATACATTGTCAGTTATGTATTTTAATTAATAATAATAATAATATATTTTCCATTTTTTTTCCTGGGGGAAAAAGCTTAAAAACAATTGCAGAGATACTTGTACAATTATATTAATGTAGGGGCCAGCCCACTCCTAAATATCCAGCCAACTTCCCTATAAAGTTAAAAGGCTTGGCAAGCCTTATGATTAGTCTGTGTTTGACACAGTTGTGGCCTTAATAATAAAAATTAGAAAATATCACATAGATTGTTTGGTTTTCATAAGTATTGTCTCCAACATTAAATATTAAGGCATTGGTATTTTGTAGACTGGAGAAAAACTACAGATGAATAGCATCAGTAATTACATAATGTCTTAATATTTGTGGGCAATAGACTATCAATCTCTGATGTGCTCACCTCTTACATTAGCTGCATAGCAATTGGTAGCTGATGACACTATACATTCTACTAATGCTTTCCTATGTGGAACTCTCCAACGACTTGCAAAGGGAAAATTCAATTATATCCGAGTCTATGAAAATGCTAAAGGGCAAATAACTTTGACAAATATATCTTATCACAGGCAAGTGTATTTACCAGGAGGTTTATAACTATTAAATTTTATCTTTGATGATGTCTAGCATCTTACCTAGATACTAGACACTCTGAAAACGAGATACGAGACACTCTGAAGCTGCTCAATTTTAATACTTATCACACTGCAGTGATGCTTCTCCTGGGTACTCTCTAGTCTAGGCTAATGCATGCTAGACGATGAGCTTGTTAAACAGAAAAATCTTTCCTTATATAGTTCAACCAAACTAACATCAACAGCTGATCTTTACATACCACCTACTATGTTCTAGACACGATTCTAGGTGCTTTGTATAAGCTAACCTACAGTCTTCTAATGCTGCTAAGGAATTTGTATTAATGTTAGTGTTAATCTATGTTTTACAGATAAGGAAACTAAAGCACAATTATGAAGGAACTGAATTCCCAGGAATTTGCTGAAGCCTCACAGCTGATTAAATATCTGATCCCAGTCCACATAGACTGACATCTGTGTTCTTAACCACTGTAAAATGCAGTATGTGCTTCTTAGTAGTTCACCAAACTTTGGTTGACCTAAGATAAATTATATAGTATTTCTTGTAATTAAATTGTACAGCTTCTGGATCCAGAACAATATTTGGAATTACCACATGGAGAAACCTTCCTTTCTTTCTGATTATTCCACAGGAGGAGAAAGTATTCACTTTTTTTCCTCTGGAAATTATAAATTTCCCTTTACATGCTTATGAAAATCTTATTCTTGACTGGCAGTTTGTAGAATCAGGTTGATATATATATATCGTAAAGACCATTATATTAATACCATAACTTGCTTTCAAATGCCTCATAATTCAACTGTGCTTACTTTTTAATGTGCCTGAAAAAGCGTTTAAAATGCATTAGATAGCACATTTCTTTAAAGGAATTGTATGATAAATTTCTTTGCAAAACAAGAATGTCTGACATCATACTATGAACTCATTTGTGGGACTGGATAGTCAAAATTACATTGCATTAAAATGAGATAATTATTTCATTAATTGACTACAAAACATATATAAACACAAAGTCGTGTTTCTATTTGTTCAGTGGTGTAAAGTACATTCTTCCATTGTAATAGACACACAGACAGAGAAAAAAATAAAATGTAAAGAATTGATTAAATTTACTGCTGCCAAGGATTATAGGCACTTCATTTCTTGTTAGTGAGCAATAAAGCTTATCCATTTTTAAACAGTAATTTGGCAATTTCTACATCAATTTAAAATATGCATGACACTTGAACCTAGAAAGTTTATACCTCAAAATCTTGAAGAAATTTTTATAAGATTGCACATGCATATGCATGGAGTTATGCATACATTTTTCAAGGGCACTTTGTTTCTTAAAGGCTAGAATTTGGCTTTATCAATTATAGGGCTTCGAAATTTGGATTTAGTGGAGAAACAATTCAGTCTATAGTAAACGGTCTCAAATTCACAGGGCTCATGTTAGGTTTAAAAAAGGTAAGTGTAGGAGAGGCAAAACTTCACCTCTACCCTCTAGTGTCCCAGCTGGGCCCAAGAATCAAATTGACATAAGACAATAGAAGAAAAGTGTACACATTTCATATAAGTTTTACTTGACATGGGAACACTCATAAGGAAATGAAGACCTAAAGAAGTTGCAAAACCTATGCACTTCTGTATTAGGTTGAAAAAAGAGAGGCTATGGTGGAAAAGTAACTAAATTGTGTGAGGAGGCTAAATAATAAGAATTATTTTAACAAGGTTTGTACGTAATAATCTTGACTATGACTCCCCATTGAAGAGTGTTTATTTTCTCCTGGTACAAGGAGGACATCATTCACACAGGAATGTTTTTTTCCCTGTTTTCAGGAAGAAACGGGGAAATTAGCATGTTCTTCTTGCATCTGCTGTTTTTCAAGTGCTATTAGCTTGAATTAATCCTTTTGTCAAAGTGGCATATTTTGGGGTGGCATATTCTGCCACTCTTCATAAGCACATAATTCACTTGGCACAGTGTAAACACTCAATACATTAGAGATGACAGTGTCTTTACTACAGCTGTTGGTTATGATTATTCAGCTTAACAATGAATCAAAGTCAAGCTATTCCAGGCTGCTCATACAATATCTCCCTGTATTCTGCAAAATATACTGTTTTGTTCTGCTTAGGCTATTTCTTCACTATCCTATAAATAACAAAACCCTTTATTCCTCTGTATATATGTATGTATGTATGTATGTATGTACATATATATGTGTTGTCTA
The DNA here is from genome assembly GCF_028885625.2 of Pongo pygmaeus. NCBI lineage: Eukaryota > Metazoa > Chordata > Mammalia > Primates > Hominidae > Pongo > Pongo pygmaeus. The sequence continues at coordinate 39,987,963 of NC_072388.2, read as the reverse complement.
ATATTGTTATTTTCCTAGCATCAAATAAAAACAAGTCTGGACTTAGATAAGGAGGGTTTATTTGAAGACTGTTGCAAGACTGGGAAAGGGATGATTACAATAGGGTGAGAGGAACCACTGCAATAGAGAGAATACTCTGACCAGAAGACCTGCAAGTTATCTCAAAGGTCATGGAGAAAAGGGGTTTTCTTTTATAGGGAAAGGTAAACAAAGCTATAAGAATCCTGGTGAGAGGAAGCGGGACAACTGGGTGTTGTGATAGGATAATTGGTTGGGGAATATCCTTACTTGCAATCAGCTGATTCTTGGAATGGGCCCTTACAAAGCTCAGGGTGAGGATGGGTCACAGTTTGTGAGCCTGGAAGAAGGGGAGAAACTTATGTTTGGTCAAGTCAAGGAGCATTTTGTCCTGATTGGTCAATAGGGAAAAAACATCTCAGATAATTATTTATGAATCAAAGAATGAAAATTTGGAGGGTCTGTGTCTGGCTGTGCCTTAAGTAAAGAAGTAGGACATCCATGGTTATTATCTAAATCACATGGGGGAGGATGATTATTTGAAGCAAGTTGTTTCCCAGAAAACAGAAGGATGGGGATCTTCTTAACAGTTGCTCTTTTCCAGGAGCAAAGGACTCAGGCAGGAAAATTTAATCTTGTCACTAGAAATATTCTCTCGTTTCCCTTTCACCCATATAAATCTTAATCTCTTTCAAAAGGTTCACTTCCTTCATTAGATCTTACCAAAAATATCCCACAACTACACTAGTTTATAAAAACCAAGTCCTAGGTTGGAGTATGAAGAGTTAAAATTCTGACATGCTTTTTTTTTTTTTTTTTTTTTTTTTTTTTTGACTTCTCTACTAGAGAGTAAGGTTCTGGGAGAACCTTTGATTTCTTGTATCTCTTCAACTTCCTTACCTTGTAGGATGTGATGCTCCTCATACTCACTATTGTTTTCTTCAAGTGTGTGGGTTCTAGAATCAGATGGTGCAGGTGGGAGAGCTACTCAAAACATCCTATCTAGGTAACCTTGGATAAGTTACTTAGGTTCTTTGTGCTAGAGTTTACTCATATATAAAATAGAAAAGAAAACCAGTAATAACTATCTAATTGGATTATTGTATGGATTATAAGTGTTCAGAATATTTTCTATCACATTGTTAAGTGCTCAATAGATATTAGTCAGCTTTTAACATGTTATAAGTACAGATTTTGAAAACAGAATGATGTTACCCTTATTGAATTCCAAGTGATACATGCAGTAGATTTATTTGTGTTCTACAAACTTTTTTTTAAAAAGAGGGAGAGCACTCTATGGTACAAGACAAGCAAATTAGTCCTCTTAACACTCTGAAAGTCTTCCTAAATATTGGTCCTTTTTATTTTTTTACAAGACCAATGAATATGAACATCCTCCTTGTCCTCCTTGTCTCCTGTATGTAATTTACCATTATAGTATCACATAACATAATAAAATAAATATAATTATTACCATTATTATTGGGGTCAGACCACAGATTTGGCCCTCTGAGTCCTCTGGCTCTTTGTCTAGTCTTCAGGAACCTACCGGGCTATTTATTGACATAAGAACTAATCTCTCACTTTCTTTCCTTTCTCTTGACACTCTATCAACAAACCAAATGGTGTCCTTCATTTTGTTCATTTTATTCCCCTGGTTTCCTGATCATGATCACCATGTCTACTTTATCTTGATATGTTTAATACAGGAAAAAGTTATGTATTTATTCATATTACCATCTAATAAGAAGAATATAGTAACAATACAAAGTAGGAAGATGAAGGGAAATTGTGTAAAAATGATATAAGGGAGAGGACTGGTGAACAATAAAGACTGACAAAGATAATGCCATCTAGCAAAAGCACATGGAAATTGACAACACTGTTCTTACCCACATGATCTTTTATGAAAAGAAAAAATAAGGAAAAGAAAAAACTTAAAAACACAAAAACAAAAAAGACGTTTAGGCAAAGCTAATTCTATTGACATGTTTTCTAAAGTTCTTCTTCTTGTCTATTCTTAACAATTCTGCCCTAGAAGTTATTTCCCACTGGAAACAAATCTACCATATGACTTTTCTCTTAAAGACTTATTTTATAATTTCTTATTAACAGAAATAGCAGGAGAATAAGGCATTAGTACTATTTTCAATAAATCATTTTCTTATCAAATATAAAACATTTTCCACAAATATTTTCACTAAAATTTTACCTATCTAGCCTCCCATCCCATGATCTAAATCTGTCCCCTGCCCTCCTAGTTCCATCCCCAATCTGTTTAGTAAGGTGACTGTGTATGTCAGAGCAGGTGTGACAGTAGACAATCCTTCCACGCTGCTTGAATAATCGAGTTTTGGCCAGTCCTTTAAACACATACTGAGATAGTGAGGAGCCAGATGAAAAGTACAGACTATGCCACAAAAAATGGATTAACACAAACTTAGTGATTTGGCCCATGACCTTCCAACTCAACGTTCTGCAGGTCCAGCTGGAGACGATATGTTTCATTGGCAAGCCACAATTATGGAACCTAATAACAGCCCATATTAAGACTGTGTGTTCCTTTTGAAAATTCACTTTCCTATAGACTATCCCTTCAAACCACATGAGGTTGCACTTAGAAAAAGAATTTATCAACCAAATATTAATAGTAATGATAGCATTTGTCTAATATTCTAAGATTAAATCTTCTGCTTTAACTATTTTCTGCTTTAACTATTTCTTCTGCTTTAACTATTTCTAACATTCTCTTATTCATTTGTTCGCTACTATGCAATCCCAACCCAGATGACTTCTATGTGCCAGAGATTGCAGGGAACAATAAGACAAACAGAGATAGGTACAAAAGAATATCTCGAAAATGGACTTAGAAGTATGCCATGTGATGCTTCCTTAAAGTCAAAATGAGGTGCATTGTAGCTCAAACATTAAAATATTGTTCAAATGTTTATAATTAACATTATACACACTAAATTATTGTTCTTTTATACATACCTAACAAGCTCAAAACAGAATGTCTAATCAAAAGGAACTAAAGATTAATTTTGATTTTGCATAATTAAGTGGTCCTTTATCATTTCAAAGATGCTTCCTTAATTGCCTTATTTATTTTACACATGAAGTACAGAGGTAGAAAGAATCAGGGACACATTACCTTATTTCTCTGTTTTGCACTGCCAATTTATGGTAAGCTCAAATAATAACTCAGGTCTTCTTACTGTCTCGCAAAACTTGAATGCCAGTTGCGGTATGCAAATTATTCAACTCATTTTTCTTAAAATAGTTTATTCTCTGAAATTGGTCCAGTTTGTGAATATAGCCAGACCCTCAAATTGTTTTGGTACTAAAATGCATGGACTTGGATTATTTAAATCGCTTTAAAATTTGCTCAGCTCATGGCTGCATGTTTCCCTTTTATATACCAATGTTTGTGATGAGAATAATAATGAAATATTCTGCTCCAAAATGTCTAAATTGCCTCTAATATATTTGAAAAACCTTGAATTAATGAAAAAGTCTTTAAAAAATATATTTCTAAGAGGAAATCCTGCTTTTCTTTCTAAGACATTGTTTGTTCCAAATGAGAAGAGTTTCTACCAGGTTCTTGGCATGCTCACAGTACTATAAAGAAACCAGTCAAGATCAATGGAACAGAACAGAGCCCTCAGAAATAACGCCACATATCTACAACTATCTGATCTTTGACAAACCTGAGAAAAACAAGCAATGGGGAAAGGATTCCCTATTTAATTAATGGTGCTGGGAAAACTGGCTAGCCATATGTAGAAAGCTGAAACTGGATCCCTTCCTTACACCTTATACAAAAATCAATTCAAGATGGATTAAAGACTTAAACATTAGACCTAAAACCATAAAAACCCTAGAAGAAAACCTAGGCATTACCATTCAGGACATAGGCATGGGCAAGGACTTCATGCCTAAAACACCAAAAGCAATGGCAACAAAAGCCAAAATTGACAAATGGGATCTCATTAAACTAAAGAGCTTCTGCACAGCAAAAGAAACTACCATCAGAGTGAACAGGCAACCTACAAAATGGGAGAAAATTTTCGCAACCTACTCATCTGACAAAGGGCTAATATCCAGAATCTACAATGAACTCCAACAAATTTACAAGAAAAAACAAACAACCCCATCAAAAAGTGGACGAAGGACATGAACAGACACTTCTCAAAAGAAGACATTTATGAAGCCAAAAAACACATGAAAAAATGCTCATCATCACTGGCCATCAGAGAAATGCAAATCAAAACCACAAGGAGATACCATCTCACACCAGTTAGAATGGCAATCATTAAAAAGTCAGGAAACAACAGGTGCTGGAGAGGATGTGGAGAAATAGGAACACTTTTACACTGTTGGTGGGACTGTAAACTAGTTCAACCCTTGTGGAAGTCAGTGTGGCGATTCCTCAGGGATCTAGAACTAGAAATTCCATTTGACCCAGCCATCCCATTACTGGGTATATACCTAAAGGACTATAAATCATGCTGCTATAAAGACACATGCACATGTATGTTTATTGCGGCATTATTCACAATAGCAAAGACTTGGAACCAACCCAAATGTCCAACAATGATAGACTAGATTAAGAAAATGTGGCACATATACACCATGGAATACTATGCAGCCATAAAAAATGATGAGTCCCCTTTGTAGGGACATGGATGAAATTGGAAATCATCATTCTCAGTAAACTATCACAAGAACAAAAAACCAAACACCGCATAGTCTCACTCATAGGTGGGAATTGAACAATGAGAACACATGGACACAGGAAGGGGATCATCACACTCTGGGGACTGTTGTGGGGTGGGGGGAGGGGGGAGGGATAGCATTGGGAGATATACCTAATGCTAGATGACGAGTTAGTGGGTGCAGTGCACCAGCATGGCACATGTATACATATGTAACTAACCTGCACATTGCGCACATGTACCCTAAAACCTAAAGTATAATAATAATAAATAAACATAAATAAATAAATAAATAAATAAATAAAAAGAAACCAGTCAAAATCTTCATGAAATTGCTTTTTTACCAGTCAGTGAAAACCAACTCTGAAAAGGTCATTTTTATTTTGTTTTGTTTTGCTTATCAAGATTAATCTTTTTTTAGAATGTAACCTTCAGTCTATTTTGTCAATATAGCTATCGGAGATAGGAAAATATTATGTTATTTTATTTTCTGAATTATAGGAGAAACCTGATTTACTTATTGAATAAATACATGAAAGCTAGAGGAGGACAACTAATGAACAGTTGATTCAGGTGAAACATGACTTTTAGTGATTGGGAACAGTCTTATGAGTTAGTTCCCCTATGTTAGCTCTAATGTCTTTTCTCCCTTCATCTTTCTCACTCTCCCTTATTCTGTTATTCTGTTACTGTCTTTATTCCTTCCTTTCAAGCCATCTGTTGTTGCAATATTTCCAACCATAGAAGGCCCAGAGTCCCAGTTTATGGTTACCAGTCACATTTCTCTTCAGCTGATTAGCCACCGCTCACTGACTTCAGTCAATGTTATTCTTACTTTTTTTTTTAACTTTTATTTTAGGTTAAGGGGTACATGTGCAAATTTGTTATAAGGTAAATTGTGTGTCACAGCGATTTGGTGTACAGATTACTTCATCCCCCAGATAATAAGCATAGTACTTGATAGGTAGCTTTACGATCCCCACCCTCATCCCACCCTCCACGCTCAAGTAGGTCCTAGTGTCTGCTGTTCCCTTCTTTGTGTCCATGTGTACCCAACATTCAGCCCCCACTTATAAGTGAGACTATGCGATATTTTGTTTTCTGTCCCTGTGCTGCTTTGCCTAGGATAATGGTCTCCAGCTCCATCCATGTTGCTGCAAAGGATATGGTCTTGTTCTTTTTAATGTCTACATAGTATTCTATGGTGTATGTGTACCACATTTTCCTTACTAGTCTACCGTTGATGGGTGTTTAGATTGATTCCATGTCTTTGCTATTGTGAATAGTGCTGTGATGAATATATGTATGCACGTGCCTTTATGGTAAAAAATTTGCATTTCTTTGGGTATATACCCAATAATGGGATTACTGGGTAAAATGATAATTCTGTTTTAAATTATTTGAGAAATCTTTAGACTGCTTCCAACTAATGAACTAATTTACATTTCTACCAGCAGTGTATACGCATTCCTTTCTCTCTAAATCCTCACCAGCATTTGTTATTTTTTGACTTTTTAAAAATAGCCATTCTGACTGGTGGGAGATGGTAATTCATTTTGGTTTTGATTTGTATTTCTCTAATGATTAATCATGTTGAGGATATTTTCATATGCTTGTTGGCTGCATAAATGCCTTCTTTGGAAAAGTGTCTGTTCTTGTCTTTTGCCCACTTTTTAATTGATTTGTTTTTGCTTGTTAACTTAAGTTCCTTATAGATTCTAGATATTAGACCTTTGCCAAATGCATATTTGCAAATATTTTCTCTCATTGTGTAGGTTGTCTGTTTTCTCTATTTTTCTGCAGTACAGATGCTCTTTAGTTTAATGAGGTCACATGTTTCAATTTTGTTTGTGTTGCAGTTGCTCTTGGCATCTTTGTCATGAAATCTTTGCCAGGGTCTATGTCCAGAATGGTATTCCCTAGGTTATCTTCCAGGGTTTTTATGATTTTTATAGTTCTAGGTTTTTACATTTAAGCCTGTAATTTATTTTGAGTTGATATTTGAATATGCTGTAAAGAAGGGGCTCAGTTTCAACCTTCTGCATATGGCCAGCCAGTTATCCCAGCTTTGTTTATTGTATATGGATTCCTTTCCCCATTGCTTGTTTTTGCCAACCTTTTTCAAAGATCAGATGGGTGTAGGTGTTGGGCATTATTTCTGGGCTCCCAATTCTGCTCCATTGGTCTATGTGCCTGTTTTTTTGTACCGGGACCATGCTGTTTTTGTTATTGTCAGTTTGTGGTATAGTTGGATGCCAGGTAGTGTGATGCCTCCAGCTTTGTTCTTTTTATGCTCAGAATTGCCTTGGTTATTTGGGCTCTTTTTTTTGGTTCCATCTGAATTGTAGACTAGTTTTTTCTAATTCTGTGATGAATGTCACTGGTAGTTTGACAGGAATAGCACTCAAGTTTTAAATTGCTTTGGGCATTTTAACAATACCAATTCTTCCTATCCATGAGCACATAATGTTTTTTCATTTGTTTGTTTCATCTCTGATATCATTGTAGAGATCTTTCACCTCTCTAGTTAGCTTTATTCCTACGTATTTTATTCTTTTGTAACTATTGTGAATGAGATTGCATCTTTATTTGGCTCTCAGCTTGGATGTTGTTTATATATAGAAATGTTACTGACTTCTGTACCTTAATTTTGTATCATGAAATTTTGCTGAAGTTGTTTATCAGATCAAGGAGCTTTTGGGCAGAGACATGGGTTTTCTATGTATAGATTACATCGTCCTCAAACAGAGATATTTGACTTCCTGTCGTCCTATTTGGGTGCCTTTTATTTATTTACCTTGCCTGATTGCTCTGGACAGGACTTCCAGTACTATGTAGAATAGGCTGGTGATTCTTGTCTTGTTCAGGTTTTCAAGGGGAATTCTTCAAGCTTTTGCCCATTCAGTATAATATGGTTGTGGGTTTGGCAAAGATGGTTCTTATGGAAAATATTATTTTAAATGCTGTATGAACAGTGACTATGTCCCCAATTAAAGAGAATGGTACTTTGTTGTGTGTCTCTCTTTAAATGAAGAAAACAACTCACTTCCATAGAAGCAGTTGTAGCTCTCAAATATGAAAATATAAGCATTACTCTTGATGCCTGATCAGGACCTAGGCACCATTTATTTTCCCATCATAGATAAATAAATAAGGTGCTGTGGATGGGTGGTAGAGAAGAGGTGTGAGTAGACAGAGACAAGCAAGGGGGTGGGAATTGACTTGTACTAAAAAGACAATCATCTAAATGTCAGTGCCTGCATGTATATATAAAGCATATATTATTTTAAATCTGATTATTTTGGATCATGTGCCCAAAACAAGAGTGATTAATTTGTTGTTTTTAATCTTAAGGTTAGTAGATTCTATTTTCCATTTAAACATATACATATGACTGGGTATTTTTTTAGTTTGAAGTTATTTCTATGTGAATGTATGTCACATAGCATATATTGTTTACTCATGACAACTCCTCACTCCCGATCCTGGTTGTACTCAGCTCTCCTCCTTCTCCTTGTTCATATCAGGCAGCAAACATGGTCAGAGAAAAAGGCAAAATTGTGCCCATTGGTCTCACTTTAAATTAATGCACAGTGACCTACCTATTTGGCCTTTAGCACTGCCTAGGAAGTCTAATACATTTCTTAGTTGTTGTTTTTTTTTTTATGCTCCCAATCTGAGACTACTATTTTGCCTCCTTTCCCCTAAGTCCTTCCTCGTGCTTCCTCCTTCCTCGTGCTCACTCCCTGTAGTTATTTTGCCTTCTGTTTCACTGAGAAAATAGAAGAAAGGAAATTATTTATACACATTCCCATACCTCATTACTCAATCTAGTCATATTTCCTCTCTGCCCTCATTTCTGTTATTTTTATTTAAGACCATTTATATTTAAGAACAACCCTTCATTCAGTCACACCAGCTCTCATCCACTCAAGTATGACACTTAAGCAATAGACCCCTTCTGTATTCCGCAACATCAAATTTTCCACTCCAATCGAGTTATTCTCATGATCATTCAAACATGATGTAATACTATCCATGTTAATTAACAAAAACCTTGAACACACATATATCTCCAGATACCACCCCATTTCCCTGCTAATTTTAAAGCAAAATTTATTAAAAGATTTGTTAGATTTTCTATTTATAATTCCTTTCATTCAGCGTTGAAACTTCTCTAATTAGGCTTTTTTCTCACAACTGCAATGAAGCAGATTTTGTCAAAATCACCACTGGCTGTTATGTTAATTTCTGGTTCTCAATCTACAGTTCTCATCTTCTTAATCTATTGACTTTATTACTTTCTCCTTCTTCATACAGGATCTAGACAGGGTTCTCTTCTTGTTCTCCTCATACTTCATTGGCCATTTTTCTCTAGTCTTATTTATGAATTCCTCCTCACCTTCCTATGAATGAATATTGGTGTGCCCAGGTCTAAGTTGCTGACAGTTCCCTTTTATCCTCACTCTCTTAATGATCTCATCATATGGCTTTAAACATTGTCTATGTCTCGGGGGAGGGTTGGTTGGTTGTTTGTTTTTCAAGACAGGGTTACTCTGTTACCCAGGCTGGAGCGCAGTGGCATGATCTCAGGTCACTGCAACTTCCACCTCCCAGGTTCAAGCGATTCTTGTGCCTCAGCCTCCGGAGTAGCTGAGATTACAGACATGCACCACCATGCCAGACTAAACTTTGCATTTGTGGTAGAGACAAGATTTTGCCATTTTAGACAGGCTGGTCTTGAACTCCTGGCTCCAAGTGATCCACCCACCAAAGTGGCTTCCCAAAGTGCTGGGATTGCAGGCATGAGCCACTGCGCCTGGCCATCATTTATTTTAAGAACACGTGATTCCAGACTTCTAATTTAACAACAGCGTTGCATTTCCAATTGTTTATTTAATTCTATGCAGTTTCTAATATGCATTTCAAACATCACATTCTCAGATGTATTTTTTATTTCACAACTTCTCTCCACCTATTTTTCCATAATCTTATCCATCTCTTTAACTTTAATTCCTTTCTTACAGATGCTCAGGGAAAATCCCTGGGATCCTCTTTTACTCTTCCTTTTTAAAAAATCATACCCATAAATCTGTCACAAGTGCTACAATTTACAGCCTCAAAGCATATACAGAATTTGGCCATCTCTACAACATCCACTTTTACTATTTTTGTCCAAAATCATTTCTCTCCTTGCTTCTGCTTTTTTCTTCTTAAGTCTCCGTAAGCTCAAACTAGAAGGTCCTATTAAAACAAGCCAGATCCTGTCACTTCTCTTCCTCAAATCCTGTAATGGCTTCTTATTTATCTCAGACTGAGAGCCATAGATTTTAGAATAGCTGACAAGGCCCTTCTGGAACTTCTCTGCTCTATCTCTTACAATCTTTTCTTCAAACCCTGCACTCTTGCACACTGGAGTGATTCAACAAATATTTATTGAGCCCCTAGTATAAGGTCAGCACTTTAAAGATAGTACAAAGTAGTAAAAAGCGTATCTTTTTACTACTCCTCCTTGTTTTTCCTCAAATATAACATACCTGCTACACTGGATCTTTGCATTTGCTAGTTATGCCTGTAAACTCTCTATTATTGTTTGGGCTCAGAAGATGGTACACCAAAGTGTGATACTTTGGCATGCTGACTACTTTGAACTGAAGGAGATGGGAAGGCCTCAGAAACAGCTTCATAAGCAAAGTCTGTCTCTGATCTTTCTCTGCCTTCTTATTTTCTGCCCCTCTTACCAACCCCCACAAAAGTGAGTCATAAAAACCAGAATTATTATTTCCTAAGGTGAGTCATAGAAACTAGAACCTCTCTTTCCCAAAGCAAACCATTCAACCTAGAAATATGCTCTTTCTCCTGCCTTTCTGTGTAGAAGTTGCCCATAGAGAAATTCTCTGACTTACCTTGTCTGATAGTAAGTCTTAAGACCCTAATTCCAGAGGAGTCCTGTCCCCTACCTAGGACGAAGAAATGCCACGCAGAGAGGCCATAAAGCATCTGAATGGACAGGCCTTACCAGATTTTCCTCCTCAACCTGCTACCATTAGATGTATCCTCTTCTCAATCAGATTTCTATATGGCTTTTCATTCTTTATTGAAGCTATGAATAAAAATAGACAGTTTTCCCTAGGTCTTTGGGTCTTCATTTCTGAACACTCCCATATCACATAAAACTTTGATTATATAAATTTGTCATTCTTTTCTCTTGTTAACCTGTCTTTTGTTACAGGAGTGTTGGCTGTTATTGTTATGATAGGTGAGGAAAGTATTACATCATCATATAGTCATATGGATGGCTCCCTTCCCTCCTCTCATCTTTGCTGCAGTAAAGGCTTCACTGATCTCACTTCTTTCTCATCCCCTAGCAGTATGCCCTACACTTTAGCTCTCCTTTGTTTTTCTTCATATCACTCATCACTAACCAACATGCTCTATATTTAGCTTTTTTTATTTGGTTATTTAGTATCTCCACCCATTAGAATATATTATTTTTTTTTCTGGCAATAAAATGGGATAGAAAAAGAAAAGGAAGAATAGATTTATAAGTTATTTTTAAAAGCAGGGATATAAATAATGCAGATGAAAAATTTAAAGCTACGTTTATTACAACATTTTTCATTTCACTGTTTTGTTCATATACCACTTTCCCCAAAATCAAGTCAACAGACCCCTACTTGGCTTATTTAGATTTACTTGTGAACAATACTTCATTAACACAAATGGTTTACTTGGCTTTTTAGGGACTCATAGCAGAATAGTGCTAAATAAAATCTTTCTGATTACTTGATTATCAAAATATTATCCAAATCCAAGCACAGTGCATACAGCCAAAACGTTGTTTATGCTTATTGAGAATTGGAGTCATTGCTGGGAGAATCCAAGTAGCTCTCTATGCTATTCATGGATAAGAGCCAACCTTAATCTAGTTGCTGGCTGGATTCATCACCCCAAAGTATTTCTACAGAGTCTATTGCAATCAGAGTCTATATTTAAATTTATATTTATATTTTGTTTATTTGTTACATGTCATAAAAATCTTGTATATAATTTTCAGCCTTTGTTATCTGAAGTAGTCATCTTTTCATTAGGAAAGCAGAGAAGTAGAAATCATGATTGGAAATTGGATTGCTTATGAGGCTAATGTTCATGAAGCTCTCATTTCATTGGAGTTGTGTGACCTGCCATTTGGCAAAACCATCAACAACCTTGGATATGTTTTGAAATATGATTTTATCATAATATTATCTTAAAATATATTTTTTAAATTTAAAAATTATATTCATGAAACAAATATTGTTCCAGTATGTTTTAACATATTAGCACTTTAGTACTTGATGGAGAAAAAAAGTCTAATTTCTTATCTTAGCGTTGAGGATCTTCCAAAACATGCCCTCAATCTATCTTGCAGTCTTCTAACCCACAACTTACCCTAAAACTGTCAGGGATTTTCACTATTTCTCAAATACTTGCTTTGCTTTCATGTTACTCAGCCTTTGTGTGTGCTATTGTTTTTTCAGTCCCCTTATACATTTTTTGGTCTACTCATCTTTGAAGTCTGCAGTCACATTTCACTTCCTTTAAAGAATATTTACTGATTTTTCTTCTTACTTACTTTTCCTCTGAATTATTTTACTATGTTTTCACAAAATTTTGCTGAAATGTATCTGCTTATACTAATCACAAACTGATTTGAATTAGGTGAACTAAAATACATTTTTAGTAAATATTTCTTCCTTACCAGACGATAGCTACCTTGAGGAAAAGAGTGACTTCTTAGTAGGCATTTCAATACCTACTAAAGTCTAGCACAGTGATTCTCAAATAGGAGATGATTTTGCCCCCCCAGGAGACTTCTGAGAATGTTTGGGGACATTTTTATTGTTATGACTTGGGGGAGGGGGTGAAGTGACACTGGCACTTAGTAAGTAGAGGCCAGAGATACTTCTAGACATTCTACAGCACACCGGATGTCTGTCGCAACATTGTCTGGTCCAAAATGTTAATAGTGCCAAGGTTAATAAGCCCAGCATATGCCCACCTGTGGTATCTACCATATTCCTTCTTATGAAATATGTTCATCAAATTTAGGATATCTGAACAGTTCTGCCAAAATTTCTTTTAGTTTGTTTTTCTGTTATACATTTTCAATGATCATCTTCATTTTCATACAATTTATTAGGACTTACGACTCTAAGTTAGTTCCCAGCTTTTTCTCTTGCTTTACCACTCTCCTACAAGCTTAACGGTAGCAAAGAGAGGGTGAAGATTAAGAGAACGTAGTTGTGCAGTACACTGACCTATAAAAAAATTGTGATGGTCTTCTCTACAACCTACTGAGCTGCATGCCTCACCTTGTCATTCCCATGATAGGAGACAACCTATAGCCTCACTTGTTCCGTTCATGGCAGTAAGTTCAGCCATTTTATTTCCCTGAAGATTCCCCAGACTGTAAGGTTATAATATTTTTTAGTATAACATAAGAAGAATGCAAAGTAGAAATATGTAAGATTAACCAGTCAAAAGATCTTGTGCACATGTGGGCTATAGTTAAAATTAATGTACTGTATTCAAGAATTTTGCTAAATGACTAGATTATACCTACTCTTGTCATGTTGGGGGAGGGGGATGAGTAACTATGTAAGATGATGGATATGCTAACTTGTTTCACTATAATAACACTTTTACTATATATGTATGTATCTTAGAACATCATGTTTTATACTTTAAATAGATACAATAAAATTTATTTTTAAAAATTAAAAAGTTTTAAAATAAAAGTATAAAATTCTTTAACAGAACTACTCAAAAGAAACAAACCACAGAACAAGACTAGAGGAAAAACATTGTGGGAAATTGACCTTGGATTTCTGACCTTGTATTTCTGACCTGGAAAGGAGAAGAGGGAAAGAGAAGTCTCTGATTATTGCTCCCATTACTCTCTTGTTCCCCCAAGCCCCCTGCTCACAACTATCACATCACCTTAATTATTTTGTATGCTTTTTTCCAAGTCTTCTGAACGTAGACTTTGCTTCCTCCTGATCTCTTAATTTCTCTTCTGGGTCTTGGTCATCCCACTTCGTTTTACTGAAATATCTTTCTGTTTCCTTTGATTATTTCTTCAACTCTTATTTAGACTTTAGGAGTATGCCTAACTATTAAGTCAAAGAAACCTTCCCTGGTTGCCCACACCTCTTAAATGAGGATTAAATGTCCTTCTAAGTAGTCTCTTAGCCCTCAGTGCTTTCTCCTAACAGAGCACTGAACACACTGAATTACTTTCTGATTCCCTCCGTGAGGAGAGGTATCGTGTCTTCCTTTCAGTGCTAAAATAATTATTTTTTGAACAAATGGTTAAGAGGAACAAAATAATGAATGAATAATACAAGTCATACTGAGTATCAGTTGCAGGCTTTTGAAGTACTGAACAGTGAGGTCCACGGAGGAAATGTCCAAGGAGTTATTCTGCTCTTTTAGGCCTATGTGAGAGGTAAATATTTAATAACTGGAAAAAAAAAAGGAAAAGAAAAGGGCTGGTCATGGTGGCTCACACCTGTACTCCTAACACTTTGGGAGGCCGAAAAGGGTGCATGGTTTGAGCCCAGGAGTTCGAGATCAGCCTTGATAACACAGTGAAACCCTGTCTCTAGCAAAAATACAAAAATTAGCAAGTCTCATAACCCGGACTCAAGATAAATAAATAAATAAATAAACAGATTAATGTGTTTTAAAAATGCCATTATGTCACTCTATTTCCCATGTGACAATATTGCCTTGTTTGTTATGTAACTTTCTTTTTTTTTATATTAGCTGTGAGCTTTTAATAAATGGCCTTTGTTGAGGGAATTTCCTTCTGTACTTATTTTGCTGAGAGTTTTTATGTTTTAAAATCCTGAATGGATATTGAAGTTATCAAATCTTTTTTCTGCATCTATGGAAATGATCATTTGGTATTTACCTTTTATTTATTTACCTTTTTGAGGGTGAATAGTTTGTTTCTTTATGCACTGACTATTACAGAGGGTATAAAAAGAGGTGTTTTTACTAATATGCACAATGTTTTTATATAAAATGTTACTATACCATGCAGTAATGTGTGAAAAAAATGAATGTGACAATATTCAGTTAAGAGAAGTTCTGTTTCTGAGACAATTCTTTTTTATTTATTTATCTATTTATCTATCTATCTATCTATCTATATTTATTTTACTTTAAGTTCTGGGATACATGTGCTGAACATGCAGGTTTGTTACATAGGTATACATGTTCTGCAACTAACTTTCTATTTGAAAGAAATATGGCAAAAATTTCAGTTTCTTGTATCCCAGTATCTCTGCAAAATAAATTGACCAAAAAAAAGTAATATTCTATCTGACACTAACTACTTGGAAAATTTATGTAAAATATAAGAGTTAACATAAATGTAAAATGAGAGCTTATGAGCTGATTCTCCATAGCTACATCCTTTTGTGAAGGCATGGGTATTAATCATAAAATCTAAGAACTGTAAGACAACTCTTGTATCATCTTATCCTTTACTTTTATCCTACAAAATTATAATAATCACTTCCATGGAATAAACAAAATATATTGAATAGTTGGAGACACCCTTCAGTGGGAAGCAGTGGTTGAATAGTTGTAAACGCAGATGTTATTCTCAACATGGTATGCAGTAACCTTGAAGTGGCTTGACATCAGACACAGCAAAGGTATTTGATTTCTCATCCTAACAGCAAATAATGCTGAGACTTAAGCTGACGAAACACTGTAGAATAGTATAGTAGGATATGAACTGTCCTGATGATGTCCTGATGATTTAGGTAGAAGAGGTTAACTCCCAGAAAGAGTCATCTGCTCCCAGGTGTAGAAAAGAAATGGGGCTCATGTGAAGGACCGATCCCTTCCACTGAACTGTTCTTAAGCACTCAGAACAGGTGCTGCTTATTTCAGGTTCAGTGGTAAAGAGCTAAGATTATATAAATAGATGCCAAAAATGAGCACAGTGGAAATGTTGTAAAGCCACCTGATGTTTAATGTAATATAATCATATCTTCTTCTGGGAACTCTCAACCCACATCTCTTCACAAAACCTGGGAATACTTCGCATAGAGAAGCAATACTCTTACAGCAGCAATAGTATTTGAATTCTCTGAGAGTACTGTGAGCCTTCTAAGAGGGCTCATCGATCAGGAAGAGTCATAACAGTCATGCACTAAGAAAAAGATGATGCCAGCTGAAAAAATCTATCCCATTGTGAATCAGAGGAAAAAATGGCAGTTCAAAAGACTGAAACCCAGGGTAGACATTGAAGTTTTCATTTTTATTTTATTTTTCACAGTGAACTAGAACTCAAGGTGGTAAAAATTTTAATTACACCTAATAGCAATATCTATATCCTCATTTCAAGATCCTAGTGCCCTGGGTCAGCAAACCAGGAGCAGCAATTGTAATGAAACACTGCTTTACCCTGGCTTATTTTTGAATAGGCAATGAAAACAAGGTTCAGAGGTGGGGGCAAAAGATGGGCAATTAGACAGCCAGAAAGTACTTCTCTAAACCTGAGAAACCAAAACACCAAGTAAACCATCACACTTTCAAGAGATCTTTTGAGAAAAAACACTGAAAGTCAATGGAGAGGTAATGCAGACAAGAGGTGGATGTTTCAGGAAGCTAGGAAGCATGCAGAGTTGCCAAGTACCAGGACCAGCTTCCAGCCATGAAGAATTCCTAAAAAAGGGATAAGTGAAGAACCTGCAGGGCAGCACACTCCTGCTGTGGACCTCTGGGAGTCTACTCCAGGAGATTCCACAACCCTCATAGACATTTGAATTGGCAGGGGGAACCGCTCAGAGAGGAGGCAGAGACAAAGCTGGAGCCTGTGTGGTTATGTGTGAGGGGCAACTGCAGCAAAACGTTCCCATAGGCACCCATTCCCTAAGGCTTTGAGTGGTTCTGGTCCCTCTTGACTGCCAGCCCTCTTGACAGCAGGGCTGTTTTTCCTGTGGAACCAGGGTGCATCCAACCTACATGCCCTTTGTCAACCAGCCCCTCCAAAGTCCCCTGTCTGGCTGCTCCCACAAGGGCATATGCACAGCACATCCTCTACTTTCCCAACTAGGTGTTTTGCCAGTGGCCTGGGAGCACTTCAGCCCCCCGGCACAGCTGGTGTTTGACCCTGAGGAGCCAGAGGACAAAATCGTGGGACCGGTCCCCATCCCCCAGGGTGTAAGGACTGGTACCAATCCCTCAGCCCTGGAATATGGAGCTGAGATCTGTGCCTGGAGCTCAAGTAGCGGGGAGCCCCCACTCTCTGAGCACTGGGAAGGGTGAGGCATGGGTTCATGGGCCAGCTCAGGAGCTGGGTATGCTTCCCTCAGTAAGACTGGTCCAGGAAGGATGTAGCCTGTTTGCCATCCACAGCATTTGCCTAAGGGAGCCTTGTGGCCTGGAACACCAAACAGCCCAGTGATCTAGGTGCAGAAGGCTTGGGACAAAACTAGCTGGTTGGGCCAGCTACTGGGACAGACATGGGAAGGAAACCCAATTGCGGCACTATGAGGTAGATGGTACCCACAGCCCTTTACTGGGCAAAAATCTCTGGGCTACGGGCACCACAAAGCTGCACACCACCCACAGCAACACTCTCCTGCCTGGGAACCCTTTGCCTTTGGCCCAGTACATCAACAGACTACCTCCAGACTTATCTCACAAACCACTCCAATTCTGCCAAACACAGAAGACCAATAGGCCCCTAGAAAATTGCAGGTCATCTGGCAATCTAAACTTTGGTTCCAGCTGCCCTTAAGGGAGGAAGGAGGGCAGCCCACTAGGGACCCCGTAAGTACTAAGGAAATGTGGGCATGGCCCCAGTGACTGGAGAGAGTTCCTCAAAGGCCAAAGAATGGATGTAGTAAGTGGGTCATCTCTTTCCCACCTCCTGTCTTCCGCACCCCAGAACACTGCTGTGAAAGTGCTGAAATACAAAGGAGGCATGTAGTTGAACCTATCTGCAGGCCTTTACTTTTAACCACCATCTACTGGATTTCAGCCTGAATTACACCAGCAAACAAAAATTATTTCAGCACATATGGCTGGGTAAAACCCAGTGCAGGAATATAGCTCCACACAAAGATTCTGCACAGAGCCTTGGCCCTCTGAAAGCACACTGAAATGAAGTTAATTGACTACACTCAACACACATCACAGTCAAATCCTCAAAAGAAATAAAGACAACAAAAAACAAAAAGCTTCATTTAAATGACAGCAACTTCAAAAAGATAAAGAAACACTAGCCCTCTCAGATATGGAATAATTAGTACAAGAACTCTGAAAATTATAAAAGTCAGAGCATCTCCTCATATCTAAGTGAATGCATTAGCTTCCCAGCAATGGTTCCTAACTGGAATGAAATGACTGAAATGACAGACATAGAATTCAACATCTGGATGGCAAAGACACTCAATGAGATTCAGGAAAAAGCTGAAACTCAATCCAAGGAAGCCAATAAAGTAATCAAAAATTTGAAAGGCTATTTTTACAAAGAACCAAACTTAATTGCTGGAATTGAAAAAAACTCACAACAGGAACTTCACGATACAGGGGGAAGCAGTAACAGCAGAATATACCAAGCTCAAGAAAGAATGTCAGAACTCAAAGACCAGTCCTTCAAATCAACAGTCAGACAAAAATAAAGAGAGAAGAATTTAAAAGAATGAGCATAACCTCCAAGAAATATGGGGTTAGGTAAATAGACCAAACATATGACACATTGGAATTCTTGAGAAAGGAGAGAGGGTGAGAAACTAAGGAATATAGTCCATAAAAATTTCTCCAGTCTCACTAGAAAGGTCGACATACAAATTCAAACAACTCCTGAGAGATACTATACAAGTTAACCATCCCTAAGAAATATAGGCAAAAGATTCTCCAAGGTAAACATAAAAGAAATAATCTTATGATCAACTAGATAAAAGGGTCAGGTCACTTACAAAAGGAGCCTCATCAGGCTAACACAGGACTTATCAGCAGAAATCTTACAAGCTAAAAAACACTGAGCGCCTATTTTCAAAATCCTACAAGAAAGAAATTCCAACCAAGAATTTCATATCCTGCCAAACTAAGCTTCATAAGCAAAGAAAAAATAAAATACTTCTCAGACAAGTAAATGCTAACGGAATTTGTTACCACTTGACAAGCCTTACATGTGGTCTTCAAGGCAGTTTTAAAAATGGAAACAAAAAAACAATACCTGCTGCCACAAAATACACCTAACCACACAGCCCACAGACCCTACGAAGCAACTACAAAATCAAGGCTACAAACTACCAGCTAACAACATGATGACAGGATCCAAACCTCATATAACCTGGAAGGTAAACAATCTAAATGCCCCCACATTTTTTTTTGAGACGGAGTCTCGCTCTGTCACCCAGGCTGGAGTGCAGTGGTGCAATCTTGGCTTACTGCAAGCCCCGCCTCCTGAGTTCACACCATTCTCCTGCCTCAGCCTCCTGAGTAGGTGGGACTACAGGTGCCTGCCACCATGCCTGGCTAGTTTTTTTTGTATTTTTAATAGAGACGGGGTTTCACCATGTTAGCCAGGATGGTCTTGATCTCCTGACCTCGTGATCTGCCCCCCTCGGCCTCCCAAAGTGCTGGGATTACAGGTGTGAGCCACCACGCCCAGCTAAATGCCCCCACTTAAAGGGCAAAGAGTGGCAAGTTGTATGTGTATATATATAAACTTTGTATATATATATTTTATATATATATATAAACTTCATATATATATATAAACTTCATATATATATAAACTTTATATATAAATATATATAACTTCATATATAAATATATATATAAACTTTATATATATAAACTTCATATATAAATATATATATAAACTTTATATATAAACTATATATAAATATATATAAACTTTATATATACTATATATAAATATATGTTTATATATATATATAATTATATGTTTATATATAAATATATATATAATTTTATATATAAGCTTTATATATAAATTTATATATAAAATTATATATATAAACAAAAAGCTTTATATATATTAATATGAATATATATAAATTTGTGTGTGTGTGTGTGTGTATATATATATATATATAAAAACTTCTGGCTTCTGTCTTTAAGAGACCCATCTTACACATAAAAATACCCACAGGCTCAAAGTAAAAGAATGAAGAGAGATCTGTTATGCAAACAGAAAACAACAAATAAGTGACCACTGTCACTTATTCTTGTACCAAATGAAACAGACTTTAAGCCAACAACAGTAAAACAGGAAAGGAAGGGCATTACATAATGATAAGGTGTTCAATTCGACAAGAAGGCATAACTATTCTAAATCTTTATACACCCATACAGCCAGATTAATAAAAAAGTACTTCTAAACCTATGAAAGGACTTAGCCATACAATAATAGTGGGGGCCATCAACATCCCACTGACAGTGTTAGATCATCAAGGCAGAAAACCAGCAAAGAAATTCTGGACTTCAACCCATGCTTGACCAATTTGACCTAGTATACATATACTGAATACGCCACCAAACATCCAAAATAACAGAATATACAAATATATATTCTTATTTGCACACAGAACATACTGTAAGACCAATCATATTCTCAACCATAAAGCAAGTCTCAATACAATTAAAAAAATAAAAATCAGACCAACCATACTCTTAGAACATATTGCAATAAAATTAGAATCCAGTGCCAACAAGACCTCCCCAAAACACACAATAACATGGAAATGAAACAACTTACTCCTTAATGACTTTTGGGTAAACATAAAATTAAGTCATGCTTACAAAATTATGTGAAATTAATGAAAACAGAGATAAAGCATACCAAAATCTGTTATTCAGCAAAAGCAGTGTTAAGAGTAAAGTTTATTGTGCTAAGTGCCTATATTGAAAAGTTAGAAAGCTCTTAAATTAATGCTCTAACATTACACTTAGAGGAACTAGAAAAACAGTAACAAACTTACCTCAAAGCTATCAGAAAAAAATAACTAATTAAATCAGAGGAGAACTGAACAAAAGTGAAAACCAAAATCCATACGAAAAATCAAAACAAAAAGTTGGTTTTTTGATGGGATAAGCAAGATTCTTAGGTCACTAGCTGGATTAACAAAGAAAAACGAGAGAAGATCCAAATAAACACCATCTAAAATGAAAAAGTTGACATTACCAATTGAACGCATAGAAATACAATAGTATTTGTATTTCAAATCCCCAAAGACTGTTGTGAACACGTCTATGCAAACCAACTGGAAAATCCAGAGATGGTGGATAAATTAAATTCCTGGAAAAACACAACCTTCCAAGATTAAACCAGGAAGAAATGAAAACATTAAATAGATCAATAATGAGTTCCAAAATTGAATCAGTAATTTAAAAAACATATCAAACAATGACAATAACAACAACAAAAGCCCTGGACCAGATAGATTCAGTGCCAAATTTTACCGCATGTACAAAAAGGTGGTATAAGCCCTGCTGGAACTATCCCAAAAAGCATGGAGGAGGGTCTCCTTGCTAGTTCATTTAATGAAACCAAAATCTTCCTAATACCAAAATCTGTCAGAGACACAAAAAGAAAACTACTGACCAAAATCCCTGATGAACATAGATGCAAAAATTGTCAACAAAATACTAGCAAAATGAATCTAGCAACACATCCAAAAGTTAATTCACCATGAGCAAGTAGGCCTTATTCCTAGATTATAAGATTGGTTCAACATATGCAAATCAACAAATGTGATTCACACATAAACAAAATAAAAAATAAAAACCATATAATCATCTCATTAGATCTGGAAAATGCTTTTGATTAAATCCAAGATCGCTTCATTTTATAAAACCCTCAAGCAACTAGGTATCAAAAGAACAGACCTCAAAAGAATAAGAGCCATCTATGCCAAACCAACAGCCAGCAACATACTGAATGGGAAAAAGCTGAATGCCTTCCCTTTGAGAAATGTAACAGGACAAGGATACTAACTCTCACCAGTCCTTTTCAATATAGTACTGAAAATTCTAGCCAGAGCAGTCAGGAAAGAGAGAGAAATAAAAGACATCCTAATAGGAAAAGAAGTCAAACTATTTATCGTTGCTGACAATGAGATTTGATACCTAGAAAACCCTAAAGAATCCACGAAAAGGCTTCTGGAACAGATAAAATGTTTCACTGAAGTTTCAGAATACAAAATCAATTTTAAAAATTAGTAATATATCTATACATTTATAATGTTCACGCTGAGAGTCAAATCAAGAACACAATCACTTTTACAATAGCCAAAAAAAGAAAAAAATCCAAGCACGTATGTAACCAAGGAGGTAAAATATCTCTATAAGTAGAATTACATAACACTGCTGAAATAAATCAGAGATAACACAAAAAATGAAAAAAAAAAATCTATGCTCATGGATTGGAAGAATCGATATTGTGAAAACTGCCATACTGCCGAAAGCAATTCCCAGATTCAATGCTATTTGTATCAAACTACGATTGTCATTTTTCATAGAACTAGAAATTAAAGTATTATAAAATTCATATGAAAACAATAAGAACTATATGGTAAGGATACAGTAACTCAAACAGCATTATATGGATACAAAAACAGACCTATAGAACAATGTAAAATTCATGAACTATTGTTCATGAATTAAGCTGCACACCTATAGCCATCTGATCTTTGACAAAGTGGACATAAACAATAGAGAAAATACTCCTTATTAATAAAGGCTGCTGAGATAGGTCACTATGAAGCAGAAGAATGAAACTGGACCCCTTCCTTTTGCCATATATAAAAATTAACTCAAGATGAATTAAGGATTTAAATGTAAGACCCTCAAACTATAATAATCCTAGAGTAGACATAGGAAACATCATTCTGGACATGGCAAATTATTTATGACTATGTTATGAATAGCAACATAACAAAAACAAAAATTGACAAGTGGAACCTAATTAAACTAAACAACTTCTCCACAGCAAAAGAAACTACCAACAGTGTAAACTATCTACAAAATGGGAGAAAATATTTATACACAAAGCATTCAACAGAAGTCTTGTATCCAGAATCTATGAGAAACTTAAATAATTGAAAAAGCAAAAAACAAGTAACCCTGTTATAAAATGGACAAAATACATGAACAGACACTTCTCAAAATAAGACATACAGATGGCCTGCAAACAGCTGAAGCAATGTTCCACATCACTCAGCATCAGATAAATGCAAATCAAAAACAAAAAAAGATGCCATCTCACACCAGTCAGAAGGGTATTATAAAAAATGTCAAAAAACAACAGTTGCTGGTGAGGCTGCAGAGGAGAGGGAACATTTACACACTATTGGTGGGAATGCAAATAAGTCCAGCCACTGTAGAAAGCAGTTTGGAGTTTTCTCAAGTAACTTAAAACAGAACTACAATTCAACACAGTAAGCCCAATACCAGATGTATATCTTAAAGAAAATACTTCATCCTATCAAAAAGATGTAGGCACTTGCATGTTCATTGCAGCACTATTCACGATAGCAAAGACATGGAATCAACCTTGGTGCCCATCAGTGGTGGATTGGATAACAAAAATGTGGTATATATATACCATGGAATACTACACAGCCATAAAAAAAATAGTCTTTGCAGCAACATGGGTGCAGCTGGAATCCATTATCCTAAATAAAGTAAAGCAGGAAGAGAAAACCGAGTACCACATGTTATCACATATAAGTGGGAGCTAAGCATTGTGTACTTGTGAACATAAAGATGGCAACAATAAAAACTGGGAGCTGCTAGAGAGGAAGGGAGTGGGGTAAGAGTTGAAAAGTAACTAGTGTGTATGATGCTGAGTTCCTGGGTAATGAGATCATTTGTATCCAAATGCCAGCACCATGCAATATAGCCAAACAACAAACCTGCACATGTTCCCTCTTAATCTAAAATAAAAGTTTAAAAAATTAGAAATTACCTAAGAGAAATTACAGTGGACTTGTCATCAGAAATCATGCAATCAAGAAGAGCATGGAATGAAATATTTAAAGTGTTTAAAGGATAAAACTCAACAACCTTGAATCATATATCCAGTAATATTGTCCTTTATAAATGGAGAAACAAAGGTTTTCTAAGACAAAAAACAAAACAAAACAAAACAAAACAAAAAACCCTGCAGGATATGTCACCAAAAAAAAGTTGAAGAAAATATTTTCAGGGAGAAAGAAATGATAACATTATGAAACATGGTTTTACATAAGGGAAGAAAGAATGTCAGATAAGGAATATATAAAATAAGTACAATCTTTTATTTTTCTCATTCTTAATTTATCTTATGGACCTCTGGATTCAAAATAGTAATAGTAATAATCTATTGTGTGATGACAGTGTATTTATAAAGGAAATAAATCAAATCAATATTAATAAAAACTGGGGAAAACAATTAGGAATATTCTGTTACAAGTTAACGGCACTACACCTGAAGTTCTATAGTATTATTTGAAGGTAGACGTAAATTATCTAAAAAGACATATTGGAAACTTTAGTGCAACAACTAAAACATTCTTTTAAAATATAATTGATACAATAAGATATGAGATAAATGGAAACATATAAAACATTCAATTAAAACCAGAAAAGACAAAAAAAGAACAAAAACAAGAAATGTAATGACTATCAAAAAGTTATAAATATGGTAGATATGAATGTGACTATCACTTAAAATGTGACTAATTTCAGTGTAACTATTAAACAACTGAGGTTGTCAGATTATATAATAAAACAATAATCAACTGTATGCTATATGTAAGAAACCCAGTTAAAATATAAAGACTCAGGTTAAAAGTAAAGGGATAGAAAAAGATATACTACAGCTAAACAAAATGTTATCAGGACCCGGGTGTCACAAGTTCCTAGGACTAGTTATTATTTTATCTGATTAATTGATCTAGTTTTAATTACATACATAGGTAATGTGCAAAAATTAAGTGTTTTAATTTTCACAAGGCAGTAAAAAAATTCCAAAAAATTACATATATTATGTATAATATACTCCTTTCTACTAGAAAATATCTGCAATACTACTATATGAGACAGCAAAAACATTATATTCTAATGATAGTAACAATAATAACTTTCTAGATCTTTCTGTTTTCAGAAAATTATTATTTTAAAATCAATAGCTTAATAAAATTGAATCTTATTTTGGTTCACAGTTATGAGTCACTTTTACCATAGAGAAATAATACCTAGTATATTTATTCCAATAGACAAAATTTCTAAACTAAACTTTTATTTAATCTTGTACACACGTTTTACAAAATAAAATGAATTATCTTCATTTTTATTTCTACTTCTACTTTTTCTTATATCAGTTATATATTGCTAGAGTAAATACATGTGGTAATATCAGAACCTTGTTATATCTCATCTCTGAGTTCTATTTTTACTATAATAATAAACTATTTTTACTATCTGTACTGTATTAAAGATGCTCAAAAAAACTAAAAGATGAGAAACTCAAGAAAATTCTGCATTAACAAAATGTTAATATCAATAAAGATAAAATATATAAAGAAAACAGAAAGAAATTCTAAACTGAAAAGTACAATAAATGAAATAAAAATTTTACTTGAGTAATTCAAAGGCATATGTAAACAGGCAAAAGAAAGAATCAGTAAACTTGAAGATAGAACAATAAAAATTGCCAGTGTAAGGAACAAAAACAAACAAAAAAACATTGAGGAAAAGTGAACATAGCAAAAGGTGTTTGTGGGACAACATCTTGCAGACCAACATTTGCAAGGGGGGAAGAGAAAGAGAAAAGGGCAGAGAAAGTATTTGAATAAATATTTACCCCAACTCCCCAAACTCAATGAAAAACATGAATATAAACAACCAAATATCACAATGAACTTCAAGAAGAATAATTAGAAAAAGATCCACACTAGAGACATTATACTCAAACTGTCAAACCCGACAGAGTTAATTTTGAAAGGAGCAAGAGATAAGTGAATCATTACATATACCAGAACCTCACTAAAATTATCTGCAAAATTCTCTTCAGAAATTTTGGAGACCACAAGGCAGTGGGATGATTTATTTTGGATATTAAAAGAAAAAAATGTCAACTAAGAATCCAATATCTGGCAATATTGTTCTTCAAAAGTGAGAAAAAAATTAAGATATGACCAGATAAACAAAAGCTGAGATATCTGCTTACTATTAGACCTATTCTGCAAAAAATGCTAATGATAGTCATGCAGGTTGAGATGAAAGAACACTTTAGCGTAACTAGAAGCAATCAGGAGAAGTAAAGATCTTAGCCAAATAAATATATGAATAATTATAAAAGCTAGTATTATTGTGACAAGGGTGTGTAACTCCAGTTTTTGTTTTCTGCATGATTTAAGCAATTAATACATTTTTCAAAACCCAAACACTTATTAGTTTCAAATATAGTATTATTGTAACTTTAGGTGGTAGCTTTACATTTGTATTTTACATAACTTAAAAGTTTAATACATTTTAAAATTATTAGTTTATGTTTTTGGACACAATTTATAAAGGTATAATTTTGTGACATCAACAATTGACATGGGTGGAAACAGAGTTATCAAAGGAATAGAGTTTTGGTATGTTATTAAAGTTAGGCTTGTAATTATTCAAATTAGAGCATTATACCTTTCAGCTGTTAAATACCCATGGAAACCACAAAGAAAATATCTTAAAAATAGGTACAAAATGAAATAAGAAAGGAATTTAAATGCTTAACTACAAAAAAAATCAGATAAACACACAAATAAATAAAACAGTAATGCAGGAAATGAGGAAAATAACAGCATATGGAAAACAAATACCAAAAGGACATAAGTAAGTTATTAACAATTACTTAAAATGTAAATGGCTTAAACATTTCAATCAAAAGCCCGAGATTAATAGAGGGTGTAAAAACACATGGCCCAACTATATTTTGTCTATAAGAGAGTCACTTTAGATTCAAAGACACATGTAGGTTGAAAGGATAAGGATGGAAAAGGATATTCCATAGAAAAAATAGTAAGCAAAAGAGAGGAGGAGCAGCTATATTAATATTAGACAAAATAAATTTTAAATAAATAAATTTTAGACAAAAGACAACTAAAGACATCTATATTAATAAAAGTTTTAATGCAGCAAGAAGATATAACAATTACAGACATTTACACTTATAGTAATAGACCATAGAAATATAAAGGAAACACTGATGAAATTGAAGATAGAAATAAAAGTTCTATAATAATAGTTGGAGACTTCAATACTCCACTCTCAATAATAGAACAGCCAGACAGAAGATAAGTAAGAAAATAGAGGACTTGTATAACACAATAGATTTAACAGATCTATAAGAACACTCTATCCAATAAAAATAGAATATACATTTTTTCCAAGTGTACAGCTGACATTTCCCAGGATAGATCATACGTTATTCCACAAATCACATCTCAGTATATTTAAAATAATACATATCTTGCATAGTATCTTCTCCAAACAAACTGGGATGGGTTTAGAAATCAACAGTAGGAAAAAACTGAAAGATTCATAATTTTTAAGACATTAAATAATATACTCTTAAACAAGTGAATCAAAGAAGAAATCATGAGGTAGTTATGAAATACTTAGAAACAAATGAAAATGAAAACATAACATGCCAAAACATAACATACAAAAACTGTGGGGCACAGCAAAAATAGTGTTAAATCAATATTTATAGCTTTAAGTGCTTACATTAAAAAGCAAAAATGATCTCAAATCAACAACCTAACTTTAAATGTAAGACACTAGAAAATAAATCAAACTAAACCCAAAGCTATCAGAAGGAAAATAATAATAGGTATCAGAACAGAGATTTTTTTAAAAATACAGAATATAAAATAATAGAGAAAACCAATGACACTGAAAGTTGGTGCTTTGTGAAAACCAGCAAAATTGATGTCTTAATAGACATATAATTGGTATGATGATTAAATCAGCAATCAAAAATTTATTGGCAATTAAAAGCCCTGGACCTGTTTGCTTCACCAGTGAGTCCTACAAAATAATGAATACCAATGCTCCTCAAACTTTCTTAATAATTTTGTGAGGAAATAACATACTCTAACTCATTCTGTTAGTCTAGCATTACCCTGACACCAAAGACAGACACACACAGTTCAAGAGAAGAAAGCTGTAAAACAATTTATGTTATAAATACTGATGTAAGGATCTTTATCAAAATATTCACAAACCAAATTCAGCAGCATATTAAAAGGATTATAAACCATGACCAAGTGGAATTTGTTCCTGGAATTCAAGTATAATTCAACACACTAAAAGTCATCAATATAATATATGACTTAACAGAATGAAGGAAAAAAGAACATATGATCATCTTGATGGATGCAGAAAAAGAATTTCACGGAATTCAACCCACTTTCATGATAAAAAAAAAACTCAACAATCTAGGAATAGAAGATAATTACCTTAACATAGTGAAATATACATATTAAAAAAACAGTGAACCTCATCCTTAATGGTGGAAGATTGAAAGCTCTTCTTTTAGACTAAAGAACAAGGCTAGGATGCTTACTTTCACCATTTCTATTCAACTTAGTACTAGAAATTGGAGTCAGATAAAATAGGGCAGAAAAAAATCCAAATTGTAAGGCAAAACAAAATTATTTTCATAGATAACAAGTTACATATGTAGAAAAAATCTAGATTCCCCTCAAATCAGAACTAATAAAGGATTTTAACAAAGTAGCAGGATACAGAGTTGACACAGAAAGATCTGTTATGTTTCCATACACCAACAATAAATAATCTGAAAAGAAAATTTAGAAAATGATTCCGTTTACAATTGCATCAAGAAGAATAAAATACTTAGAAATTAATTTGACCAAGGAAGTAAAATACTGTACAATTAAAACTTCAAAATATTGCTGAAAAAATTAAAGAAGGCATAAACAAATTAAAAGATACCCATGTTCATGGATTGGAAGCCTCAATATTGTTAAGATGTCAGTATTATCAAAAGCTATCTACAGATTTAATGCAGTCTCTATCAAAAATCACAATGACATGTTTTTTAGAATTAGACAAACCCATACTAAAATATATATGGAATCTCAAGGGATCCCAAATAGCTAAAACAATCCTGAAAAAGAATAACAAAGCTAGAGGATTCACACTACCAAGCTGATTTCAAAACTTACTATAAAGCAATAATAATGAAAACAGTGTGGTACTAGCATAAAAAGAGACACACAGACCTGTGAAATAGAGTCTAGAAATAAATCTTAAAATATATGTCTAAATGATTTTCTACAAAGGTGCCAAGACCATTTGAAGAGGAAGAGTCAATCTTTACAACAAATGCTGCTGGGAAAACATACAGTATGTTCGCATAAAAAAGAATAAAGTTGGACCTTACCTAACACCATATATAAAAATTAACTCCATGATCTATGATCTAAATGTATAACCTGTAACTAAAAATCTCTTAGAATAAAATATAGGACAGAAAATTCAAAACATTAAATTTGGCAATTATATTTTGAATATGACATCAAAGGCACAGAAAACAAAATAAAAAGTAGATAAATTGACCTAAGGAATTTCTTTTAAATATGCATCAAAAGACACTGCCAACACAGTGAAAAGGCAACCTACAAAATGAGAGAAAATGCTTGGAAATCATACATCTGACAGCGTATTATTATACAGAATATACAGAGAACTCTTGAAACTAAACAACAACAAAAAGCAACCCAATTAATATTGCTCAACAAATTGTGCAATGTTCAAAGTCACTAAAAATTAGGGAACTATATATCAAAACTACAATTAGATACCACATCACACTCATTAGGATGGTTACTATAAAAAATGGAAAATATATTGGCAAGCATGTGGGGAAATTGGAACACTTGGACATTGTCGGCGAGAATGTAAAGTGATACAGATGTTTGTGGAAAATAGTATGGTGTTTACTGAAAAAAATAAAAATATAATTAGCATATGATACAGCAATTTCACTTCTAGATATTTGCTTGAAAGAATTGAAAAGAGGGTCATAAAGAGATATTAGAACATCCATATTCATAGCAGCCTTATTTACAATAGCAAAACATGGAAGCTACTCTAGTGCCCGTGAATGAATAAATGGATAAGCAAAATGTGATATATGCATTCATTGAAAATTATTCAGCTTTACAAAGGAAGGAAATTATAATATATGTCATAACATAGTTGAATCTTGAGGAAATTATAAGTAAAATCTCAATCACAAAACATAAAACATTATAACATTCCACTTACATGAAGTACTTAGAGTAGTTGAAATTATAGAGACAGAAAGTAGAAAGCTTGTTTTCAGGGTCTGAGGGGAAGGGGGAAAGAGGTGGTTATTTGTTAATTGCTATAGAATTTCAATTTTTTCAAGAATAAATGAGTTCTGGAAATGGCTGGGAGAAATGGTTGCAGAACAATATGAATGTATTCATACTTACAAATTGTATACCTAGAAATAGTCAAGATAGTACAATTTTTTGTTATATGTATTTTGCTACAATAAAATATTGGAAATATATATTGCATAGTGTGTACATAATAAAAATAATGAGTGTTTAATGTATTATATAAAATGTGTATATATTGAGGTAGGTAACAACATATCACATATATGTATATAATATATACAATTATGTCTATACATTATGAATCTCAATATATTCATAGTTTTATACATTTTAATTGCTGAAAAATACCATTGATGGAAGATTTTTTTTCTCCTTTATTAAACTTGCTTCCTGGAATTTGGAGAAATAAACCTCTCTTACATCTTCCATTGTTCAATTTAGTTTATATTTAGTTGTATGACAAATCTGACACATCATTCATCAACATTTTACCCTCAGTAAGTGGCTAAATATTAGTCAACTGTGATGGCATTACATCAAAATACCAAATATTTTGGTTTAGGCTTTCTCTTAATTTGTAAAAAGTAAAATGCTTTGTCAAAAAATAAATAATGCTATTTTTAACAATAAAATTCTATGCAATAGTTTGACAGATAATTTTATATTTTTTATATCGGGGGAAGAGTGATCAGCTAAACAACTTTATCAGTTTTAAAAGAGGCAAAATTTTGTTAGCAGGAATATTTTTGTTCCTGCTTTCTGAGTACAGTATGTCTTATGTTTTACCACATGGAAACTTTCCTAGATGGCATCTGTCAATCAATGAAAGGTTTTACAATAGGCATCAAGGTACAGCTAAAAAAATAATGAATTTCAAACCTTGGGTGCATAGAATAGCAGAAAGAGGACCTTTTATAAAACAGTGGTTTTATGAAATCAGAGGTGGTTTCTCAGGGAAAGCCATTTGTGGTAACTCCCAGACAGGGCAGCTGTCCACCTGAAAGTTTAAAGCATCCTGTAGAATCCCTGTTGCCCTATTGATTTATATCTTAGAGCAGTTGTTCAAAAATGGAATGATAAGCAAAGAGTAGAAAATCATCAGTATCAGAGCAGAAACAGAGGCAAAGAGAAAAACAGACAGAAGTCCTGGGAGAGATTGACAAAGACACTTCATTTTCCAGTTGTTGGTTTACCCAGCTGATTCTACCTAGACATTTATCTCACTTGCAAAAAATTTAATTTTCTATTTCTTGGATCATTTGGAAATGTGAAAGATCTACTTATTCTTAAAACTCTCCTTGGTGGTCTAGAATGTTCAAGATGTGTTTATACATTTTTTTTATTTTTTCATATTTTTCCATACTCTTTTCAGTTTTGTGGACTTCTACAATCTCTGTTACTTGTGTAAATAAATCATTAGTCACATTTGTGCAAGCTAATCTTTGGCTAATCCTATTACGAAGGGAGGGGCAATTTCAAGAAATGCAAGTATGCTCTAATAAATGTAGTTTCCTAACAATGACACCTGCAATAATTCTATCATACAACTTCAAACTGTGGAATCTAAAGAATATGGATAATATACTTTTTTTAAATTTTACTTTAAGTTCCCGGATACATATACAGAATATACAGGTTTGTTACATAGGTATACATGTGCCATGGTGGTTTGCTGCACCTATCAACCTGTCATTTAGGTTTTAAGCCCTACATGCATTAGGTGTTTGTCCTAATGCTCTCCCTCCCTTTGCCCCCCACTCCCTGACAGGCCCTGGTGTGTGTTGTCCACCTCCCTGTGTCCATGTGTTCTCATTGTTGAACTCCCAATTATGAGTGAGAACATGCAGTGTTTGGTTTTCTGTTTCTGTGTTAGTTTGCTGAGAATGATGGCTTCTAGCTTCATTCATTTTCCTGCAAAGAACATGATCTCATTGATTTTTATGGCTGAATAGTGTTCCATGGGGTATATGTGCCACATTTTCTTTATCCATTCTATCACTGATGGGCATTTGGGTTGGCTCTATGTCTTTGCTATTGTAAATAGTGCTGCAATAAACATATGTGTACATATATCTTTATAGTAGAATGATTTATAATCCTTTGGTTTATACCCAGTAATGGAATTTTGGGTCAAATGGTATTCCTGGTTCTAGATCCTTGAGGAATGGCCACACGGTCTTCCACAATCATTAAACTAATTTACATTCCCACCAATAGTGTAAAAGCATTCCTATTGCGCCACACCCTCACCAGTATCTATTAAAGCAATTGCAACAAAAGCCAAAATTGACAAATGGGATCTAATTAAACTAAAGAGCTTCTGCACAGCCAAGGAAACTAGCATCAGAGTGAACAGGCAGCCTACAGAATGGGAGAAAAATTTTGCAGTCTATTCATCTGACAAAGGTCTAATATCCAGAATCTACAAGAAACTTAAACAAATTTTGAAGAAAAACCAAACATCCCCATCAAAAAATGAGCAAAAGATATGAACAGACACTTCTCAAAAGAAGACATTTATGTGGCCAACAAACACAAAAAATAAAGCTCATCATCACTGATCATCAGAGAAACGCAAATCAAAACCGCAGTGACATACCATCTCAGACCAGTCAGATGGTGATTTTTTTTTTTTTTTTTTTGAGATGGAGTCTTGCTCTGTTACCCAGGCTGGAGTGCAGTGGTGCGATCTCAGCTCACTGCAAGCTCCACCTCCCGGGTTCATGCCATTCTCCTGCCGCAGCGTCCCGAGTAACTAGGACTACATGTGCCTGCCACCACGCCTGGCTAATTTTTTGTATTTTTAGTAGAGATGGGGTTTCACCGTGTTAGCCAGGAGGGTCTCAATCTCTTGACCTCGTGATCCACCTGCCTCAGCCTTCCAAAGTGCTGGGATTACAGGCGTGAGCCACCGCGCCTGGCCCAGGCTGGTGATTATTAATGTAGTTTTTAAACAATTAAAAAACATTTGTTTTGCCTTTGAAAGAAAATGTATTTTATTTTAATGAAATGTCTACCATCAGTTTTGGAACATTACCTAAGTGAAATAAAGAAGTTTCTAGTAGTTTTGTTTCAAACATAGGAAAAAAACCACAAGAAAAAAAACCAAACCTTTTTCCTTTACATATTCTATATCAAGAAGTGAATACTACTGCTCAGAAAGACATCAGAGACAGGGGAAGGCAGAAGAAAACGTAACTGAGATATTTGTTAAGAATACCTGAGAAGATACTAATTACATAGTAAAGGGAAAAAACATGGATTTGGAAAAGGAAAGTAATCAAGAAGTCTAACTATCATAAGTAATATGCAAAGAAGGATCCAGATAAATACATTCTGTAAACTCTTGGAAATGTGAGTGTGGAACTTAGGAGAGATACCAAAAAGGAGATACAATGATACACAATTTTATCATCTACAAGATACAGGTGAAATCATGTGAATAGATGAGACCATTATATTTATATAATATATATAATATATTTATATCTATATATATAGAGAGAGACAGAAGGTGAAGGAGAAAATAAAAGAAGAATGAAGATTATGAAGAATAGAGAAAGGAAGAATATGTTGGGTCATAGGTACAGAGGAAGTGACTCACCAGGGAAACATACCAGGTGTTAGAACAAAGAGACCACTCAGGAAAGTTCTGTGTCATGAAGATGTCAGAGATGCATGAGTTAAGGAAGGAGGTGGGGTGATAGGAGAATAACAGGTAGAGGAGAGACCTTGACTTCATTCATGGTTACTAGAGCCTATCTCTGTAAATACATCTAATAAGTTTGTATGGGTAAACCATTCAATAAGAGCAATGCATACATGTTTTGGATGATTCTTTCTGTGCTTGTACTTGAAATAAAGCAGAATGTCTTTTGGTGTTGTATACTTACCAAATCGGAAAATAGTGAAGTATGAAACTATAGAATTCAATATGCAATTTGTATTCATATGTCTGGAAGACTGATTATAATCTTTAGTAATGAAACTTGATTTGGTAGTTAAATAATAAATACTACTTGGTTATGTGGGAAGGATAAAGGAAGACATTCCAAAGAGTTCGGAGACACATTTGGGAAAGAGTAAAAAATTAAAAACAAACAAACAAAAAAACATAAAGGCACAAATGGCAATGGAGTGTCTATGGAGGTTTTAGAAACAATGAAGAGGTAAGCCTGGCTAAAATGGGATAGCTATGCCGAGAAAGTGTGAAAAAAATAAATTTGGGAGAAACAGGTAATAAACAAATGTATTGGGTTGGTGTAAAAGTAACTGCAGTTAATAAAAGGCTTTACAAATATAACAGTTTTGGATTTGTGAATAGATAACTAGCTCTTTTTTTAATTTATAAAAAAAAGTAATTTATTTTCTCACAGTTATGGAGGCTGGGAAGTTCAAAATCAAGGTGCTGGCAGGAGCAGGTTTGGTGTCTGGTGAGGGCTTCTCTCTGCTTCCAAGATGGCGCCTGAACACTGAATCCTCCAGGGGGAAGAATATTGCGTCCTAAACATGGTGGAGGGCAGAAGGGCAGGAGTAGCTTAATTCTGCCTGAAGCCTCTTTTCTCCAGGCCTTAATCTCATTCATGAAGGAGGAGTCCTAATGACCCAGTCACCTCTTAAAGGTCCCACTTCTTAATACTACCACATTTACTATGAAGTGTCAATATATGAATTTTGGAGGAGACACATTCAAATGATAGCATATGCTAAGGAAAACAGAAATGACTGCTTATGGCTGGAGGGAACGAATCCAGAGTTGGGCCACCCAACTACACTTGGCTTTCCTGAAAGCCAAGAGGCCAGCATGTTTGTGTACCAGAAAAGCATTCATGGCATACCACTGGAAAGCTCTGCTCTATGGCATATATTTATGACAGCCTTTCAAATTGAATACATGATTGAAACCATCCTTAAAATCTTTGTGGAAGGAGGCAGGAAACAATCAAACAAACAACAACAACCCCCACCCCCTATAATCAAATAATTGGTCAAAAGCAGAGAAAAAACAAAAAACTTAGAGTGCCAAGATAATAGAAATGCAGAATAGAGTTTTAGTAGCAGTCAGGTCATCAGCATTTTGCAAGGTCTCTAAAAGAAAAAGAAAGCTCTTCAGTAATCCTGTGACTTACTATGTAAGAATAAATTTGACTTCAATGCCCAGACAAAAACTCAGAAATCTCTGACGTGTAAGGAGACTGATATGGCTAAGACAATTACCAGTGCAGATTAGTAGGAAAAGAAGATTGGAGACCTAAAGAAGTATATTATCAGAAACTGGAAAACAGAGGAAGAAATATGGTTATTGCCTACTTTTTTTTTTTTTAATTTTCTTCTTCTTCTTCTTCTTCTTCTTCTTCTTCTTATTATTATTATTATTATTATACTTTAGGCTCTATGGTACATGTGCGCAACGTGCAGGTAAGTTACATATGTATACATGTGCCATGCTGGTGCGCTGCACCCACCAACTCGTCATCTAGCATTAGGTATATCTCCCAATGCTATCCCTCCCCCCTCCCCCCCCCCACAACAGTCCCCGAAGTGTGATGTTCCCCTTCATGTGTCCATGTGTTTTCATTGTTCAATTCCCACCTATGAGTGAGAACATGCGGTGTTTGGTTTTTTGTTCTTGCGATAGCTTACTGAGAATGATGATTTCCAATTTCATCCATGTCCCTACAAAGGACGTGAACTCATCATTTTTTATGGCTGCATAGTATTCCATGGTGTATATGTGCCACATTTTCTTAATCCAGTCTATCATTGTTGGACATTTGGGTTGGTTCCAAGTCTTTGCTATTGTGAATAATGCTGCAATAAACATACGTGTGCATGTGTCTTTATAGCAGCATGATTTATAGTCCTTTGGGTATATACCCAGTAATGGGATGGCTGGGTCAAATGGAATTTCTAGTTCTAGATCCCTGAGGAATCGCCACACTGACTTCCACAAGGGTTGAACTAGTTTACAGTCCCACCAACAGTGTAAAAGTGTTCCTATTTCTCCACATCCTCTCCAGCACCTGTTGTTTCCTGACTTTTTAATGATTGCCATTCTAACTGGTGTGAGATGGTATCTCATTGTGGTTTTGATTTGCATTTCTCTGATGGCCAGTGATGGTGAGCATTTTTTCATGTGTTTTTTGGCTGCATAAATGTCTTCTTTTGAGAAGTGTCTGTTCATGTCCTTCGCCCACTTTTTGATGGGGTTGTTTGTTTTATTCTTGTAAATTTGTTGGAGTTCATTGTAGATTCTGGATATTAGCCCTTTGTCAGATGAGTAGGTTGCGAAAATTTTCTCCCATTTTGTAGGTTGCCTGTTCACTCTGATGGTAGTTTCCTTTGCTGTGCAGAAGCTCTTTAGTTTAATTAGATCCCATTTGTCAATTTTGACTTTTGTTGCCATTGCTTTTGGTGTTTTAGACATGAAGTCCTCGCCCATGCCTATGTCCTGAATGGTATTGCCTAGGTTTTCTTCTAGGGTTTTTATGGTATAGGTCTAACATTTAAGTCTTTAATCCATCTTGAATTGATTTTTGTATAAGGTGTAAGGAAGGGATCCAGTTTCAGCTTTCTACATATGGCTAGCCAGTGTTCCCAGCACCATTTATTAAATAGGGAATCCTTTCCCCATTTCTTGTTTTTGTCAGGTTTGTCAAAGATCAGATAGTTGTAGATATGTGGCATTATTTCTGAGGGCTCTGTTCTGCTCCATTGATCTATATCTCTGTTTTGGTACCAGTACCATGCTGTTTTGGTTACTGTAGCCTTGTAGTATAGTTTGAAGTCAGGTAGCGTGATGCCTCCAGCTTTGTTCTTTTGGCTTAGGATTGACTTGGTGATGCGGGCTCTTTTTTGCTTCCATATGAACTTTAAAGTAGTTTTTTCCAATTCTGTGAAGAAAGTCATTGGTAACTTGATGGGGATGGGATTGAATCTGTAAATTACCTTGGGAAGGATGGCCATTTTCATGATATTGATTCTTCCTACCCATGAGCATGGAATGTTCTTCCATTTGTTTGTATCCTCTTTTATTTCCTTGAGCAGTGGTTTGTAGTTCTCCTTGAAGAGGTCCTTCACATCCGTTGTAAGTTGGATTCCTAGGTATTTTATTCTCTTTGAAGCAATTGTGAATGGGAGTTCACTCATGATTTGGCTCTCTGTTTGTCTGTTATTGATGTATTAGAATGCTTGTGATTTTTGTACATTGATTTTGTATCCTGAGACTTTGCTGAAGTTGCTTATCAGCTTAAGGAGATTTTGGGCTGAGACAATGGGGTTTTCTAGATATACTATCATGTCATCTGCAAACAGGGACAATTTGACTTCCTCTTTTCCTAATTGAATACCCTTTATTTCCTTCTCTTGCCTAATTGCCCTGGCCAGAACTTCCAACACTATGTGGAATAGAAATGATGAGAGAGGGCATCCCTGTCTTGTGCCAGTTTTCAAAGGGAATGCTTCCAGTTTTTGCCCATTCAGTATGATATTGGCTGTGGGTTTGTCATAAATAGCTCTTATTATTTTGAGATATGACCCATCAATACCTAATTTATTGAGAGTTTTTAGCATGAAGGGTTGTTGAATTTTGTCAAAGGACTTTTCTGCATCTATTGAGATAATCATGTGGTTTTTGTCTTTGGTTCTGTTTATATGCTGGATTACATTTATTGATTTGTGTATATTGAACCACCCTTGCATCCTAAGGATGAAGCCCACTTGATCATGGTGGATAAGCTTTTTGATGTGCTGCTGGATTCTGTTTGCCAGTATTTTATTGAGGATTTTTGCATCAATGTTCATCAAGGATATTGGTCTAAAATTCTCTTTTTTTGTTGTGTCTCTGCCAGGCTTTGGTATCAGGATGATGCTGGCCTCATCAAATGAGTTAGGGAGGATTCCCTCTTTTTCTATTGATTGGAATAGTTTCAGAAGGAATGGTACCAGCTCCTCCTTGTACCTCTGGTAGAATTCGGCTGTGAACCCATCTGGTCCTGGACTTTTTTTGGTTGGTAAGCTATTGATTATTGCCACAATTTCAGCTCCTGTTACTGGTCTATTCAGAGATTCAACTTCTTCCTGGTTTAGTCTTGGTAGGGTGTATGTGTTGAGGAATTTATCCATTTCTTCTAGATTTTCTAGTTTATTTGCGTAGAGGTGTTTGTAATATTCTCTGATGGTAGTTTGTATTTCTGTGGGATCGGTGGTGATATCCCCTTTATCATTTTTTATTGCATCTATTTGATTCTTCTCTCTTTTTTTCTTTATTAATCTTGCTAGCGGTCTATCAATTTTGTTGATCCTTTCAGAAAACCAGCTCCTGGATTCATTTATTTTTTGAAGGGTTTTTTGTGTCTCTATTTCCTTCAGTTCTGCTCTGATTTTAGTTATTTCTTGCCTTCTGCTAGCTTTTGAATGTGTTTGCTCTTGCTTTTCTAGTTCTTTTAATTGTGATGTTAGGGTGTCAATTTTGGATCTTTCCTGCTTTCTCTTGTGGGCATTTAGTGCTATAAA
Organism: Pongo pygmaeus; assembly: GCF_028885625.2. Lineage (NCBI taxonomy): Eukaryota > Metazoa > Chordata > Mammalia > Primates > Hominidae > Pongo > Pongo pygmaeus. The sequence continues at coordinate 39,949,244 of NC_072388.2, read as the reverse complement.
CTTCCCTCTACACACTGCTTTGAATGCATCCCAGAGATTCTGGTATGTTGTGTCTTGGTTCTCGTTGGTTTCAAAGAACATCTTTATTTCTGCCTTCATTTCGTTATGTACCCAGTAGTCATTCAGGAGCAGGTTGTTCAGTTTCCATGTAGTTGAGCGGTTTTGAGTGAGATTCTTAATCCTGAGTTCTAGCTTGATTGCACTGTGATCTGAGAGATAGTTTGTTATAATTTCTGTTCTTTTACATTTATTAAGGAGAGCTTTACTTCCAAGTATATGGTCAATTTTGGAATAGATGTGGTGTGGTGCTGAAAAAAATGTATATTCTGTTGATTTGGGGTGGAGAGTTCTGTAGATGTCTATTAGGTCCGCTTGGTGCAGAGCTGAGTTCAATTCCTGGGTATCCTTGTTGATTTTCTGTTTCGTTGATCTGTCTAATGTTGACAGTGGGGTGTTAAAGTCTCCCATTATTAATGTGTGGGAGTCTAAGTCTCTTTGTAGGTCACTCAGGACTTGCTTTATGAATCTGGGTGCTCCTGTATTGTGTGCATATATATTTAGGATAGTTAGCTCTTCTTGTTGAATTAATCCCTTTACCATTATGTAATGGCCTTCTTTGTCTCTTTTGATCTTTGTTGGTTTAAAGTCTGTTTTATCAGAGACTAGAATTGCAACCCCTGCCTTTTTTTGTTGTCCATTTGCTTGGTAGATCTTCCTCCATCCTTTTATTTTGAGCCTATGTGTGTCTCTGCACGTGAGATGGGTTTCCTGAATACAGCACACTGATGGGTCTTGAGTCTTTATCCAATTTGCCAGTCTGTGTCTTTTAATTGTAGCATTTAGTCCATTTACATTTAAAGTTAATATTATGTGTGAATCTGATCCTGTCATTATGATGTTAGCTGGTTATTTTGCTCGTTAGTTGATGCAGTCTCTTCCTAGTCTCGATGGTCTTTACATTTCAGTATGATTTTGCAGTGGCTGGTACCAGTTGTGCCTTTCCATGTTTAGCGCTTCCTTCAGGAGCTCTTTTAGGGCAGGCCTATTGGCAAAATCTCTCAGCATTTGCTTGTCTGTAAAGTATTTTATTTCTCCTTCACTTATGAAGCTTAGTTTGGCAGGATATGAAATTCTGGGTTGAAAATTCTTTTCTTTAAGAATGTTGAATATTGGCCCCCACTCTCTTCTGGCTTGTAGGGTTTCTGCCGAGAGATCCGCTGTTAATCTGATGGGCTTCCCTTTGATGGTAACCCGACCTTTCTCTCTGGCTGCCCTTAACATTTTTTCCTTCATTTCAACTTTGGTGAATCTGACAATTATGTGTCTTGGAGTTGCTCTTCTTGAGGAGTATCTTTGTGGCGTTCTCTGTATTTCCTGAGTCTGAATGTTGGCCTGCCTTGCTAGATTGGGGAAGTTCTCCTGGATAATATCCTGCAGAGTGTTTTCCAACTTGGTTCCATTCTCCCCGTCACTTTCAGGTACACCAATCAGACGTAGATTTGGTCTTTTCACATAGTCCCACATTTCTTGGAGGCTTTGCTCGTTTCTTTTTATTCTTTTTTCTCTAAACTTCCCTTCTCGCTTCATTTCATTCATTTCATCTTCCAGGGCTGATACCCTTTCTTCCATTTGATCGCATCGGCTCCTGAGGCTTCTGAATTCTTCACGTAGTTCTCAAGCCTTGGTTTTCAGCTCCATCAGCTCCTTTAAGCACTTCTCTGTATTGGTTATTCTAGTTATACATTCTTCTAAATTTTTTTCAAAGTTTTCAACTTCTTTGCCTTTGGTTTGAATATCCTCCCGTAGCTCGGAGTAATTTGATCGTCTGAGGCCTTCTTCTCTCAGCTCGTCAAAGTCATTCTCCGTCCAGCTTTCTTCCGTTGCTGGTGAGGAACTGCGTTCCTTTGGAGGAGGAGAGGTACTCTGCTTTTTAGAGTTTCCAGTTTTTCTGCTCTGTTTTTTCCCCATCTTTGTGGTTTTATCTACTTTTGGTCTTTGATGATGGTGATGTACAGGTGGGTTTTTGGTGTGGATGTCCTTTCTGTTAGTTTTCCTTCTAACAGACAGGACCCTCAGCTGCAGGTCTGTTGGAGTACCTGGCCGGCCGTGTGAGGTATCAGTCTGCCCCTGCTGGGGGGTGCCTCCCAGTTAGGCTGCTCGGGGGTCAGGGGTCAGGGACCCACTTGAGGAGGCAGTCAGCCCATTCTCAGATCTCCAGCTGCGTGCTGGGAGAACCACTGCTCTCCTCACAGCTGTCAGACAGGGACATTTAAGTCTGCAGAGGTTACTGCTGTCTTTTTGTTTGTCTGTGCCCTGCCCCCAGAGGTGGAGCCTAGAGAGGCAGGCAGGCCTCCTTGAGCTGTGGTGGGCTCCACCCAGTTCAAGCTTCCAGGCTGCTTTGTTTACCTAAGGGAGCCTGGGCAATGGCGGGCGCCCCTCCCCCAGCCTCGCTGCCGCCTTGCTGTTTGATCTCAGACTGCTGTGCTAGCAATCAGCGAGACTCCGTGGGCGTAGGACCCTCTGAGCCAGGTGCGGGCTATACTCTCCTGGGGCACCGTTTCCTAAGCCCGTCAGAAAAGCACAGTATTCGGGTGGGAGTGGCCCGATTTTCCAGGTGCCGTCTGTCACCCCTGGAAAGGGAACTCCCTGACCCCTTGCGCTTCCCGAGTGAGGCAATGCCTCGCCCCTGCTTCGGCTGGCGCATGGTGCACTCACCCACTGACCTGCGCCCACTGTCTGGCACTCCCTAGTGAGATGAACACGGTACCTCAGATGGAAATGCAGAAATCACCCGTCTTCCGCGTCCCTCGCGCTGGGAGCTGTAGACCGGAGCTGTTCCTATTCGGCCATCTTGGCTCCTCCCCAACTAGCTCTTATTGAACAGTCTTTAATCTGGAAAAAATGTTTTTTGGGAGATGATTATTTGCAAGATTTTAGAAACACTGGTGATGGTGTTGGTGGCAGAGAGAGAAGAAAGATTCAATGGTGAGCACATCCTGAAAGCAGAGAGATAAGCCAATAAAAGGCTCCTGAGAGGTGGCAGCCACAGGAATGAAAGGGAAAAATCTAAATTAAAATGATTTAAGCAAATTATTGCAATAGAAGAAAAATAGTCAGTGTGATGGGATACTGGTCTACCACACAGATTTGGTTTAAGCTAAGATACTAAAGAAGCCAAAAACTTAGAATTGGTTATTTTCAACGGTAACTAGTAAGCAAATCGGTAATTGTGCATGCTTAAATATAGTATTCCAGCCAACACAGTTGAAAGTATATGGAAAGGGATAAATAAAATACATTTTTCGCCTCAATTAGAACAGGGGAAATTATTTAGGGGATTGTGAGTCTGAGAATCTAATTGTATGATTATGCTTTCCTCTTTTAAAGAATAATAAGAGATAAGATAATTTTAAATATATACTAGGATTTGTCCTTTACTTATGTATTTATCCACTTATTTATTCAGTTATTAATCAACATATTGAAATTTAAACATAAAAATAGGATTCATTTAAAAAAGAACCTTTACTTTTCAATTAATATTGGTGAGATAGCCATAATCTTTTACACTTCAATATGAAAATTAAAATATATCACAATACCAGTTTTATTTTCTCCCTTTAAATCTCCATTTTATTTTTCAGGAATGTTAGTAAATATTAAAACTTATCTAACAACTAAACTGGTGTGCTTAAGTAGACTATGTTTTAAATTTTAAAGAAGTTTTCTCATATTGAATTTATTAACTTCCTGTGCTTTATACCAACTATACTCATCTTTCAGGAACTGATGTCCTTTGTTCCTCCTTGCTGTGACTCCAGGCTTCTGTCTTCCATCCCAATGTGTTCCTTAAATCCATTTGCACACTTCCCCATACAAGATCCATGATACTTTCTTTAGAGATAAAAATCCCTCAGGCTTATTCATTTCCTATAAAACCCAGTTTAATGCTTTCCTTTTTGGTGAATAAATCCCTTATTTACGTTTGGGCAAAATGTCCTACTCTCCAAATTTTTGTTGCCTTTCCTTTGCATTGGAAAGTACTGCACAAATATTTATCTTGTCTTGTACATTCGTAGGCTGAACCTGAACCTCTTATATTACATTCTCCTGAAAAGCCAAACTCTAAAAGTAGAGCAGAGTTTATTTTCTCTACTGTTAAGTTTCTTTGTTTCCCATCTCAAGAAAATCATATACGTAGAATGATTGCAGAAAATGTGGAATATGGTGTTTTCTGTTGGGACATATTGAGGAATTTCAGTAGAAAAATGGTCATTGTTTTATTTGAAAACTGAATTCGTGAAATCTTTAAAATTTATGATGGTAGAATGAACAATAGATGGTAAGTAAAAAACATTCTATTTGACTTCCTATAAGGGTGAAAAGTATTCTGTCCCCCAGGCATATATATTTTCTCTGCTGGATTTCATTGAAAGCTGACTTTTTGTTAGAAAAGGTAATAGCCTAGAGTTATTATCTCAATAGCATAAAACACTGCAGCCAATTTTAGGTGAACTTGCTCCTAGGAATATTTTATTGATTATATGCCCAATTGTCTGCAAAGATTAATAAGATGGCAAAGAAAAAGAATTAAAATATCTAATTTAACAATCTTTCATGGATTACAATAAAGTGTCTATCATTTCAGCACAGATTTTTATTATTTTCTTTATACTTTCTCTTCTGGATATTCTCTGTGTGACCTTCTACTGAACTATTTTGACTAGGTATGAAGATCATTCCATCAAATTGATAGAGGAAAAAAAGGCTCTGCTTTCATTATAGTCTGAAATATCTATTTGTTCAATATACTAAAAACAGATATCTACTAGCACAGCAAGTTTTCTTTCTTGAATAATAGTTTTCCAACTGGATTTTGAAAATGTTTTTAAGAAAATCTGTCCAGTTTTCTATTATGTTCAGTTAGTTTTAAATAATTATCCAGGAAAATATTTTCAAATTTCCCATTATTACATAATTACACTATATTTTTCTGAAAAGTATTTAGAAATGGACTCACCTATTTTGGTAGCAAATATGAATCTGAACAGGAATTTTATAATACTTAATTTCATACTCATGTGAAATTATATATTTAATAACAGGGAGATGGTTTTATTTTATTTCACTGGCCTATCACAGTTTCCAGTTGAAGATTGACTTGTTCTACATACATTGAATGGTTTTTTCAAGTAGTATATTATAACCTACAAATAACTTTCCCATATATCACTGGTCATATAGCTGACTCTTGCTGAATGATTGTGAATAAATAAAATAATGTATAGCAATAAAGGAACTATAGGAAAACAGCCTGTTGCATGGCAGGAGTGATGACATCTTGAAACTAAGCAGATATAATGACTGACATTTGACTCCTGCTAGCAAGGTGTTCTGCAAGGCCAAGAAACAATGACTGTAGCATAGATAATCCCTCATAAAGATGCTATCTAACTTCCTCAGCAATCAAGAGTTTCACAAAATGGTCTGAGACTTGACCAGCTGCACATATTTTACCAAAAAAGCTTGCTATATAAAGAATACTTTCTGGAGGTCGGTGTGGGATCCACCATCCCATGGCCAAGAACTTGCTTCTGTTCATAAGCCCCTATTAAATGTTTCTTTCTGAGAAACTGGAATTGTCAGTCCCTTTCTTTGGCCTCTCAGCTCCCTTGACCTTTATAGGTAGGTTTGAATATACCCGCTCAGAGTGGAACATACATTGTTATCTAATCTACTAGAAGAGATGTGAAGGCATGTAAAGAGTGAAAAAGGATTACACAGTAATTTACGGGGAATATTGTTAGATGTAGGCAGGAATACTAGAGCAACGACAGTTTCTTCTCAGAAGGGGTGTGTGGCATAAATATTTTAGATCCTTACAAGAGTCACAATTGGAAAACCATAAATTAATTGACTAATCATCTAATGAAACATCTTTGTTTTTTAGGTGAGAAAATTGTATTCCAGAAGGTTAAAGGAAAGAGTTGAAAGTCATATAGCTTCTTATTGTTAACCCTGTGGTGATGATTCACAACTCCTGGCACCTTAGTTAATTTTTAAAATTATAATAATAGTTGAGTTTACATTTTAAAATGATTTTTAATATTAAAGAACATATAGAATACAGATTAACAATTGAACTGACAGACATACCAGCCAATAGCTTTCCAACTATCAGTTAACAGAATGATGCTATCTTACTGTGAGGATTCTGGGCTTACAGCATTCGTTTCCAGCATAACAGTGATGATATGCTTTATTTATTGAGTTTCCTCATAATAACATGTTAAATATACATTTCATATTTACTTTTTATGATTATGGAAGTAATGTATTAACCCTTCATGAAAAAATGAAAAAATATCAGGACAATGTAAAGGCAAAAAGACACATCACGCATCTCATTCAAAAATGAATTATATTAGTATATTTTGTATTAATATTTTTCTTTCACAAATATTGATTTATAGTTATATTTTATAACATTAGAGCTATAATATACAATAACTTAGGTGTCTGACTCTTTACTTTGGCATTTAATGCAGTTGACAACTGTGTAATATATTTCTTTGCATGGATACAGTAAAGTTTATCTAAACCATTTAAGTTAATCTAGTTTCAGCATATGTAATGTTTGAATGCACAGCACTGTGTAAAGGTATTTATACAAATATCTAATTGTTTTCTCATCTTGAATTCCTGAAATTTAGTTACCTGGTCAAAGTATTAAAATTATTTTAAGGATTTAGACCTTTTTCTATGCTGCTTACTTTCTGAAAATGTTTCAGTTTATACTTTATCAGTGGTGGATATTAGTTGTATTTTTACTAAACTTTACTAAACATTTAGTGTTACCTAGGGGGAAAAAAAGCAATTTGATAGGAGTAAAGTGTATCTCATTAAAGTCTTGTACTATACTCCTGCTGATGCTGTAACAAATTTCCACAAATGTAGTATTGTATAATAACGTACATTTAAGGTCTTAACAGTTCTGGAAATCAGAAGTTCAGAATGGCTTTTAGAGCACGAAAATCATCAGAGGTTCTGCAGAGTTGCATTCTTTTTAAAGGCTATTAGGAGAGAATCTGTTCAATACCTCTTCCAATGTCTAGGGCCTGCCTACATCTCTTGGCTAGTGGCTGCATTTCTCTGATTTCTGCTTCCATCATCATATCTCCTTCCATGACTTATTTGTTTCCACCTTCTGTCTTATAAGACACCTTCTGTCTTATAACCAATATAATGTGATTATATTGGTCCTACCCGATAAATCCAGGATAATCTTCCATTTTATGATCCTTAACTTAATCACATCTGTAAGGTCCCTTTTGCCATGTAAGATAACATACTCATAGATACAGGCAAGCAGGAAGTGGACATCTTTGGGTGGTTATTACTTGGTCTACCACAAACTTCTTTTGCATTACATGTTTATTGTTCATTTGAGCTTCTACTGTAAAATATCAATCACTTAATCATTTATTTAGTACTATCTTATTCTAAGAAAATATTTAATTTTGCTTAAGAAAAAAGTGTATAATAATGTCACAATATTAAACATTTTAATGTAAAAAAAGTGAGGTTAAAAAAGTAAGAGTAGGAAATTCAAGCTAGCATTAAAGCTACTAAATACAGAGCCTGAATAATCCCAAAGACCACCACTCTAAGGCACAGATACACTAATATTAGCATTTGCACCCAAATTTCACATTTTTCTTTAACTCTCACCATCATAAGCGTAGGAACCGGTGTCCCTGAGAATTTCTCCTTAAGCATTCCTACAGGTTCAATATGTCTCAGTGTTGAGGATGGACATGCTTCAAGCCAATATTATTTTACCAGGCTGCATCTTGTCTTTACTGTCTCCACTGGTGCTCTCCTGTGCCAGCTACCACTGCCGCTCTGGGAAGAACATGTCTTTCTCCAGCACAATGCTCAGGCTACTATAACTGCAAAACAGTAGGTGCAGTCCTTCCTCAGTGTGTTGGAGCACAAATGGGAAGATAAATTATGTCTCCTACTATGTGTTTCCCATTGGTACCTGGGTCCAGAGGAGCATTGCTTATAGCCAGAGTCGCACAAGATTCCTCTTGGAAAAAGCTTCTGAAGCTTTTCTGTACCACTCCAGAAGGACTTACAGGGCAAAGTCCAGTGGGAAGGCTAGATCTGGGTAATAGAACAGCCGTCGTCATGCCCTATCATTGTGCTACTGTTCCTTTCTTTTGAGACAGGGTCTCACTCCCATTGCTCAGGCTGGAGTGCAGTGGCATGATCTTGGCTCACTGCAGCCTCGACTTCCCGATTTCAAGTGATCCTCCCATCTCAGCCTTCCATGTAGCTGGGACTACAGACATGCGCCACCACGCCCAGCTAATTTTTTGTATTTTTAGTAGAGACAGGGTTTCACCAGGTTGCCCTGTTTGGTCTTGAACTCCTAGGTTCAAGAGATCCTCCCGTCTCAGCCTCCCAATGTGCTGGGATTACAGATGTGAGCCACTGCACTGGGCCTACTGTTCCCTTTCTTGTTTGCACCTTTCCTCTTTACACACTCCCAGAGAAGTTGACCACAGTGTTTTTGTTGTCTTTTCTTGTTTGTTTGCTTTCTATAACCTTTTTAGCAGCCAACGTCAGACTCAGTACATTATGAGGTTCACAGCAATCAACATAAACAAAAGATTTGTTTCTTAGGAGAAACACAACCACTCTTCATATCAAGACAAGTGAAACATTTCTCCTGTTGTTTTATAAAAGATGACACTTCTGTGCAACGAATTTGATATGACCAAGAGTTTCATAGTTAAAATTTTTATGTCTCCCAAAACAGACTGTACTGATGGAAACAAACATGGCTTTTGCAGGAATGAATTTTATCACAATTCATTCGATAATTTATGTAATTTTAATTAACTATATAAACTTTTATTGATATAAATACAAATTTTTAATTATATAAAATTCTAATTATATAAATTATATAAATTTTCTAAAAATTTTTGTATTTTTAGAAAAGATGGGATTTGGCCATATTGACCAGGCTGGTCTCCTACTCCTGACCTCAAGTGATCCACCTGCCTCAGCCTCCCAAAGTGCTGGGATTACAGATGTGAGCAACTGCGCTTGGCCTATCGGTATTATTTTCAAATGAAAATTTAATTATATAAATTATATGGTTTATATAGTTATAATTTTATAATTATTGCAAATTATGACATCATGTGAAATCATAACAAGTGATTTGTGGGTTTTTTCAGGGTGCAGAAGTGAATACATTTGAATGCTGCACAGTATATTGCTCTTGTAGATGTACAAATCACCTTAGTTTATTATCAGGCTCTGAGGAGTCTTGTGGAAGAGAATTATTTTTACCTTAGGTGAGCTTAGTGTGTTCCTAATGTTTTGTCACAGAAATTTTCCTTTATGTTTCTCTACTAATAATTCTGGGAATATTAATCTTCACATGAACACAATTTGAGGAATACCTGCCAATGAAATTGGAAGGTATATCCTACAGAGAGTTCTCCATAAATATTGCTTGTCACAGTCAAGTTTTTGAAATTTCTTGAGTGGAAACAGGTTCAAGATTATATTCTGACAAAGTCCACAAATGTAGTTATTCTACCGAGCGTAGGGTTGGCCTTCATTATGAAAATAATACAAGCACCCAGAACAGATATCATCTGATTGGAAGGGGTGTTTCAGCCTTCACATTGGAAATACAGTTTGTCTGAGAGTGAAATTCTTAGGAAAACATATTTTTCCTTAAGTTTTTGTATTCATTGTTGCTTTAATTTCAAGCATTTACCAATGTGAAAGAAATGCAGTTTTTCCTGGCAGGTGTTAATTAATAATCTGGTTTTACTTCCTTCATGTCTTCTCTTCACTGAGTACTTGTAGTTCTTTTTCTCCTAAAAACTTGTCATGTGTTCTAGATAAATGGTTAAGTTATTTTGTCTTAAATATTAGTATAATTTCCTTTTTGTTTCGTTTTATTTTTTGAGATGGAGTCTCACTCTGTCCCCCATGTTGGAGTGCAGTGGCATGATCTCAGCTCACTTCAGCCTCCACCTCCTGGGTTCAAGGGATTCTCCTGTTTCAGCTTCCCTAGTCGGTGGTATTACAGGTGACCACCACCACGCCCGGCTAACTTTTGTATTTTTAGAAAAGACGGGATGTAGCCATATTGGTCAGGCTGGTCTCCTACTCCTGACCTCAAGTGATCCACCAGCCTCAGCCTCCCAAAGTGCTGGGATTACAGACGTGAGCCACTGTGCCCGGCCTATCAGTATTATTTTCAAATGAAAAATATTTATTTCCAGTTTTATTTCTGATGACTGCTTTTGTTCCTGTTCTGCATTTTTTTTTTTTCCTGAGGAACACCTACTATTAGGCTTCCATGTTGTTTCATCATATCTATCACCTTCTTGTTGACTGGTTTTATCTATTTAGTCTTTTCTGCTACTCTAGGAAAAGGATAGCTTCTCAAGTTTATCCTCCTCATAACTGTGCCATAGTCATTCTGATCCTTACCATCTCCAGGGAGGCATTTAATTTTCATAATAAAATATGGATTTCCTTTTGATCATTTTGTTCCATTCCATCTCTTTTCTTTTTGGTTTGTGTCATTATATCATTTTTTTTAGCTCAGCCTCTTCTGTCCTTTTGCCTGTTTTTTTTTTATGTGTGTGTGTGTGTGTGTTCCTAGAAATTGAGACTCTTACCTCCCACTAAAAGATGTAAAATTTTTCTGAATTTTTTATCGCTGCTCTTTTTTCAAGTAATTTTCATAGCTGTCATATTTTATCGAATCTACAATAGTTAACTATATGATGCATCATTATTTTTTGTATAACTAAGAGAGAAAAAATATTGCAAATTAAGTTGTAAAATTTCTTAACGCATTGTTAGCTGAGTCCTAATTTCAGACATGTTAAAATATATTAAAATTATGTGTATTAGGATAAATGAAACAATATATTATTTTTCTGAAGCTTCAATATGTTATTCTTGAGTTTTTTCAAACTGTTTTTTTCCTATTCTTTGCGATTGCTTTAGTTATGTTAAATAAAATTTATGGGAAGCCATTGTTTTAAACTGAGATCCTGCACATGGCCCAAAGAGACCAGACCAAATCATGAGAGTCACTTGTGCTTGGTGCCACATAATAAAATGTAACTTAGAAATTGGCCAGTTTTCCAAAAATAGGACATTTATAGCAACCAATAAAAAGGGGCCCAGTCAACATGAATCTGCATGATAAGAAGGTTCCCTCTGCCTTAGTCCTTTAAGGAAAGGAACTTTGAAAGGGCCAATCTCCTTTCTGTTCCCCGTTTTAGCTTTCTTCAACCTTTTCTGTTTGTAAAGCTCATCCTCTCTTTTCAGCTCACAGGAGCGCCATTCTATTTTACAGATGAGATACTACCTGATTCATGGATCATTTTAAAAAGCCAATTTGATCATTAAATTCAATTTAACATTTTGTTTTTTGACATTTATTTTTGAAAAATAAAATTTATAGGGACTCTACTTGACAGGAAAAGGGTGTGTGGATCTCCTTTTCTTCTATTCACTGTACGCCTGCCTGCTAGTATTCAGCAATAGAATGCTCAAACCTCCCACCTCTGAATCTTTACACTACTGTTCTTTCCAGCTGGAACGTAGTTTTTGTTTTGCTTCTTAATATAGAAGTCCAGTGGTGATCTCGCTTTCCTCCTTCCAGGTGGTTCAAATGTCACATTCTCAATATGGGCTTTAATACCAGCTTATTTATTATTATTATTATTATTATTATTTTGAGACAGTCTTGTTCTGTTGCCCAGGCTGGAGTGCAGTGGCACAGTCTCGGCTCACTGCAACCTTCGCCTCCCAGATTTAAGCAATTCTCCAGCCTCAGCCTCCTAAGTAGCTGGGACTACAGGCACGTGCTATCACACCTGGCTAATTTTTATATTTTCAGTAGAGATGGGTTTTAACCATGTTACCCAGGCAGGTCTCGAACTCCTGACCTCAAGTGATCCGCCTGCCTCGGCCTTTCAAAGTTTGGGGATCACAGGCCTTTTTAAAAATTTAATAATCAATTTTCTCAGCAGCCTCTAATGTTTTTCTCTGCTTATTTTTTTTTTTCGTAGCACTTCTTGCCTTCTTTATATCATCTGTTTCCTCTGAAAGAATGTAAGTGCCATGTATTTTGTCCACTGTGTTTACTGCTGTCTCAAGTATATAATGTTCTCCACTTAATACATACTCAATAAATAAATTTCTTTTGTAATAAATGAATGGTAAGTCTAAGTATCACTGTGACTATTTTACAAGTGAGAAAACCGAGGCTTAGAATTACAGACAATGAGTAACAAAGCTGGGATTCCGATGTAAGTCAGTCTGATTTAAAGTCTATGCTCTTAGCATCTAGCTGGACTTGATAATAATGGTTGGGAAAATCTTCTTTAATATTTTAGTTTTGGATGTCAGGTAAATTTTAATATGTGTGTGGTTATTCTCTCACTTACCTAAATCTCAAGCTGTAGATCAATTTTCCTGGTGGTTAAGGGGCTTTCACCACCCACAGATAATTCTGTGCACCTATTTCTGAATCCCACTAAGTACGATCACGGGACACATAAACCTTCCACTTCATATCATCACAAAGTTCGAAAAAATTATTTAAAAAAACAAAAATCACCAGAACAAAAATGAATCTTTAAATTTTACTTGGAAATTCTTGGTGCTTGAATGGCATTAAGAAATTGAAAGATCAACCCCCTAAACTGCTATATCAGGTTCTGTGATAGACAGGAATAGATATTATTGGCACCTGTGTAGGTATCAAGTACTCTATGTATTGCTAATGTCATCTGGGTTTTATGTAGATAGTACTAGATAGTACTGTGTGCTCCAGCATGTTAATGTTCTTATCATGCTAAGCAATTTTTTTCTAATTTCCTATTTAGGCCATTGTATACACTAATTAGAGAAGCTGCCATAACTGGGTAATAAAAATATTTTCAGCTGGGTGCTGTGGCTTACACCTGTAATCCCAGCACTTTGGGAGGCCGAGGTGGGCGGATCACGAGATCAGAAGATCCAGACCATCCTGGCTAACACGGTGAAACCCCGTCTCTACTAAAAAATAGAAAAAATTAGCCGGGCGTGGTGGCGGGCGCCTCTAGTCCCAGCTACTCGGGAGACTGAGGCAGGAGAATGGCGTGAACCCGGGAGGCGGAGCTTGCAGTGAGCCGAGATCGTGCCACTGCACTCCAGCCTGGGCGACAGAGTGAAACTCCGTCTCAAAAAAAAAAAAAAAAAAAAAAAAAATTCTTCAGAGAAAAAGCAAGGTGAAAATAACTAGAAGCAGAAAATGAGAAAGGCAAAATAAAGTAGGAACTAGTTTGGGATCTTGTTGCTTTTTAAATCCAACTTATAAATTGACTTCTAAATTTGATTTTGTCTATGAATTTTAGACCTACGGGTTTTCAAAATAAATGCCTTTATTTTTCTGGATAGCACCATTCATGACAGAATCTACTAGGAAAGTCAAAATGGTGTTAGGGCTCAAAAGTATGAAATAATGCAAATTTTATTCAGAGTGCTTTTCAAGGCTACTGCAGAAGACTTTCTACTTTCTTAGGTATGAAACCATTGAAAAATGATGGATTAAATCTTAAACATAGAATTAAACTTAAACATAGAATTGTGCATTCTAGACTACAACTAATATAGGATTCCAGGCAAGAGACAGAAATTAATATGCTGAAATATTTTGCTGCAATATGAGTCCATTTGTTACTAAGGTTTATTGTCAATTGTCTAATTCCTCCTCCCCAGTGAAATGAGTAAATTAAATAATTAAGAAGGTGAGTCTTGAGTGTGACTATAGTCTAGCATATTAGTTTAGAGGACTGGCTGGATGTTGAATTCTCTTGGAACTTATGTTTTCTTATATCTTATAGTGTTATGGATCAGGAATTTGGAAAAGGCCCAACTAAAAAATTAAGCATCTCCATGAAACATTGACTGACTTCGTGAGCAGCTACTCTGGTCTTGATAAAGTAAAAAAGTCGGTTTCCCTCACATGCCTAAAGCCTTGATGAGTATGATGACTGGACCTCTCTGCCTTTCTCTGTAGTCCCAGGGCCTCTTCATGTACTCTCTGTGGCTGAGTAGTCAGAATTCTTATGTAATCCAAGTCCACAGCATCCTGCTGTTGAGGTTTTGGGCTTACTTTACGTTTCCAAACCCTAGATCTCCTCATTTGGAAAGTAAGAATAATAATTGTACCCACCACACTGTAAGTGGTAATTTGGATATTGGCACAATACCTGGCACATAAGTAATCATACCTATAAATGGTTTTTGGTGAGCTGGATTTTAAAGCACAGGGAGATTTTACTAGGTATGATGAAGAGAGAAAGGTATGCAGGGTGGAGCGAATGCTCCAAACAAAATCGCCTGAATGAAACTCACATGGAAAAGTACTGAGGTGCCATATTTGAAGGAAATAGATAGGCAGGGGTGCAGTATTTAAAAACTCATTTGTAGATAGGTGGGGATGACACATAATAGAGGATCTTGAGTTGGTAGAAAGAATATAACTGGATTGTAATAATTAAAGCGAATCTCAATTATAATTAAAATAATATCATATCACTGCATAATTTGAATTCTGCCTAATAACGAAGGTCTTTCTCTAAATATTGACTGAAAATTTGACTATTTCTAAACACCTTGGTTTTCCCAAATGTACAAATGTGTACCATGAAGCAACAATTGAATTTTATTTACCTGTCAGCATATAAATTCACACTTCATGGAATAACCTTTTAACGTAATTACCAGGTGATTAACTTTAATGTTAGTTTTCCAAAATTTCCCTCACTGAAGAGTTGCCTTTTCTAAATGCAGAGATTGGCTATCCTGCTTTAAAAAGGAAACAGTTATCTAAATACTAGGTTTCATGAGTAATTGTGATGTTCTTTATAAACTAAAAGAAATTGCTAATACTGACTTTATAATTGGAATTTCATACTCCTGGAAGATGGCTGCAATTTAATCAAAGTTATATTAGAGTTTTGGAAAAAATATAGTATAACTTAGCACTAAATTAATAGTTCAAATTTTATACTGAAGTCTAATGTTACTAATTCCCTCCAGCCATTAAAAACAAAACTCATTTTGTAATATTGTTCTTTTCACTGGCTATAATATTATACTAATTTCTTACCTCTTTGACAGCCTCAAACATTATAATTTACTTATCTTTAATTCATGTATTTATTCAAATTTTTATAGAAAACCTACTACTTAAACATTACCTATACCACGTTCTATCTTAATATAATATTTGGTATGTAGTAAACATAGTCCATATTAACTGTTATTATTAATTTAAATATTATTAACATTATCATTATTTTCAGGCAAATAGCCAACATAAAGTAGTTTAATTAAAATAAAATTAATAAATTTAAAATTATTATAATTTTTGCTTTTTATTAAGAGATAATTATAGACTCATAGGAAGTTTCAAAAGAATGTACAGGAAAGTCCCCAGGTATACTTTACTCAATTTCCAAACAGTACAACTTTAGCATTAGGATGTTGACATTGGTACAATCCACAGATTTTACTCAGATTTCCTGACTTATGGATGTAATGTAGTCCAAAATTAGACTGGATATCAGTTAACATCTGTGTATCTTCCTACATTCAGTTGTTGAAAAATACAACAAAAATTAGCAGAAAAATCCCAAATACCACGTTTATTACTCACAGAAGTGAAGTTGGGAAATGCAGCTCAGTGTGAGAGCCTAATGGTTTACTGATGAAACCCAAGAACTAGGTAGACTTATCTACCTGATCATAACAGCAGGCTTCCCCTCCTGGAGGGTTACATCCAGTCCCTGAGGGCAGAGGAGAATGCTTGCCTCCAGGGTCAGCTGCATACTATGTGGTGCCTGACACAAAGTGAAAATGTGGGGCCACTTCTTTAGTAAGTTGGAAAAATGTATTAAAACATTAAAAGTTTCTTTTCTTTGTTTCACGGTCTCTCTCTCTCTTTACCAATTAGGACATTTTTCTTTGCTACTTAATGTCATTCTAACTAAATGAAAATTGAAAATTTAAATTATTAGCATGAATTTTACTGTTCAATGTTGTATTGTGCAATGGCAGTTTTAAATGAGACTATAAGAGAATTTAACTCATTAGCAGAATTATCACAATTACTCAATCTGTATTTTGTAGCTTATATATAACCTATGTATTTTGCTCTTAACACAACTGTGTAAATGATGCACAAAACTAACTCAACTGTTTTTATTTCACTTCTTGATATATACCCATTCTACCAACACTTTGCCTTTGGCCTACTGATGAGTAAGGAATGGTTGAAATGAAAAGAAACCAAGGGTGTCTCTATTTCTCCCTCTTCCTTCTATGCCCTTATTTCAATGTAGTGGCTGGCTAATACAGAGAAGTAACACGAGTAATAAAGTATATGAAAGGCTCTCTTGGTTGTCCATGCTTCTTAGAGCACCATTGTCTTATTTCTGCATTCAAAGCAAGTTCTGGTTTGAATGGAAAACTGGGACTCTCTAGGTTGTCAGCACTCCCACTTTTTCAGTCTGAGATGTAACAGGCTTACCTTGAACTCTTTTTAAATCTCTTTAAACTCTCATGGAAGGTGGGTCCACAGAAATTCTGTGTTCATGGGGCATTACGAATATCCTACGCTAACGGAGCAGCAACAATGGTAGACGTATATATTGCATTTATCTACTCTACTCCTAAGTGTGCTCCATTTTCCTGCTGGACTTCATTTCCATAATACAGTTTAAAGATAAAATTATTAAGAATTTCAAGATGGCAACAGTAGAACATTAAACCAAGGAGGGCTCTTCTCAGTAATAAGTTCTATGTGGCCTTAAACAGGTGATACATTGTGATACAAATGTATCACACAGGTGATACATTTGTGAAGCCAATTCTGCTTGCTCCCTCGAGGTAGCTCACTCTCAAGACAAAGTTTACCCCGTGGAAAGAACTAATGTTAGCATGTCTAATTCATTTGTCCCAAATTTATCAATTGATTACTCATTCTCCTGGGGAAAAAAGTGTAAAAGATGGAGAGGCCACAATTTACACTAATTGAGTTCTCTCCAGGTAGAAAAAAAAATTATAAGAATAGACAAGAAGTATTTTTTCTCATTTCTCTCCTGACTTGAGAACCATCAGGGAGTAGACACTGGAGTCTGAATTTGTGAAGATCCTATGTGGTAAACTTGTTTGACTAGCTTTAATTCAGCGTGTCTCCAAATCATTATTATCACAAAAGCCTTTGAACAATAACACAAATATCCCTCAGAAAGTCTTCTGTGAACCCATTCTTTGGAAATGGCATATTATAGAGGCAGCATGTGCATATACACGGGAAAGGGATTACCTTTCTCACCTTTATTTTAATTAACATATCTATTTTTCATTTCTAAAAACGTTCTGTTTCAACATGTTTCTTTCTGGATGTTGGAATATTCTATGTTTTATCCAGATGCTGATTACAAGGGTGTGTTCAGTTTGTGAAAATTAGCTGAACAGTTTACTCATAAGTTGTGCTTAGACATTTATTTATGTTTTCTATATTAGGTTATATTTCAATAAAAAAAGTTTAAAAATGAAGAAAGAATAGAGAAAACTTTTTTTGTGTTCACAGGTGCGTGGAGAAAACTTTAGGAAATGAGGATAGAGCTTGAGGAGATTAGGGAGGAGTTCGCAATCCATAAGGTGACCTTCACAGCCTCATGTCCTGCTCATGGCGAGTGCTCACTAACACCAAGGTAGAAAGCATCATGTGCTGTGGGATGATTTTGCGTTTTCCTGTAGTCATGAGTGACTCTTGCAGAATTGATAGCTAACTTTTGTTCAGAGGTTTTAAGTAATAGGAATGTTTCCACTGAAAATAGTACAAACACAAAATGTTTGACCCGTTTTCTCCCCTTTCCTTTAGCTGTATTTTTAAAGATGTTTGATGCATTTGAGAGAGTATAATATAGGCTTCAGGCTTTGAGTTATAAGTTAGGAGTCTCTGCAGCATTTCAGCCTACTAACCTCAAGCATAAAAAGTCAGAGAAGTAATCTAAAGAGTTATGAAACTGAAAAATGAGCAAAAAAAATATTTGGGGCAAAAATAAAATTACTACCATTATCACATGCTGTATTCAATTGAGATAGTTGATAATTTTCAGCACATTCTACAAAGATTTTTTGACTATTGTCAAAAATAAAGCCTTGCTAAAAAGTCAGGATATGGAGAATAATTACAAAGGGAAGGGGTTTGACATTCTACATAAATGTATTACATGAAAGATGGCGATTTGAGGCTGTTTTAAAACTGTTTAAAAAGTCAGTAGTATCATCAACTTTGATACTTTAGTGCTTATTATACGTTACCCTGTATACTTGCAGCTCACCACTAGACTTCACGAGCCTTGAGAAAGTAAAATCACTTTTTACTTTATTTATTTATTTATTTATTATTATTATTATACTTTAAGTTTTAGGGTACATGTGCACAATGTGCAGGTTAGTTACATATGTATACATGTGCCATGCTGGTGTGCTGCACCCATTAACTCGCCATTTAGCATTAGGTATATCTCTTAATGCTATCCCTCCCCCCTCCCCTCACCCCACAACATGTCCTTTGTAGGGACATGGATGAAATTGGAAATCATCATTCTCAGTAAACTATCGCAAGGACAAAAAACCAAACACCGCATGTTCTCACTCATAGATGGGAATTGAACAATGAGAACACATGGACACAGGAAGGGGAACATCACACTTTTTACTTTTCAGTCACCTAGTGGGCTTGCACATTCTGTATTTTTAAAAATTTAATTATTGCAATTATTTTGTCACATGAGTGACAAGATAAAGTGTTGAGAAAATGGAATATAAGTAATAATTTAGGAAGAAAATAACAAAGAAGATTGATAAAAGAAGACGAAATAACTGCATGGATTCCCATGACTGAGGGCCAGGGGGTAGACCTAAATAATCACTGAGTAATTGTTAATGCTCAGGTTACGAATTTAGTGTTTAGTACGAGGTCACTAAAAGGTGAACATAGAGCTGAAAATCTAACTGAATTAATTACTCAAAATAACTCACTCTACTTAGGCTATTTTGTCTAGGGTTAGACCTGATAGATGAGAACAGACCTGTGGTAATATTATCAAAGTTGAAAATTATTTGATAAGTAGTTGAAAGTTATTTGTGTTTTGGAGAATTGAACTTGGATCCCTAAATAATTCAAGTAGGACAGAGCACGGCAGTAAAGCAAAAATCAGATTACAGTATATTTTGCATTAGTATTTTTATTGCTACAAAACACAATCAGCTCTGTGGTTCTATTACATGAACTCATTATGGCTAAGCTACCGTATTAAAGCATATATAGTTGTAAATAAGCAATTTAAAATGTAATATACAGAAACTAAAGTGCTTTAATAGAATGACCTGTAAATCTACCAGCACTTAGGTGAAATACATTCATTTTACAACATAACAAAAAAAAAGTGAATTAAATGTTTGAGGAAACTTATTATGTCCTTTAAAAAAATAAGTTAAAATTTAACCTGGTTATTTTTAATATTTATTTATATTAAGTACATATGAATTAACAAAAACCTGCAAAATCTTCTGTCTATAAATATAAACTGTATAGCAATTTCAGAGGATTAATACTTTGAAAATATCTGAATCTCAGCATTTGTGTTACAAGTTAATTTTATTTCATTAGAAATTATTTTGTAAAAGTAGGGCTCTTGCGTCTAGTTAGAGTCATTTCCACATAATTCCTTTTTAATGCTCTCTATTTGAAAATGTACCAGAATTTTTAATTCAAATCACGTATCTAATTAACACCTGCTTATAAGTGCAGCCAAAATAGAAACTAACCTTCATTCTTACATATACAAGGAGCCTGGTTCCTATTATACCTAAGTTTTGTTTTGGCGTTATATAATCTAGTCAACATTTCAGAGGTTATTAGCGTACCTGATGCCAAAAGGTCATACATATTAGCAGTAATTGGCTTTTAGAAATATTGCTCATTATGCAAATGCATTATTTACAAGCACCATTAGGCCAAAGTGGATGTAAGAACTTGAGTATTAGGTTTTCTGCATTCATTATGAGGCAAAATATTTGACAATAGATAAATTAGAAGTTCATCTTAGATATTAGAATGTAATTTAGAACATGAAAAACTTCAGATGTTTGCTGGCTTAGAAGCCTTAAAACAAGACTGGTTAGGAGACAGAAATGACAATCAGTTGGTTGTGAATATCTGTTCAGGATATTGATTCTTAATGATCTATCATCAGCATATTGGTTACAAACTTTAGGAACTGATGAGACCATCTGAGAAGATACTATAAAGAGGCTGGAGAAGGGCTTCAGGATCAACTGCATATCTCATAACGTTTTTTACCTGCATATTTTTGAAAATATATTGTAGCAACTCTGGATTTTTTTCTGAGATTTTTCACTTTTATTTAGTTGTTGTTTTTGATTGATTTGTTTTAATAACTTGCTTGGGCTAAATTTGCAGGATCTGCCTCTCTCCATGGTGTGCAGCAACTAATGCGTCTGCTTAATATTTTTGAATACTTTTCATCTTTTTTGGTTGGCTTCCTAAGAGGTTGTGGCAGTTTTTGCATAGATTAGCGGTCGTACAGTAAATGATCATATGTTGCCTTCAAACATCTCAAACAGGAAGGCTTCTACCCCTTACGAATGGAGCTTAGTGTGGGTTGGGAGCACATTTCAAAGCTCAGTCATTTTCCAATCTATCCTGGCTTTATTTTCTGGTAGGCCTTCTTGTGTTTCTTCTGCACACATATGTAGACTCCTGGTTAGCCACGGATATATGGAGATATTAGTAATGCTTTCTGTCAGAGAGTGATCTTGGTGAGAAGCACATGGAGAAAGTCAGAAAATTAAGAGGAAAATCCTGTATATGAGACAGCCATTTGTTTCTCACTAAGATCACTCTCTTACAGAAAACATTGCTAGATTTTTCTTCTTCTCCATCAGTTTTTGTGTTCCTTCTCCATCAGCAAAGCTGCTGGCTTTCACGGCCAGTGCTACCCTTGGAGAACCACTTCTGTTTGTCATTTAATAAAAAAAACCAAGGCAGAATATTGTGTTTAATGTGTTCCCAATTTTGCATTTTATAGATGTCCAAGATGTGTACCAAGACCATTATGACATTGAGGTAGATGTGAAAAAGAATTCCTGACCAAATATAATTTTATGGAAAATCTAGAAACAAACATAAGACTCCTTATGCTAATGCAATATACATGTACAAGGTGACAGGATTTGAATTATGGTGGTAGCAATGGGAATGAAAAGTGTCTATGTAATATAATTTAAGAGTATTAAAAATAAGTGGTAAAGATAATTTTGGCATTTTTAGCATGGAAAAAGGGTGGAACTATAAATCAAAAGAGAATCCAATGAAAACTTTGTTTCTGAGAAAGACAATAAGTTGCCTTTTAGACACATTGAAGTGGCAAGATTAAGGACATTCAAATGGTCAAGTCTAATAGGCAGTTGAAAAATGAGGGTACTCAGTTAAAAGTAAGAACTGGAGATAAGATGTGGAAATCATTCTCATAGGCATAATAATTTAATTTATGAGAAGGAATGAGTTTTCTAAGATTATATAATTTTATCTTTAATATATATGTGTGTGTATATATAATTGAGTTTTTAAATATATATTCTCTCTCCCCTTTCCCATATAAACAGATTATATTCTCTCTCTCCCTTCTGCCATATAAACAGATACATCTAAAACTTTATAATACTTGAAATACAATTTGGAGATTATTATAAACAGATATATCTGTTTGTGTGGGGGAGGGGAGGAGGGAAGAGAGAGCATATAGCATATAGCAATATCTATGTCTATCTATCTGTCTATCTATCTATCTATCTATCTATCTATCTCATCTATTATCTATCTATTTATGGATAGAGAAAGAGATAGATGGTAAGGGCATTTATCTTACAATTACCTTACAAAAAAATGTTAGAAAAATCTGAAGAAATTTCTCCCCGAAGGCAGGAGAGGAAGAAGAGGACTCATCAAGGAGGGCAGAGAAAGAGTAGTCAAGAAAGCAGAAAATGAATTGAAATAAAGTTCCCTAAGAACTAAACATAAATGGGGATTCCAAACAGAAAGCCTGATGGTGCCAAATGCTGCTGAGTTCCAGCAAGTGGGATGACTGAGAACGGGGGTTTAGTCATGAGGTTGTCCTTGGAGATTTTAACCACATAACCTCCAGGCAACCTAAATTTAGGGTAGACAATAGCTTTCAACAGAAAATGGAAGTTATGTCTAATTAGATTCCTTAAAGGCCTTAATTTACTAGTCTTTTTATTGTTTGAAAATAGGAAGACATAAAAAATTTTTCCACTTCATCTATTCAGTGTTCTTAGTAAGACAATACTAAAGCGATACAACAATCATATCAATAATTACTACTCTAAAGTTGTATTTTATTTTTTTATTTTGGAACAGATTATTTTAAAAAAGACTTTTTGAATATTGACCTCATTGTAGGATTGAACCTAGTGCTTTCATGCATTATGAAATTTAATTCTTGTAACATGCCTCTAAACTTGAGATTGCGCGTGAGGAGTAAGAACCAGAATGATGATAAACCATTTGCCAAAGTGATACAGCCAGTGAGTAAAGGAGCTAGAATTTGAACTCAGCTGTTAGAGCTGGTAATCACTTTGCCAAAACATGCTCTTGAGGAGACAGGGATACGAACCTCTGTGTATACACACAAACTCACAGCATGCATATAGAATTCCCTCCCTTCTTATGTCCGAAAACATGTTATATCCTTTCTACATCTCCTCTGTATTATTTCTCCTCTACTGAGCAATCTTTCTCATCTGTAATTTAACTTATATAGTGCTGCCTCCATTATCTTTTGAAATAATAATAGTGATCATCTATTCAAAAAAATTACTCTCACCTCTTTCTGAGCTTGAATTTCTTAACCCTTTCTTTAGTATGACACCACATTTCCTTCTTTATCATATTTATTAATAATTTGTCTTACTCCTTGTCCTGACTTTTACTTTCACAAGATTCCATTTGCACTAGATTGCAAACCATTTAACAGAAAGAACCATGCTATTCAACTTGATGTCCCCTTTCCCCCAGATTTTTTAAAAAAATTATTATAACATTAATCAGATTGCCTGATGTTTGTGAATGACATGTATGTTTCATTGACTATCTCAGTACCTAACATCTTTTCCTTTTGGATACTCAGTAGGTATTTATTGACTGTAAAAACGAATGTGTGTCTAAGTGAAGGGAAACTTCTTAATTATCTACTAGGGGTGCATTGATAATCAGATACATAGTGTTGCTTACCTCTACTCACTCTTGATAAAGCAGCAGGTGTTTCTTGATAAAGCAGAAAATCAGCAGGTGCTTCTTTTCTGTGCCAAGAAAACTCTCATTGAAATTCACAATGAATTAGAGCTTTGTAATAGTCAGGAAAAAAAAAAAAAGAGAAATGTCACCCATAAAATCCATAATACCAAGCACCTGGATCCAGATCTAGTTTGGCTTTCAGGTTTGATGAAAATAGTTGGGGGTTGACAGGTGGATAAAGACAATAGACAGCTCAAAATAACACAATGTCTTGGGTCAAATGAAAGTATATTTCTTCAAAAATAGGGATGATTATCACTTAATTTTTAGAGGCCCACCTTGTCTATAGAGTGTATAGTGTGTGTGTGCATGTGTGTGTGTGTGTGTAGTGAAGGAAGGTGCAAAAGAAAACAGAACACTGAGTTTTTAAACTGTTACCATCACATACTTGTGGTCCTTATAGAGAAATGCACTGTAGTCTGGCAAGAAAAGGGGGCTATACAGGTCAGATTAAAGAATAATTAGTCTTGAATTTATTTTTTCTTTAGGATTGTTGTTGATATAAACAGCTTTTGATTACCCAAATTTTCATTTTATAATAAGTTGTATTCAAGATGTGTGCATGGTCCAAAATAGTAAACTAATTTTATTGCATCTTTACATAATTACAACTAATTGTAAATAGAAATCACATGTAAAACTTTATAATACTTCAAATACAATTTGGAGATTATTATGAATGCTGATTTACTCTTCTTATAGCTAAATAATGGATTAAGTTGCCAATCACAAATTAGTAAGAAGACGATAAAATTATTGGTTATGTTCTCATATGAGGACCATAATCTCAAACCTATTAAATATTTTTGTTTGGCTGAGTGATAATGGAATTGTTCAGATCAGCAAGTGCTTAATTTATGTGCCAGGAAAACTCTTACTGAAATCCACAAAGAAATTACAACTTTGTAACAGATGTGTGGGGCTGGGGAGGATGGGTGGTATGACCCATAATACAAAGCATCAGGATCCAGATCTAGTTTGATTTCAAGTTTGATAAGAATAGTTGGGAATGGATGAGTGGATAAAGACAATGAAAACGTTCAAAATACTGATTAAGTGTGTGCGTTGGTACTCATTATATTGAATAAATGTATAAATTTCTTTTTATTTCTTTTTTTTTAAATTTTACTTTAAGTTCCGGGATACGAGTGCAGAACGTGTAGGTTTGTTACACAGGTATATGTGTACTATGGTGGTTTGCTGCACCTATCTACATGTCAACTAGGTTGTCAGCCTTGCATTCATTAGCTATTGGTCATAATGCTCTCCCTCTCCTTGCCCCCGACCCACCAACTGGCCCTGGAGTGTGTTGTTCCCCTCCCTGTGTCCATGTGTTCTCATTGTTCAACTCCCACTTATGAGTGAGAACATGTGGTGTTTGGCTTTCTGTTCCTGTGTTAGTTTGCTGAGAATGATGGCTTCCAACTTCATCCATGTCCCTGCAAAAGACATGATCTCATTCCTTGTTATGACTGCATAGTATTCCATGGTGTATATATACCACGTTTTCTTTATCCAGCCTAGCATTCACAGGCATTTGGGTTGGTTCCATGTCTTTGCTATTGTAAACAGTGCTGCAATAAACATATATGTGCATGTATCCTTATAGTAGAATGATTTATATTCCTTTGGGTATATACCCAATAATGGGATTGCTGGGTCAAATGGTATTTCTGGTTCCAGATCCTTGAGGAATCATCATACTGTCTTCCACAATAAATGAACTAATTTACATTCTCAACAACAGTGTAAAAGCGTTCTTTATTTCTCCACAGCCTCGCCCACATCTATTGTTTCTTGATATTTTAATAAATGCCATTCTGACTGGTATGAGATGGTATCTCATTGTGGTTTTCATTTGCATTTCTGTAATGATCAGTGATGTTGAGCTTTTTATCATACGTTTGTTGGCCACATACATGTCTTCTTTTGAGAAGTGTCTGCTCATATTCTTTGCCCACTTTTTAATGAGGTTTTTTTTTTATTGTAAATTTCTTTAAGTTCCTCATAGATTCTGGATATTATACCTTTGTCAGATTGATAGATTACAAAAATTTTCTCCTGTTCTGTAGGTTGCCTGTTCACTCTGGTGATAGTTTGTTTTGCCATGCAGAAGCTCTTTAGTTTAGTTAGATCCCATTTGTCAATTTTGGTTTTTGTTGCAATTGCTTTTGGCATTTTTGTCATGAAGTCTTTGCACATGTCTATGTCCCAAATGCTACTGCCTAGTTTTTCTTCTAGGGTTTTTATGGTTTTGGGTTTTACACTTAAGTCTTTAATCCATCTTGAGTTAATTTCTGTATAAAGTATAAGGAATGGGTCTAGTTTCAGTTATCTGCATATGGCTAGCCAGTTTTCCCAGCACCATGTATTAAATAGGGAATCCCTTCCCCATTTCTTGTTTTTGTCAGATTTGTCGAAGATCAGATGGTTGTAGTTGTGTGGTCTTATGTCTGAGGTCTATGTTCTGTTCCATTGGTCTATATGTTTGTTTTGCTACCAGTACGATGCTGTTTTGGTTACTGCTGTTTTGGTTACCGTAGCCTTGTGGTATAGTTTGAAGTCAGGTAGCACAATGCCTCCAGCTTTGTTCTTTTTGCTTAGGATTTTCTTGGCTATATGAGCTCTTTTTTGGTTCCATATGGTTCAATATGATTTTTAGTTCTTTTTTTCCATTTCTGTGAAGAATGTCAATGGTATTTTGATGGGAATAGCATTGAATCTATAAATTACTTTGGGCAATATGGCCATTTTCATGATATTGATTCTTCCTATCCATGAGGATGGAATTTTGTTTGTTTGTTTGTGTCCTCTCTTATTTCCTTGAGCAGTGGTGTGTAGTTCTTGAAGAGGTCCTTTATATCCCTTGTTAGCTGTGTTCCTAGGTATTTTATTCTCTTTTTAGCATTTGTGAATGAAAGTTAATTCATGATTTGGCTCTCTGCTTCTCTATTGTTAGTTTATAGGAATGCTTGTGATTTTTGCACATTGATTTTGTAACCTGAGACTTTGCTAAAGTTGCTTATCAGCTTGAGGAGTTTTGGGGCTGAGACGATGTGACTTTATAAATGTAGAATCATGTTGTGTGCAAACAGATACAATTCGACTTTCTCTATTCCTATTTGAATACACTTTATTTCTTTTTCTTGCTTGATTGCCCTGGCCAGAACTTCCAATACTATGTTGAATAGGAGTGGAGAGAGAGAGCATCCTTGTCTTGTGCTGGTTTTCAAAGGGAATGCTTCCAGCTTTTGCCCGTTCAGTATGATATTGGCTCTGGGTTTGTCATAAGTAGCTCTTATTATTTTGAGATATGTTCCATCAATAACTAGTTTATTGAGGGTTTTTAACATAAAGGGATGTTGAATTTTATCAAAAGCCTTTTCTGTATCTATTGAGATAATCATGTGATTTTTGTCATTGGTTCTGTTTATGTGATGGATTAAGTTTATTGAGTTGCATATGTTCAAGCAGGCTTGCATCCCAGGGATGAAGCCAACATGATCGTGGTGGGCAAGCTTTTTGATGTGCTGCTGGATTCAGTTTGCCAGTTTTTATTGAGGATTTTTGCATCGATATTTATTAGGGATATTGGCATGAAGTTTTAATTTTTTTTTTTGTTGTGTCTCTGCCAGGTTTTGGTATCAGGATAATGCTGGCCTCACAAAATGAGTTAGGGAGGAGTTCCTCCTTTTCAATTGTTTGGAATAGTTTCAGAAGGAATGATATCAGCCTCTCTTTGTACCTCTGGTAGAATTTGGCTGTGAATTCATCTAATCCTTGGCTTTTTGTGGTTGGTAGGCTGTTAATTACTGCCTTCATTTCAGAACTTGTTATTGATCTATTCAGGGATTCAACTTCTTCCTGGTGTAGTCTTGGAGGGTGTATATGTCCAGGAATTTATCCATTTCTTCTAGATTTTCTAGTTTATTCGCATATAGGTGTTTATAGTATTTTCTGATGATAGTTCGTACTTCTCTGGGGTCAGTGGTGATATCCCGTTTATAATTTTTATTGTGTCTCTTTGATTCTTCTCCCTTTTCTTTTTTATTAGTCTGTCTAGTGGTCTGTCTATTTTGTTAATTTTTTCAAAAAACAAGCTCCTGAATTTATTGATTTTTTGAAGGGTTTTTCCTGTCTCTTCTTCAGTTCTGCTCTGATCTTAATTATTTCTTGTCTTCTTCTAGCTTTTGGAATTGTTTGCTCTTGCTTCTTTAGCTCTTTTAATTGTGATGTTAGGGTGTCAATTTGAGATCTTTCTAGCTTTCTGATGTGGGCCTTTAGTGCTATAAATTTTCCTCTTAACACTGCTTTAACTGTGTCCCAGAGATTCTGGTACGTTGTCTTTTTGTTCTCATTGGTTTCAAATGACTTCTTTATTTATGCCTTAATTTCATTATTTACCCAGGAGTCATTCAGGAGCAGGTTGGTCAATTTCCATGTAGTTGTGTGGTTTTGAGTGAGTTTCTTAATCCTGAGTTCTAATTTGATTGCACTGTGGTCTGAGAGACTGTTATGATTTCAGTTCTTTTGCATTTGCTGAGGAATGTTTTACTTGCAATTATGTGGTTGATTTTAGAATAATTGCCATGTGGCACTGAGAATAATGTCTATTCTGTTGATTGGCATGGAGAGTTCTGTAGATCTCTATTAGGTCCATTTGATCCAGAGCTGAGTTCAAGTCCTGAATATCCTTGTTAATTTTCTGACTTATTGACCTGTCTAATATTGACAGTGGGGTGTTACAGTCTCCCACTATTATTGTGTAGGAATCTAAGTCTCTTTGTAGGTCTCTAAGAACTTGTTTTATGAATCTGGGTGCTCCTGTATTGGTTGCATATATATTTATGTTAGTTAGCTCTTCTTGTTGAATTGATCCCGTTACTATTATGTAATACCCTTCTTTGTCTTTTTTGATCTTTGTTGGTTTAAAGTCTGCTTTGTCAGAGACCATGGTGCTGCAAAATATGTGGTTTCAAAATTTTTAATTGCTGATTAGTATTCCATTGTGCATATATACCACAGTTTTAATCCAAGCTGTTGATAGGTACTTTGGTTGATTCCACATATTTGCTATTGTGAATAGTGCTGCAATAAACACATGAGTACAGGTATCCTTTTGATATAATGATTTCTTTTCCTTTGGGTAAATACACAGTAGTGGGGTTGCTCAATCAAATGATAGTGCAATTTTTAATTCTTTGGGATATCTCCCTACTGTTTTCCATAGAGGTTGTACTAATTTACGTTCCCATCAAAAGGGTATGAGTTTTCTTTTCTCTGCATCATCACCAACATCTGTTATTATTAGTCATTTTAATGATAACATTCTGATTGGTGTAAGTTTAATACCCCTTTGTGTTTTTAATTTGCATTGCTCTGATGATTAGCAATAATGTGCATTTTTTCTTAGGCTTGTTGGCCATTTTTATGTATTCTTTTGAAAAATATCTATTCATCTTCTTTGCCCACTTTTTAGTGGGATTATTTGTTTGTTGTTGAGTTGTTTCAGTTCCTTGTCTATGCTGGATATTAATCTCCTGTTGGATGTGTAGTTTGCAAATATTTTTCTTATTCTTCATGTTGTCTGTTTACTCTGTTAGTTATTTCTTTTGCTATGTAGAAGCTTTTCAGTTTAATAAATCCCATTTGTCTATTTTTGGTTTTGTTGCCTCTGCTTTTGCGTCATGAATTCTTTGCTGATGTTAATGTCAAGAAGAGCTTTCCCTAGGTTTTCTTCTGGGATATTTATAGTTTCAAGTCTTACATTTAAGACTTTAATCCATCTTGAGTTGATTTTTGCATATGGTGAAAAAGATAGGATTCAAGTTTCATTCTTCTGCATGTGGCTATCCAATATTCTCAGCACCATTTATTGAAAAGGCTGTCCTTTCTGCAATGTATGTTCTTGTCAACTTTGTCAAAGATCAGTTGGCTGTGTGTGGCTTTATTACTGGAATATATTTAACCAAGAAGGTGAAAGATTTCTATGAGAGACACTACAAAATGCTGATACAAGAAATTGTAGATGACACAAATAAAAAAAATCCCATACTTATGGATTGAAAGGATTAGTATTGTTAACATAACCATTCTGCCCTAAGGAATATACAGATTAAAAACAATTCCTATCAAAATAAAAATGTCATTTTTCACGGAATTAAAAAAAAATTCCAAAATCCATATGGAAATGAAAAACACTCAAATAGCCTAAGTAATCCTAAGCAAAAATAAAAAAACATAGAGCCATCATATTACCTGATCTCAAATTATACTGCAAGGCTATAGTAACAGAAACAGGATGGTAGTGGTAGAAAAATAGATCAACATGTTTTCTTTAAGATATTGGAATAAAATGTTGTGTTGATGATAAGGCCAATAATTTATATTTACATAATAAATCACATCATCTTATTTGACTCAACCTGTGAGTCAACAACCTGTGTTTAGATTAACAAATTTATCGACTCATAGATGCTGTAATACACTTATTTTCATACTTCTTGTAAAAAGTGGAATCAGACCTCAAATTTAGGAAGAGTACCATTACTTAGATTCATGCTTTCTCTTCTACATCAGAGCTGCTCCCAGAAGTTTATCATCTGCCCTCTCACTTAAGCCATTCACTCACCCTGATGGGAGGTAGGATTGGTATTATTGCCTCCATCTCATATATGTGACCACTGATGCACAAAGAGAGTCAATGATAGAGGTTAGTGGCAGGTCCATAATTGGAATTCATTTATATGAGCTCAAGATACCTTTCAAAATCATAGCACTCTCATGCCAAATAAAACAACAATTCTTTGCTTGAGTTACTGCAATTTTTTATGAAGACCATATGCAAGTTTTCAGGTAGATAATCTACCATTTCCTGAGCATGTATTTAATGGTAAGAGTGATGCTAAGGCTCAAGTTACTATTAACCTTTGATAAACAGAGAATAATATAATGTGTATTTCTTACCATGTCTGTTCATGTGTTTAAAATACAAACTCAGTGACTTCCAATGAGAATGATTTTCTTATTTACATTATATGTTCATTTGTGTGAGCCAACTACTTATTTGAGGACCCAGTATGAACAATCAGCCTCTGTTTGGAAAATGCAATTCTCATTTCAAAGGGAAAAGAGGAAGTCAGCTTGTAAAAAATGACTTTTGAAACTTCTGCTCAAACTTGGTAAATGTCATATCTGCTCATTCCATTGGCCAAAGCAAGTCACATGGTCAAGCTCAGTGTCAGTGAGGTGGGCATTTATACTTTTTCTACAGTAGGCAATACAACTGCTGGGAATCATTGGGAATGTAATCCTCTTATAGGAAGGGAGTAAATAATTATGAACAATAACAGCTACGCATGTTGTTTAACTCAAAGTAATAAATGATAGAATTGAACTTTTAATCCAGGTCTGTAGACTTTACAATCATATTGCCTTTTAAAGGTAGCTGATTTTATAGAACAAAATAAGATTATAAAATATATGCATTATTCTTGACCCATTCTTCTTATGATGAAATTGACAGAGGTGGGATTTCAATTCATTATCATAGAGGACATGCTCATGCTTAATTATAAATACTAATTTGTTTTTTAAAAAATGAATTATTTGCTTTATTTTTTTCATTTTGACAGAAATTGCATGTGCACATTTTATACGACATTAAATAAGATGTTTAGAAAACTGTAAGTGGTTAATATGACAGCCCTTTTCACAGTTTGCTAATTTAACCAAGGTTTTGTTTTCATCAAAAAAGCCAACTATGCCTGAGAACATTACCAAATAATTAAATCAAAGTTCTCTGTTTTCTGGGTTGTGACTCTCAAAATGCTGTAGGCTAGGTCTTTAAACAGAAATGCAAAAATATAAAGCTTGAAAGGATTAACCACCCATTTCAAGAAGTCAATATCTTGCCGAATCACTGAGTGACCAAGTGTAGAGGAGTCATGAGGTTGGAAATTGAATATAATAAAAGTCAATACAATAGCCTTCTCTTTCTTGTGTCAAGAAAACATTTTGACGTTGTGAAGGAAAAGTTTGTCTTCACCTTTCAGGTTCTTCTTGTCCTCCTCTCTGCACCCATCTGGTATAATTAGGAATAATTAGTAATCTTCCTCCACTGTGTCCCTCCTCTCTCAGTCCTGGTACACCACAAGTATGTGCATTTTGAGAATAATTCAGATATTGCTAGGCAAGTTCAGGTAGTTAGATGCAAAGACAGCAGAAAGGGAACATTTAGCATGGTGAGTTCTCCAGTCTGTCCTAGGCTCAGAGACATTGATTTATTTCTTCCTTTTTGTGGACAAAGAGGTAATATAGCTTAGTGGTTAAGTAAATGCATCCCAGTTCTGATCATTTCTACCTGTGTGATCTTGGCCAAGTTTCTCTCTGTGTCCCAGATTCTACATTTATAAGATGGAGGTAATAGTAGATTTGAATTAATGATTAAATGAGTTTATGTATCTATATTTATATTCACATTTATATTCATATATAGCTTAGAATATTTTCTATATAGAATTGGTACTTTTTTTAAGTTATTCAATAATAGCTAGCTATAACTGAGAGGAAATATGTATTAGAAAACAACATATCAACCCATATTAGTTATCTAATGCTGCATTAAAAATTACTCTACACTTTAATGACTTAAATCATAATAATCATTTATATTTATCATGATTCCTGTGGAACTTGAAAGTGGGTCAGCAGAGAGATTCTAACCTGGGTGAGTCTTGTGAGGTTGTCATTTAATGTCAACTGCTGCTATAGTCATCTGTAGGCTGGAAGAGAGCTGCTGATTCACTTCCAAAGTAACTCATATGCATGGATGGGAATATGGTACTTGCTAGTTGAGTGGGGTCCTCAATTTCTCTCCATGCAAGTCCTTCAATGATGCTGCTTGAGTTTTCACAGTATGGTAGCTGGCTTACTCCTAGAAGGAATGATGCAAAAGACCAAGGTGTACTTTATCATACTTTTTATGACCTAGCTTGGAAGATTTTCTTTCCCACTGAGGACAATCGAATACCTTCAACTGAACAGTTGCCTTTTGAATTTATAGGTTAATGCTTAGAGGACAATTTTATCAAAACTGAGAGGGGACAACTCAGTGTTCCCTCCATATGCTGTGGATACACCCTAAGCTTTTGTTCTGCTCTTTCCCATTTTTCTTGGCTTCACCATAATTTGTACCTCATGCCCCAACTGGGTCTCTCAGGAGGGATTTATTCCCAAATTTAATTTTCACTTCCTATGGTAAGAGACTATAGTCTACTACTCTTTGATCCACTCACTCACTAACTCACTCACTCACTCACTCCTCCTTAGTGAAAAATGACTTAATCTCTCTCCTTTTCCTTGGAGTGAGCTACCTGTGGGAAGCAAGTTTTATTATTTTCTCCATGTTTAAAAGAATGTCAGGAATAAAGTCCCTAAAAAGAGAGACTAGCCCTAGCCTAGTCTAGTACAAACAGGTTTAGGGAGTAAGTTACTCTAATTTTATTTTTTGGGAGGAGAGGGGGTGGGAGGACCAAATTATCTTAAAGCTGAGTCACATTCTTTATCAGTAATTGAGATGATATTTGTTCCTCTTCTGCCTTACTTCTCCTGTGATTTCTGGATTGGTTCAAAGCCCAGGCAGATTGGTATTAATTATTGGCTCACTAAAATTCCCTAGAGTGCTCTATTGCTTCTTATTTCCACATGATCTTTCTCTGTGGTACTGAAGTGATGAGGTTACAAAGTGAGGGGGTTACAAAGCCAAGATAACAATTACATTCCAACAATGGGTTTCCTCATCAAAATGCCCTTATCTGTGATAGACATCATGTTTTGCTTTGGCCTCATGAAATTTTTTGCATGTAATTTGCCTTACTAAAACCCTTTAATTCCTGTTATAGAACATTATTTATTAGTATATTTACTATCTATACTTTCTCTATATCTGAAGATGATTCAGTGTTGCTGTTTAAATATTATGCCAGACAATAAATGCAAATGACTTATGAATACTCATTCTTTTTCTCTTGCATTACCACATAATCCTATATGTAACTTCAAAGTCTTCAACTGGGCTTCATAGCATTGTGAAATATTACAAAAAGAGTGGCAGTCAGAAACTTTAATTTGAGCTCTAGTTTGTGAATTTAGTGAACTCATTTATTAATTCATAACTCAATTTATATATAATCATATCATCAAAATGCAGTAGTTTTGAGGATTAAACAAAATAGTATAGGTAAAATAAATTCAAAATTACTATGAAATTGCATTTATAACTAAGCTATTAATATTTAAAAGGATTTCTCTAATAGTTGTAATTTTAAGATATTATTCCAAGTCTTTGGTGGTTTATGAAGGGAGTTATGTATTTCATTTTGTTGTTAATAGTAATTATTGATACAATATTTTAAGGATATGTACACCATGAGAGAAATACTGTTTAAAATCTTCTTTACAAATATGCTCTTACAAGATTCTTGAGAGAATAACATAGTTGTTCCTGACTAAAAATAGTTTTCAGAAAGTATAAGCAGATTCTCTGATCTACCCTTGTGACTTGCTCATGTAAATAAAATGGTTACATGTATAAGAAACTGTTTAACTTTTTAATATCAAATAAATATTTATATTATTGTATATTGTGTATTAAAATATTTGTAGATACAACAAAAGAAAAGAAATTATTAAGAATGTATGTTCACTACTGATGGCTAGAGTTTGTATTTTATGTTATTCTATTAGAAGTTAATTGTGGATTCATGATTATTTATATCCAGTTCTCTTTGATTAGCCTTAAGAATTTTTACTCATCTTACTTCAATTCTTTCTCTGAATGGGTTTCCTTGTCTACATTTTCTTTTTCCTTTTTTTTTGTTTCATTGCACTTTATTGTACTTTGCAGATATTGTGTTTTTTTACAAGTTGAAGGTTTGTGGCAACCCTACGTTGAGCAAGTCTATCAGGATATTTTTTTCAAATTTTATTTTATTTTAAGTTCCACGATACATATGCAGAACTCGCAGGTTTGTTACATAGGTAAACGTGTGCCATAGTGGTTCACTGCACCCATCAACCCATCACCTAGGTATTAAGCCCCGCATGCATTAGCTATTTATCCTGATGCATGTCTCCATTTTCATGCAGCAGTAACAAACTGTGGCCCAAGGGCAAAATTTGGCTCAGAAAATTGTTTGAATTGGGCTGCAGAGTGCTCACTTTTTAAAGCCAATATTTTGAATCTGGATGTTTTAAATGAAAATTTATGTCATAAATTATACTGAAAAATTAGAAGGGCTGTAACAGTGATTTTCATTTCTGCATGGCTAAAATTCACTAGAGACAATTTTCCTCTTTTTAATGCGATAAGTTCTTTTGAATTCACCATACTAGCCTGCCTCTTCACACACTGCCCATTTTCTGTGATCTTCTCCTTGTCTGTTTCACCTGAGTATTACCTACCTGATTCTTAAAGCATTTGCATTTTGGAGAAGATAGAGGTCTAATTCATCAAAATTGTCTAGATTTCCCCTTTAAGTATTTTTCTCTTTGATTTTGTTTACTATCCTTAGAATATTTCTCTAATTTTGAAGTTAATTTTCTAAGTTAAATCTTAATTATGAAATTATAATTATTTCTATTCTTAACACTCAAAATTCTCACTATTGTTATGGTATGAGTTCCTTGACTATCAACATACACACATACACAAAAACATCAATTGGATTTTCACAGTTTAAGAGGAAGAATACATATACTGAGAAGTTTGTGTGGTGGAGGTGCTTTTCAGAAAACCAAACTGATGTTATGAGCATGAAATATTTACTGTAACATGTCAAATAATTCAAAATTTGCCTATCTTGTGTTCGCCCTTCTTAATGTGGTTAGTCTGTCTGTTTTCTTCTTACAAATGCTAACCTGCAAAGTAGCTGAAAACACATAGCAAAACATTATTTGTGAAATCAATGGATAGCATCTGGACATTTCATAAAGAAATGATTTTAAATTATGGAAGAAAATTTAGCAGGCTGTGGTCAAAGTATTAAATATCTGTCTCACCATTTTTCAGTAGATGTTTCTTGTGCAGATTCCTCAGAATACTTGGAATATTGCTTCAGTTACAACTTATTTGTTGAAACTACACATCTATTTTCTCACAAAATGGGCTATGAACATTCTAGAAGTGTTTCAAGTTTCCGCAAGGTACTGATATATAGCCCTGGTTTATGTTATTGAGGTTGTGAAGCTAGTGGCTATCACCCCAATTAGACTTAGGATGAGTGTTCCACTGATATCCCTCTCATTTGGGATCATATGTGAATGAACCCTTAAAATGAAGAACACTGCTTCAACATCTGGAAAGAAGTTGCCTTGATTCCTATTAGGACTCCCTGTACTCCTGGTGTGAATGAAAGAGAAGACACTTAACATATGCATTTTATCTTTGGATCGTTGTTTCTCTTTGTATCTGGTTAGAATGTGGAGATCTGCTTTTTAATTAACTAGAATCTGGTTTGGGATTTTTAAATTTTAGTTTAGTATGCACATTACTCTCCCAGATGATTCCCACATTTGGCATAGAAATGTTTCCATCTTGCAATTCAGATAGAAAGTACAATTATTCTATTTCCACTTGAACATTCTACATAGCCTTATCAAAACTTTTTTTTATCTGTATTTCTATCTTCTGCCTTAGCTTACCATGTATTACTATGAGATTTTAAATAATCATTTTTGCTTTTCAAAAATGTGTAAGAATTGAATTCTATTTACACTTTGAGATTATGTATGTTCAGACAGGTGTCAAAAGGGAGGAAGGGCTGGCTTGACATATTATGGACAAAGGCTTTACTGATAGGAAATTTGTGGAAGGGAGATACTATAACTCAGTCCTTGTATTATCCACTATTATTTCGTAGGATAAAATTATTGAGTTAAGTACTCATTTATCTCAGTTACTAAAGAAACATTATTAATAATAATTATTTACATAAAACATATTGGGAATTGATGATACTGTCCCATAGATTTATTATTGTTTTCACTATTTTCTGAGACTGTTTCCTGTTTTCAGCTCCATATGATGATACCAATTAGGAATAAGTATAAACCACTTTAATAAAGTGGTCTGGTTAAGTAACTATGTATAATAAGATTGCGGAGGAGGAAATGAAACTGTATTTCATTTATTTTTAATAAGAATAATGTACAAACTAGCACCTAATTTGCTGAATTTGTTGGAGGGGCATTATCAAATGTTATCAAGTGTTATGGATCGATGGATCGTATGTTTGTATACCCGTAAAATTCATGTGTTGAAACCTAATTCCCGATGTGATGGTATTAGGAAGACGGACTCTTGAGAGATGATTAGGTCATAAGTGTGGAGCCCTCATTAATGGGATTACTGCCCTTATAAAGAGCTGAAGAGACCAGAGCTTCCCATTTACCATGTAAAGACAGAAGAAGAAGGAGCCACTACCAACTATGAACCAGAAAGTAGGCCCTCACCAGGCACCAAATCTGCCTCCATCTCTGACTTCTCAGCCTCCAGAACTGTAAGAAATAAATTTCTGTTCTTTATAAGCTAGTGATTCCACGGTATTTTGTTATAGCAGCACAAATGGACTAAGACAACAAATAAACTCTCCATTAAATTAAATATTTGTCCACAAAATCTGACTTGTTTGGTAAAGTATTGGCAGAGTATCATAACACTTTTTTCGAACTCTATTCAATCAGTCTGTTCACAGCACGTGTTCAACCGTCCTTTTTCCCCTTTTCTCTATAGCAAACCTACAAACCCCTTACTTTAGATAAAGGTTCCATTTAAGTAACCACTTTAGAGATATATACTTTCTGATTGAATCCAGCTTAGCCAGTTCATAGGTATTTCATTTCTAGTACCAACTGTCAGTCTCCTAATATTCTTTCAGACTGTCTGACACCAGAGTATTACTCGTTTTTGATAACATTGCATTCACCTTAGAAAAAGGCCCTCAGATCCATAGCCTCAGCTGCGTAGCTGTTTTCTCCATGATTGACTCATTTTTCCAACAGCAGTGACAAGCTTTTCCTTTTATTTCCAAAGTGGGGAAATATTCAAGGTTGTATATTGGAGATTTAAAAATATATATTTTTATTAAATATTAATATGTGCATATCCCTTTTAATGATAAAATAAATATTATTCAATAAAATTAAAACACAATTAAATATAAGGAGATTAAATTTAAAAATATATACATATAAGAAACCATGAAAAACTACTCTATATAAAACTATAGCTAATGTTATTACTCTTATAACTGTGGTTGATGTAGTTATACATATATAATTACATATAATTCACATTTTGCTTTTTTTCTTCATTTTACCTTTAATATTTCTAGATTCTCTGAAGGCTATTTCACATATGCTCATAGACTATTCACAGTAATGATGTGGCAACTTTGGTTTTATTTCAATACTTTTCCCCAGCCCCATTGGACATAGATCATGGCCCCTAGGCACCACCAACCCTATTGCTTTTTGCTATGGCTCCTGCTTGCTCACTGATGCATTATTTGGATTCACTGTATTTTGCACAAACCACCAAATTATCAGGCAAGCTCTGTGGTTTCCTATCTTCATTCATTGCAGCCTTCAGAGACAAAGTGGCCTCCAAGTTGAGAGAACTTTATAGTCACTAGCAATCTGAGATTTGGTCATATAAGAAGAAAAGATCATCATCTATGAACAAGTGAGGTGTAAATGGTTGCTGATTAGAGGGAGTTTAGGAATATAATGACTGGTCAAGACAGAGGAATAGGGGATGAGTGAAGGTGGCCGAGGAGATGGAGACATGTTATGATTAATTTTTTTGTTTGTTTCACACAATTTTCTAGGCTGACCACAATGGCTCACACCTGTAATCTCAGAACTTTGGGAGGTCGATGTGGGTGGAAATCTTAAGCCTAGGAGTTCAAGACCATTTGGGCAACGTGGTGAAACCCTGTCTCTACAAAAAATACAAAAATTGGCTGGGCATGGTGTCATGTGTCTCTGGAACCAGCTACTTGGGAGGCTTAGCTGGGAGAATCACTTGAGCCTGTGACGTTGAGGTTGCAGTGAGCCTTGATGGCACCACTGCACTCCAGCCTGGGTGACAGAGTGAGACCTCGTCTCAAAAAAAAAAAAAAAGGAGTAGTAAGCAGCTCCAGGATTAGCCTAAAAGTGAGCACCATTTAACTCTGCCAAGACCATGCAGCTGTCCAGTCTCTACATACCTGATCTATGAGGAAGCCTGGGACCATAGGAGGTGGGAGAGCAGATTTTTCTGCCAGAAGCTCTGTGCTCATGCTATGGTCCTGTCTCCCTAGTTGATTTGCCTTCTCTGTCTTCTGGGCTGCATTTGATAATGCATGCTACAGGAGAATAGCCAAATCAGTGTTTAAAATAGAAATATAAAATTTTTTATAGAAAACTGTTTAAATTTTCAAATATAACAGTATGAGGCTAGTCTTTCAATGTAAGGTTTCAGGACCAAGAGACAAATCTAAGTGTCAGGCACCATGTTTTCTTCAAAGTCACTTGGCCCTGCTTAAGACTAAAACTTTGACATTAAGTCAAGCTCATCTGAGTTTTTTTTTTTTTATTAAAACAGGTTGAGTTATCTCCCCCCAAATCCTAAGTAATTTATGCAAAGAGATTTCAGTTGGGCAGGTGCCAATTATCTCCAGATATGTCCAGATTGAGCTGCAAATAAAGCTTAGACCGCAGGAGAAACATCTGCTACATTTATATTGTGTAAATACTCTGCATTTATTAATGTAGTTTAGTTTATACATCCACAATTTTAATGCATTTCAGTTAGTCATTTCTCTATTTAGCTTTTGGGTATTATTTACAAATTGTGTCTTTATTTGTAGCAAAACGCTTTTTTCAGTTGTTTGCTTGTTGGTCTATCTTCAAAAAGAAGTAATTAGAGCAAAACTAATGAAAAGTTTTAAAACACATGTTGTACATTATCCTCCTTTCGTTCACAAACTATATTGACGAAACAAAACTTCAAGGCATTCAACTATAAGCTGAATACACAATGGTAGGCAAAATAGACATGCTTTCTATATTTATGACCAATCATGTAAATACAGAAAAATTACTAGAAAATTAGATATGCGCAAATACAAATAATTATAATAATAAAATTAGGAAAAAAAAGAGAGAGCATGCTAAGTTGGACCTAGAAATCTAAAGAGTAATCTGAGGTTTAAAGCATCAGTCTGTCTGCTAAGCAAAGAGCCAAAGGGGAAGTGCTACAGTAGAAAGGCTGTATTTTAATTGAAAATGGGTCAGTGTGTCTGTCAGGTAGTGAACTAGACAAGAGAGGTGTGAGAGGAGGTGAGAGAGGTAGGCAAGAGGTTATGCGGGTATGTAGTGGCTTACAGGTCAGTGTAATATTTAAGAAGTTATTCCCAAGTGTAGGGGAAACAGTTGACAGGTTTTAAGTGGGGTATGAAGGGATAAAAATTTTACTAGTCTTATATTAAGATCATTTTGACATTTTATGTATGATAACCACATGAGGTAATGGAGTGGGGGGTGAAAAAATTTAAAAATTAGAGAAGCCAATTTGAATACATTTACAATAGCTCAAGTAGGAGGTGATAGTGAGTTATTCTGTGTTAGTGGGAGAATGGAAATAGACAAAATGCAGGTATCAGAATAAGATTTTGGGGGTAGAATTTAAAGAGTCTAGTATTGTCAGGTGTTAAAATTCTTTCATATCTGTGGTTTGAGCAAACTGAGAGTTGGAAAAGTCGCCATAGAAATTTGATAAATATTTGCTATCTCATTGAAAGCTGAGGATACTGAAAACCTATCTGTGAGCACATTTCTGCATTAGGATATATTTGGTCAATTGTGCATTTTGAAAAACCATTTATTAGTACAATATGTGTGCCGGACATTTTACTAAGTATTGAAGATATAAAAATGAATAAGATATGGTCCTAGCTTAAGAAGCCATCATTATTCTGCAAAAGATAGACAAACAATTTTGTGCAAGCCGATTTTATTCATAAATATTTATGAAATGATCCAAACAAATTATAATCAAAACAAATCCATTGATGTATATAAGTGATAGTGCATCAAGACCTAGTTGGTTTTGTCCTAGGATGCAAAGATCAATTAACATTGGAAAATATGTAACATATTAACAGATAAAGCATGTATAATCATCTCAATGGGAGCTTTAAAAGATTCTGATAAACTAACATTTCATGATAAAAAAATCTCTTAATTAAATTTAGAAGAAAATTCCATTCACTTACTAAGAAATATCTATTAAGACCTATACCATATATTATTTTAATGGAGGAATTTTATAAGGAATCCTCTTAGAATTAGGAAAAAGTGTACCCCCTGTCCCACTTGTATTTAGCACCATACTAGAGACTCTAAAAGGTACAGGAAGACAAGAAAAATAAATTCCACGTGGGAAAAACAAAATAGGGTTTCATGCTATTTTATATGAGGTTGGACTAAGCTTTCAGAAGTAACATAAAAATCCCCCAAATTCCAGTGTCTTAACACAATAAATATTTACTTCTTCATCACATAATATTGAATTCAGTAGGTCAAGAGCATCAAGAGTATGATATTTTACCCGACTTGCAAGCTATAAATTAGGCCAATGTATGAGAAAAAGTGAACTTTATTCCTCATGGCAGCAAGCAGCATGCACATCATGTTTGTTTAGTTCCTATTGCCTCAATTCCCCAGGACAACTCAAAGAAGGCCAGGTAGCATCTCATACTAAGGGGGCTGCATAAAAGGGAGGAACCCTGAGTTAGACAACCTGAACCTAATACTAGAGAATAAGCATGCCTGGCCTGTGAAACAGCATGAGAGTATCTCTGTCCTCCAATGTTGTTTGCCATACATAGTCCTTGGAAACATAGTCCAGACAAAGGCAATCAATGCCTCTGCTCTTCAAACATGCAAAAATGCAAGAGACCAATGGAGAAGAATTGTCTCCCAATAGAGTAAAATCATCCTCCTAATCTTATCCTTAAGTATTCAAACACCCTCCTTCTTGGAACACTCTTCCATCTCCCACACAAAACCTTGTCACTAAGCCTGGGGAAGAGAGAATGTGGAGAAATCACACCCACTCTCAAATACTTCATCCAGAAGT
The DNA here is from genome assembly GCF_028885625.2 of Pongo pygmaeus. Lineage (NCBI taxonomy): Eukaryota > Metazoa > Chordata > Mammalia > Primates > Hominidae > Pongo > Pongo pygmaeus. Next base: position 39,907,536 of record NC_072388.2, on the reverse strand, counting down.
ATCAAGCAATACTTTCTCTTATAGACTCTGCCCTGCTCCCTAAAATGAGAGTGTCTTAGTCCATTTGGGCTGCTATAACAATATTCTATAAACTGGGTAGCTTATATACAACAGAAATTTACTTCTCATGATTCTGGAAGCTGGGAAGTTCAAGACCAAGGTAGATTGAGTGTCTGGTGAGGGCCTTTTTTCCGGTTTATCGATGGTGACTTCCTGCTGTGTATTCACGTGGTAGAAGGGGCACAGAGCTCTCAAGGGCTCCTTTTATAAAGGGCACTAATCCCGTTCATGAGGATTCTCCCCTCAAGGCCTAATTACCTTCCAAAGGCCCTGTCCTTTAATAACATCACCTTGGGGATTGGTTTCAACATATGAATTTTGGGGGAACACAAACGTTCCGACTGTAATAGAGAGTATATGGATTATTTGGTTGATGTACTGTGCCTGCCATGATTTTAAATCACTATCCCGCAAAGTTTCTAAGAAATGTATTTAGTTGATTTTAAATATTGATATTTAAAAGCAAAGGCCCAAGAAGAACCAAGATTCTCCTAAAGAAGAATAAGGCGGAAGGTTTGTGATGTTTACCAGCTATCTGCTTGTATTTATGCCTATTAAAACCTAAAGTAAAGGCCATGAAGTTTTAGCATAAGCGAAACAAAATAGAAAGACTAGAAAAACTCATGCATATATAGAAACCTAATATATGACAGATATGGTAGATGACTGAGGAAAGGAAGTTCCATTCATATAAGTGTGTTGATAAATTAACCAAACTATAGAAAAAAATAAATTCATTTCTTAATGAAAATGAATAAAACTTTTTTGAAATTTAGTAAATAAATAGGGAAAAAGATGATGAAATTAAAACAAATACAATAAAATATTTTTAAAAATAACTTCATGACCCCAGGATAAGAAAGAATTTACTAATAACAAACGTGCTAAATATAAAAAGATGGTTAAATTAGAACACATTAGAAAACTAAAATTCTGTTCTACACAGCGTATCACAAAGACTCTGAAAACATAAGATACAAAGCAGCAGAAAATACTGGCAATTCATAAAACTGATAAATGTTTGGTACAAAAATATAAAAGGAACTCATAAATCAACAGAAAAATAATTTAAACAAACCTTCAGATAAATTGCCAAAGACTTAAAAAAGCATTTTTAGAAAGAGGAAACAACTTCTGAGTGAACATATGAAAAGATGTTTAACTTTATTAGTAATCAGATCAAGGGAAATTAATACAAGATGTTCCTATTCTCATGATCCAGATTGGTAAAAGTTTAAGAGTCTTAAAATACCAATGTTGATAATGATATAAAATAATGAGAACTTATTTGGTTTATGTGTGAGTGTGAACTAGGATAAAAATAATCTAAAACAATCAGCTACTACCTAAAATTGATCATAGGTACACACTAAGATTTAACAATTTCAATTTTCGCCCTAAACTCTAGAGAAAGTCCTTCATATAAGAATCTCTTGTTTCTGGAATATTCTAACCCAAGATATACTGGATCTATACCAAAATATCCTGCACCCATGTGTTTATTATCAAAACCAAGAGAGTGTGAATAACATCTTCATTAGCAAGAAGTTAGACAAATTAATTGTACTCTTTCATCACCATGAAAAAGTATACAATAGAGAAAAGAAATCAACTTCAGCTACATGCACCATTACAAAACCGTGTTATAAAAAACATAATATTAAATAAGATAGTTAAAATAAATGCATGATATAAGGCTAGAAACTTAGAAAAAACAATAAATCAAGAAAAAGATGAACAGGGAAGTCAGGGTGATTATCTCTAGGGCAAGAGTGATATGAAATAAGATAAGAGCAATAGGTAGTTTCAGTGGTTGATAGTGGTCTAGTTTAAAATGGGTAGGAAATTACCTGATGATCATTTACTATTTTATGTTTCATAATATATATGTGTGTGTGTGTGTATCATAACCTATTACACACACTCACACTAGATGTACAACATGAAAAGAAAGGAAAATGGTATTTATTCTCTGGGCTTGAGAGGGTTGAGGAACATTTCCATAAAGGGGGCAAAAATTGAGAAAGAGACCTTATATAGTAAGTAGGCTTTTGTCAGGGTAAGAAGGTAGAGTATTCTTCCTTCTGACAAGAAGGAAGAATATTTAATAATGGCAAGAAACTGTAAAATTGCATGGAATATGCAGAAAAACCAAGCATTAAGGGGTGGCCATGGTGTAAGTAGGATTATTAATAAAAGTCAGAGAAATTCACCAGGATCAGATTTGTTCCAAACTTCACATACTAAAAAATTTGGATTATATTGCATAAGCACAGAAATATTAGCTTAAATTTAAATCATGTTTACTTTCAGATTCAAGTATAGAAAGAAAACCTAGGAAAATTATTGTGATGTTTAATTTATGGGTACTTGACTGATCTATGGGGTGCTCAGGTATTTGGTCATATTTGGTCAAATATTATTCTAGATGTTCCTATGAGGCTGTTTTTGGATGAGATTAACGCTTAAACTGTTAGAGTGAGTAAATCAGATTGCTCTCCCTAATGTGAGTGGTCTCATGCAACTAAAAGGCTGACTCTTCCCTGAGTAAGAGAACATTTTTCCTGCTTGATTACCTTTGGACTGAGTCATTAGCTTTTCCCTGCATTCAGAGTTGAACTAAAATTTTGGCTCCTCCTGAGTTTCTGCTGTGCCAGCTGTCAAAGTGGAATGAACTGGAACTACAATATTGGATCTCCTGGTTCTCAGGCCTTTGGACTCATACTGGAACTATACTTTCTGCTCTCCTGGGTCTCTGACTTGCCTATTTACCCTACAGATCGTGGGATTTCTCATCCTCTGTAATGACATGAACCAATTCCTTATAATAAATTTCTATCTCTCTACATCCTACTTATTTTGTTTCTCTAGAGAATCCTGACAAATACAATTACTAAGGTCATCTGATAGTATTGATAAACTAATCAATAGCAAAAAATACTAGATCCAAATTGAGTGAAAGGGAAAGAACCAGGAAGTTTAACCCAGATTTGAGAGTTTTGTTATAGTTGCTGGAGTGAGTAATTCAGAAGGCAAGAGGCTGAGAGGCTCTTTTGAGGATTTTGAAACTCTAAAGTGACAGAAATTGATGTCCAGTTTCTATCAAAGGTGAAGGAATGGCTGGTGGATCTGCCTTGCTTTAGGATGAGAACTTAAAAAACTGTAATCTGAGAGTAAGGGTCAACCAGAATAGGTTTTCTGTAACCTAGAGCTCATGTTTGAACATATAAATCTATGATTTTAGACAAAGATAATACCAAATTATAGGCATTAATAGGTTCCTCAAGAAAGCACACAAAAATATGCTATGGAAAAAGATAATATGATTCTAGTTCTCAAAATTATTTCTACAAATATTTAAAAACAAATGTTGGACACACATACAAAAATTACTAGACCCACAAAGAGATAAGAGGGCAAAACCAAACCAAATCAAAACAAAAATCACATAAAACAGTAAACATTAGATAATAAAAACAACAAACAGTTGAGCCAAATACACAGGGGAAGAGACATTGGACACCTCACATACACTTCAGGTAACTTTATTTACTGTGCTTATTAGAATAAAAGATAAGAATAATAATATAAGCATAAAACTGGAAAATATATAAAGGTAGAAATTCTAAAGTTGACAAATTCATTACTCAAAGAATCAAATGTGTATATTAAACAGAGGATTGTGTATATGGAAATGAAATAAGTCAAAAGAAACTACTGAGAATAAAGTAGAGAGAAAAAGCGTTTTAAAATTAGAAGGGGGAAGAAAGACATAGAAGATACAAGGTAAAAATCTATTATATATTATCCTGAAAACCAGAAAGATAAAAAAAAAAGTAGGCAGAAGAAATAACGTGTGAAAAAATAATGTCTGATCATCTTCTTAAAACCATTGAAAGATATTGTACTTCAGATGCAGCAACCTCAATAAATTCTAAGCAGAAAAATTATAAAGAAACCAAATGGGTTGGGCAATGTGGCTTATGCCTGTAATCCCAGCACTTTGGGAGGCTGAGGGGGGCGGATTATGAGGTCAGGAGTTCGAGACCAATCTGACCAACATGGTGAAACCCCATCTCTATTAAAAATACAAAAATTAGCCTGGCGTGGTCATGCGCGCCTGTAATCCCAGCTACTCAGGAGGCTGAGGCAAGAGAATCGTTTGAACCCGGGAGGCGGAAATTGAAGTTAGCAGAGATTGTGTCACTGCACTCTAGCCTGGGCAACAGAGGGAGATTCCATCTAAAAAAAAAAAAAAGAAAAAGAAAAAAAGAAAAGAAAACCTAATGTAGGAACATTATACTGTATTGAATTTCTATTGTGGCATCACAAATTTGCCAGCTTAAAATCATAATTATTTCCCAGCTCACAGTTCTGTGTAGTTGGCTTCTCTACTCTGAGCATCACAAGGCGATGGGAATCAAGGTGTCTATTGTGCTGGGTGTTTGTCTGAGGGCTCTAGGGAAATAAGTTCTTTGGCTCATTCTTTTTGTTGGTTTTCTTGTGATAGCAGGACTGAATGAGGTCTTTGTTTCCTTGCTGGCGGCCAGCTGGGAGGTCTCTCCGAAGGCCACCCATATTTCTTGTCACACGGCCTCCTCCATTTTTAAGGAAGCAACAGTGCATCAAACCTTTCTGGTGTTTTAAATCTCTGACTTCTTGTTGCTACCAGCTGGAGAACACTCTGCTTTTAAGGGGTGCACACGATTAGGTCAGAGCTACCTGGATAAACTCCCTACGAACCAGTCAACTAATTTGTAACTAATATAATCAACAAATAAGAAATCAACTAATAGGATATCTTAATCACATTTGTAAAATCCCTCACAGGTGTCCTGGCTGAATGTTTAATTGGTGTTTGTATATCAAGGACTAAGAACGATAGGGTCTTCTTAGGATGCTGCCTACCACACACGTGAAAATTGCTGAGAAAAAAAGATAAAAAGAAACGATTAAAAGCAACCACAGAGGGAAAAATAAATCATATCATCTTCAAAAACCATCAAAAAATCTCAGGAATTAATTGAATTAATATTAATTTCAGATAAGAGAAAAGTGAGAAACTTTATCACCATTAGACACATTAAGCAAAAAATACAAAGAAAGGTTCTTCAGGCAGAAGAAACATAATCAAGATAAAAGTTCAAAAAACATGGAAGTGCAGATATCTCTTTGATATACTGATCTCCTTTCTTTTGGGTATATACCCAGCAGTAGGATTGCTGGATCATACAGTGGCTTTATTTTTATTGATTTGAAAAACATCCATGTACCTTATAAATATATACACTTAGCTACGTACTCACAAAAATTAAAAAGAAAAAATGAAAAAGATGAAATTTTAGAAATACAAGAAGGAATAAAATGAAATGAGTAAATCTAAAGTAATATTGAGTAAATAAATGACAAAATATCCTATTGAATTTTAGACATACATAGAATAAAGCATGGAAATAATATCAAATAATTCAAAAGGAGGTGAATTGGGTTAAAGTGTTTTAGTGTTCCTTAAATTATTCAGAAAGAAAGTAAATTATCAATTCATATTAGATTTTGATTATTTGAGGATGCAGGCTAAAATTGCAAAGAAAATCATTAAAATAAGTTTTAAACAGTACATACCAAGCTCACAATGGAAAAAATTAATAAGAAGTAATCAATGGAAAAGAAAGTAAGTAAGTAAAAAAAAAGAGAGGGGAGGTGGAGCAAGATGGAGGGATAGGAGGCTCCACTGACCTCGACCCCAAGCCACCCAGTGCCCCCAATCCCCTGGCGACAATTTCCTCCACTCTCATCCCTGACAGCAGCAGTATGGTGTGGAGAGTCTCTTTGTTCACTGGGGAAGGCATTTAACTCAGTGTTATCTTGTTAGAGCAGCAAGGAAAATCACCCCAAACTCAGCTGATGACCTTTCATGGAGGGAGCATTTAAAACAGCCCCAGCCAGAGGAGAATTGCTTATTCCCAGTGATCCTAACTTGAGTACCCACAAACCTTGTCACCGAAGGCTACAATTCTCTTTGTCTCTAAGTAAACTTGAAAGGCAGTCTAAGCCATAAGGGCTACAACTCTTAGGCAAGTCCTACTGCTGAACCAGGCCCAAAGACTGGGCTGGCAAGGCATACCACCTACTGAAACACCATCTGGGTGGCTAAGGAAGTGCTGGCATCACCCGTCCCCTAACCCCAGGCTGCACGGCTGGTGGCTCTAGAAGAGACTCCTTCCTTCCACTTAAGGAGAGGAGAGGGAACAGTGGAGAGGGCTCTATCTTGCATCTTGGATACCAGCTCAGCCACAGCAGGATAGGGCACTGGTCAGAGTCAGGATTAAGAATCATTGAGTTATGGCTCATATATACCAGTATAAATCTGATATGGAAAAACTTAAAATAATATTTCAGATATGGCATAGTAACGAAAAAAAATACTATGCAAAGGAAGAATTAGAATATTTGGGAGTGACTCTTGGATACACTATACTAAGTGATTGTATGGCCTTAAATAACTTCCTTGAAGTAAACTCTACCTGTGTTTTCTCATCATTTTCATGAGACTGTTGGATTTTTTTTTTTTAGAAAAAAAATTTAAAATACTTTTTATAATAGCCACAGAAAATAGCAAACAACTAAGGATAAGTCTAAGTAATTCCATATAAAGCAGTACATTAATTTATTAAAAAATAACTTCATTTCACATCCTCCCCTAAACAAATAGTCTTCAGGGTGAAAAATAATAAATTTATCAGAATACAATATAGAATATGCTTATGACCTTGATACAGGTAAAAACTTATTTAACACTTTATAAAAAGTAATAAACACTAAAAAAATTTACAAATTAGAGTAAGATTAAAAGAGAGACTCTGTATATCCAAAGATACCATTTAGAAAGTGAAATTTTGAGCCACCACGTAAGAAATTACATTTCAAATGCATATTAAGAACTTCTAAAATTAGTAAGAGAAAGTCAGAAATTACTAAATAAAAATACTGGCAAGAACTTTAAATAGGAATAAAAGAGAATATTCATGTGGTCAAAACGATAAGAAAACTCATCAAATTTCATTAGACATTAAGAAAATGCCAATTAAAGTCACAATGGGAAACCACTGCAAGTTTACCAAAATGATTCAGATTAAATAAGGGCAATGCGTAGTTTTAGGGAGTAAAGTAACAGAAACTCAGGCACTGCTGATGGAAGTTGAAACTGTGCATGCTACCTGGGAAAGGCATGTGTGGGCCATCACAGAACTGGCTGAGAAGTTTGGAATTCAAAATCTCCTTGAATTTTTCTTGCTAATAGAGAGAGCAATCTACTCCTCTCTTTCCTTAAAAGTCTTAGCTATGGAATTTGTCTCACAGGAGGATGCCACTTTTTCTCAGAACGCAATCTTCACCTCCTCCAGGTCCAAGAGAATTAAACCCCAGGATAGAAAAAAGCAGAGCGCCAGAATTGTATGGGAAGGTACTGCCTGGGAAGATTTCAGATACAGTGAAAAAAGACATGGGACTTTATCATTTTGTATTGGAAGGAGGCTGGAGATTGTTATGGATTTATTGTGACCCACCCCCAAAAAAGATATGCTGAAGTTCTAACCCTCAGTACCTCAAAATGTTATCATATAACATTACTTCATAGAAGTAATCAAGATAAAACGAAGTTGTTAGAGTGAGCCCTAATATAATATGACTGGATATCCTTATAAAAAGAGGAAATTTGAACCAAAAAAGCCAACCTTGCACAGAGGGAAGATAAAGTGAAGACACAGAGAGAGAAGGTGGCCACTATACTGGCATGATGCATCTAAAGGCCAAGGAACACTAAGAATTGCAAGCAAATCCCAGAAACTAAGACGCAAGAAAGCACTTTCCTGTAGAGCCATCAGAGAGAATGTGCTCTGCCAATACCTTGATTTTGGACTTTTAGATTTTATAGCTGTGCGAAAATAAATTTCTGTTATTTTAAGCCACTCAGTTTTTGATACTTTGTTACAGCAACCTTACAAAACTAATATAAGCAATGTATATAGTGATGAATTCTATGGGAAGTAGATGAAGGAAGACTGAAATATTAGATTAGATGGAGTCAAATTCATGGGTACACTCACCTGGGATTCAGGACTTAACACAGTAGCTTGAGCAGTTGGAAGTAGTGTTAATAATCCAGTGAATTGATTAATTGATGCCTGGACTGATTGATGGTCTCATAGTTAATGAGGGTAAAATGCTAGATGTTCCACTGTCATCCTGGAAAAATAATCTGAAAGATTAGGAAGATGATAATTTTTGAATGGGTTATGAGCAAATTATTTAACTACTCCTTCAGTATACTCTTCAGTAAGGACCAGAGGATACTCTCTTTGCTAGGCTATTATAAAAAGCAGTCATGAAGGGTCCTTGATGAGTGCCACAGTGGCTGTCCTGGTAAGCTAGAGTTGACTATGGGGGATGCCCTGATCTTAATGGAAACAATGAGACCTATAGGGATACAAATAGATGGAGACAATACAGTTATCAAAATAAGCCATAGGAACAGAATAGTAGACTATTTTGATTTGTTGGGATTTTTTGGCACTGACAAAATGATCCTGAGATCCCCAGAAAGGAGCAATTATAGTTGACTTATATAGATATATTGATTATATATTGCTACATACATTACAAATTACCCCAATATTTAGCAGCTTAAAATAACACGTTTATTAACTCATAATTTTTGAGGATCAGACATGTAGGAGCAGCTTATCTACGTGTCTCTGGTTTCCAGGTCTCTCATGAAGTTGCTGTGAACATGTCAGCCAGGAATGCATTCATCTGAAGGCCTGACTGAGGCTGGAGAATCCACTTCCAAGATAGCTCGCCTACATGACTATTGACAGAAGGCCTCAGTTTCTTGACACATGGAACTCTCTATAGGTTGCCTGAGTTTCTGTCATGACATGGCAGCTGACTTCCCTAGAACAAATGATCTGAGAAAGTCGGCAAGGAGGAAACCGAAATGCCTTTTATGACCTAGTCTCAGAAGTTATACTTTATCAGTTCTGGTACATTTTTTTTCATTACAAATGGAGTCACTAAATACAGCCTATAACCAACAGGAGGAGAATTAGGCTCCATCTTGATGGAAGTATTGGTACATTTATTTGGTAGACAGACACCTAACTTGAGTCTCCATAGTGGAAATTCAAGGATTTTTGCTGAATTTTTGTGTGTCTGTTCACAGACTTGAAGCCCTTTGAACAACTGGAAGAACAGAGTACTTTGAGTAAGGACCCTGCAACAAAACCAAGGAGTGTGTGTGTGTGTGTGTGTGTGTGTGTGTGTATTTTTTTTTTTTTTCATTCACTAGGGTGACTGTGCTCTGGAGAAAGGGAAATAAGGAGACTTTCAGGAGGACAACAGATATTGGTTCTGATCTCCTGCTAATCCCCAAAAACTCAAAATGACATCATGGTGTACTTTTCAAAGTGCTGTGAAGGGAGGACGGTGATACCAAACTTTGTGTGTCTCCATTTTACTTTTTTTGTTTGTTTGTTTTGTGTTTTTTGTTTTTGTTTTTTGAGACAGAGTCTTGCTCTGTCGCCAGGCTGGAGTGCAGTGGCGCCATCTCGGCTTACTGCAAGCTCCGCCTCCCAGGTTCACGCCATTCTCCTGCCTCAGCCTCCCAAGTAGCTGGGACTACAGGCGCCCACCATCACGCCCAGCTAATTTTTTGGTTTTTTGTTTGTTTGTTTGTTTTAGTAGAGATAGTGTTTCACCGTGTTAGCCAGGGTGGTCTTGATCTCCTAACCTCATGATCTGCCCACCTTGGCCTCCCAAAGTGCTGGGATTACAGGCGTGAGCCACCACGCCTGGCCGTGCCCATTTTACTTTATGGAGCACGAGGTTGACAGGGCAGCAGCTGCCTGGGCCATGCTTTCTTTATGCAGAGGTAGAAGTGTTTATTCAGACAAATGACAAGAATAGATACCAACAGGTAAAAGTACTGGACTCTGCTAGATACTTCCTGATTGATTCTTCAGACCCACCTGCACTCTGCTTCATTCTGCTTTGTGCCTGGCGAGGCTTTAACTTTAGAGATTGCATCAGCAAGCTATCTTGCCCTCTGGATCCCAGTTAGATTTAGCCAATAGCAAGCACCAGTAAAAAATCAGCCGGTGAAAGTAAAGTTTAGATATTTATTTTCCTGAATTCATGTTTATTTCTCCATCTTTTTCTCTTTCTTCTGATAGGCAGTGGCTGCTTTTCATTATTGAAAGCCAGAGATGCTATAGTTGCAGGACTCTCCCTGGGTAACTAAGGTAACTATTCCCTATGGATAATCAACTACACTGGGATATGTTGAATTTGAAACATGACTGTCTTTGGTAGGTGAATTTGAAAGGTAACTACATCAACAGACAGTTAGATACATGGTTTTGATTTTCAGGTGTGATATAAGACCTGTTGAAAAAAGATATGAGTGTTGTCAGCTTAATGATGGTAGTTAGAAGTCATGCAGGACGGTGGAGGATACTCACAGAAACTACACACAATGAGAAAAGAAGGAGGCTGGTAGCTGACACTTGGGGAAAACTCATGGGCTATTTAAGGGATAAGCCCAGAAGGAAGTAGTTGCAAAGGAGATTAAAAAGCCATGACTAGAATACAATAAAAAGAACCAGTGTCAATATATGCCAAAAGAACATTTCTAAAATAAAAGAGTTGTCAGTGTTGTAAAATGAGATAGAAAGTAGGATAAGAACTCAAAAATATTCAGTGAATTTAGAAGGAAGAACTAGTGAATTTGGTAAGAACAATTTGAGTGAATTAATGGTGGCAGGACACAGAGTTCAACGGTTTGAGATAAAGAGTAAAAAAGTGGTGAAAAAGTAAAAACTGGGAATGTTTCTTTCATGAGTCTTGTATGTGAATGGGAAGAGAAAAGACTGAAACTAGAGGATTGAGAGATTCATTTGAGGGGTTGTGGTGGTGGGGGATACTTATGAGTATGTGTAAAAGATAGGTGGGAAGAAATAAAGAGGGAAATGTCTATGGTACAAGAAATGACGCTTTTAATTTACTTCCCTACCCTCCATTTTTTAAGAAACGTGCATTTCAGTCTCTTTAGTTCTCTGATTCATAGTATGTGTATCAGGTGACTATTGATTTCTTTGTATGTGATTGGTTTATATTTTGACTATCAACACTCTCCACTGGCATTTACTATCCATTTATTATCTAGGTATTCAAGCCTGCCTAATAATCCTATGCTAGATTAATTGAGTCATATATTTGATATCTCTAAATTTTTGGTAAAGTAGTCTCAAATTCTTATCCTAAGCTAAAATATCAGGAGAGGAGGGTTTACCACTTAACAACTGTGAGAACTAATGTCTCCTTTTCTCAGATGAACTTTAAGTGATATCAATAATCCAACTATTCATTAGAAGAGAAAAACAGACATCTATGGTATTAAAGAAAAAAAATTATTCTGACACATTAAAACAGTAAAGAAGACTCCAATCAGGAATATTGCAATAGAAGTCAATTCTACTGTAATAGGGAAGAGAGAGTGAGTCCAGCTCCAAATACAGCAAAGACAGCTGGAGATTCATAGCCAAGGAGCAGAGTGAGGAAATTAGAGGATGGCAAATTATTAAGAGGAAACATCAAGGATAAGGGGATTCTTACTGAAGGCAGGTCCAAGTGATCAGAAATCAAGGGTAGGGGTTCCTGCTAAACTGATGTAGCGATATTTACTGAAAACAGGCCTAATTGAGAAGAGTGCTTAGAGGAACCTAATTTAGTTTGAAGAAAAAGATAGTCTTTGTCAGGGATGATGGTGAAATAAACTAGTTGAAATGAGCTGATTCTAGTTAAAAACATATCTGCTAATGGAAGTCAGGCAATTTTGTGCTATCTAATATTTTATGATTGAACAATATGAAAATTTATCTTGTATCGAAACCTATAGTATTATGATGATAAGAGTTCACGTTTTCAAAGAAACAATAAAATAAAATAACATCCAATGCATTGTCTTTTATTATTTACTAGATTAAATGGAGCTATGTCAAAAATCATTAAGAACCACATTGTCCCTTACAAGAAATTCCCCCTCTCATACAAGCTACATAAATAAACCATTTTTACATGAACCTGTTCTGGGAAATATTTAGTCAAAGCTGTAACTGTTTTTTTCCTTGCTTGCCTGTTATTTACTATTATAAACAATGAAATAAAAATACTTTAAGAGAGTAAGTCACAAAGGAAATCAGTGCAAAAATTCAGTCAAATAAAATGGACTTTTCTGGTTATCTCAGGATGCTCTTTCTTTCCCATATATTATTTGGTGATATGGAATATGCAAATAAGTTGTTTAAATAATGTTGTATTGAATGTATATCCTATTGCTTAGAATCCTGAGAAAGAAGGTCTCAGAAGAAAAGTACTAGAAGGTCTCAGAAGAAAGAACTAGTAAGCAATGAACTCACTAGTTCTTACTATTGTTCTGTTTCTGTTAGATTTAATAGATTACAATAGATTTAATAACCTATTTACTTGACTGTCAAATGCGAAAAGCACAGAAATAAGTTATACATTTTTGAAGCTTTCTAAGGTAGACAACTTTGTTCTTAAACATTTTTAGTATGACATTCATTAATTGCTTTGAAATGGGAAGATAGTAGGAACTAAATTACCCTTTATAATTCTGATTAAGAAAATAGCACCTGTAATCCCAGCACTTTGGGAGGCCAAGGCAGGCGTTATCAGGAGGTCAGGAGATCGAGACCATCCTGGCTAACACAGTGAAACCCCGTCTCTACTAAAAATACAAAAAAATTAGCCGGGCATGGTGGCGGGCACCTGTAGTCCCAGCTACTCAGGAGGCTGAGGCAGGAGAATGGCATGAACCCAGGACGTGAAGCTTGCAGTGAGCCGAGATTGTGCCACTGCACTCCAGCCTGGGCAACAGAGCGAGACTCCATCTCAAAAAAAAAAAAAAAAAGATATTAAAGTCAGATTAGCCATAACGTCTATAAGTACTTTTCTACTTAGTCATATGTGCAATCATTTATATACTTCAATGTAAGCAAAACAGTTAATAAAAAACATTAAGGGATCTTTTTATAGGGAACTCTTCAAAATCTGGCAACTTTTTATGTTTTCCAATTAAAAAACAATCCCCTTTGGCATTTATATTTCTTTTTTTTTTTTTTTCCATGAAGACCATATTGCATTTTGCAGAATTAAACCAGATGGCCTGTAAAAGGAATCTATCACCAAATTTAACTAGTGCATTTCATAAAAGTCTTTCAATTTCTACGTGACGTTTTCATGAAGAGTTTTTGCTTCATACCCTTATGTAAATTAGCACAGACCCTGAGGCCCAAAGTTTGAAAAACGTTAGGCCAGACATAAAAGAACCAGGCCCTTGAAAGATAAGAAGCATAAAGTGAAGACATAGCACTAATCTATACTCATGCTTTCAACAAGCATTAACTGCACTGGCTCATATGCTAGTCGTGATTATGTTTAGAAGTTGTTAGAGAAGGTTGTAGACTAAGAAAGGATTTAAAAAGAATAATTCTATTTAAATAGCTAGCCTAAAGCCTTCTTAATGTTTATTGTCCTTGCTTTTTAATGTAAATTGATAATTTAAGTAGTTAGCCTCCTTAGCCAGTTCCCCAGACCTGGTTTTTCTCTCCATTGCTAATCATTGACTTTGTTCCCTTCCTCCAAGTTTCCTTATGGAATTAATATTTATAGCTCTGAAGGTCTATGAGGGCTCTGTTGAGTCAGTCATTTTCTATCTTCATTTATTGCTGGGTGCAGCTTTAGAGGGTGAGGAGTTGATCAGGTTAGGATTTAGTCTGACAGGAATTTCTAATCATAGATTTTCTTTAAGAATAGGATATGGGAAAGACATTAATAATAAAAGACTCTGTCCCCTTTGCATTTGAAAATGATACTGTGACTGGTATTATCATTCTAGGTTTTGGGGTGTGGCTGAAAACCTGGAGCCTTTTGCAGCAGCTTTCTATATGCTGTTAGAATATTAAAGAGAACCCTTTGGTCTACAGCTGCTGATACAATTCACTAAGCCTAATGCAGCTTGGAACTGTTTCCCTTTTCTTTTTCAGAAATTAATTCAGAGCATAGAAAGGCTTCGAGAATGAGCATATGTTGGTGCACACATGCTAATACGAAATCAATGAGGAGCCTTTCATAAGTAACAGAATTTGACTCAAGCTAAATTATAACAAATTTATTATCAGACACTAGGGATTACAAAGAATTTTGTTTTTAAAAGTTTGGAAAACCTGTATAGTAGTCAGGATAACCCAGATTGCAAGTCAGGAGCTGATGACTAGTTTCCATATTCATGTTGGAAAGAGAAGCCGAAAGCCTTCCTGTCTTTTTGCCATGATGATTGAGATTAAAATTCTATGGAGGGACAGATATTGATTGGCTTGTTTTGTGGCACAGTGAATGACAGCTCTACCAGAACACTGTGGAATTGGGAAGGGTAGTACTTAGGATTAACTAATGCTAAAGAAAATAGAAGGTACAAGCAGTGGGCTATTGGTCTTATTTCATTACTGCTACTGGTCTTTGGATAATGAGGTGCAGGACTGAAGAATTATCATTATGGATCATGTTTTAGAAAGCAGCTGTTTTAATCTTTAATATTATCAAGATTTTTCTATTTTCTCTCTCTTTTTCTCTCTCTCGCTGTCATTTTTTTCTCTCAATAATCATTCATTAGATCATTTCATAGGACAACTTCTGAGTAAAAGCATTTTGAAAATTGTAACTGCTACTGTCTGAATGTTTGTGTTCCCTCAAAATTCGTATGCTGAAACCCTAACACCCAAGGTGATGGTATTAGAAGATGGGACCTTTGGAAAGTAATTAGGTGTATATTAGGTCATGAGTGTGGGTCCTTATGATGGGATTAGTGCTTTAATAAGAAGAGGAAGAGATCTTTCTCTATTCATGAGCGTGCACCCAGGAAAGGCCATGTGAGGACACAGTGAGAAGGTGGCTGTCTATGAGACAAAAAGAGAGCCCTCACAAATAACCAAATCTGCCAGCACCTTGACCTCAGACTTACCAGCCTCCAGAATGGTCAGAAAACAAATTTCTGCCAATTGATTTACATAACCTTTTGTTATTGCAGTCCAAACTAAATAATACAGACAGGTTCTAAGAAAGGGACTATTATTATTATTATTATAGTTTGCTTTGTACTTTCAGTTAGTAGACTAGCATGTCCACATTTGTCCCCAAAAATGAAATAAAGCTAAATAATACAGAGTCTAAGAAAAAGATTATTATTATTACAGTTTGCTTTGTACTTTCAGTTAGTAAACTAGCATGTCCACATTCACCCAAGAAAATGAAATCAGTTCCCAATATGAGTAACTCAGAGAAAAACAATATAGGGGTGTTAGTCAAGTTACCTATTTTCCTGATGTCTTTGTTTACTATTTCAATATTTTAGTAATATTAATAATACCAGGAAGTGTCCGGGAATTACATACAGCATTCTTCACCGAAAAACACCTGTATTTTACCTTCAAATACTGCTATTATATTTAGGACTCCTCTCTTTTGAAACACAGCCTATTCAAGGTCACAAGTTTCAAGGACAGGAAAATTTATGCTCTTAGTGAAATGCCTCCCATGCAAATCTCACATAAAATTACTTTTTCCAATTTTCAGACTTACTGTAAGCATTAAATAAAGGACATATAATCCTGAAGAAGTTAACACCAAATTTCTTTTCAAGGGGATATGTTTCAGAGTTTCAAATAGAGAACAAATTTTTCTCTTCTTTAAATTAAGTTATCTTAAGGCCTCTTTTGCTAGGAGCGGAAAGTTGATGAGATAAAGCAAACTCTAAGTGAAATAAGAAATTGAATGCACACGTTAATTTATTGAGAGAACAAATTACTGATCTTCTTGCAGAGTTTAACCAATAGGCTTTTGTGGAATGATAGACTTTTGTGGAAAAAAGCTAATACCAGTTAATGGTGGTGATGGTGGAGACGCACAATAATCTAATTTCAGCCAAAATACTCCAATGGGATTGATGAATCATATTATATAGATTGGTTGTCACCAAGGAGTGTGCTGGCACACAAGTAATGAGACTAATAGTACAGAGATTACCAACCAGGTAGATTGAAGCAAAAGAACATGAGATTGAGTTTAAATTTGGAGAAATTCTTCGCATAGTCTGTAAAGTAAGACAACTTCCACAATGACACCATTTTCCAAGGTTACTTTCTAATCTCTATTTCTG
Source organism: Pongo pygmaeus (assembly GCF_028885625.2). Classification (NCBI taxonomy): domain Eukaryota; kingdom Metazoa; phylum Chordata; class Mammalia; order Primates; family Hominidae; genus Pongo; species Pongo pygmaeus. The sequence continues at coordinate 39,891,185 of NC_072388.2, read as the reverse complement.
CGAAACTTCAGTTTTAAGGTCTACAAAATTTCAAAGGCTCAAGTATTATTTCAGTGGAGATAGCAACCTCTCTTTTCTGGTATGACATGTCTGGCTTATTATTGTATAGTTTACATAGAAAACCACATTTGAGGTACATGCAATTACCTAAGAAGTAAATTCATTTATGAAAATGAACTTTGTACTGAAGAGAGAGAGATTTATACCAATGTTCTTTTAGGTAAATTCTAAAAAGGAAAAAAAGATTCTAAAAGAAAGGAAGTATAAATCTATTATTTGGTTTGGTTTTTGTGCTTTAGTCAATTGTAAGAGAATCTGTAGTCCAGGACATTAAATCAATAAAAAGACAAAAAAAAAAAAAAGCTGTAAAAATAGAGAACATATGCATGTTACTTGAAACCTGGTAATCTTTGGCCCCATTCATGTCAATCTAATTCTGTAGGACTTTTTTTTGACATTATCTCCTTTCCAAAGATGATCTGCTCCTGAGAAATCACTAAAATCTTCAGCTTGAGATGTCTGATTGAGGTAGTTTTCCAGTAATCTGAGGATGGCTTATGTTTCTTTTATTGAAAATTATGAACCCAAGGATTAAGTTTCTGGAGTTTTACTGATATCCTACTAGTTGACGTTACCTGATGTGGTCCTTCCAACTGTGTTTCAAGAGCTGTATTTATCTGTATCTCTTCTAGAAGACTAGATCTTCAGGCTTTAGATCATGTAAGAGTTGTTTGGGAGGATGTTGAAGAAAAGTTGATGATCAGATATGGTATATTGCTTGTATGGTATTGGTATAAACAATATCAATATATGTAATGTATTGTTTTTCAGTATTCATCCATGTTTGTGTTGAGTTGGCCTATTCTTTAACCATGAGGAAACAGCCAATTAACCCCAGAAGTTGATTTGGTTGTTAAAACCCATGGCTTTACCTTATGAAATGGAAGTTTGAGTGTCTCCAAGCTTTGCTGATTTTAGTTTAACAATTCAATTCTCATACATTTTGCAGTGATTGAGGGTGATAAGAAAGTGAAGTTTCTGAGTTTGTTATTACAAAGTTATTACAAAGCTGTTAAGAACCATCTCAGTAAAACACAAATTTAAGCTTTTATTTATTTATTTATTTATTCATTTGCTATGATCAGAATGCAGATGTTTGCTAGGTAGCTTTCTGGCAAGGAAAATTGTCACTCTATCCTAAGGCTCAGCAGACAATGACAGAGATGTATTCAAAACTATTTAGGGTTAGTCTTATGAAACATTTTGGAAATTTTAAAAAGGCCTAGGATATTGGTATCTTGTTAGTGCCTTATTTTTATCATTTTTGCAAGATTATACTAGTGATGGGTGAGTCAGTCACCAGAAACTTACTCAGCAAATTTTATAACATTCTCCACCAATATTCATTGAGCCTATTGTCCAATTTGTACTTTATTTGGTAGGCAATTTTATTTAAAATTTTGGATGATTTCTTTTGAGTTACTTTGGTACTATTCAGCAGCTATTTTGAAAGTGCCAGAAATTATCATCATGTAAATTGCAATCAGACTGTTCAAAAAATCTTTTTTTTTTTTTTTTTTTTTTTTTTTCTGAGTCTAGATCACTAGCACTCTATATAGCCTCTTTGAACTTTTCCAAAGTTTTGGTCTTTTCAAATGTAGTGGGAGACAGGATGTTGGGAACAACTGCCTGCCTGTCATGCTGATCAGCTTGGGCATTTCCTTTAGCCTTCTATTTTCCTTTTATACATGTGTTCCTACTTTTATACTAGCTATCTTCTTAGGAAGCTATAGAGCACTTTGCAAAGTGTTCTATTGCTTCCTAAGAAGATTCTAAGAAAAAAACTATTTAATTGTTAATGATTTAAATTAGGTTTCCTAGGTAATGTCAAGAACCCTCATTGTTTCCAAAGCATTCCAAAATTAGGTACTGCCACAATAGCATGTTGCTACCAATGAATGTATTGATTCTTCTATCACTAGCCAACTGGCAAGCTCTGATGGATACAATGAAGTTACCATTCCTGCTGATGTGTGCTTCTGAAAAGCAATAATTATCTATGGTTGAATGGACTTCTAGTTTGGTAGTAGAATTTGAAATTTTTCTATTTCAGTCTTAAGGTATGACCTAAGAGCAAAAGAAATTAGCCTTGTGTTTTCTAGAAAAGTTCCTAATAAGTTTCTTTAGAACATAGTTTACAAACAAAAGCTAATATTAACTTTCCCCTTATGGGAAACACCTCCCATCGTGCCCTACCTCCAGCATCGCGGATTACAATTCAACATGAGATTTCAGCAGGGACAGAGATCCAAATGATATCGGAAGTCTTTGCCAGTTTTCTCCTTGTCAAATCATAATCATTAATTTCTCACCCTAAAAATACAGCAATTGGCAGGCATCTTTAGCTTTGATTAATACTCAGCCAGTTTTTGTAATCTCTATCTTGTATAAAAATGTGCATAAGATACTTTGTAGTTTGTATTGATTTTGAATCTGTGGACATGAACTAAAAATGAGCTACAATGACTGAGCTTATCAAGGAACTCCTGTTATCTCTAGAATTTTCCAGAAACTTCATTAAAGCCAGTACAGTACAGTGACAGTGTCCTGACAGATCAGATAACACAGTGAAGAGTGTCACATTGGGGGGAATTTTTGAATATTTTTCTGCCAGATTTTTATCTTAATAATTTATAGTCATTTTTCAATTAACTAAACTAAATGTTTTTCCCCTTGCCATTGAGAATAGAAATAATAATTTTCTACAAAGGTGGTTTAAGTACCATAAACTAGGCAGGTTCTTATTTGGAAAATTGGTCATATTTTCTAATTTTTGCACCAAATGCTCTAGAATAATAAAAGCTCTGAATCATACATTGTACTAAAACCTTCAAAGGTTTAGTACAGTGGTCTAATCTAAATTGTATCATGTGTACAACGGTGCAGATAGTCTTTTGATTTTTCTAGGAATAGCAATTCTAGGATTTAGGTAGTGAAGGGAATGTGGCACAGTCTGTTTAAATAAGTTGCCAAGTTGCTTGGCTACCAAGTACCAGAGCCAGGATCTAAATCCAGGTAGTCCTTGAACCTGAGTGTTTAACCCTCTACTTTGTAAACTATCTCTATAATACCCTAATGATCACATCTATTCACTCCTGGCTTTGATTACATGAAGCTTCTGTTTTAAATGGACTTAGAATAGGAGATAACGATGAAGATTGGAGACAGCAGAAGTGCTCACCATAGGGAACAATTCTCATACTGTGGAGTTGGCTGTGTAGATGCTGTTTGGTTAAGGACGCATGCTTTACTGGAAAATACATGTAGGTTGAATGGATTTTTCTTCCATATTTATTGTCTTTTGGTTGCAATTTCTGTGGTCAGTATGTGCATCAAGTATTACAATTTCCCTAGTAATCTTATGTATTTAGAAGTGTTGCTGTGACTTCGCTCTTCACTATCTCAGACCATGGGTACTCCAGGGTTGGTCAGGGACCCTTAAAGGTGCAGAGCTGTTATTTTCTCTAAAGTTCTCATTAGTCCTTCATAGTAGGGATGATCCTGCATGGTACTGCCTCTTTGCAAAAAACAGTTTCAACAAATTGAGTTTAAGAATGTAATTGTCTTTTATTAGTGACTCATAAATCGGGGAACACTCTATCTATAAAATATTGAAAGGTGTTCCATTAGGAATAGCAGAACAGTCAGTTTTTATAAGACAACTTGAGCAGGAACAAGGAAACAATGTAATATAAAAAAAGCTGACTGGTTAACATCAGGGTATCTTAGGTTACTTTCCTTGTAAGCATTAAAGCAGAGGGGATTTCTTTATCATGCTGGCTAAAACTGGTCTGTTTGGGGATTTGGCTATCATCTCTCTCCTGATTTCTCAGAAGGTCAGATAAACAACTTAATTTCAGTCTGATGACATGGAACTTTTAGCATGAGTGACTCCATTTTGGTTTGGTCTTTTGGAGTCTAATGCAGATGCTCAGTCTAAATTGACAATGACCTTCCATAAATTGTATTTACGATTCTCATAGAACTACCGGTCAAATTGAATTTTAATTATTTAGTTAGATATCTATCTCTGGTCTTGTTGGAACCAACTTGAATGTCCCTGTCCCCACTTCCAAGTCACTTTCATGTACACAATGACTTCAATTAAGTGACAAAACCAATTATTCCAATTCTTATCTATGCCCTTTTTTTCTCTCCCGTTCTCAGAAGACTATCTCAACCATGCAGAAGAAAGAGTCATATACTCTGTTAAACAATGCATCAACTTCAGATGTGGTCCATATAAACAAGCTAAAGGTCATCTTATCTCGGAGATATTTGCCCCGGAAAAATGAGGAAGTCTAAAAACCTTTCCAATGACAAACTCAAATTACATTTATTTTCTGATAGGAGATGGTTGAGTAGATAGAATCAACAAACACTTTCATGAGGATATAAAGAAAGGGACCTAAGATATCACCATTTAATGTTGACTTGATAGAAACATTAAAAAACAGTTACAGAACAACTTCAATACATTGTGTATTTTTAAATAATAATTTAGTGATAGTACTTTATGTTAATGAAATTTTCCATCTCATTCATATATAGCACACAAAATTAATTCGTTACACATAGAAGACACTTCCTAAATTTTGTGAAATGAAGAGTTTTACTTCCAGAAAACTATATACAAAAATGCTTTGTCATAAAATATGTACTCCAAAAAAAAAAAAAAAAAACCACAAAAACGAAACAGCTTGTAAGTCAAATGAGTGTAACCCTTCTTGGTTTAAGGAATTCTATGGAACCCATTTATAAGACTGAATATGAATGATTTTTGTTTTGCAAATACTACTATTATTCCTGTTAGTGTCTTTGTTAAGATTATCCTATTCTTAAAATGCTCATGAACTATAGATGGGAGTAGGAAGGTTCAGAGCATTTGTTTATGAAAAAGTGCCCATTTTCTACAAGCTTTCAGAGTGGTATTATTTTCCAAAGCTATCTCCCCTAATGCATTTAAAATTATGTGCTTGATTTTAAAAATCCAATTTATATAATTTTTCTAAATTTGCATTTCATGTACAAAGCAAGCACGAAATATTTTAGTGTTATTTGTTACTATTTTACTTTTACTGGGTTTTTCCACCTGCTTATATGAATATATTTTTCATTATTCATTGACCTTCAATTTCTCCATAACCTTTAATGGATTGCCTATGACACAGAAAAGCCTCAGATTATTATTTTATCTAATATTGAGGGGAATGAATAGGACTATCTATCTTTCACTCTTTCAATTACAATATTTGATATGTTACAAAAATCACCTAAATAGCCCAATAATGATACTTAGTGGGTTCATGAAAGCCTAATAGCTATGGTTCATGCACTTTAAATTTTCAATTTTTGCTGAGAAATTGAGGTTTGCTCAATGGTGTATATTGAATTGAATCTCTTCTCTGTTTGCTATCAAGTATGTCTAATTTTTGTTTTTAAAAGATGGCTCTTGGTTAGGTGATTATTAAACATAAGTGTATATGCTGAGAGATCTATTTGAACATGTAAAATAAGGATCCTTTATAAGTCACGTTTATAAGAAAAATAAAGGCTTGCTTTTTCTTCTAAGTGTTGATTTTCTGGTTTGCCTTTTAAGGCAATTCAACTTTATGATTTGTTTACCACAAGCTAGAGAATATGGTTACACAATTGTTTATTAAATCTGGAGAAAATAGTAGTATCTGAGCTGCATGCTAATGATCCCATAACCAGAGTTTCTCATTAGTACCTGTGTTTTACTTTTAAGATCAAAATTAGAAAGTGTGAGCATATTTGCTCATTTTCTGTCTTTTAAAATCACTTCAGAAAAATACAGCTACCAGTAAATCACAGTGTCTGATTTAACGTTACTTCAGTATCAGAGGATAATTTAATTTTTATATTATTTGCACAGTTGAAACTCATTCTTTATGTTAATCCAACTTGATTTTTATCTTAAAATATTTTGATGTAAAGATGCCTATATGATTCAATGATAATCAGCATTAGAACTACTGATTCCAGGTTATGACCATTGTTCTTTGCAATTGTACCATTTTATTTTGTGCCATTGGATTTTATATCAGGCTAATTTTTGAGGCATTTATTACATTCTTATATCTATCATCTTCCCATTAAATAATTTCTTAATTGTTTTTAATGGAAGACAGCTACATCTAAGAAAAGATTATGAGAGATATTTATAGGAAGGTTTCTTATTTGGGGGCTTTCATCAACGTAATTGAGGCAGTCTGTGAATCCACCGAAATCGTCTGCAAATTTTCATGTGCATATATGTTTTTCTGGAGAGAGAACCCAGTTACCCAAAATGTTAATAACACTGTTCTCTACATTGCTGAGTACTAAAGCCATAAAAGAAAATAAGAGAGTTAGGAAACTAGAGAAATAATGTAAATGTATGTACAATAATATATAAACATATATATTCTAAAACATATATCATATATATAATCTAAACATATATATGTTTAGATTGATAGTAAATAAGCCTTGGTTAAATCATTTCCTGGAAAAGACATGTTGAAACTGAAGAAAAGCAGAGTATTTTGATAAGAAACTATAATCTGATGAACTGAATGCTCCATGCCTAAATGTAATAAGCATTCGAAAATAGTAAACGCTACATTTTCTTTAGTAGAGATTGTTTCAGTTGATCTAGGAAACTGCAAAATCTTGCTTTTTCTGCTTTCACTATTGTTTATTCTTTACATGGTAGCAGGATAGAGTTTGTAAAAACTTTGATAAGATTATAGTCCTACCCTACTTAAAGCCCACTAGTTGCTTTCCATTCCAATTAGAATAGAATCAAAACCCTGAAGTATGTCTTACTAAGTTGTTTGTGCTCCCTGCCATTTTCTCTAATTTCATTTTTTACAGATCATCTTGTCATCCTTAATGGTTCTGTCACAGGTGCCTTTGCTGGTGACCAGAGTTTGTTCTCACTCTGGATACTTTGCATCAGCTATCTCTTCTGCCTCAGACTCTCCTTCTCTAGATCTATGCAGGATTTATACTCTCTCATCATCCAGTTTTTTCTTTGAATGTCATTTCATCTCATACAAGGGGATTTTCTCAACTATCAAATATAAAGCTAGTCTTTTCTATCACCTCATCTTGATCCATTTTCTTCTATCACTTATGATTGGTCAAAACCAGCTTATGTTTGTTCACTTGCTCGCAGTCTGCTTGTGGACTATTGAATGCAAGCTTTATGAGAGCAGCAGTGCTGCCTTTCCTGTTCACTATTGTGTATCTTCTGTGTTTGGGAATGTACCTGGGACATGGAAGAAACTCAATACGTATTTGTTAAATGAATAAAATGTCATTGAATAATTGATTATGTTTACCTCCTAATTGACATGGATAAAAAAGTTGATGACAGAGAATAAGAAATAGTTAAGCCTTTGACAATGATGTGCCTAGCTACAGTCATATCAGAGGGATATTTATTAGATGAGCTCTGCTCTGCAGTTATTGTTTCTAACCTACCTCGAAGGAAATAGCAAACTATCTACTTTTCTCTGAATGACCTTGATATGGCACTGATATTTGACCCTTCTAAATCTTTTCTTTCATTTTCTCTCTTTCTTTTTGTTTGTGGAGGTGTACCTGGTTTTCCAGTTTGATATTTTATTAATAATTAAAAATCTTGTAATTTCACTGATGAAAACTAATACTTGTCCAAATTTGAACATTCATAGTTTTGCAATTCTTGTAAAACTTTTAAACAATATTACAAACTACTAAAGAAATAGATCCTCAATTTTTGCTGGGCGCGGTGGCTCACGCCTTTAATCCCAGCACTTGGTGAGGCCGAGGTGGGCAGATCACTTGAGGCCAGAAGTTCGAGACCAGCCTGGCCAATATGGTGAAACCCTGTCTCTACTAAAAATACACAAATTAGCCGGGTGTGGTAGCACATGCCTGAAATCCCAGCTACTCAGGAGGCTGAGGCATGAGAATTGCTTGAACCCAGAAGACAGAGTTTGCAGTGAGCCTAGATCCTGTCACTGCACTCCAGCCTAGGTGACCAAGTGAGACCTAGTCCAAAAAAAAAAAAAAAAGAAAAAAGAAAAAAACTCAATTCCTATGAATATACTGATTTAAGGGAAGGAAGATTTTCCCCTATCCTCTCAGGGTGCATAACTGAGTCCATGAAATAAACTGACAACAGGCAGATTAATGGGAGAAATGTATACAAATTTATTACTCGCAAGGGGACATCACAGGAAAGAAAGGTGAATATCCCAAAGCCCAGTGATATCCAGAAGCTCATATGCCCTCTTCATAAGGAAGCGGGAAGAGCGGACTGTGTAAGCAACTTAAGGGAAGGTAAATAATGTTTTGGAAAGATAAATAGGTCCTTAGGAGAAAAGATGATTTTTTGTGACAGTCTTTCTGGCTGGGGTGTCAATTTCTCCTTTCCTCTCCTGTGATATGAGTCTTCTGGTTGATGAAACTCCTGGGGAGGAGACTGATGACAATTGAGTTATTTTTGCAGGATCTTTATTCAGATAAGGAGAGCTCAGAGAAAGCCTCACACTGCATCTCCTGTGCCCCAAGTGCCCTCTGGTTAAGTAATCGGTATACCAAAGTAGCATATTTTGGGGTAGCATTTCCTGCGCTCCTTCATTGTCAAAACATAAAACATTCTGGCCACAGTAAGTTATCTCCTTTCCAAGAAAGCACATTTTAGTTTCTCAACAGCTTTAGTTTGTTCACACTTTCTTCCAATACTGGGAATACAGCAGCTTTTCACTAGATTTGATTAATTGAAAATTCATGTGAAGTTCCTACTAAATTGTAAATGGTTTAAATACTGAGTTTACAATTTTTATTCTTTCACTTAGCAAATATCCATTGAGCCCTTTATTTGTGGTGATAGGGAAGTGGTGATAGTATTTTTAAAAACTGACGGTATTCTTGTTGTCAAGGAACCTATGCCCTAATAATATCAGATATATAAATTTACCTTTAAGTTAACTAGAGTTTTACTGCCTGTAATAGCAAATTATTTAATCAATAAATCTTTCACTATTGAAAACTTTAAAACGTAGAAGAAATAATTGTATTAAAAACATTAAAGAGCTAATAAGAAAGACAAGCATCATTTGGTGAAAGTTCAGGAGTAGGTAAAAATCCAGCGAGACAGACATGGCATTTGACAGGACTTTTGCCTTGGGATAATTTGCTGACCTACATCTTGGGGCCTTAGCATAGCTTTGAAATCCTCATCAGTCTAAGTAAACAAAAGTTGGATTCCAAGTTTCACCGAGAATAGGAGTCATGTTTAATTACTCCTATTTGGGCTGTCACTTAGAAGCCTGATCTTTTGGAATAGCACAGAACATGTGTAGTAATCACAGAGACTGCAGCACTTCCTGGTTTTGTGTTGTCTGGTGGCCCAGAATATTGCCCGACCTATACCTGGTAGTGCCTTCAGGTGATAGACAGAAACAAAAATTCTCTTTGGAGAAAATAACCTGATTGTAGTTCTCAAATTATTTTTATAAGTGTTTCTATGTGTCTGTGTGTGCAAATACCTATACGCCAGCACACAGTCAATGATAAACAGACAACATTAAAAAAAAAAAATAGAAGATAAACATCAGACAATAGCAACACTCTAATTAGGTCTTCAGATATTTGAATTATCAAAATAGACTCTGAAACAACTATCCCTTGACTTCAAGTAGATAAAAGGCATTCCAAAATGTTGAAGTGGAGAACTAGAATCCATAAAAAATGACGTGGCAGGTTTGGAAAAAAAAATCAAGCAGAAATTCTAGAACTACCAATTAAAGTGACTGATATTAGGAATTAACAGAATGGACTCCAGAGCAGATTAGAGATAAGTATGCAACACTCACTTTAGTAAACAACTCCAAACCATTTTCCAAGGTGGTTGTACCATGTCACGCTGCTAACAGCAGTGTGGCGAGGTTTATACACACAGAAATGTGCCCATGTATGTGTTCTAGAAGACACAGAAGAATGTTTATAAGCAGTGTCATTTGTCATAGCTAAGAATTGTAAAAAAAAAATGCAAATGTTAATTAAGATCAGAGATTTTAAAATGTGATATTATCATTACAATATGTTACATAATGGCAGTGCACAAACTATAGTGTACACAAAGTGGATAAACATTACAGACACAACTTTAAGTGAAAGACACCAGACATAAAAAAATTATACAGTATGATTTAAAAAGCAGGCAGGACTTAACTAGTGTGTTTTGGAATATATATTTCCAGGAAAACTATGAAGAAAAATAAGAAACTATTCACCATAAATGTCAATATAGTGGTTAACTCTAAGGTAAAGGAAGGTCATTTTGATTTTGTAGGCACATGAAGGGTGTCCTGGGGTGGGAACGAGTGGGAACCATATTCTATTCCTTAAACTTGGTTGTAGTTACAGAGATATCAACTATATACTAACTTATTAATTTGTTCATTTATGTTTTATATTATTTTCTTTTTGTCTTTGGCATGTCAAAATGTAAAATACCTAATTTTAACCACTAAGTAATTAATATAATATTATATATGTACCATAATATAAATGTTTAATGGTACCACCTACATAAATATCCCTTGATATAAACTTGGACAGAATAAAAGTATAATATTTTTATACATTGTGTATTATCTCTATATTAAAATATTTGAATATTTTTATGATATCCTCCTGAATATCTTCTCTTCTCTTCTGAAGATCATAGGAAAGTTTTTCATATCCCAAGATTACTGGTGAATAATGCTGTCCATTTGCTACTATGCCTAATGAGTCAAAATTTCCGATAAGGTTATTTCACATTCAAAAAAGAGTTATTCATAAAGTGCCTTATTATTCTTATCATCCCCAAAAACTTAGACATGCTCCAAGTTTTTTATTAGCTGTTGTAACAGTGACCCCAAAATATTGTCATTACTATGTGTTATCTTGGATTATAAGACAGATATCCCCCAAATTACCAAGACACCAAATTTCTCTTCTTTTATGGTTCACTGCTCTTCCAGTTGTTGTCCTTGGTGGAATGTTTAAAGGTTGGTTACTGCCATATTTGTGTTACAGTTAATGGAAAGAAGATAAGAGGAAGTCCAGATTATTCTATTCTAAATTAGTATGAGCCAAATTCTAATCTCAGAATTTTATAATGTTTAGATTGCTGAGTGGATAAAAGTGCTCAAAACAAAATTATTTTTTCCAGGATATGGATTTTCATTCACTAGTTGACTCACCCAACCACTTCCTAAGTCCAAGCTGCCATTTATTAAGCTCCACACATATTTACAGGTTGCAAATCAGCCTTCTGAGAGACCTATTGAGAAAATATGCAAAAACAACTGGATAAACCTCTATAAGTGATAGTTAGCTAGATGCATAGATGTATTTATTTATGGTAACATCAGATTGTCAAATCAGGAGAGAAATTATACCTCCATAATGTAAAACTTAAAAGTTATTTTAATACATTCAGAAAAAATACGTAACAAGTTAGATTTCTATCTTATACCAAACCAAGTCTAGACATGTTAAAGATTAAAATGATATGTATGTTATGTATGTTCACTTTTGTTTGTGTCTATGTACATTTACACTTGCACACAATTTAGTATAATTGTAGGTAGAAAAGGTTTTCCTCAGAACAACACACACACACACACACACACACAAACACAAACATCCTAACCCAGAAACTATATAGAAAGAAATAATATAGACATTTATGACAACTGCTCTAAAATTAAAAACACCACAAATCAAATGAAAGGACAAGCTATAGGCTTTGGAAAAAATGTAAAACACATATGACAAATATTCCATTGAAAATATTTCAGAAGGACATGGGAATTGTGGCAGAAATCAAAGAGTAGAGAGTTGACAAATAGTCTTAAACATTTTACACTCTCTCTCTCCCTGTCTCTTCTTTCTGTCTTAACTATTAGAAGACTGCTGGTTTTATTTATAGCTTAATGAATCGAATTCAATTTCCTATAATAAGCATATTTTATAGCCTAATGAACAAATATGGTTTCTCAAAACAACATAGTTTATGTCTCTTTATTAAGATTAAATTCCTGAGATTTAGCAAAACATTACTTTATTTGAAGATTATTGGTTAGAGTACACCAGCTGATGTAAAAATGCATTCATATGTCAGTAATTTAAAGCAATACAATTTTATTTTACCCTAGGAAAAAAGTCCAGCATGGATATTCCTTGGTTGTGTGAATTTTTTTTTTTTTTTTTTGCATGGTAATTCAGAGAGCAAGACTCTTTCCAAGTTGCAACCTTGTCATCCTAAAGGGATGTAAATTTATGATGAGTAACTTGCTTTGTTTAACACAAGAGAATATCATTTAAAAGAGGAATTCTTGTCGTGGTAGCAGGAAGCAGAGTTTCTACGGATTTAGGCTTGAATAAAAGCTTGGGTTCACTTGAGGTCTATCTGCATATTATCTATCTATCTACCATCTTCTGTGCTCACTAGAATGTAAATGTCTTCTCAATATCTCTTCCTTTTATTGTAGAAGAGAAATTTAACAAGAGCTGTTAAGTGAGCTGTGTGTGTGTGGTGTTTTTATATATATATATACGTATATAACATACATTTATATGTCAACATGATTAGTCTATGATTTTTATACGATTGAAACATATTTATCTAAACTCACAATTTCTAATTACATGAAAAATAAAGCAAAACAATAGATTAAGAATAGGAACATAAGGATGTAAGTGTACTGACTCCAACCATATTTATTCTACCATTATAAGCCAACTATAAAAATATTACTAATTTTTCAGCAGGCAAGTGGGGAAGGTTGCTTTTGAGCAAATCTTTATTTTCTTACAAAATAACTCCAGTAGCTCTCTTTGTTATACAAGTGTAAAAATAATAGATATCTATAGTCCTGGACAAATACACCTTTTGTCTTGTGGAACTACGCAGAGCTGAGGTTTTTCTTGCTCTATAGGGATCTGGAAAAGGGAACAGACTGATTTGTAACTGAGTGCTTGTTTGTGTAGTAGTTAAGCACGTGGTTTCCAAAGTCAAGAGCTTAGCTAATTCTTGATTCTGTCTCTTACTAGCTGTGTGAATTGGAGTCAAATTTTCCATGCCTCAGTTTCTTCATTTGAAAATAATTAACAAATGAGGCGATACCTATAAAATGCTAAGAAGAAGATCTGGTATATAGTAGTGCTCAATAAATTCTGGCTCTGTTAATTGCTATTATTTTATAGAAGTCTAGGATTTTCTCTTGTGGCATGACTTTTTTTGAAAGATAATTAGGCCACAAATCCTTGTTTTATAATAGGTCACATTAGGGGGATATGTTAGAATGAATAATGATGGTTTGATCAATGTCTAGTGATAAGGGCAAGAAAGCCTCAGAGGAAAGGGTGAATCCAGTCTGTGGCACTGGTTTAAAACAAAGACATAAAAGTTTATATCATAGGGTTGGCCTCATACAGAGTAGGTACTGGAATCTCCATGCCAAGTGAACTTGCCACAGTGGGATTCCATATAGGCAGGCCTATGTGAAATAAAAACTGTTTTAAACTTGGCCATCAACATGGGGCACTGCTGCAACTTGGGTAGGGAGGGAGCTCGATATGCAGCTAAATATATACTTGTTTGTAAATCTAGGGTTGACCATACAGCAGTAAGAAAGAAGATCACCAGCCCTAATGAAAACAAAAGGCTGCAACTTACTCTCTCTTCTATTTACAAACAAATTTAACTCCAATTGGGTCTAGTAAGCCCATTAATATAATACGACTGAGACATCAAAAAGAGATACAAGATTTCTAGCTAGCACACTTGATAAACACAAACAATGCTATATGTGTAATAATAAACTATGTAATTATATAAAGAAACATTATCTATATCATATTAAATAATATAAAATTATATGAAAATAGAAATAAATATTATATAAAATATAATAAATTACATGTAACATACTATATTTCAATTTTGTAATGTGAGTTAATAGACAGGCTTATCAATTATGTATCTCATTATGCAAATATCAAGAATTATTTTTAAAGTAGCTGTTCAATAATAAGAATAATATGGATAACATTACATCAGAGGGTCTAGTGCAGGGAGTAAAAGGATATTGAACTATCTTACTTGGAATGACAGTATTTATAAGACAATATATTAACCCATATGTGTTATGGAAAGAGTAACAGTAAATTCCTAATATATTCTAAAATACCAGACACTAAGCAGTAAGTAAATAAATGTCCAGGCACAGGAAGTAAAGGAAGTGTAAAAGAACAGATAAAGTCAGATGACAGAAAGAAGACACACTGTTTATTATAAAAGGTAATGCTTATATTATTAGAAAGGGCAAGTAGATAAGAACAAAGAAAAAAGCAAATATGTATTTTTTAAAAAACTGAATATTCAGCTAAAGTTGCTAGAGTATAACAAAATATATAAAAAGAAACAGGAGAAATAAGCTGATAAAAATGAATTAATGAATTAGAAATTACTATAGCATAAATTTGATAAATTCAAATAGTAGTATGTAAATCATTTAAAATAGCCAAGTTACTGTTAAACTTATTTAAGGAAAAAGAAAACACTTAGGAATCATTAAGTTGATTATACCATAATTATGGATGAGGTTAAAACTAATAAACTATGTGCCACATATAAGCTCTGAAGATAAAATGATTATCAAAATGTAGTATATATCTTACACTCATGTAATTTAGAATTTATAAAAAGAACAAAATAATAACAAAAATATTAATTGTACATATTGCAAATTATGAAAAGTACTCTAAAAATAGAATCCTCTCATGAAGAGTATTAGGCTGTATCAGATTTACAAAGGTAGTAAATGCAAGGCTATCTGAGGAGGAAATATTTAACCTAATACCTAAAAGGTGAAGAAGGAGATTAAGATCACAGACAAAGGCCCTGAAATTGGCCAAAAATTGTAATGTTTAGGAAACATGAAGGTCAATGTGGCAGAAGCATAGGACATGCTTGTTTCTTTAATGAATTTGAACAGATTCAAGATCATTTTTATAATATCATTATCCACAGATTTTGATACCAGCATATTTCTCATGTGTATGAAAAACAAAGATTTACGCTAGAGATTACATATGATTAGGGTATCCCCACTGGGGTTTATTTTGCATGTGAACTTCATCTATCATACGTGTTTTAGCAATAAAAAATTAGGGAGTAGAAAACCATTGCTCCAATTATGTCTTCCATTTTCTGCCCATACTTTTAAAGCAGAGAGTTCTAACATTTTGTCTCAGTACTCCTTTATACTCTTAATAAATTATACTGAGAATCACTGAATACGTCTTCTATAATTATTTCTATGTCAAATCCACTTTTCTACATAGAATGCAGTTTTTTTCTGCAACTGGTCATTTTAATATTTTTCTCCGGAATTTCAGTTTAAAGCCCTGCTGATCAAGTCAAAATCTCTTTTATAGTAAAAATTTCCTCTATCTTTTTCTGATGGGCACTGTTTTTTATTTTTTGCTATCAAATTCAGTTATTTTTTTAATTTAGAATTTTATTTTCATTTTAATTTTACTTTATTTTATTTTTGAGATGGAGTCTTGCTCTTGTAGCTTAGGCTGGAGTGCAGTGACATGATCTTGGCTCACCGGAACCTCTGCCTCCTGGGTTCAAGCGATTCTCCTACCTCAACCTCCCCAGTAGCTGGGATTACAGGCGCCCGCCACCACGCCCGGCTAATTGTGTTTTTAGTAGAGACGGGGTTTTGCCATGTTGGCCAGGCTGGTCTTTAACTCCTGACCTCAGGTGATCTACCCTACTCAGCACCCCCAAAGTGTTGGGATTACAGGTGTGAGCCACTGCACTCAGTGCAAATACAGTTATTTTATTCCACTGGATAACCTACTATTTACTATCCACTTATCATGGTACTCAGTTGCAAGGAATAATGAACTCTTCGCCTAAATTTCAGTTTACTGTATATAAAATTCTATTTACTTGAAAGGGATACTATGGTTATTCTGTCTCTGGTCACTTGTTACCAAGTAAATCAACAGAATTGGTATCACAGTTTTTATGAGTCTCAGAAGGGTCTCCATTACTTTGAGACATACGTGAGGAAAGTCATGTTTGTTACAGATAGATGTCATGTACTCACATGGCTGCCTTTGTACTTCAGAACAGGGAGTCACCGATTACCACTGATATTTGGGGTTAGAAATCAAATATCTGCAATCAGCTCTTTTCCTTGAATTTACATACAGCGTTTTAGAACACTTTGTATTGCTTCTTCACATGACTCAGAGTTACTTTTCATGGAGTAGGTGTTAAAAACCATTGTCTTAATTCAAGAGTTTAGGATTTTCTTTTTCTTGTTTCCTCATCTGGGCTAATTTTTTTCTCTGGTCTGAACTTTTCTGGCTTCATTTATGGGTAATGTCTTGCATTATATTCGACAACTACATTTTAGAGCTGTGCTCCTTGAATCTTTTCACCAATTCTAGTAGGAAAACTACTTTACAATTACAGTCCATGTACGTACTGACTTGCTTAAGAAGGAAGCCAAGCATGTTTGTGACCAGCAAGGCACTGGGAGAATTCCAAATAATATGAGCAGAGCAGCTGTTAGTGCTCATTTGAAATAGATCTATCCATGCATCTAATAAGAAATTCTTCTATATGTTTTCATTAACCGAAACCATTTTCTGCCTTTCCATAGACATGATGCTTTT
Source organism: Pongo pygmaeus (assembly GCF_028885625.2). Classification (NCBI taxonomy): domain Eukaryota; kingdom Metazoa; phylum Chordata; class Mammalia; order Primates; family Hominidae; genus Pongo; species Pongo pygmaeus. The sequence continues at coordinate 39,874,373 of NC_072388.2, read as the reverse complement.
TTGAAATGAACTATTTCTACTAATACCGCAAATGTTAATAAATCACAGTCATTTGTCTCAGTTATTTTTCAATGTAAACTCATTTTAGTAAAAAATATAATATTGAAAGACCCTTGACCTCATTCTCAATGAGCCATTCATGTCTTTATTTTTTTTCCAACCATAATAGAGAAGTATATTTTAAATATGTTCGTATCTGTAGAACTCACATTACGTAATAATAGTATTTTCCATATATAAAATAGAATCTGCAGAGTTCCATAGGACATTTGTGATAAAATTATTTTTACATCTGAGTTATTATTAGTAATTAGCCATTAGTCATATAAATGTTTATATGTCTTTTATCTATACTTATGTCTTTTTCATGGGTTTATCTTTATAGGGTAGCTTGTACTTGTGACTGAAGGGAAATAAGGAATGCCTAATCTTGTAGTACTTTTAGTATTTGTTGAACCAGATAGTAATTATGATATAGTGGACAGAACATGACATTTGAGGTTATCAAGGGTGGATTTGAATCCTGGTTTTCTCCTTTATAAATATCTTAGTGATCTGTTTTTTATTTTATGATGTACTATTAATTGGCTTTTGAAGTTTTGAGTATTTATCACTTTGATAAAAAATATTTATTTTAAGAAAATATGTTTTTATGTTCTAGAGGCATATATATTCTTTTCATAAATTGTTGCAATGATAACCATCAAACAAAGCAACTATAACTTATTTCCTTAATCATGGGTTTGTTTGCTCTTGGTTTATATGTATGTACATAAACATTTTTTATATATTTATAATTTTAGGTATTTTTCCTATGGACAAATGCATAATCTTAAAGTATACACATTTATGAGTACTGAAATATGTATACATCTGTGTAACCATCACACAAATGAAATTATAAAACATTTTAATCATGCCTTAAAATTTTATTTTTCCTCTTTTAAGTGAAAAAGACTATGTTAGAGAAGTATTTTTTTAATGAAGAAATACTATGGAACCTTATGCGGTTCATCAAGACCTTTAACAATAGCTCAGGTGTGCCTTTTCACCATTGTTTTTCATTCTTTTCTTCCATATGCCATAGTCCTATTTAAAGAGACAAATGTAATCTACCCTTAAATTTACTTCCTTTTGTTAATGCTGTTCACTTTTTTCAAAAAACTAATTTTTTTCTGCTCTCATTTCTGCCAATCAAAATAATATTATTATTTCGAGACTTATCTCAAACTTCAGTTCCTACATAAAGACTTTCTGGATCCTTGATTGGCTTCTTCTATGAATGCCTGTAGACCTCATCCAAGACACTCTATTTCAAGTATAAAAAACAAAGTTATTAGAATGTCTATAAGTTTCTTCATTGGTGTTCTTCTGCCCAACCTGTACTTGTGGTTTTACAAGTGTTTCTGTTTTTTCTAAATTTGAGGCATTTCTTATGTCATTCTTGCGGCCTGAAATTCTTGTTATTCCTCATTGTCTTCGTCTAGCATTTCCAACTCATCCTTAAATATCCCTTTCCCTGGGAAAGACTTCTATGGCCCTCGATGGACCTAGACTGGTTTTTAGGTGTTCTTCCTATCATTCACTCAGCTCTTCCTGCTTACTTAGAATAAAGAACTTCATCTGAGCATTTGCCACATTACGTTGTCCTTTCTGATTTATCTGGCTGTCTCCTCTACCATAATATAAACTTTTCTAGAAAAAAAAATTGTCCAACTTACTGTTGATGCTTCAGAACCTGGTATAATTCTGGGTGCATTGTTGTATACTATACATACATTGCATGTTGTATATGCACTCAGTGTGCATTTTTAAATAAAAGATTAATTACTATTTAATAAAGTGAGGATATTTTTGTATTCTTATTTGAGGCATATCTTTATTTGCTATATTGTAAGTTCCTTGAAGTTAAGAATTTTCTTGTAATCTTAATTTATTATTAAGTTAACAGTACCTAACCTAGTGTTCAATTTATGTCTTTTGAATTTAATTTGTGTTCAAGGTTCTTATTTAATGATAATTCAAATGAAATTTAATGTATGGCAAATTATCTATCAAATATGACTATTAATTTATTTATTCTTGTTTAGTTTTTTATCACCCTCTTCACATATCCTGGACAGAATGTCAGATTAAATTAGTTTATCACCCACAGAATATAAAAGCTTTAATAAATCGTATATCCTGAAATCTACTTACTAATTAAACCGTTCTAGAGTTTCAAAGTATCTGTATAATGATTCCATAGCACAAATATCCAATGCATGGTGTGTGTGTTTATGTAAGTGTGTGTATGTGTGCATGGATGGATAGATAGATAATTGATAGATAGATAGATAGATAGATAGATAGATATGGACACAGACACACTTATAAAAATTAGAACTACAAAACTCTATTATCATCACGAAACAGTAAGAGAAAAATGATTCTAGGAGAAAAATCCTCTGAAAAGAAATTACATAACAGCAATGCCACTCTTGAGAATCTTACAGATTCTAACACTTATCATGTTCATTTTTGCTAATGCCATCAACTAACAATGTAAAGCAAAAATATTCAGCCTTATTTCAACTTCTGGCAGAAAAGAAAAGCAAAAATCTTGATGCTAAAATATTCCGTAAGAACTTTTATCAAACAAGATCTTTTATGAAGATGGCAACTATGCATCTATATTTATATATTATAAAACATTTTACAAGCTATAGATAAATATATGTTTTGGTCTATAGGTAAGAACAGATAATTCCTGTTCACAGTCATGTATTAATCTTTCTCTGCAACTAGAAAACAATCTTGTAAAATATACATACTGTGTTAACTTCCTCTCTTGAAAACCATCAACAATCTCCAAAATTGTTGTGATAGGATTCCTCTGGAAAGGTTTCTGCTGAGTGACTTGGTTTTTCATTTGGAAAAATAATAATCCACAAACTTTAAGCAAGGCTGCAGCACAATGCATATGGTAAGTAACATGATCAAAATATTTGCCCTAGTAAGAGGCGTTTCTTTTTTGCCTCCCAGAACTGAGTCAGGGATCAATGAACTCTATGATCGCTTCAATATATTTAAAGCTGTTCATTCAAAAGAATAAGTAGCAAAGCTTGCTTAAAGGATCAGTATGGCTGCCTAGAATTCGATTGTGACATGTAAGAAGCCTTAACATGGCTTTTTTGCCACACTGAAATTATTTTCAATACCATTAAATGATGAATCTAACAAACAATGATAGAATTATCAGATTATTATATTGGTGAGTCATATGAATAATTGAAACCCTCAAACCTGATATAGATGTTTAGCTTTTTTTCTCGACTAATGGGAAATATTAGAGATGAAGTGAGTGTTGGGGCATGCAGGTGGACACATAAATTGATTATTAAATAAATTGGATTTTTTATTGAGGTATGTTAAAAACACAGTTAAATTCATAGACTTTAAGTGCATAGTTTCATCAGCTTTCACAAATATAAACAGCCATGTAACCATAATCCAAAGTTCAAGACATAGAACATTTCTCTTATCTTGACATTCTCCTGTCTTGCTCTGGTTACTGTTACACTCCAAGGACCCAAGCCATTATTTTCAGGACAATGAATTTCTTAAACTACATGTAAATTGAATCAAACTAAATACTTGTGCGTGTGCCTGACTTATATTGCACAACACGATGTTTTGAGATTTATACATTGTATTAGTCTGTTTTCATACTGCTATAAAGAACTCCCTGAAATTGGGTAATGTATAAACAAAAGAGGTTTAATTGACTCAACGTTATGCATGGCTGGGGGGTCTCAGGAAACTTACAATCACGGCATAAGGCAAATGAAAAGCAAGGCATGTTTAACATGGCAGCAATAGAGAGAGCAAGGGGGGAAGTGCCACACTTTAAAACCCTCAGATCTCATGAGAACTCACACACTGTCATGAGAACAGCATGTGAACAACCCCCCTGCCATGATCCAATCACCTCCCACCAGGTCCCTCCCTAACGTGGGGATAGCAGTTTGAGATGAGATTTGGGTGGGGACACAGAGCCACGCTATATCATACATATTGCTGCCATATCAGAAATTTTATCTTTGTACGTAGAATATTATCCTATTATGTAAAGATAAAACCCTGTATTTAATTATTCTCTTTATTGTTATTTGGATTGGTTCTAGTTTTGGCTAATACAAATAATGATGATTTCAATGCTCTTATACAGATGTGTTTGTGGGAATGCTTTCATTTTCATTTAGTAAATAACTATGAGGGGAATTTCTGGACAAATGAGGTAATCTGGAATTCAATTAGATTTTCTTAAAGTGTCACATACATTGAAACTCTTTAAGTAACCAGCTTTGTTATATGTTAACGTCTATATTGGAATCTGAGAGAATCACATATTTGTTGACGATACTAAGGTAGTTTTATGGGGAAGCTTCTTCAGAGTGATTATAATTTAGAAATATTAGATAAAATTATAGCTCATGTCAATGATCAGAGAGTTGACTTTGGGTAAAGCCAATTATTTATTTATAATAACATGCAATTTGTTTCCAGATAGTGGTAGGTTAAACATACTTATTATATGCTATTTAGAAGCTCTGTGACATTGCTCAATCCACTTGAACTCTCTAAGCTTCAGTTTCATTTTGTAAAAAATAATTAAAATAATGATAACATCTACAGTGCAAGGTTATTATAGCATATGTAATAAGTATGCTATTTTCTCCTTTTCCAAGTTGTAAGTTGTATTCTGGTGAAAAGGAATGACAGGGACAGACCTTTTTAAACAAACTGCATGAAAGTTTATCAAATGACTTAAAAAGAGAGGTGTGTGGTGAGTCGCATTCCTCATGAAGGCTTGTGAGTCTGTTCTTCTGCATAACTTCAAAGTAACAGATCAAGTAATTTTATTTAGGAAGACAAGCAATAATATCTAACCCAATGGTCCAATGGAATGTTTGCTAATCACGTGCTATACCGAATATAGGGAAAAAGCACAGAGATATAAACTTTGTATTACAACAAACCTATGATACACAGGTAATTACAGGTGCATATGAAATCATTTAAGCTTTGCAATTAAATGTAAAGATTTAAGTACAGTTCATTTAAAGTGTAAATAATTAAAAAAACAGTAGGTTGGCTTTACTTAAACATAGAGGTTTATCCTGCTCTAAAATAAAAGTTTTATTTTGATAACTACTTAAATCTTTTTCCAATAGTCTTCTAATGAGAATGCTGTGCTGAAAGTACATGAATTTGAAATAGAAATTTTTATTTTATAAATTATACAGCTGGACTTATACATTGATATTTACTTTAATACATGTTAAAAATAAAAATCGTTCCTTTTCTTTCTTATTACCAGAAACTCCTTATGGGATTAGCAATTCCACAACTGCCTATATTTTTATTTAAAACCAGATACATAACAATAGTAAGAAATTCATACAGTGAGACAAAAATAAAAATTGATCTTTTTTTTTATTGTAAGGTGATTTTACTCTTTTGAGGTTACAAATCCAGCTTTCTGATTCCTTGCTCAAATTATTCTGATAGAAAAAAAAGCTATGCCGTGAAGATAACCTAGATATCATCACTCATGGTAGCTCTACCTGACTTCTGGGAGCTCAGAAAATCCTGTTAGCAAATGTAGGCTTCAAATATTTTCTGTTTCCTCTTTCTGAATGCGTACTCTGAAACATTATGCCACTGGGGTGTTGAGATAATGTTTCCCAACGCATTTTAGAGTCTTAAATCTGAAAACTTCATAGACAGAAAAATGATTTTGTATAACCACAGCTTTAATGCTTTTATTTCCAGGAGAAAGCACCAAATTATTATTCTTTCACCAATAACTAAATATTTTCTTTTACATTTTCAATGCATGGTCCCTGAGGACAAAGACGATTGAACACAATTAAAAAGGAAGCAGACTTTTCTGTTGGCAACCAAAAAGAATCGGTTATTTTTCCTATTTATTTTTATGTAATCTGTGAGACTGATGGCTCCCTAGTGAGATGATAATATGAAGTCAGCAATCAGGTCAATATTTTAATATCCCTTATGTGTCATATTAGGTTCCTACATGGCATTCCCTTGTGTCAGGTTGAAGACAAAATGATGAAAAGTCTTTTGGAGCATAATTTTTGAATGTTGATTCATTAATTCAAACATATCAGAGGCTCCAAGATGATTCAAAAATACAATCAACCAGAAAATATGTTTTCTAGAGATGTTAAGTGGTACTACCTGGCTCTGTGTTGGATATAGAATTATGCAGCTACGTTTATTGCATTTGGTGATTATAGATATCACCAAAGGAACTTTCAGATAAGTTTGTCCAATATGACCAACTCAAATGTGGACAATAAATTTAATAAAAGGCTAGAAGATTTCTGATTCTCAACTTGCTTTGTTTTCATGAATGCTATCCTCATTTTATTCATGATTAATTACCATCAGCAACTTTTAGTGAATTAATGGCATTACTGGACCAGCCTTTGTTGTGTCATTTTCATGTGCTTTTTTCCACTGTAACTAAGTTACAACTTTCCAGGCAACTTAGCAAAACAAGTTGTTGATCTTTATGCATTATGAAATTGGATGATAAAAATGCCCAAATACAGGATAATCTGATAGAATATATTGCTTTATCATTGTTTTTGTGTTCTTCTTCTTTCATGTATTGATGACAACATAAACCATTGCCCTGTAACTAATCCAAGATTTAGAGCCAGCCTGTAAAATTCCAAATAATTACAGTGATACATTTTTGATGTGAGTAGTATGTAATCTTTTACTCATGCTTGATTGTATTAAATCTTACAATGCATGCACTCAAGAATGGCCTTGTGTAAGATACAGATTTTTGGTAATGATAAAAAATAAAATATTGTATTCCACTTTTTAAAAAAGTGATTACTCTCCAAAATTATCTAAGACTTAATCAAGAAGAACTTAAAAATATTATCTAAAATTTCCAGTGCAAATAATGTAATAGATATTATGGTGTTATTAAAGGAGGAATGTCTACAAAGTCCAAAAATCAAATTATAATGTATTAATAATTACATATGGTGTTATTAAAGGAGGAATGCCTACAAAGTCCAAAAAACAAAATATAATGTATTAATAATTACATATAGGAAAAAGAAGAATTCATTATATTCTACAAAATACTTATAAGTACATAAAACTCTAGGTTAAGAAAAAGTTAGATAAATTCATAGCTCTGTATTTAGTTTTATTATATTGAATAAATTACATAGCAGACACTTTACTTAAAGGGAATGATACAGTAGTGTTTGGGTAAAACTATTTGCATCATTGAATTATTGAATTATTGCTTAAGACAGAAATCACAGTGAAGGAAAATGAAAATGGAGAAGATAAAAGATTTCTAGCTGGATTATCTGTTGATCAGTACATAAAAGAGACAGATGCTAGCACTATTTTATCTGAGTGCGGTATCATGGTATGAAATGTGTATAGCTGAGATAATTTGGCAAATGTTACAATAAAACTTTGCAGCTGACTCTGATTTTACTGTAATAAGATCAAATTTTATATTCTAACCATTTGCAAGGGCACATAATTTTTACAAATTATTACAAACTTAGCTGTTCATCTCTAAAGTCTAGATATCTCATGTGAGCAGTTGATGCAATGCTAATTTGTAGGACTGTTTAAAATCATACATTTATTGGTAAAGATTGTTCTTCTTTTCTGAACAGCAATTAGATTGAGTAAAGAGTTAATGACCAAGCTACCATGATTTCATGGTGCCTACATTTATTGTAGAAATAAGGAAATTTTAAAGTAAAATTTGGAAGATGTTGAATCCATTAGTAGATATATAAAATTAGACTTTAGGGATAGTATATCTAATTGACTATTTTTGAACTTTTAACACAATATTTTTAAAGTAGTCTTTTTTTATTTTAAAAGGAATTTTAAAGAGTGTAATTGGATTGTTAATTATTTCTTTAACTGAAAAAAATAGTAATTTTCTGCAACCCAAATTCAGTCAAGCCTTTTCTTTAAATAAAGTTATATTAATGTATAAAACTCAAATGCCCAATTCTTATCGATCTATTACATGAAACCACTGTTTCACTGGCTTTTACTTAAAGCTATCATACTGCTTAGCTGCTAAAAATCCAGTCTTTTTTCCAAATTCATATTCTTTTTGGGGAGATTTCTGGGGCAATGTTTCTGAAATTTAGCATTCATCCACATCACCCAAAGAGTGAAATAGCTGGATCCCATCCCCAGAGTTTCAGTTTGGTAGGGGTGGGTTGGGTTCAAGAATTTATATTTCTAATGTTCCAAGTTGATGTTGATGCTGTTATTTCTGAGCCCATAGTTTGAAAACTATTACATTTAGGAGTGCCTATAAACTCCACGACCCATTTTGTCTTTTGCTCACTACATTGGCCAGCCAGCTGATTATAGTATTCTGAATTCAGTTCCATTCTTAGTTGACTGTTTCCGAGCAAAAGAACACTTAACCGAAGACTCTGCATCTGCGTCCCTTGAGCTGATGCTGCTAAACCCAGTACCACTTTGTCCTACTTACAAATGTACATTTATTTTCTTAATTTTCCCCAACACAACTAAGGGCATCTCCAAATATAGCTTAAACTGAAAGCTTTATTGTCATGGGACAATACCTTCCTATCAGTTCATTGGCTACTAGAGAGAGTCAGGGACTACCTAAATTTGACACAGATTTCTCTGTCTCTTTGTGTGTATGTGTTGCACACAGAGGCTCATATGTTCTCTACCTATGTACTATACCTAACTTTTGAAGTAACTCTTTGACCAAGGGAAGTAATCTCTTCGTATCTGTTATTACTCAACACCAATTCAGAATTCCTTTTTCTTTTCAGACATAGACTCAGCACCAATCATAGTTATCACTTGAGTTATTTTTACCAGAAGCAATTTGCCTCCATATAAATAATTTGAAATCAATAGAGACAATGCATTAATAGGGCAGTCAACAAACTCATCTAACTAGTCCTCACTTTGCCTTAGCACTGACACTTTAAATTTTAAAATATTCATTACCATTTATAGGAGGGAATCATAAAAATCATGACTTGTTCAAAATAACATTTACTGCAGCAGGAAAAGCTAGTAAAACATTTAATTTCAGGATCTATTTTATAGGTTTAAGTAATAGGTGTAATAAAAATATACAATTGAAATATTGCTAACATATTTTTTCAAAGTGATAATGCATTCTATTGCCACGGGTAACTTGGTAATGATGATTATGACATAAAAGATCACTCTATTCTGCTTAACTTGGGATAACTAGTGCTAAATTTACTGATCTGATAGTTATATTAAATATTAGCCTGAGCATCCATTAAATAACAAAATAATTGGAATATGGAGAAATAAATCACTTGAAAGGAATCTAAAATTGCATAAATTTGAACCTGTTTGTCTCTACAGAGAAACGAAAATATATGGCAAAACTTGTGAAGAAATACTACAGATAATTCCCAACTAAAGACACAAATGTTCTTTATCTTCACAGATAAAAGTACTACAGATCTTAACAAGTCTAAAGCTTCTTTCCTGAGATACCTATTAACTGGCAGAAAATAGGCCTCTTCAAATAAATTCTGGTGATTATTTTAACACCAGCACTTCTTACTGTTTAAGTTAGAGAACTGCCTTTTACTGCTTTTTAAATTTTTGAAATAAATTTCCTAACATGATCACTGTCTAAGGAAATACTACATGCAGTGCAGTCCTGAGGTGCGTAAGAGACTGGGTAGGAAAGGACCTGAGAGAAGGCCAGAGGGCCAGAACAGGTTAAGGTGTGAAGTACAGCTTGAAATATGTTGGGGATATAAGAACAGCACCATTATGAAAAGTATTGTAAATAAATAAGGAGTTTTGGGTTATTTTAAGTACAATGGGAAGTTATTAGAGAGTAAAAGCATTAATCCAGGTATATATAATTTTTTAAAGTGACACTAATGGCTTTATAAAATTAAATTAGAGCAGAAAGACAATATTTATTTCACTCAAAATTATGTCCATTAAACAATTTCATCGCAGCTTTCGTGATGCATAACTCTAGGCACGTAAATTTTCTTTCCTATAAACGGTAATGAATATTTTAAGAAATACGTTTTCTTGTGCCAAGAGTCATGCATCAGGAAAGCTCTGATGAAACTGTTTAATGGACATAATTTTGAGTGAAATAAATATTGGACAAGAGAAAATACATAATTCTTGAAGTTACTGCATTCAAATTTATTTCTAAAACATGTATTTTATTATAACAAACATGGAAATATTTGAATATATCAGTATAAAATGTTCATGAATTATTTTCAATTATATTTGGGTCCATTAAACATTATATTACCTAATTAATCTACAATAAAGAAAACAAAACCTTACATTTTTCTTTTCTCTTTTTAAAAATTGTGTTTTATTTTAGATTCAAAGGTACACATGCAAGTATGTTACATGGTGGATATATTGCGTAATGTTGGGGCTGGGGTTTCCAGTGTATGCGTCATCCAAATACGAAAATTGTACCCAATAGGTAAGTTCTCAGCCGTTACTCCTTCCCACCTTCCCCACTTTTGGAACCTCCAATATCTATTATTTCCATGTTTATGTCCATATGTACCCATAGTTTAGCTCCCACTTATAAGTGAGAATATATAGTATTTGATTATCTGTTTCTTAGTTACTTAGGATAATGGCCTCCAGCTCCATCCATGTTGCCACAAAGGAAATTATTTCATTCTTTTTCATGGCTACATAGTATTCTATGCCATATATATACCAGGTTTTCTTTATCCAATCAATCACTGATGGACACTTAGGTTATTTCCATGAACTTTGCTATTGTGAATAGTGCTGCAATAAACATACAAGTGCAGATGTCTTTTTATATATAATGATTTATTTTGGGGGGTACATACTCAGTAGTGGAATTGCTAGTTCTATTTTGAGTTTTTTTTGAGAAATCTCCATACTGTTTTCCAAATGGGTTGAACTAATTTGCATTCCTACCAACTGTGTATAAGTGTTCCCTTTTCTTTGCATCCACACCAATATCTGCTGTTTTTTGACTTTTTAATAATAGTCATCTGACTTGTGTAAGATGATATGTCATTGTGTTGCCAGCAGTGAACTGGGCCATGTCTGCAGCAACTTCAATTCTTATCTCCTCAGAAGAAAGAATTCGACTGAGGGGCATAAGGCAGAAGTAGAGATTGAGGCAAGTTTTAGAGCAGGAGTAAAAATGTATTAAAAAGCTTTAGAGGGCCGGGCGCGGTGGCTCACGCCTGTAATCCCAGCACTTCGGGAGGCCCAGGCGGGCGGATCACGAGGTGAGGAGATCAGTACCATCCTGGCTAACACGGTGAAAACCCGTCTCTACTAAAAATACAAAAAATAAAAAATAAAAAATAAAAATACTAGCCGGGCACCATGGCGGGTGCCTGTAGTCCCAGCTACTCGGGATGCTGAGGCAGGAGAACGGCGTGAACCCGGGAAGCGGAGCTTGCAGTGAGCCGAGATTGCGCGACTGCACTCCATCCTGGGCAACAGAGCGAGACTCCGTCTCAAAAAAAAAAAAAAAAAAAAAAAATGCTTTAGAGGAGGAACAAAAGGAATGAAGGAAGGAAGGAACAAAAAGAACACTAGGAAGAGGGCCAAGCAGGTGACTTGAAAGCCAAGTGCAGGGTTTGACCTTTTGACTTGGGGTTTTGTGTTGGCATACTTCCAGGGAATTGCATCCCTTCTCCCCTGATTCTTCTCTTGGGGTGGGCTGTCCGCATGTGCAGTGGCCTGCCAACGCTTGGGAGGGGCTGCATGTGCAGTGTTTACTGGAGTTGTAAGCATGCTTACTTGAGACATTCTTCCCTTACCAGCCAAATATCCCTAGGAAATCATATACCAGTTAAACTCTACCATTTTGCCTCTTAGTGCGCATGTGTGAGCCCACTCACCCAAATCCTGAGATCTTATCTGGAAGCTGCTGATCACAAGCTTCAGGTGTTTCTGTTTATTGGGAGACTGCCTTTCCCTGGTGCTGGCTGTGACCAATTATTATTTCAAAGAGATAGTTAACAACTGCCTATCACCTGATGGTCGCCTAATATTCCCAGTGTGTGGGGGGCTGGGGAGTGACGGGAGCCCCCTACTGCTCCGCTCTTGTCCGACTAGCTATCTACTGTAACAATTGTGGTTTTAATTTGGATTTATCTGATGATTGGTGATGTTGAGCATCTTTTCATACGTTTGTGGGCAGCTTGTATGCCTTCTTTTGAAAAAATGTCTTTTTATGTCCTTTGCCCACTTTTTGATGGCGTTGTTTTTTTCTTGTTGAGATGTCTGAATTTCTTGTAGATTTGGATATTATTAGTTCTTTGTCAGAGGCATAATTTGCAAATATTTTCTCCTATTCTTTTTTTGTTCGTTTATTTGTTTGTTTGAGACAGAGTCTCGCTCTGTCGCCCAGGCTGCAGTGCAGTGGCGCGATCTGGGCTCACTGCAAGCTCTGCCTCCCGGGTTCACGCCATTCTCCTGCCTCAGCCTCTCCGAGTAGCTGGGACTACAGGCAACCGCCACCACGCCCGGCTAATTTTTTGTATTTTTAGTAGAGACACGGTTTCACCGTGGTCTCGATCTCCTGACCTCATGATCTGCCCGCCTCGGCCTCCCAATATTTTCTCCTATTCTTTAGGTTGTCTGTTGACTCTGTTAGTTCCTTTGTTGTGTGGAAGGTTTTTGGGTAAATTAAGACTCATTTGTCTACTTTTGTTTTAATTGCATTTGCTTTGGGGGCCTTAGTTCTAAGTTCTTTGCCTAGGTCAATACTCAGAAGAGTTTTCCTAGGTTTTCTTCTTGGATTTTAATAGTTTCAGGTTTCATGTTTAAGTGTTTAATCTATCTTCAGTTAATTTTTGTCTATGATGAGAGATTGGAGTCCAGTTTCATTCTTTTGTGTAAAGAATTGGTTAGCCAACTTTCTCAGCACCATTTATTAAATAGGGTGTCCTTTTTACATTGTTTACTTTTGTTGACTTTGTCAAAGGTCAGTTGCTTCTGGATATGTGACTTTACTTCTGTGTTCTTTGTTGTGTTAAATTGACCTGTGTGTCTATTTTGGTATCAGTACCATGCTGTTTTATTTACTATACCCTGTATTATAATTTGAAGTCAGGTAATGTGATGCCTTCAGGTGTGCTCTTTTTGCTTAAGATTGCTTGGCTATTTGGGCTGTTTTTTGGTTCCGTATAAACTTTAGGTTTTTTTTCTAATCTGTAAAAAATGACATTGATAATTTGGTAAGAATTGTCTTAAATCTGTACATTGCTTTGGACAGTATGGTTATTTTAACTGTGAACCCCAAAAAATCTGAGTCAGGTCTCAGTCAATTTAGGAAGTTTATTTTGCCAAAGTTAAGGATGTGTGCCTATGACACGGATCAGGAGGTCCTGATGTCATGCGCCCAAGGTGGTCAGAGAATAGCTTGGTTTTGTACACATTAGGGAGACATGAGAAATCAATCGACATATGTAAGATGAACATTGGTTTAGTTTGGAAAGGAAGGACAACGTGAAGAAAAGCCTGGACAACTCAAGGCGGGGAAGGGGGCTTCCAGGTCATAGGTAGATAAGACAAATGGTTACATTCCTTTGAATTTCTGATTAGCCTCTTCAAAGGAGACAATCAGGTAGGCATTTATCTCAGGGAGCAGAGGAATGACTTTGAATAGAATGGAAGGCAGTTTTGCCCTAAGCAGTTCCCAGCTTGACTTTTCCCTTAGCTTAGTGATTTGGGGGCTCCAACGTTTATTTTCCTTTCACTTAACTATATTGATTATTTATATCTATGAGTATGGGATGTTTTTCCATTTCTCTGTGTCATCTATGATTTCTTTCATCAGTGTTTTTAAGTCCTCCCTGTGGACATCTTTTACCTCCTTGGTTAAATGTTCTCCTAGGTGTTTTGTTTTTTTGTGTAGCTATCATAAATGAGATTGAGTTCTTGATTTGGTTCTCATCTTGCATATTATTGGTGTATTGGCTACTGATTTTTTTACTTTGATTTTGTATTCTGAAACTTCACTGAAGTCGTTTATCAAGTCTAGAAATCTTCTGGAGGAATCTTTAGGGTTTTCTAGGCATGTAATCATGTCATCAGTGAACAAAGATTATTTGACTTCCTAGTTTCCAATTTGGATGCCTTTTATTTCTTTCTTTTGCCTGATTGGTCTGGCTAGGACTTCCATTGCTATGTTAAATAGGAGTGGTGAGAATGACATCCTTGTCCTGTTCACATACTTAAGGGGAATGCTTTCAATTTTTTCCATTTATCCTGACTTTTTTTCTTTATTAACTTCCCTACACCTCCTTCAAATATCTAATAACTATTTATCTGTATCTATATTTAAAATATCACTGCCAAAATCTAATGTGGAATAAAGGAATTAATTTACCCATTCAAAAAAACTATTATTGAACACATACCTCATTTAATAGTCTCTGGAGGACTCTGTAGACAAGAAAATCTGGAGAAGGACTTGTGGCTTTTATTTCATTTGGTCAAGGCTGATATCCTCATTCAGTCTACATACTCCATTTGAGGATGTGCTGTTCTGCTTTTCTGGGAAAACATTTTTAACACATAAATTGTATCCTCCTAATATGTGACGAGTCAGAAATATCTCGTGCATGAGAAAGAAGGGCTTAAGGTCTAGTTATAAATTATAAAATCTATCCGTAGAGAATATTATTCAATCTCAAGCAGCAACCAAATAATGAAATAAAATCTTAAACATTATTTGTCTTTTACTGTTTTTCCCACAAGAAGACCCTGGAATAAAGATTGATTGATTTATTTTGAGAAGGAGTTTCTGTCACCCAGGCTGGAGTGCATGTGGCAAAATCTCGGCTCACTGCAATCTCCACCTCTTGGATTCAAGAGCTTCTCATGCCTCCACCTCCCGAGTAGCTGGGATTACAGTTGCCTGCCACCAAGCTCAGCTAATTTTTGTATTTTTATTAGAGACGAGGTTTCGCCATGTTGGTCAGGCTGGCTTCAAACTCCTACACTGCCTTGGCCGCCCAAAGTGCTCGGATTACAAGTGTGAGCCACCGTGCCTGGCCTGAAACAAGAATTAGATGGAGGTAGATTATTTGAGGTCATTCCTTCAAGCACCGGTAGTTGAACAAGATGTGAGATTAAGGAAGTACAATACAAGGCATGTTACCAAGCAGGCAGTCAGTATGTCCAACTTGGGTTAAATTCCACTGGGGCATGTGGGAGATACTTGTCCCATTGGTAAGCAAATATTCTGCTGTATTTATCCATCAATTTCTGTTCATCATTGATTGAAGGATACTCCTGAAAGTATTAATTCCTGGCAATTCCAGCCTGCTCTGTGTGAAAGTAAGCATGCTCTTGAAACTGCCTTTGCAAAATTATAACTGAGGAAATTATGTCAGTGAAAGACATCAGACCTAACCAACCCCATCTTTCTTCTAATCTCTGAACTGTCTTTGTTCATTCCTGGGTGTAAGCCAAACTAGCGAACTAGCATTGGGAAGGAATTTAGTTTATAGTTTAAACTCTGAAACAAAATGGATAATAGCCCTTTCCTGAAAAACCCCTTCTTGCCATGGAACCAGTCTGCCTTTGTAAGACTAACAAATTATGGTTTAGGAGCCATGCAGGCTCTGGCTGCAAGAGTCTGATCCTCCCCAAATTTCTTCCGGGAATAACATTACTATTGTAAAACCTATGATCAGTGCTTGAGATATTTTGCAGACCCTGCATTCCAATGCAGCAGATGACACTACTGGCCCAACCAGTTCTGCAATCCCACCTGGGAACAGAAGTCAGCAAGAACTCACTTCGATCCCTTATGATTTTATCTTCAACCCGACCAATCAGCACTCCCCACTTTCTGAAACCATACCTGCCAAATTATCCTTAAAAACTCTGATCCCTGAGGCCAGGTACCATGGCTCACACCTGTAATCCCAGCACTTTGGGAGGCCGATGGGGGCAGATCATGAGATCAGGAGTTCTAGACCAGTCTGGCCAACATAGTGAAACCCCGTCTTTACAGAAAATACAAAAAATTAGCCAGGTGTGGTGGTGTATGCCTGTAATCCTAGCTACTCGGGATGCTAAGGCAGGAGAATCACGTGAACTCAGGAGACAGAGGTTGTAGTGAGCCAAGATCGCATCATTGCACCACTCCAGCTGGGCATCAGTGTGAGACTCCGTCTCAAAAAACAAACAAACAAACAAAAACACCTCTGATCCCTGCATGCACGCTCAGGGAGACTGATTTGAGTAATAATAAAATTCCAGTCTCCTGCACAGTGGGCTTCGTGTGAATTACTCTTTCTCCATTGCAATTCCAGTCTTGATATATCAGTTCTGTCTAGACAGCCAGCAAGGTGAACCCATTGGGCAGTTACCCTCTTGTGACCAATGAAAACCCTTAGGCAGAGACCAGCAGGCTTATAGCAACATTGAGTACTGAGAAGAAAATATCTGGGTCCCACGGAGCACCTATTATTATGTTATTTTTAAAAATAACATACTTACCTCAGGAGCTACAAGAAACTTACCATACCTTGGGTAAATAAACTGAGGTCTAAGTCCCGTGTTACCTGGAGCTGTGCATCGTAACTGTTAGAAAGCTTGAGGAAGGAGAATACAGACACCAGGTGTCTATATACAAAGTGAGGGTAGAACAAACTAATTTGTAACCGAAGGCAGTTAAACTTCCAGTGCTTTACATCTTCATCTGCAAAATGGGGACAAGGTGTATGTCACATAAGTGTTGGGAGAAATAAATGGAGATCATGGCTGGCATATAGCAAATTCTTATTTGTTAAGGTTTTTTTTTTTGTGGAAAGAATAAAATTTATAAAAGTACTTAGGAAAACTGAATCTTTCAAAAATTTCTTATTTCTGAAAAGCATGTCATTTTATAATACACATGTCTCATGTCTCTCTATTCTCTCTGATCTAGAGAATTTTAAGGGTTCAATCTGAAATCTTCTTTCCGTCATTCTTTTAACACAAAAAGTATAAAAAATAGTTTAGATACCGAGCTGTAAAATCCAAATTAATGTACTCTGATGAGTTTCTATTGTGCATACTGAAAAAAATTTAGAAGAATTAGTCACACAAAACTGTAAAGGCAAAATTATTTTGTCTAATTTCTTCATTTAAAGAGGAGGAATCTAGAGCCCAGAAGAGTTTAGACGTTACTTCAGGTAATATGGAAATTGAAATGGAGATATTATTTGTCTATTTTTAATTATTTTCTACTGTTTGTTGATAATTTAGCAAAAAACAGGTTGCTATTAACACCTATTAAGATTTGGGTTCTAACATTAGGAGAATTTAAGCCAGGCCCACTGAACTCCATATGTTCCTTTTGAGATCATATTTTGCTCAAGTTCTGTACTCTTTAGGAGTGTAGCTCCTAGAGAGCAAAATTTTTAGACTTTATCCTAAGTGACAATCAAGAAGAATTTCATCATATGTTATTTTCCTGCTTACCTTAGGCCCTGCAGAATCCCCATTCCCCTAGACATCCAGTACTCACTTATTCCCATATTCGTCTTTTATCTGCTGAACTGATTCAGTCACTCACCAAGCTGTCCCCTCCTCTGGTAAATGCCTCTTATTGTGCCTGTCAGACCTAATAATATGTACAAAAATTTTCCCCTACCCTTACTTCTTCTCTGAATGTTTGCTTATCCCTTTTCTCTAAATGAAGCCTAGATCTACTCTGGAGACACTTCTTGCTCATTCAGTCATCTCACATAGCAATAGTTTTAATATATTTTTCTCACGATCAATATACACAGGATCTTGAAGCGACTGTAAGTGCCTCTCATGATTATTGTAGGTCATTCTCTACTCACCTTTCTCAAAATCCTCTATTCTTTTAAAGTACACTTGTGTATAACATAGAAAGAAACAACCAACAATGAGCAAAACTCAGGAGAAACAACAGTGCAACAATAACAAAAACAGCAAAAACACAACAAATTTAGTACCTCTAATAACTTAAGAAAATAGAATTATCAGAAATATATCATATTACATAAGATGTTCAAAAAGGTAAGGGGTAAACCTAGTAACAGTGAGCAGAAAACTAGTGTTTATCCACATTGCTAGGATAATTTGGAAAAAAATTAAAAAGAGAAAACTAAACTTCTAAAGCTAAATAATTTAGAAAGTAAAATTAGACAGTACAATGAATGGGCTAATTGATTGATTATGAATAGATAAACATAGCATTTGGAAGCTTGAAGAAATAACTCCATAAAGAATCTCCTTGGAGTGCAGAACAGAGAGAAAATCAAATCCAAAATATGGCAAGGAGCTTAATGGATTTGGTGGACAGAGTTAAATAGCCATTTTTCAAAAATAGAAAATACAGAGAATGGTTAAGGGCATTCCAGAACTGATAAAATATGTGAATTCAATAATCAAGAGAGGATCAGCAGATCATTTTCCAAGAATAGAAAATTATACTGGAGGAAGATTTCTCAAGTGAAATAATAGAAGACAGAAAAGTAGTGGAATATCCTGAAAGTACAGATGGAAAGTTCAACTTTGAATCAAGTCCCAAACTATCTATCTTTCTCAAACCAGATCAACATTTGCTGAAATAAAAATTGAGTGTACTGTCCACAGATGCACAACAAAAAGGTTTAAAGAATGTACTTCGGTAGGAAAGGAAATGAATCATAAGATACAGCTGAGGTCAAGAAGGAATGATAAACTGATTTCCTTTCTTTTCGCTATATACCCAGCAGTGGAATTGCTGGTTCATATGGTAGGTCAATATTTAGTTTCTTGAGGAACCTCCAAACTATTATCCATAGTGGTTGTACTAATTTACATTCCCACCAACAATATACCAGAGTACCCTTTTCTCCACATCCTCACCAGCATTTGTTATTGCCTGTCTTTTGAATCTAAGCCATTTTAACAAATAAGGAAACAAATACAAACAAAGTGAAATAAATATCAAGTTATAAAGCAATATTAAGAAATCTATTTTGTGGGCTTAATAAAAAAAGGCACCAAAAAATATACTGAAGTGAAGTTATTGATAACCACGCCCTACAGTAAAGGATGACGTTGATTAGATTTCACTTGTTTTAAGTGACTTTTGGAGAGGGGTGTGAGGCTAGTAACTGAAAATAAAGTTTGTTTAGTATGATTAGAAATTATGTTTGGCTTCTGGTAACAGAAATCTAAAATGACTGTCTTAAACATGTTAGAGATTTATTTTTTATCATAAAATAAAACAGGACGGCAGTCTAGGGCAAAGATGGCAGCTCCATGTTGTCATCAGAAATGTAGACTCTTTCTCCTGTTATATTTTGCACTAATTGTAAGTCAGTGATTGCACTGTCTCCCATCATGGCCAGTTGCAAGACATCAAGACAATTAAGTAAGCTACTAGGAAGTGTCAAGCGCAAAATAACCTTCCAGTTAACTCAGACCCCTTTTTAAAGAAAGCTTTTACAGAAGTCCTGACCTAGGCTGGATGTGGTGGCTCATGACTGTAATCCTAGCACTTTGGGAGGCCAAGGCTGGTGGATCACTTAAGGCCAGGAGTTTGAGTCCAGCCTGGCCAACATAGTGAAGCCCCATCTCTACTAAAAATACAAAAAGTAGCCGGGCGTGGTGGCGCATGCCTGTAATCCCAGCTACTTGGGAGGGTGAGGCATGAGAATCGCTTGAACCCAGGAGGTGGAGGTAGCAGTGAGTAGAGACTGTGCCATTGCACTCCAGCCTGGGTGACAGAGGGAGACTCTGTCTCCAAAAAAGAAAAGAAAAGAAAAGTCTTGACCTAGTATTTCCTCTTACATTCTATTGAATACATACTTAGGCTCAGTTGCTAAACTTTCACAGGAAATTGTAGAGTGGAGTTCTCAATCAAACCAAGGATTTTTGAAACAAAGAATTAAAAAAAGAGTATTCAAAATTTATTAGGATCTGTTTCTAGTAAATAATAATAAAATATAAAAGACCATCACTAAAATATAGAATATAAGAGACTAATTCTAAACCAGGAGAGGTGGAGAAAGGCACTTTATTGAAAACGTTATTCTTCCTCCAGTGAATTACTTTAGAAACTTGGTTGAAAATCAATTGACCAAAAATGTAAAGATTTATTTCAGGAGTGCCAATTTTATTCCATTGACCTGTGTATCTATTCTTACTCCAGTACCATACTATTCTGGTTAGTGTAGATTCCCAATAATTTTTGAAAATAAGGAGTGAAAGTCCTCCAACTTTATCCTTTTTTCAAGGTTGTTTTGACTTTTCTGAGTCCTTTGCTTCTCCATATGCATTCTAGAATCAGATTGTCAATTTTGGAGAAAAACATCTGCAATGAATCTTTTGGGGAGAATTTTTATTGTAATAAAACAGAGTCTTCCAATTCATGAACATGGAATAATTCTCCTTTCCTTTACATCCTTTTTATTTTTTTCTAAGCAAAGTTTTTTTGGTTTTCAGGGTGAAAACGTTCATTTGTTTTGTATACGGATCTTGTTTCCTACAGTCTTCCTAAGCATATTTATTAGCTCTAGTATGGGTATATTTCCTACACACAGGGTCCTGTCGTCTGAGAATAAAAATAATTTTAATTGGCCAGGCATGGTGGCTCACACCTATATTCCCAGCACTATGGGAGGCTGAGGCAGGCAAATCACGAGGTCAGGAGTTCGAGACCAGCCTGACCAACATGGTGAAATCCTGTTTCTACTAAAAACAAAAAAATTAGCCGGGTGTGGTGGAGCGCGCCTGTAGCCCCAGCTACTCGGGAGGCTGAGGCAGGAGAATTGCTTGAACCTGGGAGGTGGAGGTTGCAGTGAGCCGACATTGTGCCACTGCACTCCAGCTTGGGTGACAGAGGAGACTCTGTCTCAAAAATAAATAAATAAATAAATAAATAAATAAATAAATAAATAAATAAATTTTTTAAAAAAATTTTAATCCAGTCTGCATAATTTTTATTTGTTTTCTTGTCTGATAGCTCTGGAAAGAGTTTGCAGTACAATGCAGAATAAAAGTGGTAAAAGGGACATTCTTGCCTTGTTCTCAATTTTAGAGTGAGCCCATTGATTGTTCCAGCATTACACATGATGTAATATGTAGTTTTTGTAGATATCTTTTATCATATTGAAGAAGTTCTTTTCTATTTCTAGTTTGTTGAATCTCCTACTCCTATCCACCCCCAACTAAAAGAAATCAAGAATGGGTAGGGCTCTGCTTCTCTGATCATATTATGACTGATAAAAGCAGAAACCGTCTTTTCCTACTTTTTTGTCTTTTAAGAGTGAGTAAAACTTCCCAGGAGCCACCAGGTACACTTTTCATGGTAATATCTCAAGATACTGGTTACAACTAATTGAGATCCACTCCCTGGGATGGATCAGTTTGGTTTGAAGCACATAGTCTCATGGATTAGTAAGGGTAAATAAACTCTTACCCAGGCCACTGTGACCTCAGGTTCCGTCTGTTTGTTTGCTGTCCTTATTTTCAATTTTGTCCTAAATCTGATTTTACTTTGTAGTAACTTGCTTTTTTTTAATGTTCCACTGTTGAGAGAGGAAAAAGAGAGAAAGGAGATGGAAAAGGACAGATAAAATAATAGGCATAGAGTGAGAAAAATAGGGTCATATATATATTTTTAAATAAACAGCTTGCTGCTTAAACAATTTTTGTTTTTGCAATTTACCTGCAAATACAGATATAATTGGGTGGAAGAAAGGAGTAGACAGAGAAGGTGTTCCTGATATTTGGCTTTTGATTTTTTGTCACATAAGTGGTAAAGATGTGGAGAATTAGGCTGAGTGAATGGAGGAGGGACCTTTGAGAAACTGTAAACTAGTTTGGAAATAGGAGAGGAAACTTCACAAAATTATGGCTTGAAGAATATTTTGATAAACAAGTGAAATGATAAACCTGCTAAATTGTCGCCAAGTTCTTTGAGAATGTTCTAATATCCTGATAGAATTTTTCAAACTAATTTCTACAATTCCATTGATTTTAAAGGAGTATTCTGACCTAGAATCTTGTCTATTTCAGTTTTAGGATCAATACCACAGACTGCTTTTTGAAAATAGTTGCTATGAGTAATGTGGTGTCGAACATGATAAGGTTTCTGAAATTGCTAGAGTCTATCGAGTTTTGTGCCCTAAAGCTAAGGACCAAAACCTTAAATTATTTTCAGAATTTGATCAGTATCAGTACAGGGTATCAGTACAGGGCAGAAAGTACTGATGTGATGTGACCTCAGTGTTCTTGTCCTCGGAAAGAATTATAATTGCCATAGAAACTTCTGCTTGTGGTAGAATTGGAAGTTCATGCAGTAATCTAAACTGCAGGCAGGCAAGGGTGAGTGAATCCGTTAAAAACTTAAATTATAATAGGAGTTAACAATGAACACTTTAAACCAGAGGTTAGAGATGAGCTTCCTTTTATTTATTTATTTATATTTTTTTATTAAACACTATTTTGACATAAGAATTGGAAAGAAATAAATCTTTGAGGGCACAAGAATGTGCATCACCTTGACCATCTGTGCACTGTTTTTCTCAATGGAGGGTGAGGAAATACTTCCTGTCAGAATTTCAAATTCCGTTCTCTAGCCAATTAGCAACACTTTGGATTTTTATTATAATCGGGGTATGAGCCAGCTGGATTTCAGTGAGACTGTTGAAATGAAACCATTTAAAGACTGGATGTAGAGAAGCTATGCCAGTGAGCGGGGGATCTTTTCAATTTAGGGGACTTTGGCTAAAGCAACCTGAGTAGAATGCTGACATTTCTAAGGAAAATCACTTACAGTCTCTTCAAAAGCTTACATTTGTGAATTACTACTTTAGCACACATATAACTGTGAAATCATGTTAAAATAAGTTGTGCCATGATGCAAGTATTTTAATGGGATACCCAATGGAAGAATAAGATTTCTCTGTTTTTTGTCATGACTTTTGATTAGCACGACTATAGATTAGGCAGAGTTCAAACATCCCACGTTGCCACAATGGAAGAATCAGTATGTGCTTGGCTATATTTAACCATGATACTCCCCTTTCAGAGGCATCTTGCTTTAAAACTAAGTGAGTTTCATTACTGTTGCACTTTCTTGCTCTGGTTATACGCCTTCTTTTCTAAGTATTTTTCTGCAGTCAGGAAGAAACACTATGCTCTTTTTCTCTCTTGTGCTTTCACAAGGGCAAATAACCTTTTAAAATAATGCCATGTTTCCTGGGACTACAAGACTTCAAAGGACCAGTTACCGGCCTTTTCAAATTTTACTAAAATTCTATCACTATTATTGAGCAACTTTTGCAGTGGTGATAAAACTCCACAAATTTATTTTATTGAATGACTATATATGTTTTTGAATGCCATAAATCTGGGCAGTTTTGAGAATTTGCTATTCTATTTTTAGTTTCTTTTTAAAATTTTCTAAATAAGGACCATTTTAGGCCCCTTTGTTTTACACGCAAAGCATTATTAAGTGCTTTCTTTTCACCTGTAAAAACACAATTTTATTTTTACTTTTATGAGTTATTGCCTATGTAAATACAAGAAGGAAACTGGATTGAAAGCTGGATGCTAGGTGGTAGGGTAGGCTTCCTCTCTAGCTGTGGACTTTCTTTAGCCTCTCTCAGCCTAATGAGTTTCAGCAGTTTCAGCAATAATAAAAATTACTATATCATGGACTTTTGGAGTGGTTTTCAATTTCAGAATTTACCAGTTCACCAAAAGTGAAGTATAAATTTGTCATTGAAATTTTAATTTGAAAAAAGGGCAAAGTTAGTATCATTTACATAATTTATTATATTCATGAGATAAAAACAAACTTCTGAGAAGATTTTTAATATCATTAGGCACCATGATCATTCCTCTTGGGAGAAATGAATGTATAGTATGATATAACATAATGACTTTAAAAACTCAATAATATCTTTATAATATACAATAAAAAGCTCGTAGGACTATTTATTACAAGAATCCTTAATATAAATAGATGTTATTACTAAAAAGGATAATTAAAGAATATTACATTTTTCAAGGGTCCAACAACACGCAGTGTAGATAACTATATAAGTTTTTTGCTTTTTATAGGAAGGAGAAAAAATGGATTTTTCTCGGACACTCTAGTCAATGTGCAATCTTTTCCTTTTAGTATGATATAGCTACCATTAGTCTAGAAACAACTAATTTGGTCTTAACATGCTCAATATAAAATGATAATATAGACGAGGGATCACCAAACTTTTTTTGTAAAGGGCCAGATGGTAAATAGTTTAAGCTCTGCAGGCCATATTGTCTCTGTTATAATTATTTAATAACCACTCAAGGGTGCAAGCAGCCAGAAACAAAATGAATGGGCATAGCTATGTTCCAATAAAGCTGTACTTACACACACACATACAAACACACACACACACACACACAATACAACAAGTCAGATTTGTCCTTGGGGCATAGTTTGCCCATCCCCAAATGCATGAATACACAAAATAATCATGATATTCTCATTTGGGAAAAAGTATAATGAGAAACATATAGTACTTATATGTCTATAGCAATGATCAAATCTTACCATATATGAATTATAAAGTACAAATTATTTGGCTAGCTTACCTGGCAAACCATAACTCCCTGGGAAGTTCTTCCTTATCGATTTTTCATGGTCATATCTTAAGTTAACTGTGTTAAGAATGCTCTTTATGGGGACTGCAAAATTCCTAGCCAGCATCCTGCTGATGCAATTATTGTGGGTATGGTGGTAAGGTGGGGGCTGGGAGGACTGGGAGTGTTATTCTTGGTAACTTTAGGGACTAAACAACGACTGGCTTTTGCAAGCCAAGGATTTTTCTGTGAAAGTGATTCTTTGACAACTTAGTTTTGGGGTTACATATAACTAATAAAAGGTAGAGATCTTGCCTAGATGTAGGTTGAGTCTGAAGACTGTGGTTCTTTCCTTACGGACCATGCTCAGCTCCATCACAGTCCCTCATCTCCTCTAAATTATTGGAATATCTTTGGAAACCATATGATTAAAGAGGCTCAGGTGAGATGGCAACATCTTATTCCTGTCGTTGACTGCAGGCTTGTGTCCTTGTATGCCAAGATAACTGTCCTCTTCTTTCTTTTTTTAAGTTTTATTTTATTTTTCCATAAGTTATTGGGGTACCAGTGGTATTTGGTTACATGAGTAAGTTATTTAGTGGTGATTTGTGAGATCCTGGTGCACCCATCACCTGAGCAGTATACACTGCACCACATTTATTGCATTTTTCCTTTGCCCCGCAACTCTTCCCCCCAAGTCCCCAAAGTCCACTGTATCATTCTTAAGCCTTTACATCCTCATAGCTTAGCTCCCACATATCAGTGAGAATATACAATGTTTGGCTTTCAATTCCTGAGTTACTTTACTGAGAATAATAATCTGCAATCTCATCCAGGTTATTGCAAATGCCGTTCATTCATTCTTTTTTATGGCTGAGTAGTATTCCATCATATATGTCTCACAATTTCTTTATTCACTCATTGATTGATGGGCATTTGGGTTGACTCCACGATTTTGCAATTGTGAATTGTGCTACTATAAAGATGCATGTGCAAGTATCTTTTTTGAATAATGACTTCTTTTTCTCTGGGTAGATACCATGGAGGAAAAGTTAAACATTAAATTTGATCTCAGTTGAACATGGACACAAACAATGGTTACCAAGTCCTGGAACAGGTTGTGTTAGCCCCTTGAGGCTTCATCCAGCTCTGTTTCCGAGAAATCTGTACTTCAGTCTATTCCTATACGTTAGTTATTGAATAACAATAGAGAATCACGAAAAACAAATTGACCTTTTTGTGTTCCTTGAGCTCAGTGGGGAAGGGCCCTCGTGACTGGGCCTCATGCCAAAAAACTTGTTACAAAAAGAGCTAGGGTCCCAGGCTGTGCCAAAGCTTCATGAGACCTCTCCTCATCTGTGCATGGATGAGTGGCCAAGTGTGGAGCCCAGGCTGTTCCTTCTGACTCTGGAGCCTAGGCTGTTGCTTCCCAATCTGGTGGTGAATCCTCCACAGTCTAGTGAGTGTAAATATCTTTTCCCTTCTCCCCTTCCTATTACAATTTGCTTATTATATCAGTCTGCTTATTATATCAATCTGCTTATTATATCATCTGCTGATTATATCATTTGCTTACTATATCTGCATTGCCATTACATGGGATAAAGGTTGTTTACCCTTAAACGTATTGTGTGTGCACCTTTTCCTCGCCCCACGCACATTTCTCGCATGGAACAGATACCCGGTAGTAGGATTGCTGGATCAAATTGTAATTGTATTTTTACTTCTTTAAGGACTCTCAACACTGTTTTCCATAGCAGCTGTACTAGTTTACATTCCCACCAGCCGTGTAGAAGTGTTCTATGATCGCTGCATCCATGCCAACATCTACTTTTTTTTTTTATTCTTTGATTATAGCCATTCTTGCAGGAGTAAGGTGGTATCACATTGTCGTTTTGATTTGTGTTTCCCTGATCATTAGTGACGTTGAGGATTTTTTCATATATTTGTTGGCCATTTGTATATCTTCTTTGGAGAACTGTCTATTCATGTCCTTAACCCTGTTCTATTCTTTCAAGGCTGCCATTAAGAAGCCTCTATCACACAGCCACATCTAGAGCTAAAGGAATAAGAAATATAATATTTATCCTTGGGAGTGATGGGTCCAGATAATAACCAGGGTTGTTTTGTTTTTTTCTTTTTCTTTTTTGTTGTGGTGACTGGGTAGAATGATTAGCAGAGAATACGTAGTCTCTGTCACCGTGTCTTAGTCTTTGTGAGTATGGCTTGATCTAGGAAGTATTTTAGAATACCAAAAATACAGTTGTGATGCATGTATTTTACAAAATAGGAATAATGAAAAATAAAAAATAATAATTCCTTGATTAACTGAAATTTGATTTGATTTTTGTTAGCTCAAAATCATACTCACTAATAGATATGTGGAAATAATTATTCCATACTACCAGTTGCACAGATACGTACACTTGAACAAGCAATCAAACTGAAAGTAGATTGGCTATCATGATATTTGTTTATTTTTGTATACATTTAAGGCATACAAGCATAGTTTTATTACGTGGATATATTGGGTTTTAGTGTATGGGCTTTTAATGTAATCAGCACCTGGATAATGTACATTATATGCATTATGTAATTTCTCATCCCTCACCCCTTTTTTATCCTCCCACAGAATCTCCAACGTCTGCTACTCCACATTATTTTGTTTTGTTTTTAAGTTAAGACAAGCTGCCTTGCTAGGATATGTACCACAATGGAAGTGTTTCTTCTTTCAGTCTGAGGTGAGCTTAGTACATAGGTATAAAACTAGCTTTGATTATCTGTAGATGATTGTTTTGACTCTGTTCCCATATATAAAGGAATGAGCAATTGACACTCAAGTTCTTTCCACTCAACATTGCTGAAATTGTTTTACTCAGAAAGATTTTTAAGTCAGGGATAATCCAGTGTTGTCTCAGCTTAAACAAAATATGCATAATATATTCATGTAGAGAGTGTATCACTTTGGGCAACATTATTTTACAACAATTCTGGATTTTGGGAAATATACACAAAGGAACGTAATTTGGGAAATATACACAAAGGAATGTAATCTGGATTTTGGGAAATATACACAAAGGAATGTAAATAAGATGTCATTATAAATAAATACACTACTTATAAACTTATGAAATATTTAAAATATATATAACAAGATGTATTTTGGTTTGGAATAGTTGATGTGTAGCCCTTCTCTCCCAATTGTCAGAAAACTAAAACGTTAGCTTTCTGTTCAGCTTAAACCTACTTCTAGAAAACAATATATCATTATTTCAAAGTTTGCCAGAATTTGAGGTAACGAGACAGTTCTGCAGACAACCAAGTCTGCCCTCAGTTTCAATAATTCACACTAAAGACTCACAGATCTCACAGAAAACTATTATATTTATGGCCATGTTTATTACAGGAAAAGATACATTAAAATTAGCCAAGGGAAGAAACACAGAGCACAGACTTTGGGAAAGTTCCAAACAGAAAGCTTTCTTTTTCTTCAGGACACGTTATGCTCCAGTGTTAGTATGTGACAATTAGCATAGCACATTGCCAATCTAGGAAACTCATACAAGCTTCAGTCTTCAGAGTTTTTATTGTGACTTCATTACTTAAGTATGATTGATTGATTATATTGTTCACATGATTGAACTCAGTCTCCATCTCCCTCCCTTCCCAGAGGTGGAATGATATAGCATGACCAAAAGGCTCAATCTAATTCTTTCCTTTGGTTATTCTTTCTGGCATGGCCAGCCCCTACTCTAAGACTATCATGTGTGGCCAGCCCCACACTGAGTCACTTTGTTAACATCAACTATTAGGTATAGTGTGAGCAACTCATCAGAAATTATATGGAAACTCTTAGCACTGGGGAAATTCCAATGCTTTAGACTTTACCTCCTGGGAGCCAGAAAAAAATGTCAGATGTCTCTCTGAGTGAGGCCAAATTTCCTTCGATACAATTATCAATACATAATGACCTGCATGCAAATGACTAATGCTGATTTGTTATTTAAAAACAAATAGATAACAAAAACAAATATTTGTTTTCTCTATTAACAAAGACTCATACAAATTGGTTTCAATATGGTTATAAATAATGTTTAAGAAATAAGGAGGATGATGAGAATCTGTTTTACATCTTTTGAAATTTCTCACTGCTTCATTTAAGCAATGTTCCTGCCATGTTTGATACTACGCTACAGCTAGAAGATGCAGTTTCTGAGTGCTGACAGTAATCATAGTCTTTATTGAACTTGTGTAGCTTGGGCTATAAATATTATTTCTAGCCACAGTGGCCAAGGTCCAGATAGTTTTGGTATAATGATAAAAAAAATAAGCAATTTTTCCTCAGGGAGTTTATAATAAAGTATTGCAATCATCTGTGTGGAAAAAAATGGTAACTAAAAACATCCTGGTCCTCAGAGTATTTAATCAGTAATAGTGGATTACTACTTGTCCAAGAAAATAGCAGGCATTCTATTTGGATAGTATATGCAGGAAAGAAAGAAATTGATGTTTTTAAGGAATAGGAGGTCACCATTTCAGAGTTGGTCAAAATTATTGGGGCTATGTATGAAGAACATGCTATCAATAATTGGAGATTACCTTATAGGACTTCTTAGGATACTTTAATAGATTTAAGTTTTTAAGTCACTGAATATTAAGAATGTTAATATCTCACAGTCAAATATGTATTGAAAATTACAGCAATTAAACCATTTTCTAAATATATTGGAAGAGACCCTTTTAGTAGTCAGCGTAGATCTAGGCCTCTGTAACTTCACTTGTCAGATTTGTGCTTCAAACAATAGATATTTCAAAATCTCCCTTCTGTGCCAAAACTGACAACATGGCCCAAATTTCCACTTCCCATGAAACTTTTTATTATTTTTTAAAAGTTTTTGCAAATAGAATTTGTAAATGTCCTTAAAATTTAACATACAATGTTAAAAGTATTCCAAATATTTTAAAACTAGAGAAAGGAGTACAAAAACAATTATACTTATCAGAGATTATAGAGACAGCATTTTGCAATATTTGTTAGAAATTTTTTTTCTGTTAACAAATGAAATGTTAGAGATAAATCTAAGATCCACATAAACATCTTTTTTACCTCCTTCCTTGCTAGACTTAAGCACTATCCTGAAGTTTTTGGATATCATTCCATTCATATATTTGCATTCTAGTGTAATTAAATATAGCCAATCCTTATTATTTTCACAGATTACATATTTGTGAATTTGTCCTCTTGCTGAAATGTATTTGTAATGTCACAATCGATACACACTAGACCTTCATGGTCACTCATAGAATTGCACAGAAGCACAAGAAATTTTAATTACCCAATGTGTCTGTTTCTAGTTGAGGCTGAACAAGGTGACACTCATTCTACTTTCTTTATTTGGTTCTCATACTATAAATATGTGTCATTTTTACAGTTTATTTATTGGCACATTGTCTGCATTTTTGGTCTTTTTTTTTTTTTTTTTTTTTTGATGGAGTCTCGCTCAGTCAATCAGGCTGGAGTGTAGTGGCACAACCTTGGCTCACTGCAACCTCTGCCCCACCAGGTTCAAGCGATTCTCCTGTCTCAGCCTCCCGAGTAGTTGGGACTACAGGTATGCGCCACCAGGCCCGGCTAATTTTTGTATTTTTAGTAGAGACAGGGTTTCACCATGTTGGACAGAATGGTCTCGATCTCTTGACTTCGTGATCCACCCACCTCAGCCTCCCAAAATCCTGGGATTACAGGTGTAAGCCACTGTACCTGGCCGAAAATGGCTCTTAAGCATGGTACTGGACGGACTGGCTGTCTAGTTTTTTTTAAGCACAAGAAGGCTGTGATGTGCCTTATAAAGAAAACACATGTTTTACATAAGCTTTGTTCAGGCATGAGCTGAACAAAGTGCAATTGGCCATGAGTTCAATATTAATGATTCAAAAATATACTATATCCAGACAAAGGAAGAGGAAACTCATCGATTATACAGGAGACCACATCAGAAATTGCTCACATCACATTTACAGCATGTCATAAAGTTATGAAAATATGAAAATGTGGCTAGATTTATGAATTCATGAGATAACAATCAATTTTTAAAAGTATAGTTGACAGCATTGACTTATGAGGCTGAAAGACAAAAAAAAAAAAAAAAAAAATGTATGGTCACATTACCCAGGGTCAAGACAATGTTAAAACCTTCTAAGTTAATGCTGGGTGGCTCACGCGTTTCAAAAGACGACACGGCCTAAGAAATGTTAAACATGCAGGTGAGGCAGTTTCTGCAGTACGGATAGTACTGCCATGAACATAATTTTACATATCTCCTTACACACATGTATGAGAAACTGTCCAGGATAGACGTTGTTAAAGCAAACTAAATATGGCCTGAGAAGGACTTTGTACTTCTATATTTGAGTCTTTGTGGATGAACTGTAACGTGGCTTAACAGTCAGACAACATTGACAACCTAACTTAAGAGTATGCACCTGTAACAATAGCTAAGTCTTGGCCAATCCCAGTGGCCATACTTCAACCATTCATACACTGCTGAGTGTTCAAACTGTGTTCCAGTAAGTCATATGCTGAGCTGTAGCCAACCCTGCCATTCTGTATTTCACTTTCAATTTCTGTATGTCATTTCCCTTTTTTTGGTCTATAAATCTTCTGCACTGGAGTCTATGTTAATCTGCTGTGATTATGGGGGCTGCCTAATTCGCTGATTGTTCATTGCTCAATTAAACTCCTTTAAATTTAATTCAGCTGAAGTTTTTCTTTTATCATAATGCATCAAATTCCTGGGTTATAGAATACAGCCATGCTCCACTTAAGAAGTTGTATCAATCATCCATTACCACAATAATGATGTATAACAAATCACTGCAAAATTTAGTGGCATGTAGGAGAAGACATTTACTTTCCACTTATATGTCTGCAACTTGGTTGATGTTCAGATAATCACTTGGCTGGGCTTTGCTTTAAACTGCGGATTGGGTCACAGTCATCCTCATGTGTCTTTTATCCTTGTTGAATCAGCAGCTACCTAAGGCATGTTCTTCTTGTGATAAAAGGAAGGAACACTCAAGGGAAGCACATTGAAAGTCTCTGCTCATGTCTCATTTTGTCTCATTTGCTAACATCTTATTGACTACAGAAATTCACTGGTCAAGCTCAATACCAAATTCATGGTGAAAGATACTCTTTCTATGAAGGTTAGAAGGAAAGGGGGAAATAATATTTGCTGAATCATAATCAAAGCTAACACATTACTTAGCTCCATGTTTCTATTCAAGTGTTTTACCAATTTATATTTTTAATATATAATTTATAACATAAAGCATATGAATTCCTTTTTCTTATGTCTGTGCAAATGATAAACATCAGTGTTTTTAGTTTTACTCACATTTTATTATTTGTACATTATTTTAGACTTCATATTTTCATGCAAAGTGTGAGAGTGCTTCCTTGGCAGCATTGCAAAAGACTTCTCTCCTACATCTGGATAGCAGACAGAGCTGAATATTAATTTTAGGAGTGGCAGAATTTCAAAGAAACCTTATTATTTAGCCCAAGAAAGTCAGAGACCTGACAGGGAAGTGGTCAGATGTGAGATTTGGGATAGGGATACTAGGTATATGTACTTCAGAAACTTTAACCTCCAGGTTCCTACAGCTAGGGGAAATCTCAGCATAATTGCATAATTTAACTAGAGGATTTCTGTTCCTATTAAAGGTAGAAAGGGGAAATATACTAAAGAAACTGTAGGTACTAGCTAAAATTACCAGCAGAAACTGGGAGAACAAGCCCAGTAATAGATCTCAAGTGGCCTGGATCAAACAAACAAATGAAAAACACTTCCTCCTAGATGAGAGAAAGTTTGTTCCCGATTTGAGTTATGTTGAGATTTTTTCCTAAATTGTGAGTTAAACATACGGGGGCTCCTTTCTGTGACATAGTATTTAACAGCTCAGCAAAGGACCTGGGAGAATGTTGTAATACACTCACTGGATGGATCCTGGAGGCTGTATAAAAGTGACAGCACATATTAAATGATGCCAGATCTGCTATGCCCTTTGGAGGAAGAGAAAAAGCTCAGAGAAGTCTGTGTGCTAGAATAGGTGTACTCTATATGACCAAAATGTCCCAAGCTCATTATATTCTATAGGAAAGCTGGAGGGCATTCCATTTACCAAGTCAGTGAGAAATGCCCTGGTAAGAGAGGCACAAGCATTATTGAGAAGCTAAGAGGTTGTCATCTTTTGTAGGCTGTGGTACTGAAAAGAAATGCTGTAAAACAATTGGGCATTCTAGTAACAACAAAGATAACAGAATTTCAGAATCATTGAGCCAAGTAGGAGCATTTGATTGTCAGAACAATGTGGATGTAATTATAAGTAGCATATATGAATGGCAGCAAGGAAGCCCTGACTTACAGGGATCTTTGGAACTTACATAGAGAATATAATATTCATAGAGGCAAAGTGTTTTGGAAGCCAGCAATAATATCTGTATCTATATATCTCAGTCTAGCTATATCATCTATATCTATATATTTGTCTTTCTATATCTCTATATATTTATCTGTCTTCAGACATACACATATATATTTACACAAATATGTTCTTGATCTTTTCTATATATGTACATAGGAATATGTACCTGTATACATTCATATGCCTAGAACTCATGTACATTTAAACATGTGTATATGCACACAAGCACATACAGAAATACAAGGCTTATCTCAGTCTTCTGCTCATCCATTATTGATCATTTCTATATATCTAGATTATGTATTTTCTATATATATTGATTCTGCATATATATTCTTTATATACAGAAAATATCAAGAATGGATGAGCAAAAGGTTGAGGCAAGCCTTCCCAAGCTAACTCACATTTCACATGTCCCTTACCCACTTTTCTGAACTGAACCTGTTCTCAGAAACCAGTGACTGAAGGAGAGGTTGAGACCTCAGGTGAAAAGACCATGGGGCACCACAGGGAGCATTTGCAGTAGTGAGTCCCCGACTTCCTACAAAGGGCCATGTGATTATTCTATTGGTTAGTCATATGCTTT
Organism: Pongo pygmaeus; assembly: GCF_028885625.2. Taxonomy (NCBI): domain Eukaryota; kingdom Metazoa; phylum Chordata; class Mammalia; order Primates; family Hominidae; genus Pongo; species Pongo pygmaeus. Next base: position 39,840,604 of record NC_072388.2, on the reverse strand, counting down.
TAAAAATGGGAAAACATGTAGGTTTGTGAAGGCTATTTGATTCAAGGTGTCTTTGTCTGTTCCAGCTGCTGAAACAAAATACCAGAGACTAGGTGGCTTATAAACAACAGAAATTTATTTCTCACAGTTCTAGGAGTGAAAAGTCTAAGATCAACCAGCCAGAAGATATGTCATCTGCTAAGGGACCACTTCCTCATAGACAGCCCTCTCTTCACTCTAGTCTTCCATGGCAATTGGGTCATGGGCCTCTCTGAGGCCTCTTTTACAAGGGCACTAATCCTGCCCATGAGAGTTTCACCCTCATGATGTAATCACGCCACCTCCTAACATCATCACTTTGGGGGGTGGGGTTAGCTTATGAATTTGGGGTGGGGGGACACAAACATTCAATATATAGCATAAAATTTGATTTGACGTAGATACATAGATAATTAAAGTATAATCATAGCTCCATATTAAGCTGGGGGTGTTTAGGGGCCAAGTAATATTCAGAATCCTAAATGAGGTCCATCTCAAAGGATGCTTGGCTTCTTTGGCACCCATAGTAAATTCTTTTATGTTGTCTCTGCATCCATTTTTTAATACAAGTTCAAAAGCGCTTCTCATATCAGAAGCAGGGCTCAGTCACCCTTGACAGTTTATAGTTCCACACCCCACCCATGGTTCAAGCCAGTGGCCAGAGATAAGAACTTAGGGGCATCTGTCTCACCTAGCAGACTGAGCAATTGGATTTCCATTTCCTTTAAAGGGACTTTAAGTTTTCAGGCATTTGCCCACAAATTTAAAGTGACCAATACCTTATTCCCTTATGTATACTGCCAGCTGCTATGTGCATGTGCTCATGAGTGCTCTCTCTCTCTCCTTCTGCCTGCTGACTCTTCATTCCTGCTTTGAGTGACCCAGAAATGGAGGACTGCCCTCCCAGCTAATTACACCCTCCTTCCCCAGGATCTGTAAGTAAACACCTTTGAACTTATTTCCTTTAGTGGTGATGTATTAAATTTGCTCCTTCCATCTAAACTAGGTGCTACCCCAGGCCAGGTTTCCCAGAAATCTCCCCCTATCCTTTGTTACTGAGAACACCAAGGAGAACATTGTGCCCTCCCAGCAACAAAGCAATGGTCATGCAGGTATAAACTGAACATGGCTGAGATAAGAACTACAAGGGCATCTATCAGTATAAACACATTTTCTGCATGAGGGATCCCCTGGTCTCATGTAGGACATCTAGGAATTAGGCTATGCACTAGGTAAAAGAAGTATTCCATGAAAGGCACACGATGAACACCCATGTCCAGTTCCCCTTTGTTTTCTGTTAGGGCAGGTTGCTACCTGCTCTGGTACTGGAACCTTAATTTACCTGCAGGCTCTCCACATAGTACCCCAGTTGTCATTCCCCAGTGTCAACGTGGTGTAATTATAATGGACATAGCATTTGACAGAACCTTCACATTGGTTCTTCAGCCTTTAGGGTAAGTACGATTTAATAGAAAAGGTCAAGTAGAAACCCTGATGCTTCCCCACTATAGTAGCAGTGGACCCCTTGCCATGGGAAGCATTGGTCCTACCATATACTGCATCATTCTGAAATTGCCATCAAATAGAGAATTAGAGCAGCATCTTTTAGTACACCTAGGTACGCCCTTTAATACGCCTAGGTACCAGCTTGGAGATGACACCCTCTGAGAATGGGCTATTATCCTTCAGGGTACAGTATCCATCTTAAATGATGCTCACTATATGCTGTTGTGTTACTAAGTAGAATATATGGATCTTAAAATGAGATCATAGAAGTAGAAGTACCTCTAGTCACCATTGCTTTCAGAAACCAACAGAGGTGATTTATACTCCTACTCCTTAGGATCAATGGCCATAGTGATGCTGGCTCTCAAACAGATAACACTTTTCCCAGGGAAAGTGAGGAAAACTAAGAATCCTGCATAACATAGAGCTCAAGCTTCCATCTGTTCATGTGGGTCTTGAACAATAAGCACAGAAAGGAGCTACTACACTGTGGAAGTAATTGACTTTAGTCATGATGAAAAGTAAGCTGCTGCTTCACAATGGGGACAGGGAGGAATATTTTTGGTGCTCAGGTAATTTACGGGGTCTTATTTTTGTAGCTTCTTTCTCCACTTATCTGTAAGTGGACAAATGTGGGAAAATGATTTGATAGGGGCATGGTACCCAGGAACTCAGATCTTTGAGTTATAAGAGACTGGGTCACTCCTTAGGAAATATCACATACAGATATAGCACAAGGTACTAAGAGAAGAAAGAAGGAATCTAGAATGGGTGGTAGAAGAAGGTGATGACAAGTACCACTTATGGCCTCAGAATCAACTGCAGCAGTGGGGTCTGAAGTTTTTGTCTCCCTAACCTTCCTCTTATGAGGAAAAAAATCAACACCATGGATTTTGAATTCCTGGTTCAGATATTTAATTTAATCTCAAGTGTAGGACAGGGAAAAACAAGCTAGAGCCCATGAGCCAAATCCCCACCCAACATCTGCTGTTGTAAATATAGGCTTATTGGGACATAGCCACACCCATATTTATGTGTTGTCTTTGGCTGCCTTTGCACTGAAATGATAGAGTTAAGAAGTCAGGACACAGACCTTACCACTTATAAAGCCCTTTACAAAAAAATGTTGTCTGACTAGGTCAGTACAGAAAAGCACTCTTTCCTGGATAGATTTCCACAATTTTGTCTAATTTATATTGCATCAATTTTTTTTTTTTTAACCAATATTCCTCCCCTTGAGGGTTCCAGTTAATAGTTTTCTTATGAAGTTCAAGAGTTTATCCATGTTTTCTGTACTGGCATTAAAGTCTAAGATCTCCATTCTTCTGCAAAGAAAGAGGTGGATGGAAGAATTAGAAAGCAAGACTTTCAGTTAATGGAGATGATATAACCTCTCCTTTCCTACCCACTTTCTGTCCCCTAGCAGCAATAAGTTCATTCCTGCTCTAATGGCAGTTTGTTCTTGGTTTTGCACACCAGGACATTTTCTTTATTATGGGCTCAAGCACACACAGAGACGTACATACAGACACACACACACACACACACACACACACGGAGACATACACATACCAGTGTGCATAGGCACGCATATACATTTCCCTCAGCATTTCTGTGTGATGCTAATGTAATGTTTACTGTGATCCTAATTCACCAGTAACGAAACCACAGCTTTGTGATTTATAGTTCAAAGGCTGTCACATATCAATTTTGTGATAACTCACTACATCTACCATATCTTTTTTTTTGATACCTGAGCTTCCAAGTAAATGGGGACTATATGTGTTCTTAAAATTCACAATTAATACTGATATTATTTCTGATCTATTGGCAATTAATAACATGTTCTGAAAGATACCTGTAATAGGATTTTCAGTAGTCTTCATGAGGCAATAATTGAGTTTGAATGTACCTCAGTATAATTTACCTTTCACAATTCCCTGCGTTTCTTTTTTCTTTTTTCTTTTTTTTTTTTTTTTAACAGTACTGTAGTCTGGAATATGTTCTTCGATGAAATATCTAGAGCCATGATTTTTCATCCAATCCGGGACATGGATTCCAAGAATGGTAGGTGGCTAGACATAAGGAAGAGATGGAAGGGAAACATTCAAAATGCTGACCTAGAGTACTGGCACCCAGTATGGATTGAGGATTGGCTTCAGCAAAAATTTGCCAAATAATGAATGCCATCAAGTTCTATTCCTAGGCAAGTTTCTTCAGTATTTATATTATAGATAAATATATTTATTTGTGAGGGTCAAGCAAACTTTTCATTATTAATAATTTCAGTTGGCATTTAAATCAATGACAAATATTAAGTTCTTCAATAGAAGATCTAGAATTAATGTCTTCTAAATTTTCACAAAGATGAGGCCATGTGTGTGTCTAAACAAAATAAATACAACTTATAAAAGAAAACACACATAGTACATCAACCTAATCTACCTTTGCTAGAGCTCTGATCCTAAATAAAAAAGAAGAGATCCTTGTCTGAGGAGAGGAGCAGGCTAAGAGAGATAAAGGAAGTCCATAGAAATTGAATTCAGACAGTGTTTTTTCCTGATTGCCAGAGAGCTTGTACTACTAAATTCCTTAAGATAGGGAGATGAATGCTCTAAAATGCAAGGATTTTTTGGCAGGCACATACTGTTCATCATCTCAGGAATGTCTGTGCATCAGAGACTTCATATTTAGAGCTTGACTGCTGAACTTTGTGGAATAATTTCTTAGAAGTCTTTATGAGGCAATGCTTGTAATGTATTAATAGTACCTAAAGTTTTGTTAGCTCTTTGATCTCTTTTTTTTTTTTCTACACCTCAAATTTTTTCTTTACTAAATAGAGAACAAATAATACATTATTTGCTCAGAGAGGAAGAGAGAAAGAAAGGAGATAATATCCTGAAACTCATAATTCAGATGAATTGCTATGAGTTGATGGGAAAATATAATCTAAAATAACACATTCTCCCAGCCTAGAAATTCTCTCCACAAAGGTAAAAAGAAGGAAAATTGTTTCACTATGGAATAAGTATCAAATCAGAATGTGATGCTCATCACAGGCAATCTGCTAAGAAATTGCAAAGACAGAAAGAAATCTCACCGTTTTATATAGCCAAGCAGATGTATAACATCTTTCCAAGATAAACAGTAACTAGTCCTCAAGTGAGAGGACTTGACAGCATCATTTGCCCACATAGTTCATCCTCACTTTACCTGGTAATTAGGGGGACCATCCATGCTAGCTAGGTGCCTTTTTCTTCTGGAGAAACAATCTTCTCATTTCTTTATGACAGGAGGTAGTTTTAAAACTTGGAATAAGGGCACTGAAGTTAGGGTCCTGCCTTCCCACAGAAAGTTGGAGATTGGGCTGCTATCTGCCTTGATTTTTACATGTCAAAGAGATGGCTCTCAGATCTTTGAGAAAGACATCCCTGGGTCATAAAGCTGACAAACGACCTATCTAGTTTTGAAAAGGATATATATACATTTCAAAGAGAAAAGAAAGTAAAGGTTCTAAAAAAAAAAAGGACTTCTCTTACTATTATCTGGAAGAATGAAGCTTTTTCTTTTTAATTTTTATTTGTCCTTAGAGGTTGACACAAAGATTTTATATAAAACAAGATAAACTATTGAACATTTTCCTTCCCACCTTCCTTACTCCCTTGTTTTCTTCGTTCTGTTTTCTAAATTTCTGTTTTAGTTGATAAAATTGAGTCTCCTGTTTTTGCAATCCACCATTTAAAATATTTTTCTTACTCAAAATTTGATAAAATTTCTTTTAGATAATGTGAAAACTATAAGGAAAATGTACAAAAATAAAATCACATAGTGCACTTTTTAAACATTATTTTATTATAGACATTTCCCCAACATATTATAGTATTTTATTTTTTTCTCCATCTTTGATTTAGAAGGTATACATTCTATTTTTATCTATTAGTTAATTACTTATAATTAATAATAAGAACGTATTTAGACTTAAATTTTTTAATTACCTATATACAATTGAAACCATATTTATTCTCCAAAAAGTGTAGCATACTTACTCCTTTCTCATTTACTTCTTCCATTTAACTTTCCTATTAAATCTAAATTCAATTTTTAGATGTAGAATAATTTTATTAATTTGACTGCAATTTTTCTCAAAGAAGTTGCTCTGATATTTACATTAAAATTTAGCAATGATTTAGAATTTACATTATGTCTTGCAATTTTTGTAATAGTTTTTTTTCTTAATCACTGTCATTATTATATCCTGATTTCTCCATTCCTGAACACTTACCATGATTAATTGCCTGCATTTTTTTAATCCAAAAGTCTGTGAGGGAAGTTTAATTCTGAAATATAGTAGTATGTAAATATATTTTTCTGTGCTTGAACTGGAAGAACAATTTACTGAAGTTTGAATTTTTGATTCTCACAGGCAACTCTGAGAAAGGCAGTAGTCGACAATCCAGACTTTGAAGACAGAGAACGTAATCTGAACTCTGCCATTGACAAACTATAACTTTAGAAAACAGGTGGGGTATGGTGGCTCATGCCTCTGATCCCAGCACTTTGGGAGGCTGAGGTGGGTGGATCACCTGAGGTCAGGAGTTTGAGACCAGCCTGGCCAACATGTCGAAACTCTATCTCTACTAAAAATACAAAAATTAGCCAGGCATGATGGTGCATGCCTGTAATCTCAGCTACTGGGGAGGCTGAGGCAGGAGAATCTCTTGAACCTGGCAGGGAGGAGGTTGCAATGAGCTGAGATCGCGCCACTGCAATCCAGCCTGGGTGACAGAGCGAGACTCCATCTCAAAAGAAAAATAAAACATACTCTACATTTGAACAGCAGTTATTCACAGGCAAGAAGGGAAACAGAGTTTTTGTAAATGTTATTTTCATTATTATTCACTCCTCTCTGTTGTGACCTTTATACTTATTGAGAAGCAGCATGGCAAAATGCTTTTATGTTTTGATTGGTTGCTCTGGCTCTTTATGGAATCATTTCTTAACCCATAAAATTCAAAATTCACACCAGGATTTGCTGAGGTATCAATTAGTTTTATACTATTTTACTATTCATAGTTTACCAATAAATATTTTCAATATGCAAAACAATTTTTCCTGCTTTAATAATTATTTTCAGAATAACTTGCAACTTCCAAGTCTAGTAGCATAGAAGATATGCCCTCTTATCTTGTTGTGATCACAAGTCAAATGTTTTATACAGTCTTTTCCTACAAGTTTACATTAGGTTTATTACATAAGAAAGAGCTTTTTCTGATTATTCATGTAAACTTAAATTTACTTATACTTTTCCTGTTAATCATTCTTATCAAGACTAGTCTTAGCCCGTGCTGGGATAAGAATTTGTAAATTCTGATCAGTTCTTTTAAGCTTCATTGAAAGAGAAAAGGAGAGATCAGAGTTGTCATTATTTGAATTTGTTTGTTCAGTGTTAAGAGCAACCATAGCAGATAAGGAATGTGGCCTAAGCAAAGGCAGCCATGGCACTTAGTTTGATACTTAAGTAAAAACAAAAATGTTCTTCCTTAGTTTCAAGTGGTAGCCAGCAGTTATTTGGGGTGAGGTGCTGCTCCCTCTTTTTTTCTTTTTTTTTGAGATGGAATCTCACTCTGTCACCCAGGCTGGAGTGCAGTGGCTCAATCTCAGCTCATTGCAGCCTCCACCTCCCGGGTTCAAGCGATTCTCCTGCCTCAGCCTCCCAAGTAGCTGGGATTACAGGCATGTGCCACCACGCCCAGCTAATTTTGTTTGTATTTTTAGTAGAGATGGGGTTTCTCCACGTTTGGTCATGCTGGTCTCGAACTTCCGACCTCAGGTGATCCACCCGCCTCGGCCTCCAAAAGTGCTGGGATTACAGGTGTGAGCCACCACGCCTGGCCGGTGCTCCCTTTTGCCTGGCAGTTTCTTCCTCATCAGATGTGAGCAATAGTATTGACTGTGGCATGTCTGTCTAAACCAGAATAGGCCAAGGATAAAAAATGTAGTGGCCTTTAACCTAGCGCACTTTAGAAAGTTACTGGTTCCAAGCAGACGCATCTCCTGACTGTCCTACACTCTGTCTTGGCTTTTCAGGTTAGGGAAGATTACTGAAATTCTGTTTCTTTCATTTAACACATAGACAAACTGTTCCTTCATAGGAAGTTTTGCTTAAGTCACCCTTTCTTCATTATGATCAATTTTGAGAAAAAAAATTAAAAAGTATATTTTATATATAAATTATAAATTACATATATAATTATATATATATACACGCACACATAATTATTTGATTTTTCCAGCAAAAGGCTGCTACTTATCTCTGTTTTCCAGTATGGATGAACATATTTCCTAATTTTAATATGCAGTTGGTATCCCAGTAGGACTATTAGGGGAAGAGACTAATACATTTGCACAAATTACCATTATACTCGGAAATTCACTTCCAAAAATATCAGAATAAATGGTGGTTCTTTTTCTTTTATCTTTAAAAATGTCCTTGTGAAATTGCTTTATGCTAGGGAACACACATACCCGTGATAATTTTAGTTGAAGTAAAAGTCAGTAAGTAATTTCAACGATCAGCTAATTAACCCACAAAGTTGAACTTAAACCGTCAGCTAATTATCCTGTGGGCCTGAGCCATAGACCATTGAGAAAGGATCTGGAGGACACAGGCTGAAAGACAAGGCACTCTCCTGCTACAGTGAGCACTTTGGCTGGGTGTGGGGGTGGAGTCTGCTATTCTTTGAGTGATAAAAATACAGTTAAGCAACCTGAAGAACAGTTGATAATTATGACTTTGCCTATAAATATATTTATTTAAAATCAGGTATTATTATTTTCTATTGTCATGTCCTCTCTTACGAATCTCCTGTGCACATTCTTTACCGTTTTTCCCCACTGGGTTTATTGTTGCTTTTTTTTAAATTTTCTTTATTGATATCTAGGCATCCTGAAAATTGATCCCATTGCTATGGGTTGCAAATGTATTTTTTATACTGCTGCTTATCTGTTGACATTTTTATAGTCTTTTCTTTACAAAGGTTTTTAATTTTGTTGTAGCTGAATTTATCTATTGTCTCCATTATGGTGTGTGTGTGTGTGTGTCTGTTTTCTTTATTAGGAAAGACTTCTCTACTTCAGGGTCATAAAGTTGTTCTCCAAATATATATATTTTTAATTTTTTACAACATTTTGTTTTTCACCTTTAGGTTTTTGACCCAACTGAAATTTTTGTTTTGTGTAGGAGGTAGCAATCTAGACTTGTTTTTTTTTACCCAAGGAAAATTAACTTTTAAAAACATGATATACTATTTATATACATATATGTTTCCCCACAAATGGTACCAGCCTGTCTGATACCAAGTAGTCATAAATACTAGGGTCTATGTTAGAATTTGGTCAGTATCAAGGGTGAGGGATTTTTTGCTAAATCGACCTAGCACTCTTGCTGAAACTGGACTAAGTGGGCTAAGGACAGTGCCCAAAGTCAAGGCCTCAAAAAGAGCACTAAGGAGAGCCTGACTCTAATTTGGTCAAGAAGAGTCTTAGTTGCTAATTCTTATTTGGATCTCGAAACTTGAAAATTAATTTAACCTTTACATTGTAGAATCTTTCTATAAACACCATTACTTACAACATTTAAATTTATTCTCCTATTTCTAAACATTAATTATTTCAACAAATATGTATTGCACATGTACTATTTTCTAGGCACAGTCTTCACTGTGGGAATAAAGATGTGAACAAAGACTAAAAGCTTTTTTTTTTTTTTTTGTCGAAAGTGAACAAGTAAACACATAAATACATAAAATGATTTTAAGTGATGAATTAGTGCTATCAATGTTTTAAAAGTAAAGTAAAATAATAGAGTCCTTAGGGAAGATCTTTCCAAGAAATGATACTTGATCAGAGTTCTGAATAAACTTGGAAAAGAAGATAATTCCATTAGTAGGAAAGAGCATAATGGAAGACTTTGGGGCAAGAAAGGGACTGTCATGACTCAGAGACACAGAATGGGTGGTGAGGCTAAAGCTAGGAAGTGAGTGGGTAAGAGGGAGCACGGTAAAATATGCGTCAGGGAATCAGGGACTCAGGGGTGGAGGGTTGAGTTTGGATGTCGGCTAAACTGTGTTTTAGGGGGCCTTGGGGAGTTTTGGATGGCAGAAGGGTAAGATCTATCTATTGTATTATTTATAAAAATTGACTCTGGCTCTTTGGTGGGAAATAAATAACAGCTTGAAAAGGAGATATAAAAACTGATTTTCAAACAAAGGATGAATTATTACAAGCCAAAATATTTTATTTTCAATAGAAATTGTAAGTATTTTCTTAACATTTCTAAGCTCTGCCTGCACATGTTATATCAGCAATCCATTAATTCTTTTACTTACTCATCCATTTATTTATCAAAAACTATCGAAGAGCTATTCTGGTTTTGCACTTTGCTGGATGCTAGAAAATCAACAGAAAGCGAGACATGTGATTTAGATGGAGAAAATAACAAATAAATAGCTATATTTAAAATGAAAAGTGGGGGGAGGGGGGAGGGATAGCATTGGGAGATATACCTAATGCTAGATGACGAGTTAGTGGGTGCAGCGCACCAGCATGGCACATGTATACATATGTAACTTACCTGCACATTGCGCACATGTACCATAAAACCTAAAGTATAATAATAATAATAATAATAATAAAAATAAAATAAAATGAAAAGAACCATAGTGATGGAAATCAGCAAATGGTACTGAACAAATGCTGAAAGAAAGTGTAGGTTACTAAACTTTTATTTTTACTAACTTCGGTGTATTATCATCAAGCTCCTTCACACTCTCAGTTAGGATGTACCTTAATTTTTTCCCCACTCTGTCTTTGGCCATCCAAATACCCTGGGCATGGTGCCTTTATTTCACATTGCCTGCTTTGTTGACTTCAATCTGTTTGGGCTTGCTCCAGCTGTTTGGGGGACTTTGGAACATTATTAAAGGGACTTAACTATCTGTTTGCAGTTTATTAGAGAGAAAGTGTTAATTTGCTTCTTAGCATTTTTAATTAGCTCTGGAAACCTCTAAGCATCTTTGCAGTAATTCCAGGGAAACTCAGGCTTTGTAGTGAGTAGAACGGTCTTCTAATTACCCTTTCAGACATTCTGGCCTCATCTGCCTCTTATGGTAAAAAGAGAGAGAGAGAAAAAAAAATTGTGTTAACTGCTGCCTGTTTGCATTTACAGCTTTGTTTTATTCCACTCAGGAGTAAATTCCTTTGACAGTAAGTATTATGTCATCCCAACAGATGCCTACATCCATCTGATCTTGAAGACTTGGCTTTGTAAAAAGTGATTGTTTTTGAAATACTGACCATTATTCATTAGTTACTTTATACATACTCCAAGTTTAAGAGCTTATTGTTTGTAAGTTTGTAAGTTTGTTTGTAAGAGCTTATTGTTTGTAAGTTTGTAAGTTTGTAAATTAAGAGCTTATTGTTTGTAAGTTTGAGCAAAATAGAAGTTCTATAGCAGTAAATGGATCATTAACTTAATCAAATCTTAAATATAGTAATTCTAATTTATAATCTTTATTTAGAGTCATTTATGTTAAAGAATAGCAGCTTAGTGTGTAATATGATTCTAATACTTACATGTACTGAACACATGCGAAAGATTTTATTAAACTTACTTATTAAGAAGGAACCTGGTAATAGTTTTCAAGTGGTACAAAGGAGAATTCAAAGATTGGAGAGACATATTGGGAATAAGGAACTCTAAAATGCACTTACAGATAGATGCAAAACAAATACTTACAGGACAATAATCAGTTACATTCCACAGGATGCAATTAATTTGAATCTCTATAATCAAGAATAATTGGTATTACTATTCATTTGCTACAATTTATAGAGTTTTAAAATAGCTTAAGACAATAAAATAAAGAGTTGAAAAAGTAAGCTGGACACTGTACACATTACATTAGTCTTATTTTATACATTTCAAAGTCTTTCATAACCCACCTGTCCCCACCTTGTGATTATAATAATTCTATAGAAATACAACTCAATCACAAAAGGAGGTGTTTCACATTGGGCTTGGCCTGATTAATTTTATAGGCATAGAAAGAGTATTACTTTACTATATGAAGCCTCCTTCAATTTGCTCTGAAAAATCTAGAGCCATATGGTATTGAACCTTTACCAAGATCACAAAACTAACTCCTGTCTGGAAATTTTCTTTTGGAATCTCAGGTAAGACTTTTAAAAGTCTGTATTATTTGATAACCAGAGACTATGAAACTAAGCCCAAGACTCTGCACAACATTTCAACTGCTTATATATTTGGGGAAATTAGTCTCTTCTAGAGTCTATAAGTTGTCAACCAAGTAACTTAAAAGTGGCGTATCATACCTGATTAAAGGAGCATCATTTACAAATATGGCACGCCAGGTCAAGCCTATCTTGTATAGTGTATCAAATTATATTCTAGAGAAAGGAAAACAGATTCTCACTGAAACTATATTAATAACAATATTACATGAAAAGAAAAAAATGGCTTAGGGATTTTATACATATATATATTTTTTATTATGCTTTAAGTTCTAGGGTACATGTGCACAAAGTGCAGGTTAGTTACATATGTATACATGTGCCGTGTTGGTGTGCTGCATCCATTAACTCATCATTTACTTTAGGTATATCTCCTAATGCTATCCCTCCCCTATCCCCCACCCCACAACAGGCCCTGGTGTGTGATGTTCCCTTTCCTGTGTCCAAGTGTTCTCATTGTTCAATTCCCGCTTGTGAGTGAGAACATGCGGTGTTTGGTTTTTTGTCCTTGCGATAGTTTACTGAGAATGATGGTTTCCAGCTTCATCCACGTCGCTACAAAGGACATGAACTCATCCTTTTTTATGGCCGCATAGTATTCCATGGTATATATGTGCCACATTTTCTTAATCCATTCTATCATTGCTGGACATTTGGGTTGGTTCCAAGTCTTTGCTATTTTGAGTAGTGCCGCAATAAACATACTTGTGCATGTGTCTTTATAGCAGCATGATTTATATTCCTTGGGTATATACCCAGGATTGGGATGGCTGGGTCAAATGGTATTTCTAGTTCTAGATCCCTGAGGAATTGCCACACTGTCTTCCACAATGGTTGAACTAGTTTACAGTCCCACCAACAGTGTGAAAGTATTCCTATTTCTCTACACTCTCTCCAGCACCTGTTGTTTCCTGACTTTTTAATGATCACCATTCTAACTGGTGTGAGATGATATCTCATTGTGGTTTTGATTTGCATTTCTCTGATGGCAAGTGATGATGAGCATTTTTTCATGTGTCTGTTGGCTGCATAATGTCTTCTTTTGAGAAGTGTCTGTTCATAATTGGGGGGAATCAGTGAGAATCAAATTTAGTTTTAAAATGTTTCATCACGGTTCATAAAAGCAGAATCTACTAAATTTTTGTAAGTTAAAGAATAGCTTAAGAAGAAGCAGAAAGGACTTCCTTAAATATCTGGAAAAGACAACACTAAAACCACATCAAAAAATTTCAAAGAAATTACAGTAAAATTTCCCTGATCAGTTCTTTTAGTCCCATATAATTTGTTCATATTCCTCTTGATCTTTGATTAGCAATGGCATGAAACTGCCTGTTGTCTGAATTTTTTACAAAATCTGGAAATCCTGACTTAATATACGGGTATGTTCTGAATGTCATGTCATCTAAGCAAAGTCTGCTTAAAGACTGTGCCCAGGAATCTCTTTTTTGAAATGTCAATAGTTTAAAGTACTGAATCAAATTATTTTCCATGAGGTTCCGAGATTGTTCTTTGTTGAAGAAACAAACTCTCACCTATAGCAGTCTTTTAAAAAGCATTAGAATAAAATAAAAACTATTTTGGAGAACAGAAATATAATGATAATTGTTATTTTATTATTGAAAATTTTCAAATGTAAAAAGTCTGTTGAAAGTTCATAATAAGAATAATGCAGCTGACACTGAAATTTTTCCCTCCAGTATAATACAAAACAAAGAGATAAAAAAGCCATTCAAATAAAAAGAATTAGACAAATATTTCTAAGGATAATGATTAAAATGACTGTCTATTTTCAAATAAGTTGGTGAATGTTGCATCAGATTTATAAAAATAAATTAATAACATAATATGTATAGAGGAAAAATGCTCTAGATATGATGTGTAATAATCCTGAGACATTATTCCAGGAATATCAACAAAATCTGGGGTTGAGTTTAGATATCCATATTTTAATAGAATTCATGAATGAATCTAATACGCACAGGCCTAGAAGAGGCTACATTGAAATTAAAGTAAAAACTGTGACCAAATTAATATTTTAAATAATAACTGAAATTGTAACTGACAATTTATACTTTTGTTATGTAACATAATCAAACAAACATTATCAGGATTCCAATAAATATTAGAAAATTCAAAAGAACAATTTCATAAAAATACTGAGCAGTGCTTTTCCTGATAATAAAAACATACCATGGACGGCCAGGGCATTGGCACATCTACAGGGGACCTTCCCCAAATCACATGTTTTGACTTACTAGTACAGACATACTAGCCCTCACTTAATGTTGTTGATACGTGGTTGGAAACTGAGACTTAAGTGAAAAGATTTATAACAAAACCAATTTTAACATAGGCTAATTGATATAAACAAGTGTTAAGTTCCTATGGCATATTTCTGGTCACTAAAACATCACGAAACTTCTAGATAAAAACCCAAACACTTGCCCATTGAAATAACCATGAGGTGTATATACATTTAAGAAATATTCATAAAACCAAGTAAGATAATTTTTTGCCCAATTTTTAGTGAATTGGTGAGTGATGGTGGTCATAGTGGTGGTGAGCTAAATGAAGGAATAAATGTTTGCAAAGGGAAAATTTTAAGGAGCGCATCATACAGTTCACAAATTGTAGCACAAACAAACAGTAACAGATTTATGGTGGGGGCTGGCCCAGTGCTTGCTTATCACATTGTTTATTGTCAAGCATTTGTATGACTTTACAAAGTGTTATTTGAGAATTAATTTGTATTGATCCCTTCATTCAGTTTCCCAGCCTGCTTATTCCAGTTCAGGGTAATGGGTGCAAGGAAGAAACTAGCCCTGGACAGGATATCATTCCAACATAGGTGCACTCACATGTATATACACACACACACACACACACATACATACATTATAGGGCTAGGACCATATAGACGTGCACACATCTTTAGGACGTGGAGAAAAAACAAAGCGCCCAGAGAAAACCCACATAGGCGTGGGGAGAACACACAGACTCCACGCAGACAGTGCCCCCATCAGCTTTCTAACAAAACAACATTGAACAGAGCAATGTTATTTGAGGACCTGCTATATTTATATTGATAGCATTTTAACTATAAAAATGTAACCTAGAAAAGGCTGTATATCTCTTTTGGTTTAACAATTCATCTCAGGAAACTGTTCAAGCAAATCTAGTTATTTCTAGCATCTCTCTTATCATAAAGTTATTTTTTTTTGTAATTTTCAGGAAGCTCTCAGAAAAATTTCAAAAAGACTTTTCAGCACAAGGGATATCCTGAAAATGTTATTTTATATTTTTCTGTGTTTAGGATCTGGTGGAATAAAATTTTTAAAAAGTTGTGAGAAGAGACTTGACCACTTGATTAAGATAAGATCATGGGTCCCTGAAAAACCATACCTGGTTACTTACTTAACATAATAATGAAACACTTAAAAATAAATATAGTATACAATAGGTGAGACATATTGTATTTTCCATTTTTTTTTTTAGATGATCAAGGACATACTGTAGCCAACACAAAAGACAGAAAAGAACTCTATGAAGACAGTTTTTGCTATTTAGGAAGATTGCAAAGAGAGTAAAGAATAAGCATTTGCTTTTAGGTGTCCACCTAAATACCAAGAAACTAAGCTTATCATAATTGAGCCTACTATGCTAAAATTTTAACACATTTTACAGTTTCTTTTTCAGAGTTGAGTATTATAAACCAAGGCAACTACAATCCACTTTTAAGTGTTGCCTTTCATTATGCTTTTTAATATTCTAGAACAAAGTGACATGTTGAGGACAGCTCTTAGAACATGCCTGCCTAAGGGCAGTACCACTGGGGAATGCTATTGTTATTGCTATTGTAACTGTTACATTGTTGCTATTTCACAGGGCAAAATAGCAAAACAATTTAGAATGTTAGTTGTTAGTATAAATTACGGGAAATAAGTCCTTAACTGGAAAGAGTTTGTAAACTTTTATTTAAAAGAAAACTACTCCACCAAAAAGAAATAAATCACCATGTAATGATTATTTATAACCCATTGCACATTTTAGTTAACCAGTAAGAAGACATGCAACACAAAATTAGTTTAAGAGGCTGTGAATTTTTCCAGTCAGATTTACCTTTGAATCATAGTTTGGTCATATGTGTGCCAGGAAGTATTGGGTGCAATAAAATGCAGGTAAAATACTATTGCATTGCTTAACACATAGTGAAATCTTAGTACACATTACTTAAATACTGAAAGTATAATTGTGTAGGTAGAGCCAACGTGCTGAGAACACAGGCTTCTGGAATAATAGCTTAAACAAATGGCTACTGACTGTGGTATTATGTCCTAAACAATTAATAACATTGTAGATAATATATTTTAATATATACCTATACTAAAAACAAAAAAAGGGAGTATAGCTCTTTATATCTCTCATGTAAAGCAAGACATAAAGCCAACATTTAATTCCTTAGAAGTGGTTTCCATAAGGCACCTTAAAAAGAAATCTGGAGGTACAGAATGATTTTTTTTATGCCAGCTTAATCTACTATATTGAACTAAGCCTAAATTGGATATATTTTAAGGCAGGTAAATTAACTTCTCACACAGTAATAAAAAGTTCTATAAAAATATTCCTATTAAATACCTTCTATATCCCCAGGAAACTCAGTAAACTTACCTTCTCTTAAACTACCAAATTAAATTAGTAGAAACTCTATGAGGTGACAGTGACCAGCTCTGTAGAGTTGTTGACTTAAGCCAATTACATTTGGGAAGACATGAACTAAAAAATGATGATTTTAAGAATGAATACTCTTAAATAACTCCCCCTGACATAATTCAGTGATAGAGTAAACTCTCTACCAAGGCCACCTCTAAGTCAGGACAATAAAATTAGGGGAATCACTGAAAATATATTTATCTTGATATTATCTGTGGAAGCAGAAAGAATGGAGTCGATTCCCATAATCAAAAAACAGTTTAAAATTGCTAATATAATCATTCAACATTTGGCTTTGTTCTACACTAAATTAAGATGTTATGTTATGCAAGGAAATAATTTCTTCTGCTCAGAGTACAGTAAGCTAAATGTTTAAGGGAAAAGAACAGAATATTTGAATCATTTTTACATTGTGAGAATTTTACAATTATCCATTTATAAATAATATATGTGTTTAGTCATTTTCTTCAATAGTCCTTTTAGAAAGAAAGGAATCTGATTTAATTTTTCCTTAATAAACTATTCAGTTTCTAAAAGAGATATTGGTGCTTTCTTGCATTCTTGAAAGAAGCCAACCACCATTCTTGAAGAAGTACAAGTGATTTGTCCTTATCATCTTTTCTACCACCATCATTATAATCATAATTTTTTAAATCTTGAGAATATTTTCTTTATATCTAACTATGATATTCTCACATTTCAAATAAAAATTATTACTTCAAAAAACCCAATAAAAATCATGAGCACTCCATATCAGACTTTATGTAATGAATTTGTATACAAAATATTTTAAATATCTAGATAAATATAGTCTATCTTTTTTTTTTTTTTTTTTTTTGAGACTGGGTCTCACTCCATCGCCCTGGCTGGAGTGCAGTGCAGTGGTGCGATCTTGGCTCACTGCAACCTCTGCTTCCTGGGTTCAAGCGATTCTTCTGCTTCAGCCTCCCGAGTAGCTGGGATTACAGGTGCACGCCACCATGCCTGGCTCATTTTTGTATTTTTAGTAGAGATGGGGTTTCACCATGTTAGTCAGGCTGGTTTCAAACTCCTGACCTCGTGATCAACCCGCCTCAGCCTCCCAAAGTGCTGGGATTACAGGCGTGAGCCATCGCACCCAGCACCAATATAGCTATACTTTAAACTGTTACTGAATTTATGCTGATAGCTATAAAATACTCCAAATATTAATGAATATCCTTCTCCTAATTTCCTCAACTGTACATCAAACACATTTTCATAGTGTATTAGAGTTTTGCATGTGGTTCCTTATTGTCCCTATGCAAATATAATTTATTTTATAAAACAAACATGTTCCTGGAAACTAAAATAACCTTCAAAAATAAAATATTTCAAATAATGTTTGAAATTCATTAATTATATGCATAATATAGTAAATCTGTAGGTGAAATAGGTGATTCTTGTATAGATAAAAAAATTCAAACCAGAGTGTTTGTGCTTAAAATTTTTTTCTTTAATTTTTAGATAAAGACAAAAACAATGCTTACAATTGGGTAAACCTATACAGTTCTCTGACTGTAAGTTGGAAATCTTTTGAGATTGTTAGTTCTTTATAATAATCATGTAAAAGTGGTGTTCATTTAACTTCTAAGTACATTTTTCCAAAAATGTACTTAAAATACCTGAATAGATTGGTAGATTGGTTTTAGTCAGCAAGGCACAATAATAAGATATTTGATTAGTATTATGCTTTATTATCTAAGTTGACATCAAATCATATCTGTGATGAGATATCCTAGATTTCATAATATATAAACTATGTGCATATGTGTGTATATATTTTAGAAGTAAATGAACTTTCAAATCAGGTTTTAAAAATTAAAACCGATAGGGAAAATTGAATTTAAATGATTATAGTATAGCATACATGTTGATTAATCTTTGTTTTACGTAAGAAGACCTCTCAAATTCAGGAAGTGGAACAAAACATGAAAACGAAGTTGGTTACTGCTTAATATTGTTATAGTGATATTTAATGTATTTACTTCTTCTATGGGCCTTTAGAAAAATATGTCAAAATATTTTCAGCTAACCAATTGGGCAAACCTAGAAAACTTATTTCACTTCTTTAAACCTCAATTTCCTCAACTGTAAATGCGAAATTATTGCAATTATACTTATACATCTGCTATGAAGATTAAATAAATCATGCATTTAAAACTGTTAGCCCAGAACCTAGCAAGTGTAAGTACTCTCTAAATAGTATTTGTTTCTTTTCCTGTTGGTTGTTATATAATAAGTAGGTAACACGGACTCACTCTGATACTTTTCTGGCTATTTTTTAAACAGAAATGCTCAATTTTACCAATTCAAATACATCATTAAAAAAAAAATCCAGTGGTTGATAGTCACATATGGGAAATGATTGTCAAAGACATAACTGGTGGTCAAAAAAAAGAGAATATTTGTTAACAATTATGATGATTACTACTGAGCCCATTTATTGAATATATGATTCTTAACTTTTCAATCTGGATTTTTTTTCAGAACTTCATGTTTCTATTTGAACACAATAAATCAGTTGTTTTCACCAATTTGATTATGTGATTTTGCAAGCCCAGATAAAAATAACTTGCCTAAACTTACATAGTTTTGCTAAGCTACCTCAGTCAAGACAAAACTTTAGAGACTATCTTTCAGTATTTTATATAGAGAAGAATTATCTCATGAAGCTTAAAAAAAGAAATACAAGAAAAAGCAATATTGAGAAAGGCTATCTTAAGAAATTTCCAGGGACAGAGGCCAGTATTTATCTGGACTGACTGCTGATATCACATATCAAATTAGTTTCCTTGTTTGCTGGTGCACTGGAGTGCAGATATTGGAATATCTCCAAATTCCACACAAAATATATCCTTGTATGTATAACTACATTTAATAATGTTAAAGGTAGAGTACTTTTCCCAAATTTTCCATCTCATTTTATACTGAATTTGGTGTGATACAGTATTTTGCGACATGTTTGTAACCTCTGGTTACTGCCTGAGCTCTGCCTCCTGCCAGATCAGCAGCGGCAATAGATGCTCATAGAAGCTGGAACACTATTGTGAACTGCGCACGTGAGGGATCTAGGTTGCATGTTCCTTATGAGAATCTAACTAATGCATGACAATCTGAGATGAAACAGTTTCATCCCCAAACCATCCCCCAACCACCCCATCTCATGGAAAAACTATCTTTTACAAAACTGGTCCCTGGTGCCCAAAGACTGGGGACCACTGACCTAGAAGCTGGAAAAGCTGAGGAAACCAATTCTTCCCTATAGTCCCAACAAGGAACGCAGCCCTGCTGACACCTACTGAAACACATTTTGTACTTCTGATTTACAAAAGTATACAGTGATAAATTAGTGGTGTTTAAATCATGAAGTTTGTGGTAACTTATTACAATAGCCACTTATTACAATGACTGTAATTAATACAATTATTTGTTGCTTAAAGATGGGATATATTGTGAGAAATGCATTAGGCAATTTCATTGTTGTACAAACTTCATAGAGTACTTACACAAACCTAGATGGTAGTGCCTACCACCCACCTAGGCTATATAGTATTGCTTGTTGCTCCTAGGCTACAAACCTGTAGAGCATATTACTATTAAATGCTATAGGCAATTGTAATACAATGGTCAGTACTTCTATATCTAAACATATCTGCCATGAAAAGGGTACAAGAAAAATATGATATTATAATCTTATGGTACCAACATTGTATAGTTGTCTGTTGTTGACTGAAATGTCCTTATGAAGTGAATGACTTTACAATCTTCATAGAACTCTTTACATTTTCATTCTGCAAGTATTTAACGTATTATAGCCACCCTTGTGTTTAATATAGTCTTGCTATATTAAGAATTATGAATTTCCTACCAGTTAGTATTGAGCTACATTTGTTTCTAAACATATTATTGAGCTATATTTTTTTCTTATCCTTTCCTATTTCTATTTGGTAATTTAAGGCATTTTTTAAAAAATGAACACAATATTAGATTAATAAGGGAATCACTTTCTAATTTTATAAGAATCAGAATTATTTATATGCATTTTCTTTCTACATTTTGAGTAAAGCAGGGCCATTTCCACCTCAGGAGCCTGGGATTCGCGTCACAGCAGGGGTCATTTATGCTTTCTTTTGGGAATTTAGCTCTACCCTTGATAAATTTACTTCTAAAGTATTGCCTTTCCTATGCAATTTGTATAGGATGCAGTGCGTGGAGAAAGCATGATGAAGTAACACTAACAACAGCACCTTAACAATATAAGAAGATAACCATAGGATAACCAGCAAGAAAAGACAAGCTGGCTGTGTTTTCAGGGTTCTCGTGAATGTCATCATCTTATTGAACTTCCTAAGATAGGGGATTCTGGCCGTAATCATCGTCAGCTGAATAAATGTAGCTACTCTATATTTCTCTAAAGAAAGGACTTCAATGGAGCAGTGCTTAGATGATAGCTGAAATCTATGGGACTATCTATAGGCTGAAATATACATGAAAAGAACACTGATTTTAATTAGATTTCATGATTTTGGGGATGACTAGGATGAAAAATTCTGAAGACCAAGCAACAAAGAAAAACAACCCCTCTATAACTAAACCTAGATATAACCACAGATAAAACATCTTAAACTATTAAGTTGAGAATGGGTTGCCTGCTTAGATGTAGATTCAAATTTACCAGCCCCATACATCTGATTTTAAAACTAAACAACACATCTTTTGTTACCAAAGGTATACAGAACAGAGTTGTCTGGTTTCAGTAGAATCCTGATGTTTTGAGACCCTTCTGTCTTTTCAAGGTGACTTTGCCTTACCAGTTTTATGATGATTCTATGTTTTAACTCTCAGAGCAATTGGATCAATTTTACTCCCCTTATTTTTATTTCTTTGAAGGAAATATGGTAGCTCCCATATAAAAATTGCAGGTTTCTTTTGGGATGCTAACATAGTAGAGTAATGAGTCCAGTTATTTCTTTTCATCTAGTGTTTAAAACTAGCAGAAGTTCGCTTGACCACCAAATGACATTACATCTCAGGTATGTTTTTTACTGAGGAATGGTTCAGGGAAGATTTGATGGCAAGTAAATAAGGTAGCATCTAAAAAGTAAGCTGCTGGTGTTCAAATCTTATATATCCAATTACTGAGGAAATACCTCCACACCTCTCCAAACTGTGCTTCTCTCTCATTCCCACTGCCATGACATGGTTCAGGCCTCATTATTTCTTATGTAGATTAATACATCAACCTTCTAATTGGCATTCCCTGTCATCAGTCTTATCCCTCCTCCAATCTACCTTCCTTATGGTTACCAGAGTAATCTTTCCTCAGCAGAAAATGCAATGACATCACTTCTTTGCTACAAATTATCCAATGCCTCTCACAGCCTGCAAGATAAAAGTCCAGATTCTGAACCATGTTATGTAATTCCTGTCTCACATAGTAACCCTGATGGGTCACTGTATAACCTCATTATACACAATTCTTGAAATTATTTAACTACTCTGTTTCTGGAAAGTATATTGCTTTCTTTTGCTTATTTGTTTGACCTTCATACTTTTTTCAGTCACTATCTGGAATGCCCTCTTTTTCGAAGCCCTCCAGACTCATCTGTGATAACACCTCTCCCTTGTTTACACCTGTATCTTCCCTTAGGTTTACTTTTTCTGTCATAGGCCTTATCACATGTGATGTATTTATCTGTTTATTATTCTGTCTAGTTTTATTGCAACATCTTTTTAGTAGAAGCTTTACCTTCAGCTTCAAGATGGTGGCCAGGCTTATTTTCTTTATTTATTTTGGAATTAATGAAGAGACTCATGAACATACAAGAGTCTAAAAAATGTATCAAAACCACAAAATCAAAGTGGCCTCCTGTATTTTGGATACTTGTATTCTCAAAAACATTCTCCTTCCTTGAGGTCCCAACAAGATGGCAAACATTAGTTAGGAGGGATTGGACTCTAGAAATAAATAAATCCCAGTATTTCACTAGCGTAATACAATAGGAACTTGTTTATTGCCACAGTCTTAGTTGTGTGGTCAAGATAAAGGCATGGCTGTCCTTCACGTAGTGGTCTAGGGACTCAAGTTTCTTTCATTTTGTGGTATGCCTCTACTAGGAAAACACAATTATTTGCCTGAAGCTAATGGAAGGGGAATGAGATGAAGAAGCAATGTGTTAGGTTTCAATAGGCCAAAAATTGGGTTACATCACTACTAGTCACATTTCAGTTCCACTGTGCGGGAAAGAATTCCACACAGCTGTACTTAACTGCAAATGAGGCTGCTAAATTTCTAGCTCTATGCCCAGGGATAGGAGATCGATTTTGGTGCATGGTATAGTGTCTCTCACAAGAGGACAAACAGTTATTACCCATATACCCTACTCCTTTGCAGTTTCCTATCCCCCTTTCTTTTAAAGTGTTTATATCAAATAGCATGAGCTTCCAACCCATGTTCTTGATGAAAGCCCATGTTTTCCCTAATGTTCCTAGAATTCACATATTCTTGTTTTGTATGTGTTTACACTTCTTGTTTGTCGCCTATCACATCTTATTCTGAAAGTTTGCCTCAGGTTCATTTATCAATGACTTTGGATTCTCTTGTGCTGTCTTGTACCCTTTATTTGAGTGAGAATAAGGAATGTATGAAATCTTCCAAGTGATCATTAAATATGTGATATGTGGTACAAAATTTTCATATAATATTTGCTCTAATGGAAGAAAATTATAGCAGAGAATAGTAACCAGTTTGAATAAACATCATTGCCACTATCATCACTCCTAAAATTTGTTGAGCACATCCATCTTTACTAACAGCCAATTATCTAGGTCTCTACTACATTTTTGTGCCCTGTGAGTACCTTTTTAAGTGCTTGCTTTTCCTTAAATCCCTTTATCCTTTTAGATTTTCAAGGCAACAAACTACAAACCATTGCCATAAAACTAGAATTTATTTTCTTTATATATAAATCAATCCAACACAATTAAGCTGTCATGCTAAAATAAGTGTACCTTGAGACAGAATTCTCTTCTATTACAGAATGTTGAATGGGTACAGTGAGAATGTTGAATGGTTACTGAATGACTAAGTGAGGGTTTGTTTCTTTGCTTGTTTTTACTTTTTATACTATTCTTACAGTGCTAGAAGTTTATTGTGAATTTATTCATTTATTGTGAATTGGAAGGAGAATTTGCTCTACTGCCATGCAGTTGTCATAGTCTGCTGTTCCTCCAATTCTGAGATGTGTAATGAACTCCATAAGTAAGTCAGGTGCTTGAGAAGTGTTGCTCAGTCAGCAATTTTATCCAAGTAATCTGCCCTTCCTCTCTAATTTCTTTGCATTTACATTATGAAAAGGAGACCTAAATTCATTTAATATGGTGTTAGCATGACTGATATGCTTCCATTTTTCAGAGTTCTCATTATTTATCTTAAAATTCAGGAATTTCTCTTGTTCCCTGCTTTTACTGTTTACTTTTCAGCTAGTGCAACCTTCCCCACTACAGACACCTACAGCTTTTGTATTGGAAGGCTTCATCTGCAAAGCAAAGAACATGGTACAAAAAATGGAAAATTAACCAAAAATAAAGAGGAAACAATCAAAGCAACCAAAATAACAAAATTCTTGGAGCTACTGTCCTTAAAATTCTATATGGTAAGCATAGAAGATTTATGGTCCATCAGTATATTACGACACATTTAGAGAAATGATTTCAAGACTACACAACAGACATTTTCTCTCTACCATCTAATTCAATAATATTTGGGGTTGCTGTGAGCTCCAGGAAATGGATTATCATAGACACCTCACCTCTTTGAACATCAGGATTAATTGTGCTATTCTGATATGCCCTCTTGTATGGCATTGGAGGGAAGAATACTCCCTCAAGAATATAAAAGTAGGATTTCTATTCTTTATGTAGAAACATACATGTTAAGGGTATTGTGTACACTGTGAAGCAAGAGTTATTTTTCACAGTAGAAGAAGAGAACCTGAATCACAGTCATTAAATGGCCTTAGAAAAATATTGAAAAATAGTTCTAAGTTATTCTCCCACGTTCCCCTTTGCCATGCCTATCACATTCCTTTGCTTGTTTACTTATACTTGGAGGGATTTGTTCATGTATATGTATGTGCATGTGTCCAACATGGATATCTGTGGCAGGGTAGCTGCTGTGGCAGTTAATAGTCTTTTGTAATCTTAAGTATTCAGTTTTGTGAGAGAATACTTTGTGACACAGTGGTTTAAATATAGGCCGCTTTACCCTCTAATTTAATCTAAATTTTTGATATTTTCCTTAAAAAAATTACATTTGTCATGTCCCCTATTTCCTGCAGACTTTTTCATGCCCTCTTTCTTTCTTCACTCTCTCTTTCTTTGACCATCCGTATTTCTCCCAGTTTCTCTACCTTGACTTGAGAGAAGAAAGGGGATAATTATTAAGAGGGGCAAAATACGTAATTGGTTCTGTGATCATGATTCTCATAATTCTTTTATTTTTCTATTTCTTCCTTAATATTTTTTGACCCTTTGTCAAGTGGTAGAGATAAAATATGATTTCAATAAATTTCCTCAGACTAAGAGATGTTAAAGGTGTCTATATTCATAAGTCTATAATTACATTTTACAGTGATATTTCCATAAATCTAGAAAAACAAATATCTAGTATTAGTTAATATTTTTAACTTAATATTTGAAATAATTATCTCTTATTACCCAAATGTTATTTTTATAATACATTCTAATACTGAATTATATTATAGTAAAAGTCATTTATGAAGTTAGGAGCCAATTTCATGATTTTATTATTTTACAGTAATACTTTTAACAACATTAGAAATAATTAGCGGCTTTTCTTGGAGATATAAAAGGAATGTATATCCTTTTCTTATATTCTTAGAGATATAAAAGGAATGTATATAGAGATATAAAAGGAATGTATATGGAAAAGGGAAGTCACTTTTTCTTTATATAATCTTATATACCAATATTGAACTCCTGGGAAGCTTCAAAGAGAATATTTAAAAAATTAAAAAATAAAAACATACGTAAGAGTATATAAACATATAAATTAAATTATTTATGTGTTATTAAGAAAACAACACAATTTTACTTTTAAACAAATACACAACAAAGAAAGGATGCTACATGTGTGGTGTGAGTTTGGTATACGTGTATGTGCATTTGTTTATGTGTCTAATATGTGTATGTCTGGCCATGGTGTGTTAGAATGTATATGCACGTGTCCTATATATACCCATACCCATTCTGTAGCACACTTAATATCCTTAGCTGTTTGTCACTTTTGATAAAACATCACTGCTATATTTGCATGTCTGTGATGGGAAGAAAATACAATCACAGTCAGAGGAAGACTGGAACATTAGAGATAAAGATGAAATGTGAATAGTGCATCATTGCCTCTCTTACTGCCTGGTGAAATGACCTTTACCTGTGTCCTAATGTCCAGTCATGTTCTTAGCCATTTTTTCACCTGCATGAACTGTACACTTTTTATTCTGTCCTGCCCAGCCACCTCTCTCAAATGCCTAGTTTTGCCTAAAGGCAAGGTTGTACACCATATTAATAGAGGAGAATGAGCTAAGGTATAAAAATGGCATTTAATACTTACAAGCACACAACTAACAGAAAGCTAGGAAGTACTGAATAAGTGTGATATAACATAAGAACAAGAGTTAGGGTGAGGAAACATGCAAGTAAATACCAGTCATTAAAGATAAAAATAAATTGTGCTGATAGCAGGCAAAACATATTCCACACTACCTTCAAAAATAAACATGAATAAATAAGTTACATGATGATTTTGGAATTATGTAACTGACCTAGTAAAATAGCTGGCTTAAAGTATCAACAGATTGAACTTTACAATGAGCTAATTATTAGTGAGAGGAAATAACAGCTGTGCAGTAACAACTTCCATAAAATTTTTCCCCTCAGAAAGGATGGGGGAATTATGGTCTATCAAAAAACAATTTAAGTTAACACATATACCATTTTTAAAAGTCTTGACTACAGGTATTTTTAAGTGAACCGTAATTTTTTCCAACATTCTAAAGCATCTTAATTTTCACTTAAGCAAAAAAAAAGCTGATTAATGGTTGAAATTTTCCATATAAAATGGTCTTGACCCATCCTGGCTAACACGGTAAAACCCCGTCTCTACTGAAAATACAAAAAAAAAAAAAAAAAAAAAGCCAGGCGTGGTGGTGGGTGCCTGTAGTCCCAGCTACTTGGGAGGCTGAGGCAGGAGAATGGCGTGAACCCAGGAGGCGGAGCTTGCAGTGAGCTGAGATCACGCCACTGCACTCCAGCCTGGGCGATACAGCGAGATTCCGTCTCAAAAGAAAAAAAAAAAAGGTCTTGGCTTACTGGTGGTTACAGTAATAATTATGAAAACCAAAAAATTTTAACATCACAAAAAAGGTTTATATTGGTTAGGAAGGGTAGTTAACATCCAGAATCTAATTCTGATTTTTATGAAAGAGTCCACTAGAGCTAAGTTAGGTATAAACATAAATATATATTTATTTCTCCTTGATTAATGATTTAGGGCAGTGAACATCAAATCAAGATTATTAATGTCATAGACTTAAATTGTAAGGAATATTAATGTGTGTGAACAGGAGAAATAAACCATTTGGTGGAGAAAGAACCTTGAGGGCAGTTGAATCATCCCCCCTCCCAATCTTTTTAATGTGGAGGGAATACCTGCTATTAGTATTTCCAAGCTCTACTACTCTGAGTACAAATTAGGTCACATTTACAATACCTCACAGCTTGATACTTGGCATTAGACACTTTCACTGTTCACCCATGACTTTTCATCGCAGATAAATGAAGCCATGTGACCAGAATTGGCAGAGATTTCTGAATGGAAGTAATGTGTCATTCAGGGCCAAAGCCTTTGATTACCGGTGAGAGACCACCTAGCACTGCCGTTCTCTTCCAGGTGGACTGAGGAGACTGCAAACTTCAGATGGAGCACCTATAAAGTAGACGAAACTTCATTAGCCTGGATTACTGAGTTGCTGCAAAAAGAATGCTTTCCTTGGAAAGCTGCTTAGTGCCTCAGATAACTTTATTTATTTTTATTTTTTTATTTTTATTTATTATTATTATTATACTTTAAGTTTTAGGGCACATGTGCACAATGTGCAGGTTAGTTACATATGTACACATGTGCCATGCTGGTGTGCTGCACCCAGTAACTCATCATTTAGCATTAGGTATATCTCCTAATGCTATCCCTCCCCCCTCCCCCCACCCCACAACAGTCCCCAGAGTGTGATGTTCCCCTTCCTGTGTCCATGTGTTCTCATTGTTCAATTCCCATCTATGAGTGAGAACACACGGTGTTTGGTTTTTTTGTCCTTGCGATAGTTTACTGAAAATGATGATTTCCAAATTCATCCATGTCCCTACAAAGGACATGAACTCATCATTTTTTATGGCTGCATAGTATTCCATGGTGTATATGTGCCACATTTTCTTAATCCAGTCTATCATTGTTGGACATTTGGGTTGGTTCCAAGTCTTTGCTATTGTCAGTAATGCCGCAATAAACATACGTGTGCATATGTCTTTATAGCAGCATGATTTATAGTCCTTTGGGTATATACCCAGTAATGGGATGGCTGGGTCAAATGGTATTTCTAGTTCTAGATCCCTGAGGAATTGCCACACTGACTTCCACAATGGTTGAACTAGTTTACAGTCCCACCAACAGTGTAAAAATGTTCCTATTTCTCCACATCCTCTCCAGCACCTGTTGTTTCCTGACTTTTTAATGATTGCCATTCTAACTGGTGTGAGATGGTATCTCATTGTGGTTTTCATTTGCATTTCTCTGATGGCCAGTGATGTTGAGCATTTTTTCATGTGTCTTTTGGCTGCACAAATGTCTTCTTTTGAGAAGTGTCTGTTCATATCCTTTGCCCACTTTTTGATGGTGTTGTTTGTTTTTTTCTTGTAAATTTGTTTGAGTTCATTGTAGATTCTGGATATTAGCCCTTTGTCAGATGAGCAGGTTGGGAAAATTTTCTCCCATTTTGTAGGTTGCCTGTTCACTCTGATGGTAGTTTCTTTTGCTGTGCAGAAGCTCTTTAGTTTAATGAGATCCCATTTGTCAATTTTGGCTTTTGTTGCCATTGCTTTTGGTGTTTTAGACATGAAGTCCTTGCCCATGCCTATGTACCAGATACCTTTATAGAAACTAAAAATAAGCTTTTACTGTATAACTACCAATGATTTTGTTGTGGTTTACTACCTCAGTATTTCTTCTAGGTTTTCTCGACTAACAGATGATCATATCTCCCATCTTGACCAGAAAAAAATTCAAGCATTTTCCAGAATTTCAAAGCATATCTAGAGTATTATACTTCGTTTGAAACAGTTTTTATTTTTTCTAACCACATACGGTGAGATGGAAATCCTTGAGGGCAAATTCTGCAACTTATGCCCTTCTGCCAACTTTGAGAATGAGTTTTCTCAATGTATTCAACTCCATCTGTTGATCTGGGTTTGTTAAGCATCCCCGATACCTGTAACTAAGGCAGGAAGTTTGATCAGATGTCACTGCTTCTTCTGCCACACCAAAAATTGGGAAAGATATCTGTCAAGGTGAATGCCTTATATCTCAAGATTTTATAGCTTCAACGAGAAGACAAATGAAAGGAAGTGATTTTGGTCAGTTTACCCATACTTGTCTTTAAGGTAAGTATAAATTTTAGGTAATTTATCTAGGCAGAAATTGTTCCATAAGATGAGAATGCTCTCCTCACATCCTCCAATCATTAGTTGAGAAACGTACTATCACAAAGTGGCTTGTGGCCTGAAGTGCAGCAGCTACTAGTGGAAAGTTGTTGTAGAGTCTCCAGAATCTTACATGTCTGCAAAACGTTTTCACTCAACTCCTTGAGCTGCTGCTTGAGTGCTTCCTACAGCAATCTTCTGCACCAATCACACCTCTTGTGGTTCTCTTACTAATAATAATGTTCTTTTGGGAGCTTCTCAAATGACTAGCTTGAGGCCTTCATTTTATAGCTTGCCAGACTAAATTATCTACAATTTACTTGGTCTCCTGGAACCTGAGGTATAATTATCATACATTTTGATGACCAGAACTTTTAGAAATCTGGCTCCAGGTCAAAAGCCTGTGTGTGATCTTTCAGGTCTGACTACAGGTAATTAAAAAGACCTTATCTGGAAAGCCTCATGAGGGAGAGCTGCCGTCCTCACACGAGGCTTGGTGCGCAGCCAGTGCAATGCACTCTCTGGAAAGAATTGCAGTCAAAGACTCAAGCTACCTGCCCACCTCAAGCCAGACATACTTATACTATATATAGGCGTTTCTAACTCAAGAACCTTGTCTCTGAGGCTTTTGTTTTTTCCACATGGACACCTCCACCAAGGCATTTTTCAGTCAACTTTGCCTACACTTTCTTACTGAGGGCATTTGACTGAGATACTATGTGTCACACTAACTCAGTGTTTTTCTAGTCCTAAGTCTTCCCCTCTCAGGATCCTCAGCCACCCAGGTCCATGAAACTGCAAAAGAATTTTGTTCAGGGCTCCTCCACAGTGAGATATTTCTCACGCCTGAACTGCATGTCATCTGAGTGATCCGTGCCTGATATCATTCCTAAACAAAACATTTGGAATATGACACATATTTTTATTTGCCTCTTGCCTCCACCATCACAGTAAATGAATAAAAATTTGATTGTTACTTTTACTTTACTTCACTGCTCTAATTAACCACCTTGACATCTGGCAGATCAGCAAACTTTCTCAGATGTTTTCTTCTAACTTTTCTCTTTTAGTGATACAAAACAAATAGGCTGGTTGGGTTTGGAAAGAGGAGGACTGAATGCTCCACCATTTTCAATGTTTCTTTATCCTCTCCCTTACTGCTTCTGTAAGAAGAAGACAAAACAATGGCAACAACAAAATCTCGCATACAAATAGAAAGTGCCAGTAGTTACATTCCTCATGACCCAAACAGAAAATCTCTGCAGACTAACAGAGTGCAAATAACTATACTATAATACATACAAAGACTTCTACATGCCAATCAGAGCATCAATTTTAAAACTGGCATTTGCTGAGAATTCACTAGTGTTTGCTGTTCCTTTGTGCATCTCATCAGTTAACCACTTAAATTTGGGTGCGTGTTTTTCAGCGAAAGACTCTGTTTCTAAAATTACTAGGGCAGAATTGTTTATCATACCTAGCTAAAATCAGCTTTACTCTTTTGAAACTCTCTAAGTAGATGCATATATTAACAAATGCAGGTGAAACTGAATGATAGCTTACATAGATATAAATGATAGCTTAAAGAAACATAAAACCTGTGAAGAAAGTGTACTGCAACCACAAATGTATTGGGTAGGTTTATATTCAAAGATAAAGGAGGTTCTTGGAAGTAGCAGGGTGAGATCTGTATGCATGTCTTTGGGAATGTTTTGTTCAGTTCCCATGTTGCTAATGTACCAACATGGACTAAACATGACTTACATTCAAGTAATATTTTTAAAATGAGTGGATGAAAGAAGGAAATTTGTACATGTTGAAACTATGATAGCTTAATATAAATACTTCTCTTAGAATTGACTTTTTTCTTGACATAAAAATCATTCCCTATTGTTCCTCTGAAATGATTATTAGAAAGTATTAAAATGTAAAACACCATTTCTGTATCAAGAAATGTGGCTTTATTATGGGATCTTACATTAAAAGAAAGGTCATAAAACATTATTTGGTATGAAATAATATTTGCAGAATTGGTTCAAAAAGGGCAGTATGATAACATTAAAGATGTGTGGAAAATACATATTGATGGCTAGAATTATACTCCATTTATCTCAATATTTTTAAAGAAATAAGATGATTAATACCAGAATAAATACTAAAAGTTTTCTCATATAGACATATTTAAATAGACTATCTACTTTCAAATGTCAGTTGTGATCGGAACCAAATCCTAAATAAATGAACAAACCCTTACATTCTTGAGCATAACTTTCTCTAAAGATACATAACAACCGAAAATTCCTACTGAAGACTTACTCTAAAAACAACATGCTTAATATTAATGTAGACATTTTGGAGGATCAACATACAGACACAATACATATTGTATTGTGAAACACATACATCTTGGTTTATTATTATACTATTATTATTTTGGAGATGGAGTCTTGCTCTGTTGCCCAAGCTGGAGTGCAGTGGCATGATCTTGGCTCACTGCAACCCCCACATCCCGAGTTCAAATGCTTCTCCTGCACTCCTCAGCCTCCTGAGTAGCTGGGACTACAGATGTGTGCCATCATCACTTGAATGCCTGACCTCAGGTAGTTCACCTACCTCGGCATCTCAAAGTGCTGGGATTACAGTCATGAGACACCATGCCTGGCCTCACAGCATCTTGGTTTATTATTCTAAAAGAGAAATAAGAATATGGCTGAAACAAAAATGACTAGCAGAACATAACAGCATCACTAAAGTGCCTGGAAAGCAAAGATGAATAGGTCAAGTGAAAAATAAAAACAAAACAAAGGAAGAATAATTGTATTTTTGCAAGTACTGGAAAAAAACGAGAACACTGAAGAGAGAAATTATGCCAGCTAAATGAATTTATAAAGATAAAAATCACCTGATAAGGCTGATAGACCATGGACACACACACACACATACACACACGTCATATGAAAGCCACGTAACAATAAAAATACTTACCAGTTTATGAAATAACTTTAGTGCTGTGGCAAGTCTCTTTGAGAATGCTCAGTTGATTATTATTATTATTTTTTATTTATTTATTTTTTGAGACGGAGTCTCGCTCTGTCTCCCAGGCTGGAGTGCAATGGCGTGATCTCAGCTCACTGAAACCTCTGACTTTTGGATTCAAGCAATTATCCTGCCTCAGCCTCCCAAGCAGCTGGGACTACAGGCGCACACCACCACACCCAGATAATTTTTGTATTTTTAGTAGAGACAGGGTTTCACCACATTGGCCAGGCTGGTCTCAAACTCCTGACCTCGTTATCCACCCACCTTGGCCTCCCAAAGTGTTGGGATTACAGGCATGGGCCACTGAGCCCCCAGCCTCAGTTGATTATTAAAGAAATAAATCAATCTTTTAAAAATTCACTCACAGTTCACACAGAAAAAATTGCAAATTTTGTGGAATTATATTTTATAAGCAATATACTTTTAGCCAAAAATTATAAATTTGATAAGGAATCACTTGATTGGCACTATAATCTGAATACTTTGCCAGATAGACCATATTATTTTTTTCATCCAAGCATCTGATACTTCACTGTGATAAATTTGTTGTTTTAACTTTTTGTATGAAAATTGAAAAATGCCAATTTTGTAATTGGAAAGCAAGCCTAGAAGCTGAGAGGTAGCATTCTCTTTGTTTAGCTGAGTGCTTCAATGTAAACTTTTCTGGTATCACATAACTCCTATGTTCCATTTCATGTACTTTTAATTTTACCCCTCTCCAGAACATTAGGTCACATGTTCTGACCTGGGTAATGACTGCAGCGAAAAATATGCATGTGATCCAAATAACTATATGAAGGCACAATCCAGTAAGAACTCACCTCATAACGTAAGACACACTTACTGCTTCCCGCTCCCTGCTGATATTAAATGCTGGAATTCTGTGAAACCTACTGGTGTCACCTACATGCCATCAGAATGTGCAAGGAAAATAGTGTCCTATGGAGCAAACCACTGATCAATGGGAAATGAAACCTGGCAAATAAAAAAGTATTTTCCTCCTTCCTTGCAACAGACTGTCCTGAGAAGCATCCATTATATTGTCTAAAGGAAGATGATCCTGATATTTTAGCAATTAGTTGTATCGGGTTGGTGCAAAAGTAATTGCAGTGTTTGCCACTAAAATTGGAAAAACTGCAATTACTTTTGCGCCAACCTAATACTTGACAAACCAGCTTGCTAAAACTCCCTTGTTATTTTTTCCTGTTTTACTTCATTTCTTCCCCATTTTCTGTTCTCCAGGACACACAACTCTATGAGGTAGGAGGAAAGCCTCCTTGGC
Organism: Pongo pygmaeus; assembly: GCF_028885625.2. NCBI lineage: Eukaryota > Metazoa > Chordata > Mammalia > Primates > Hominidae > Pongo > Pongo pygmaeus. Next base: position 39,806,943 of record NC_072388.2, on the reverse strand, counting down.
CTCAGATGCTACTGACATAGAAAGTAAGGCCAAGGTAGTTGAAGCCAGGATTACTTTAGAAAGCAGCTGCTGTGGATAAGATCTGGAGCTAGATTATTATACATGGTGATATAATGGACATTGGCAAGGCATGGAGGAGAGTTGGGTGGAGATGAAGGAAGAAAAATTACCTATTGGATACAATGTAGACTATTCAGGTGACAGGTACACTGAAAGTTCAGACTTCACCATTATATAATTCATCCATGTCACAAAAAATGAAATTAATGTTCAAACAAAATTATTTATGAGTATGGCAATTAGGACCCTATCCCTGGTAACAAGTGACGTGGTGGTAATACTTTTCATGTAGCAACTTTAAAATTATCAAGGCTTTAAGTTGCAGTTGATTGAGACAGGATACAGATGCTAGGTATGGTATTAGAAAATGCTATGGGCATGGCAACTGGAAGGTATTGCAGCAATTAGATAAAAGTATGAATCTGGGCGGTTGATGTTATAAATATTGGAAACTTTGGGAAGATTAAATGGAGGGTCCAGGATAACCAACTTTCAATGCTAAGAAATTATAAAACTGGGGACTACAGTGGAATATATGAAAGGCAGAATGTTCGGAAAAATTATTTTGATGATCTCATTGTAAATCAGGAAGAGACTAAATGCGTATCTCTAAATCTGAAGAACATTTGGGTTTACAAGCCTGATATCTAGTACCCTGAAACCTATGGGAAGAAAGAAGAAAAAAAAAGAAATTATGATGTGAAGGGTCTTGAGGAAAATCATAAAACTGACCTTTTCTACACCAACCAATATATTAATCAGAAGCAGCATTGCTGTACATTAGATCCCCAGAACTTATTCACCTTAAAACTGAAAGTTTGTATCCTTTGATCGACATCTCTCCATTTAGCCCTTCCTTCAGCTCCTGATAACCACCATTCTACTCTCTGCTTCTATGAGTGCCACCATTTTAGATTTCACATGTAAGTAAGATTATGTAGTATTTGTATTTGTCTTTCTCTGTCTGGCTTATTTCACTTACCATAATGCCGTCCGGATTCATCCATGTTACTGCAAATGGCAGGATTTTCTTTATTTATGGCTGAATGAATACTATTCAAAAATGAAATATTAAAAAATAAACAGCATTGCCAAGAAGGAAAGAATTCAGAGATTAGTGCTACCAAGAAACTAAATAGATCTTGAATAATGAAGGTAGACTACCATCTAAATAACCGGGTGATAGACCTAATTACAGTTGCATTTTGAATCTTTATTGGAGTAGATAAAACACAAAACTTCTAGTTCTTCATATACGGTCATTGATGTGGCAACTAATTTCTTCTCAAACCCAATCAACGGAGAGGATCAAGTTTAATTTGCATCTACATATTAAGGACAGTGATGTATAATCAATATTATGTATGGATAATTTGCTTTTAAATTATCTAGTAAAGGACAGGGATTTTAATGAGTGCTAAGTGGAGTGAGAGTTGTATTGTTACTATTAAATAAAACATTTTTTGTCTTTTCTAATTTTCTCATGGTGTCACGAAGGCCCCCTTTTTTATTATTTCTTTGATGAAAAGCAGTTTATTAGATTTCCATAGAACTTTCATAGTTGTAGCCACATATAGGACCATTAGTAAAACTGAATTTTAATTTACATCAAGAAATACTAGGTTTAGTTTCCTTCCATAACTATTTCAACAGATTTTACCCCTTTCTAAAACTTTTTAAAGAATTAAACAAAGATCTTTATGTATATTACTAACTATATTATATATATTATATATATGTATATATAACTTTATGTATATCACAGTAGTAATCATCCATTTTTATAAACAGTTACAACTGTTGAAGGTATTGCCATGAATATGTTGATAGGATTTTAAAGTTTTCTTTACCAGTCACATTTAGCACACTAAAGAAGTATCCTATTAATTAGTTAAGCAATCTGTTTAATTATTTACTTACCTTTCCTTAATTGTATTTCTTATTTTTAAAGTTTAAGTGAATATAAATGTACACCTGAGGGAGAAATGAAAGGCAAAAAATATTTCAGCCTTAAAAATGTATTAACGGTAAGAAAAGCACAATGAATAAAAAAAAGAAATGTCAATTTAAAAATATCTGGGTTGAATTTTGGGCCCCAACATCTTTGAAACTTGGGGAAAATTATTTTACCTCCATGAAAGCTGGCTTTCTTATCTATAAAAAGAGATATACCCATATCATAAATTAGTTATGTGGCATAAACAAAAAGGCATGTAGAACATATAAAATTGAAAACTTCTCCAGCATCAGCTTTGAATTGTCTGTGATAATTGGTAGTTTTTAAAAAGATTTAGCTGACCATAGCTACTATGATTTCTGATTATGTTTCCATCCGAAACATCAGATGTCTGTTAACGCCTCTGTAGGGTGTAAACTATAGATGATAGGTTTATGTCATGATGGACTGTCAATGCAAGTAGTTGCCTATTCAATTACCAGTCTCTCTTACCCTACTAACAAGAACTCTAATTTTCCTTGGGTATCAACAGGCTAATTAAAATTATTTATCTTCTCACATTAACCTGGGGCCAGAGAATGCCAATTAAGATGCAGTTTTGGCCAATGTACTTTAAAAAGTTGCTGGATCAGACTTTCAGGAAACTTTTTATAAAAGGAAATACAACTTGTTTGCTCTCTTTCTGCTTTTTTTTCCCCTTTTTTCACTTCTCTCTCTCTCTCTGTCTCTCTTTCTCTCTCTTTTTTTTTTTTGAAATGAAAACTTGATACCTGGAAGTGTGGCTGCCGTCTTGTGACCATAGGGATGAAAGCCACCAGCTTAAGCTGATAGAGGAGGACAATGGAAGGGGCATAGGTTCCTGTTGACAAAGATAAATTTCCATGCCAGTGTGGATTCTTGTTGTGTAAGATACATACTCACTCTTTTTTTTTTTTTTTTTTTTAAGACAAAGTCTCACTCTTGTCCCCCAGGCTGGAGTGCAATGGCACAATCTCTGCTCACTGCAACCTCTGCCTCCTGGGTTCAAGCGATTCTCTTGCCTCAGCCTCCCGAGTAGCTGGGATTACAGGCACCCGCCACCACGCTGGGCTAATTTTTTTGTATTTTTAGTAGAGACGGCATTTCTCCATGTTGGCCAGGCTGGTCTTGAACTCCTGACCTTAGGTTATCTGCCTGCCTCGGCCTCCCAAAGTGCTAGGATTATAGGCATTTCTAAGCCACTGTTTGTAATGTCTTCTGTTATTTGTGACTGAACACACCCATATTGGTCAGGCTGGTCTCGAACTCCTCACCTCGTGACCCACCTGCCTCAGCCTCCAAAAGTGCTGGGATTACAGGTGTGAGCCACCATGCCCGGCTACACACCCAAACTAATAATAACATTCATGTAACATGTCATCTGACTAGGCAAATAAAAATGTACAGAGAATCATTCTTTAAAGCAATATATTACAAAACTGTTAAATGTTTATTTTAGAAAAAATAAATCTGACTTATGCATTACATATATAAATCTATTAAGAAAGTAATTTAGATAATTTGAAAACTTTCTATATATATAAATGCATAGAGATATAAAGAAAAATAGAAATCTACCTGAGACATAAAAGTCAGTATATCCATCTTGTTTCTTTTTTTATCTTAACCCATGTTGTTCTCTTTATTACAATCACTATTACTCATTTTCATGATCATCATTTTTATAAGTCATATTGTCTTTTGCTGCATATTGGTTAAATAACAAATTTCTAAGCTTAACATAAAAGGGAATTCCCACTGTAACTATACGACATATTTCCTCCCACTCATTGGTTTTAGTGCCCTATACTCAGGGGAATTGAGTCTCTTTCCAACAAAACTGTTCTATTGGAGGGTAAAAAACAGATTTCCTGTAACTCACAGTGATAGGCAAATAATCTAAGACTGGGAAGTTTCTGTTGTTTCAAATATCTGGACTTGTTAATTGTCCCAAAACTGACAAAATAATCCAACCTAGGCCAGTTGGAAACTGTCTTCAAGGGTGTTAATCCTGGAAATGGATGTTTTTCCTAAGTAATATTGCTAAAAATATTTCATCTCATGGCCATTTGTGAACATGGTTCCAATTCTATGGAGAAAACGGAATTTAAAATATGAGATTGTGAAACAGAAATATAGACAGAAAGCTAAAACCAAAAGGAGGACTTGATAGTGTTCATGTGTCTCTCTTTCATGGTGTCTGCCTTGACTGCCTATTTTGAAGAAGTCAACTCCAGAGTTACTTCAAGTTGGATTTTAGTGGTTATGACAAAACCACCTCCTTTTACTTTAATAGAAATTGTTTAACTTTTAGTTGTTTTTGGTCTTTTTGTTTTCTGAGACTGAAATTTCTGACTTTTAAGTGAAAAACACAAACTCTTCATAAGCATAAAAATAAAAATTGCTCTCTACACATAGGTAAGAGGCATTTTTAATCTAATCTTGAAGAAACAGCTTCCAGCAGGCCATTTAAGAAGCTCTCTACCGAGAATAATCTCAGCAAGTGTTTCTATTTTTTTTAATGATTCACTAAACCTTTAAGATCAAAGGGTGTTCTTTGACATGAGACCAGAGATTCTAAAATAGCCTCATTAATACTATTGTTTAAACCATTTTCATATCCATTATTACTATCATAAAATTAGAAATCACGAAGCATGATGATACATACTTGTAAAATTAGCTTAATCCACCCATCAAGCTTGCATCATTTGAAGAAGATAAAACTAAAGCATGAGCAATGTAAATTATTGTCACAGTGTCACAGCACTAGTAAGAAGGCAGCAGAGCACAAAATTGATCCCAGGACAGTCTAATGTCAAGACTAAGCATGTTCAGGTCACCTAAAATATGAGCAGTGGAGATGGAATGACAGTGATTTTCCATCTCTGCCATAGAATATTCACTTGCCAAGTTGACTATGTTTCATACACTTGTCTTTCAGTTTTCTTAGAATATAATCTCTTAACTATTTCTACCCCTCAGAGTTTGTTCATCTTGTCTATTTGTGGTTCATAAACTAGTTAATTTTGCTCTGTCAATTTCCCCATGAAATTATCAAAAAAAGTCCCTTTTCTCTGAAGTCATAAAAATCCCACTGGCTTTATGAAACTATAAAGCAGCATTTAAATTCAGGTTTGAAGTTGACCCACATTTGTTCTACTCTCACTATTTATTGATGTTTTTGGATAATTCAGCAAATTTGCTTTTAAATGAGAGCTTATTTTAAAAAGTAATTACCTGTCATATATATCTTATTGCACATTATTAATCAGAACAGGCAAACCTATCTTTTTTATTTTTCTGATAAATGCAATTTTGAGCAGTGATGTTCAGTCATAGTAAGTGCTGATTATATAATAGTCTCACTGAGGTGACTGTAGGAAAGACATTCTTTCTGTGATATTGTGATAGATGTTGACAGAAAAATGATCATGAGCTGATGCAATGCAAAGTTCATCACAGTGCCTTTTTGAGCTTGACAAGAAGAGGACATGCTTTATAGTAGAGGAGACAATAAAAATTGGGTATTGGTAATATGACATTGAAAGCTAAAATATGAATCAGTCTTTATTGTAACAAACAAAAAAATTATTAATTCTTTTCGGAAAGGAAAGTTAACCTAAGTCAGTCTACTTTAGCACTTTTGTTCAGGCGGATCATACACATGGAATGTATCTGACAGTTTTTAACTTTTAAAACACTGTATAAAAGTATAAATGTGAAATTGCCAAACTTGATTTACTTAGTTCTATTTTGGTAAAATAAATGTAGCAAATAAAAATGTTCGCTACGTCTTAAAAATTCATTAATATCTTTGACTATAGGAAAATCTATATGATCCTATGATCTCAAACTATACTTAATTCATTCAAATTGATATTTTAGTAAATTGACAAACTCGCATTGATTATTTAGTCCTACAAACATATTTCTTCCAAACATATTGAATTTTGTCTAGCTATTTTAGCTTCTCTCTGTTTAAATAACACTAAAAATGTTTTCTAGGAAAACTGCTATTATTTTAGTTATTTTGGTAAAGAGATTTTTGTAACACGATTTTGTTAGAATAATATATAGGCAGGTTCTCCATTTCCACATGTGGTTGGCATTACAGATAAACCAGGTTCTAATTAAAATATTGTCCCTGAAATTTTACCACTTTCCTTACCATTTAACTTAATTTTATTAACTAGATTAAATTTTCCAGAGTTTTTTTAATCCCCTTGCAGTTATAAAGATGCTAAAATCAGAAATTACTGGATTATAGAGAATGAATGGACTGAGCTATTACTGTGACTCTCCGGAAGGACATATAGAAGTGGCAGGGTCAAACAAGTTTCACTATTTCTTTTCATTAAAACCTATCATTATTCATTGAGTAATCCATAATACCATAATCTGTTCTAGACAGTTATTATTATAAATTTGTGAAGGTTATTTTATAATACATTATCAGCTTGCACTATATCTTCAGATGTGAAGGAAGTCATAATAAGGAAAAAAGGGATCAAAGTTTTCCTAATGTGTCAAAGACATTTTTATCTCAATATTAGGCCATCTTTTACAGAGAATGTCTTTTCAGTATTAACTTTAAGATATTTAATTTGGCTTTTATTCAGTTAAATCTCATATAATTTGCATGCAAATACTTTAACATTGTACTGTAAAAGAGTACAGAAGAATATATATATACTACATAATTGAATTAGAGATATTTTAATATCCATTTTTTCTTTTCAATAGGTCAAAACATAATCTTAGTTAGCCATCCGGTTGTGTTGTGCTGAAATATGCCTTTTGCTGAGAGACTTTCTTGTTGTTTCTAATATTAAGTAACATGCAGTGGTTAAAAAAAAAAGTAAATATAGCAACCAAAATTATTGGGAATTCATGATCCTGATTTTGAAATGCTTTCAAGAACACATGTAGAGTCAAAATTGAAAGAACTGAAGCTGTTTGCAACTCGAAGGAAAAGATCAAGTTGAAATACATAAATTGATATTACTTACATGCAGACTAAACTATTTCAGGTAGGCGTATCTTCTGTGTTGTCTGCCCAGACAAGTTACATTAGAGGTGCTTCAGGACCCTGACTACTTGGTCCTTTTAGGCCTAGTAGCTCTGAGTACATCTGTTCTATTCTTAAACACTCAGAAATCATTCTGCTACTCTGTGTCATGCAGGGCACAGAGAATCTCAGTAACACTATCTGGGGCACCACCTTTTAAACACATCAAGTAGCATTGTTTGTTTCTGGGAAATTGCTGCTTTTTTACTACTCTAGGCAGTGAAGTCACTCTTTTTTTACATTGGAAATTTGTACAGAGTATCTTTCTGCTTGAAAAAGGACTGGCAAATTTGAGAAAGTAATAGGTGAATATTGTTAAGAATTTAAAATATTCTCCTGCAATATGGTTATCCTCCTTAAGATACTAGTCCCCATTGCAGAGTGTACAATGTTTTTCATGTTCTGATTCCTACCTACCTACCCACTCTCTTCTCATGCCTAAGCTGAGCTCAGTTTTTTACTGAAAACTCTCCTTTTGTTACAGTAGATATACACTTGAGTTCATTGATTAGGCTACATAGATATTTCTACCTTCAAAAGTAGTAGCCATTGCAAGCCAATTAGGACATCCTTAAGGGCAGTAAGCTTGGCTTATTTCCAATGTCTACTAGACTTTTCAAATAAAGGGCACAAACCTTACTGAGTGCCCCTTGCTTGCTGTGGTGCTAATCTGCAATAGGAAAGAGCTGTTGCTCCACTCTCATGAACATTCAATGGTATGTTTTGAATAAATGAAAAAATGTGTACTCTATGTTGCCCAAATTCGCTATATAACTAAAGTGCCTTTTTTAAAAAAAATCTCTGATGCATTGGCCTGTCTGCAACTTTCATATCTGTTGACCATAATCTACTTCCTGGAGCTCTCTCTTCTCTTAGGTTCCCTAATGCTGTGTTCTCTTTTTTTCTGTGATTACTTCTGTATTTTTACTGATATCAACTACTCATTTTTATCTATACACAAATGCAGTCACTTTTGAGGAGTCTATCTTCAATGCACTTTCTCTAAAAACTGTCTCTAGAGGACTTTCTTCATTTATAAAACATCCATCATCAGCCTGAGTAGCTTCCTCATTTTTGTCCTTAGCATGACTTCTCCCTTGAATATTGGAACTGCTTTTTTAAATGCCTGCAAATTTTTTTTTTCACAGAGATTTCTAACTGGTACCTTAAAAATGAGACAAAATGAATTAACCCTTTTTCCTATGGGTGTGTTATTTTCCTATTCAGCCACATTGCATAATTTAACACCATACTTTGTCTCTTTTTATTTTTTCTCACACTCCAATATTCATAGATCATTTTATAATGCATTTTATAAACCCCATGAGATCTTTTATCCATTTAAATTTTCTTTTTATTTGATATCCTACTTTAGGTCATCGATTTCTTATGCTAATTTTTTATTCTAACTTCTCCCCATCTCTATTCTCTTCTATATCTCTCTAATTTGTCTACCATAGAATGATACATTACTTTCTCTAAAGTACATTATCCATAAAATCACCGTCTTTTTCAGAAAACATTTGATGATTTTTCATTACCTACTGAGTAGAGCTCAAATTGCTTCACTAGTGTACTCTGCTATCATCTGACACCAAAAGCCATTTCCTTTATTTATTTTTCAATTTTTTTCCCATTGCAAATATAAAGTAGTTCAACAAACACGGGCTTTTAATTCCTTTTGAAACAAGCAAAATATTTTTCCTAGAAACTTGAAAGTGAGAACTAAGCCAGAAATACGGACCTAGGAGTCATTAGAATGTAAATAAGAGTTTACATAATAAAATTTTATCAACAAAAAGTGGATGTAAGATAAGAACCCAAAGACAGACATTTGATTGGGCATGGGGGTATGGGGATGATAGCAGTGGTAATGCTGAGAGAGAGGGAAGAAGTATGAAACTCAGAAAATAGTGGCATCCCAGAGGCCAAGTGAAATGAGAATATCAATATATCAATATTTCAGAGAAGTTTCTTGATAAGAACCTAATAATACATTAGATTTGGAAATAGAGAAATATAGAAAAATTATGCCAAACAATTTTAGTGTACTTTAAAAAACATAAGCTCAGATTTTGTAGGATTGAGAGGGAGGTGATATATTGGATATGATATAGGAGCTTGTCTGCAAAAGGAGAGATGATATTACATCATAGGGTGGATCGTTAGTAGAAGACAGTCACTGGAATGTTGTAGAGGACATGCGATATTTGCACATATTCTACTGGGAAATAAGTGAGTAGAGAGGGAAAAGTTACACATACAAGAGAAAGCAGGGTGGGTGGCTAAGGGAGCAAGTACCTGTGACACAGGAGATTAGTATCAGAAACACAGGTGAGAGGATTAGCCTCAAACAGAAGACAGGATTCTTTGGTTTCCAGAGAAAGAAATAATGATAGACAGAGATGTAACTTTTTATGCAGAGTAAGAGTTTAAGGAAATCCATGCTTTATAGTCTATTTGTTTTCAGTGAAATCTGAAATATGGTCTTTCACTAGAGAGTTTAGAAAGAGCTGGTGAAAAAGTTTTACTGTTTCAATCTTGCCCAAAGCTACAGTACAGCCCTGTTCATCAAGTCGTGAGAGTAGTCCAGAACCTACTCCTCAAATCCTGAGAATAGTCAAACTAAAATATCATTATTTTTTGAAGGTTGAATAGAGAAATGAAGTATAAAAATGTTAAAATTCTAATCTGAATCAATACATAAACTATATTAATTTTATACAATTTAGTATTTAAAATAAAAGGGTAATAAATATAAAAAATACATAGTGCAAAAATTTAAAAAAAACACTATTACAGGAAGATGGAACCTTTGTGAACTTGGAAAGTCTCACATTATAAGTAGTGAAAACAGAGAGAAGTACAAGATTTTTAAAATGCATAATCATAGCAGATATGTCGATATGTATTTTTTAATAAAATAAAGGATTAGGAAGACAAAAATTAATGAGGATACAGACTATGTTAACAAGTTTTATCTAAAAGATGTATAAAGTACTCTGCTTCCAATAAATACAGAATAAAAATATATTGATTTTAAGTGTCCTTTTCAACATTTCCAAAATTTGACCATATTGTAGGTTGTAAAGGCAGTTTCATCACATTTACAAAAATTTATAACATCAATTCATATTTTTACTATAATATAAAAATATTTTAAAGGATTAAATCTTATGTATTTTTATACATAAATATATGTATTAACTCACGTGAGTTAAGACAAAATTATTGTAGAAATAATTTAATATTTATGACTAATGAAAAGGAATTTACCATTTGTCAAAATTCGGAAATAGAATAAAATATATATTTATGGCATTAATGACTTAGCAAAAAAAGTTTGAAAATGAGTGAATTCAATTTACTAGAACCATTTTAACAGAGTTAGTCTAAAGAAATTAAGAGAAAGAAAAAGTTTAATTCTTAATAAGAGAGAAACTAGAAATCATTGAGAGGACAATCAAAATCAAAAGCTGTTTTTTAAGACAAACAGAAAGACACCTAATAAAATTGAGTTGCTTTTAGTAAAATTGCTCACGATAAAATGAAAAAAAAATCATGAATAAATAATAATGAAAGAGAATATTAGACTTTTTAATCCTCCAAATGCAAGTCTTATTTAATATTGTAACTCAATCCCTGTAATTACCCATATTAAGAGACCATATGATCATCTCATTACATGCAGAAGAAATGTTAGCTAACATCTAACATCTATTTCTCATAAATTCTTAGCACTTTTTTAAAAATAAATTGACAGGAAGGGATCCAGTTTCAGCTTTCTACATATGGCTAGCCAGGTTTTCCCAGCACCATTTGTTAAATAGGGAATCCTTTCCCCGTTTCTTGTTTTTGTCAGGTTTGTCAAAGATCAGATAGTTGTAGATGTGTGGTATTACTTCTGAGGGCTCTGTTCTGTTCCATTGGTCTATATCTCTGTTTTGGTAGCAGTACCATGCTGTTTTGGTTACTGTAGCCTTGTAGTATAGCTTGAAGTCAGGTAGCATGATGCCTCCAGCTTTGTTCTTTATACAAAAATTAATTCAAGATGGATTAAAGACTTAAATGTTAGACCTAAAACCATAAAAATCCTAGAAGAAAACCTAGGCAATACCATTCAGGACATAGGCATGGACAAGGACTTCATGTCTAAAACACCAAAAGCAATGACAACAAAATCCAAAATGGACAAATGGGATCTAATTAAACTAAAGAGCTTCTGCACAGCAAAAGAAACTACCATCAGAGCAAACAGGCAACCTACAGAATGGGAGAAAATTTTTGCAATCTACTCATCTGACAAAGGGCTAATATCCAGAATCTACAAAGAACTCAGACAAATTTACAAGAAAAAAACAAACAACCCCATCAACAAGTGGGCAAAGGATATGAACAGACATTTCTCAAAAGAAGACATTTATGCAGCCAACAGACACATGAAAAAATGTTCATCATCACTGGCCATCAGAGAAATGCAAATCAAAACCTCAATGAGATATCATCTCACACCAGTTAGAATGGCGATCATTAAAAAGTCAGGAAACAACAGGTGCTGGAGAGGATGTGGAGAAATAGGAACACTTTTACACTGTTGGTGGGACTGTAAACTAGTTCAACCATTGTGGAAGTCAGTGTGGTGATTCCTCAGAGATCTAGAACTAGAAATACCATTTGACCCAGCAATCCCATTACTGGGTATATACCCAAAGGATTATAAATCATGCTGCTATAAAGACACATGCACATGTATGTTTATTGTGGCACTACTCACAATAGCAAAGACTTGGAGCCAACCCAAATGTCCATCAATGATGGACTGGATTAAGTAAATGTGGCACATATACACCATGGAATACTATGCAGCCATAAAAAATGATGAGTTCATGTCCTTTGTAGGGACACGGATGAAGCTGGAAACCATCATTCTCAGCAAGCTATTGCAAGGACAAAAAACCAGACACCGTATGTTGTCACTCATAGGTGGGAATTGAACATGAGAACAGATGGACACAGGAAGGGGAACATCAAACACCGGGGACTGTTGTGGGGTGGGGGAAGGGGGGAGGGATAGCATTAGGAGATATACCTAATGTAAATGACGAGTTAATGGGTGCAGCACACCAGCATGGCACATGTATACATATGTAACAAACCTGCACGTTGTGTACATGTACCCTAGAACTTAAAGTATAATAAAAAAAAATAAAAATAAAAAATGGCCAGATAAAATTGTATGTATTTATACAGCATAATGTTTTGAAGTATATATACATTGTGGAATAACTAAATCAGTTACCATGTGCATTATCTCACGTAGTGATCATTTTTGTGGTGAGAACACGTCACATTCACTCCCTAAGCATATTCTAAGAATTTAATATAGTATTAACTATAATCACCCTGTTGTATATAGATCTCCTTAACTTACTCTTTTGCTATTCAACAGAAATGTTGTCTTCTATGACCAACATCTGCCCCAATCTCCACCCCTCAATCACTCCAGCTGTGGTAATCACCATTCTACTCCATTCTACTCTCTACTTCTAGGAGGTCAACATTTTTAGATTTGGCCTGTGAGTGGGATTGTGTGATATTTGTCTTTCTGTGCCTGGCTTATTTCATTTAACATATATATATATATAAAATTTCCAAAGAATATTAAATTTTAAAACATGGTATGATTGATCATGGGTGGGTCTTAAGAAAAATCAATCATAAGAAAATATAATTTCTGAATAAATTAGCAATCATAGAATAAATTAAATTGTAAAATAAATTCAATTACTCCTGTCACCTGGTGTTACAGATGGGTTTACAAAACTGTTAAGGAAAAAATAACCTCTATGAAATGCCAACTTCTTCAGAGACTGGCATAAGAAGAAAGATTATCTAACACAATACTTAAGTTAGAATAAACTACAGTTCTGGAAGTCACAAAGTTGCCATGGGTCTCACTGGGCTAAACTCAAGGTGTTTCGGGGCTGCTCTCCTTTCTGGAGCCTCCAGGAGAGAATTTATCTCCTTGTCTTTTCTTGATTCTAGAAATCATTCACATTCCTTGGGTGGTAGCCCCATTCTTTTGTTTATAAAGCCAGCACATTTTCTTTCTGACTATTATCCCACAGTAACATTTCCTTCTGACAAGAGCTGGACAAAGTTGTTCCCTGTTAAGGATATATGTAATTTGATTGGGCCCACCTGGGTAATCCAGAATAACCTCCCAATTTCAAGGTCCTTAACCAAATCACATCTACAAAGTTCCCTTGGCATGAAAGCAACATATTAACAGGTTCTGATGATTAAGTCATGGATATCTTTGGTAGTGGGAGGGGAGCAGCAATAATTCTACCTACTATAATCTAATTTTTGAATGTTGGAATGCAAAAGTCCTTTAAAAACTTTATCAAGCCTTGTATATTGAAAGTAATGGCAAAAAAGTGAAAGTAATGGCAAAAAAGTAAAAGTAATGGCAAAAACCACAATTACTTTTGTGCCAACATAACTGTGTGTGTCTTCGTGTGTATTATAAACCTATTGGTTTTAACCTAGTAATGCAAAGATGATATGACATGAGAAAACCTGTCATTAAAATATGCCACACTAATAGACTGAATGAAAAAGATGAATAATACTCCCAGTTGGCACAGAAAAAAAATTCTTAAAAAAATCATTTTTTTAACAGAAAATTAATCTTAGCAAAACAAAAATAGAAGTAAATTTTCTTTATATCATATAGCATATCTATCAGAAATCTTGTTATAAATGTATTAGACATGTTGGGTACTCTGCCTTACATCCCTGTGGTTACAACCCTAATTTTTTCTAGGGATAGGAAAGACAGTTCTGCATTGGATTCGCCTCATTGCTCTCTGATAATGTCTTGCCTCAAGCACAATGCCTGATATCTCAATTTTCTGCCCATGCTTGCCCTGAAATTACAGATGCTTGTGTGAGTGTGTAAATCTCTTGCATAGGTCCAGATTAATGAAAGATATTACATCTCTGGGATAATCCTTGACCAATGGCAAATGAGAGTCAAATGATTATCACAGACATTCTGTAAACTTCTAGAGGTCCAAGCAATGGATCTAAGAGCAAACAGGCCAATTATTTACACTTTTATTGTAAGTATTTCAACTTTTGTTTCAAATTGAACTGTAGTACTTAACCAAGCAAGTAAGAGGTTGAGAGTGAGAAGAAAGGGACCTAACCTCCTCATTTCAAATGATATGGAAACTTTTGTAGAAAAAAAATGAATGAAAAAATAAAAAGTATTATTCAAGGATAATTTTATTACATAACAATATTTAAGCTAGTATATGAATGCTTCTGTCTATCTATCTATCTGTCTATACCTCAACCGATAAGTTATTTAAAAATACAATAATCATGTTCTTTTATAAAGCATTTTTTGTGCTACTAGTAGTCACAGATATTTGGGAGAAGCTAGACAGTAAGTCAAACTCAGAAATAATTTTTTTCCTCAGTGCTATAAATATTGGTTGACCTAGAATATATAAATCAACAAGATTCTCAGTAGATGTTTTGGTAAGCAGATAATTGATTAAGAGAGCAAAGAAAATGAATCATTAAGTTCTGGGGAATAACTGTAAACATTGTTGTAGAACTAAGATCAATAGACAGTTACATAGATTTTGTTAAATTTTGTTTAAAAAGTAAGTCCAAATGATTTTTAGTTATTGGGTGATTTCTTCTGTAGAGTTGAATTTTGATTTTGATAATTAATATAGAATGAAAGAAATATTATTACATTAATTTTTAATGCTTACAATTGCTATTCATAAAGCCAGTTAGAAAAGTTAACCAGATTTAATTTTGTAGAGTGTTGGATTTGTTAATTTAAGTCTAAAAGTAGCTCAAAGTAGTTGGAAAATAGAGATGAGAGAGAGACAGTGTGAGAAAGAGAATGAGAGAGAGATGATGGGAGAGGAGAGGAGAAAGAGAGAGAAAGTGTGAAAGAAGGATGGGGGAGAGAGAGAGAGAGAGAGGCAGGGGTGGAGAGAATGATCTGTGGTTACATTCCCAGGAAGTCAGAATAAGCAAATAAATTATTTTGAAACAAAGGAAAGACAAAAGAAAGGAGAAAAATGGGGAAAATAGAAAAAATGAGAAAAGAATCTTCAGGCATAGATTTCTGTTAATTAATTGTACTTTAAGGCTCAGTATACCACAGTGTGCTCACTACACTGGAAAAGGTTTTCTTCTCTATAATGCTTCCTTCACTAATTTCTCTCTTTCCATGCAGGAATTCAAGGAATGGTCCTTCAGTTGTGTACAGAGGAGGACAGGGGCTTTACTGATACATTCTTCAGTGAACCGAGAGATTTTCATACTACCTCAGGTGAACAAACCTTCAAAAATCTACATATATAATATTATTTTCTGTGTCCCCTTATTAAGAAGGCTAAGTGCTAAGTGACTTGTGAAAGATTACAGATCTCTGCCCATGAATAAAATGACAGGGAATGAAATTTAAATGACTGTTTAAGAAGCATAAGGCAATGAGGGTCTGCTCAAAGCTGAAACAGAGAACAAAGGCAAGCGAAATCTTGGGAGCAAATATTATTTTCGGAGTAAGATTGCTTTAAGGAGATGAATTAGAGAAAAGAAAACAAAAATATACCACAATCTATAATTTCTGTTTTTGGATACATAGGATTTTGGGTTTTCATATGATCGAAAATTTTAGACTCAATTAATGGATACTCTCATTAATTCTACAAATGTCTACTGAGTATCACACACTATTTAATGACATGAAAACTACAAAGATGGAGTAAACAGACAAGATCTGAGTGCTCATAGAGTTCAGTTTGGCAGCTTGCTTCATTCTTAATATGGAAAGGCCATCTAACATAGTAGTTACAATAAGACCCAGTTTTGAATAACAAATCTGGCAATTATTGGCTTTATGACCTTGAGCAAGTTATTCAACTTCTCTGAGCTTTGTCTTCTTATTTGTAAAACAGGAATAATAATATTTAACTCACAGGATTGTTGTATTAAAATTGAATGAAGAATATATAGCATTTCACACACTGCCTGGAGCTTAATATTCATTACATGTTATTTTATTATTATTAAAAATTTTATTATTATGATTTAGTGCATATTGTGTTAACTGATCCTTATTGAACAAGAAATATTTAACCATATTTCAAAGGTGGCTAATAGGACTTGCATTAGTTGGAATTATGCGAAGAGAAGGACGTAGAGGGATAAAGGATGGGTTTATATAAGCCTAGAAAAGTAAGCAAAACGTGTATCAATTGGGCTTTTGACGTTAAAGAAAAAGAGGTCATGACTTTTTTAAAAAAAGGTATGGTCAAGCATCACCTTTGTATGAGCGTAGAAGGAATGATCAGCCTAATATATCAATATTTTGCTCATTTTTAGCAAAATATTATATAAAGTAATCAAACACCAAAATTTTATATTTTGACTTATAAATTAACAAATTTAATTTGAACTACAATTTTGAGTTGTAAAAATAGAAAATAGCTTGTAGTTGACTACAAATTTAGATTTATCCATAATTTATTTATATCAGTAATAATAAAGTCACCGACTTGCTATTACTAGTGGTATTTTTTTAAATACCAGATCTATATCAAGACTTCATGTACTATCCAATGTTATTTGACTTAATAGAAAATATTAGCAAGTTCAAAAGTATTCTTACAGAAATTAAACTTTGAGTTTAAAATTGCATTTATTACTTTCCATCCATAAAACAATAATGATCTAAAAATCCTTGAATGCTTCTTCGAGAATCTTGTACTTTTAAACCATTAACTTGAGATATAAGACATAATTTTCTTCCTCCCTAGTGAGACTGGTTCCTCAGAGTAAGTATACAAGCCTGAAGCATTAAATCAGCTTTATCTACAGATAAATTACAGTAACCACCTCCTTATGAACTTTTATTTCATCCTTGCTTCCCAAAGACAACTGCATATTTTCAAAAATTTTTAGTTTTTTTTAAGTTTTGTTATCCGTACTTGTTTAACATGCATGTACAAATAACTTTAATAAATCAGTTTTCTAATGCCCACAGAAGTTTTAGTCATTTCTGGAAATTCCACTATATATGATTTAAATTAAATATTTTAAGATATTTTTCTCTTCAAATAAAAATCCAAGCCATATTCTAGAAAATTAGAGAAAAGTATGGAATAATTTTGATCTGCCCATTGCTGCTAAATATCTCAGAAGATTAAGCTGTGTGATGTCGCCTGTGTGAACCCCTGGGATAAGATGATAGAAGCAGCATTTATGGAATTGAATTATCATCATCAAACCAACTCTTTCACATTTAACTAATCCATTTGAAAACTGAGACAATATCATGCTATTTTAAATAGCCCTGGTGTTTGGAAAGAGAGAATAAACGTTACATAAATAATTGTTTATCTTCTCTTAGAAGACTTGCCCCAAACTTTTTCATTACAATGGCTGGCATTAAGGGAATAGCTTTGGTGCTTCCAAAATATAAAATCTCCCTGGAGAGATTAGAGAAGCTTACATGTGGTGATTAGTATCAATAACAGAAACAGAGTAGGTAACTAATTGTTGATTTGTCTAAGGAAAAACAAGAGTATCAGGTTTTTTATTGTAGCAGGAATTTCATAAAAGCCAATTAAGAGAACTTAAAATCTGATGTGTTTAGTAGTGATGATAGATTCTTGCATGAGGTGATCGAAAAAGAGGGAATAGATTAGAAAGTAAATGTAACTAAAAACATTTCTAGTGAGAAAAAGAACTATGTAGTCCAGAATTTCTGATAATTCCAACTCAACTAAAGTAGAATATGAGGGGGCTTCAAAAAGCTTGTGAAAAATTGAATTAAAAGATAAACATGAAAAATAGAAACTTTATTTCTAAATATAACCTCATTAAGTTGAAGACACTTTTATAAATGATGATGCCAGCTATTTAGTCTATTTCTAAAGAACTGAGAGTCCTGGGAATTTAACTCTGTCAGTGCAATCTTCTTACATTATTAACTAAAGAAAACTGGGTGACCTTAAAAAAAATTAAATTAGGCAACAAAAAGAAGCCAGAAGAAGCGAAGTTAGAACTTTAAGGTGGATGCCTAATAATTTTTCATTGAAACTCTGGCAAAATTTCATTGTAATGGTGGAGAAGGCCTCACTGGTGAAGTTTCCTGCGTGTTTTTCAGCTAAACGCTTGGATCACTTTCTCAAAACTCATTATAAGCAGATGTTATTGTTCTTCAGCCTTCCAGAAAGTCAACAAGCAAAATGCCTTGAACATCCCCAAAAAACTGTTGTCATGACCTTTGCACTTAACTGGTTCACTTTTGTTTTGATTGGACCACTTCCATCTCTTAGCATCCATTGCTTTGATTGTGCTTTGTCTTTAGGATTATACTGGTAAAGCCATGTATAACTGGTAAAGCCATGCTTCATCTCCTCTTGTAATACTTCAAGAAAACGTTTCAGGATGTTCAGCCCACTTGTTTAAAATTTTCATTGAAAGCTCTGCTCTCATCTATGGCCAATCTGGGTGCAATGGTTCTGGCATCCATTGAGTGGAATTTGCTCAACTTTAATTTTTCACTCAGAATTGTGTATGCTGAACCAATTGAAATGTCTATGGTGTTAGCTGTTTTAGCTGTTGATTCTCAGCCCCCTTCAGTTATGGCCAACCCTAACTCTTCCAGCCACACGTCACCATAAATTTGAGGTTTGTTCTTGCTTCTATTTTCTCAGAATTCATGTTGCTCTGATAGGGGTTCTTTCCAAACTAATGTCTTATCCTTAGTGCCTCAAACTAGATCCTTTTGGTTTATTTTTATGCAAAAATATTTTGAAATCCATCTATATATATTTTTCCTAATACACATTTTCCACGACTTTTCTGAAGACCGTTTTCATAGTAGTCTGACTCTTGCCAACTACTTTTAGTCAATTTTTAGAATACATTAATCATTGTTCTGCATTTTATATATATATATATACATATACATCATATGTATATATAATAAGGAATGTGAAGTGGGACAAAAAGCGATTGGAGAAGAGACGGGCATTTACAAATAATGTTATACGTAAGTGCTATGTTCTACTTGTAGCACAAATTCTAGTGGTGAACAAATTCTCTAAACTTTAATAGAGAAGATCCTTTTCTTTTCTTTAACATCTAGAAAATTTCCAACTCAAATAAATTAATTACCATTAAAGTTCTAGCCTTGAAAATCCCACACAAAAATACGCTTTTATCTTCTCGTGGTCAGGGAATTTTGTATTTTCACTATTCACATAACAATAATTCTATACATAATTGGTTTTTGTCACCTTTTTCTCCATTATCTAACCTAGGTCATTATCAAGATATGCCCCCCATTTCCAGAGTATACCAACTTACTATCAGGCTTTTCTCTACTAACCTCACATGTGCTGCCATCTTCCTCAACCTAACCAAAGCTGTTGTCAAATAAAAAATCGGCTACCATTACACTTTTCTTACCAGTATATTGGAAAATGTCTTATATGTTTTTATATCATTGTCAAGGAACTGCAGTCAAACCTATTCCCAAATCATGTAATGGAAAAATCTTATCTTTATTTATCTCTTAACTCTCTGAGTGAACAAATAGGAAAAATAACAGAAATATAACATTTATTTTCTTTTTGGGGGGTTAATATTCTGTTTGCCTGAAGTCAGAAGAAATCTTTGTGGGCATCCTAATGCAGAAATCATGGAAAACCTTCTCTTGGCTCTTCCGATTCACCATAAATTTTGGGGGGATTATAATGGGTTGAATTAAGAAACCTTTGTGGGCATCTTAGTGCAGAAATCCTGTAAAACCTTCTCTTAGCTCTCCTGATTCACAGTAAATTTGCTGGGGATTATAATGGGTTGAAATGTGTCTCTCCACCTCCGTTCCCCCAACCCCTGCCAAAAAAAACATGTTGAAGTCCTAACTCCCAATACCTCAGAATGTGACTTATTTTAAAATAGGGCCATTGCATATGCAATTTGTTAAGATGAGTTCATACTGGAATATGGTGGACCCTCCAATATGACTAGTTCCTTTTTAAGAAGAGGAGAGACATAGAGACACAGAAACTCAAGGGGAGAACATCATATGCAAATGGAGGCAGAGGAGATTGCAGGTGGGAATTATAAAAATAAGAAAATAGTTATTAATTTCTAGGTATATCAAATGTTTTAAATAAATATTCTTAGTAAGATCATGTGCTCTAAAAATAACATGACCACTGCAATTCCATTTATTTATAGTTATATGTAGTAAGCTAAATAATTTGGAAATAAAATTCTTATCATCATTTTGTAACAGGCTAAATCATTGAAATGGAAATCTTAGTATTTTGTAAATCTTTGTATTATTTTGTAGATCAGGTTCACTGGCATAAATAAAAAGTTTCTATTTCATGAGTCATTTTATTAAATACTTCAAGAGAGATGAAACAATATAAAATACAGTTTCATTTTTAAAAAGTGATGAATGCTAATGAATGTGTATCTGGTAAATTAGAGGTTATTAATTTAATGTTAACTTTTATAGAAGTTTCTCTAAAGCTAGTTTTCCTAGTAGGGTATGCTTAAATATGATTAAACAAAGTGTTTTTCTTCCACAGCATTATACACTTCATTATAAAGCTGCAATGCTGAATCTTAATATGGTCTTCAATAAAATCATGTTTTAGCTTAGTAAAATTGAGAATGTTGGAAAGTTTTCTGAAGTTAGAATAGTAAAATAATGATAAATTTATAATACAAAATCACTTGTCAACTTTTTGAATTTTAATACCTAATTCAAATTCTAGCACTTCAAAAATATTAATGAGAAAAACAAAACCAGAATACTTTATATCCAATTGTACTATTTATATTTTGTAGATTATGTATGTGCATCAATACTATTTCTATATTTATACGATTCATGCAGGGAAAACTAGCTGGCAGGGACACATTTGTTTTACTTTTTACAGTGTAGAATTGACATTGTAAAGCAGCTACACAAACTTGGACTACATTTCCCAGACGCCCTTGCATCTAGCTGGGCCATGTGGATAGTTCCCATGAATGGAATATGAACAAGTCATGTGTCATTCCTTTACCAAAGTAGTTAACAAGCTAGTGTGCTTTAGCAATTTTTGCTTTTCTCCCCTCTAGCTAACTGGGACTCTAAACATAGTGGAGAGAAGCCACAAGATGAAAAGAGCTTGGATTCCTTAATTACCATGTGATAAAAGCTACCTGCAGACTAAGAGCTGTGATGAATTGTTTGGTGAATGAAAAAAAAAGTTCTAAATTTTGAAGCCACTTACATTTGAGGTTAATTTAAACCAACTTTCATTATTCTAACTAAAACAATAATTAAAATAAAATGTCACACACTAAAATATATCAGTTGATTAGTTAATTGCATTAAGTAATAAATATTAAAATCCTAATTTTTTTCTGATTATCCAAAGAAGATATGTTAAATTTGTTAGATATGTAGTTAAAATGGTAATTCCCTGTAGAGAGTTAAATACTGATCTTCACTTTTATTTTGGTTGGGAAAATATAAAGAGAATTACATTTATTTTACTTTATTTTATTATTTTATTTTTCATTTTTTTGAGACAGAGCCTCACTCTGTCACCCAGGCTGGAGTGGAGTGGCACGATCTCGGCTCACTGCAACCTCCGCCTCCTGGGTTCAAGCAATTCTCCTGCCTCAGTCTTCTGATTACCTGGGATTACAGGCCCCTGCCACCACGCCTGGCTAATTTTTTGTATTTTTTATAGAGACAGAGTTTCGCCATGTTGGCCATGCTGGTTTCGAACTCCTGACCTCAGGTGATCCACCCACCTCGGCCTCCCAAAGTGCTGGGATTATAGGCGTGAGCCACTGTGCCCAGCACGTTTATTTTAGATGTCTTCCCAGAAGTATAGTCTAAGATATATATTCATAAAGATGAAATCATTTGAAAAAACAATAATTTATTCTAGTTATGTTAAGCAATATATGGATAACACATGACTATACAAAATTGTTTTGGGTCTAAGCACCACCAGTTAGTACATTTTTCTAATTCTTATATATTTGTATAAGACCTGACAATATCCTTTAGAAAAGCTCTAAAAGGCCTACTAATGTCAGCCACTCTGCTTTATGAAAATAGTCATTACCCTTCCCCTCATTTAGTTAGTGAGGGAAGTCAGACATTAATTGGATAAAAACAACAACAAAAAATACTGAAAGCAATATTCTATGAAGGATAATTATAGAGCATGATGGGATGGCATAACCAAAACAGCTAAGTGAAAGGAAGGACTATTAGAAGAAGTACCTTTAAATGTAGACCAGAAAAATAACTAGGCACGATAGGAAGAAGATGTGAGGCAGAGGGACAACACTGAATGTAGACATTTGTTATTGAGTTTAAGGCAATGAAAGAGAGTCCATATATCAGAAACAGACTGGAGAGGGGAAAATGACAGGAGGTGTACACAGAGGATATATTTATTATATCTTAATACGTATTTAGGATTTTGTTCTAAGTGAAATGAAAGGCTAAAATATTTGGGTCATGCTAATGATGAATCAGTGTATGTTTTAAGAAGAATATTCTGAGTAGCCTTTAAATAACAGATATGGGGGACAACAGTGCATGTGGACAATAACGCCATGGCTTGAGAGTTAGAGTGGAAGGCATGGAAACTAAAAGAAGCAGAATTAAAAGTGGAATCAAGTAGGGATGTATTTCAGAGGATGCAAGAACTCTCCATCAAAAGGTTAAAATAAAGTAGATGTAAAAATAACAATTCATGTTTTTATAATGTTTATTTTACTAAAGTATTAATATCTACACTACCTTTTTTTCTGTACAGCTATCATCTGAGACTAGTATTCCTGCTATCATTTTTTTACATATGAAGAAACTAAAAGTTAGTTATGTGATGTCTTCAAGAAAGTTTTTGTGAACATTCACTTTGGCCATATCTGTATTTTCATGCATTTATTCCTTTCTCCAAACACATCTGTGCACCACACCCGATACTGCACGCAGGATATAGAAAGCCAGGCAGATCACAAAGTACACAAAGCCAAAGAGATTACTACCTAGAAATGAG
Source organism: Pongo pygmaeus (assembly GCF_028885625.2). Taxonomy (NCBI): domain Eukaryota; kingdom Metazoa; phylum Chordata; class Mammalia; order Primates; family Hominidae; genus Pongo; species Pongo pygmaeus. Next base: position 39,783,698 of record NC_072388.2, on the reverse strand, counting down.
AGACAGATATCTAAACAAATACACATATTGAACTACTTCAGTATAAGCAAATAGAGAGCACAGTAGGGACCAAATTTTATGATGGAGAGTTAGATAATCTCATAGAAATGAATAATTTTGTTTTAATTTTCAAAGACATGATTTAATATATTGGTGTAGGATGGTCTCTAATGTACAGAATTAAATAGTCATGGATGAAGTAAGTGCTCTCATTTTGAATAAAGAAAAAATAAGCCCTTATCTATGAGAATGAGGTCTTATCATGGATCTTTGTTTGATCTTCCTCATAAAATGGAAGCCATAAGTAGTTGTTTTAAAGGTGAATTTTTATAATCACCGGGAGTCTACTTTCAGTGCTGATTTGATCACCAGTTTGGGCGTTAGCTACCACACTAGCAATAAAGGGAAGTAACAGGTGGTTCAGGACTCAAATGTATAAAAGTCCAACCCCATAAATGCTGATGTGTGTTGGGGGTGGGATGGGAGCATTTGTGCATTTTAATATGAACGTTTGTGTGTGTGCTTGTTATGTCTGCTTGTGTACCTTTTTATTGAAATATTGGCAGGAGTGTGTTATTGGCTAACCGCAAACTCTGTATTTAAGTGGGAAAAACACAGATATTGATATCAGTATCTAGATCCAAGTTTGCACTATCAAGAAGACTTTGTGCAAACTGCTTAAACCTTCTGAATCCTGGGTTTCCTCTTTTCATGACAATAGTGTCCAAAGCACTATGAAGTTAACTATCAAGTCAGATATAAAGCCCAATAGCTAAAGGTAACAGGCTTTTTATTGTTTTTCATATGTTACTCTGTTTTCTGTATTAGTTAAAATTATCTTTTTTGCTGATAGAAGCCCTTTGCAAATGAGTCATTTAGAAAATCTTTAGGAAACATTGAACAAGAAAAGACTCAACACCATAAAATCAATTTTAGCAAAATCAGTCTATAAGATATGAACTTTAAATTGAATATTGCTTTTAGACTATCTTGTATTAGTATGCATGCTGGATAATTAATTTTGCCTTTTTAAATCTTGGTTTTATCTTCAAAACTACAACAACATACATTTGTCCCCTGATATTGGTGGGAGATTTGTTCCAGTACCTATCTGCAGATATCAAAGTCTGTGTATTCTCAAGTCACTTATATGAAATTGAGCAGTATTTGAAGATAACTTACGCATATCCTCCTACATATTTTAAATCATCTCTAGATTACTTAGAATCCTAATACAATGTAAATGCTAGTGTATATAAATAGTTGTTACAGTGTATATTTTATTTGTATTATATTTTGTTCAATTGTTATTTATATTTTTTTCTGGAAAATTTTTGATCCATGATTTTTAGAATACATGGACATGGAACTCTGGGATAAGAAGGGGCTGACTGTGTATTGATTTCTTGCTATGTGCTAAGCATTACTCTAGGAATTTTACATTTATTAACCAATTTAAATCCTCAAATTTGTCCTGATAAGCAGGTCATTATTATCTGCATTTTATAAATGAAAAACTGAGTTCAGAGAGATTCAGAAACTCAATCATGGTTACAAAACCATTTTGTATTGGTTACAAAACCATATTATATGGTGAAGGCCTACAGAAAGGAAAACATTTAATTTAGGGAGAAATGTGAAATAAGCTGTTGTATTAGTTGGTTTTCATGCTGCTGATAAAGACACACCTGAAACTGGAAATGAAAAGAGGTTTAAGTGGACTTACAGTTCCACATGGCTGGGGAGGCCTCAGCATTATGGCAGGAGGTGAAAGGCACTTCTTACATGGCAGTGGCAAGAGAAAAATGAGGAAGAAGCAAAAGTGGAAACCCCTGATAAACCCATAGTATCTCGTGAGACTTATTCACTATCATAAGAATAGCATGGGAAAGACTGGCCCCCATGATTCAATTACCTCTCCTTGGGTCCCTCCCACAACACATGAGAATTCTGGGAGATAGAATTCAAGTTGAGATTTGGGTGGGGACACTGTCAAACCATATAAGCTGTAAATCACCCCAACCTCTTATAAAATGTAAAAGTTAATACTATTAACATAATTCATGAATACACTCTTTAAATTTATTTTTTAATTAAATGAAAATTTTTATGTTAGTGAGCAACTTCTATTCATTATTAACCCCAAGTTAATTTTACTTTATTTATATGTAAACATATAAAATCAATGTCAGAGCTTCCTATAAAAACAAAGGTAGATAAACATTGCATTGCATGGTTTACTGTTTTATTTATTTTAGAAAATATCTTTTAGGCAGCTTTAAAATTTGGTTTATTGTATTATGATTAAACGTTATTGCTCATATCTATGGAAAATAGAGTAGCAACTCCTGGACAGATAATTAAAGTTAAGATATTCTTTCTTGAGGGCGGCGCCCTAAATTATTATGATGATGATTTAATTGAGCATCAGATATACTCATGATGCTCATAAAGCATGAAGCAGGCATGCAGCTGTTTTTCCTCTGTAATGTTTTATCCTTTGCCCCACTGCTTTAATGACTAAAAACCTGATTTTTACTGTTTTTCTTGTGTACTCCAATTTACACCTGTGACCAATCTTTTTAATTATCAGGAACACTGCAGTTGACACAATTTGGTTCCATGTGACAATATCCATTATATTCTCTTGAAAAACTCCTGGCAAATGGCATTACCACAGATGCCAAATTACATGGATAGTTAAGGTTGTCTCTTTTTTGCTTTCAATTTTAGATGTTTATATGAGCCAAGAGAATCATTTTGAGAAACAATTACTGAGCTTTGATGTAATGAAAATCTTCAAGTTATTAAAATACTTTGTTCATTTTGTTCCAATTACCATAAAATAAAATACTTCTGTGTAATGGAATTTGTTTATTGTTATTCACTGAAATGGGAAATAGCCAGGCAGAGGAATCAATTTATGGGAGCATAGGTGAACACCTGAAGTTTAAGCATTGCCAAAAATAAAGTCTATTGCAAATAACTTCATGTTTTCTCCTCCAGCTATAGAAATGCTCCCGGATAACTGTTAGATGAATGGGACTACAAGTTGGTCAGTGTATAATGGATTAGAACTCTTTGTTTCATCTTCAGGAGACTACTTCACTACTTGTAGTGATTATGTTCGAATTCTCCTGTGCATAGAACTATCAATAGGCTTAACTCAAAGACTGTATGGGGAATGGCTTTAAGTAAAATTATAACTGAACCTGTAACAAAATAATTGTGTCTTATTTACAAGGCCAAGTGTGGTATGTGCAATATATTCATCATGCATTAAACATTAAATATTATTATCTTCAAATAAAACCTAAGCTGAAAAGTAATATGTATTACATATAACTTATCAAAGTGTAATCTGTATGAGCAATATAAAGCACAATACAAAGAAAATATAATAAGGATACTGATTATGTAATATATAGTCCAAACTGGGATACTTTGCACAGAAAACGGGGTCTATTAATTAGTTATTTATGCTGAGACAACACACATAACCAGGACTGTCCTGCACAAACTGGAGCATATGGTTCTCTATACAGAAATATACTTAAGATATAATTAACAAAAGCAAGAATGCTGTGAAATAATTATGCTAATGACAACGAATACTTTACTTTTGTATTTAAAAGTATAAATAACTTAAAATTATGTACTGAGATCCATGGAAGCTTAGTTTCTCCTTCTTGTTACTCCTTAACTATTCCCTTGTTAGCGTCTGCTTACAAGATTTATCTTACATATTTTCATGGCAGCAGAGGAGAGTGACTTGCTTCTTGGCTGCTCTGTGGGCTTCAGGTGGTTCACACCAGTGTGGCTTCTCTCATGTCATCCTTGCTTTCCTGTTCAGGCATTTGCTACACTTTCTGTGACCTGGCCACATGAGGCTTTGGGTATCTCATAGTATGTTTAAACCAAAGTTAAATTAATGTAAATCTTATATTTACATGTTTTCAAAACCCTCAGATGTTAAATACTGAAGTTTTGGTTTAATATCTTTATATAACTAGATCTTAGAAAAATTAAAATTCTATATTTCAGATCTTTTTTTCTGGTCCAGAGTTATGTTCTTTTGTGAAGTCATTAACAAATGTTCTTTAGCTTTTGGCAGAAACAATAATATTTCATTTGGCCAAGATATATTTGATGTAATCTCTAGTTATCTGAGAATTTCTTAAAACATCTGGGCACTTGGATGCTTAGCCAAGATAGGCAAAATGCCAGTAGGAAAAATATGATTGTATAGTGCAGTTAGTTTTGTGAAGATATTGCATAGGAGTTTAAGCACACATAACCAGGATGCTATGCTCAAATAAGAACATGCTCAATAGCTGAACAGTTTAATGAGTTTGTGCACCCTTTAAATGATATTTTGGCCCAAATGCTTAACTGAAGTAAATTGCAGGATTAAAATGAAACCATTGGAGTGAAAAAGCAACTCATTAACTGATGTTATACTATATCACTATATTTTTTAAATGAATGATTACTATTCTTTTAAACATAACTTAAACATAAATGATGCCTCATTAAATACTATAGGAGAAGTCATTTGTTAATAGTGGCCAGTTACATTGGGTTAATTAAAACTGTTGTCTGCTTACAGAAAAAGAATGTTTAAGAAAATTTATTTTTTAATGTGTCATACTGGACCACCATTGGTATTCTTAGATATCTGAGAAATTTTCTTATTTGTAGCATGACTAATAGCTTCATTCACTAAAAAGAGAACATAGAAGAGAAGTAGTTTTGAGAAAAAAGAAGTAGTGAGTGCCGCCAACTGAGAAGAGTATGCAATTTTACTCTACTTGCAAGCTAACAATTTAGCCTGCCCACACTATGTAGGCAGTGGAAAAAGACATGAGACTACTGAAGCAGAGACAAAAGGCATTAATAGCCACAGAGAAAGTAGTAACCAGTGTGTCAGAAAGTTTGTGCTTGTTCTCTGACCCCTAATTGCACTAGGCAATATGGAGGGACAGATTATGCCTGCACAGGAAGGGGTTTGTCTTACAGGAGAAGATCCCAGGGCCAAGGGCCCAGTACTTTCTGAGCTAGCAGCAAACTTGGTAGCAAGCAGCAAACAAGCCAGTCTTCCTCCGTCCAGGGAGCAAGACTTTACATGGTCATCATTCCCTTGTGGGCTTGAGCTACATAGTTGCCTATGTGGCTAATTACAGAAACTACTTAGAATTAAGAGAAGAATGTCTTGAGGGTGAGCACAGTAACCAAAATGTGCAAAAACACTCAGGGTCTATGGTGGACCTCCCTCCAAACAGTGGTAATCGGTTTAAATTTTTTGCTTAGGCACTTAAATTGAAACCTTCATCTAAAGCTTAGTTTATCACGCAATACCACCCTGGAGGAAGACTACAACATGGGTTTAAGAAACAAAGAAACATCATAACGAAAATAATTTAGACTCCAATTTACCCTCCTCAAATTGCCTCCTCCCTCAATAGAGTTCTTAATTCTTTCTTTGTTGGCTGTCTCCCTGTTACTGTTGACACAGGTCCTTATTTAGCTTTATGTTAGTCCAGGTCCTCAGAGAAGCAAAAGCCAAGAGAAAAGGAGAAATAAATTGGGAAGACTGGGATAGCCATCAGATCACTATGCAAATCTAACACAACATAAAGGGATAAGGCAAGAAGAGAGTTTTGATGGAAAAGTCCTAGACTGAGGCATGTCTGACAAGGCCTTAAGCATTCTTTAGCCTAAGGAGCCATATGTCACCCAGGAAATGGCCTGCTCAGTATCCTATGGAGCTTAGTAATTGGCTGGGAGCAGCACATAGAAGCGTGGTCTCTGCACAAACACAGCCATAATCTCAGAGCAGCCTCTCATGGCCTAGGCCAGTTATGCTCCTTGTAGTTGGAGGTCTGCAAGGTACAGCCTCATGGCTGCCACAGTCTCTTTCTGAATTACATATTAATTCAGTGCTGCTTCCACTGATGAATGAAAGATTCTCATATTTCTTAGAGGTTTTTCACTATTATTTGTACTTTCAATTAGCTCCAACATACATAGCTTTTGGAAAGCCATGCAGATGGAACCTTGAAGGCTGAATTTGTTGGAATATGTAATTAAGGCAGAAAAGTTCTCATAGCATTAAAAAATTATTAAAAAATAAAGTATGGTATGTTGAATGTATAAATGAATGAATAAAATCACACTGCCAGGGAAATGTGTTATTTTGGTACATTATGTGTCCTGTTGAAGGGGGAACATCCTGTTACAAGAAGGATGAGGGAAAGATAAGACAGGCAATGAAAATATGAACCGCAATATTGAAAATTTTAAAATACAACTTGTTTTATATATACAGTGGAATACTATTCATCCACAAAAATGAATAAAAGCATATCTTTTGCAGAAAGATGTGCAGAACTGGAGGCCACTATCCTAACTGAAATAACTCAGAAAGTTAAATATCCATATTCTCACTTAAAAGTTGAGAGCTAAATAATGTGTATACATAGAGTGTGAAATAATAGTCATTGGAAACTCAGAAGGGTGGGGAAGTGTGAGGAAAGTGCGGTTGAAAAATTACTTAATAGGTACAATGTACATTATTTGGGTGATGGTTACACTAAGAGCCCAGACATCACCACTATGCAATATATCCATGTAACAAAACTGTACTAAGTGCATTGTGTCTCTCAAGTTTATATAAATAAACTTTCAAGTACTTCAAAGGGCAAAACTGATCTACTTTTGAGCAAATTGACTGAAACTCAAAGTCTCAGTGTTGATGTTATTATTGTCTTGGATATAAGATTATAAAGGTTGAGTTTTTAAAAGGTATATGGATTTCATATATATCTCACAGCATAAGCAAATAAAGTGTTTGAAATAGTTTTGTGTCTATAAAACATTTTACAGAAATATACTATTAGCATGTTTATTGTAACAAAATTTACAACTGATATGAATTAAATATAGAGCAGATTTTGTATGTTTAGCTTTGTATACAATGTGCCTCTAATCGAGAGTTTCGATTACTTAGACATCAATATCTAATTGTTGACTAAATGACTGAAAAATTCATGCGATTTTAATTTTTCTCATAAATCAATAAACTCATGATTACATATGTCAAGGATAAAGTATAATACTGTGTGTAAACAAATTTTATGATTTAAACATAATTTATATTGGATTTATTTACAGATATATTTGGATTTATTTTTTTACATAGTAGAGTGACAGATTACTCACTAATCTGATCTTTAAATCATGTGTTTTGTGTTTTCATACTGGTGATATTTTCACATAATTGATTTGCCCATTTCAAGTAAGGATTTTAAGTAGGCTTTTGTATGAGCTATACTAATATAGTTGAAAAGTTTTATTTATGAATTAATAGATTGTAGTAATCGATATCATGTTATTGTAACTGAGAAAAAATTGGAGATTTTAGAACATGTTCTGTCTTTCCAAAATTGTTAAGATTGCCCAAGTCTCTCTGATCATTGAATGAAAACTTTTTACAGCTTTAGGGGAAGGGCAGATACATCCTAAAGAATGAAAGTTAGTTCAACTTCACAATGGCTGAAAGTATAATGGTGACTACCAGAGTCTGGGGAGGGGAGGGGAGCAGGGAAGGATTAAGAGAGATTGATGAATGGGTACAAAAATACAGTTAGTTCAGGGGTGTCCTATATTTTGTTTTTCCTGGGCCACATTGGAAGAAAAATTGTCTTGGGCTACACATAAAATACACTAACATTAACAATTGCTGATGACCTAAAAAAATCACACACACAAAAAAATCTCATAGTGTTTTAAAAAAGTTTATAAAGCTGTCCTGGGCCACATGCAGCCCATAGGCCTCATGTTGGACAAGTTTGAGTTAGATAAAAGAAATAGGTACTAGTGTTTGATAGCATAGTAGAGTGACTATAATTAGCAATAATTTTTGTATATTTTGAAATAGAAAATTTGGAACATTTCCAACACAAAGAAATTATAAATGTTTGAAGTATTGGATATCTGTTATCCTGATTTGATCATTACACATTGTATACATGTATCAAAACATCACCTGAGCCTCACAAATATGTACAATGATAACGTATCAATAAAAAATAAAATATTTCCTTATATTTATCTTCAAAGAAAAGCACAAGGCAGAGTATTGGCTTGAAACCAAACTCACATCAGTGAGATAGAAAATAGTTCTTCCTTGAAATCCGAAAGATCTTGGAGTGAAATATTAAGTTAGAATATGGGCATCTATAGTGGAGAGTTTATTAATGATAATGCAAATATAGATCTATGTGGAATCTAACTTAAAAACAGCTTTCATTCCCACCCTAAAAGACCAGTCAAACCCTTGCCTGTCATGGAGGAGGGAGCTGAAGAGTTTCAGAGATGAGACAATTGAAAGGACTTACTTTCTGCCCATTACCTGCCAGCTGACAACCTGGAGAGCTGGGAATAAAGGCCTTTATATTAGTTTTGGGAGTTTTAAAACAAAGGTGGTTTCTGCCCTGCCACCCAATAGGAACTCTGTGACCAGGATCACTGAAAAAGAGCACCGATGATAACAAGGAGTCTTAGCACTGGAATAAAACTCAGGAGAGGGCTTCAGGTAGCCCTTCTGCTGGAACCCCATTCCCCCGCCTATGCTCCACCTCCATCCCTATAGTCCACTGTGGTGTAGAGAACATCCGAAAATTCCAACACAGCCACCAAGTGTTGGGAAGCTAGTGGACTGAAAGCATTTTAGCATTAAGATGAGACAATTGCAGAGTAACTGGATCTTTCATCTAGAAGTCATGGTATTAAACATAGATATTGCCAACAGCAGATGCCTACATATCTCCTAGGCCAAACAAGGTGAACCACTTAAATGAAAATCATTGACTCTAAAGTGCTTTGTGTGAAAGTGAAGCTTCGCTTCAAAATACCATGATGATGTATAAACTATCCCATGCAGCCAGGTGCCACCACAGGAGAAGGCAAAGACTAGGGGCAGGAGGAAAAACATGGAAAGACTAAGTATTGACTTGGAAGACACTAACTAAATGTGAAAAATTAAGTTTATACTAGAAGTGATGATACTGCCATATGTGGACAAGTTCATGTTTGTTTAGACAATAAGATGTTGCTAGACTGAGTTCAGTTCAGAAAAATAAAGTTACCTATGTGCATATCTGTATTGTGATAGTATATTTAAACTTACCTCATATGATTCATTTTTCAGTTATTTGTTTTTATTTTTTAGTTTTGACTTTTGGAAAGTATTTCTTGTGTCTTCAATATCTAGTTGATTTCTTCACTCTTCCTAATGTGGTATTTAATAACCAGACTATATTTAATAAATATTAATGATATAATGGTTTGGACAGGTTAGAGAAAATCTCTTTGGCATGATAATCTTTTCTTTTTCACCTGCTTTTAATATGTCACAGTATCCTAGGGGTGTTGCTTTGCTAACCGGAAACCTCTGTGGCCTACGGCACCTTCTGCCTCAGTATTGCTCATTCCCAATGGGCTCGTGTTTCCCACTTGGCCCAGCAGGTTGAGCTTGACTGGTGCTATCAGCCCAGATCCCACACCTGCCATGGGCAAGCCAGGCACAGAGAACAGTGAGGGGTGTGTGTGTGAATGAGCCTGTGGTTCAGCCACTGGCCACAGCCAGGAATGCCAGCTGCTGCAGCAGGAAGGGAAGCTCCAGGAGCCAGCACAGGTACTGGCTCCATGTGAGGCTGCAGCTAGACCAGGTGTACCACACACAGCTTCCAATGTGGGCACCCGCGGATTGATGAAGGGAACACGGTGGTGCTCAGTAGCGTGGAGATGCCAGGAACCACAGATTCCCAAAGAGGGTATCATAGCGCTGGCTTGGAGAGCCCCTAGGTCTGGGATCCCCGAAGGACAACAGCTCTTCTCTCCCTCTTGTCACCAGCATCTTGGGGAGCCTGGGGCTGTTTAAGCCCTGCTTGTGTTACAGTTCTTTCAGCCCTGCCATTCGGTGGGTCCCAAGTTCTTGTCCAGCAGCAAGGAAGAACGAGGTACATGGAAAACTGGAGGGTGAGCAAGGTGGAGAGGAGCTTCATTGAGCAGCAGAATGGTTCTCAGGAGACCTGGAGTGGATAGCTCCTTTCTGCAGACAGGTTGTCCCGACAAGTGTCCAGCTCTCAGCAGAGAGACCCGCAGTGGAGAGGAAACCTTTTTTTGCAGGCAGGACGTGCTGACAAATTGAGGAGACCAGAAGTGGGTAGCTCCTTCCTACAGCTGGTGGTCCCCATGTCTGTGTGAGTCTGGCTGGGTTCTGGGTTATTGTGGGCTCAGAAGAGAGTAAGTGTGCGTTGATTGGTCCAAGGATGGCCATGGGTGGGCCCAGAAAAAGCACATAAGTTCTCTCTCTAGGTTGTGGACTTCATCTGGAGCCACAGCTTGGCCCCCAGACTTCCGTCTTTTCCTGGCTTAAAAATGGGGCTTTACTGAGGACCCACCCCTTTTCACCCAGGAACTTGTCTGCTTCCTGCCATCAGCATGCTGTCGACAGTGCCGATGCTGTTTGTGCCGAGGGTCATCTGCAGGCCTATGCCAGGCCACTCTCAGCCTCCCAGCCCCAGCCTCTCTCCCTGATTTTGTTGGTGTCCAAAGTCCAGAGGGGACAGAGGTGGCACGGGGCTAGGGTGTCAGCACCACCCTGAATGCGTGCACACCTGTCTGGGTTGTGACAGTGCCCAGGCTTGGCTTCAACTTTGCTCTAGAATCGGAGTGGGTGCCAGGAGCAGGGAGAGGCCAGGCAGTGGGAACAGGTACTTCTGAGTTCTACGGGGACAGGGAGATTCCTGGGCCCCTCAGAGCAGAAGGATGCTCAGGTCCGCAGCCGCAGCTGCAGCTGGCTGGCTGCAGCTGTGCCTGGGAGCGTGGGGGTCCTGCCCTGCCAACTCAGAATGGGATGAAGCTCCTGCATGTTCCTGGTTCCTGCTGGCTCTATGGAGTTTGTAGCCCTGGCTGTGCCTCCCCCGCTGCAGCTGGCATCCCCAAAGTGGCTGCTCCAGACAAGCCACCACTGCCATCAGTTATACAAAACATGAGCTATGACTTTCAGCGGTACTGCCTGGAATTGGCTGTTTCTTGTTAGATTTCATAAGTTTGGTTCTAGTTTGTGTGTATATATTAATTGGGCTGTGTGTGTGTCTGTGTGTGTGTGTGTGTGTGTATGCATGTGTGTATGGGAGAGGGCAGGTGATGGCAGGAGCTGTATCTACTACTCTAAGGGTATAGGTGTCAATCGCCAGCAAAAGATATTGAGGCACCACTATGATTTTTAAACAAGTTCTAATTTTATTTAATATTTACATGAATTGTCACTGTACTTTTGCACTAAAATCTACTTATTAGTCATTGAATTAGAGAAAATTGATGACTAAAACAATGGTAATAACTTTGGTATGTGGGAGTGAATGTGAACTTCCAGATTTTAATATGGGTTTGATAAATACTGTGAACTAATAAGGATGAAATTGAAAACATTTTAAGCAGTTTACAATTTTCTGGAATGATATTAAATTCTTATTAAAATCTTTAAGAGGAAAACTAATATGAATGGGACCTAGCAGGATATTGCTGAAATGATTATGTAATTTCTATGGAGATACCAGGAAAGCAGGTGTGTGCAAAATGAATTTCAATTTCTTACTTCAGATATTCAATTGCAAAAGATTTACTGTTTTACTAGAAAATGTGTTAAATAAGGTCACACAAGATAAGAGAGAATCTTTAGTTATATTTTGGCTTTGGACATCCACCCAAGTCAGGGGTCCAAGAGAGAAAGAAATGTTATTCCGCTGTTATGGACACCATAAAAAAAATGAAATACTACTTAGGGGTTACTGCACCACTAGAAGAGAAAAGTGCGTTGGACAACTGACTATGGCATGCTCTTAACACTCTAAAAAGAGAGGAGAAGATAAACAGAAGGCCTTGGAAACCTGACATTCTCAATGTTAAAAATGAAGCAGTAAGAATGCTTCAGGCTATTTGTGAATCATAGGATAGATCAGGTCTGAGGTCATACCACTTGCTGATGGTGGAAAAAAGGTATTTCTCTAACAATAATATTGATTATTCTAATACAAAAATGGTACTAGAAATGAAAAAAATAGCAGCATTTTCACTAAAGTGAGTCCTGAAGGAGTAATAGCTAAAAAGAATATTTCAGTTCAAGAACAGCTGTTATCCCAAACTTCTTCCAAATATTGGAATTACTTTAGAGAAGAGTAGAGAAAAAGAAGACAGTGGGCCAATAAATTAGAAGAGGAAGCCAGGAGTAATTGAGGTGAATACAGAAACACCATAAAACATCCTGATGACAAATATAGATAAACTCCTGACAAAATATGTCTTAGGCCAGACATCTTTTGGGAAAAAGAAATCAAGGGCAAGCCCTTAAAGTGTAGACATCAGTGGAAACCAGCAACCCAAAGATAAAATAAGTCTGCTCGGGAATCTCTAAAAGGTATAGGGAAGTCAGGAATTTTATATATATATATGTAAATGTCTATAAATTATAAATTTAATATATTGATATGCATAATATATTAATATATATTTATTATGTATAAAAATATATATTAATATATATTTATTATGTATAAAAATATTTATTATATATAAAAATATATATTATATATAAAAATATATAAAATATATATTATATATAAAAATATATAAAAATTATATATAAATATATAAATATGTATTTTTACTTATATATTATATACTATATATAATATATAATATACTATCTATCATATATAATATATAATATATAATATATTATATGTAATATATAATATATAATGTATACAATATATAATATATAATATACATTTAATATATTTTACATATTAAATAAACATATATTTAATATATATTTATATATTTAATATATTAAATGAATATATAGTTAACATATATAATATGTATTATATATTATACATAAATATATATTTAATATATATTACATATATTATATATTACATATAAATATATATTTAATATATACATATATAATATGTATTATATAATATGTGAATATATATTTAATGTATATATTATATAATATATATTATATATTATATAATATGTATTTAATATATATTATATATTCTATATAAGATATATTATATATTATCTAATATGTATTTAATATATATATTATATATTATATATTATATGTATTTAATATATGATATATTATATATAATATGTATTTCATATATATTATATGTTATATAATATATTTCATATATATTATATGTTATATATAATATATATTTCATATATATTATATATTTATATATAAAATGTATTTCATATATATTATATATTATATATAATATGTATTTAATATATATATTATATATTTATATATAATATATATTTAATATACATTGTATATTTATATATTATATATTGAATATATATTATATATTATATATAATATGTATTTAATATCTATGTTATATATAAATATATATTTATATGTAATATATTTATATATATAAATATATATATATTTATAGATAAATGTATTATTATATATTTATATATTATACATTTATCTATAAATATATATTTATATATTATATATTTATCTATAAATGTATATTTATATATTATATATTTATCTATAAATGTATATTTGTGTATTATATATTTATCGATAAATATATATTTGTGTATTATATATTTATCTATAAATATATATTTGTGTATTATATATTTATCTATAAATATATATTTGTGTATTATATATTTATCGATAAATATATATTTGTGTATTATATATTTATCGATAAATATATATTTGTGTATTATATATTTATCTATAAATATATATTTGTGTATTATATATTTATCGATAAATATATATTTGTGTATTATATATTTATCGATAAATATATATTTGTGTATTATATATTTATCGATAAATATATATTTGTGTATTATATATTTATCGATAAATATATATTTGTGTATTATATATTTATCGATAAATATATATTTGTGTATTATATATTTATCGATAAATATATATTTGTGTATTATATATTTATCTGTAAATGTATATTAATATATTATATATTTATATATAAATACATATTTATATATTATATATTTATATATTATATATTTACATCTAAATATATATTTATATACCATATATTTATATATTATATATTTACATATAAATATATATTTATATATCATATATTTATAGATAAGATAGATTTATATATTATATATTTATAGATAAGATAGATTTATATATTATATATTTATAGATAAATATATTCATATATTATATATTTATAGATAAATATATTCATATATTATATATTTATAGATAAATGTATATTTATATGTATTATATATTTATAGATAAATATATATATTATATTTATAGATAAATATATACTTAATATATATATTATCTATTTATATAATATATATTTAATACATATTATCTATTTACATATAATATATATTTAATACATATTATCTATTTATATATAAATATATATTTAATACAGATTATCGATTTATATATAAATATATATTCAATACATGTTATATATTCATATATAAATATATATTCAATACATGTTATATATTCATATATAAATGTATATTCAATACATATTATATTCATATAGAAATGTATATTCAATACATATCATATTCATATATAAATGTATATTCAATACACATTATATTCATATAGAAATGTATATTTAATATATATTATATATAGAAAGATATATTTAATATATTATATTTATATATAAATGTATATTTAATACATTATATTTATGTTTAAATATATATTATTAATTAATAATTATAATTAATTAATTATATAAGTAATAAGTATAATTAATTATGTAAATTATATAATTAATAAAATATTAACTAATTATATAATTTATTAATAATTTTAATTAATAAGATATAATATATGTTACATATATTATATATAAATCTATTATATATTACATATATATTATATAGAAATATATAAAAAATATATATAATATACATTATATAAATATATAAAATATATATATAATATATATTATATAAATATATAATATATCTGTAACACATAATATATAAATATATAATATATATGTAACACATAATATATAAATATATAATATATGTAATACATAATATATAAATATATAATATATATGTAATACATATTATGTAAATATATAATATATGTAATACATATTATATAGAAATATATAATATATATGTAATACATATTATATAGAAATATATAATATATATGTAATACATATTATATAGAAATATATAATATATATGTAATATATTATATAGAAATATATAATATATATGTAATATATTATATAGAAATATATAATATATATGTAATATATTATATATTGATATATTAATATATAATATATATTTATATATTACATATTTATACATTATATATTTAGAAATTTATATATAAATTCATATATATTTATATATTATATATTTATATATTATATTTATATATTTATACATTATATTTATATATTTATATATAAATTTATATATATTTATGTATGTAATTAGAATTTATATATGATATGTGAATTATATATGTTTTTATATAATATATATGTACCCAAGTACAAAACCTATTGAAATTAGTTCTAATTTTGAAATTAGTTCCAATATTAATTGTAAATTGAGGAATGGCTTAAATGATCCAAATGTCCTTATGGAAAGAAAACAGCAATGACCAAACCTTATAAGGATGAGCGACACATGGGATGATGGTTTATTCCATCATCCATGGTGGTTCATCTTTCATGATGCAGAATAAATGGAATTGATTTGGTGCTCAGTGATACTATTGTATAGTCAAGAATTAATGCTCTTTTGTTCCAAGAAATAGAAATATAATAGAAACATGGTATGACTATTTAAAAGTCCAGAAAATGATTTATTGGCTAAAAAGTCCAAATGCGAAAAGAGTACATGGAGAGCTGGTGTTGTGATAATGGATGCTATTTATGTTGAATCCTTTAAAAATCATAGCACTGATTATTACTGAGTTTTTCTTGTTTATCTTTAATTTATTCTCTTTCTCCACATAATAGAAAATCAATATCATGATGAGTTCAGAAATCTTACTGGATTGTTTATTGCTGCATCTTTTTTCTTCCTTTTTTAAACTTTTAAGTTCAGGGGTACAAGTGAAGGTTTGTTATATAATGCAGTTTAACAAGTGCAGTTTGTTAAACTTGTGTCATGCGGGTTTGTTGTACAGATTATTTCATCACCCAGATGTTAAGCCTAGTAGTACCCATTAGTTATTTTTCCTGATCCTTTCCCTCCTCCCACCCTCCTCCCTTCAAAAGGCCCCAGCATGTGTTGTTCCCTTCTTTGTGTCCATGTGTTTTCATCATTTAGCTCCCACATATGAGTGAGAACATGTGGTATTTGCTTTTCTATTCGTGTGTTAGTTTGTTAAGGGTAATGGCCTCCAGCTCCATAAAACCACCATGAGATACCATATCATGCCAGTTAAAATGATTATTACTAAAAAGTCAAAAAATAATAAATACTGTCAAGGTTGTGGAGAGAAAGTAATGCTTATGTTTTGTTGATGGGAGTGTAAATTATTTCAGCAATTGTGGAAGACAGTGTAGTAATTCCTCAAAGACCTAAAGACAGAAATATCACTGCGGCATCTTTAGCATCTGGAACAATGGGCATGTGATGTGCTCAATTAGTATTTCAACATTTAGTATATTGAATGAATGCATAGATGAATAAAATCACCTTGCCAGGGAAATATGATAGTTTGGTCTTTCATGGGTTCTGTTTAAAGAGAATGTTCTATTACAGGAAAGACAAGGAAAAAATATGAGGGGCAAAGGCAATGCCAACCAATGATATTTAAAAGTTTAAAGTAGTTCAAAGGGCAAAACTGATACACCTTTCAGCAAATTGAGTGAAACATTAAGTGCTTTGAATGTTGATGTCTTGGATATGAGATTATAAAGGTTTTTCTTTTTTAAGGTGTATGAGTTTCAGGATAGTAATAGAAAAAAGAATACTGAATATAAAATGTTTTTCATTAACTTTAGTAAGAACTTAGTTCCAACTGTTTCTTAATATCCTTCTTGTTAAACAAAAATTGCCCAGCAACAGATGCTAAACCATAAACCCATTCTTTCTGCCACTACCATCTCATTACTAATGCAACTTCAGTTTCCCTGTACTTTCTGAGCATTGGAACAGTGAACGATATTCAGAGCAAGGTGAACTTTGAGTTCCATCCCATGTCAATTCTTTCAGTTTCTTGCTTTTCTTATAATTGTCATCTCAGAACTGTTCTTTTTGGCAGCCTTTTAATAAAGGCTTGCGCTGACGGTTTTTGGTTGGGTTTTCTTCCCCTATAGAGAAGACATAATGAAGGTGACTGCTAATCAGGGTCAACTTTATATTTTCAAAGTGTGTCTTCAAAATTATACCCAACATACCTTAATAGAACATCCGGATATCTTTTCTACTTGGTGATTGCATACAGAAACCTGCCAAAAAATAGAGGTAGAAAATGTTCAAATACTTTAACCAGTGTTTTTATTCCTGAAACTGTCCCAAATGCCTGTTTTCAATTTAACTCATGTTCCTTTGATTCTGGGCACTCCTAGTACCTGAAAAGGGAAAAGAAATATTGAAAAATTTGTAGCCAAAAGGGGTTCTCACTCATCATATATTCAATATGACCTATGTGCAGGCTCCCAACTTTCTCTAGCTAATGTCTTGTGGATCGTCTTAGAAGAATAATTTTTAAGAATCTTTTCCGAGAATCCCTGACAGAGACATTGTTGTCATACTTTTTTGAGGGAAAATATTGAGAAAATTCAGATTCCTGTACTCTGAATTGCACAGCATAACCTTCAACTGCATGTTCAAGATTCTCTAGAACACTTCTATTGAATAAAATTTCTGCAATAATGTAAATGTCCCAGATCTGTGCTGTTCAATCTCATAGAAGCCATGTGTTACTAAAGATTTGAATTTTCATTTTTACCTTCTGTAATATTAAAAAAATTAAATAGACACACTTATAGTATGATCTGTTTATTATTAGCATCAAACAACATATTAAAAATGAAAAATCTCGGGCTCCAGCCAAGACCTACAGTATCAAAATCTACATTTTTAACAACATCTTCATGTGGCCCATATTCGCATTAATATTTGAGAAGCACTGGTCAGTACAATGGCTGTCAAACTTAACTTAGCCTGTGTCAGAATCACATGAAAGCTTGCTGAAACAGATATTGCTGGTCTCTACCCCAAGCTTTTTAATTCAGAAGTTATAGATTATAGCCCAAGTTTCTAGACAATGTTGATTCTGCTGTTCTGGAGACCACATTTTGTTAAACACTAGAGCACTGGTTTCTTTCAAATCAATAAAAGGATCAGTGCAGGGTTGTCTGGCTTGTGGCCATGTGAAGAGCTTACTAAAAATACAGACTCTTAGTTCTTAAACTTGTAGATTCAGTCTCGTTAGGTTTGTAATGAAACTCGGGAATCTGTATTTCTGATAAGACCTTCATGTTTTAATAATGTACAAGTAGATTTGGGGAGAATTGTCATAAGATTCTCTTTGAGGAATGGCATTTTACAGTGCTGCATTTTACAAGTGCTTACTGTCAAATGAAGTGTAAGAATCCCTCCATTACTAAAGAGTCAGTAATTTTATTTATGTACTATCCAGAGTGGTTATTTTATATCGATGATATTTTAAATTCTATGAATAATGACTACTTGAAATACTCAACAGTCTAAAACAGTTAAACATGAGTTATTGCTTAGAAAAACCAATTCTGTTGCATCACTAAGATAATTAAAGCATGTAGTATCACAAGTTGAGTATAGACCCTGAACTTATATTTCTTCTCTATTACTGTGATGGTTAATACTGAGCATCAACTTGATTGGATTGAAGGATGCAAAATATTGATCCTGGGTGTGTCTGTGAGGATATTGCCAAAGAAGATTAACATTTGAGTTAGTGGGCTGGGAGAGGCAGACTTAGCCTTAATCTGGGTGGGTACCATCTAATCAGCTGCCAGCTCAGCCAGGATATAAAGCAGACAAAAAAACATGAAAAGTTAGACTGGCTTAACCTCCCAGCCTACATCTTTCTCCGGTGCTGGATGCTTCCTGCCCTTGAACATCAGGCTTCAAGTTCTTCAGCTTTGGGACTTAGGCTGGCTTCCTTAATCCTCAGCTTGCAGACGGCCTACAGTGGGATCTTGTGATCATGTGGGTTTAACACTCCTTAATAAACTCCCTTTAATATATAAATCTATCCTATTAGTTCTGCCTCTCTAGAGAACCCTGACTAATACAATTACTAATTATGTGGATTTAGGAAAGGTAATTAATATTTTAGGACCTCAGACTTTTCATCTGTAAAAGGAGTAACATAACATACTTCTTTAGGTTACTGTGATTAAATGAGATAATACCTTTTAAAGGCTTTAAACTAGTTGCCATTATTATTATCATCATGATCATTATTACCACTGATTGGGCAAATTATGCAAATTTCAAGGAATTTAAAACATTATTTATGGTTGGTGTGTACAAAAGTTGGTTTTTGAAAAAACAGTTGACGAATCAAAATACACTTTATCTACTCAATCCAGCATTATCTGATCAAAACTGAGGCATAATTATAAATATTCAGTGCTCCTTATACAAAGAATAATTCTAGATGGATTAAAGACTTAAATGTAAAATCCCAAACCATAAAAACCCTAGAAGAAAACCTAGGCAATACCATTTAGGACAGAAACATAGGCAAATACTTCCTAAATAAAACACCACAAGCAATTGCAACAAAAGCCAAAATTGACAAATGGGATCTAATCAAACTGAAGAGCTTCTGCACAGCAAAAGAAAATATCATCATAGTGAACAGGCTACCTATGGAATGGGAGAAAATTTTTGCATGCCACCTATCTGACAAAGGTCTAATATCCAGAATCTACAAGGAACTTAAACAAATTTACAAGGAAAAGAAAAAAAAAACATCAAAAAGTGAGCGAGGATATGAATAGACACTTCTCAAAAGAATACATTTATGTGGGCAGAAACATATGAAAAAAAGCTCATCATCACTGGTCATTAGATAAATGCAATCAAAACCACAACGAGATACTATCTCACGCCAGTTAGAATGGCCATCATTAAAAAGTCAGGAAACAACAGATGCTGAAGAGGATGTGGAGAAATAGGAACACTTTTACACCATTGGTGAGAGTGTAAATAAGTTCAACCATTGTGGAAGACAGTGTGGTGATTCCTCAAGGATCTAGAACCAGAAATACCATTTGGCCCAGCAATCCCATTACTGGGTATATACCCAAAAGATTACAGATCATTCTGCTATAAAGACACATGTACACGTACATTTATTTAAGCACTATTTACAATAGCAAAGATTTGGAACCAACTCAGATGCCCATCAATTATAGACTGGATAAAGAAAATGTGGCACATATACATCATGGAATACTATGCAGCCATGAAAAAGAATGAGTTCATGTCCTTTGCAGGGACATGGAGGAAGCTGAAAGCCATCATTCTCAGCAAACTAACACAGGAACTGAAAACGAAACACCACATGTTCTCACTCATAAGTGGGAGTTGAACAATGAGAACACATGGACACAGGGAGGGGAACATCACACATTGGGGCATGTCAGGATATGTGGGGCAAGGCCTGTTCTCTTGCTCCCATTCACCCTTCGCAGTTCAGCATGTGGCCTTGTTGGATTGTTACTTCAAACTCCTAGCCTAGTAGAAAAGTTTTTTTTGTGCATGGATTTTAGTTTGGAGGAACTTAGAAACAATTGGCATATGTCAGAAGCAGCCTAAATAGGTGATCAGAGAAGTGTGTCTGCTTATGAGATGCCACACCCTATCCACAAATTATGTATCTAGGTTTACAGGGCAACACTATATACCACAATACAGAAGAATTCTCTTATCATGTGTGGAGTTGTATTTTTATTTTATTTTTTATGAATCTCTGTGATACAATTTGGCTGTGTCCCCACCCAAATCTCATCTTGAATTGTAGTTCCCATTATCCTCACGTCTCATGGGAGGGACCTGGTGGGAGGTAATTGAATCATGGGGTTGGTTTCCCTCATGCTGTTCTTGGGATAGTGAGTAAGTTCTCATGAGATCTGATGGTTTTATAAGGGGCTTTCCCCTTCACTCAGTTCTCATTCTTCTCTCTATTGCTGCCTTCTAAAAATGGACATTTTTGCTTCCCCTTCTGCCATAATTGTAAGTTTCCTGAGGCCTCCCCAACCCTAGTGAACTGTGAATTGATTAAACCTATTTTCTTTATAAATTAACCAGCCTTGGGTATGTCTTTAGAGCAGCATGAGAACAGACTGATACACTCTGTGAGCATTAGTTTTCTTCTCTAAAAATGAGAATAATGCCAATACCGACATCATAGGCTTGATCTAAGAAATAAAAAATTCAAACACTATAAATCTAGTACAACTGCCTGAAATATAACAATCAGTATTATTTATCTTATAATTTATTAGAGTACCATATTTATATTTATGCCTCTTAAGGTCTACCAGGTTTCACCAGTGGCTGACTAGTAAAGTTCCTTTCATTTCCCTCTTAACTTGGTAGCACTTTGGAAGGGGTTCTCCAGAGGCTCAGTTCCCTAAAAGCTCAAAAATTAATAGGCAATCAGGGTTTCCACCTAAACTTCCATTCTTGGTCACATGGATTTTTCACGTGAATCGGAAATGGCAACAGTGCTGTATTCCCTCATTCACTTAGATCTTTTACATACATGTGTGTATCTTTTACATACAACAGGGCTATATTCCCTCATTTACTTAGGTACGTTTATGTTACCTAAAGATAGTGAAAGAGGGTTGAAAGAGGTTGCATATTTCAGGTTGATGGACACATTGGAGTTTAGACAGGTACAAAAACCAGTGTTATTATGTGGAATAGGTTTTATCTTCCTAGTGACTGATATCTTCACTGTTCTTTTCTGTCCTTTCTCATTACCATGATCTGTTTCCTTTTGAATATGATAATAAGTTGCTTGGAGTTGCAGAGATGGGGGCAGACAATGAGATTCAGCCAGCATATGCTTAAGTAATAATAGATAGCCTTTGGGATGTCTCTAGGAGGAAAGGAAGTAGCTAATTCCTGGGCTTTAAGGCTTTAATTGTGGATTAATAATGGTTATTTTAGAGGTGAAAAATGGAAATAGACATGGAGTCGAGTGGCTGGCATTAAATGAGAACCCTTGCAGTAAAGAACAGATGTTTTTGAAAGGAGTTATATGGTACATTGTTTGGCATGTGATAAAAATCTTCTTTCACATATCTTTGCCGTATAGTAAATTCTACAATATCTGAAAGTACCTCACACTGAAAGTGAGGTAGTCTTACTACATTTAGGATTTTCCAGACAGCAGGAAGATATTATGCACTAAATAGCTGTCAAAGTTTGTTTCTTGATTTTGGTGGATTTCAGCAGAAATACTGCACTCTATGGGGTTTCTCTTAATAAACTCTAGGCAAATATGAAATACTACTTGTTCTACAAGGGAGGGAAGTGTAAATTTTTGTGTGTGTGGAATTATTGCCATGAAATATTGACCTATCATATTCTAAGACATTTATGCACACTAAATCTACAGTAATCATTAGAATAAACTAGGAATTTTTTTTGAAAAACTCCCAAAGGTCAGACCACACCCCAAAGGATTAAGTCAGATTTTTAAAATATAAACAGAGGCACTGGTACTTTTTAAAGCTTATGGGTAATTCCAATGTACAACCAAGTTTTAATATCACTACTAAGCATTTTATCGTTGTCCATGGTATCCAAATAAACTGTCAGTTTTCCTGTTTTGAACTATTTATAGGCAATGAAATAAACATGTCTCTTATTTGAACTTCATAGCCACAGCCATGTTAGGCAAACATTGTCCTTTATTTAGTTGCACCAGGAAACTGATTTGAGAAACTGTCATTATGAAGTAGCACATTTTATTTTTTGTGCTTTTTATGCTCACACTAAAATAACCCAGAATGAATTCTATAATGTATAGAATCACTGTGAGCTAAAGACTACTGATTCAAAGTATTAAGATATTTGTATGTTAATTTGCATTCTGATTCTTAATAAAACTCTTCTTATATAGTTAAATTCTGATCAATCCTATTTAATACTCCTTTACATTTTTAGGGGAGTCATTCTATTGTTTACAATTCACTTTAATAGAGAAATATAATCTACTTAATGCTTCCATAGCATTGATGATTGAAAATACAAGGAACATCAACATATCAAGTATTTATGATGCATCTGGAAGAAGCAGCCAGTATCTGAAAATTACTTCTCAATTGCTATTTCTGCACAACATAATGGGCTGGAATTTTAGTGAAATGGAGCTATTATTTTAGTTGCACTAAAGACAAGCCAGTATGTATGTGTGCTTGTGTGTGTGTGTGTGTGTGTGTGTGTGTCTGTTTATCAAAGTTTTGCAGCCTTGTAGTGAATTTTACTAAATTACAACTATGAGTTCTTTCCTTAATTACACACAAACCATCACTTATATTCCATCCCATCCACATCAGGCATTTTGGTTCTCAATCTTGGTGGTACACTGAAATCACCTGAAGAGCTTTAACAAATACTGATCCCTGGATCCCACTCCCAGAGATTCACATTTAATTGTTCTGTAGCTCAGTGTGGGCATTAGGATTTTTTAATGTTCCAAGGGGATTGTACTGGAGCACCAAAGTTGAGAACCAAAGAACTAGGCTAAAGAATACAGCATTAACTATTAAACTATCAAACAAATACAAGTTTCTGGTAAGTGCATTTTTAAATTTTCACATCTAAAGTATTGTTTTTAAACACACTCTTTATTATGAGTCCATATATATGGGGGATTTTTCTGAAAAAAATAAAAGGTCTAATTTTTTTTATTTTAGAAGATTAAATGAACTAGGTGCTCATTAAAAACAAGGTGGAAATGGTAGTAAAAATAATTCTTCTCTATACTGATAATATTCATGTAAATATTTATACATGTATATGTGTATACATATATATGTGTCTAGATACATATTTACACCCAGAAAATATATGAATATATATGGATACACACATACGTATTTATATATGTGTAAATATATGTGTATGTGTGTGTAGATGTTTGTTTGCCAACACACATGCAGTAGTCCCCTGATATGGTTCGGTTCTGTGTCCCCACCCAAATCTCACCTTGAATTGTACTCCCATAATTCCCATGTGTTGTAGGAGGGACCTGGTGGGAAACAATTTGAATCATGGGGGCAGTTTCCCCCACACTGCTCTCACGGTAGTGAATAAGTCTCACGAGATCTGATGGATTCATCAGAGGTTTCCGCTTTTGCATCTTCCTCATTTTTCTCTTGCCACTGCCGTGTAAGAAGTGCCTTTCACACTCTACCATGATTCTGAGGCCTTCCCAGCCATTTAGAACTGTAAGTCCAATGAAACCTCTTTTCATTCCCAGTTTCCAGTGTGTCTTTATCAGCAGTCTGAAAATGAACTAATACAGTAAATTGGTACCAGTAGAGTGGAGTGTTGCTGAAAAGATACCTGAAAATGTCGACTTGACTTTGGAACTGGGTAAAAGGCAGAGGTTGGAACAATTTGGAACCTCCTAGAGACTTGTTGAATTGTCTTGACAAAAAATGCTGATAGTCATATGAACAGTAAGTTCCAGGCTGAGTTGGTCTCAGAGTGGTAGATCTACCCACCACTTGCACTGTGTATCTGGAAAAGCCCCAGACACTCAATGGCAGCCCATGAAAGCAGCGGGAGGGAGGCTGTACCCTGCAAAGCCACAGTGGCGGAGCTGCCCAAGACAATGGGAACCCACCTCTTGCATCAGTGTGACCTGGTTGTGAGACTTCAGTCAAAGGAAATCATTTGGAGCTTTAAAGTTTGCCCTTATTTGTATTCATCACTTAGCAATATTTTTGTCAGCTGCATTTCCTACATTAATTTTCACTGCTGTCTAATTTTTTTTTGTTTAAGTAAACAACAGTTTATTTAACTCACCTGATCATGGACACTTGAATAGTTTCTAGTTTTTTCTTTTAAGACCTATGCTGCTAAGAATATTCTTGTACATAACTGTTAGTTTAGACATTGCAGAGATTTTATAGGGCATGTCTTTAAGTATAACCCAATGATATGTAGTTTTAGTGACAATGATACATCCTTTCCAACATGGAGCTTAATTTTATACTTTGAAAAGAGTAAGAGCCGCATTTTGTTCCAAATTCATACCAACATTAGTTATTCTCAGAATTCTAAATTTTTGTCAAATCTATGCATGTAGCCATAGTATGGAATTTTTTGGGAGGGTGGTTAAATTACTTTTCTTTACTACTAATGAGGCTGAAGATCTTTTGTGTGTGTGTGTTTGCTCTTTTTGTCTTAGAAAAATTTAATTTTTTTATGTAAAATTTCTTTCTTCATTTCTCTCTCTCTTTCTTTCTTTCCTTCTTTTTTCACATTTACTTGTTTATTATAAAGGATATTACAAAGAATGAAGAAAGATGTAGGGCAAAGTATGGGGGAAAAGGCATGAAGCTTGTATGCCCTCCCTGGGGCGCTGACCCTCCAGGAACCTTCACATGTGTACCTGTCTGGAAGCTCTCTTAATCCTGTCCTCTTGAGTTTTATAAAGGCTTCGTTATGTAGGCATGATTGATTAAACCATTGGCTATTGGTGATCAACTTGACCTTCAGCCCCTCTCCCCTCCCTGGAGGTTGCAATGTGGGGCTGAAAGTCCAGTCCTCTAATCCCACCTTAGTCTTTCCTGTGACCAGCACCACCCTGAACCTATCAGACAGAAGACACACAAAAGACAGCACTTTGGAAATCCCAAGGATTTTAGGAGTTATTAACCAGGAACCATAGATGAAAACTAATGAAAACATATATATATGTATCACCACAACAGGCCACCCCCTGGTTTTTGGCCATGGATCTTTTACATCTAAAGAATAGACAGAACCATTAATAATTAGCCCACTCCACCACATTGTAAGAATGTCTGCCAGGGTGAGGTTACTCATGCTTATAGGCTTCCTTTCAATCTTGTCAGATTCCAAAAGTAGGAGTGGTCTCGGCAAATGTATATCTTCACACTTTCAGGCATCTGGAATAATTAAGCTGAGAGACAGTATCATCTCTTGCTTTGAGAGTCTTTCGAGTTGTTAATATAATATTGAATTTTCCTCAATTAATACTCCATTTATTCATTTGTTTACTCTCAGCTACTGTTTGTCCTCTCTGTTAATATCAGGCTGATGTCCTCCAATTCAATTCTGACACTATCTACCTGCAGGTAGCATCAGATCCCACACGCTGAAGGCTCAGTTCTCAAGACCATCACACCAGCCCAGGTCTCCAGAACTTCTGAGCTATTGGCTTCAAGTTCACAACCCCCTCTTTGAGTTTGACTAATTTGCTGGAGCGGCTTACAGAACAGGGAAACACTTAGGTTTACGAGTTGATTATAAAAGATTATCACAGAAGATACAGATGAAGAAATGAAGATACACAGAAGATACAGATGAAGGGGAGCGAGCTTCAGTGCTCTCCCTTGTTGTGCCACCTTCCAGGAACCTCCACTTGTTCAGCTATCTGGAAGCTCCTCTTTCTGTCTTCTATTTTTCTATCAGATAATGTATTTTACCTGTAGATTTTCAGGAATTCTGTCAATAATCTGAATATCAACATTGCTAGTTATTTGTGTTGCAGCTTGCATTTTTGCTTCAGTGTATCCTTATCCACAGAAGTTCTTAATGAAATAAAATGTACTGTCTCCTACTACCCTCAGTACATTTTGAAAAGTATTAAATAAATCTTTCTCATGCTGAGATTACAAAGCTATTCTGCTATAGTTGTAAATATTCAAATTTTGTCTTCCAGGTTTAAGACGCTAAATCATTTATTTTGATTTGTAGCAAATGCGATGTTGCATAAGAATCAAAATTCATATAATGACTATATGAAAAACAAACTAATCCAGAAATATTTATTAAATAAACTCCTTTATTTACAATCATCTTCTGTTCCAGCTCTTTCACATCTGCTATTTTAAATAGAAGTAAGTTTATTTCTGCATAATCTTCGCCGTTCCGTTGGCCCATGTACCCATTCTTGTGCAAATACCACAGGATACTTAGTACTGTAGCTCTCCCTAAATTTTACTATCTCCTATGACAAATTTATGCACCTTGCTCTTTTTCAGGAGCGTCTTTGCTCTATCTGGCCCTTACCCCTTCTATGGCCATGTCTAGTCTTTTATTATTTAGGTCCTTAATTTCTCTCAATCATATATTTTAGTTTTCTATATAGAAATCTTTACCATTTGTTGTATTTATTATTAATTATCTGATTATGTGTGCTATTACAAATGGTTCCTATATTAAAGCATATTTTCTATTGCTGATGGTGTAGAAAAAATTTATTTCTGTTAGTTCACAAACATGCTATGCTTCCATTAAATTTGCTATTATTTTATTAACTGCAAAATGTTCTCTGAAACATTTTTAAAAAAATGTTCTACATTCACAATGACGTCTTCTCCAAATAGTTATTTCTTTAAAATAATTTTCTGTCCTTAGATGTTTTATCTCTTTGTTTTGCCTTAATTCACCAGCTAGGACCTTCAGTCCTGGTTTCATAGAACTATTTATTTCAGGTATCCTTGTCTTATTATGAATCTAACAGGAAAATTATTTAATAAATCATAGTCAACCACGTTACTGATGGTAAGTATATCATAGACATTATTTGTCGTATCAAGAAACTTCTTTTCTGCCTTCAGAGTTAGGTATTTTTACCAAAGGTACTTTTTTCTTCGTGTATTGAAATAATCATATATTTGTTTCCATTTCTGTACAATGTCAATCAATTCGTTTTTGGTGTTACATCACTGTAATATATCTGGAATAAACTCAAAATTGCTTGTGATACCTCGTTCCTAATTTAATGTCTTTTATGGTTGTAAGTAATTTGTAAAAATGTGTATTTTCAAATTGTTGTTTCTTGAAATATAGACATAAAATTGATATATGTTTACTTTGTATCCAGATTTAAGGATTTAAATTTTCTAGACCATATGGATAATTTGAAGCAGTTTATGCTAATGCTGCTGTAGTCTCAATTTGCTCCAAATAATGGCGTGCAGCCTTTTGAGGTCACTACCAAAAACATAGGAGTGTTCAACAGAGTTTTCATTCCTGGAGGCCTCATTGTTTCTAAAATATGACCCTATACTCTTGGGAGGCTGCATACTCGCTACTAATACTTTTACCTTCCTCTTCCTTATCAGCTAATACCCTCAGGCTCAATGCCACCCAAATGCTGGGCTCATCTTCACAGATTTATATTTTATGCCACAGTTGGCTCAGGAATTCTTCACTACTGTATTACCATTCTGATGTCTTAAGGCATTTGTTTGCATATATATATAAATAGCCTATCTCTATCATGAGTGATGGTCAAAATTATGTTCTTTATTGTACATTGATGTTGGATCTTGTAGTGTTTTACTTTCAATTATTGTATTTTTATATTTTCGTGTTCTATTCATTTTTCTAATCTTGATGCCAATATTTATGGTCTCCTGTTTTTGCATGTTTTTATTTCATTTTTTAATTGATACATAGTTATTACATATTCTGTATTTAAATATTTCAACATGTCTAATATCTAGGCGTGGTACTAGGTCTGCTTTTTTATGTTTATGCTCATTAATTAAAGTTTATTCATTGTATGTTTTTGGTAAGTTTTTATTTTGTTGATGTAATCTCTGGTGTATAGAGGTCCTAAATTGTGGATTATATATTCAAGAGAGAATGCTGCTTGCTTCTGTTGGAAAACAGTAGATATTCCTATCCTAGAAACAGTTATCGCTCATGGAGGACTCCTAGGTTAATGTTTCAAAGTGGGGGGATGTATTCTCCTTATTTTAGTGAGTCATTGTCAATCTCATTTTTTTCTTATTAATCATTACACTTTAATGGATTTATTTCCCATTTCTCCCTTGCCATACTTATTAGAGATCCCAATAATTAATGAAATGTATTCTTTATGGTAAAAATAAAATACAGTTTTATTTAGCATGATAATCCGTGTGCATACTAGCCAGAAGCAGAAACTGAAATTCTTAATCTTTCAAACAATTTATGTGTCTTTACATAATCTATAATTACTAAATACTGAATAAGGAAGAGTAGCTTAGTCAGTGGCCTTTTCCCTGTCAATATGGAATAATACTTTATTAATACTTTTTGGTCTACTATTCAGTTAAAGAAAAATATAATGTTAAAAATGTATGGCATAAGGAGTTAATGAAGTGTTCATATATTATTCCTGCTTTTAATATCTGACTCAAACATTGAACAAAAAACTGAAGAAAAATATTAATTAATACTGCTTTTATTAGGCTTATTGATGGCATGTTTGGTTACTTTCAGTTTATTTGAATATAAGTCGGAATCTTAATAGCATAAAACTTTGGTTTAAAGTTTCTGAGGGAAGATCAGTCACTAGAGCATTTGAAAAGCCCTGTCGGTAGCACGTATCAAATACATATTAAAATTTAACAAAAAAGGAAGCATTGTTTTCAGACTTGTGTTTTGGGGGGTTATTATAATTCTTTTACTAATATGTTAAGTGATATTGAATGAATTAGTTGTTGAAACATTAATCTCCAGGACAGAAAACGTTTGAAATACAATTTTTTTATTTTAAAATGCCTTTTAGAGTAGGAAGAATGGAAAACTGTTCATGTTGTTAGACCATCTAATTTAATCTGAGTTGTGATTGTTTGGGGAAGCTAATGTAATTGAAGTTGATGATGTCTAAAATTCTGTTGACTTAGCATACACAGTTACTTTCAGTCAGAAATTTTTCTTTTGTAATATCTTATGGGTACCAGTTACGTATTGCTTACATTTTGGACAACTCCAATAGTGTCAGTTACTTTTTGTTAGGAAATAACTTTGTCAAGAAGAGTTGTATGTTGTTTAAGAGGAGAAAATGGAGAAACAGCAATTGGAAATAATGATGAGGCTTTTAAAATTAAACTTTTAACAAAAATGGGAAAGGCACAAAAATGGACAAAAGGCCCAGGAATTATGTTATGCTGATGCCTGTGTGAATGGAGCTCTCACGGGGACCATGACAAAGTCAGCCACATCATGAACAGCTATATGAACAGTATAATTAAAATGCCAAGGGATTCCAGTGGAGGTGGAAATGGACTTTCCTTGTTGATTTGGAAGAGGTTACAGTTCAGCTGAGGCTTTAAATGAGTAAGATTTTTCTGAGTGGAAGGAAGGGTAAACATTTCCAGCAGAGGGAAACACAGTCAAGGCATAGGCTTATGCCTCAAATGCAATATGCATGTATGTGTGGAGTATGGGGAAATGCAACTAGAGACAGTAAGTAAACAGATAAAAGGTAGATTGAGGCTAACCAGGAGACATTTGAAGAAGTTCAAAATTTATTCTCAAGATTTTAATTTTAGATGTTATTCAGTTTGATGGCCAAAACTAACCTTTCCCTTCTCAAACTAAAACCTCCCTGGGAAGAGGGAGAGACTGCAATGGATGACACAAAGCAAGTAAACGTTGGATTGAGGTAGACATATAGTGAATATGGTGGAAATATTTAGTCTGTGCTGAGCTAAATATTTCTGAGAAGTATAGAATTGAGACATCTAGAGGCTGAACTGCCTGGTGATAAAATAGCAGCAAATTACAAAATGTAACTGAAGAAAGATAACTCTGATGCATAGGGAATGTCTTTGATGAACCTTTGGCATTGGAGTTCCTAGAGATAACTTGATTTTTATACTTCCCAAGATACCAATATTAGCTCCTTTTGGAATGTTGTGAGAATTCTCTAATATGCTTTAAACATTTTAAAAAAATGTTTAGGTTTTTAAAAAACATTTTAATCTGGTTAGATTTGGTTTTTATTCTTTGCAACTAAAATATTTCTGACTAGAATTATTAATAACAATTATTGAAAAACAAGCAAATAATATGATTCTTTTTGAGTTTTGAAAAGATACTCTTTTTATTTATTTTTTATTTTATTTTATTATTATTATACTTTAAGTTTTAGGGTACATGTGCACAATGTGCAGGTTAGTTACATATGTATACATGTGCTGAAAAGATACTCTTGAATTTACATGTTCACTTATTAAATTAAGTTTTAAGTACTATGCAATATACTTCCAACTCTTATGTACCTAACTTACATGTGCCAAAAAAAGTTATCCTCCTTTTTTGCTGTCAATTCTGCCAGAGACATCAAAGGTTACTTATATATTCATGCATTTGAGAATCAACTATCAAAGCTTATTTTTTTAGTGCCAGCCACTATTCTTCATGTTGAATTAAAAAAATGACATCAAGAAAGTAGGAAGTATAAAAAACAGACAAAAATCTCTGCTCTCAGAGAGCTCCCAGCTGAAAGACAAAGTGTTTGAGAAAGATTAAATTTAATTAACGATGTTTTTTCCAAAAAATTTTTTTCAACTGTAAAATTCAAATATAGGATTTATTATTCTTCATTAGAACTGGCATAAAATGGTTTTTGTGGTCTTCAAGTTTGGCTTTTTTATCATTAGGTAAATTACTATGTTTTTCTTTCTTTCACTTACTTCATCTAAAAATAAATAATTAGACAAAATAATTTCAAAGAATCTGCAACATTCTGTGGTAAATTATTCTTGACATGATTTAAAGAAAATATAGTTATGACTTGACATCATTGTGCAAATAAATACTGAAATTATTTTTGAAATTTCAATTTTATTTGGTCAAATAACCTTGACATTATAAAACTTGTCAGTCAGGGAATACAATATTTAGTCATTCCATGAAACAGTCAAGAGATCACTTTCAATCAAGTCCACAGCTTATGAAATGTTAATCATAATTAAATTTTAGGTATTTTAAGTCTCAAAAATTAGTAATCTCCAAGATATAAAACAGTAAAATTTAGCATAAAAAACAATTATCCCTTATTATTATGTAGGTTTAATTCCAGCTTTGAAAATTTCTTCTTCAGGATATTCATGGGGATGGTTATTATAATCAGTAACTGAGTTATTTTCTCTTATATATACCACAGATCTCTTTAAAATTATATGTATCAATTCAACAAGCTTGTAGTTTTATCTCAAGCATATGCTCTCTGTTTTTAGTGAAACATAATGCTACTTAAAAGCTACTTCTATCTGAATTTCTGTTCCTAGTTTTATTCTTCTGTTACTCAGAAATGTTGAGTATTTAACTCCAAGCACCTAGCTTATTTCACTTAAGCTCATTCTTACTTGACTTTAGAGATTTTCATACAGGTATTCTGTATTCAGCTACAAGACCAGTCCTTCAGTTCTTTGTGAATAATCTATTGCTTTCTATAAGCTCTTATTACATTTTACAGACATTTATTGATGTTTTACATTGTGAGTGTGAAATGCAACTGTTCTCTTAAAATAATTTGTCTTTCTCTGCACTCTGATATAATTAATGAAAGCTTACTTTTTGTGTTTACAAGATAGTTACATGAAAATGCTAAAATGTTACATGCATGTAATTACATTTTAACATATTTTTCCTTTAATAAGTGATAAACTTTAAAAATTATTCTAACAATTTTTGAGAAAGTAGAAAATGTATAGAATGTGACATTAGGTTATCTCTTTACTTAGGAATAAGATACTTTGATTATGATATTAAGCACCAATATTGTGATATGTTAAGCTGCTGATTTCCCTCACCAAATGTATTGTAATTTTGTTAGTAACATCAATTTATGTTCTTTAATAAAATGATACATTGTTCTATCTCTTCTTGGTCTTTAGTATGGGGCACTGAGTTAATCTCATCGGGAGTAGAGCTGCTTTGGGAAATATTGTTGCTACAGTTACCCTCAAATACCATAGGCTTCAAATTTTGCTAGTGTTACCTTGTGTGTATTTTGATGGTTGGTGTGCCAGAAGATTTATCTCAGTGTGCACCTACCCTTGGTTTTGAGTCTTTCCTTTACACTTCCACTTCAGGGAACATTTTTGCCTATTGTCTTAGCTCTTGTTTAGCTGCAAAGTCTTCATGAGTGGGCAAGTTCTCCTTGCTTTCTGATTCAGCCTCAGATTTAAGCAGATACTGTGACTCTGGATTGTCAGGGGTGAGATCTGCCCTCATAGAGCAGAGCCTAGAACGTCTAGACGGAGTGCCTCTCTGCCAGCATTTTGATTTCAGCCCATTCAAACTGATTTCAGACTTCTGGCCTGAAAAACCGGGAGAGAATGCATTGCTGCTCTTTTAGTTCAACATGTTGTGCTAATCGTTACAGCAGCCCAGGAATATAATATTCATGTATGCAAGCCATCTTGTCCTGCCTTTTCTTGGAAGCTCCTAGCTTTCCTTATATTTCAGATTAGCTGGTTTGTTCCAAGAAAACTTTATTAAAACAGGCAGTGGGCTGGCTTTGGGTAGTAGGCAATAGTTTGCTGAGCCCTGGTATACATCATTCCAGACCTATAATTATGTAAGTACATAATTATTTATGTACCTGTGAGCATGTTGCACAGAAACATATATGGAACATCTGTGCATTATTCTGATACTTGGTATGTTAGTTTAATAATACATTTTAGCAGCATAGATGAAATGCAGCAGCAGGATGAAAGAGATCTATGGTAAAGTGAGAAAGAAGACCTTGTCTCCCTTTTGGTTCTGTGCGTGTTAAATTGTTACCAGTCATTGTTAGCTGTACTTGAATGACTAAATTAATTTTTAGTGAAAATGCTCTTTTAGTCTGTACTCAGAAATCCCTTTCCCTTCAATTTATATAGAATTCTATGAATTTTGGGCAGAAAATAAAGTTACTGTAACATATTATTTCTCTCTGCTCAAATATATGATGCCTGACTTCCCTTCACCTTGTTATATATATATGTTTATATATATATGTATATATATGTTTATATTATATATATGTGTATATATATATGTGTATATATATATGTTTATATATATATAACATATGTATGAAAATTATACATAATTTCTTCCCACCTTTGGGAGCTTCTTGGCCTCAGATACCTATATAATTATAACAATCCTTTCCACTAGTTTAGCGGCAAATTAAATTATGAAACCTAGCATAAGCAGGACCTGAGTACCTTACACATAATAATGACTATTTAATTTAGTATGTTTATTTTGTGTTTTGCACCTTTATACAACCCTACTAGCTCAAATTATTTTCATTGGATTTATTGAGAAATTTACATATGTAAATTTCTTGTATGCCACTTTCTCAACTCTTTTTATTTGAAGGTTAGGTATTAGTCAGAAGTTTAAGAACCATGCCAAATATATGTGAAGAAATTTTGCTTCAGGAATATCTCGATGATCTCTATAATATCATTATTAGCTGTATTGTTGCTTTAATTTTGTTATTTTTTCCATGTTATATGATATTATCTTCAATTTTTGATAGATCTTTTTGGATTCATTTTTTATCATATATTGAGATTATCTAATTTTCTTTGCCAAAATAATAATGTAAATTTTATTTTTAAACTATAATTATAAAACATACTTCCAATAACAGTATAAACCTTTACAAGCATCACTACTAATTTTCAAATATGTTTATGAATTTGACTTGCATCTTTAAGTTGGTTGTTGACATATTTATTCACTGAGTGATGTTTGTGTAGGAATGTGCATTTCTTGTTCATATTTAGAATCAGAGATATTCTGGCATGATGGGTCTGATTAGGAAGATTGTTTTCTTCTCTATCTATAATTTGAAAACTTGCAATAATTTACGTAAGAAAATTATGTCTTCTAAGACAGTGAATTAATTTTTCTGACAATATTTGTGAAAATGTTTCCAGCTCAAGTTATACCCTGTTGGGAAAGTTTTCCTTAAAGCTTAGCATTTGTTAGTGCTCTTGATTTCCTGAAGCAGTTGCTTTATGTTACCTTCCTTCTAAAACCCATATTTATCATAAACATTCAAAGAGTGATTAACCAAGACCCAGTGAACACAACAGTAAATTCAAAATCTATTGCTCTTCCCATCCTACAGTAATGACACAGCCATTTATTGTTTAATAATTACCACCTCTATGGTATGTTTTACATATTTTTTTACAGTATTTCCATTTAGCCTAATGTTACAACTGCATAATTCTGAAAGTTATTCTTGTCAATAAAATATTCAACTAAAATTTTAGGTTCCAAGTTCCTGCATTATCTATCTGTTTATCTGACTACTAGTCATATTTCTATTTATCTAATCATCCAGCCATCTGATTTGCAATGCTTTATCTGGTCCCATAATTTTGAGAACAGGGGCTAGAGGCTGTTGCTTTGCATTATAATATCTAGCAGAATTTGCAGTACATATCAAGCCATAGTAAATGTTTGCTGTTGAGAATGAAAAGAATCTATGTTTATGGAAATATGTTTATTGAGACTGTACATCACTTAAATTATGTAAACTTCTTGAAAACCAAGCAGCAGAACATCTGTTCTAGTGTGGGGCTTATTTAGCATAGTTTTTTTATGTTTTCAGTTAAAAACTTTCTAAATCACAGGCAACTTCCTTGTGAGAGTGAAAGCTATTGTTATAAAAAACACTGTTTATTCATGTTCTTAGAACTCATGTTTAAGCAATATATAACAAGGCATATTTGGCAGCTGCAAAGAAACAAATTTAAATATCTCCCAATAATAATGCTTAGTAATATGCACAAAGGAGAAATACATTTCATCACGTGGTTATCCATGCTGAGTGATCAAACTGAACCAGCTGTGATAAAAAGGACTTATCATTTATAACTCAAGCTCAGCAGTCTCTCTCAAAAGTGTGTCTTCAATTAAAAAACTCTTCTAAGGCCAATGTAAAGGAAATTTTTTTCCATAGATTCTATAAATTGCTGGCATGATAACTAGTAATCAGTAGCATTTTAACGAAATATTAAAACAATGGTCTATAAATTATTTAAGGCCAAATTAAGTGACTATACATTTTGAGAACATGATTCTTGAGAGGCATCAAGTATACTAAGTTTATTAAAATAAAATGGCTCTTTAGGTTAGGATAGTATATTAGTCTGTTTTCACACTGCTGATAAAGACATACCTGAGACTCACAAGAAAAACAGGTTTAATTGGACTTACAGTTCCGCATGGCTGGGGAGGCCTCAGAATCATGACATGAGGCGAAAGGCATCTCTTACATGGTGCCAGAGAGAGAGAAATGAGGAAGAAGCAACAGCAGAATCCCCTGATAAACCCATCAGATCTCATGAGACTTATTCACTATCACTAGAATAGCACCGAAAAGACCAGCCCCCATGATTAAATTACCTCTCCCTGAGTCACTCCCACAACATGTGGGAATTCTGGGAGATAAAATTTAAGATCAGATTTGGGTGGGGACACAGACAAACCATGTCATCTAACCCCTGGCCCCTCCAAATTTCATGTCCTCATATTTCAAAACCAATCATGCCTTATCAACAGTCCCCCAAAGTCTTAACTCATTCCAGCATTAACCCAAAAGTCCACAGGCCAAAGTCTCATCTGAGACAAGTCAAGTCCCTTCCACCTATGAGCCTATAAAATCAAAAGCAAGCTAGTTACTTCCTAGATACAATGAGGATACAAGTATTAGGTAAATACAGCTGTTCCAAATGGGAGAAACTGGCCAAAATGAAGGGTTTACAGGACCCATGAAAGTCTGAAATCCAGCCAGGCAGTCAAATATGAAAATTCCAAAATGATCTCCTTTGACTCAAGGTCTAACATCCCAGTCATGCTGATGCAAGATGTGGGTTCCCATGGTCTTGGGCAGCTTCACCCCTATGGCTTTGCAGGGTACAGCAACCCTCCCAGCTGCTTTCGTAGGCTGGAATTGAGTGTCTGGAGCTTTTTCGGGTGTACAGTGTATGCTGCCTGTGGATCTACCATTCTGGGATCTGGAGGATGGTAGCTCTCTTCTCACAGCTCCACTAGGCAGTGCCCCAGTAGGGACTCTGTGTGGGGACTCCAACCCCACATTTTCCTCTCGCACTGCCCTAGCAGAGGTTCTCCATGATGGCCCCGCCCCTGCAGCAAACTTTTTCCTGGGCATCCAGGCATTTCCATACATCTTCTAAAATCTAGGCAGAGATTCCCAAACCTCAATTCTTGACTTCTGTGCACCCACAGGCTCGATACCATCTGGAAGCTGCCAAGGCTTGGGGCTTCCACCCTCTGAAGCCACAGCCCAAGCTGTACATTGGCCACTTTCAGCCATGGCTGGAGCGGCTGTAATGCAGGGCACTAAGTCCCTACACTGGACACAGCAGAGAGACTCCGGGCCCACTTTTTCAGGCCGGGCACGGTGGCTCATGCCTGTAATCCCAGCACTCTGGGAGGCCAAGGCAGGTGGATCAGGAAGTCAAGAGATTGAGACCATCTTAGCCAACATGGTGAAACTCTGTCTCCACTAAAAATATGAAAATTAGCTGGGTGTGGTGGTGCGTGCCTGTAGTCCCAGCTACTTGGGAGACTGAGGCAAGAGAATCGCTTGAACCCAGGAAGTGGAGGTTTTGGTGAGCCAAGATGGCATCACTGCACTCCAGCCTGGCAACAGAGCGAGACTCCATCTCGGAAAAAAAAAAAAAAAGAAGAAATCACTTTTTCCTCCTGGGCCTCTGGGCCTGTGATGGGAGGGGCTGCTGTGAAGGTCTCTGACATGGCCTAGAGACATTTTCCCCATGGTCTTGAGGATTAACATTAGGCTTCTTGCTGATTATGCAAATTTCTGCAGCTGGCTTGAATTTCTTCCTGGAAAATGGGTTTTTCTTTTCTATCACTTAGTCAGGCTGCAAATTTTCCAAACTTTTATCTCTGCTTCCATTATAAAACTGAACGCCTTTAACAGCACCCAAGTCACCTCTTGAATGCTTTGCTGCTTAGAAATTTCTTCTGCCAGTTACCCTAAATCATCTCTCTCAAGTTCAAAGTTCCACAAATAATCTAGGGCAGGAGTAAAATGCCACCAGTCTCTTTGCTAAAACATAAAAGTCACCTTTGCTTCAGTTCCCAACAGTTCCTCATCTCCATCTGAGACCACTTAAGCCTGGATTTTATTGTCCATATCACTGTCAGCATTTTGGTCAAAGCCATTCAACAAGTCTCTAGAAGGTTCCAAACTGTCCCACATTTTCCTGTTTTTTTTCTGAGCCCTTCAAAATTTTCCAATCTCTGCCTGTCACCCAGTTCCAAAGTTGCTTCCACATTTTTGGGTATCTTTTCAGCAATGCCGCACTCTACTGGTACCCATTTACTGTATTACTCCATTTTCACACTGCTGATAAACACATACCTGAGACTGGGAAGAAAAAGGGGTTTGATGGGACTTAACAGTTCCATATTCCTGGGGAGCCCTCAGAATCATGGTGGGAGGCCAAAGCCACTTCTTACATGGCGGTGGCAAGAGAAAAATAAGGAATATGCAAAAACGAAAACCCCTGATAAACCCATCAGATTCCGTGAGACTTATTCACTATCACGAGACTAGCACGGGAAATACCAAGATTCAACTACCTCCCCTGGGCCCCTCCTACAACATGTGAGAATTCTGGGAGATACAATTCAAGTTGAAATTTGGATGGGGACATAGCTAAACCATATCAAATAGTATCACTAAAAGTAAAATAATTGTTTTCTTGGTAGGCTGGTTTTATAAATGTTAATTTGGTTTTTGAGAAAAGCCAATTTTATTATTTAATAAATTACAATAATCAGTTACTTTAAAAAGAGATAAAATGTTATAATCATTGTAAATGGGAACATCATAGTAGTTCACAGCACAGACTCTGAAATCTCAGCTCCCCCACCAAAGATGTGTTTTTTTGTAGGCTACTTACTTAGCAACCCATGCCTTGGTTTTCCCACCTATAAAACAGGCATGATAACAGAAATAGTCTCATTAGGGTTGTTATGAGTATTAAGTGAATTAATATTTTTGAAGTGGTAGAAAATGTGTCTGGTACACAGAAAATTATATGTATTTTAAAATATTCATATATAGTCACCTTTCAACCTAAGTATACTGTAACAGTAATAAAAAGCAAGCATTTAAGCATATTTTCTATCATTAATAATATGATCTACATAATTTTTTCTTTTTTTAATTATTTAAGTTATAACATTGATTTGTAGCCAAAAAAGGGGATAGAAAATACAAAGCACTTTCAGGTAATATAAATCATCCATGATTCTCTGCTATAGATAATAACTACATAACATTTTTGTGTTAATTTCTATTTTTTCTATGCATATTTTATTACATATTTGATATAGTATGTTATGTACAACTTTGTGTACTTTCTTTTTTACTTAATTCTGAATCAAAGGCGTTTATCTTTAAATTTGTTTCATCTTGATAAATGAATGCATTCATTTCATTATAAGGATACATAATTTTTTACTTGACTATTCCTATTTTGAGAAAACATTTTTTTCAATTCTATAACATATAGATAATAAAAGCCAATGTCTTAATTCAGACATTAGATTATTTTATTAGAGTAGATTATGAGTGAAATGCAGAGTTACACAGTCTTTCAATGTCTTAGCCATAAGTGTACTTTTGGTAGGTTCCCTTTTACTGCTCATATGGTCTATACATGCCTGTATCAAAACATCTCATATACCATATACACCTAATATATACCCACAAAAATTAAAAATAAACATTAAAAAAAGTGGTGAAATACTGAGAATCATTGAATTTGAGAAGGAAGCTTCTAAACTGGGAAAGTGGTTCCTTAATTTTGCTTGGCTCTTGGGGAAATTGAAGTCCAAAAATAAACTCGTTTTCATTGATAATCTTTGTAGTAACTTGAAAACAAAAGATGCTATGTAAATGAACCCAAAAAGAAGACTTTGCCATAACCATCAGAAGTGAATATTTTGTAACTGACTATTCAACTTTGTTGAATTTGAAAGTAGTCTCTAAAAGAATTGGCAGCTACATTTGCAATGCCTTTCTTTTATTCAATAAAATGAAATATCTGATTGTGTTACCAAAATCAATTCCCCACTTTAAAGCTATACAAGATGCAGGAAAAATGTCAAGCAAATTAGTACCAGCATTAAGAAGATTTTTGCAATGGAAAAAATTGTAACAGAATACTGGAGTTATTTTTATAAGACTTGAATGTTAAGGGTGCATCATCCACTTGGACAGTGTGACTGTTGACAACAGTACTTACCCAACAGTGGAAGTGCTGGATGCCCCAAATGGGCCATTATTCCAAACCATTCAAGTCACATAATTTCTGGTTTGACATCTGTGCTGGGATCTCACAATGTATGCATTGCTTGTAAATGTACCACATTGAAGTTGAGAACTGATTGTGATCTTAACAAAGTCTATATAAGATAGTCTCCAATTCTTAAAATTTGTAGATATATCATCTCTGCCATGATCCAATCAAGTTCATTTTTATGGAATATTTCTTAGGATATATTCCATGTGATTCTTGGCTATTCATGGTATGAGATAAACTCCAGCTATACATAGCATTAAGGCAAGGTATAGGGCTGCTGGGTAGGGAAAGAACCGAACATCTTTTCAATGAGAAAAACAAATGTAATGCTTTTCTGTAACACTTGTGTAAATCAATTACAAGAAAAAATATATGTTAAAATCTGGTCAGCTTTAAATTTATGATTTCTGATAACATCATTTTACAAATTTATTTCTCATGAGTAAATTAAGTAAATTACTTTAAAGAGAAAAAGGATTACTTTTATTTAAGTGATGAGTTATTAAACGGGGGTTTCATGTTGAATAGCTATTGTGGTAAAGAGTCAAGGAGTATAAAATTAAAAATATATACACTTCCAATTCTATCAATTTTAAAAGTTATTAGGCTTAACTTGAGATTGCTATTTTTCTATAAATTTGTAAACATAATAAAATACATAACTTAAAAAGTTATTGCTTCAATGTATAAGCATATTTGGGTCCAGCTAATCTGAGCCACCACATATGACCCGTGCAATTCAAGTGGGTGAGATACCATGTATATATCCCAAGGCATAAAGCCTGACTCTGTAGAATATGCAATACATTTCCATCCTTGTATGTGGTAACCCTAAAGTTAATTTTAGCTATAAGTAATACTAAAAGATTCTTAAAAGCTTGGTAAAAATGTTCTTACTTGTCATTTAGGGAATTCTACTCTAGAAGCTATGAAGTCTCTACTGATATTATAATTTTATGCTCCTTGAATCATTTTAATCAACTCACATTAATGATTGCCACAGGAGTATGTTAAGCTTTGAATATACAAAGGTGAGATAGACACTACACCTTCATTGAAGAACATATTGTCTAAAAGATTAATTACTTTAATGAAGTGATTAATGCAATGATAACTTTATGAGCATAGGAGATGCACTGTTTGCCTGACACAGTGAATTTAGGGGTTTTGCAGGAGGCCTGAATTTCTGAGATAAATATTAAAGGATGATACAAGAAAGCAAAGGAAGGAAGGGCATTTAAAGAAGAAGAAAAAGCAAGACTGTGTGTAAAGTTATGGCACTACAATGCACTTGGTGGTGCTTGAATACAGATTGTGTGTTCAATTTAATTGTTAAAAAGGAGAAACGTGATAAAGGACATTGAAGAACAAAGCACAGAATTTGTGCTCCATCCTCTGTGATAAATAAGCATTGAGAAGTTTTAGTAGATGAGTGAGAGTTTCATTCTAGCCTGAAAAAGAAATTTATAAAGGGCAAGCCTGGAAAGAGAGAGCAGTGGGAAATTATGCAGTAATCCAGGTAGGAGATGATGAAGGCCAGACTGCTAATATGAGGAAAACTGAGTAGAAAGTTGGCTTAAAAATATTTGAGAGGTAGAATTGACAAGGATTTGTGTTTCATAGATTGCTAATGTTTTATAGGGTAGACACAACTCAACAAAACGTCAATGACAGGATTTAAAGAATGTGAAAATAAACTAGTCAGACGGTACGAACTGAAGTGTTTTTAAATAAGTGGGTCTCAAACTTGGATGCACAAAATAGTCACCCGGGGAAAATAAAAATATTGAGGTTTCATTCTCTCTCAAGGCCAATTATATAAGAATCCCTGGTGATAGGATTCCGGCATCTGTGTTTTCACAAAGCTTCCCTAGTGGTTCTAATGTGCACACAGCATTGAGCACCACTGCTGTCTAAATCTTTCTCCAGATGTGATTCTGACTTATAAAACAAGAGAAGAATAAATAGAAAATAAAAATAGCATTAAGAACAAACTGGTATCCTGTAGTTATTACAGGCAAAATATAAAGCTGTGGTCATACCTTATGTCATGATAACCCTCTGACGTGGATATTATTATCCACATTGTATAGTTAGAGGAACTAAAGTGTAGGGTGTATAAGTGAAATTCACAAAGTCATTGAGGGATTTGGTAACACAGGCTAGACTTAAACCAGAATCTGTCCAATTTTACATTCCATACACTAAAATTTTAAATTGCTTTTTCAATGTATCTAAAGCCATATAATTGCTATATGGTACAATTTATTTTAAATATTTTAAAAAGTATACATTCTTGGCTGGGCACAGTCGTTCATGTCTGTAATCCCAGACATGATTTGATTAATTAATTTTAATACAGTTTTAAAAAATATGTTTTCAATTCTATCAATTTTGAAAGTTATTAGGCTTAACTTAAGATTGTTATTTTTCTATAAATTTGTAAACATAATAAAGGTTACATAACTTAAAAAGTTATTGCTTCAATGTATAAGCATATTTGGGTCCAGCTGGAGCTGGGAGGCTAAGGCGGGTTGATCACCTGACTTCAGGAGTTTGAGACCAGCCTGGCAAAAACGGCGAAACCCTGCCTCTA
This sequence comes from Pongo pygmaeus, assembly GCF_028885625.2. Taxonomy (NCBI): domain Eukaryota; kingdom Metazoa; phylum Chordata; class Mammalia; order Primates; family Hominidae; genus Pongo; species Pongo pygmaeus. Next base: position 39,740,579 of record NC_072388.2, on the reverse strand, counting down.
CTAAAAACACAAAAATTAGCCCGGCATGGTGGCGCATGCCTGTAATCCTAGCTACTCTGGAGGCTGAGAGAGGAGAATCGTTTGAACCCAGGAGGCAGATGTTGCAGTGAGCTGAGATCGTGCCACTGCACTCCAGCCTGGGCAACAGAGCAAGACTCCATCTCAATAAATAAATAAATAGATAAATAAAAGTATTCATTGTTGAAGTGTTATTCCTTTCTCCTTGTAAAATTTTGGAAATTCTATGGTAATGTTTAATAACTTGTTCTAGGATATTTACAGTAAATAGAAAAGTAACTTTGGGGAAAACAAATGTTTAGCTGATAAGGGAGTTAGCAAAGGAAAATGCCAATTCATGGAATACCTTCAGACACTTTAAAAATACAGATAAGTTAAAAGAAGAACATAGAAACCGCCCTGTCCAAATCAACTAGAATTAACTCTGCCATTGGCTTGGCACATTTTATACCATATTTCCAAAAGAAGTGTGAAAGCTTTGTGAAATAAATATTTTTTTGTTTTGTTCACCAAATTTGTTATAGTCAAGGAACAAAAACTGATGTATGAAATATCTTGAACTGAACATTCTGTATCAAATTCCCCTAAGCAGAGTGCATAGTAACAAAACTCAGTTTTATAACTCCCCCAATTTCAAGGAAATTCTTTTGTAGTGTCTAGTTGAATAAATCCTTGCCATTTGTTGACTTCTCTGCTTCAGAAATATTGATTATATGTTAAATTTCCTTTGTCTTCCATATGTATTCGTTTATTTATAACTGATTAATTAATTTGTCATTTTTCATCTCTATTCACTGTGACTTTCAAAGCCCTATTTGGAATAATTCTGTTTTCAGTACTGTTGCAATTATCTGTACTGTTAATTTGAATTTACTTTTTAAGTATTTGATGATATTGTCTTCATTCTTAATATGTCTTCTTAAGTTTGGAATTTTACCTTTCATATTAATTTTTAATTAATCATCTCATGTTAAGAACTTATGCTTTTTATTTCATTGACTTACAAAAGTTTCTTGGGTTCCTTATTTTTCTTGTTGTGGCAGCCTTTATGTATATCTTTTGTTTCTTTCTTCTTTTATTTCATATTGCAGTATTTTCAACATTTTCATTTTATATCTTTTTATCTTATTTGTGCTTGCATGTTTCTGTCCATACATAATCTTTCATAAACTTTTGGTTCTCTTTTTAAGGTATCTCAGACTAGTTTGACTTTCCTTTCAATATACTGTGAGGGCAAGGAATTTTGTGTTTTATGACCTTCTTGTAGCTAAAGAAAAGGTAATATGAGAGGAGTTTGCTCAGTGAGGATGCCTGTAGACTACCTGGATGCTTCTCTGTTTTCTTACTGGGTTAATTTTAAAAATATGTATATAATGGCACTACAAACATTTGTTATGTACCATATCCTTAGCATTTCGATTATTCTGTCAAGACTTCATTTCCTTTTTAGAGAATCAGAATCATTATCCGTATTCCTGATCTCCCAGCAGTCAACTTCAATAGTCCAAACATATATAGGCCTCCATCTAATTGGTTCATCTTAAGATGTTGGCATATTACGGAAACTTCACAGATTTAGTCATCTCCATAATGTGGATTTTGAGGAGCTGATACACATAGAGGAGAAGTCTTTCTCTGGCTCTGTGTGCCAGTCCAAAATCATTTATTTATTTATTTGATCCTCTTTTTAAAAAGTTAAGTATATTATCTTTCTCACCTAACCTCCAATTTTTTAAAAAAAATTTGGTAGATGTTGGCATAGTCCTTTTTCATTTCTGTTTAGTCTTTTTTTGAAGTGTTTCATGTTGCATAAATAAACTTCTATAAGATGTTTCTACTTTTGAATTTCCTTTTTCTTTGAGATGTGAACACATATTCCTAGTTTTTAAAGAAAATAATTTGTTGACACTGAGAGTTTTAAACTGTTGAGGCCTATAGGGGCTACACAAATACTGCCTGAGCAGAAGAAGTTTTAAATTATAAATATAAATGACAGAGTTGACTTCATACTAGATGTGGACTTAAGTACATTCCAAGAGGTGGTGAGAAATATGAGGGGTTTTATAATTGATTACTTCACTTATAAAATAATATAAAAAATTTAATGGGGAGAAAAAATTGGGTTATAGTAGGTGGTGAAATGAATTGAAGGAAAAAAAGAAAAAAACTAGGAGAAACAGTACAAACTACTGTTTCCAGAAACTTGTGTTTGTAGCTTTTATCTCTCCTTTACCTTCTTACTTATGCAGGGTATAAAAACATTTTAACGTTTTTGTTTGTTTTTCTTTGTTTTATTTTTATTTTTGTTTTGTCAATATTTCTTTTTTGCTCTGTTCCTTATTAACATGCTCAGTGCAATCTGCGGCTTCAAACAGTTGATGGCCTCTCTGCAATTTGAGGTAATCTCAATAAATATTGAGGTACTGCACCATTAACTCAATTATTCAACTGAATGGAGAAGCACTAATACAGTTCAGAAAAAATAATTTGTTTGCTTTTGGGATGTGATAATGTTGCACAATAAAACGGTTACTTTTCAGAGACAGATTTGCCTAGATGAGTATTAAAATTAATTGTTGTCACTAGAGCACAGGTTCAATAATGAAATGGGAGAATAAAAATAAATTGTATTTTGCTTATAATCATTAAGAAATAAAACAAAATATTTTCACCTAAAATGCATATCCAGGAAATATTAAAAACAAGACAAATTATGTTTACATATTAGAAAATATAGTATTCAAAATATAAGAAAAAAGACTTGTTAATATAAGAGAACAAAAGGTGAATCTGATTTTGAGGAGTTTAAAAAAATTATCTTTCTCATAATAGGCAAAATTACTGCCATTACTTGCTTTTGTTGTTAATGTGTATGGAAACGTAAGAATCACATTTATTTCAACTGTGTGTGTCAGGATTCAGAAGACTGAAACATAATCAAATACATTTATTTATTTTCCCTTACTGTTGTCTGAATTCTTGCTTTATAGTTTTATGATGATTAAAATTATGATTAAGAAGAGGGAGACATCATTAACTGGTCCAGTGGCTCTGCAGTTTTTTTTTTTTAATACTCTGCAGTGAATCTTTGCACCTAGATTTGTAAAGGACTGATTTCCACAAGAGTGGAATATGTTGTCTAGGTTTTTATTCTAGCATCTGGATAAAGCTTCAAGGCATTTAATGTGATCTCAAAGCCATTCATCCATTGCAACCCCCTGTTGTGACAAACAATGAGAATAGAGAGCTGTTTCTTAAGCTTGAGGCACATATATAAGGTACTTCTCCTAAATTTTTTATTTGTGTACAACTTGAATCATTCATTTAAAATATTTTGTCAGTTTAAATTAATCATCTTTATGAGATACGCATGGAATACACTTTAAAAACTGTATTCCACAGGCTTTGTGTGCACATGCAATGAAACAACAACACATTTTTGTATCTGTATAGACACTATGGAAAAATACACTTCTGAAATCTGCTTCAATGTGCAATGAGAATAGATTGATTATTTGTGGTTGAGATTATTTTTCATGGTGTCAGGGACTATCAGTACTTAGCTTCTTTGTCCTTATACCATATGGATCAGTGCCATGAGAAAACAAACAAGTAACTGAAACAAACTTGCTGAAGATTAGTGAAATGCTTTACAATTACATATGGAAGAAATACTATCTTTTAGTGTTCTTGAGTATTCTTTTACCATATTTTGACATATATGCATATAGTCTATGCTTTATGATGAAGTATTTTGCAAGTGAATGGTAAATATGTAGGCCCTACGAAGGAAGAGGTAGGAAATTATTTCAGAGAAATAAAGAAAGAAGATCATGAAAGCTTGCAATTAAGCGCTACAAAGTTTGATCATTTGTTTTAGTAAATGGAGATTTACTAAGTTTAGAAACAGAAGAGGCACTTATATGGTTAAATTTACATTTCTGACAGACTTTCACTTGCTTATGTTGAGGATGGATATATATGTAGTGAGCCTAGAGGTAAAGAAAATAAAATATGAATGTAACAATACAGGTGAAACATTGGGGATTATGGGCAAAAGAAGCTCTAACCAGAGGAAGGTTAAATAAATATAATTAAATGGATTTATTAACCATTAATTGAATGAGAGAGGTCCGTGGAATAACTCCTGTGATTTTGGTCTAAGTATTAGAAGAATGCTGTTACTACTTATCCAGGTGAAAGACAGGAAAGTGCCTTTGGAATATCATATAGAGATATTTAGTAGCAGTTTATATGTATCTAAAACATAAAAGACAAAGTAAAAACTAGTTCTAGAACCATTCACCTATGGGTAGTAACATACATTTTGTGTTGTCTAAAGGGCATACAGAGTAAGAAAAAAGCTAAATATGAGCTCCACTGATAAATGAATCACAAATAAGAAATACAACTGAATTTATAAAATAATAAAATTATTTCTCCCTCCAAGTTTATATATTAATTTCTATTTAATTTTTATTGTCTTACTGAGTGATTTCCAAGATACTGGTCCTCTGATAAGGGGCACATTGTTTGGTCTTTGTTTCCTTTCATCCTGTAAGTAGGTTTTCCTAGGAGCCTATTCAAAATTTTGATAAGAAAGGATACTTTTCTGAATGTACTAATTATTTTTTCTGAAGGTTTATTTCTCCTATTTATACTACGAGATGAGTGCTAAATGGAGTCTTTTTCAGTGCTGAGGTTAGCAAAAAGTGATAAACCATATCATATATGCTAAATTATGTTGCTGTAAAAACTAATCTTCAAATCTCAGTGACTTAAAGAAAAATGTTAATTTCCTCTTTATGTTAAATGCCAGTGCTCTGCCCCACATCATCATTACAGCAGAAGCTTCTGATGGCTCTCACACAACATTTATGTTCACTTATATTGCTTAAAGCAAGTCTCATAGTTAAGCTTGATGGCAGTTGGTCAGACACACAGAATCCTTCCACAGGGAGAGGGGCAGCAAACATTTTAAACAATACAATCTGCCACACATACTCTGTGCTTATTTACATAATCACATTATTAAAGATACTTCAACAACATTCCCTTTTCTACCTGTTTTGTTCCTCCCTGAAGGGAGGTGAGGGGGTTTCTATTTCTCTCCTCTCTAACTAAAACTCTATAATGGCCTAATACAGTGGGGTTTTTTTTTCCTTTAATATACAAGTAAAGTTTAGAGGACTTGCCTGGTTGATGCAGTTAGCACAGAATCACATCACAAGTCATTAATCTGGATTTTGGCAGTGCTTCATTTTGTTTAAGTCTACTTCCAAGAAGGGATATAATTCTCTAGCCTGGGCTCTTCCTAATATTTTAAAAGATACTGTATGCAAGAATAAGAAATACAAATATATTTTTAAATATCCTATTCATATAAACTTCATAGAAGCTACAAACAACATGGCTCCCCAAAATATATGCATTACCATTAAATGCATTTCTTTAAAAAATAATCCATTTCACTTTGACAATGAAATACTACTGTGCAAGGGAAAGTAGTTTAAACACAACAATGATTCCATATATTCTCTAATAATTCAAGAGGTTATGAATACTATAAAAACAAATGTTCTTCCACATCAAGAACAACTTATATTCTAGCATCAACAGGCAGGAATTTTATAGGGCTACTTATTTAAATTTATATTTAATAAAGATTTATACTTCAGCATTATATTACTGTAAATGAAGTAATTATTTCAATTTTTACAAAAATAAAATATTTTAAGTACATTAAGTCAATATTCAGTACATAACTATTTAAACTCCATTTTTATCCAAATTCAATGAAAATATCAATATCTAAACATTAATGGGATTCTGCATAGACTTGCTGAATATTCAACATGTTTCAGATTACTAGATAGAAAGGAATATGTTGGATGGTTGAAAAGAGCTGCTTTATGTTTAGAGGAGATATGTTATAACTTTGAACAGAGAATAAAAAAATGTTACTTGTTCACTCAGCAATTATTATTGAGCTGTTATAAAGTGCCAGGTACTGAGTGTAAAAAAAAACATCAACTTGTGTAATTCTAGCCAGTGTGAGGTAAAGCCCATACTCCCATAGCAGTAGTTTAGGAAACCACCTTCTTCCAGCTTTTGAGTTACCATGGTCCTAGGCATGAAGCCAGGGGAAAGAAAAATGGCATAGAGGATGGCAAATGGAAACTTTGTATGGAAAAGGCCTTAAAGTGGATAAGTACAGCTAATTATAAGAAAGGCTGAGAAATATCATATAATTGTGTGCCCATGAAGTAGAAAAAGAGCCCATCTCTGCCACAATGATGAATAAGACATAGAACCTTAAGTTTAAGGCAGTCACAATCTGTTTCATAAGCTGGCAGATAAAAAGATATTATACAGAGTGATGAGAATTTTAATAAATATATGTAGATGATGATGGTACAACAGAGAACATGTTCAATTTTTTGTTGGGAAGATGGAAAGAGTTGGTAGGAGTGGAATGTATTTGAGAAGTTTATAGGGAAAGTGATTCTTGAACTAAATTTTGGTAAACAATAGATTTTCACCAGTCAGATGGGGCCAGGGGGAAAGAAATTTCAAACACATAAGAAAAAAGCACTGGAGCATGAAACTTTACATTATGATACACATAATTGTTTATATATTGGCAATAATATGCAACACAGCTTTACGCCTTAGATTATTTTTGGTTTGCAAATAATATTGTTGTTCTTTCCTGATTTAGGGATACATTTATTTGACATACTTGTTTGTCATCTTTTATTTTTAACTATTCTCAGTTCCTTGTTTTAAACAAATCATTGGTAAATAGCATATAGTTTGGATTTATTGTTTTAAATTAATCTCAAGACTTTATCTCTTATGAAATTGAATTAAATGCTACAACTTAAATATTTGGAAATATACTACCTTGTTTTGTATTTGTGCATGCTTATAATTTACATTTTTATGTTTCATGTGAACTAAGTTAAATATTCTTTTATGTCTGATAGTTATTTTTAAAGTGGTGGTTATCTGTAAACAATCAAACACATTTATGATTATATAATATATATTTACATAAATAACTTATCAAAGGATGAAACAAAACTATGTCATTTGACATTTTGTCATATGACACAAACAATTTAGCATCCATTTTATTTTCCTGGAACCTACAACTTAGGATTCATAAATTAAAATGAGATTATAATTCGATATTTTGATATATCATCAATTTTACCATCAATATGATTTTTAAAAAAATTATCTTTGATTTTAAAATTTAATTTAAATGAATAATAATCTTCACACAATTTGTTTTACTTATCTCTACATATTACTTTGTTTGATATTAATTTCAACCCATGTAGACATCTATTTTACTATTCTCTAGTCCTTTACTTTTCCATTTTTTAATATTTTATTTTGGAAAAGAAGTAACATTAAAATTGATGCTTTAGGTATATAAACGTAACAATAAAAATTTAAGATCCTGCCCTCATTCTGAAAGTTTGAAGAATAATTTTGCAGATCTAATTTACTTACCCTAAGTCCTTAGTTTTTTTTCTTCAGTTGCCCACAGCTCATGTTCAGTGTCCTCTCCAAAATCTGTATCTAATTGTATCCAATAAAATTACTTTATTTATCTGAATTATCAACTTCTTTTACTGATAGTCTTAATACTTTTATAAACATAGAGCATAGAAACTCAGATGGCATTGCATGACGTAGTGTAGGAAGAATCCCATAATTGCAGGCATGGTATCTGTTAAAGGAAATTTTACTAGTCATTACCCAAAGTTTTTATTTCTTTAAATCCTGCTGTTTTCTGAGATTTCATACATGAAGTTAAATAGTATTGTTGAATTACTTTATTCTGCTATTAGCCATTTGTTTTTATGAACTAAATTTTGTCTCTTGGACAGTCAGTCCAACGTTTCTCCTGGAAACATTTTTTCGAGAAGAAATGTTGGACTGCATGTCAATAAACTCTTGTCATTTTTGTGAATAAAACTGTAAGTAAAACTGTGATCTGTTCAGTCTCTGGTAAGCTTCCAAGATGAATGATTCAGAGATACCTCCAGAATTAAACACTCCCCAGTGAATTTCCTCTTTGGAGATATTAAAAATGGAGATATTCTTTTGAATATAAAATGGCCTTAGTTAGCTGTGTTAAAAAAGTAAATCTTTTGAAAATCAAAATTATGCAGCAGTATTTTCTGAATTAGGATCAGGTTTTACAACTCAAACATTAAATATTGTATTCTATTTCAATGCACAGTTAGACAGATTCCAATAGTGAAGAATGTCATTTTCAGCAGTGGCAAGAAGATACTTAACACATGTTAATTTCCCAAAGTAAAGGTTCCTTATTTTCTCAGCTCATTGACAGAATGTGTATTTAAACTCCCATGCCTCTGAGTCTCATATTGTGACGTTTTCCTCAAAACTGTCAAGAAGAGCCATCTTTTGAGAAACAAAATTTTGTTGCTTGATATTTGTGGTAACTTTCCACAAAGTCACAGTTTCTGCAAACAGCTTTTTTCATGTGTCATAATTATCTGTTAACATTCACACTTCGAAGTGCTCATATCTACTAGCTGAAACAGAGGTGGGGTTTTTAACATTTTTCTGTATTACAGAAACAGAAAGATATGTTATCAATTTTTGTGCAGCATGTTAAGTTTTATGTTAAGAATGGACAGAACACTTGTTGTCTTATTGTGTCCTTGATTGCATGTGCAAGTAAAGCTTCATTTCTATTTTATTTTATTTTATTTTTTGCTGTTGTCCCACTATTCCAAGAAGGCTTCATTGACAGCTAAATGCAGTCTTTGCCAGTCCAATTTGGATCAGACTAAAGTAACTGATATATTTTTACCATGTACCCATAATTTACATAAGTAGTTGTCACTCTGGAGAGAAGAAAACTACAGGTTCCAGGTCTTCTGTTTATCACCAAAGCTTTAATTATTGGATAAATTTTACAACTAGTAAAGATATCACTGTCTTCCATAATCAAAGTGAGATATAAAACAAACACCCTGCAGATAAGACTAAAAGATGATTAATAATATCTGCTAACTCTGAGAAAAATCTCGTCCCTGTAACATCTTGCCCCTCTAAAACTACAAATTCACAATGGCCACTTGGCTCACTGGTTACTGGTGATGTAAAACTCGAATCCATGACTACATCATGGTGTCAATGTAAACATGTGTATGTGCGCTTTTTATGAGCATCAAAACTTATTCAGTGATGATATTTGCAATTAATATGACCCACTGCTATGCAGTTTCACTTTGGGTGAAATGCTTCATAAGTAAATTTATTCTTGGTACTTATGTATTCATCATTATCATCTTGATAACGATAAAGAACATTTTAATGTTTTAATTTAAAAAAATCAATAAAAGTTTGGTATGGTGGCAACATATTGTCCTCATTTGTAAAGGTAATACATTTATGTTACCTGGTTTATGTAATCTAAAGTAAAGGAAATTCCTTAGCTTGTTTTTATTGTCTTGATGATTTTGGTAGTTTCATGAGAACTAGCTGAAAGCTATCTGGAGCTTCTTTATTTATCATAAAAATGTAGATACCTATTATAGGTAAGAGCAAGGAAGACATGTTGCTTATGTACAATATGAAAGTCTTTATGGGAATGCCATCTATACAGTCCCACAGCTAAATTTTGACCTCAGAGGAAAAAGTGTACAGATGTAGATAGTTTTTAAGGTAAGCTGGAATAGGGTCACCAAACTGTTGTGTCTCTGCAATATGTGTGTATACAGTCTTCTATAGACATGCCTTTGTTATAGAGACCCAGAAGACATATCTGGATATTACTCTTATGTGGCAGAACATTGACAACCCATAGAAGCCTCAGTTATCTCCTCTGATTCATATGATAGCATCAACAATAGACCTTTCAATTATAATCTGCACAGAACAGCATCTCAACATTCTGCTCCCTGCTACCACAAAGAACCACACAGGGGTTCTCATCTTGCACTACATTTGCTCAGGCACTGTTACTTCCATTCTTAGTTTCGATCTGATTAATCATTTTGTTTCCTGAAGAATGTTAGGGTTTAATCTTTGATTTGAGGAAAGATACTCATCAGTAGTGTCTTTTCTAAAACTTTCTACGGCTGTCATTATTTTTTCTTTATTTGCTCACAATAACTTATTTAGTTATAGAATCCTTGAGATGTTACACTTTTCATGCTAAATATTGTAAATACTGATGTTACTGTTGAATATTTTCTAGAATTTGATGATGTAGATAAAAACTTTGAAACCATTATAATTCCAATTTCGTCTTGTACATACACACTTTCGGACTAGATGAAAGATTATTTTGTTTAGACATGAAGTCACAATTGTCCAGTATAGGAAGTTTGTCTTCAATTTTTCCTGTGATTATCAATTTTGTTTAATATATTCTGTTTTTTTCTTTCAGAAAACTTCCTTTCAAAACTTGAATAATTTATACCTAACAATCTCGCATTATTTCTACTAATATTTTTACCACTTTGTTTATTTTTCTTTGAATTCTTAGAAATGTTTTAATATTTAAACAATTTTTAGTGATTCAGTTTTCATTTACTATTTTATCAAAGCAGATTTTTAAAAAAATGAATACTATGTTAATTTTATATTTTCATGCTAAAGTCTTGTGTGTGATATTCAATGCATAGTGCAAGGTGTTTTGGAAAAAAGACAGCGAGCTTGTCTATAAAGGTGCTTCTGCAATTTCTGTAATAATATGCAGTGAAAACTTTAGAATAGTTATAATTAAAGTAAATTTTGTGATTGCCTTATTTGGTAATATTGTATTCAATAGACATTTTACTAAAACGTACTTTCATATCCATTTTCTTATTTAGCTGCAAATTTTGATATTCTTTAATAAGGATCAAGAATAAGTATACTTGTAAGGTCAGTGTATGCTTATTAATGGACATAGTTCTAATTCCATAAGAGACATTTCAGGATGTCTCTTAAATTGCCCTTTAAACTTGTGAGCTCTTTTTTTAAAAAAGTTAAGAAACAGTCTTTTTCACAAATGCTGTACTGAATATCCACATGCAAAAGAATGAATTTGGATCCCCAATCCACAGAATACAAAAAAAATTAACTGCAAATGGATTATGGAGCAAAATGTTGCTAAAACTTTAAAACTCTACTAAGAAACAGAAAAGTTAACTCACAGAATGAAATACAATATTTTCAAATAAAATGTCTAACAATAGATCTACATTCAGGATATATAACAAAATCATAAAACATAACAAAAAAGACAACCCAATTTAAAAATGATAAGACAATATTTGAGTAGACATTTTCCCAAAGACTTACAAAAGGTACACAAAAAGGTGCTCAACTTCATTAATCATTACTTAAATGGAAGTCAAACCACATTGAGGTACAACTTTGTATTCATTAGGAAGCCTGTTGAAAAGACAGATAATATAAAGACTGTGGTGGCAATTTGGAGAAGTTGAAACCCTATACATTATAAAATGGTGCAGCCACTTTGGGAAAAGTTTGGTGGTTTTAAAACCTTTTTTTTTCCCTTCCAACTCTTAATGTAGGTTTAGTAGGGTACATGTGCAAGTTTCTTACAGGAGTAAATTGTGTGTCATGGGGGGTTGGTGTGCAGATTATTTGATCACCCAGGTAATCAGCATTGTAACAAACAGGTAGTTTCTCTGTTCTGACCCTCCTCCCACCCTTTACCCCCAAGTAGGCCTCAGTGTCTATTATTTCCTTCTCTGTGTCTGTGTGTACTCAATGTTTAGCTCCCACTTAGAAGTGAGAATGTTCAGTATTTGGTTTTTCTTTCCAGCATTAGTTCACTTAGGATAATGGCCTCCAGCTGCATCCATGTTGCTGCAAAGGACAAGATGTCATTCTTTTTTATGACTGTGTAGTGTTACGTGGTGTATATGTACAACATTTTCTTTAGTCAGTCTACTGTTCATGGACACCTAGGTTGATTCCATGTCCTTGCTATTGTGAATATTGCTGCAATAAACATATGCATTTATATGTCTTTATGGTAGAATGACATATTCCTTTGGATATATATCCAGAAATGCAGTTGCTGGGTTGGTTGGTAATTTTAAGTTCTTTGAGAACTCTCCAAATGGATCTCCACAGTAGCTGCACTAATTTACATTCCCACCAGCAGTGTATAAGAATTTCCTTTTCTCCACAACCTTGCCAGCTTCTATTATTTTTTGACTTTTTAATAACAGCCATTCTGACACGTGTGAGATAGCATCTCAGGTGGTTTTGATTTGCATTTCTCTAATGATTAGTAATGTTAAGCAGTTTTTCAAGTGCTTGTTGGCTGCATGCATGTTTTCTTTTGAAAAGCGTCTGTTCATGTCCTTTGTCCATTTTTCAATGGGGTGTTGGTTTTTTGCTTGCTAAGTTCCTTAAAGATTCTGGATATCAGAACTTTGTCAGATTCATAGTTCACAAATATTTTCTCATTTATTCTGTAGGGTGTCTGTTTACTCTGTTAATAGTTTATTTTGCTGTGCAGAAGCTCTTTAAATAGATCCCTTTTGTCATTTTTGTTTGTGATTCAATTGCTTCTGACATCTTCATCATGAAATCTCTGCCAGGGATTATGTCCAGAATGGTATTTCTTAGGTTTCCTTCTAGTATATTTTATAGTTTTAGGGTTTACATTTAAGTCTCAATTCCATCTTGAGTTATTTTTTTGCATATAGTGAAAGGAAGGAATCTGGTATCAATCTCCTGAATATGACTAGCCAGTTTTCCCAGCATCATTTATTGAATAGGGAGTCCTTTCCATGTTGATTGTTGTTGTCAACTTTGTTGGAGATCAGATGGTTGTAGGGGCGCAGCTTTATCTCTGGATTCCTTACCCGGTTCCCTTCATCTATGTGTCTGTTTTTGTACCATAACCATGCTGTCTTGCTTCCTAGAGCCTGGTGGTATAGTTCAAAGACAGGTAGTGTGACGCCACCAACTTTGTCCTTTTTGCTTAGGATTGCTTTGGCTATTCAGGCTCCTTTTTGGTTTCAAATGAATTTTAGAATAGCTTTTTTCTAATTATGTAAAAAATGTCATTGGTAGTTTGATAGAAATAGCATTAAATCTGTAAATTGCTTTGGGCAGTGTGGCCATTTTAACAATATTGATCTTTCCAATCCATGAGCATGGGACGTTTTTCCATTTACATATGTCCTCTCTGATTTATTTCAATAATGTTTTGTAATTTTCATTGTAGAGATCCTTCACCTCATTTGTTAGCTGTATTCATAAGTATTTCATTTATTCAGTGGCTATTGTGAATGCAATTGCATTCTTTATTGGACTCTCAGCTTGCACGTTATTGGTGTATATAGATGCTACTGATTTTTACATTGATTTTGCATCCTGAAAATTTGCTGAAGTGTTTATTAGATACAGAAGCTTTTGGGCAGATACTACGGCTTTTTCTAGGTGTAGAATCATATCGTCTTCAAAGATACTCTTAAGATAGGTGGACAGAATGGTCTTTAGGCCTTTGAGGAATTGCCACACTGTCTTCCAAAATGTTTAAACTAATTTACACTCCCACAAACAGTACATAAACATTCTTTTTTCTCCACAACCTGGCTGGTATCTGTTATTTTTTTGACTTTTTAATAACAATCATTCTGAGTGGTGTAAGATGATATCTCATTATCGTTTTGATTTGCATTTCTCTAATAATAAGTGATGTTGAGCTTTTTTTCATATGATTGTTGGCTGCCATGTATGTCTTATTTGGAAAAGTGTGTGTTCATGACCTTTGCCCACTTTTTAGTGGGATTTTTTTTCTTTAGATTTTACTCAAAAATCATTCATGAGCAGATTGTTTTATTTCCCTGTAATTGTATGGTTTTGAGAGATCTCCTTGGTATTGACTTCTATTAATATTTTTACTTCACTGTAGTCCAAGAGTATAGTTGGCATGATTCTGTGTTTTTCAAATTTGTTGAGTTTTGCTTTATGGATGAGGATGGGGTCAATTTTAGAATATGTGCCATTTGCCAATGATAAGAATGTATATCCTATTGTTGTTTTCTTCAGGTTCTGCAGTTGGTATGGTAGGTCCATTTGGTCAAGTGTAAATTGAGGTCTTGAATATCTTGATTAATTTTCTGCATCACATCTGGCTAATACTGTCAGTGGGGTGTGAAAGTCTCCCACTATCATTGTGTGGTTATCTGTGTCTCTTCATAGGTCTCTAAGAACTTGTTTTATGTATCTAATTTCTCCTGTATTGGATGTATATATTTAGGATAGTTAAGTCTGCTTGTTGAATGGAATCCTTTATTATTATGCAATGCCCTTCTTTGTCTTTTACTGTCATTTTTGGTTTACAGTCTGTTTTGTTTGAAATAAGAATAGCAACCCCTGCTCTTTTTTGTTTTTCATTTCCTTGGTGCATTTTTCTCCATTCCTTTACTTTTAGCCTACAAGTGTCATTGCATGAGGGATGGGTCTTTTGAATGCAGTATACAGTTGAGTCTTGTTTCTTTATCCAAATTGCCACTCTATAAATGTTATGTTGGGCATTCTGCCTAATTATTTTTAGGTTAGTATTACATGTGCAGATTTTGTCCTGTTATTCTCTTAGCTGGTTGTTATGTAGACTTGATTGTATAGTTGCTTTATAGTGTCAATGGTCTATGTACTTCAGCGTGTTTTTGTGGTGGGTGCTAATGGAATTTTGTTTCCATGTTTAGTACTCCCTTAAAGACCTCTTGTAAGGCAGATCTGGTGGTAACAAATTTCCCTAATATTTGCTTGTCTGAAAAGGATTTTATTTCTCTTTCACTTATTAAAGCTTACTTTAGCTGTATATGAAATTCTTGGTTCTAATTTATTCTTTAAGAATACTAGGGAATACCATTCAGGACATAGGCATGGGCAAGGACTTCATGTCTAAAACACCAAAAGCAATGGCAACAAAAGCCAAAATTGACAAATGGGATCTAATTAAACTAAAGAGCTTCTGCACAGCAAAGGAAACTACCATCAGAGTGAACAGGCAACCTACAAAATGGGAGAAAATTTTCGCAACCTACTCATCTGACAAAGGGCTAATATCCAGAATCTACAATGAAGTCCAACAAATTTACAAGAAAAAAACAAACAACCCCATCAACAAGTGGGCAAAGGATATGAACAGACACTTCTCAAAAGAAGACATTTATGCAGCCAAAAGACACATGAAAAAATGCTCATCATCACTCGCCATCAGAGAACTGCAAATCAAAACCACAATGAGATACCATCTCACACCAGTTAGAATGGCAATCATTAAAAAGTCAGGAAACAACAGCTGCTGGAGAGGATGTGGAGAAATAGAAACACTTTTACACTGTTGGTGGGACTGTAAACTAGTTCAACCATTGTGGACGTCAGTGTGGTGATTCCTCAGGGATCTAGAACTAGAAATGCCATTTGACCCAGCCATCCCCTTACTGGGTATATACCCAAAGGATTATAAATCATGCTGCTATAAAGACACATGCACATGTATGTTTATTGTGGCACTACTCACAATAGCAAGGACTTGGAACCAAGCCAAATGTCCAACAATGTAGACTGGATTAAGAAAATGTGGCACATATACACCGTGGAATACTATGCAGCCATAAAAAATGATGACTTCATGTCCTTTGTAGGGACATGGATGAAGCTGGAAACCATCATTCTCAGCAAACTATCGCAAGGACAAAAAACCAAACACCGCATGTTCTCACTCATAGGTGGGAATTGAGCAATGAGAACATATGGACAAACGAAGGGGAACATCACACAAGGGGGCCTGTTGTGGGGTCGGGGGTGGGCGGAGGCATAGCATTAGGAGATATACCTAATGTTAAATGATGAGTTAATTGGCGCAACACAACAACATGGCACATGTATACATATGTAACTAACCTGCACGTTGTGCACATGTACCCCAAAACTTAAAGTATAACAACAACAACAACAAAAAAGAATACTGAGTATAATTCTCCAATCTCTTCTGGCTTGTAAGAGGTTTTTCTTTCTCTTTCTGTTGAAAGTTGTGCTCTTATCTTGATGGGGTTCCCTTTGTACGTCACCTAATCCTTTTCTTTACATGCATTTCATATATTTTCTTTCACATCGACCTTGATGAATCTGATGACTATGTGTCTTTAGGATGGTTGTCATTCATAGCATATTGCAGGGGTTCTCTTAATTTCCTGAATTAGAATGTCAACCCCTTTAGCAAGGTTGGGAAAATTCTCCTAGAAAATATTATCAAGTATGTTTTCCAAGTTACTCGCTTTCCTTCCCAATGAGTCATAGCTTTGGTCTTCTCACATAATTCCATGTGTTTCAGAGGTTTTGTTCATTTTGTAAATTTTTTGCCAATGTGTCATAGGTTTGGTCTTCTCACATAATTCCATATTTCTCAGAGGCTTTGTTCATTTTCAAATTTTTTTTTCTTTATTTTTGTCTGACTGAGGTGATTTGTAAACCCAGTCTTCAAGGTCTGAGATTCATTCCTCAGCTTAGTCTTTTCTGCTATACATAGTTCCAATTACATTATGAAATTCTTGTAGTGAGTTTTTCAGCTCTATCAGATCAGTTTGATTCTTTCTTAAAATGACAATTTCATCTTTCACCTCTTGTATCATTTTACTGGATTCTTTAAATTCCTTGGATTGGGTTTCAACTTTCACCTGAATCTTGATGATCTTCATTGCCATCAGATGTTGAATTCTATGTCTGTTATTTCAACCATTTCAGTCTGAACCATTCTGGGTAGCTAGTGTAGTTGTTTAGAAATAGGAAGACACAGTGGCTTTTAGAGTTGTCAGAGTTCTTGCACCTGTTCTCTCTCATACGTGTGGACGGATGTTCCTTTAATCTTTCTTATTGCTGTCCTTGGATTGGGCTTTCTGCTTTTATATTCTTTGATGTCCTTGAAGGTTTGACTATGATATAAGTGTGGCTCAGTCAAGTGACATTATTTCTGGAAGATTTCAGAATCCTGGGGCTCAGCTCAGCACTTCTGAGCTGCACCATCTATCTCTGAGGGGGTGGAGCTAAGCCCACGGCTTAGTTCTCTGCCCCCTTGAGGTTAAACACTTGCTGTGCTGAAGGGGCTGAGGAGGGGACTGGGATCTGCCTGCAAAAACACTTCAACCGGGGGTGCTAGCAAAAGCACTTTGTTGGGGCTGTGGCTACAGGGTCCACATTCATGTGCATGTGACCACCACACAGCAATGTGGTGAGTTCTGTGCATGTGCACGTGTTGGCAAAGTGTCCAGGGGAGGCTCTGGGCAAGTGTGTGCCACTGGGAGCTCTTTTGCAGATCTCTGCTAGTTAGACAGGGTCTGCTGCCACAGGAGCTATGACAGTAGCCACTGGGAAGCATGCTGTTTGAGCATCTGAAGCTGCACTGCAAGTGGGAGTGGCAAGGCAGAGACTCTGGGAGAGGCTGATAGATGGGGGCACTCAGGACAGGCTGTCCCTGTCCCAGGGGAAAGATAGCCCTTTTTTGTCTAGATCTAACAGTCAACACAGGCCAAAGCCACCTACAGAAACATAGTGAGCCTTGTGGAATGTGTATTGCTGGCCATGTCCCACGGTAGCCATTCATGCCCCAAACCCACTGGACTCTGTGCAGGCTGAAGTCCTCTCCCCGCCAACGCTCCAAGCAGCTCTCTCTGTCAGGTTAAATGTCCTTGGTGGTCCTGGTGTCTCCTTCATCTTGGATTCTGAAGTTCTGTTATGAGAGTGGGTCACTCCATGCCTGTGTAACTCACTCCTTCCTCAGGAACCAATGGGGGCTGGGATTGATCCTTGAGCTCGGCAACTCCATGGATCATTTCCACCTTCTTCCATCTTTAGCCCAAGATCTGCATCATTCCTCCGTTCACTCACAATGCCTTTCTTTTGAAGATCTGCTCAAAGTGTGCTGGTTTTCTTAATGGTTTGGTCTCTCAGTGGGAGAAGATCTTCCTGGCTGCCTCTAGTCAGCCATCTTGGCTTTTCTCAAAGCAGATATTAATTTTACTGTTGTGATTTTTTTAAAACGTTTTTTATTTCTGTCATTTTGTACATGTTATCCTCCACCTTCCCATGTTTCTGTTTTCTCACTATATTTTATTGGGAATATAGGAAAGTGAAATATAGACATTTTCCCAATCCTCTACTTAATATCCAGTTATTTTTCTTTTTACAAAATTTCTAGAATTTTCTCTTTCTTTTGTTTAAACTCTAATTTTCTCGTTGTAATTCCACGAGTCTCACTCTGCTCCCCTTTTCTTCATCAATGGAGAACAATAGTTTTAGAATATTCGGCCAATAAACAGATTGAATAGAAAGTCATTGACTCTCTTACTGTTTACATACACATGTGCAATTTGCCTCCTAGGATATAAAGCTAGACAACAAATTAGTGGTCACAAACAAGAGCTTTTATCCAAAGACCAGCATCACAGTCCTCTTGTGTGGTACCACTAACTAAAGTAGGGTCTTCAGTTAGAACTGCCTAGTTTTTTGTGGTCACTGGAAAATATAATACTACTGTCTACCCTTATTCTAGTCCAAGAGCAATATATAAAGGATAGCACTCTCCTACAAGTCCATACTCAACATAAACTTTTCTTAGTAGTCTTTTTTTCTTTGCCTGAGTTTATGCAATTTTACATCTTAGAGTGCAATATTTACCCAACAGTATCCTTTTCACCCTGTTTATGTTGTACACTAACAGTTGCAGGCTCTGAAGATATGTTAAATTAGAAGGTATGTCTGATAACAGTTTGGAAGGAAAACAGCTCTGGATACCTCTGAGCAGAGTCTTTATAAATAAAATAAAGCTACTTAATTATCAATTATCAAAATTCCTAAATACCCTATCTAGAGTTAGATGGTACAGACAAATCTATATCTAACTTTTTTCCCTGCATTCTTCTTGTGTGGCAGATAGATATTAAATTTATCAGCTCCTGTATACCACTATTTCCCTGCATACCTAGTGCAATTTTGTTTATTTTACCAGTTACTCATCAAGTATTCCTCTTGATGTTCTCATGTTGAGTTGAATACTCCTATTTTTATACCTCTATTTTTAAATCATGCACTAAGTATAATAGTCTTCATTATCTACTCTATTTTATTTTTTGTTTTCTTGTTTGGGTAATACATTTCTAAAGATAATATAGCATTTCTTTTTCTATTTGTCTATGTCTAATATTTAAGATTGTTAGATAGTGTTGGTGATTTATAACTATGTGTCATCATATATAAACGATGTTCAAATGAATAATAAATGTAAATATATTCAGCATGTATGGTAAACAAAATCTATATTTGCACTTCAGCTTTACAAAACATCACTAATTAAGAATAGAGAAAAAATATTAAAGTGTGATATGAAAATATTTAATTATATTTAAGTTTACTGTTTTAATTAATACATTGTTACTTAAAATTTTAAAGTGTTTTCTAGAACAGAAAACCAAACACCACATGTTCTCACTCATAAGTGGGAGCTGAACAAGGAGAACACTTGGACACAGGAAGGGGGACATCACACATCGTGACCTGTCGGAGGGTCGGGGGCTTGGGGAGGGATAGCATTAGGAGAAATAACTAATGTAGATGACAGGTTGATGGGTGCAGCAAACCACCATGACACATGTATGCCTATGTAACAAACCTGCACGTTCTGCACATGTATCTCAGAACCTAAAGTATAATAAAAAAATTAAAGTGTTTATATTATTCATAAGATTTACTTCAGTAAAAATTGATAAACTTTTACCAGAATTTATTCTGAGGAAAATACTTTTATTTTATTCTCTGAATCAAATAAAAGGGTTTTATCACCATGAACTAAATATGTGGATGGTCATTTATTATCCCATTACAGACTTCAAATTTATGTGCAGTAAGGAAGAATATTCTGCATCATAATTATAAACCAAAGTAAATTATACAGATGAAAGTATACTTAGCAGAAGATTTATACACAGAGCTAACTCTATGTAAAAACCAATACAAGCACTCCAAACAAACAATTAAATCCTTTTAGAAACAGCAAGGAATAAGATAACACCACATATAAAATAAATCCAAGATTTCTTGTGCTGTAAGGTTATACACAATGAAAGAATTCTTCTCTTCTCAAGGTAGGCACATTCATATTAGCATAAAGCATATATTTAAACTAAAGTACTATGAATTTAAAAAGTAATTTTAGTAAGTACTAGCTTATTTTTCAGTTCTCATATGTCAGAACTCAGATGTAATAAGAGAACTTGAAGGCCTTATTTCTGTAAGAATTGTACAACACTGGTACTTAAAATTACCTTTTAAATAAGAAATATCTGTAATCAGGAGTAAATACACAAACTTATCTTACTCGTCTACTGAATATTGACAATTTTGAACCTCAATATCTCAGCATCTTAATTCTATCTTTTTATAGTTCCATGTAAAACACATTATCCTATCATTATCTAATAGCCCGAACAATTTTACTGTTGTTCATTTTGAGTTATAGGCACATAAGATACACATCAGATAACAGTGCAGGTGCTCTAAATATAAATATGGAAAGACCCTTAAATGTAACGTTAACACGGCAGACTATAAATGCTTTTTAATACAACCTTTCTTCAAGGTAATCAGTCCTTTCTATGCCACATGCTATGGCAATAAAAAAAAAACTTAACTGCTGTCTCTTGTCTAGAATCTTAAGAAAACGTCAGCTGTTCATCAAGAGCATTTTAGTTTTTACCAGAGCTGCAGCTGAAACTCACATAATTCATGTGGTACATTGGAGCTGTCCATCTGGTGGGTGCTGAATTTTCGGTTGACTAATCATCTGTAATAGAATTCCTGTCCAGTTGTTTGTGCATAATACTATATTCTAATGACTCCAGATAACTTATCCTGCATGGATTTAGAGGAAAATATTATTCAATTTCCTGTAGAGAAATGCTATAAAACAACATTAGAAAGTAATTTTCTTAAGAGCAAAACTCCAGACATTTGAAAACATTTATCTATCACTTATCAAACTGCTAATACGGATTCACACAAATTTGAATCTCTATAAAATTCTAGTGTTCCATAGGTCTCCCAGTCTAACTTTATCTGTTTGGCAATGACTATTGGTAACCCTTAATACTTATTTAGTGCTTACTATTGGTCAGGGACATTTAAGAAATTATAGGTATTATTATAATTTATGAAAGTCCTACAACAAATTTATTAGTTGAGTATTATTATATTGATTATAATAATTACACTAATTTAAACTAGTAATACAATTATACCAATTAATTTGTCACTATTATTAATATTTAAAAGAAAATTGTAATTTCAAAAGAGTTATAATTGTTTGCTCAATCTAATTATTCACTCATTCAGTAAGCACATAATTATAGATTCTATACTCTAGCCACTTGGATAAATGCTTGGATAACAATAATGAGCAAGTTTAGTTTGGGTCATTTAGCTCTTAGTGAGGCAATTAAAATATAATGTGATAGTAGAAGTAGAGATTATTGTGTAAGCACCCAAAAAGAAAGTAATTGATTGTTAGTTTTCATTGTTAGAACTGGAAATTGTTTTTGCTTACAGTGTGTCCAATTCTTTTATTTTGGAAACAACATCTTACTTTGTTGAGGGACACGACTCCAGTTTTCTGTCTACATGATGCAAAAGTAAACACACTTATTTCTTCAATATCAGGAATAAACATGTAAACTATACCTGGCCTATTAGAAGGTTCTATCTTCTTGTCAGTGATTAGTTCAGAAGTGTAAACCAAGTGAAGCCAATAAGGCACACTTTTTAGATGGTTTTGACCTCAAAATGAAAGGAACGTTCACTTTTTCTTTGTGCCAGAAACAGAAAGAATACTAAGCTGGATCTGCCATAGTTATTAATACTAAGAGATCTGTCCAGAATAGCAGGCAACACAGAAGAAAGCGGTGAGAAAAACAATAACCAAGAGGTTAGATCTGGGCAGTATTATGGAAAGATGGAATCAGTTGTACTTTAAACCATCTCTGGCCCTGGAGTTTTAGTTATAATAGTAAAAAATACTATTTTCTCTAAGCTAGTTTTATCTGATACTCAACCCTTGCAACCCTAAATCCTGAAAATTACAAATACACAAAGCCAAGGCTCAGAGAATAAAAAAAGACACTGAATCTTACACATTTGTATCTGCCGCAAAAGCCTCACATTGCTGCTTCCTCCAATCTAATCAAGACCTTTTATTGAAAGGCCTTCTAGAAATCAAATTTACAATTTTGAATACATCTGACTTTATCTTTTCTTTTCTGAGACACTGCCAAAGTTTTGTGAGATGATGTTCATTCGGCTTGATCTTATCAATAAATTATGTTACTAATCATTCGGGAGCCAGATTTTTGACAAAAGCATAGGGAGAAGAGTCACTCCAAATAATAATTTGAGAGAGAAAGAATTGGAAATTTACATATAAGGAAAAATTAAAGTAGTAAGGTGTGAACAACTTGGCAACATCACAACAAAGTTGAACATGTTAATGTTAAAGTTCCAGAAATATATTATTATACATAAATAAAAACTAATTGTGAAAAAAGAATACACATTAATTTAGCAGATGAAAAAGGGAGGGAAGTGGCCAGAGGAAAGGAAGATGGTACAAGAAAATCATTGCAGGATTTTTGAAAGTTCCAGATGTGAGAATGTAAAAAGTCATAAATACTCATCAAATCTTTTATAACTGTGCAGTGCTATTTATGTGATAAGTTTGTTAGGTTCTGGCTAAAGAATGTTAATCAGCATAAAGAAACTCCTTACTCTCATAAAGCACAGTGTTTATCAGGAAAGCATAAAATCTTGCAATACGTTACAAATGTTCAAGCAATCAAAATTTCACAATAACTCTAGCTTAGAATATGAGATAATGATGGAAAAAAGTAAGCTAGACAAATTTTGAATCCTGAAATGATTGGTAAGCTCTTTTCAGGTGGTTGTTCTACGGATCTGATATTCATAAAACAATTACTGGCAATAAATACAGTCAATGACTCAATCAGGAGCAGAAAATAAGCCTGCTGACTCCCAGTTTTGTTTCCTTTCCACAACACCGTTCACAAACATATTAGAATTAATAAGCATTATCCATTCTTACAAGCTCCAAAATATGCTGACAATAATTTAAGATCTCAACTATTTCATTTTCTTATTGATAATCACACAAAATATCTCGGCACTAAATTAACAAAAATGTGAATCTATTTCTAGTGTTTTCTCTGTTTCTCTTCCTTTGTCCCGTGTGTGTATGTGTGTTTCTCTCTCATCTCTCAAGTATATATTTCTCTTTATATGTCTCTATCTTTTAAACATTTATTCATCTAGCCTAGCTTTAAATTAATAATAATAATTCATATTTCGTTAAGGTGTAATTTAAAATATCCATTTAAACTATCCATGAGGTTGTAGAACTAGTCATAGTAATTTAAAAATTGCATTTACTCTTCATTTGATGTTGATTGCCTGGTTATAAAGAGATCTCAGTAATTGTAGCTGATGAAACAATGATGTACAGTCAGGCAAAAGTCTAAAATAAAATTTAAGGAATTGAGCAAACCTACACCATTAATAATGTCTTATTATAATATTGAACAAGAACATAATTTTGTCCCAATAAACAAAAAATCTCAGTGCCTTTCAGAAAAGTTATCATCATAGTTAAATTTGTGAAAAGACAGCCCAAAGTTCATAGTTCATGCTTTTGAATTAAAACTTATCTTTTTAATATTACCTTCCTAATATACTATCTACAAGCGTACATTTACCTATTGCAAAATACTTGTATTACAGAGAAAGTTTCCTAAATTGTATTGGTTCATTTAAGTAGTTACATTATAGTTAATATAATATTAACATTAATATGAGTCAGGAGGCTTCTGTGGGAAAATAAACGAACCCTTTCTGCCTGTTTACACTCTCATTATCAGCCTCCTTGTAGATGTGTAGTAATCTACAGATAACTACATAGTATAAAAAAGTCAAGTTTCTACCCTAGAAGACCTCCTCTTTTCATTTTGTAATCTCTCCTTAAGAGATATAATCTTACCAAAGTTTCAAATACTCCCAGCTGCTTAAACTATTTAAATCTCTAGTCTTATCCTTTCTACTAATGTAATACACCTAGTCCTCTGGTGGAGTGTTACAAGACACCTCACATTTATAAATCTGCAAATAAAACTTAGGAATTACCATCTAAACATACTCCTCATCTAAATAACAGCACCACTCATTTTTCTGTACTGCCAGAAACTTAGGGGTTATCAACAATGTCTAAGTCCCCTGTACCTACTCTATCCAACCTGTTTGTAAATTTTGTTTTATTTCCTAAATATATGTCTAATCCAATGAGTTTCATTTCTACCACTATTCCCCTAGACCAAAGCTACCATCAACCCTCACCATGACAATCTCTTGTAGCACCCTTTGAAATGATAATGCTGAATTCTCTTGACTCCTAAAATTTGGCCTATTTCTTCCAAATTTTGTCTTAAAAATGTGAATGGTATTTACTGCTCTTAGAAAAAATAAAGCAAAATCTCTACAGAGTGCTTGCCTGGTCTCTTCAGTTTTTTGTTTTTTGTTTTTAATTTACTGTAGCAGATTGTACATGTCTTCTATGATGGCCAAACCAGTATCTCCTATGCTATGTGATCTTCTTATAATTTGATGTACATTCTTCCCATCCGGAGACTGCCTGTTGGCACTCCATCCATAGGGGCATCTATGTTTCCTCCCATTGCATCTGGTCAGACCTCTGACCTTAATGTTAGTATTTTTGGTCACTAAAGTTGATTATTCCATGATAGCCACCACCTCTGACACTGCTTGCCTCCTCCTCTAGCCAAAATAGTAAGCTAAAACTAATATTTCTTCCTGTGGGTGGATGGTAGAGATTACTGTCACCAAGAATAAGCTAAAGGATGTAGAGATTGAGATTCCTCTTCTATGTCCTTTAAATTCATCAGCCAGGCCCATGAAGAAACTGGATGGGTTCTGCAGAATGACTCTCAGCATAAAGGTTAGTAATCTTCCTTTCTTATTTTGAATGGACTGAGGCTGGAAACAAATGGGATGTTCTGCATTGGGAAATCTCAGAAGTACCACTCAATGGACTCTTTATTTGTATGAATTTTCTTATGCGTCCCAGCCACAAAAAGGACTTTGCTGCCTCCTACAGTTTCCTTAGGATAATATAGACTCCAAGTTCTGGTATTCTATTACACACTTTATATACTATTACATAGTAGGGTGACTATAGCTAATAACAATGTATTGTATGTTTCAAGATGGCTAGAAAAGAGGATCTTGAAAGTTACCACCGCAAGCATATGATAAAGGTTTGTGGTGATGGACATGCTAACTACCCTAATTTGATCATTATACAATAATGTATACATGCTTTGGAACATCACACTGTACCCCATAAACAAGTAAATTTTACATGTCAATTATAAAGAAAATTTTTGCAAATAAATAAAAAGTACGTATTAGGCTCCATAAAGTTGCTAGGTAAGAACCCACATCAATACGCTCAACTGCTTTTCTCATAATGTGTTTTCTGGGAGGGAAAATAGATCACGTATTTTCTTTTTTCCTAGTAATGATTTTTTATTTCTCTGCCACTCTGTTTCTGCTTCTATTTTCCTCTCTCCTCCATTTTTCCTCACCTTCCTTCTTCTCTTTCTGTCTTCATCTATGCATGCCTCTCACTCTATACTATTTTGGCGTAATAATAAAATTCCACTACTGCTTTGAAGAGCAATGTTTTATTGTTGAAAATTATTTGGGCTGCTGTGTCTATGTGGTAGTCATTCTTTTGTTTCCTTACTTCTCTATTAAACTTGCTTTCACCTTTTAAAAAGAACAAAATTAATTATTTGGGAAAAAATATTTTTTGACCTTTTTAAGCTAATTATTAATTCATATTAAAATTTTAAAGTATTTGAGTTGTGTATTTTATTTTTTGTAATTTGCTGTTTGAGAATACTTTTGCTGTTTCCCAATTTCCACATATTGTGTTCTGCATATATATGTGTGTATACATGTGTTCATGGACACAAAATAACACACATCTGAATTTGTTAAAACATACAGAAGAATTAGGACATTCCGTGCATATATTTTATGTGCTTTTTACCAAGAATCTTTTAAATGCCTATATATATATATATATATATATATATATATATATATATATAGTGTCATCGTAATTTGGATGGGTCTTTGCTACTCAATGCTTCAGGAATTATTGGACGTTTAAGTTAGTTTTAATTTATTAATATAATATATACTTATATAAACAGGTGATATCATACACGAATGTAGCCATTCACATAGCTTTGTATATATTTTAAATTATCCATTTAGGATATGTCTATAGCAAATGAATTGGCATAAATTTTAACTACGGAACTACTAAGAAAATAAATGAAGATAATACAATCCTGGAAATACTTTTATTTGGTCAAGTTACTCATAAACTGAGTGCCTTAACACTCAGATCTGGCTATACAATTAATTACTATAATTACTATAATATGAGCTGGCTATACAATTAATAACACATGAATAAGGCATCAAACTAGAATTCATACTGTAAAATAGAACCTATGAAGACAAAATATTTGAAGTAACAAGTAGAGGCAGGAGAGACAGCAATTGACAATGTCATCCATATAAGGATAGAATATGTAATCTGTACAATAAAGTGTATATGCTTGTAATGCTATTGTGTTAGGGTTAAAATTTTGTTAAAAGTTTCTACTCATGTGGAAAAGATTCCCTATTTAATAAATGGTGTTGGGAAAACTGGCCAGCCATATGCAGAAAACTGAAACTGGACCACTTCCTTACACCTTATACAAAAATCAACTCAAGATGGATTAAAGACTTAAATGTAAGACCTAAAACCATAAAAATCCTAGAATAAAACCTGGGCAATACCATTCAGGGCATAGGCATGGGCAAAGACTTCTAAAACACCAAAAGCAATGGCAACAAAAGCCAAAATGACAAATGGGACCTAATTAAACTAAACAGCTACTGCACAGCAGAAGAAACTATCATCAGAGTGAACAGGCAAACTACAGAATGGGAGAAAATTTTTGCATTCGATCTATCTGACAAAGGGCTAATATCCAGAATCTACAAAGAAGTTAAACACATTTACAAGAAAACAAACAAACAAACACCATAAAAAAATGGGCAAAGTAAATGAATAGACACTTCTCAAAAGAAGACATTTATGCAGCAACAAACATACGAAAAAATGCTCATCATCACTGTTCATTAGAGAAGTGCAAATCAAAACCACAATGAGATACCATCCGATGCCAGTTAGAATAGTGATCATTAAAAAGTCAGGAAACAACAGATGCTGGAGAGGATGTGAAGAAATAGGAATGATTTTACACTGTTGGTGGGAGTGTAAACTAGTTCAACCATTGTGGAAGACAGTGTGGCGATTCCTCAAGGATCTAGAACTAGAAATACAATTTGATCCAGCAATCCCATTACTGGGTATATACCCAAAGGATTATAAATCATTCTACTATAAAGACACATGCACACGTATGTTTATTGTGGCACTATTCACAATAGCAAAGACTTGGAACCAATCCAAACGTCCATTAATGATAGGCTGGATAAAGAAAATATGGCACATATACACTATGGAATACTATGCAGCCATGAAAAAGGATGAGATCATGTCTTTTGCAGGGACATGGATGAAGCATGGATCATTCTCAGCAAACTGTCACAAGAACAGAAAACCAAACACCACATGTTTTTACTGATAAGTGGGAGTTGAACATGAGAATACATGGACACAGGGAGGGGAACATCACACACTGGGGCCTGTCAGGGAGTGGGGGACTAGGAGAGGGATAGCATTAGGAGAAATACCTAATGCATGTGATGGGTTGATGGGTGCAGCAAACCACCATGGCACGTGTATATCTGTACAACAAAACTGCACATTCTGCACATGTACCCCAGAACTTAAAGTTAAAAAAAAATTTCTTCTCTATTCCAGAAAAGTACTATTCTAAAGAAGGAAGAAAGATAATCTGGGAAAAATATAAACTAATGCAAATTTGGTCATAATATGCCAGTAACAAATTCAATCCTTTGCAGCAGGCCTGCAGAAGTCAGTGATCTTTTACAATAAATAGCCACAAACTTATTTTCTATTCATGAGGCATTTATCAACTTGATTCAAAGTACTTACATGAAAAAAAAAAAGGTGAGGCAGATTCTACTTTTTGTCTTACACCCATGTGTGTCTTAATTTCTATTTTATATCACTCTGAAATACTTCAGCAGAAATAAATTCATACTAGCAGCAATTCATTCAGTGATCTCTGAATCTGTACTCTCTTCTGATTTGAAATATAAATGAAGATGGAACACACCCATATGAATAAAACTTGTTAATTCGTTTATGGATCAGCAATCCCCAAGTGTACATCACAAATCTGTATGATATTCCTGGGCCTGCTTTTACATTTAAAATTCAGAATTGGATAAAAGATGGGTATAATTACATGGAGCCAGATGGCTCTCTTGTGACTACACATTTACAGAAGCTTTTGCAAGTTGTTTATTCCAACCAAATTTGGAATAATTCAAACTCATATAGGTCTTTCTGATTATTTTTAACTGAAAAACATAGAAAGAAGTACTTTTTTATTTAAAATAAGGCATCCTTGAACCTAGAACATGTATATTTATAGTCATTACACATAAATTGCTTTCTGGAAAAATTTGGGCACATAGTTTAGCATAGTGATTATTTCTATTTTTATTTTTTATGGTTAATAATAAAATTTATTGAATTTGAATTAGCAATGCATATTAGTGGCTTAGTGGTAAGATAGAAAATTCATCAAGTGATTTTTTTTCTTCTTTTTTTTAACTTTTAAGTACATGTGCAGGATGTACAGGTTTGTTACACAGGTAAACATGTGTCATGTGGGTTTGTTGTACAGATTACTTCATCACCCAAGTATTAAGCCTAGTACACATTAGTTATTTTTCCTGATCATCTCCCTCATCCCACTCGCTACAATCCAATAGGTCCCAGTGTGTGTTGTTGCCCTCTATATAGCCATGTATTCTAAACGTTTAACTCCCACTTATAAGTGAGAACACGCAGTATTTGGTTTTCTGTTTCTGCATTAGTTTGCTAAGGATAATGGTCTCCACCTCCATCCACGCCCTTGCAAAGTATATGACCTCATTCTTTCTTATGGCTGCATAGTATTTCATGTTGTATATGTGCCCCATTTTCTTTATCCAGTGTACCACTGATGGCCATTTACATTGATTCCATATCTTTGTTATTGTGAATACTGCTGCAATGAACATATGCATGCGTAAGTCCTTATAATACAAATATTTATATTCCTTTGGGTATATACTCAGTAACAGGATTGCTGGGTCAAATGGTATTTCTGTCTTTAGGTCTTTGAGGAATTGCCACACTGTCTTCCGCAATGGTTGAAGTAATTTACACTCCCACCAACAGTATATAACTTTACTTTTTCTCCACAACCTCACCAGCACGTCATTTTTTGACTTTTCAATAATACCCATTTTAACTGGTGTGAGATGATATTTCACTGTAGTTTTGATTTGCATTTCTCTAATGATAAGTGATGTTGAGCTTTTTTTTTTCATGATTGTCAGATGCATGCAAGTCTTCTTTTGAGAAGTGTCTGTTCATGTCCTTTGCCCACTTTTTAATGGGGTTGTTTGTTTTTATCTTGTCAATCTGTTTAAGTTCTTTATAAATGCTGGATATTAGACTTCTGTCAGATGCACAATTTGCAAAATTTTTCTCCCATTCTGCAGGTTATCTGTTTACTCTGTTGATAGTTTATTTTGCTGTGTAAAAACTCTTTAGTTTAATTAGATCCCATCTGTCCATTTTTGCTTTTGTTACAATTGCTTTTGGCATCTTTGTCATGAAATCTTTGCCCTTGTCTATGTCCTGAATGGTATTGACTAGGTTGTCTTCCAAGGTTTTTATAGCTCTGGGTTTTACATTTGAGACTTTAGTCCATCTTCAGTCAATTTTTGTATATGGTATACGGAAGGGGTCCAGTTTCAATTTTCTGCATATGGCTAGCCAGTTATCCTAACACCATATTTTAAATGGGAAATGATTTCCCCATTGCTTATTTTTGTCAGTTTTGTTGAAGATCAGATAGTTGTAGATGTGAGTTCTTATATCTGGGTTTTCTATTCTGTTCCATTTGTCCATTTTTATTGATGAATAAATTGCTATGTACTTATGAGTTTGTACTATGCAATTGAACTGAAATGTTAATCTTTAAGTATTGTGAAACTATATGGCTTTCTGAATTTGTGAATAAATATATAAAACCCATTAATTATTAGACCAACATATACATTTAAGTTAAATCTCAGTCATGTTAATGCATTAACTTAAGTGCTTTTTTGCTTTTGGAATATATAATTAAAATAAAAATCTAATGATTTATATTTCATTTGGGAATATATCTTGTTTGGTGGGATTTGAGCATTAAATTTTATTTTTCAGATAGTTGTTGATTATGTTAATATTTTATGTAGATAATTATGATGCAGGGCTGGTGAACCCCTATATTGGGGCTTAACCCAGGAGGGCTCTTGGCTTCACCCAGAAAGGAATTCAAGGGCAAGGTATTAGACAGCAAGTTTTGGTGAAGCAGCAATGTACAACAGCAGCAGAGTTACTGTTCCTTGCGGAGCAAGCTCAGAGGCAGTTCTACGGTCATATTTATACTCAATTTTAATTACATGTAAATTAAGGTGTGGATTATTCAGAATTTTCTAGAAAAAGAGTGGTACTTCATGTCAATGCCATAGAAAGAGACAGTAACTTCCAGGAGTTGTCATGACAATGTTAAACAATGTTAAACTGACATTGCACTGACGGGCATGTCTTATGGGGCGTGCTTTCACCTCTTCCCTGTTTCAGCTAGTCTTCAGTCTGGTCTGTAGTCAAGTCCTTGCCTCTGAAGTTAAGTCCTGTCTCCTATATCATTTCTCCCTCAGAGATT
Organism: Pongo pygmaeus; assembly: GCF_028885625.2. Classification (NCBI taxonomy): domain Eukaryota; kingdom Metazoa; phylum Chordata; class Mammalia; order Primates; family Hominidae; genus Pongo; species Pongo pygmaeus. The sequence continues at coordinate 39,709,410 of NC_072388.2, read as the reverse complement.
AGACACTCTTCCTTTAATCTTAAGAGAGCTGCAGAAGGGCAGAAATCTGTCTTATGTAACTGCTTCCTGCTGAGTTTAAGGAATAGGCCCTGCCTAGCACCAGAGTAGTAGAAATCTCTGGATATCTGATTTAAGGGGCCCAGAGGCAGGATGCTTTCATTCTCCAGGTTAGTAGATAGGATGGGTTAGAAGCCTTGTGCCAGTATTGTTTTTACCCGAACTTGTTGTAATCTAAAAGACACAAACTTTACTAAGAGGTTAAACAAGCAAGGGCCAAAGACTCGTAACAAGACAGCTACTAAATGTCCTAGAAGAAGTAAAAACTGGGTAGACTTGGGAAGGCACTTTTAATAGTCAACCAGGTATTGCTGGGGTCAGTGTCCTGGTTATATCTATGTAACCAGGTAGCATGCTCATAGATCTTTTGAGTGTTAACCTCAACCTGTCCAGAGCTGTTAATACACCTGCAGCAGGTTCTGTTAATAACTTCATAGACTTCACCTTGTTCAGCTAGTAAATAATCCAATGCTGATGTGTTATTGAGAACTACAGTTGCCAAAGAGTCTAGGGAATCTTGAATTCCCTGTAGTGCCTGACCTGTGTTGGTGGCTAAGGATTCTTGGGTTTGAGTCAGGTTCTTTAGGTTTGACTCATGATAGGCAAAGCCTCCCTAGGGTGCTACTAGTCTTATTACCACCTGGATTCCCACCAGAAATAATCCTCTTGCTCACTTACTTCTGGTGTTACTGGGTCTTATGGAGTTATACACTGTGACCCATGGAGAGGCATGGGTGGCCACCATACATTCACCTCTGTTCCAAGTTTTTGATGTACAAGGGAAAGGTGTTCCTAAAAGAACAGGTGGACCCACAGAGAATTAAGTGATATTATTAGGCATTATTTTTCCTCACAGCCAAAACCAAAAATGAGCCTAGTTGTGGTACAAATAGAGGTCCTACGGGTGTCCTGATGTCTATCTTCTGCTGCCAAGTTGGGTCTATAGAAATATTGTTCTCCTGTTCCAGTGGAGATGGTTGAACAATCTTTGTTTTCCAGAAGGGAGTGGTACTCCCACCTTCCCAGATTAGGTAGTTGTTCCCGGCCTGTATGTTTTGATTTAGGAGGAGGCACCATATGTGGTTTCCTTGCTCACAAGTGGAATCTCATTTACCTTGCTGTGTGGTCTTGGGAACTTGGAAACTAGAGTTGGATCAGAGTATCGCAGAGAGACTTCTGCTTTTGTGTCATTAACACAACAGTGGGTGCAAAGATAGAATCATCAGTGTGCTGGAGTTACTTTAATAGATACTTAAGCTCTCAGGTCCACATAGTAATACTAGGAGTGGTTGGGTGGAATTCACTAAGTAGAGGAGAGTTCCACCTAACAAGTAGGCATCTGGGTACTTTGGAATCTCTATGGTTAGGAGATTTGGGGAAACAGCTGACATTTTTCTGGATAGGCCAGAAGGTGGGATTCCTATTTGGGAATATGTTGATGACAAATCCAGCAACCATGAAGATGATTCCCTGATGATATAATTTTTGAAATATGTACTGTAGAATGTTGTTCCCACCTACACTGTATTAGGGTAATTGGGAGAGCAAACAGGATTAAAAATGGAGGTGTGATGTTCAGTTTGGACTTAGATTGGCCTCTACACTTAACAAGGACAAAAGAGGTGTTTGCCAGGAAGAGACAGTTGGTCAAACTACGTAAAATCCTACAATCAGGAAGAAGAGAAAAATTAATGCTCCTATCCCCATTCACAGCATTGCATTACCACTTTTGGCCAAGTGTTGATTATTTTAAATAGGTACTGGAAGTCTTCCAAATATTCATTATGTAGGTCACGATGTCATCTCTTTGTGCCTGTTACTTTAAGAAGTTTAATCCAGGATAGACATAGCCATGCAGCTATTCCCTGAAGTTTAACAGTGGTGGGAGTATTCAATAATATCTGATAGGAACCTTTCCATCTTAGTTGTAATTAATCCTTAGAGTAGCCTTCTTTTTAGTAAGATTAAGTCTCCTGGTTGAACAGGGGAGCTATTATTTAGCTTTACGAGGAAGAGCAATCTCTTATTTTCATATTGGAGGGCCTTTTGAACTTGGCTTAAATTCCTAAGGGGAAAGTAAAGGTATAGTGAGGCATGTTTGACTCCCTCTTCCTTATCATGGCCTAAATTAGTTTTTCAGGTTTTTCTAGAATTCTCTTTAGCCAAGATGGGTACATTCATTCAGTCCTTTGGAGGGCTATAGATATTAATTTTGTAGTTTATCTTACCCCTTTTCATCAAGGTATACCAGAGGCAGTATTAATGGCTGAGCTTTTATTTAGTCTCCTACTGATGCTGTGGTAGTATACGACCTGCCCCAGGTCCATCGTGTACCTCAGTGAGACCCCTATGGCCAAGGGTCTCAGAGTCAAAAGACCTATGGCCAATTAAATGTTCTAGGACAGACAGGAATAGAGGTGGGCAAGCATCATTAGCTCTTAAAACCCTTTTAAGCAATATGAGTAAAAAAATAAAATGTAAATTTAAGGTTACACATAAAGAAAAAACAAAAGCATAGTATTAAGCTATACTGGGGGAAAACACGCTCCCAAAGATCTCTAAGACACAACATTTCAGCAACAAGCCACAATAATAGTCAGAATCAGAGAAGAAAAACTCACCAGAGTGATGAAAAAGCTAAAAGAGAGAGTTACGTGACTTTGAGAAGCTTTAAAAAATAAATTACAGGATCAAAAAACTAAACTTCTAATAATTTAGCAAATTAATACCTTAAGAAGGTTTGATTTTAACATGTAGACCATTTCTTATCACAACTTACACAGATGATGTACAACATGCTTGGACTTTTCAACTTGTCTTATGCTATTTCTTAAATAACCAGTCATTTTACTATATGGCAAGAATTTACCATACTTGATTGCTCTTCATACAAAATTATCATTTCTTTATATTCTTTCTTGCAAAAATGCATATTTTAAATTCATAACTTTTTTTACATATCTCTTTTCTACTCACCAGTTTCATCATATTTTGAACCTACCTTTTAATAACTTCTGAATTAGAAATAACACATTTTTAATTATTAATAAAGAATACATCTTCTTTAGCACATTTTATGTAAACCTAGGAAGTGAGAAATCCTGAAATGCCTACCAGGTATTTGCATTCTATAGATTAGAACCATTCTACAATTTTAACATTTTTAACTCTACCAAAGTTTACTGTTTAAAGCCACTTTAACCATTCTAAAACCTACAAGTGTCAGTGGTTTATCTAGGTAAAAATCTTAAATTTTAGAAGACACAACAATTTCTTCAAATTAAGAAGTTTAAACTAGTCTTATTTGTTTAATTTATGAGTGCTCTTTTATTTGTAAGCCAATTTAATATGAAACTAGACACAAAACACATAACATAAATGAAGTGACCTATACAAGCCAACTGGATCAAAATTATTTTAAAAATTGACACCTACCTACCTGGCCAAATGTTGTTTTTCCCAATAGGAATGAAAGACAGGAAGAGGCAGGGAAGAGGATCTCATAACATTAAATATGGAAGGGAGGTGGCAAGCTGTGTTGCTAAAGGGGACACCCTGGAGTTTCTGAGCTGCCAGAGAGCTCACCCAGCAGTGGAGACACTGAAGAAAAATATTCAGGTGGCTGCTTATTTGCCAATACAGAAAGCTGTCTATCAGGTCAAGAGTCCACAACCCCCAGTAGACTAACTTGAGCAAGACAGCTCATTGGGGCTAATGGAAGGTTAGATCTACTATTGACCTGGAGCTTTTTCCTTTCTCAATGGGGACAGTCAGGATATTCTTATTGTCAATGGCCCTTTTGCTTTTGGAAGGAATACTGATTTTGGCCCAGGGTCTGTTGAGTCAGAGGCTCTGCTCTGGGTGTCCCAGAAGCTGAACTTATGACACTTTCTTGGAATAGGTAACCCTAGGGGATAGGGGGCTTAAAACAATAAAGGGGGCTTTATTAATCATTGCTATTCTAAGCCATTTGTTTTGTTTTTGTTTTTTCACCTATTTTGCCTTGTCCCTATTGTTGTAAACTTTAAAGGCTACATTTAAGAATTGGATTGTAAGGGTTTGAGTTTCCATTACTGCTTTTTGTAGCTTCCCCCAAATGTCAGGGGAAGATTCAATAAGAAAATACATATCCATGAGGGCTTTCCCTTCTGAGGAGTCTGTGTCTGCATTAGTATGTTTCCTCAACCAAATAGCCTTGAAACAGAGTGGGATTTTTATCCTTTCCCTGAGTTACTTCTCTAATCTTTCAATAATTAACTGGCTTTACCACACAGTTTTTAATATCTTCTATTAAACAAATTACCATGTGAATTCTGTATTTGAGATCTAGGGAACCCCTTTGGTAACCCCACTAGAGGTCCAGATTTGGGACTTTTGTTCCCCCCATATGATGAATGGCATGGCCCTGGTTACAAGCAGCCATTCCGTCAGCATACTCACGGGAGGTGCCCAGAATCCTTTTGTTTTCCTCTATAATATAGCAAGTGGACAATAATATTTTCAAATCTTACCAAGTTAAGTCAAAGGACATGGTCAACTTAACAAACTCCGCTATAAACTCACCTCAATCCTCTGAAAACCTGACACATTTTTTTTTCTTGCATGAAGCTAAATCAGACACCGAAAATTGCACATGTACCCTGATTGTCTCCCACCTCCACTGGCTGCTTTCCACAATGGACACAGCCTTCATTTTTGAAGCTGATACAGGGCCCCATTCCTGGTGATACTGATTGGGCTTAATTTTTCAGGAGGAGGGGGTATAGGCTGAGGATGGTTGGATAAGAGGGAGAGGTGCCTGATGACCTTACGGTGGAATCTTGGGCTAGGGAACTGGCAGGACCCCTCTCAGCACTGAGGAACTGAGGAGACTCTGGGGAGGGCACAGGCTTTCTAGTGGAACAGCTAGAAGGGGATCCCTTAGGTGTGGTTTCCTTGTGCCTGGAAATAATGAGAGCCAGTAAAGGGTCATGAAAGCCTACACATAAAGAGCCTCCTCCCATTTTTCTTCTTTTTTTACAGAATGAATCTAACTGTAAAATACTATAATGTAAAGAACCATGGCAAGGCCAGATCAGTTGGTTTTCTAACTTGTACTGAATCCAGATCTTATTGCAACAGAAAATGAGATTTTTTTCTTTAAGCTAAATTTGAGTTCACTCCAATAGCCTAAAACACATCCTAGTTGAGAGTCCTCTGGAATGCTCATCATTGTCCCATGTCTAACAAAGATTCTACTGATTACAGAAATTTTTTTTTAAATCTAGCAAGAAGAAAAGCAACTGCGCCCTTGCAATTTTTCCTTTGTAGATGATTGCTTCCTGCAGAGAAGGTTTAATTATGGGTAGCAAGGCATTAAAAAAGTGGATTAAAAGCATTTGCTAGTGAATGAAATATGACAAAAGAAGTACTCTTATTAAGCCAAGTGTAGAAGAAAAAATGTAAATAAAGTGACAGTTGAAGAAAATGCTGTTATGGAAAATGATAACTTCAGAATAGAAAATAAGAAAAGGCAAGATCAAGATTCCCTTAGGGTGGGCCTCCAACTAACAGTCTTAGAGGGAATGCCAGTGACAAAAACTCCAGAGCACCCAGGAGGCGACCAAAAATATCAAATTCTGAAAACCCAGAGAATCCAAGTATCAGCCAAGGAAGGTCCCCACACAAAATGCTGGAAACACTGGAGGATCTGGGGCCAACCAAAAGCCGAAAATTCTGGAGTATCTGGTGGGCACCCAACCGTGAACCCCAAAGTCGTGGTTGGGGCCACAGAACAACGTGACTCTGGCATCCCAGCATCGACACAATGAAGACCTCTCACAACCACTTGTCATGCCTTAAATAACTGCTCAGGAATTCAAAACAAAAAAATGAAAGACTGCAGATAAAGCATTCATATTAGGACTGCAAATAAAATGACTTGTGGAGCAATAAAAGAGAGGAGAAAGGACTGAGGAAAGGGGTAACAAGAACATGATTCCAGTCACTCAAACTATGGGGGACTTTTAACTGACCAGTTAGCTAAAGGCTTTTATTTGCTAGCTTACCCAATATCATGGAGCAGAGAGGAAACTTACCAATCCACAGGAGCAAAAATGACATTGACTGATCTTCCACATGGGACCAAGTCGAAGATTTCTTCAGATTCCCCCAGCTTGGGTGGCCTTAGTTATCATGGTGGGAGGGGCCACTATGGGTGCAAGTAACTTACCACTGCCATTAAGAGTGGCAGGTCCCACATGACGCAGCAGTACTGTGGCTGCTTGCCCATCCAATGGGCTCCGCTTACCAGGAACAATGTTGGCTCTGAAAAGAGCCTTTGGTTAGTGTTACAGCTCTTGCAGTGTTAGCAGATCTTTGGTGTTATAGCCTCAATGTTACAGCTCTTGCAGCCTTGATCACTAACTGTTTCACTGTCTCTGTCTCTCCACCTGTTGTCTTGTTAATCACCAGTTCTCCTCTCTCACTGTCACCTTGCTGACTGCTGACTGCGACATCTCTCACTGTTTCTCATGTCATCATCTTTGTTCAGCTTCTTTTGGATGCTACTTGATGCAAGGCAGGCAGCCGCCAAATTGGGTTCTTAGCGTCACTCAGGAAAGAATTCAAGGATGAGCCAGTGTTGTTAGCAAGTTTTATTGAAGCAGCAGTGTACAGCAGTGGAAGAAGTACTGTTCTTGCAGAGCAGGGCTACCTCATAGGCAGTGTGCTCAGAGTAGCAGTTCAGGGGCAGCTCTGCAGTCATATTTATACTCACTTTTAATTACATGCAAATTAAGAGTCAGGTTATTCAGCATTTTTCAGAAGAATGGTGGTACTTCCATTCATTGCCATGGAAATCAGTGGTAACTTTCATGAGTGTCCATGGCACTGGTAAACTGGACATGGCACTGATGGGCCTGTCTTATGGAGAGGTGCTTTCACCTCTTCCATATTTCAGCCAGTCTTCAATCTGATCTGGAGTTGAATTCCTGCCTCTGGAGGTGAGTCTCATCCCCTGCCACAATTATACTAAAAAGAGACTTGCACTCATATGCTCAACATCACGCTATTCACAAGAACAAATACATGGATTCAACCTAGTTGCCCATCAATGTTCAATTGAATAAAGAAAACATGGCACATATACACCATATTATATTACACAGCCATCAAAAAAATGAAATCTTATCATTTACAGCAACATGAATGGAGCCAGAGGACATAATTCTAAGCAATGCTTCATGGAGTATTTGGTTTTCTGTTTACTAAACATGGAATACACATGGACACAAACATGGAAACAATGGAATGGCAGACTACTAGACAGGGGAGGGAGGGAGGGAAGTATGGGTTGAAAAACTACCTCTTGGGTACTATGATCACTACATGGGTGCAATATACCCATGTGATAAACCTGTATATGTACCTCCTTTATCTAAAATGAAAGTTGATATTTAAAAAAAAATGTTAAAACTAAAAATGATAATTATGGGCCAGGCACAGGGGTTCACGCCTGTAATCCCAGCACTTTGGGAAGCTGAGACGGGCGGAACATGAGGTCAAGAGATTGAGACCATCCTGGCCAACAAGGTTAAACCCCATCTCTAATAAAAATACAAAAAGTAGCTAGGCATGGTGGCACGCACCTGTAGTCACAGCTAAACAGGAGACTGAGGCAGGAGAATCACTTGAACCTGGGAGGCGGAGGTTGCAGTGAGCTGAGATCACATCACTGCACTCCAGCCTGGCAACAGAGCTAGACTCCGTCTCAAAAAAAAATGATAATTATGATTCTAAAATAATAATATCTAATAATTGTATAGTTAGTCAATAAGTTCTTTACCTATAATAGAAAAATTGCAACATTTGTAGGTGCATAAGACATTAAATTACATTTTATATATGAGAAATCTGAGGCACAGAAAAACTAATTTACTTGCTTTTAGTCACACAACTATTAAGTGGCAAAGTTAGGATTTAAGCTCATGCATGCTGGCATTAGAGACTACACCACATTGTTAACTGTGTAAACAGTAGGATGTATGGGTCTTGGAATACTTTGGATGTGATGGCATTGGGGCAGAAGGTGCTGATTACTGCCATGATGCTGTTTTGTATTACACAGTGTATTGTGGTATTATTTGTTAAGATACAGGAAACTGATATAGGAACAGTACTGGGAGTTAAATTTCATATTTTGATTAAATGTAGTTTTACAATATTAGATATTGAAGAGTATAGCTATATAATTAAAATCTAATAACATTTTCCTAGTGATTTCCGCTATACTTCTAGATATATTAAAGTACCTATAGTCCTTTAAAATAGAAAATTTTCTGTGGCTGCCAAAATGGTTAAATCCAGCATTTATAAGCAAAATGAGGAAAAATAAGAATGATATTTTGATTTCGTGATACATTTATTTACTGCATGAAGAGAAACATTTTATAAAATCTGTTGTGAACAAAACATGATTTAATACATCTGAAAAGCATCATAGCCAGAACCACAGACTATGGGTAATATTCTAAGTATTCATTGCAGAACTACACTAAATTATAATATCTCTGATGTAGGCTAGTTAAATCATAGGTCCTAGAAACTAGAAATATGGTATGATCTTTTGATTTTATTTTTCATTAAATTATGCATAGATCGAGTGCTGGGATGATTAAGACATGTTTTACATATGATATGGTAAAGAGGTGTCCTTATTACACATTCATCTCCAAAAAACAGTTCAATGGAACGATTCTCAGATGTCGCATGTTGCAGTTACAGAGGTGGGTATTTAATAAGCCACAGTCTGAGTGTTTCAGGAGAGCTAAACATAATCTGGAGATCATCAATCGGAAAAATAACTTTCAAAGAATTGTCTCATTCTTCCTTGTCTAGTGCTGTCATTTTTGTTTTCTAGTTTTTGTTGTGTTTGAGTTAAACTATGGGTTTTACTTCTAATTCTGAAATTTAACTTAGTGGTGACCTAGAGCTATCAAATTATGCTTCTCAGTTTCCTGAGCCTTGGAATAAATTACAATGACATTAGGAACATCGAAAGTCGTGATTAAATCAGCCTTATTTAACTGTAATCAGTTTGAACCAGGGTGCTCATTCAATCATTCCCTCTATGCCAGAATAACATTTAGCTCTCAGGTTCTGTAATTTGAGGAAACAAATGGAATTTTCCTAATCTTTAAGAAAGAGAATCCTCAGAAAGATATCCAAATAATCTTTTGCTTTCTTGACTGCTAGGTGTCCTCATTTTACTGAATACTGCCCCTCCTGATTTCAACTCCACACCATCAGGTATTTCATATGCTTTCTGCTACACAGTAGTTTTGTCTAAATGGCTGGTCTGGTCTTTATTTCTGATGGGTTTATCATGTCTCTGAGCTTTAGGAAGCAACCAGGAACCTCGCCTGTGCTGATACATAAGCATGTTTGACCCAAAGTTTTGTTTTGACTAATCAGTTCCATCCATGATGTTGCTCTCTGATTTCTTAATCAAGATACAAAATGAAATTTCTAAAATTTATACCTATTGTATTTTCATCTTAATATGTACTGACAGCTCGTCATCCCTGAATCCCACTATTATTTTCTATTGAGCCTTTTGAAGATGTCATTCAATTGTCAGCAAGTTGCCACAAATTATTACAACTTTCCATGGTTCACTCTCCATTAACTTAAGCCCTTTTCTCTCCTGAGATCACCACTTTCCCTGTAGCCCTCTCAGATAAATATAGTTGATTACTCCACCTCATCCAGCTATATTGCAGAAGTTGGAAATGTGCCACAGTACCACTTCTAAAATCTTTTATATTTACGCATATTTAAAAAGCACACCTTCAAGTTTCATGGCAAACAGATTGATGCTTTTTTTTTTAAGGTTATTATTACCTGTCTACCTTTATATTATTGGGAATTTGATCTAATTCTTCAGGTCCTCATAAACTGTGGTAGACAAAATTTCAAAAATGGACCCCAAATATGTCCCACCAAAACCCCACAACCCATAAGTATGATATCATTCCCATGTTACGTGGCACACTTAACCTTAGAAAAGGGAGATTATCTGGTGGGTTTAATCTTATCACGTGATCCCTTAAAAGCAGAGAGCTTTATTTGGCTATCAAAAGAAGAGGATGTAAGAGATTTGAAGCACAAGCAGGATTCAGTGCACTGTTCTGAGTTTTGAACATAGAGAGAGCTATTTACTAGGAGGTGCGGACGGCTTTTAGGAGCTGGCAGTGGCCCCAGCTGACCAACAGCAAGAAAGTAGAGGTTTCAGTTCTACAGGTGATAATGGACTAAATTCAGCCAACAATCTGACTGAGGTTGGAAGCAGATTCTTCCCCAGAGACTCTATATAACAGCCCAGCCTGGCTAACACCTTAGTTTCAATATTGTGAGACCCCAAGCAGAAAGTTCATTTGAGCTAGCAGAGACTCTTGACTTACAGAAGTGTGAGGTAATAATTTTTTTAACAAGTGGCTCAGTTTGTAGTAATTTGCTACTCAGCAATATTAAACTAACATTATCATATATAGGACATTCATACTTTTGAAAATCACCTGTCTAAAATCCATCTCTATATTCGTTTAGACTGCCTCAACTAAAATGACCTTCAGTTTCATTCCACTGGCCCTCGACAACATATTTCCAGACTATAATTACTGTTGTGATAACTAGAATGAAATGTGCTAATATTCTAATGCTATGATCACAGCTACCTTTCTACATACCACTGCCCTATTATTCATCTTTGACCTCATTTAGAGTTACTTTGAAAATTCCTGTTCTTTGTATCAGTCAGTTCTGGTCTTGCTTTCTCCCTCATTCAACCTACATTCTCTTACCAGCACTTCAACAAGCCTGACAAGGAAGATAATTTTTCCTTGGTTTCCATTCTTTATATTGCGATTTCCAAGAAAATATAAAAACCCGAAAAAGGCAACTTTCATATTTTTGTAACCAATTCAAAAACCTTTAAAGAATTTTGTTTCTAAAGACAAATGGGCACTTTCAGAAGATAGCATCTAATCTTTAGGAGGGAGAGTGAAAACATAGCCCATTAATCTTGAAATATCTCAATTTCTACCCCTTCTCCACCACCTGTCACTATCCCTCTTACTAACCTTCCGCATCTCCCATGCTCACTCTCCCTGTCACTCTCCCTCCCACTAACCTTCCCCATCTCCCATGCTCACCTTATTACTGACTAGAGGAGAAGGTAAAATTTGCACCAGTTTCCCCTGGTTTATTCCTCTAATTGTTCTCTCTCATTCCTGTACCTTTGTACACTATGTCTCCACTGTCATCATCCCCACACTCTTTACTACAAATGAAAACAGAATACCTTTCATGATTTTGAATCCCCATCATTTTACTCCTTCTTTGTGCAGTCTAATTTCTAAATATAGAATGAGAGATATATTTTTGCAATGCCTCTTATTGGATCTTCCTATGTTAGGGTGGAGACTGAGTTCCCTTTCTTATTCCTCCACTTTTATTGTACCAGAGATGAGAACAGAATTATTATCATCTTGAGAGTGAAAAAGGAGACACATAAAATAGTTATAAAATAAGTCTTCTGCCACAGCAAAAATGGATACTTTACCCACTCCACACTAGGTATATTTTTAACAGAAAAGGGCTGATAAGTTCTTAAACATGCATGTGCTTTTACTATCCTCTTATGAATTCTAATACTGGCAGTGGTGGTAGTTAGACAGATCATAGCAAAAGCTGATAGTAGGACCTTTTCCCATCTCTTTTAAAATCCTGATATGAGACACACGCCAAAATTAGTGGCAATGGTAAAGCAGTTTGTCTAGATGTGGCTAGATAGAAGAGTCTAAGGCAGTATTCCTGGCAACCTACAAGTTGGATATGATGTGGAAGGGACCCAGAAGTTCTTCCATGCCCCAATGGGGGATGCAAATGGTAGCTGATAGTCTAACTGACTTGAATGCTGTAGATGCATTAGCTTGCCAGTTAGGGCAATATATTAGTAATAGCTGCATTGGGGTAAAACATCTTTGTTTGCTGAATGTGTTAAGTGATGTGACTGATCCTGGATTTACCATGAAGTTAATGAAGTTGCAGCTTAAGGCCCCTAATTGTATGTAGCCCTTTAGAAACTCTGCAAGTAACCTTGTATTCAAAATTATTTTGTTATGTTTGAAAATAATCTAAATTGTACAGGCTTATAGACTCACAAAACGTGGATCCACCTTTGGATCCAGGGACTGAATGTGAATTTTGGCCACACCCTGGGGGAGAAAGGGATCTAAAGTTTTTGAAGAGAGCAAGGTAGAACCACTATGACCAAGTCAAGGGAACCTACTATAACTACTTCTGGACCATTCTATCAGAGACCAAAATAACACAGAAATAAGACAACAAAACATCACAGAAATAACAACTTGAACATAGCGTTCATATAGTAGACAAAACCCAACAGTAATATCAAGAGTTCTTGTTGATATTACCGTTATATATTAATAAGACCAACCAAAATGTTATATATTAACAAGACCAGAATGTTATCTATTAACAAGACCAACCAAAACTTAGAAACTTAGTGGATACCCAACAGCATAACACCAAACCAAGATCCCCTGCTTCAAAGTCAACATAATACCAGAAGGCTTTTCCCCTTCCAAACATCAAGAAAATTATAAAATTGCCCTTATACACAGATATAATCTCTCGGAAGGAGGGTAAACACTCTTGATAATGGACCTGGGATTTGAATTAACTAAAAATGAAATGACAATAAAATAAATATTGTGACTAGGGAGTTCTACCTTACATCATTTCAGACTAGGCCCAAATTAAAAAGTGAAACATACTAACTATAAAAATAGATTACAGGCTGGATGCAGTGGCTCACGCCTGTAATCCCAGAACTTTGGGAGGCCGAGGCAGGCGGATCACGAGGTCAGGAGATCAAGACCATCCTGACTAACACAGTGAAACCCCGTCTCTACTAAAAATACGAAAAATTAGCCAGGCGTAGTGGCGGCCGTCTGTAGCCCCAGCTACTTGGGAGGCTAAGGCAGGAGGATGGCATGAACCCAGGAGGCGGTGCTTGCAGTGAGCCGAGATCGTGCCATTGCACTCCAGCCTGGGCGACAGAAAGAGACTCTGTGTCAAAAAAATAAAATAAAATAAAAATAATAAATAAATAAAAAAATTACAGATAAACTTCTTTTTTGGAAAATGACCATGACTGCACATAATCAATTTTTTTCCCCTGTAGTCAGGGCTTCAAATGATTTGTAAATCTATTAGTGGGGCAGAAAAACTTTCAAGCCTGTGAAGATACAACCAACTCTGAGGGCCTGAACAACTCAAATGGTAATTGTTGACCATTTTGACATACGACTTTTCTTTGGCTGCTTGCACAAACTTAGTGGCTTAAGAAAAAACCACAAAATTATAACCTTACATTTTGTAAGTGGGAAATACACACTTTTGTTTTGTTTTTGTTTTGTTTGAGATCTAGTCTTGCTCTGTCTCCCAGGCTGAATTGCAATGGCGTGATCTTGACTCACTGCAACCTCCGCTTCACGGGTTCAGGCGATTCTCCGGCCTCAGTGTCCCGAGTAGCTGGGAGTATAGGTGTCTGCCACGATGCCCTGCTAAAGTTTGTATATATGTTTTTAGTAGAGACAGAATTTCACCATGTTGGGCAGGCTGGTCTCAAACTCCTGACCTCAGGTGATCCACCAGCCTGGGCCTCCCAAAGTGCTGGGATTATGGGTGTGAGCCACCACACTCGGCTCACACTTCTTTTAAAAACTTTGATCTAACACCTCTAAGCATTTCAACTTTAACCATGGTATGAGGTATTGATGGTGGTCAGGCAAGGAAATCCCTGCCTTCAAGTAAAATCATCTTTTTTTTCTTCCACCTGAATAAGTTAAACTTAGCATCCTGATTAAAATTATATTTTTATGTATTCACCTTAATTATCAATGGATGCAAATCACACCTGGAGTTTATTTGGAAGTACTTGCAGTAGCACAGGTAGAGTTTCCCTATGCTGAGGTGCCTCTGTGCAGATAAGCCTCACTTCTTGTACCCGAGGGCACCCCATGCAGTGCTGCAAACTGGAACCTGTGCTAGAACTTCTGGTTAAAATTTTGATTCTGCAGATGCTTCACCTCCTGTCCTGCAGGCATTGCTAAGGAAGTCTAGTGCTAGATGAAGCTTATCATATCCTGTAAATTGGTTTACTGATGTAAACACAATATTACTGTTGGATTTTGTCTACTATATGAATGCTATGTTCAAGTTGTTTTTTCTGTAATATACGTGAATAATTTTATTTTTATGTCTGTTTTATTTAATGTCTCCTTAACTATTTAAAATGTCATATTTTATCTTTTCTTTATCCTAAATTCTAATTACTGCTTTTCAGTAAATATTATCTATTACTACAGTGAAACATGTTGTTCATTTCTTAAATTTTTTAAAAAACTTATTTTTCAATTGTAGCTTTTCTGCTTCCCTATCAATGTTTTAGGTATTACTCTTGTTAATTTTTTAGCCACATATTTATTTTGTATTTATCTCATTTACTTAAAATTATATTTAATAAATCTCTTTACTTTAGATATACTTTATTATTTTATTGCTATATATATAGTTTCATATAACACATTTATTTTTAAAATGGAAAACTCTAGACAATTATGTAGAGAACAAAAATATATCACATCCTTTACCTCTTTTTTGTCTCTCTTCAATCACTAAAGCAAAGTTCTTTTCCCAAGAAAAAGTTGATTTTTAAAGTATACAGACATTTTAATTTTGTTCTCCACAGGTTAAGTGTTTTTGAACATGATCTTTTCTAGCTGAGTATTTTAAAACACAAGTTCTACTAGTAATATATTTAACTTTTCAACATATTTTGAAAGTTCATGTTATTTCTAGCTTTTGCTATTATCGAAATAGAGTAATAATATTGGGCTCCACACACAAAAAATTAAATTACATAAATTTAGTTTCTGAATATAACTAGACTATTATCAGTCTTTCATTAATTATTGTATATAAAATCTCTTCTTTTTCCCAGAGTTACTATTGTAAGAGTCAATCTACCAAATGTCAAGTTACAATTTAACGTTTGTACATAAATATCTAAAAGGTTCGTGTAGTAAATCGAAGTCTTTATAAAGCCCAAATTTGGACTATGTTGTGTTATTAAACTCAATCATAAGTAGACTTTGTGGTAGAATAAAATATAGATTATTCAATTGAGTTTGTTCTTATTGTATTTATAGAAAGAATGAGAGGAATCCCACTCCCTTAATCTCATGAGACAGCTAAGCTTTGTTTTCTGAGTACATCTAAGCTTAGGAAATTTTGAAGAATTGTTTTTTGTTTATTTTGTTTTAAATTTTAGGGCTCCCAAATGAAATTGTCAGATATTCAGATAAAAACTTCCAAATTTTGTTTGTTTGTGTGGGTGTTTACCAAGAAAATAAAGATTTTACTATTATTACTTTCAGAATTCTTCCTAATCCTGGGAAAGAGTTTTTATTTTTTAGCATTTCAGGGTATCAGAGAGCAGCCTCCATTTCTCCATTTCCATGCAAGATGCTTTGGGAGCAGACTAGAAATGAAGATGTTTACAAAGTTTGGCTAGGAAAGTTTGACATTTAGAGTTAGGCTCCACCTAGGAAAAAGACCCCTGACCTGTTAAAGAGCCAGCCTTCCCAGCAAACACTTGCAAATGAACATAATACCTCTGGCCAGTGTGGTCTAAGGCCAGAGTATGTTTTCTGAATAATTAAGTCTTCTTAGGGACCATGAGGCCATTGAACCACCCAGCTAGGCGGTGGCCCCACCACCTCCTGAACACCAAGATATCACTCCCTATCTACTAGGAAGGTAAAACCTAAAACTAGTTTTATTAGCTTGAGGTAAATAAAATAATGTGGAATTGAGTGGTAATTACTTCTGCTACACCTTCTGATATGTTTTGGATGAGATAGTGATGGTAGCAGTGGACATCTGCAATAGATGCTGCCAAGATACCAGCTGCAGCAGGGGAGGTGTGGGCAGACCTGTGCACTCTATGGAGCTGGTGGAAGCTGAAAAGAGGCAGAAGCCCTGCCCTCTTCTCTGCCCTTGGCAGGCACGGCATCCAGGCTGGTAGCACAAACAGAGCACAGCCTGCCAGGCCGAGTGGACAGTATGAGCCCAGTGGGTGTGAGCTCAGCTGTGCCTATGGACCCATGCTCTCTCAGGGGCCTGGGAAGCTTCCTTTGCACTGGACGCTCAGAAGTCCCAGTTCCCATTGCCTGGCCTCTCCCCACTCCCGGTGCCTGCTCTGATTTTGGAACAAAGTTGAGGCCAAGCCTGGGTGTGCACATTCTTGGAGTCATGCTGACACATCAGCCCCCTGCCACATCAGCCCCCTCCAGACTTTGGGCACTGGTGATGAGCATAGGACAGTGGCTGGGAAGGGGCCTGAGGGCAGCTTGGCATGGGTCTGCAGGCACACCTTGGCACGGACAGCCTGGGTACTATGAGCACCATGGATAGCACATTGATGGCAGCAGGAGGCCGACAGGCTCCTGGGCAGAAAGGGGCAGGTCACCAGTGAAGCCCCACCTTCATGCCAGGGACTACTTGAATCATGGGGACCAGGCTGCCAGTTCCCCGGACCAGAGTGAGAACTTATGGTATTGTTTCCCTGTCCTCCCATGGACCAATCAGCATGCACTTCCTCCCCTGGGAAGCCTATAAAAACCCTGAACTCAGCCAGACTTAGGCAGATGTTGGGATGACTTTCCTGCAGAAAGGAACTACCCACTTCGGGTCTCCTGAGAGCTGTACTGTTGCTCAGTAAAGCACCTCTTAGCCTTGCTCACTTTCCAGTTGTCTGCATACCTTATTCTTCCTGGACATGAGACAAGAACTCAGGGCCCGCCAAATGGTGGGACTGAAAGAGCTGTAACACAAACAGGGCTGAAACACACACTGCCTCACCATATTGTCAGTGACAAGAAGGGGAGAAGACAGAATGAAAGAAGAGCTCTGGCCCTTCAGGGAGCCCAGACCTAGGAGCTCCCCAACCCAGGGCTGTGACACCCTCTTTGGGGTTCTGTGGTTCCTGGTGTTTTCCAAGCTTACAGGCAACACTGAGTTCCTCAATGCCCACAGTGGAAGCTGCCTGTGGTACGCCTGGTCCAGCCCCAGGCTCACAGAGAGCCAGCACCTGTGCTCATGCCTGGAGCTGCTCATCCTGCCATAGCTGATGTGCCTGGCTGTGTGCAATGACTGGATCCCATGCTCATGCATTCACCCACTCCTCGTCACTCTGCATCTGGCTTGCCCTTGGCAGGCATGGGATCTGGAGTGGTAGTGCAAGTAGAGCATACCTGCAGGCTGAGTGGGCAGAATGAGCACAGCAGGCCTGAGCAAAACTCGGGCAAAGGTGCCAGCAGCCACAGAGGTTTCTGCCTGGCAGCGTGACACCCTAAAGATCCTGTGACAATAGCATTGTCAATAATATCCCTTGTTGGAGAAAAAGGTGAATTTCATTTTTCCACAATTGTCTCCATTCAAGGTATTTATGGGAGATGTCCCTGTTAAACTTTTACTATAAAAATAAAATACTACTTTTAATATCTCCATAATCTCCCCGCTTATTGGAAAGTCCTTCTCAACTTTATTTGAATACAGTTTGAGGGTGTGTGATATAACTTCTGCAAAGGAAATAATTAGCTGATTTGTAAATTCTACATTGAATAACTCTAAGTTTCTTTTGAACCTGCAGTATCTATTCTCTTATTGATATTTATCTTTCTACTCTAGAACTAAATATCTTCCTTTGAGCCTCCTAGTGTTTGAGGAAAAATACCTTACTTTGCTTGTTCTAGAGGCTATGCCTTAGGACTCTGGCAGAAATTTCATAGTAAGTTTCTCGTACCTTAAATATGTTTTTCTAACTTTACTTTCACTAAGGCAGAAGTTAATCTTCATTTTATCTTAAATACCTTGCCATTTTTTTAATTTAGTCTTTGCCTCTGCCTTGATTAAATTCTCTCTTTGTATCTTGTTTTCTGTTATGATATTTAGCTCTCTTTTGGTCAACTCTGTTGGACAGCTATCTGTCATTCTGGTATTGCTCTATTCATTTTATCTCTGTTCAGAGAATATCTGTTTGAAACAACCTGCTTTTCTATTAGATATACATAAGGAGCATTCATGTGGATTCAGCAAAAGTTTCTGTCTACTGGAAAAGGGTTGCATGTAATTCACATGCATTAGGGAGTAGATTATTCATCACAATTCTTGGAACACGAGGGTTTTTAATAAATTATGAGTCTGTGTCTCGCATTTTTAATTTGAAGGGCTAACTTTTGCATCAATACGAATTCACAAGTTATAAAGAACCTTCTCTGTTAGTGGCATCACTGAATCGCTCTCCTCAACTCCCATAGTCATATATATTATATCTGAAAAAATGTTATTTTTTTTACTATGAACATTTAAATTTTAAAGGGGTATTTTTTAAGCATTCATAGAATGACCTGTACTTTCAAGGAGCACTGTAGCTACTACTTTACAGATCTTTATTCACTGCTAATTAAAGTCAGCAGTAACCACATGCTGTTTAGCAATTTGTTGTTTTGATAAGGGGCTCTACTTTGATTAGATGTTTTATGTAGTTAACTAAATTCTTCCTTCTGCAGTGACTGCACACCAGGTATCAGTCTATGTTATTGGGAATACAGAGTAAAATAGGCCACATTCCTGACTCTTAATGGTGTGTCCTGTGTAGGAAAAGGCAATATATTATAGTTGGTGCTATGCCCAGGGAGCTTTCTAATATAGAAGTGGGTGTGCAGATTCAAATTTTATACTATAGAATATTTTCTGGAAGAAGTGATATTTGGAATGAGTTTTGAAAGATGACATAATATTTTAATTTAACAAATACCATTTATGTATAGTATAAGAGAATCACCAAATGCTATTACTCTAGCCTGGATATATTCCACCCACACTGGTCTGGTTACCTTGTCTCTTTTTTTTGTGTCATAATAAGGCATCGTTGTGCCCTGGTAGAACCTGATTCTCAGTGTTAAAAAGTGTGACATATAGAGAGTAACTAATTTCAGAGTCTACGCTTCATCAATATAATTTAATCTCAATCCTCAAATTCTGAACTTGTTTCCTTTATTCGGAGAGTGTAGTTTGGTTTGGTGTACATTGGTTATAGCCTGGCAAGTTATCTTTTCTGTTATTCTTAAAGAGACTCAATCAACATCCGTTATCAGGTCACCTTTGCTAATAGTTCAGATGTTCCCATCTTAGACCAAGTATGCCTAGAGATCAATGGGTGAATAAATGTCAAATCACGATTTGCTGTTTGTGTTAAAATTCCCAATGTAGAAAAGAGAATTAACTGGTTTACATATTAAAGCATTAATACATTCCAAATATATTAGATTGGCAACAATGTCTTTATCTGCTAATCTTCTAACAACAAAGCAGTGCTTCTGGACTAAGGTTACCCCACACCACCATCACCCAACACAGGCACACAACTCAGGGACACCTGGCAATGTTTGGAGATAGTTTTAGTTGTCACAACTCGAGGTGGTGTGCTACTGTCATCCAGACGCTGATGCTCAACATCCTGTAATGTACCAGACAGCCCCTCAAAACAAAGACTTATCCAGTGCAAACCTTCAATAATGTTGCAGTTGAGCATACCTGCAACAAAATAATAAAGTGTTTCTTCTGTGTTTTGAAAAAACAACCACAGCACTTTCTCTTGCTCATGTAACATCATTAGCATAAGACAAAAACTAAGTTTACAAGCTATAACACATTTAGAATTTGTAAGATGAAGAGTTGGAAATAGTACATTGAGTGTGAATTTTTAAGTTTATGATGAGAGATGAAGCAAATCTTAAAGACTCTAACTTTTTTCATTAAACCAAAGTTTTTTGCTACATAATCCATAATACCATGATACTCTTGGCTAGCTGCTTAATAATGAGATAAGAGTTCCTTGTAATACTGCTTTATAAACACATTAATTCCGGTTCAGATTGTGTAGATAACAGTGCAATATATAGCACTCTCATACACAAATACTTTTTACTGTGTTAGCTCTTTTTATAGGGTATCGTATATACATGTAATATGTCTTCTACGAGTACCAAAAAACACAAATAAAATAGTCATTTGAGTTTCATCTTGTACAGTAACAATAATTTTCATGATTATTTAATTTGAGACTTATCAAAGAGACATTGCATCAGACACTTTAAAAATGGCAAAAAAGACTTATTCAAAATTATTTTAATAGGGGCCAAAACCATTACAAGAGGAGAGTGAGATTGAATTCAATTCCTCTGAAACAAACTGGGAGGATTTTTAAATACTGAGATGTACTAATGGAAAAGTACTGAAGGATGTTAGTCAGGAGGTTGGTCAATGTGATTAGTCCATCTGTATTTGTTAACTGTGGTTTACTGAAGATAGAATCCGACCCTTCCACAGAAACTGGGAGACTGGGGTGATAGCTCCTTTGATGATTACTTTTTTTTTTTTGAGACAGAGTTTCACTCTTTTTGCCCAGACTGGAGTGCAATGGCGTGATCTCTGCTCACTGCAACCTCAGCCTCCTGGGTTCAAGCAATTCTGCTGCCTCAGCATCCCAAGTAGCAGCTGGGATTACAGGCATGTGCCACCATGCCTGGCTAATTTTGTATTTTTAGTAGAGAAGGGGTTTCTTCATGTTGGTCAGGCTGGTCTCGAACTCCTGACCTCAGGTTATCGTGCCCGCCTCAGCCTCCCAAAGTGCTGGGATCACATGTGTGAGCCACTGCATCCGGCTCGATTATTACCTTTCAAAAGGATGGCTCCATGGTCCATGAGAAAGACATTTCTGGGCTGCAAAATATTTAAACCTCAAAGAGGAAGAGAATTTACAATAGCAAGTTTTCTAAAGTATTGCTAAAAGAAAAGAGAGATCAGGAGCATATAGTCTGAAAGAAACTAGTCTAAAAGTTTTATCAAGCTAACGGGAGTAATTTGGTCAGACTTTAGGAAACAAAATTACTAGTAAAGAAGGATTGAATTAACATTAAATATAAATGTATTTTGTACGATATTAATTATGTTAATAATCCTAGTAATTACTACAAATAATCTATTCAAAATTTTATTAATATCTCTACTATAAATATATAACACCTATTTCTGAATGTTTAGAAGAGTTAATATATCTAGAATTTGAAGTAAATATGCAGTTTTCTTAAAGGAAAAGATGCCTATCAAGTGAAACCTTGCCTTTGATGAAACATGAAGCGAATCTTAACTGGAAAACTGACATTTTTCATTCTCTGCATTTGAGTAACAAAATTCTTTATATTATGACTTTCTATTGAGTTGTGAAAATTTTACTGCATCTTTTCCATGTTCCTGTGCTTTTCTTATTCCCACCTCTTATAAAATAAAATGTTGTTTTCCAGTGTAGTAGTCAGAATTCTCAGATGGTCCCCAAAATTCTCAAGCCGCCATATACTCATGCTGTACATTTTTCTCCCCTTGAGAATGTATGGGACCTGTGCATACAATAGGATACTTGCTCCCTTGATTAGGTTATATCATAGCAAAAATGGTGGAAGTCAATCTCATGATTACATTATATTTCATATACCCCCAGACCACATGTTACTGGACTAAAGAAAGATTTTCCTGCTATTTCAAGATGTCATAGAGTTGAGAGCCACCTGTGACCAAAAACCACAACGAAAACTAGGACTTCAGTCCTACAACCACAATAAACTGAATTCTGCTAATGACCAGTGAGCTTGGAACAGAACACTAAGTCCCCAGTGAGATCGTCCTTTGGCTAACATAGTAATTTCAGTCTGATGAGACCCTGAAAGGAGAACCCAATAACCTACGTTCTGATACTGAGGAATAATAAACTTATGTTGTCTTAAGCTACTAAATTTGTGATGAATTTTATGCAGCAATAGAAAACTAATACACCTATTAATCTTTTCTAATGCATAATGATTTTTCAGTATCTTTATACTGTATGCCAGTGTTCAGATTTTAGACATCAGCATCTTCAGCTGTGTTTCTAACAACAGTTGTTTTCTCCAATGAGGCCCCCATAATGTTCCCTGCAGCAGTTATTATGCAAGGAGGACATTTTTTTCTGTTTTCATGGCCCTACATAATTAGCATTTCTGTCTGTGCATCTCTTGCCCAGATGATTCTGTTCAGCATTATAGCCACACTACTGTAGTAACAGAAGTCTTATAAATGTGTTTTGCTGACAAGAGTAACTTTCCCATTGTGGACCAAGCTAAAAGTGGATTTTCCCCTTTGGACCTACACATGGATCCTATTATAATTCATATGAAATACTATTAAATGTTCAATCAGGCACTTTATTAACTCAGGATTTCTCTCTATATATAAGCTAGCAAATATCTTATGCTAAGGTCATGAGAAAAATAATACGTTTCATAAGAAAGAAAATTTTTGTTATGATATCACAGTTTCATACTTCATAATAGGAAAAATATATTTTGGGTTGTTAAAATACTTTGATTTTATCAAAATGAGAACAAGGAAATGAGATTGAATTTTTTTTTTCTTTTGGGGAAATAAACTTCTACTTGCCTGCAATTATGTGTGTTGCAGTGTATTTTCTATGAGAATACAGATAGTTACAAAGATAAGATTGATTTGAGAATGAATCAAGATAGTCTTATCTGATATCCAGAACCACTTACTGAGTAATGCCAAATTTGGTAACTAAAATGAAAAGAAATGCCATCTCCTTAGCTATGTGACTTGCTCATTTATTCCACCTCCCAATCTTTTATGTTTATACCTAATAGAATTAATGTTTGAGACACTGAATGAATCAATTTTGCCAAATTGAGATTTGCCCTAAATGTTTTAATGATATAATGCAGCTTATTCCAGAGAAGCTATTTCTGTACCCAGTAGAGCTGTGTATTTTCCCTGCTAGACAACATCAAAATATAGAATGTTTGAAATGATCCTCTTACCACTGCTTTTTCTTCAATTATAATTAGAGTGTAAATAAATAAACACAAGTATTCAGGTTCATACACACATGTAAGACTCATGGAGACCTGAATAAGCACATAAACAAAGACATAAATATATTCACACACATGAGATTTATAATGTGTAGATAAATACAGACACACATATATAGAATGCCTTTAAAATTAAAAATAACGTCATTTAGATAGCCTTCAAATTATTTATGTTCAAAGACAGGACATCCATTCCCATAATGAAACACAGTGTGAGATAGTAGAAATTGAAGTAAACTGGAAATAATTGGATTAGAATTATTTCATTTTTGTCACTAGCTTGCTATATGATTTGGAGCAACTATTTAACTTGTCTTGGGTTATTATCTAATTTATCTGGGTCCTAAATCTCCCCAACTATGAAATGAGAAGTTTGGATAAGACCAATATATTCCTAATAGTTTCCATGGAACACACATTCTCCTCGAGATGGTAATAATGTTCTCTAAGGGAAGAGAAAAGTGTTCTCTGGTTAAATAGGTTTGGAAATGCTGAGTTAAACAAAGTAAAAGAGCTTTCTTTAGTGCAAGATAGCTTAGAGTCTTTAACATGCTAATGTGCACTGTAACTCTTAAGAGGAGAATTTTACTATTCAGTGATTCTCCAACTCATTCTAGCAACTTATTTCAACACGTTCTTTTTGCATAAAATTAAAAAAAGTGCAGTGTGGTCAGTGTTTTCTGGGACATAATTTTGGAAAACTGCTCTGGAAATCTTATTAGTAAATTGTAAAAGACATATTATGCCATAAAATAATTATAATACAAATATATGACCTATGCAATGAATGACTTCTTGTGTGTAAAATAAGTGATAAATTATGTATTCAGAGAATATTTTAATGTTCTTAAATGTAAAAGATGTCTTCTATCATTACTGTAATTTACTTTTTAGTCTGTTTTAATGTATCTTTTTACATTGAAGCAGGACTTTTAAGCCTTTAACATTTCTCAGCTAATGTAGGATTCTCTAAAATTTCTGAGTTCTTCGAATAACCATTTTATCAGCTTTAGCTGTATACTTTAATTCAACCCTCAAATATATATCTATCTATATCTATATATTACTAGTGTATTTCCATTTATGAGCACAATTGAACACAGTGATTTTTAGTGATTGCTTAGTTACTGTTTATTCTAAGGGACTCATTAGCTGGAATATTAAATGATTCTTCAAAAATTTGCCTTTTAGTGTAGAACCAACGACTTAAGAAATTCTAAAGTAAAGTAAAGTAAACTAATAAAGCAAAATTGCAAAAGGGACATTTATAGCCATCTATTTTTTTAAACAATTAATAGACTACTTTTTAGAGCAAGTTTTAGGTTTACAGAAAAATTAGGTAGAAAGTACAGACTTATTCTTTACCCCTATCTTCAGTTTCCCCTTTTATTAGCATCTTGCACTGGTGTGTTATGTTTGTTATATTTGATGAAGCAATATTAATACATTATTATTTAAAGTTCATGGTTTACATTAAGGTTCACTCTTTGTGTGGTACAGTTATGTTGGTTTTGCCAAATGCATAACATCACGTAGTCACCATTATACTAACTTTACCATTCAACTCAAGAGTTAGTGATTTTTAAAATTTAAGAAAAGTCATGTCAGTACTCTATTCATAACCCTTCATTCTCTTTCTTCTTTTTATTAAAATAAAAATTAAAAGAGAGACTTACAATTCAATAACACAAATAGAATCAGATTAAAAGTATGGAAAAATGTATACTATAAAAAGTAACAAAAAGAGATCTGAAATATCTCTTAAAATATACTGTTTTTAAAAGTTTGTATAAATTTAAGAGGCACGAGTGCAACTTTGCGACATGGATATATTGTATAGTGGTGAAGTTTGGCTTTTAATGTAGTCATCAACCCAATAGTGTGCACTGTGCCCATTAAGTAATTTTTTATCCTTCACTCCACTTCCACCCTCCACCCTGCGAAGTCTGCAATGACTATTATTACATACTCCATGTCCATATGCACACATTATTTAGCTTCCCCTTACAAATAAGAACATGCAGTATTTGATTTTCTGTTTCTGAATTGTTTCACTTTAGATTACAATCCCCAGTTCCATCTATGTTGCTGTAAAAGACAGAATTTAATTCGTTACTCATAGTTGAATAGTATATTATCATACATGCATATCTAACACATTTTCTCCATCCTAACATTAGTTAATGAACAATTAGGTTGATTTCATGACTTTGCTATTGTGAATAGTGCTGTGATACATATATGAGGGCAGGCATCTTTGTTATATAATGATTTCTTTTACTTTGGGTATATACCAGTAGAAAGATTGCTGGATTAAATAGTAGTTCTATTCTTAGTTCTTTGAGAAATATCCGTACTATTTAATAGAAAAAGTTATTCAGGCATTTTATTGTGTGTGTGTGTGTACCCAACAACAAAGCTTCAAAATACATGAAGAAAACATTCACATAACTGAAAGGAGAAATAGACAATCCAACAATGATGATTAGAAGACTTTAACATCCTTCCAATGGATAGAACCTCTAGGCAGTAGATCAATAAGAAAATAGATTTGAAGAACACAATAAAAAATTAGACCTAAGAAACACTTATAGAACACCCTATTCAATATAAATACATAATTATTCTTATCAAGTGCATGCAAAACATTCTCAAGGACTGACCATATTGTAGATAATAATATAAGTTTTAATAAATGTAAGTGAATTAAATTCATATGAAATATATTCTATAACCAGAAAGAAATTAAATTTGAAGCCAATTAAAGAAGGAAATTTGGATAATTCACAGACTTGTGAAAATGAACAACACACTTCTAAGTATCCAATGGTCGAAGAAGAAAAAACAAGGGAAATTAGAATGTACTTAGAAATAAAAACAAAAACACAACACACTGAAACTTACTGGGTGCATCTAAAGCACTACTTAGAGGAAATGTATAGTGGTACATTCCTAAATTAAAAATAATGTTAAATCTATGAGTTACTATAATCTACTTATCATCTTAAATACAGAAAAAACCATAGCAAACTAAATCCAAAGCATGTAGAAGGAAATAAGTAATAAAGATTAGAAAGGAAGTAAAAGAAAGACAGAATAGAAAACCAGTAGAGAAAAGCAACAATATCAAAATTAGGTTTTTTAAACGATCAACAAATTTGGCAAATCTATAGTTAGCCTGATGAATTTAAAGCATGAAAGATTATTCAAAAAATAAAAAAAAATGCATCACTCTCAATCTTATAAAAATAAAAAGGATTCTAGAGAACAATATGGAAAAATTTTTGTCAAATTAGATAAAATTCAAAGAGAAGGGAACACTTGCTAATTTATTCTATGAAATCACCCTTACGATAACAAGTGTGTAAAGCCATCACAAGAAAAGAAAACCACAGATCACAATCCTTTACAAATTAAATGCAAAATTCCTCAATAAAACACTAGCAAACAAAATCCAGCAAATCAGAGAGGATTATAGACCATGAACAAATGAGATTTATCCTAATAATGCAAGGTTGGTTTACCACTCAAAAATCAATCAATATACTATGTTAATAGCATGAAGGACAAACTCACATGATCATTTAAATAGACACAGAAAAAGAATTAGACAAAGTCCAGTACCTTTTCATAATAATAGCAGTCAACAAATTAGAAATGAAAGGGAACTTTCTCAACCTGAGTGCATATCCTGAACACCCACAGCTAACATCATATATAGTGATAAAATAATGAATATATTCGTGCTAAGATCAGGAAAAAGATAAAGATGTTCTTGCCACTTATATTCAACATTGCACTGGAGGTTCCAGGTAGGGTAATTTTGCAAAAAGTAAGTAAGTAAATAAATAAATAAATTGTATTCATACAGCTAATGAAGAAGTAAAATTATATTTATTGGCCAGATGTGATGGCTCAAGCCTGTAATCCTACTACTTTGGGAGGCCAAGACAGGTGGATCACTTACATGGTGAAACCTCATCTCTACTAGAAATACACAAATTAGCAGGGCATGGTGGCAGGCACCTGTATTCTCAGCAACTCCAGAGGCTGAGGCAGGAGAATCACTTGAACCCAGAGGCAGGGGTTGCAATGAGCCAAGATCGTGCCACTGCACTCTAGCCTGGAAGACAGAGCAAGACTCTCTCAAATATGTTTGTAAGTTTCCTGAGGCCTCCTCAGCCATGCTGAACTGTGAGTCAACTAAATCTCTTTTCTTTATAAATCACTCAGTCTCAGATATGTCTTTATCAGCAGTGTGAGAACAGACTAATAAAGAGATCTTTCACCTCCTTTGTAAAATGTATTCCTAGGTATTTTTTTCTGTGGCTGTTGCACATGCATCCACATACACATAACTAAAACGATAGAAATGCATAAAAAGTTTGAATCCATGATTTAATAATGACACTGCAAAAGAATAAAAAGTGAAAGGGAGGAAAAATATTTTGGCAGATTCCAGGGAAACTTTATAGGATTTTGAAACTAGTGGGAAAAATTAATAAGGCTAAAACAAGCATATTACTGCCTTTTATACACAATCTGTGGTAACTAAGATTAAAAAACAAGTTCATAAAAAAATTCCTTCATGAAAGTAATCTAGCAAATAAATAAAGAAGAAATAGCAGAACTAGAATATTGCTATTTTGAAACACCTAATCGTTTAATGTATCTGTACCATATTATTAATAGATGGTAATAACATGAAAATAGAGAAATGATCTGACACTATGGGTCTGCAAATAGAAGTGCCCATCTTGTAAGAGTCTCGCCAAGAGAAAAAAAAAACAGAACCTAAATCTGGACAAGACTTTATATTTAATTACCAATTTACAAGAAACATAGGGTATAGAAAAACATGTTAAGTCATACTAATAGTTATGCAATCAACAGGAATAGGAATCATACCAATAGAAAGCAATTAGCAAAATACACATATGAAAAATTGTGCCAGAAGAAAATCATACATTTTCTTCAATAAAAAACAAAGAAAGAAGCAGAAATTAGTAAAGTTTTAATAACAAAAGTTTTTAAATAGAAAAAGGAAATAAAATACCAATGAATCTGAAAGACTAAAAAAAAGACTAAATTCTCTAAATTCTTCTGAGATTCATCAAATATTAATGAAAGATCACCCACATAAATACTATTGTGTATGTAAAAGGGATATGCCTCTATCTCCAGAAGTAAAAATGTTTTAAAAATGCTATATAAGAAATTAATACAAAAATTCCCAGTATTAGACAAACTTATTTGCTTAAAAATATGAACTTATGAAGAAGTAGAATATTAAACATTTCACTTGTCTACCTTTTTTGTTCCAGCACAGGATATTTTTAGTTTTTAAATCTCTGAAAATAAGATAGGTGAAAATTAACATTTCATCTTACTGTATATTTCCTTTGCCAACAAAGAGAGGATATCTTCATATATATTTATCATCAACTCTTATTCAATCTTTTTATTAATTGCCTATATGCCTTCTTTGTTAAGGTTAATTTACAATAGCTCCTTACAGATTAATGCTATTAACATTTACTAGCACAGCTAATCTTTTGTGCCAAATTCTCATTTGTCTTGTTGGAGGACTTACCAAAGGTAGAAACTCTTCACTTATTTATTCAAATAAAAATTTATTTTATTTGTTTATATTTTATCTATTCTTCCTACGGAACTAATACAGAGGATTAAAAATACAATAAGTTTTAATGTTGAACAACTCACTTAGTACAATTCAATTATTTAAATGTTCTTTTTGATTAAACAGTGAATATCTTCGTGGTTTAGATTGCTAGTGTTCAGAGGGGGTTTATGGTTACATAGGGCACAATGGGATTACTTTTGATGGCCTTGCTAGAAGTATATAAAAAATTCTTATCATTTCTTTCTTTGTCCTGGTCTCTTAGGCTACTCATAGGATATTTCTATGAGAGAAGCTGGATGAAGAGGAATGGGATGTTCTAGAAATAGGAGAAAGTCTGTGGGCATCCCTTGAATTCTAAAACCCTCTGTCTGATATGAAGGCTGAATAGGGAGATGCAATGCAGGAGTCTTACTCAAAGGTAGAGATAGGCAAATTGGGTATTGGTTGGCTGATTCAAATTCCTTTTGGGTGTGCAACAGATATTAATCAGAATTGTTTTATTTTTTAATATTTGATGAACAAATCTCTAAGTTAAATGAAATGTGCAGATGGACTAAGAGAAAATGACGTATGCTGTCTAAAATTACCCAAGCTAACTCAGAAACCTTCTCTCATAGCAACAAATACAGAATGACAGCCAAAAGGGCCAGTCTTTGTTTAGTAACTATTTATTTCAGAACTTTGTTCAATAACCTATGAAGGATACGAAGCAATATAACTAGGTAATATTAACAATAATATTTCCATAAACTTATGAAAGAAATTTGCAATAACTTTTTTTTACTCTTTATGGTATGTGTCACAAACATAATGAAGATCAACATGAATATGAGCAACTTATCAGTCTATTACAAATGATTAAAATTATGAAACACTTTTTATTTAAAATCTAGACCTCCAAGTAAAACTACTATGATGGTTAATACTGAATGTCAACTTGATTGGATTGAAGGATACAGAGTATTGACCCTGGGTGTGTCTGTGAGGGTGCTGCCAAAAGAGATTAACATTTAAGCGAGTGGTCTGGGAAATGCCTACCCACCCTTAATCTGGGTGAGCACAATCTAATCATCTGCCAGCATGGATAGAATAAAAAGTAGGCAGAAAAATCTGAAAAGAGAGACTGGCCTAGCCTCCCAGCCTACATCTTTCTCCCATGCTGAATGCTACCTGTCCTTAAACATCAGACTCCAAATTCTTCAGTTTGGAACTCGGACTGGCTCTCCTTGCTCCTCAGCCTGCAGATGGCCTATTGGGGGACCTTTTGATTATGTGAGTCATTACTTACTAAACTCCCCTTGTATGTGTGTGTGTATGTGTGTGCGTATATGTGTGTGTGTATATTCCATTAGTTCTGTCCCTCTAGAGAACCCTGACTAATACAGATTGTGGTAACAGGAGTGGTTCTAGAGGAACATAATGCTAAGGATTCTACTTCTAATAGTATGGGGAACACTGATAGTCCTTGGCATGAACTGTTTAGAGAGTTATGCAAAATAAAGGCATTTGACACTCCTGATTCATCGCTTGTGAGAGGCAAGGAGTTTAGTCACTCTACACATAATACCTTTGACCATATGTGGAGAACCAAGGAATGTAAAGCTGGTTGGTTGCTCCTAAGTTCAATAGACAAAGTGATGAAAGAAAATGATGAACTTGGGGATTCTATCTCCTGGTTTCAAAAACAGATACTGAGCCTCAAATCTGCTGAGATTGCCCTGAGTGAGAGTCTTATCTCCTATAGAGAAAGAGCTGAAATTTTGGAAAAAGGGACACAAGCTCTTATCATGAGAGTGGCTGACCTGCAATGAAAGGTGCATGCACAGCCTCGCCAGGTGTCTACTGTTAAAGTGAGGGCATTGATTGGAAAAGAATGGGACCCTGCAACTTGGAATGGGAATGTGTGGGAGGACCCTTATGAAGCTGAGTTCACTGAGTTTGTAAACTCTGATGATCCTTTTTTGTCAGAAGAAACAGCTTCCCCATCCCCAGTAGTGGCAACATCCCCTCCCTGACCCATGCTGCATCAGCCTTTCCAGGTTTGTCTGAGGAGATAAACCCTGTGCTGCCTGAGACAGCAGTGATGGCCTCCCCTGAGGTAGTTACCAGGCAAGATAATGTTGATTCTCCTCAGGAGCCACCCCCAATTCTCCTGTTTGCTTCTAGACCTATAACTAAAGTCCCAGTAGGCCCCTAGAGGTGAGATTGAGAGTCTGACCCATAAGGAGGTGCACTACACTAAGAAAAAACTGCTCGAGTTTTCTAATTTACATAAACAGAAATCTGGAGAACAGGCATGGGAATGGATATGAAGGGTGTGGGACAAGGATGGAAGGAACATAGAGTTGGAACAGCCTGAATTTATTGGTTTGGGCCCAGTAAGTAGGGACTCTGCATCTAATATTGCTTGGGGAGTTAAAAAAGGTTTAGGGAGTTAAAAAAGGTTCCAATAGTTTATTTCCTTGGTTAGCTGAAATGTGGATTAAAAGATGGCCCACTGTGAGCAAGCTGGAAAACCCTGATCTCCCTTGGTTTAATGTAGAGGAAGGAATCCAAAGGCTTAGGGAGATTGGGATGATAGAGTGGATTAGTCACTTTTGACCTACTCATCCCATCTGGGAGAGTCCAGAAGATATGCCCTTGAACAATGCTTTGCAAAATAGATTTGTGAGGACAGCACCCACATCTTTGAAGAACTCTGTAATTGCTCTTCTCTCTATGTCAGATCTAACAATGGGAACTGCAGTCACTCAACTACAAAATTTAAATATAATGGGAATAATTGGGTCCCTAGGTGGCAGGGGCCAAGTGATGGCACTCAGCTGTCAAAGACAAGGTGGGTTTAGTGACTGTAATGGACAGAAAAGACAAAGCAGCAATTAGAATAGTCTGACTTGTGTAGAGATCTGGCATTTGCTAATTAATCATGGTGTTCTTAGAATTGAAATTGATAGGAAGCCTACTGCATTCCTACTTAATTTATATAAACAGAAAACTTCCAGGTCGAATGGACAAAAGGCTAATCTGAATTATAAAAATGGAGAATCATGGCCTCTCAGTTAATTTCCAGAACTGAGCCAGTTTACAGACCCAGAACCCCTTGAACGAAAGGGAGTCCAGGTCCCCTTGAGAAAGGACCCACCTATATTACTGACAATTTATGCAGTGAATCTTTCTCCCATCATTCCCCAAAAAGACCTCCAGCCTTTTACCAGAATAACTGTGATTGGGGACAGGGAAATAATCAGACATATCAGGGACTACTGGACATTGGATTTGAGCCTATATTGATTCCAAGGGACCCAAAATATCATTTTGGTCCCCAGTTAAAGTAGGAGCTTATGGAGGTATAGTAATTAAAGGAGTTTTAGCTCATGTCTGACTTACAGTGGGTCCAGTGGGTCCCCAGACTCATCCTGTGGTCATTTCCCCAGCTCCAGAATGCATAATTGGCATAGACATACTTAGCAACTGGCAGAACCCTCACATTAGCTCCCTGACTGGTAGGGTGAGGACTATTATGGTGGGAAAGGCCAAATGGAAGCCATTAGAGCTGCCTCTATCTAGAAGAATAGTAAATCAAAAAACAACATAACATCCCCTGTGGGATTGCAGAGATTAGCGCCACCATCAAGGACTTGAAAGATGCAGGGGTGATGATTCCCACTACATCCCCGTTCAACTCTCCCATTTGGCCTGTGCAGAAGACAGATGGATCTTGGAGAGTGACTGTGGATTATCATAAGCTTAACCAAGTGGTGATTCCAACTGCAGCTGCTACACCAGATATGGTTTCACTGCTTGAGCAAATTAACACATCTCCTGGTACCTGGTATGCAGTCAATGACTTGGCAAATGCCTTTTTCTCCATTCCTGTCCATAAGGCCCACCAGAAGCAATTTGCCTTCAACTGGCAAGGCCAGTAATACACTTTCACTGTCCTGCCTCAGGGTTTGTGTCATAATCTTATTCAGAGAGACCTGGATCACTCTTCACTTCTGCAAGATATCACACTGGTCCATTACATTGATGACATTAGGCTGACTGGATCCAGTGAGCAAGAAGTAGCAAACACACTGGACTTACTGGTAAAACATTTACATGCTGGATTATGGGAAATAAATTTGACTAAAATTCAGGGACCCTCTACCTCAGTAAAATTTCTAGTTGTCCAGTGTTGTGGGGCCTTTTGAGATATTCCTCCCAAGCTTTAAGGGTAAGTTGCTGCATTTGGCTCCTCCTACAACCAAGAAAGAGGCACAATGCCTAGCGGGCTTATTTGGATTTTGTATTCAACACATTCCTCACTTGGGTGTGTTTCTCCAACCTATTTACTGAGTGACACAAAAGGCTGCCAGTTTTGAGTGGGGTCCATAACCGAAGGCTCTGCAGGAGGTCCAGGCTGCTATGCAAGCTGCTCTGCCACTTGGGCCATAAGACCCAGCAGATCCAATGGTACTTGAGGTGTCAGTGACAGATAGGGATGCTGTTTGGGGTCTTTAGCAGGCCCCCATAGGTGAATCACAGAGGAGGCCTCTAAGATTTTGAAACAAGGTCCTGTCACCTTCTGCAGATAACTTTTCTCCCTTTGAGAGACAGCTCTTGGCCTGTTACTGGGCTTTGGTGGAAACTGAATATTTGAGTATAGGTCATCAAGTCACCATGTGACCTGAACTGCTTATCACTAACTGGGTGCTTTCTGACCCATCTAGCCATAAAGTGGGCCATGCACAGCAGCATTCCATCATCAAATGGAAGTGGTATATATGTGGCTGGGTTCGAGCAGGTCTTAAAGGCACAAGTAAGTTACATGAGGAAGTGGCTCAAAAGCCCATGGTCTCCACTCCTGCGCCACCCTACTTTCTCTCCCCCAGATTGCACTGATGGCCTTATGGGGAGTTCCCTATAATCAGATGACAGAGGAAGACAAGACTAAGGCCTGGTTCACAAATGGTTCTGCACAATATACAGGCACCACCTGAAAGTGGACAGCTGCAGCACTACATCCCCTTTCAAAGACATCCCTGAAGGACAGTGGTGAATGGAAATCTTCTAGCAGTGCACCTGGTTGTGCACTTTGCATGGAGGAAGAAAAGGCCAAACGTGCGTTTATATACTGATTCATGGGCTGTAGCCAATGGTGTGGCTGGATGGTCAGGAATCTGAAAGAAACATGCTTGGAAAATTGGTAACAAAGAAATTTGGGGAAGAGGTATATTGATGGGTCTCTCTGGGTGGTCGAAAACTGTGAAGACATTTGTATCCCATGTAAGTGTTCACCAGAGGGTGACCTCAGTAGAGAAGGATTTTAATAGTCAAGTGGATAGGATGACCCATTCTGTGGACACCACTCAGCATCTTTCCCCAGCCACCCTTGTCATCGCCCAATGGGCCCACGAACAAAGTGGCCATAGTGGCAGGGATGGAGTTTACACATGGTTTCAGCAACATGGACTTTCACTCACCAAGGCTGACCTGACTACAACCACTGCTGGTTGCCCAACTTGCTGGCAGCTGAGAGCAACACTGAGCTCTCCATATGGCACCATTCCTCGGGGTGATCAGCCAGCTACCTGGTGGCAGGTTGATTATATTGGATCTCTTCCATCATGGAAAGGGCAGAGGTTTGTTCTCACTAGAATAGACACTTACTCTGCCTATTTGCTTGCCTATCCTACACGCAAGGCTTCTGCCAAGACTACCATCTGTGGACTCACGGATGGCTTCATCCACCATCATGGTATTCCACATAGCATTGCATCTGACTAAGGCACTCACTTTACAGCTAAAACAGTGCAGCAGTAGTCTCATGCTCATGGAATTTACTGTTCTTACCATATTCTCCATCATCCTGAAGCAGCTGAATTGATAGAATGGTGGAATGGCCTTTTGAAGTCACAATTACAATACCAACTAGGTGACATTCTTTGTAGGGCTGGGGCAAAATTCTCCAGAAGGCCGTGTATGCTCTGAATCTGTGTCCAAATATGTGGTACTGTTTCTCCCATAGCCAGCATTCATGGTTCCAGGAATTAAGGGGTGGAGGTGGAAGTGGCACCACTCACCATCACCCATAGTGATCCACTAGCAAAATTTTTGCTTCCTGTTCCTGTGACATTATGTTCCGATCGCTTAGAGGTCTTAGTTCCAGAGGGAGGAATGCTGCCACCTGGAGACACAACAACAATTTCATTAAACTGGAAGTTAAGATTGTCACTTGGACAGTTTGGGCTCCTTCTACCTTTAAGTCAACAGGCTAAGAAGGGAGTTAAAGTGTTTGCTGGGGTGACTGACCCATATTATCATGATGAAATCAGTCTACCACTCCACAGCAGAAGTAAGGAAGGGTATGCATGGAATACAGGAGATCCATTAGGGTGTCTCTTAGTATTACCATGCCCTGTGATTAAGGTCAATGGGAAATTACAACTGCTCCACCCAGGCAGGACTACAAATGACCCAGACCTTTCAGGAATGAAGGTTTGGGAAAAAAACCAGGAAAAAAACCACGACCTGCTGAGTTGCTTGCTAAAGGCAAAGGGAATACAGAATGGGTAGTAAAAGAAGGTAGTCGTTAATACCAGCTATGACCACATGATCAGCTGCAGAAACGAGGATTGTAATGAGTATTTCCACCTTCTTTTGTTAAAAACATGTTTGTGCATGTATGCACTTACACTAAGAAAATATCTTCATTTTATTTTCTTTCTCCTTTATCATGTGACGTAAGATTTATTGACTTCACATCAGCATTTAAGTATTGTTAACTTTATGTAATAATATTTGGGTTGGGGATTGGTGCGTTTCTGGTTGTAAGAAGGATAGTTGTATTATGTTAGGTGTAATTATGACCTTATGATTGTCTTTACCTAAAGATTATGCATGATCTCAGGAGAAGTATGTGGGTTGAAGTTGACAAGGGGTGGATTTGAGATAGTTAATACTGAGTGTCAACTTGATTGGATTGAAGGATATAACTTATTGATACTGGGTGTGTCTGTGAGGGTGTTGCCAAAGGAGGTTTACATTTGAGTGAGTGGGCTGGGAAATGCAGACCAACCCTTAATCAGGGTGAGCATAATCTAATCAGCTGACAGCATGGCTAGAATAAAAAACAAGTAGAAAAATGTGAAAAGAGAGACTGGCCTAGCCACCCAGCCTACAGTTTTCTCCTGTGCTGGATACTTCCTGCCCTCAAACATTGGACTCCCAGTTCTTCAGTTTTGGAACCTGGACTGGCTTGCCTTGCTCCTCAGCCTGCAGATGGCCTATTGTGGGATCTTGTGATCACGTGAGTTAATACTTTTTATATATATAAAAAATATATAAAAAATATGCATGTAAAATATGTATAAAATATATATGTAAAATACATATATATAATATATAAAATACATAAATATATATATAAAATATATGAATATATATAATTATTTCTCTCCCTCTAGAGAACCCTAATACAACAACCCCAAATTTTCCCTCCTACCTGTTTCTCTCAGAAATATGTATTTTTTTGTTTGTTTAGCTATACATGGATATCTATGACTCTAGTTCTCTGAAATTGACATAAGATCTTTGCAACTAGTGGAGTAAGAAAATAAATGTAAGTGTGTATTTGTGCCTGGATATTATGCAGATGTATAAGTGTGTATAAGTGTATTCATGTCTATATGTGTATAGTAGCATACATGCTTTTGTTTGCATGTGCATGTATGTGTATGATTGTATGTTACCTCAAAGCTCATGTGAATTTGGCTGCCTTCAGTGGACATTGTAAAGCAACAAAAACATCTACTTGCGGTAATCTCCACTCAAGATAATCTAAGGCTATGTGTACAATTGGTAAAACCAAAGTATTTTAGAGCTACACACAAAGATTGATCCTCATTTGATATTTAAACCTCAGTGGGGATGATATTCTTTCAACAGTGGCAGATGGATAATGATCTTTTCACATGAAATTCTTAGTATACTATTCGCTTGGTATCCACAGAGGTTAGGTCCCAGAATCTCCTCTGGATACAAAAATCGGTGGATGCTCAAGTTCCTGATATAAAATGACCTAATTTTTCCATATAATCTACACCCATCCTTCACATGCTTTAAGTCATCATTAGATTATAATATCTAATACAATATAAATGTTATGCAAATACCTGCTATATTGTTCAGGGAATAATGACAGGAAAAAAGTTTGCACATACTCAGTATAGACACAATATATTTTCCCAAATATTTTTGATCCACAGTTGGTTGAATCCATGGATGGGAAACCCACAGACAAAGGGCTGACTGTATATGAAAACAGTCTCATAATAATCACTTAGTAGATAACCACTAGAAAATAATAAGAAAAACACTTTAAAAATATTTTTGAGAAAGGGCCTCTTTCTGTCACTTAGGTTGGAGTGCAGTAATGCAATCACAGCTCACTGCAGCCTCCATCTCCCAGGCTCAAGGGATCCTCCACTTCACCCTTACACATATCTGAGAGTACAGGTGTAAGCTACCATGCCCAGCTATTTAAAAAAAAAATGTTTTTTAGAAACAGAGTCTTGCTATGTTGTTCAGGATGACCTTGAACTTCTAGCCTCAAGTGTTCTATCTGCATCAGCCTACCAAAGTGCTGGGATTAGAGATGAGCCATCGTGCCTGGTTGAGAAATATTCTTTCATTCATAAAGCATATTATCAATTTATATTAATTGGCATTTTAATGTTTACAAATTTTAAAAGAATGATTGTTCTGTTCTGATGCTGAACTGCTAATATCACACATTAATTGCAGAGGTTAATTTTTACTTGCGTGGTGTGTTTTAATATAATATGGGAATAAGTAGCATAATAAAAATCTGTCACATGGAGATTATGTTCTCTTTATTGAAGATTTTTCCATTGTAACATCTTTAGGTTTGTCTAATTTTCCTATTAAAAAATAATCAACTTTATCTGTAGTTCAATCAAAATAATATCAATACAAATTTAGGTTTTTACTTGCACTTACAAAGGTATGAAATTTTTCTAATACTACTTTTAGAAATGTCATTCTCTATTTATCTGATAATAGCTACAGATGACAGGGCTCAAAATGATCTGCAAATAATTTAATGTAGGAATTTATGCTAATTTTGGCAAATATTCTTAAACTATTAAAATATAGAGGTATATGTTGTTTTGTTACATAGTTATTAATAGCCTTCATTGTAAGGAAAACAAAATATGAACATCACCTAAAATATACTCTGCCTGTTATACATTATAATTCATATTATAAAGCTTTCAAAGATATTTTAGGGGTATGCCATAAATTCTACATTCATGTTTCAAAGTGTAGGAAAAAGTCTAGTCAGTGTATGCAAGCTTTATATAAGAGAGGAGGAGGGACAAGATTGGTAGAAGAGTCATGTAAGTGTTAATCTTCAGAGAGAAAGTTCTGGGTATCTCAAAGTGACATGGTTTGGCTGTGTCCCCATTCAAATCTCAACTTCTATTATATCTCCCAGAATTCCCACGTGTTGTGAATCCCACCAAGGGATTCCTACCCAAGGGGAGGTAACTGAATCATGGGGGCTGGTCTTTCCCGTGCTGTTCTCGTGATAGTGAATAAGTCTCATGAAATCTGATCTGATGGGTTTATCAGGGGTTTCTGCTTTTGCTTCTCCCTCATTCTCTTTTGTTGCTTCCTCATTCTCTTTTGCTGTAAGAAGGGCCTTTTGGCTGGGCATCGTGGCTCACACCTGTAATCCCAGCACTTTGGGAGGCCGAGGCAGGAGGATTAGGAGGTCAAGAGATGAGACCATCCTGGCCAACATGGTGAAAACCTGTCTCTACTAAAAATACAAAAATTAGCTGGGAATGGTGGCACAAGCCTGTAGTCCCAGCTACTCGGGAGGCTGAGGCAGGAGAATCGCTTGAACCCCGTAGGCGGAGGTTGCAGTGAGCTAAGATGGCACCATTGCACTCCAGCCCAGGCGACAGTGCGAGACTCTGTCTCCAAATAAATAAATAAATAAATAAATAAATAAATAAATAAATAAATAAAGTGTCTTTTGCCCTCCATCATGATTATGACACCTCCCCAGCCATGTGGAAATGTAAGTCAAATTAAACCGCCTTTTCTTCCCAGTGTCTGATATGTCTTTATCAGCAGCGTAAAAACAGACTAATACACCAAGTGTACAGGAGTTGATCTCTTCTGTCACGATGTTTATGACAGTGTGGGTACACATTCATATGCTTCTGAAGTAGGTGAAAGAGACTTTGAACATATGCGCTTGCACAGATGTGAGGAACTGTTAACATTTAGCCTTAAAAACCATTAGCCTAAGTTTAATATAAACTTCAAATGCTCTATAGTGTTTCCTGCTCTCTATAAAAAATAAGAGTCCCAATGCAAGGTGCTCTAACAGTAAACAGCTCTGATAAAATTCTTCTTGCAACAGTGAACAGCAGCTGACAGGAGTGTAGTCCAGAATGCAAATCAAACAGAAACTTGGGTAAAAATTTGCCATTGCAACATGTATGCATGTTACACTTCCAGCTTAAGGAATAGATAGCAGCCATACAAGGGAGAATGTGGTTCTTGAAAATCTGGCTATAACCAACCCTACAATCTATATTGGTGTCCTGGGACTAAGGGACAAACAGAGTGTTGCAAACCCAGCAGGAAAATGTTAACAAAGATGATCCACCAAATAATAACTAGTATTTCTCTGCATTTCATTTTTAGTATCTTTGAAACTATAATTTATATTTTCTCCTACTAATAACTATGTGACAGATTAGATCCACTATGGAATGTCTTGGTTCAAACAGAATCTGAAGACTAGCAGTTCTCACAAAGAAAATATTTATCTGAATTACAATAGCACATCTTGGAAATTCTACATGAAATCACATCCACAATGTCTTCAAATA
Organism: Pongo pygmaeus; assembly: GCF_028885625.2. Taxonomy (NCBI): domain Eukaryota; kingdom Metazoa; phylum Chordata; class Mammalia; order Primates; family Hominidae; genus Pongo; species Pongo pygmaeus. The sequence goes on along the minus strand of NC_072388.2, from coordinate 39,669,679 downwards.
TAGTTTGATTCTCCTGTTTGAGACACCTTAGTTAAGAAGAAAAAAATATGTGTGTATATTTCATTCCAACACATGGTTTTTCACTTGTGTATTTATGAGGCAGATGACTTCAGTTCATACAACAGTTACTGAATGTTCACTCTGAGCCCAGGACTACGTGGGAATAAGGCTTATTATTATAATGATATAGTCCCTATCTTTAGGGAATTACTTTCTAATGGAATCAACAGTGGGTTGCAACATATGTATCAAGTGTAGAAGGTGCTGTAAGATCATAGAGGGGAAAATATTTTATGACATATTTGAGTCGGAGGAGGTTTAAGGACCCAAGGGTTGTCAAGGAAAATTTGTAAATAATGTTTTGCTTAACTGGAGTTTCAGTGGATAATGGCAGAAAGTGATTATAGGCTGATGACATGCAAAATCTTTTGTAAGGCATCTTGTCATGTCATATAAATGACACTAATAAAATGTCAGCTTTTACATATTTGTGATTCAATACTATTTCCACTAATAGCACTACACTGTGTGTTTTCTATTAATGCTGTGATTCAAAAACTTCTCAAAAAATGTCTTAGAAGTGTGGTTTATTTAATTTGTCACGTTATCTCTTAAATTCCTTGTAAATTTACATTTCATTTTCATAAAGAAAGCATTGTATGTTTGTTGTGTTTTAATTAGTTTACATCATTGAAACAAGACATAGGCTATTAAAATTGAGATTTTATGTATCCAAAGTTCACAACAGTATATCTGAATAGGGCTTCATTTGAAAAATAAAACTTTAAGTGGAAAATGGAATTCGTTAAGAAAAGGCAGCATGTTCATTTTCACTTAAAGTATTAATATAAATTTAGAAATATTTAAAAGGTTAATAATATATTACTTGATGATAATTATATTTATCATAATCATATAAATAAATGTGATATTTCTTGCAAAAGTCATATAATTTCTCATTTTAACTATCATTTGATATTTCAGATTGAATATGCATTTAAAATCAAGTAATGCCATTAAATTGACACAATAGAGTTATCTTAAGGATATTGTATCATATAGGAAATTATAATCACACAAGATAAACTTAAAATATACATATTTGAATATAGATTTTTGATCACAATATTTTAAGCATATTTCATTGGCCCATAAATAATTATTTAATGATTATGTAGACAGTGTAATCTGTTTTTAATGAATTCAGGATGACACAAATGTACAGAACACGGATATTTGTTTTAAGTATTGATTTTGTTTTAACTTATTCATTAAATTTCTCTAAGATGCTTGGAAATAATATACTTCCTATGCCAGTACATATGTATATGCTATTCTTTAAATTTTATTTCTTTAATTTATTTATTGTAGGAAAGATCTTCCTACTACGTCTTTTTTTATTTTCATAATTACTTTATTATTTTCATTTTTATTTTTAATTGATACATAATAATTTTACATATTTATGGGGTACATGTGACATTTTGAAACATAGATGTAATATGTAAAGATCAACTAAGGGTATTTAGGATATCCATCACCTCAAACATTAATCATTTATTTGTGTTGGGAACATTTCAAATATTTTCTTCTACTTATTTTGAAATATAGAATAAATTATTGTTAACTACAGTTACCCTACTGTGTGTATGTTTGTACTGATTAACCAACTTCTCTTCCTCTCCACCCCCCTCCACCCTCCATACCTCCCTCCAGCCTCCCCAGTTTCTAGTAATCATCATTTGACTCTCTACCTCCATGAGATCAATTTTTTCAAGACAGGTTTTTTATGTGCTGTTTGCAGGTTTGTAACATCACATCCTCTTCCTTTCTCTTTCCATTTTAACATTCTTTGCACTTCCTCACGTTTAACTTCTCCATCACTTCGTTTTCTTTTTATTTATTTATTTATTATTATTATACTTTAAGTTTTAGGGTACATGTGCAGAATGTGCACGTTAGTTACATATGTATGCATGAGCCATGCTGGTGCACTGCACCCACTAACTCGTCATCTAGCATTAGGCATATCTCCCAATGCTATCCCTCCCCCGTCCCCCCACCCCGCAACAGTCCCCAGAGTGTGATGTTCCCCGTCCTGTGTCCATGTGTTCTCATTATTCAATTCCCACCTATGAGTAAGAATATGCGGTGTTTGGTTTTTTGTTCTTGTGATAGTTTACTGAGAATGATGATTTCCAATTTCATCCATGTCCTTACAAAGGACATGAACTCATCATTTTTTATGGCTGCATAATATTCCATGGTGTATATGTGCCACATTTTCTTAATCCAGTCTATCATTGTTGGACATTTGGGTTGGTTCCAAGTCTTCCCTATTGTGAATAATGCCGCAATAAACATACGTGTGCATGTGTCTTTATAGCAGCATGATTTATAGTCCTTTGGGTATATACCAATCAATAGAAAAAGAGGGAATCCTCCCTAACTCATTTTATGAGGCCAGCATCATCCTGATACCAAAGCTGGGCAGAGACACAACCAAAAAAGAGAATTTTAGACCAATATCCTTGATGAACATTGATGCAAAAATCCTCAATAAAATACTGGCAAACCGAATCCAGCAGCACATCAAAAAGCTTATCCACCATGATCAAGTGGGCTTCATCCCTGCGATGCAAGGCTGGTTCAATATATGCAAATCAATAAATGTAATCCAGCATATAAACAGAACCAAAGACAAAAACCATATGATTATCTCAATAGATGCAGAAAAGACCTTTGACAAAATTCAACAACGCTTCATGCTACAAACTCTCAATAAATTAGGTATTGATGGGACGTATCTCAAAATAATAAGAGCTATCTATGACAAACCCACAGCCAATATCATACTGAATGGGCAAAAACTGGAAACATTCCCTTTGAAAACTGGCACAAGACAGGGATGCCCTCTCTCACGACTCCTATTCAACATAGTGTTGGAAGTTCTGGCCAGGGCAATTAGGCAGGAGAAGGAAATAATTGGTATTCAATGAGGAAAAGAGGAAGACAAATTGTCCCTGTTTGCAGACTATGTGATTGTATATCTAGAAAACCCCATCATCTCAGCCCAAAATCTCCTTAAGCTGATAAGCAACTTCAGCAGTCTCAGGATACAAAACCAATGTACAAAAATCACAAGCATTCTTATACACCAACAACAGACAAACAGAGAGCCAAATCATGAGTGAACTCCCATTCACAATTGTTTCAAAGAGAATAAAATACCTGGGAATCCAACTTACAAGGGATGTGAAGGACCTCTTCAAGGAGAACTACAAACCACTGCTCAAGGAAATAAAAGAGGATACAAACAAATGGAAGAACATTCCATGCTCATGGGTAGGAAGAATCAATATCGTGAAAATGGCCATACTGCCCAAGGTAATTTACAGATTCAATGCCATCCCCATGAAGCTACCGATGACTTTCTTCACAGAATTGGAAAAAACTACTTTAAAGTTGATATGGAACCAAAAAAGAGCCTGCATCGCCAAGTCAATCCTAAGCCAAAAGAACAAAGCTGGAGGCATCACACTACCTGACTTCAAACTATACTACAAGGCTACAGTAACCAAAACAGCATGGTACTGGTACCAAAACAGAGATATAGATCAATGGAATAGAACAGAGCCCTCAGAAATAACGCCACATATCTACAACTATCTGATCTTTGACAAACCTGAGAAAAACAAGAAATGGGGAAAGGATTTCCTATTTAATAACTGGTGCTGGGAAAACTGGCTAGCCATATGTAGAAAGCTGAAACTGGATCCCTTCCTTACACCTTATACAAAAATCAATTCAAGATGGATTAAAGACTTAAATGTTAGACCTAAAACCATAAAAACCCTAGAAGAAAACCTAGGCATTACCATTCAGGACATAGGCATGGGCAAGGGCTTCATGTCTAAAACACCAAAAGCAATGGCAACAAAAGCCAAAATTGACAAATGGGATCTAATTAAACTAAAGAGCTTCTGCACAGCGAAAGAAACTACCATCAGAGTGAACAGGCAACCTACTACGTCTTTTAATTTGAAATTTACTAGGTATTTATCATGGCACTGGTAGCGTGATAGATGCCAGGAATTAAAAGTTAGTTAAGGCACATCCTTCCTCTCAAGTAGCATAGGTTCTAGTGCAGACATGTTTGCAGCAGGAGGATAGTTAGCACATCATTTATCCACTAAGAACAGTATAATCTGATGAGTACTACAATGAATTTAAGAACAGACACAATTGGTTATGTCTTTTTAAGAAAGGCTGGACTAGGCTGGGCACGGTGGCTCATGCCTATAATCCCAGCACTTTGGGAGGCCGAGGCGGGGGATCACCTCAGGTCAGGAGTTCAAGACCAGCCTGGCTAACATGGTGAAACTGTGTCTCTACGAAAATACAAAAAAAAAAAAAAATTAACTGGGCATGGTGGCAGGTGCCTGTAATCTCAGCTACTTGTGAGGCTGAGGCAGGAGAATTACTTGAACCTGGGAGGCAGAGGTTGCATTGAGCTGAGATCGCGCCATTGCTCTCCAGCCTGGGTGACAAGAGTGAGACTTGGTCTCAAAACAAAACAAAAAGAAAGATTGGACTAATCTTCAGGTGTGAGTGACCTCTGGAGGGCAGAAATAAGAAACTGGAGTTGGACCTTCATTCACCATCACACATCAAGCACCTAAAATATTATAGGCACTGTGTCGATAGGTTTACATGGTTTCATAAGATATTACTCAACCCATAGGGAGCCTGATACAGGCTACCAAGCACCTTGAAGGATGAGAAGAATTTTATCAAATTTGACACAAAGAAAAGGGATAAAAATATGTTAGGTAAAGGTTACAGTTGAAATAAGGGTGCAAAGGCACCAAAATGCCTATATTTGTATTATCTAACTGATGAATCTTGCTGATGCTGAAGGCTGCAAGGCTTGAACCTCATCATTTAACATCTTCAGCCTTAGGAAGCCTTATTGCAATTTCTAATGTAGAGAATAGTGGTTGTATGTATATTTATATTTCACTCTGTAGTGCAGTGCTTTTAAGCCTCTGCAAAGACCTTTTTAATTTTTCTTAATGAATTGAGATCATTTGAGCTAAATTAAAGATACTCACTCTGCATTCCATAAAAAGTTGAATTGCCCGAGTCATATTTTCTTTTCTTATTTTTTTTGCTTCTATCAAACTGTTTCTCATTTTCCTCACTACAGTATTTTTTTTTTTTTGCAATACTGTGTGGCCTTTACTACAGTGCCATTTTTTTTTCTGAGCAACTGAAGGAGAGATTCACGGAATAAACTTGTGCACTAATAATTCTGAAATTAGATTAAAATAAATGAGAAATTAGTAATTTAAAAAATACGTTCAAAAAATTAAAATTGCTCATCCATGAACCAACAGAGTATTCTTCTATAACTACCGGGAAGATTTTACACTTTACCTATCGTTTGGCATGTATATTTTAAAATGAATTTGCATTCAGCAAAAGCTAGGGATTTTACAGATGACTGATGCCTGTGAAAATGAGATTTCTCCCTTGAACTTGCTTTAATTAAAATGCTGTAAGTAAAGGAACATTTTAACGTGCCAATCTCCATATTTGGTTAGGGTTGGCTTTCTAGAAAAAAGAAATGTTGCTTTAGTTTGCATATCAAAGAGCCTGGTGCACAGGTTCTGCACTGTTTATACACTGTCTGTTTGACACTCCAGGTAGTTTTTTATTGAATAGTGTTGCATAAATGATGGCCAAAGTAAAGACAAAGACTTTAGTATTACACCCTTTTTCCTGTTTTTGTTTTTGCTTTCTGGATTTTAATAAAGCATTTACTTCCATTGGTAATGATAAACTTATTTACAGTGGAGCTTTAAACTGAATTTAATCTAGGTTCGTACACAAGAAAAACTGCACTTGAAATGACAATTCTTCTTTTCAAAGGAATGAGATCTCTGATAAGCAGCATGATCTCTTATGCATGGTGACATAGAATTTTTTTTCTCCATAGGAAATTTGTCCTATAGTTTCAGGTCACAGGACTGTTCATAGGCAGTTTGATCAAGAATGTCTAATCAAATCATAAATTTCATTGGTAAGCTGTATTCACATTTAATCCTCTTAATATGTTATCAGTATATATTTAACAATGTGTAAAGTTTTTTGGCTAAAATCTATGTTCACTCTCTCCCCACCACAATTAGATTGGATAGTTCATCCACTAATCCTAACACTGAGCAACAGTTTCTTTTTTTAATCATTTCTATGATTAGAAAGACATTTCCATGAAATATCCTTTTTGGAAAAGGAAAGTCCTTTTAGTTCTTTGGAAACTAAAGAACCTATGAATTGGATACTTTAATTGTTCTCATTAAAAATTTAAAAAATGAGGCACTTAAAAGTTATATAACTTTGTTAGACATGATTAATCAGTAGCTAAACTAAGGTCTGACTCCACACAAGCTGGTGGCTCTATAGCCTGTGCTCTTACTTTCTTATTTCTAAGTTTTATTAATTGATTATTTATTTATCTATTTTTTCTCTCCCCACCACCAATAAAAATACAAGTCATAGACAGAATGTCATTCAAAAGTTCATGCACTTAGTTACCCTGCTCTACCAGATTTGACAATGAAATGGGACTATATGAAAAGGTCACAATTAATATCAGAGTATATTGAACAGCATGAGATATCCTAAATTAGGTAATTTCTCAATTATTTATTGATTTATTTTGTATTTTTAGATTGCCTTGCAATAACACTTTACACTTTTTATTTTAATATTGATTAATCTAAATTTTGATATTTATTAAATATTCTTTGTATATTTTCAACATGTTCTTTTAAAAATTTGTATGGTTGAAAGCAAAAATATTATAATTAAACAGTGTTTAAAGTGATTTTATGTTACCTTAAAGCAGAATTGTCTAATTTTCATGGAATTTTACTGTTAATATTACCAATGTATTTAACTAATCATTAAGGTTTTATGAATTTGTGGAATACATTTCAAAAAATTGCAATGTAACATTAAAATTATTTTTTCTCAATTTTTAAACAGATTTAGGGAGTACAAATGTAGTCTTGTTACTTGGATATATTGCATAGTGGTGAAGTCTGGACATTTAGTGTACCCATCACTCAAATAGTGAACATTGTACCCAATAAGGTATTTTTTCAACCCTAACCCTCCTCCAGCCCTCCCAGCTTTTGGAATCTCCAATGTCTACTACTCTACACTGTCCCTGGGTACCCGCTGTCTACGTAACACTTATAAGTGAAAACATGCAGTATTTGATGTTGTGTTTCTGAGCTATTTCACTTAGTATAATGGCACCCAGTTCCATTTACGTCTCTGCAAAAGACATAATTTTCTTCTTTGTGGCTGAGTAGTATTGCATCATATGTGTATACACATATGATGTATACCATATATGTATACATATATGTATACCATAGTTTATTTAATCATCCATTGCAGGAAACATAGGTTGATTTCATGACTGCTATTATGAATAGTGCTCCCATAAACATATGAGTGCAGATTTCTATTTTATATAATTATTTATTTTCTTCTGAACAGATACCCAGTTGTGAGATTGCTAGATACAAAGCTAGTTTTATATTTAGTTCTTTGAGAAATCTTCATATTGTTTTACATAGAGGTTTGCATTTGCATTTCCCCCAACAGTGTATAAGCTTTCCCTTTTCTCCTCATCCTCAACAACATCTGTTGTTTTTGACTTTTTAACAGTAGCCATTCTGACTGGTATAATATGGTGTCTCATTGGGGTTTTCATTTTAATTTTTCTGATAATTACTGTTGTCGAGTATTTTTATATGTTTATTGGCTGCAAAGTGAAACATATTCATTTGAATGCTTTATTTTGATATAAAATTACTCTATAACATTTTTACCAAATAATTTTCTTTAATCTTTCCACTGAAGACTAGAAGGAAACAGGATAACTGATAGTTTCCTACTTGCTTTCTGTATTATCTTACTACCAAAATTACCTCTTTTCAGCATTATTATTTATTTTAAACATATCTGTTAATCTTAGAGAAGAAGCTAACTTTGAAGGCATTTTTAAAATAAGTGAGAAAAGGTAAACATTTGTCTTATAAAACATATCAAATACTACTTAAAATACTCTTCATTCAGCTGACTAATATTAGAGAATATAAATTTTCCCTGTAGGTTAATAACAGGACATCAGGTAGAGTCAGAAATACAACTGAAAACTATGTTTCATAGTACAAATTCCAGCACACTTTATTATAACGAAATGCAAAAAAAAACCCCACTTCATTTCCTTCACAGGATTTAAGTGATACAACAGAAAGATTTACCTTCACTCTGGGCACATTTGGAGAACATGTCACTGAGTCAAAAACCCTATGATATGAAGAATATCTTTTAAGAGATGTATTATTGCTATTGTTATTATTCTTACTATTATATGAATTCCATTTGTCATTAAATAAATTAGCATTCATTTATTGAGCAAATGTTTTTAATACTAGATACGGGGCTGACCTTAAGCCAGGAGAGGGAGATTTTTTAGAAGTCTATATATTTGGAAAATTAAATTTAATAAAGAAGAATTATTAAAATATATAACATTGACATTTGAGATACTAGTGAAACCATCTTCTCACAAAGAAATATAAAAGCATTGAGAAAGCAAATGCCTCACATGCTTTGCATCTTAAGCTTCCACAGAAAGTGAAATATTCATATATAATAGTAATAGATAATAGACATAATTTTCTACAAATTAGCAATGATTATTTATAAAAATTTAAACAGGTCTTATTTTTTAGCATTTCTTTTTTGTTTAATAAAATTTAATGTTTTAATCTTTTTTAAAAAACAAAACATGCTACTTTTGTTGTAAACACTTTTGAAAACATGAGTGTGAAGGAGAAAAACGTACATCACGCAACATAACTCTAACAGATGACTCCAGTTAATACGCTAGAATGTACACTTCCAGATTATTGTGTTTGAGTGTTTGTAGGTAAAAGAAAGAGAGACGGAGGGGATTTTCACTTTATCAATTTATAACTAGGAATACGCAATATTAGTGAGAATATTACACTATTAACTGGAAGCTAGGGAAGGAAAGGATTAAATTGTGAGAACATTAACAGGTTTCTTATCCATATAAGCATATGGGATAAGATCAATAAAGCACTTTCAAAAATGATTTAAAATCTCTACTGACCAAGGAAAAACCAAACCTTGAGAGACTAAGCATGTGGATAATCCCATATCGAAATAATTCTGTATTGAAACGACAAGGGTGAGAAGACCTTGAAGGTATTTTAGTTGCCATTATAGGAAAGAAAAATTCGAAAGCCTTACGAGGTATCTTAATTTCTAGGTATCTTAATTTCTTGGGTATCTGATTCTACAAGGGCTTTGCACCTTTTATTATATTTGAGATATTTTACAACTCTACATATTGTAGACAACTTGCAACAGTGTAAGTTATTTTCTCCATTAACATGTAAATTTTGTGTTAGAATGTAATTAATTATTGTCTTGTGATTACTGAACAGTTTTATTAGTTTTTACTTCTATTTTAAAATTCACTTGTATTTTTATGAAAGTCATAGCATTACCTTCTTTCAAAATTATTTATTAAAGGTACTATTCAGGCATAAAAAAGAATGAGACCCAGCCATTTACAACAACATGGATGGAACTGGAGGACATTATGTTAAGTGAAATAAGTCAGGCACAGAAAGACAAGCATTGCATGTTCTCACTTATTTGCGGGATCTAAAAAGCAAAACAATTGAACTCATGGACATAAAGGGTGGAAGAATGGTCACCAGAATGTGGGAAGCGTAGTAGGGGCCTAGGGGGGAAAGTAAAAATAGTTAATGGCTACAAAAATAGTAGTTAAAAATAGTGATTAAGACCTACTATTTGACAGCAAAATAGAGTGACTATATTTAATAATAATTGTACATTTTATTTTTTATTTTATAAGTGTTCTTTCAGCAGAATCAGGTAGTTGTATATTTTAAAATAATTTAAATAATGTAATTAGATTGTAGCTCAAAGGATAGATGCATGAGGGGAAGGATACTCCATTTTCCATAATGATTATATCACACTGCGTGCCTGTATCAAAACATTTCATGCACCCCATAAATATATACACCTACTATGTACTCACAAAAATTAAAAATAAATAAAATAATTATATTTTAATAAATAATAAAAATATTAAATACTCGATTTTATAAATAATATATAATTAAAATATTACTATTATTATTTAATAATAATAACTTTTAAAAGATTACGTAACAATTTTGAGTGATATTAACTGAGATGCCCAGTGGATTTGCCTGAAAGGCCAAGGAAACTGGCTTGCTGGAGAAGTACACCACATGTGCAGTTCATCAGTCATAATTTTTCTGGGCTTCCACAAATGAGTTCAAGTACCAATAGAACTTTACCTTTGCTGCTTCTTGGTTTCTCTAGTTCTTTTTCCTTCTGCAGATTTTGTTTTTGTTTCTGTTTTGCTCATATATGATAAGCCATTCTCCAGTGCTGACAGCATTGATTATGAATTTGATTTTATGGTCTGACCATTTGGCAATCTATAAATGGACTAATGAATTATAGAGTTTTATTCTCTGTTGGGTGAGAGATGACAGAGAATTTGGGTTGTTTGTTTTGTCGTTAGTAATTGATTACTTGTATATTTGTCTATTTTGAGCACATATTAAGAAGTGAAACTGCTCTACAATATCAGGACAAATGAGTTTTTATACCTTGCATCTTTTAATCTGTGACTAAAATTGTAGAACTGAAATTGTCTGTGTGTGTGTCTGTAATTCAGAATGGCTTCTCCTAATTATGTGATTCTAGAATGTTGTCCTATGGTCAAAGGATATTCATAAATACACTCATAAAGAAATTATTGTTCTGGTTGGCTTATACATAACTTTAATAAACCCAAATTGAGATTATTTATGAAAACCTCTAGACAGAAGTTAGTTTTGTGGTCCTATTAATTGTTTAATACTCTAAGACTAGATCTGAAAAACAGCCTAAAGAGCTGTATAAGATTAATCAATGTTCTTGCGGCACTTATGCAAATAATCAGTCCAAATCACATGAAACTAGCCTGATGTGCAATACTGCCATCTCAAATATCCATGGGGTTGTGGGTTTTTACAATGGCTGGGATTCTGGAGGTGCATAGAGAGAGAGTGGGCCACTCTACAGTTATTTCACTCACCCCTGCCCTAGGAGCCATTCACAACCAGGAATCTATTTAGCACTTGGTGACCCCATGGTTGGTGTCCAGCCTCCTCCCCTTCAGTCCTTCAGCCCTGGTGTCTGCACCTTCTTTCTATCCACTCTCAGTTGATTCTCTCAGAGGATCTGTTTGGAAATGCTGGTGTACTTCATATTTTGTTCTCTCTTTGTGGGAGAAGCTCTTCTTGGCCATGCCTATTTGGCCATCTTTGCAAGTGTTCTAATATTTAATTTTGAATCTGATTTGTGATACATCTGCCATATTGTCTAGCAGTTTCTGAAAATGAAAAATAGGACCAGAAGAAAGGTCAGAGATGGAGACATACAAATTTGTTTATTTACATATGAAGGAGAGATCAATACAAGAGATTGGAGAGAATGCCAATGAAAGTAGTTTAGAGTATAGAATAACTAGACAGAGACACCAACATAAGAGAGGAAAACAAAAAACAAAACCAACAAAAAAGGCCCATTGTAGATTCTAAATAAGGGGAGGTAAAGAAGCAAGTTTTGGACCAAAGTATAATTTGATTTAGATGTGATAATTTGATTCAATTTCATTTGAATGTGATGGACAATAAGTTAATTTTTAAGTAATCTGTAGCCTGTGGAAATCAAGTGTCTACTTGGTATCAGGAGTATTTCTATTAATTTGGCAGAAAAATTTAGAAAACATACTGTAGTTATTTGTGTGAATATAGAGAATTGATTGTAGTTGAGTGAGACACATTCCTTTTGACAATGCTTAAGGTACTTAAAATTCATGATGTTATAGAACATACTTATGTAGTGAATATTCTCATTTCATTTTTGTTTCTTCAGAGTATTCTGTGGTGGACAAAATGTATCTAACCACATACAGAAAATCTTGATATATGTCATAATAATGGGATAAAGCCACTTGAACTCTAGGAAATACTGCCCTGAAGGTTTTTTACCTATGCTCCATAGAGAGTGTAAAGTTTCAGCTAAATCAATTAGAAATTTGCTACCTAGCCATAAAATGCTAAACTGAAATGTGTTTTTAGATACTTGGATAGGAATTTACAATTAAATATACTACCAGTTTTCTAATTTTAATTCCAGAGGTATGTTTTCTCACAGCTAAGTATAAAGCATTTACATTTAATTACAACTGTATGAGAAATACATAATTACTTAAGTTCATACTTTTGAAATCATTTTATTTGTATGCTTATATATCTATGATAATTCCATGATATCAATAAAGCAATAATGCACTGCAATGATTTATATCTTTTTTAAATTTTATCTATTTTAAACATTTAGATTCAGGGTTACATGTGCAGTTTTGTTATAGAGGTAAACTATGAGACACAGGGGTTTGCTGTACAGATTATTTTATCACCCAGTAACAGATATAGAACCCAATGGGTAATTTTTTTATCCCCTCCATCCTTCTATACTCCACCCTCAAGTAGGTCCCGTGTCTGTTGTTGTCTTCTTTGCATCTATGCACTCTCATTGTTTGATTCTCACTTACAAGTGTGAATATTTGGCCTTTGGTTTTCTGTTCCTGTAGTAGTTTGCTTAGGATAATGGCCTCCAGCTTCATCAATATTGCTGCAAAGGACACAATCTCCTTTTTTGTAATGATATCATAGTATTGGAGTACTCCATGGTGTATACGCATCATATTTTTTTTTATCCAGTCAACCACTGATGCGCATCTAGGTTGATTTTATGACTTTGCTATTGTGAATAGTGCTGTGATAAACATGCACGTTCATGTGTCTTTATGGTAGAATGATTTATATTCCTTTGAGTATATACTCAGTAATGGGATTGCTGGGTCAAATGGTAATTTTGTTATCAGTTCTCTGAGGAATCATCACACTGCCTTCCACAACAGCTAAAATAATTTACATTCCCACCAGCAGTGTGTAAATATTTTCTTTTCTCTGCAACTTGACCAGCATCTGTTATTTTTTGAATTTTAGTAATAGCCGTTCCGACTGGTATGAGATGGTATCTCATTATGGTTTTGATTTGCATTTCTCTAATGATTTGTGCTGTTGACTATTTTTTGTATGCTTGTTGACTGCATGTATGTCTTCATCTATTCATGTTCTTTGCCCACTTTTCAATGGGATTGTTTGGTTTTTGCTTGTACATTTATTTAAGTCCCTTATAGATTCCAGATATTATACCTTTGTTGGATACATAGTACACAAAAAATTTCCCTCATTCTGTAGTTTGTCTGCTTACTCTGTTGGTAGTTACTTTTGCTGCCCAGAAAATTTTTAGTTTACTTAGGTCCCATTTGTCAACTTTTTTGTGTGTTGCAATTGTGTTGGGCATTTTCATCATAAAATCTTTGTCAGGTCCTATGTCCAGAATGGTAGTTCTTAGGTTATCTTCCTGCGTTTTTATCGTTTTAGGTTTTACCTTTAAGTCTTTAGTCCATCCTGATTTGATTTTTGTATATGGTATAAGGAAGGGGTCTGGTTTCAATCTTCTGCATATAGCTATCCAGTTATCCCATTTATTAAATAGAGAGTCTTTCCCCATTGCTTGTTTTTGTCTACTTTGCCAAAGATGAGATGGTTTTATGTGTGTGGCATTATTTCTGGGCTCTCTATTCTGGTCCATTGGTCAGTGTGCCCATTTTCAGACCAATACCATGTTGTTTTGGTTACTGTGGCCTTGTTGTATGGTTTGAAGTAGGGTAGCATATGCCAGCAGCTTTCAATAGCATTGGATCTGTAAATTGTGTTGGGCAGTATGGCCATTTTAATGATATTGATTCTGTCTATCCATGAGCATGAAATGTTTTCCCATTTGTTGGTGTCACCTCTGATTTCTTTAAATGGTATTTTATAATTATGATTGTAGAGATCTTTCACCTCTCTGGTTTGCCATGTTCCTAGGTATCTTATTATTAAATTTTCGTGGCTGTGGTAAATGGGATTGAGTTCCTCATTTCCTGATTTGGCTCTCAGCGTGGATGTTGTTGGTATATAAGAATGCTACTGGCCGGGCGCGGTGGCTCATGCTTGTAATCCCAGCACTTTGGGAGGCCGAGGCAGGCGGATCACGAGCTCAGGAGATTGCGACCATCCTGGCTAACACGGTGAAACCCTGTCTCTACTAAAGAATAGAAAAAATTAGCCGAGCGTGGTGGCGGGCGCCTCTAGTCCCAGCTACTCGGGAGACTGAGGCAGGAGAATGGCATGAACCCGGGAGGCAGAGCTTGCAGTGAGCCAAGATCGTGCCACTGCACTCCAGCCTGGGAGACAGAGCAAGACTCCATCTCAAAAAAAAAAAAAAAAAAAAAAAGAATGCTACTTATTTTGTACCTTAATTTTGTACCCTGAAACTTTGCTGAAGTTGTTTTTCAGATCAAAGAGCTCTTGGGTACAGACTGTGGGGTTTTCTATGTATAGAATCATATTGCCTACAAACAGGGATTGTTTGACTCCCTCTCTTTCTATTCGGATGCCCTTTATTTCTTTCTCTTGTTGATTACTCGGGCTAGGACTTTCAGTACTGTGTTGAGTATGAGTGTTAAGAGGGAAAGTCTCCTTTTTTGTTCCAGTTTTTAAGGGAAATACTTCCAGTTTTTGCCTGGTCAGTATGATGTTGGCTGTGGGTCTGTCACAGATGGCTCTATGACATTGAAGTATCATATGTTCTTTCAATGCATAGTTTGTTGAGGGTTTTTAATATGAAGGGATGTTGGATTTATTGAAAGCCTTTTCTGCATCTATTGGGATAATCATGTGGATTTTGCCTTATGTGATAAGTCACATTTATTGGCTTGCATATGTTGAATCACCCTTGCATGCCAGATATAAAGCCTACTTGATCGTGGAGGAGTAGCTTTTAGATATGCTGTTGGATTTTGCTAACTAGTATTTTGCTGAAGACTTTAGTGTCTGTATTCATCAAAGATACTGGCCTGAAGTTTTCTCTTTTTTTGTTGTTGTATCTCTGCCAGGTTTTGGTATCAATGATGCTAGCTTCATAGAATGAGTTAGGGAAGGGATCTTCCTCCTCTATTTATTTGAAATAGTTTCAGTAGAAATGGTGCCAGTTTTTCTTTATATACCTGATAGAATTTTGCTGTGAGTATGTCTGTTCCTGGGCTTTCTTTGGTTGGTAGGCTTTTTATTACTGATTCAATATATAAGACATTACATAAATTTCTGTGATTATTTTGCCCTTATAGAATATCAGGTTAAAAATGACTTAATTTTTCAATGTATTATTTTTAATTAGACTTGTGGTTTAGCCTAGTACCATTTAATAATTGATATCAATGTATTCTGGAAACTTAAGAACCAATCTTTTCCCCTGTGATTTTTGTGCACTTGCTTAATGATGTGGTTTCTTCAATAAATGATATCTTTAAAAATTTGTAGTGCAACCATGAAGCAAGGAAAATTCAGATCATAAAACTTCCATTCATTTACAAGAAGAAGAGTGGCATTAAAAATTTTAAATAACTATATATTTCATAATTATTTAATATGTTTTACTTAAGTGTTCATTTGCTAATTCAATTTTTTTCAGTGACACATGAAATTATTAAATGAAAAGTATACAGTATCGATTCTCAAAGAAAAAAATCAAATGTTGGCAATACTTAAATTAGAATGTAGAAAAATAAAGTGGGAAAAATAATCCTGAATAGCCACAAGAGTTCGTGCTGATTTCCAGTAAGAAGACTGAACAAAACAGTCACTTTGGCAGGATGTCTTCAGGCCATTGGCATATTTATATTCATTGTACTGAGGCAGAATCTCCACGTGGAGGAATAAATTCTTCGTCTATATCTGCTACAAAGCACATTGTTGAATAGGTTTTAATTTACGACAGTCAAATGTCTCTGGATTAGAAGTAAACTATGTGTCAGTAACAAAAAGCATGAGTAAATACTGCACTCACCAAATACTAAGCATTATATATATATATATTCATTATTTGTCCTCCAGTTGGAAATCTGCAAATAAATTGACTTTTATTTGAAACAACAGTACATCTGAGAATCCAAAACAGTGTATCTGCATGTTGCTCCAGCATCTAATATGGAAGTGCTTCAACAGGTTGTTCTTTCAACAACAAAATGGGAAATAGTCCACATATTGACTAGAAATATGTTTGGCAAATGTGGGAGAATAATCTATTACAGTGGATTAATCAATTAATCAAATTTTTTTCTTCTTTTTATTACCATAATTTAAGTTGAGTCAGACTTTCACTCTTGTCGCCCAGGCTGGAGTGCAATGGCACCAACTCAGCTCAGTGCAACTTCTACCTCCCGGGTTTAAGCAATTCTCCTGCCTCAGCCTTTCGAGTAGCTGGGATTATAGGTGCCCGCCATCACACCCAGCTAATTTTTATATTTTTCATAGAGACAGGGTTTCACCATGTTGGCCAGGCTGGTCTCGAACTCCTGACCTCAGATAATCCACCCACTTCAGCCTCCCAAAGTGCTGGGATTAAAAGTGTGAGCCACCAAGTCCCACTAAAAATAATATTTTTAAAGATTTTTACATAACTACCTAATAAAGTAGTTGTCCCAAAAGCATACCTTAACAAAATAAATAGTATGCTCTTTGGTTACATTAATTTTTTGTTTTCATTAGTACGCAATTCCCCTATATCTGTCAATTTCCTTATATTTTTAAAGAGGCAAATATCCGTTCTTTGCAAGGTTCTCTAATTAATTAGGTATACAACTAGAAACAATCTTAATAGTATTCTGAATAAAAATAGTTATTAGGATCTATAATGAATAGAAAGACAAATAGAAATAGATAAAAACAATATAAAAAACAATAAAACATTTAAATAATGTTAGTAATAGATAAAGAATTTACTCTGCCTGCATTATTTCATTATTATGTTGTGAATTTAATATGCTCTAACTAGGTCTTAACGAAGTACAGAATAAAAAATATTTTTGATTTTATATAATAGTGAAATGTGACAAATACTTTTAAAAATACCATACATCACTCATTTTATTCTCAATAACTTATTTTATCATCTCCAGTAGAAAGCACACAAAACTGGGTTAAATTTAGGATAGAGCATTTTTCCCAAATTATCTACTGTAGAGCTCCTGCCCCACAGATGGTTTAGGGTCAAATAATATTGAGGTAATGCCTATAACAACTCTCTTTAGAAATTCACAATAGGAGGAGCCAAGATGGCCGAATAGGAACAGCTCCAGTCTACAGCTCCCAGCGTGAGCGACGCAGAAGACGGGTGATTTCTGCATTTCCATCTGAGGTACCGTGTTCATCTCACTAGGGAGTGCCAGACAGTGGGCGCAGGTCAGTGGGTGAGTGCACCGTGTGCCAGCCGAAGCGGGGGCGAGGCATTTCCTCACTCGGGAAGCGCGAGGGGTCAGGGAGTTCCCTTTCCAGGGGTGACAGACGGCACCTGGAAAATCGGGCCACTCCCACCCGAATACTGTGCTTTTCTGACGGGCTTAGGAAACGGTGCCCCAGGAGAGTATAGCCCGCACCTGGCTCAGAGGGTCCTACGCCCACGGAGTCTCGCTGATTGCTAGCACAGCAGTCTGAGATCAAACAGCAAGTCGGCAGCGAGGCTGGGGGAGGGGCGCCCGCCATTGCCCAGGCTCGCTTAGGTAAACAAAGCAGCCTGGAAGCTTGAACTGGGTGGAGCCCACCACAGCTCAAGGAGGCCTGCCTGCCTCTGTAGGCTCCACCTCTGGGGGCAGGGCACAGACAAACAAAAAGACAGCAGCAACCTCTGCAGACTTAAATGTCCCTGTCTGACAGCTTTGAGGAGAGCAGTGGTTCTCCCAGCACGCAGCTGGAGATCTGAGAACGGGCTGACTGCCTCCTCAAGTGGGTCCCTGACCCCTGACCCCCGAGCAGCCTAACTGGGAGGCACCCCCCAGCAGGGGCAGACTGACACCTCACACGGCCAGCCAGGTACTCCAACAGACCTGCAGCTGAGGGTCATGTCTGTTAGAAGGAAAACTAACAGAAAGGACATCCACACCAAAAACCCATCTGTACATCACCATCATCAAAGACCAAAAGTAGATAAAACCACAAAGATGGGGAAAAAACAGAGCAGAAAAACCAGAAACTCTAAAAAGCAGAGTACCTCTCCTCCTCCAAAGGAACGCAGTTCCTCACCAGCAATGGAACAAAGCTGGACGGAGAATGACTTTGACGAGCTGAGAGAAGAAGGCTTCAGACGACCAACTTACTCCGAGCTACGGGAGGGTATTCAAACCAAAGGCAAAGAAGTTGAAAACTTTGAAAAAAATTTAGAAGAATGTATAACTAGAATAACCAATACAGAGAAGTGCTTAAAGGAGCTGATGGAGCTGAAAACCAAGGCTCGAGAACTACGTGAAGAATGCAGAAGCCTCAGGAGCCGATGCGATCAAATGGAAGAAAGGGTATCACCCCTGGAAGATGAAATGAATGAAATGAAGCGAGAAGGGAAGTTTACAGAAAAAAGAATAAAAAGAAACGAGCAAAGCCTCCAAGAAATGTGGGACTATGTGAAAAGACCAAATCTACGTCTGATTGGTGTACCTAAAAGTGATGGGGAGAATGGAACCAAATTGGAAAACACTCTGCAGGATATTATCCAGGAGAACTTCTCCAATCTAGCAAGGCAGGCCAACATTCAGATTCAGGAAATACAGAGAACACCACAAAGATACTCCTCAAGAAGAGCGACTCCAAGACACATAATTGTCAGATTCACCAAAGTTGAAATGAAGGAAAAAATGTTAAGGGCAGCCAGAGAGAAAGGTTGGGTTACCATCAAAGGGAAGCCCATCAGACTAACAGCGGATCTCTGGGCAGCAACCCTACAAGCCAGAAGAGAGTGGGGGCCAATATTCAACATTCTTAAAGAAAAGAATTTTCAACCCAGAATTTCATATCCAGCCAAACTAAGCTTCCTAAGTGAAGGAGAAATAAAATACTTTACAGACAAGCAAATGCTGAGAGATTTTGTCACCACCAGGCCTGCCCTAAAAGAGCTCCTGAAGGAAGCGCTAAACATGGAAAGGCACAACCGGTACCAGCCACTGCAAAATCATACCGAAATGCAAAGACCATCGAGACTAGGAAGAGATTGCATCAAGTAACGAGCAAAATAACCAGCTAACATCATAATGACAGGATCAGATTCACACATAACAATATTAACTTTAAATGTAAATGGACTCAATGCTCCAATTAAAAGACACAGACTGGCAAATTGGATAAAGACTCAAGACCCATCAGTGTGCTGTATTCAGGAAACCCATCTCACATGCAGAGACACACATAGGCTCAGAATAAAAGGATGGAGGAAGATCTACCAAGCAAATGGAAAACAAAAAAAGGCAGGGGTTGCAATCCTAGTCTCTGATAAAACAGACTTTAAACCAACAAAGATCAAAAGAGACAAAGAAGGCCGTTACATAATGGTAAAGGGATTAATTCAACAAGAAGAGCTAACTATCCTAAATATATATGCACCCAATACAGGAGCACCCAGATTCATAAAGCAAGTCCTGAGTGACCTACAAGGAGACTTAGACTCCCACACATTAATAATGGGAGACTTTAACACCCCACTGTCAACATTAGACAGATCAACGAGACAGAAAGTCAACAAGGATACCCAGGAATTGAACTCAGCTCTGCACCAAGCGGACCTAATAGACATCTACAGAACTCTCCACCCCAAATCAACAGAATATACATTTTTTTCAGCACCACACCACACCTATTCCAAAATTGACCATATACTTGGAAGTAAAGCTCTCCTCAATAAATGTAAAAGAACAGAAATTATAACAAACTGTCTCTCAGATCACAGTGCAATCAAGCTAGAACTCAGGATTAAGAATCTCACTCAAAACCGCTCAACTACATGGAAACTGAACAACCTGCTCCTGAATGACTACTGGGTACATAACGAAATGAAGGCCGAAATAAAGATGTTCTTTGAAACCAACGAGAACCAAGACACAACATACCAGAATCTCTGGGATGCATTCAAAGCAGTGTGTAGAGGGAAATTTATAGCACTAAATGCCCACAAGAGAAAGCAGGAAAGATCCAAAATTGACACCCTAACATCACAATTAAAAGAACTAGAAAAGCAAGAGCAAACACATTCAAAAGCTAGCAGAAGGCAAGAAATAACTAAAATCAGAGCAGAACTGAAGGAAATAGAGACACAAAAAACCCTTCAAAAAATAAATGAATCCAGGAGCTGGTTTTTTGAAAGGATCAACAAAATTGATAGACCGCTAGCAACATTAATAAAGAAAAAAAGAGAGAAGAATCAAATAGATGCAATAAAAAATGATAAAGGGGATATCACCACTGATCCCACAGAAATACAAACTACCATCAGAGAATATTACAAACACCTCTACGCAAATAAACTAGAAAATCTGGAAGGAATGGATAAATTCCTCAACACATACACCCTCCCAAGACTAAACCAGGAAGAAGTTGAATCTCTGAATAGACCAATAACAGGAGCTGAAATTGTGGCAATAATCAATAGCTTACCAACCAAAAAAAGTCCAGGACCAGACGGGTTCACAGCCGAATTCTACCAGAGGTACAAGGAGGAACTGGTACCATTCCTTCTGAAACTATTCCAATCAATAGAAAAAGAGGGAATCCTCCCTAACTCATTTTATGAGGCCAGCATCATCCTGATACCAAAGCCTGGCAGAGACACAACCAAAAAAGAGAATTTTAGACCAATATCCTTGATGAACATTGATGCAAAAATCCTCAATAAAATACTGGCAAACAGAATCCAGCAGCACATCAAAAAGCTTATCCACCATGATCAAGTGGGCTTCATCCCTGGGATGCAAGGCTGGTTCAATATACGCAAATCAACAAATGTAATCCAGCATATAAACAGAACCAAAGACAAAAACCACATGATTATCTCAATAGATGCAGAAAAGGCCTTTGACAAAATTCAACAACCCTTCATGCTAAAAACTCTCAATAAATTAGGTATTGATGGGACGTATCTCAAAATAATAAGAGCTATTTATGACAAACCCACAGCCAATATCATACTGAATGGGCAAAAACTGGAAGCATTCCCTTTGAAAACTGGCACAAGACAGGGATGCCTCTCTCACCACTTCCATTCAACATAGTGTTGGAAGTTCTGGCCAGGGCAATTAAGCAAGAGAAGGAAATCAAAGGTATTCAATTAGGAAAAGAGGAAGTCAAATTGTCCCTGTTTGCAGATGACATGATAGTATATCTAGACAACCCCATTGTGTCAGCCCAAAATCTCCTTCAGCTGATAAGCAACTTCAGCAAAGTCTCAGGATACAAAATCAATGTACAAAAATCACAAGCATTCTTATACACCAATAACAGACAAACAGAGAGCCAAATCATGAGTGAACTCCCATTCACAATTGCTTCAAAGAGAATAAAATACCTAGGAACCCAACTTACAAGGGATGTGAAGGACCTCTTCAAGGAGAACTACAAACCACTGCTCAAGGAAATAAAAGAGGATACAAACAAATGGAAGAACATTCCATGCTCATGGGTAGGAAGAATCAATATCATGAAAATGGCCATCCTTTCCAAGGTAATTTACAGATTCAATGCCACCCCATCAAGTTACCAATGACTTTCTTCACAGAATTGGAAAAAACTACTTTAAAGTTCATATGGAACCAAAAAAGAGCCCGCATCGCCAAGTCAATCCTAAGCCAAAAGAACAAAGCTGGAGGCATCACACTACCTGACTTCAAACTATACTACAAGGCTACAGTAACCAAAACAGCATGGTACTGGTACCAAAACAGAGATATAGATCAATGGAACAGAACAGAGCCATCAGAAATAATGCCACATATCTACAACTATCTGATCTTTGACAAACCTGACAAAAACAAGAAATGGGGAAAGGATTCCCTATTTAATAAATGGTGCTGGGAAAACTGGCTAGCCATATGTAGAAAGCTGAAACTGGATCCCTTCCTTACACCTTATACAAAAATCAATTCAAGATGGATTAAAGACTTAAATGTTAGACCTAAAACCATAAAAACCCTAGAAGAAAACCTAGGCATTACCATTCAGGACATAGGCATGGGCAAGGACTTCATGTCGAAAACACCAAAAGCAATGGCAACAAAAGCCAAAATTGACAAATGGGATCTAATTAAACTAAAGAGCTTCTGCACAGCAAAGGAAACTACCATCAGAGTGAACAGGCAACCTACAAAATGGGAGAAAATTTTCGCAACCTACTCATCTGACAAAGGGCTAATATCCAGAATCTACAATGAACTCCAACAAATTTACAAGAAAAAAACAAACAACCCCATCAAAAAGTGGGCGAAGGACATGAACAGACACTTCTCAAAAGAAGACATTTATGCAGCCAAAAAACACATGAAAAAATGCTCACCATCACTGGCCATCAGAGAAATGCAAATCAAAACCACAAGGAGATACCATCTCACACCAGTTAGAATGGCAATCATTAAAAAGTCAGGAAACAACAGGTGCTGGAGAGGATGTGGAGAAATAGGAACACTTTTACACTGTTGGTGGGAATGTAAACTAGTTCAACCCTTGTGGAAGTCAGTGTGGCGATTCCTCAGGGATCTAGAACTAGAAATTCCATTTGACCCAGCCATCCCATTACTGGGTATATACCCAAAGGACTATAAATCATGCTGCTATAAAGACACATGCACACGTATGTTTATTGCGGCATTATTCACAATAGCAAAGACTTGGAACCAACCCAAATGTCCAACAATGATAGACTGGATTAAGAAAATGTGGCACATATACACCATGGAATACTATGCAGCCATCAAAAATGATGAGTTCATGTCCTTTGTAGGGACATGGATGAAATTGGAAATCATCATTCTCAGTAAACTATCGCAAGAACAAAAAACCAAACACCGCATATTCTCACTCATAGGTGGGAATTGAACAATGAGAACACATGGACACAGGAAGGGGAACATCACACTTCGGGGACTGTTGTGGGGTGGGGGGAGGGGGGAGGGATAGCATTGGGAGATATACCTAATGCTAGATGACGAGTTGGTGGGTGCAGCGCACCAGCATGGCACATGTATACATATGTAACTTACATGCACGTTGCGCACATGTACCATAGAGCCTAAAGTATAATAATAGTAATAAAAAGAAAAAAAAAAGAAATTCACAATATACCATATTCACATATTAAAGCCCAGATATTTCTTCCTATATTAAAGATACTGTTCAGTTTTTAAAATACTGTGTTTAAATATACTCTGCAATAATTTTACTTATAGAATCACCAGAAATGTTTCAAGAACTTTTATTTGAATTTTAATTGAAAAATAACGGAGGTAGAAAGTTACCAATGTTTTCAAATATTATCTTAAACCAAGATGCTGAAGCCATATCACTTTTGTTCTGCACATTTTTATCTTGGTTTTTCTGAACATAGCCCTTATAAGTAAGTATCTCTATTACAGTGCTTTCAGAAGTCTCTCATGCTTACTGTGTCTATCATTTCCATTCTGCTGTCTTTTCTAGATCTTCTCCTTCTGTATGCACTGACCTCAACTAGCCAATCTTTAACATCTTATGCAAGTTTTTCCAGAGACTATTCTGTCAATTCTATATATCTAGTTCTAAAAAATTTCTCCTCCCACCTATGCAGTTCAAAATATTATTGTGGAATACAATACAAAATATCATTGTATAAAAAATTTGTGCGGTATACTTAATATTTCAATTTTATCATGATGACTTGGTAGAAATATGTGTTTATATTGTGTATTCTAAAACATTATACATCTTTTGATTTTGATTTGGCTTTTGCTTTCCTAATTTGTGAACCAAATAATCTAGAAGAAGCTTAATGCATTTTAGGAAAAATATACTTTATAGACAATAATATTTGAAATAAAACTCTGTATTTGTAGACTGTCAGCTAACATATACTATGATTTTAATGTCTTTATATAAGATATAGATAAGTGAAGCCAGCTGGACTTCCTGGGTCGAGTGGGGACTTGGAGAACTTTTCTGTTTAGCTAAAGGACTATAAATGCACCAATCAGCACTCTGTAAAAACACACCAATCAGCGCTCTGTGTCTACCTAAAGGATTGTAAATGCACCAAACAGCACTCTGTAAAACGCACCATTCAGTGCTCTGTGTCTAGCTAAAGGATTGTAAATGCACCAATCAGCACTCTGTAAAATGGACCAATCAGCACTCTGTAAAATGGACCAATCAGCACTCTGTGAAGTCGACCAATCAGCAGGATATGGGCGGGACCAAATAAGGGAATAAAAGCTGGCAACCCGGGCCAGCAGTGGCAATCCGCTTGGGTCTCCTTTCACACTGTGGAAGCTTTGTTCTTTCGTTCTTTGCAATAAATCTTGCTGCTGCTCACTCTTTGGGTCTGCACTACCTTTATAGCTGTAACACTCACTGTGAGGGTCTGCGGCTTCATTCCTTTAGTCAGTGAGACCATGAACCCACCGGAAGGAAGAAACTCCAGACACCTCTGAAGGAACAAACTCTGGACACACCATCTTTAAGAGCTGTAACACTCACCACGAAGGTCCGCGGCTTTATTCTTGAGGTCAGCAAGACCAAGAACCCTTCAGAAGGAATAAACTCTGGACGCAATATTATTATCCATAAAATTTACCTGCTGATATTTGATATGACTTAATTCGACAGATGAGAAAAAAATATTCTGATGACCAGCACATCTTAAAACTCAAGGCAATCACACATGAGGGCACAGAGGCTCTGATATAAATGACCAGTGTGAAAGAATACTGTGTAAAATGCTCTGAAGTATAAATTTTATGTAAAATATTGGCATTTTCAAGGTTGAATTTTATGTAAGGTGTTTAATAAAGTTACTAATTATATTAAATATATCAATTTTGGTCACTTAAGTTATATTTTGGATATCTTCTAAATTATATCTTTGTTAAACATATACACATATTTTGTATCAAACAAACCTTATGGTAGTAGAAAAGTCCAGTTTGAGGGAAGTTTCCCTGCAAATATTTCTTTGTGGATGTCTTTTTCTCATTTCTTTTAAAACTCCCAGTGGTAAAATTTTTACATGCTTCAGCTACTAAAACAGTTTCTGAAGAAGATGTGTGAAACATTTGTCCTTAATGGGCTATGGATGGAACACCGAACTTAGTCTCTGAGGAAAAAAAGATAACGGGGTTGATATAATTTAATTAGTTCTAATGTTCATATCAGAATGTGTAATCCACTGTTTTTAATAAATACTGTGTGAATTTGAGTTTTAAAATAAAGTCATTTCATGTTTTAGAGCTTTATTCTACTGAACAACTTATTTTTTCCCTCTCTCTCTCTGAATTTACGTTCTACTTTTGCCTATTGAAGAATATGAAAATATACATGGAATTTATGTTTTTCACACAGAGAAAAACTGGCAATAGATTATTAAGTTTTCCCTAAATATTAAGTGACATTCAAATATAAGATAACCAAAATTCAATGAATTCTTCACATGAACAAAGAAGAATAATTCATATACTTTTGATGAAATTCTGAGCAGAAATCATAAAGATACTGTGAACTTGTGTTTAGGAAGCTAAATGCATGTAATAAAGTTGGCCAGAAATTTCAGGCATTAGCATAATTCAGTATCTCTTAATTGTGGCATCGAGATCAACAATGTGCCACAAATAAAGTTTTATACCTCTAATATTACTGAGCATTTAAAAAATAAGCCATCAAATTCTTTATGAACTAAAATAATTAATGATGATTAATTATCCATAGGGACTGCAGGAAAATATAACAATCATTATTTTTATTCAAATCCATTCCATACTATTAATTGGTTTTTCATTTCTTCATATAGCTTTTTGCAACTACAGCAGCTACTGATGAAGTTCATCTTTCCTTTTCATTTTTTTAATTTGAAATATTTTTTGAAATGAAGTAAATATGACTTTTAGTACACTTTATCATTGAAAGAGCTATACTAAAAGTAAATTTAGAAATATCAAGAAAATCTTCCAGAAAAGTTTTTCTAAAAAAAATACTTTATTTAAAAATATACAACCATTCATATTTGGAATTTCTAATCTTTCAACAAAGACTATCATAAAACTTGTTAGCATCCACTAGATTTTTACTCTGACTCAGCTTTCAAGAAACAGCCAATATTAGGCCCCTCTAATTTATAGGGAGGTGTGTGTTTATGTATTAATATACCCATATATGTATATAGTCATTAACCCTCAATAATTCAGTATGTAATGGGAAAGACAGACATTTGTAGAATATCATAGCTGGATACCGGTGGAATAGATGAAACATTACAGGAACGTTTGGGTTAGGTAAATAATTAAGCCTAGTTGGAAAACAAGCACTATGATCTGAATCTTGGTGTTCCCCCAAAATTCTTATGTTGGAACTTAACTCCCAAGGTGATGGTATTAAGGGGTGGGGCCTTTGAAAGGTGATTAGGTCATGAGGGCTCTGCCTTCATGGATGGTATTAACTCCCTTATCAAAGGGCTTCAGGAAACCAGTTTTATCTTTCCACCTCTTCTGCCATGTGAGGACCCAGCAACAAGGCTCCAACTATGGAATAGACAGCAAGCCCTTACCAGGCACTGAATCTGACAGTGCCTTGATTTTGGACTTCCCAGCTTCCAGAACCATGAATAAATTTCTAAATTACCTGGTCTGCAGTATTTTGTTATATCAGCAGGAACAGACTAAGACACTAAGGAATTGCTATCATTTTCCAAAGTTATAGATATTTTTAAGAACTTAAAATAAAATGTATTTTCTAAGAAAATAATTAAGCCTGAAGAAAATACATTGTCCTTGAATGAATACTGACTAAAACACTGCCTTAACATTTGCCTCAATTTGACTAAATTTTAGACAGGCTTTTTCCTGACCTCCTTTTCTTAGATCATTTGCTACAGAAAAGTTGTAAGTTCTTTCCTTGCCCTTTTGAGATGTAAATCTTTTTAAAAGGCTTATTGCCAGTTTTACAACCCAGGATTGTATTTCTCCGGGATGTGGGAGGTATCCTTTTGAAATGTAATCATCAAGGAAAATATCACACCATCCTGCAATTTCTGTGGTAGGGTAGGAGCCTAACTCAGGTGGGCACCTTGATCCCAGTTGTAAAACTATCTCCTACTGTGAAGATAGGAGAAAGTTTATTTTTCTTCTGGGTGGAGAAAATTAGCAAACACAGATGGCTTATGATCTCCCCATCTCAACTCTTAAAAATTCTCCCTCCTGTTATTTCAGCAAGGCTGTCTCCAGGCTTGGTCTGTCGTTTTTCCCTATTGCTGGCAATAGTATTAGAATAAAATCAACTTTTGTTTACTCATCTTTTCTGTGTGGATATTTTCTTTAACAATAGCTTTAGCTAATGAAGTGCTAAACATTCTCTTTATACATGATTTTTTACCTATAAAAATTTTCTGTGGCTGAAACTTCCGAATATGAGTTATGTCATATGAAGGAAGATATTAGAAGCATGAATAAGAATCTTGACATAATTTTGTCGGAATTTTTGGCTTCTGTCCTCTTTTACAAGAAATAATAGAGAAGATATATACAGAAAGAGATCAAAATAATATATTTTTAGATAAAGACAAATGACTGTGATCACTCATGTTTTTCTAATTAAGCATTTGTCTATTTAACATATAACTGTATACATGAAGAAATGAATTTAAAGTCCTTACTTAAACGAAGTCACATTTTCATTTGCTATATGGACATACACAATAAGACAGTTAAATAAAATTCTAAAGCAGTGGACAAAATGAAAAATACAAATCACAACATTTTATAAATTTAAACACACGTATTAGAAGCTGAAAAAAGATTTGTGAGAACACAAAAATTACCTGCATCCTAAACTGTGAGAAGAAATTAAGAAAGTGAAAAAAAGGGAAATACATTCAAGAAGAATCTAAGTTAATAGCAATCTTTCAATCAAGGCTGACCGTAGTGTATTTTATGGACTACATAAAAGAAATAAAGAGAATAAGGAGGTATTTGGTAGATTTTTCAAGAGTGGTTTTCATTACATATAGGATATAAGAATAAGACTTGAGGTACCTATGAAATCAGTATTAACCATAGTGTGAGGTGCTGGATTAGGTGAGTGCTGGATTAGAGATGGTGAAGATTTGCCTGAGAGAGTTGCAAATGCCAGGCTAAGAGGATTTGACTGAATCCTGTACTATCTGATATAATGTGAAGAAATCAATTTTAAAAAAAAGAGTAAATGACATAATTTTAAAATCTTAAATGGATATTTGTATGTTAATCATAAATATTTAATCTATTTTAATTAAAATCCATAGCAATATGTATTAGTAAATTATTTTGAGTAAAGCCAATTTTTGTATATAAAGAGATTCATACTGTTTTTAAAGTATTATAGAGAAACTTTTTTATTAATAGATGATTTATACAAACCTATATGACCAAATTTAAAACATGTCTTGGAATCAAACATTTAATTGGATTGACTACTTCAGATGTTCACTATAGTTAGTGATATTTACACAGTTCAACAAATGCCAAGAGCTGCAATGATTAATTCCAGTAATTCAAGGTGAAACCCTCTGATGTTTTTATTCAACATCTATATTTTTTTATGCTTTCTCAAACTGCTGCAACACATCCAGCCTCTGGAATTCATGAATAGAATTTTCTTGGTGGAAAATTCTCCTCACCACATTGAGGTCTCTATGTCTCCTAATCTCAGGTAAATAGCCCCTCCTGAAAACTAGTTTGGCATCACAGATCATGACATCCGGGTGGTCCTTCTGCATCCCAGAGGCTCACACACCAATTTGGTTGGCAGTAAGTTCAAAACTTCTTGCTAAATCTATGAGACATACTTTGATTACTGCTTTTCCTGAACTTTGAGAGCAAATATCATCATACTTTAAATAGCGTTTACTACAGTCAACCTTATACATTAACTTCCCCTAGGCCAAGGGTCATTGTATAGACACTTTTCTCTATTATCTCTACCTCACAATCCTCAGTGTTTGCTGAAATCACTGTGTTGCTTCTGCTGGTATTCATGATATACCATCATTACACTTTTCTAAATCCTTGACTTCTTTTCCAGTTGCTTTTATCTCACCTTTTTGCACAAACTCAAACATTCTTGTCCTCAAAGGACAGTGATTTCCCCAAAATTATATGAATTACTCTGTGTATTCTTCTTACATCCCAAGGCCACTTTGAAAATACTTCTTATCTCTCTGACACTTTCTTCTCATTTGAAAAGCAAATGTTATTCGATTGAACACCATTGCTCTTTTTAATTGTCAATTTCTTGGCCACTCTCCTTAATTGTTGATGTATTAACTTATTTATGGTATCCCATTCCACACTATTATTTAAGTTTTTTGCATAATCATTTCAATATCCAAATATAAAATTTGTTTAAAATATCCAACATTCTGTGCTTGCAGTTCTTTGTGATCCTCCATTCAGAGCTGCCATTTCTCTAAGCTAAATTAACAACCACTATGGTCAGAAACTATGCTTTATCATCAATGATAACTACAGCCTCTCCAGAATCTTAGTTTCAAGCATCTCAGATTCTAACCAGCTAACTGATCACCATATTTTTACATCATGCTGACAGGAACCAGACAGCAGGTACCCTGGGCTTGATATTCTGAAAATAATCATGTCACAGAGAAGAGAAATTTAATGCCACCATTTTACAGGACCCTGCTTGCTCAGGAAAGGTCTTGATGTTTGACGCTTCAAAGGGTCTTTACTTACTAAAGGACATGGAATAAGCTTCTTTTTCTATCTCTAAAAATAAGGTACAATACTTAAGTTGGTAACTTGAATTTGGGAGCACATACTATATTTCTGCTTCTATATTTAAGTAGAGGCAGAATAAATTAAGCTGTTCAATATCTCTTGCCAATATTGCAAACATATATACCATTTGGCACTCATATGCCATGTCTAATGGTGCCCAGAGTATTTAAACTTGATCAGGAAACTGTTACTGAACCTGTAGCAGGCTCTACAGTAGAGTCACAATGGAATCTCTTAGGAGTTTGTAAATGAGCCAATCACCTTTTCACAAGAAACTATTCCGTTCTGGAAAAATAGTTCCTGCTTTTTACTGGGCTGAGTTTCACATTAAAGGAATGAAGAAAAGGTATCAGGTGATCATGATACCAGAGCTGCACATCTTAAGAGGCATTAATGCATCTACCTAACCATAAAGCCGGGCATGCCAAAAAGTCCTTTATTATTCCATCATCAAGTGGAAGTATCACAGTTGAAAGGAGACCAAGGCAGAAGTTGATGGTGTAAGTTTATGAAGAGATGGTTCAAATCCCTAGAAAGCCTATTGGTGTCAAACTTTCAACTCTTTCTCAATCTA
Source organism: Pongo pygmaeus (assembly GCF_028885625.2). NCBI lineage: Eukaryota > Metazoa > Chordata > Mammalia > Primates > Hominidae > Pongo > Pongo pygmaeus. The sequence continues at coordinate 39,638,948 of NC_072388.2, read as the reverse complement.
CACTCTTTGCATCAGGAGGTATTGCTCATGTTTTGATAGCAGATTAAATTCTTCGGTCTGATAACATATGATTTGCATATTACCTATGTAATATGCAACATAGGTATATGTTAGTTAGTAATATCTATTAGTATATACATATGTACCAGTGGAGGGAGGCTTAGTGTGACTGATTCCATTCTTGCATCTGATCCCCTGCAGTAATTTCCTTTAGGTTAAAAGCTTCTGGTTAGCTCTGCACCTAGACCAGCTAATTACAGAAGGAATTTAGCTTACAGTTCAACTAAAAGAAATGATAACACTCCTTTTACCAAAACTAACGCCTGAGGAGGTAAGGGAGTGTACCCATGAGTAACAGTGTTATGTTAAAGATTTATAAGAACAGTGACCTGACCTACATTATCTGAAGCGACTGAAGAAATTTCACAACCTCCCCAGACATTTGCTGGTGCTCAGATGTCTGTGGTCATCAGTTACCTCTTTATCTCATTTCATTCCTCTTGCCCCTTCCCTTAACATAAGAAGAAGTGTGAGTTCATAGTAAGTTAACATGGTTTGGTACCAATTTTTCTCTATTAATCCATTTTGTATTGTTATAAAGAAATACCTATACCTAAGTAATTAATTTCAAATTAATGTCATGTTAATTGAGGCCAGATTTAAAAAGGAAAAAAAGAAAAAAAGTAAAATTAGTAAAACATTGAAATTACTTTCGAAAATTATGATCATATCTGAGATAAAGTGATCTTATATTAAAAAGCGTCATTTTTATCATCAATATATATATTTACACTGTCTCTCTGTCTATATATATATATTCTAAATATACATATACTTCATTTTTGAGCCATTTAAGATTCACAGCAAAATTGAGCAGAAGCAGAGATTCATATTTTATTGTTAAATGATACTTGAAATACTGGTTAACTAAACATTTGACATTTGCATTATGTATTTTATATTATATATATAAACTGATCTTTTATATATATATATCTTTTATATATATGTGTATATATACAAACTGAGCAAGTTTTTAATCCAGTAATATTGTTCCAGACACACCTAAACTTATGAATTATTGGATCACCATTGGAATGTATTATGCTAAACACTGAAGGAATATCCTTGGAGTCTTAAATAATCCATTATATTATGCAACAGTTAAGACAAGTTTCACCACCAGACAATGTTGATCGAACATGTGTTCATACATATTATAAGAATGAGATATTTTAATACCAAATCATTTAATGATAGTGATTTCAAATGTTAAATTATTTTCAATTGGTAGAAATTACTAGAATAACCTGCAATTTTAGGATACTAAGATTTTTCTCAATGAACATTCTAAGACACTAGACATTTTCCTAGATAAGATTTATTTAAAATACATAGTGGAGAAAAAACAATTAAGATGTTCAGAATTTGCAATAATATAAGTGTCTTTTTAGAAAACTAAGACTTTTGGATGGAAAGTTACTAGAACAAAGAAGAGATTTTAGATTTTATTTTGGATTCAATTTCAAAATATAAAGATTGGCTTAGCTATCTCAAAGTTGCCATGTCCAATACATTGGCATATTGGTTTAAAAAGATACCAGAAGTAAAGACTTTGGAATTTGACATAAATGCAGGGACAAATTTTAAATTTTACTTTATTTTAGAGACACAGTGTCATTCTGTTGCCCAGGCTGGAGTGCAGTGGTGTAATTATAGCTCAAAGGAACCTCATACTCCTGGGTTTAAACTATTCTTTCCGCCTCACCCCCCCGAGAAACTGGGACTACAGGTGCACACCATCATGCCTCGCTAATTTTTAAACAAAATTGTGTAGAGATGGAGCCTCACTATGTTACCTAGGCTGGTCTCAAATTCCTGGCCTCAAGCGATCCTCCACCCTCTGCTTCCAAAAATGCTGGGATTAGAAGTGTGAGCCATCCTACCTGGCCTTCATAACAAATTATGCAATATTGGCAGGTAAAATATGTTCCATCTAAAATCGGTTAAGCCACAATTCAATCATTTGTTATTGGGCAAGTAAGGAAAGAATTTTGTTGCCATTAAACTTTGGCTGTTTGATGGTAGAAGACATCATTATTTTCATCCTGTAGCAAGAGAAATGCTTATAAGCATATTATGTATAAGTAATATATATACATTATAAATCCTAACCCTATAAAATATATATTATATGTATAAACTTTATTTATGTAACAAACATGAAACTATTCTGTTTTCCCCTAGTTGAATTTGTATTGAAGATGATCAAATACCTTGTCAGCATGCGTTTTATTTTCTTTAATCTCTTACTTAGTTCAGTAGCACTAATTCACATGCTGATATTCCAACTATTATACCATCCTTGTTTTCCTGGGATAAATCTCACATGGACTTGATTAATCTAGATTGGTGAATTTCCAAACATGTATTTAAAATTTGTATTAATATATTTTTCAAGGATTTTCATATGTTGCTTTTCTTTTTTTTAGATTTGATAACCTATTTCAGCACGCAGAATTATTTGAAAAACTAGTAATCTTTTAAATTTTTAAATGTGTATTTAAATATATGCATATTGAAATATTAAAAACAACTTTTCTTGAAATGTAATAGAACTTGGGCATATGATATCCCAGATGAGTACTTTTTATGAGTAAATATTTGATTATCAATTTAATTTTGAATAAATTTGCTGGTCTGATCAAACTTTCCACCATTTATGTGACATTGTAAACAATTTAAATGTATGGGAGGATCATCATTATGACACAACTTCAAAGTAATTAGTATAAAGTTACATTCTCTTATTTTTAAAAATCTATTCCATTTTATGTTATCACTTTCTTTTTGTCATTTTTCTTGCTTTTTTTATTTTCAAAAAACTTGTATCAGGTCATTGACTAGTAAGTGTATTATTTTATTCTGCTTCATCATTTTCTTCTTTAATTATAAATACATTATTCTATTTCAGTTTTTTATTCTTTTGAGTCATTTGTTGGCTGCTTTTGTGTAATTTTAAAATATTTATTTCACTATATCTAAGAAGTCATTGTTTTAGGATATTAAATTAGCTGATTTTCTCCTCTATAACAGTAGTATATTATTTGGCTTCAAATATAGAGCAAAAGAGGATTTTTGCCACAATTCTTGTACATAAGTAGAGCTTTCTGTAATGCCATATGGGAAACTGTCTCAACACACAGCCAAGTACTTTGAAATTTCTTTCAAGTCAAATTTCTACCAGGTCACTACCTTTAATTCCTATGATAGCTGCTACACAGCCTTTCTACTAATTTCATCTCTGATCATTTAATCTTAGTTAAGTCTTTTTTAAAAATTTTAAAATTTACTTCTGTGGGTACGCCATAGGTGTACAGATTTATGGCGTACATGAGATATTTTTATATATTATACAATGCATAATAATCACATCAGGGTAAATGGGGTATCCATCACATCAAGCAATTATTTTTTTTTGTGTTATGAACATTCCAATAATACTCTTTAAATTTTAGTTATTTTAAAATGTACAAGGAATTATTGTTCACTGTAATCACCTTGTTTTGCTATCAAATACTAGATCTGATCTTTCTTTTTTCCTTTTTCTTTTCTTTTTTTTTTTTTTTTTTTTTTGACAGGATTTCACTCTATCACCCAGGCTGGAGTGCGATGGCACGATCTCTGCTCACTGCAGCCTCAACTCCCATACTCAAGTGATCCTCTAACCTTAGCCTCCCAAATAGTTGAGACTACAGTGGGAGCACCACCATGCTTGTTTAATTTTTGTATTTTTATAGAGATATAGTTTCTGCATGTTGTCCAGGCTAGTCTGGAACTCTTGAGCTCAAGCAATCTGATTGCCTCACACTCCTAAAATGTTAGGGTTACATGTGTGAGCTACCACAACTGGCCTCAAATACTAAACTGTATTCATCTATTGTACTATATTTTTGTATCCATTAACCATTCTCACATTTCTCCCACCTCTACTACCCTTCCCAGCCTCTGATAACCATCATTAAACTATCTTCATGAGTTCCATTATTTTAATATTTAATTCCCACAAATGAGTGAGAATGTATGAAGTTTGGCCTTCGATGCCTGGCTTATTTCACTTAACAAAATGTCCTCCAGTTTCATCCATATCGCAAATGACAGGATATAATTCTTTCAATCACTGAATAGTACAGCATTGTGTGTATGTACCACTTTTTCCTTATCCATTCATCTGTCAACAGACACTTCCAAATCTTGGTAATTGTAAATAGCGCTGCAGTAAACATGGGAGGGTAGATATGTCTTTGATATACTAATTTCCTTTCTCTTGAGTATATACCTGGCAGTGAGATTGCTGGATCACATGGTAGTTCTATTTTTAGCTTTTTGAGGAACATTTATACTGTTCTCTATAGTGGCTGTACTAATTTACATTCCCAGGGACAATGTACTATGAGAGTTCCCTTTTCTCCACATCCTCATCAGCATTCATTATTGCCTGTCTTTTGGATAAAAACCATTTTAATCATTTTTTCTCATACAGTAAGAACATATCTCACTGTAATTTTGATTTACATTTCTTTGATGGGCTATGATGTTGAGTAACTGTTCTTATATCTGTCATTTTTATGTCTTTTGAGAAATGTCTATTCAGATATTTTGCCCATTTTAAAATCAGATAATTCGATTTTTTTTCCTATTGAGTTGTTGGGCTCTTTACATATTCTAGTTTTTAATCCACTGTCAAATGAATAGTTTGTAAATATTTTCTCCCATTCTGTGGGTTGTCTCTTCACTTTATTACTTGTTCCCTTTGCTGTGCAGAAGCTTTTTAACTGGATGTGATCCCATTAGTCAATTTTCATTTTGATTGCCTGTGCTTTTGGGGTATTAAAGATATATTGGCCCAGGCCAATATCCTGTAGATTTTTTCCCAATATTTTCTTTTAATAGCTTTATAGTTTCAGGTCACAAATTTAAGTCATTTGATTTTTTTATATAGTGAGAGATAAGTAACTAATGTCTTTATTCTGCTATGGCTATCCAGTTTTCTCAGCAGCTTTTATTGAAGAGACTGTCCTTTCCCCAATGTGTGTTTTGGTCCCCTTTGTTGAAATTAGTTCACTGTGGATGTATGGATGTATGGATGTATGGATGTATGTGTCTGTTTTTATGCCAGTACCATGCTGTTTTGGTTACTTTAACTCTATAGTATAATTTGAAGTCAGGTAATATGATTCCTCTAGTTTTGTTCTTTTTGCTCAGAATGGCTTTGGCTATTCTGAGTCTTTTGTGGTACTATGTAAATTTTATAATTATTTTTATATTTCTGTGAAGAATGTTATTGGTATTTTGATAGAGATTGCATTGAATCTGTAGATTGCTTTGGGTAGTACAGACATTTTAACAATATTGGTTCTTCAAATCCATGAACATAAAATATCTTCACATTTTTTCATCCTGTATAATTTCTTTCATCAGTGTTTTATAGTTTTCATTGTAGAGATCTTTCATATCTTTGGTTAAGTTTGTTCATAGATATCTTAGTCTATTGTAGGTATTGTAAATAGGATTATTGTCTTGATTTTTCAGATTGTTTGCTGTTACCATATAGAAACGCCACTGATTTTTGTATGTTGATTTTGTATCCTACAATTTTACTGAATTTGTTTATCAGTTCTAATAGTTTTTTTGGTAGAATCTTTAGGTTTTTCCAAATATAACATCATTTCATCTGCAAAAATTGACAATTTGACTTCTTCATTTCCAATTTGGATGCCTTTCTTTCTCTTGTTTTACTTCTCGAGCTATGATTTTTCAGTACTATGTTGAACAACTGTGGTGACAGGGCCCATCCTTATCATTTTCTGGATCTTAGAGGGAGGGCGTTCAGTACTTTTCCCCATTCAGTATTATACTCACAGTTGAGTCTATAATATGTGGCTTTTTGTGTGTGTAAAGGCATGTATTGTCTACACCCAGTCTTTCAAGCATTATTAACAAGAAAGGATGTTGCATTTTATCAAATATTTTTTCAGCATCATTTGAACTGGTCATATGAAGTTTGTTCTTTATTCTGTTGATATGATGTATCGCATTGATTTACATATGTTGAGCCTTCTTACACCCTTGAGATAAATTCCACCTGGTCATGATGAATGATCATTTTAATGTGTCATTTAATTCAGTTTTTTAGTATTTTTGTTGGGAATTTTTGCATCAATATTCTTCAGGGATATTGGCCTGTAGTTTTCTTTTTTTATGTGTATTTGGTTTTGTTTTCACGTTAATACTAACCTTATAGAATGAGTTAGGAAGTATTCCCTTCTCTATTTTTGGAATAGTTTCAGTAGAATTGGTATACTTTTTTAAATGATTGGTAAAATTTATCAGCAAAGCAATTGACCCAGGCTTTGCTTTTCTGGGAGACATTTTATTACAGCTTTGGTCTCAATTTTGATCTTGTCTATTTAGGTTCCAGATTTCTTCCTGGCTCTATCTTGGTAGTTTGTATGTGTCTAGGAATTTATTCATTTCTTCCAGGCTTTCCAATTTATTGGCATATAGTTGTTCTTAGTAGCCTCTTGTAGTCCTTTGAATTTCTGTGGTATTTTTTGTAATGTCTCCTTTTGCATCTCTGATTGTATTTATTTGGGTCCTCTGTCTTTTTTTTTCTTAGTGTGGCTAAAGGTTTTATTTTGTTTATCTTTTCAAAAAATGAACTTTTTATTTCATTGATCTTTTGTATTGTTTTAAAATTTCAATCTCATTTGTTTCTGCTTTAATCTACATTATTTCTTTTATTCCAATAATTTTGATTTTGGTTTGCTCTGACTTTTCTAATATTTTATTTTATTTTATTATTATTACACTTTAAGTTTTAGGGACTTTTCTAATTTTTTAAATATGCATCATTAGGGTCTATTTAAAGATTTTACTTTTCGATGTTGGTGCTTATTGCTATAAACTTTCCTCTTAGTATTGCTTTTGCTATATATCATAGATTTAGCTATGTTGTGTTTACATTTTCATTTTTTCAAGAAGTTTTTAAATTCCTCTTTTAATATCCTCATTTACCCATTAGTTATTCATGAGTATGTTGTTTAATTTTCATGTATTTGTAGTTTTCCAAATTTCTTTAATTACTGATTTCTAGTTTTATTCTATTGTGTCAGAAAAGATATTTGATATTATTTCAATTTTTTGAATATTTAAATACTTGTTTTGTAGCCTAACATATGGCCTATCCTCAAGACTAATTCATGCTCTGAGAAGAAGAACGTGTAACCTGCAGCCACTAGATATAATGTTTTGTAAATATATATAAGGTCCATTTGGCCTATAGTGCAGAGTAAATCTGATGTTTCTTTTTTGATTTTCTGTCTGAAAGTGGGTATTGACGTCTCCAGCTATTAGTGTACTGGGGCTTATCTCTCTCTTTAGCTCCAATATAATAATATTTGCTTTATATTTCAGTCTGTGTGTCTTTATAGGTGAAGTGTGTTTCTTGTAGAAAACAGATTGTTAGGTCTTGCTTTTCATCTATTCAACTACTTTATGTCTTTTGATTGGAAAGTTTAGTCCAGTTATAGTCAATATTATTATTGACAAGTAAGGCCTTACTCCTGCCATTTTGTTATTTGTATTCTGGTGGTTTTTTGGTCTTCTCCTCCTTTCTTTTTTAATTCCTCTCATTTTTTTGTAAATGTAATTTTTAATGATATGTTTTTATTTGTTGTTTATTTTTTATGTATTGTATTTTTTTATTTGATGTCACCAGGAGGCTTGCAAATAGCATTTTATGACTATTTTATTTTAAACTAATGACTATTTTATTTTAAACTAATGACAAATTAATGCTGATTGCAAAAGCAAAAATCAAGCTAACAAGCAAGAAAAAAAGAACACTACACTTTAACTTCATCCCCCCCGGTTTTAAATATTTTTGTTGTTTCTATTTATAGCTTATTATACTATATCTTCAAAAGTAATTGTAGTCATTTATTTAATTTTTAAATTTCCAAATGTTTTGGGGGACCAGGTGGTAGTTGGTTACATGAGTAGCAAGTTCTTTAGTGGTGGTTTGTGAGATTTTGGTGCACCCATCACCTGAGCAGTATAAATTGTAGTCATTCTTTTTGCTAGACTCATCTTTTAGTTTTTCTAATTAAGATATGAGTAGTTTGCACACCATCATCACAATGTTATAATATTCTGTGTTTGTCTTTGTACTTACTATTAGTAGTGAGTTATGTACCTTCAGATAATTTGCTATTGATCATTAATATCCTCTTCCTTCATCTTGAAGAACTCCTTTTACTATTTCTCCTATGACAGGTCTGGTGTTGATGAAATCACTTAGCTTTTATTTGGGAAAACCTTATTTTTAATTCATATTTTAATAATATTTTTGCTAAATATATTATTCTAGGATAAAAGTGTGTGTGTGTGTGTGTTTTCCTTCAGCACTTTAAATCTATCATGCCACTCTCTCCTGGCCTGTCAGCTTTCCACTGAGAAGTTTGCTGCCAGGCATATTGTAGGTCCTCTGTATGTTTCTTTTCTCTTGCTGCGTTTAGGATTCTTTCTTTCTTTATCCTTGACTTTGGGGAGTGTGATTATTAAATGTCTTGAGGTAATCTTATTTGGATTAAATCTTCTTGGTGTTCTATATAACCTTCTTGTACTTGAATATGGATACCTTCCTCTAGGTTTGGAAAGTTCTGTTATTATCCCTTTGAATACATTTTCTCCCCTAATCTCTCTTTCTACCTCCTCTTTAAGGCCAATAACTCTAAGATTTATCACTTAGAGGCTATTTTGTAGATCTTGCAAGCACACTTCATTGTTTTTTTTGTTGCTGTTCCTTTTCGTTTTGTCTCCTCTGACTGTATATTTTCAAATAGTCTGCCTTTATGGTCACCAATTATTTCTTCTGCATGATCAATTCTGCTATTGAGAGACTCTGATGCATTCTTTAGTATGTCAATTTAATTTTTCAGCTCCAGAAATGCTTGATTTTAAAAAATTTGAATCTCTGCTTAAAATGTATCTGATAATATTCTGAATTCCTTCTCTGTGTTATTCAGAATTTCACTGAGCTTCCTCAAAACAGCCATTTTGAATTATCTATCGGAAAGATCACATATCTCTGTTTCTCCAGGATTGGTCCCTGGTGCCTTCTTTAGTTTATTTTGTGAAGTTGTTTTCCTGCATGATCTTCATCCTTGTGGATGATCATTAATGTCAGGGAATTGATGATTTATGTATTTATTTTAGTCTTAAAAGTATGGGCTTGCTTGTGCCAGTCCTTCTTGGGAAGATTTCCAAGTAATCAAAGGGAATTGAGAGTTGCGATGTAAAACTTTGGTCATTGCAGTCGTATCTGCATGAAGGGGCACCCCAAGCTCACTAACACTGTGACTCTTATTGAACGGTAGAGGTAACACCTTGATGATCTTCGGTAAGGCATGGGAGAATTCCCTGTATTACCAGGCAGAGACTGTTGTTCTCTCACCTTACTTTCCCCCAAACCAATGGAGTCTGTCTCTTTCCATGCTGAGTTACCTGCAGCTGATGAAAGAATGATCCAAATACCCCTGTGGCCACCACCACTGGGACTGCACTGGGTCAGACCTGAAGGCAGCACATCACTGGTTCTCACCCAAGTCCTATAATGACCACTGCCTGTCTACTACTTGTGATCTCCCAAAACCCTAGTACTCTTCACTCAGAAGATGTCAAATCCACCAGGCTGTGTACTCCCCTTCAGTACACAGTGAGGGAAGACCCCCACCAGCTGAAGACAGGGCCAGAAATGCTGACCAGGAGCCCAGGCCTGGAGTCAAAAACCTTAGAATTTTACTTGGTGCTCTACTCTACTGTGGCTGAGCTGGCACTCAAGTTGCAAGACAAAGCCCTGTCCACTCTTTTCTATCTTGTCCTCATGCAGAAGGATTCTCTCCCTGTAGCGACCACCAGTCCAGGCTTGCAACGAGTACTGCTTGGCTACTGCCAATGTTCAATCAGGGATCAAGAGCTCTTCAGTCAGTGTGTAGTGAATGCTGCCAGGCCTAGGTCTCTCCCTTCAAAGCACTGGACTTCTCTGAGACTCAGAGGACTCATTTTTTTTGTTTTTTTTGTTTTTTTTGCACAGCTTATTGAACAATACTTTGGTTGAGTATAGAAGTCTAGGTTCAAAATAATCATTTTAGAATTTTCATGTTACTAAATTATTATCTTAGATCCATGGTTATTGGTGAGTTTGTTATCTAACAAATTTAATTCATTGCAGAGAAACTGAGATTATATGTTTCTTTGAAAGCTTCTAGTGCAGAAAATTCAAATTATTAGTGGATGTTGACCCATTCTTTTACTTAAATATCTATTTATTCATTTATTTGTACTCATTCTACTAGTCATAAAATGAGCCAGTTCATTATGATTTATCTTTTCCCTAGCCATTACATTTCTTCTTATTTTATTACCTTCTAAGCATTATTTTCCTTGTTTTCTTTTTACAAAATTAATGATATAAACACTGCCTGTGTCAGTTTTTCTTTTTATCGCCCTTTTAAATTTTTTATTTGAGTACATTAAATTTCCTCATTAAAATATTCTATAAGTGTATATTTTTTTCTTTTAACAAGTGTAATAAAACATACAACCCCCCAAAACAGAATATTTGACATTTACAATTCAAAATTAATTTAGCAGAATATTAAATATTAAATAAAAAACTGTCTTTTAAAAATATTTATAAAGTTACTTGCAAATTTGTAGAATTGACAAAAGAAGGGCTCAAAAATGCAATAATTTTTCTTCATTCCTAAAAAAAAACATGTCCAATAGAAGCTGTGAAGGTTCTTGAGTTCACAAAGTTTTCAATTTCAATACCAAAGCCTCCTCTTTTTGTGCATATGAGAACTACATGTGATGGCACATTCATACATGTGTTTTATATGGCCCACAGGCAAAATTGGGTTTATATTTTTAAATAATTAAAAAAATTAAAAATGAAATAACTTTTTAAAAAAATAACTTTTCTTTTTTGATTAAAAAATCAATAAAGAAAGAACTGGTACACATTGGTGCTTGTGTTACAACACATGTGAGGCTGAGGCTGATGGTCACTGCTCCCCTCCCTCAGTGAACAGTGTAGCAACATTGACCTTTGGCCTCAACCAGCACAGTGCAGGGTTTTCTAGACTATTGTGAGTGTTGATTAAAGACACTCACTTTCATTCAGACCCTTGGGACTTTTCAACAACTGAGCCTCTTCAGAACTCATAGCTTTAAATGTCACCTGACTCATTCTTCAGGAGTCACCTGCACATTGAAAATGACAGCCGGCCCTGTTCTGGTTGCACAGGACTCTCCCCTGGGAGAGTGGTCATGTCAACCAGGGAGACGTCTTTCCTCCCAACCTGGAAGCTCTCAGCATGTGATGTCATCAGTCATCAGGATGTAAAACGAACAAGGCATAAAATAAAATACCAGGATGCAGGAAGAGTGATAAGAAAATGACAGTGAGTGAGGAGGGTGCAATCCAGTTCCCATTTGTCAAGTGCCTGTACACAGTACTGGGGAGTGGTTCAGCTTTTCTTTCAACTTTTCCAAACTTTTTTTTTTTCTCTCTCTCTCTCTTGCTCAGCATGTAGCCTGGATGAATTTCTCAGCTCACGCATTTGTTCTTAGTTGTCTATTCTGTTATTTAGCACTTCCTCTTTTTTTTTTTCAAAGATTCAATTTTAACTTCCAAAATTTTAAATTAATTTTGCTTTGTGGGTACCATGATCTCATATTGCTTTACTGAAGTCTAATTTAAATTTTATACTTGCATTGCATAGTTATCTCTATATTTTCTCAAATTCCCATGATGATAAATATCATATTGATGTTTAGTACACGATGAGACAGTGAATTTTGATTTCTGGGTCAAGCTCTAAATTGTTTTTCTTTATTTTTCTTTTTAATAATGGTTACAGGTAATTTAAATCAGGAAAGTTTAGAAAATATAGTAATATGGTTGGAATGTGCCCCACCCCAATCTCATCTTGAATCATAACTCTCACAATTCCCACATTTTATGGGAGGAACCCTGTGGGAGGTAATTGAATTATGGGAGTGGGTCTTTCCTGGGCTGTTCTTATGATAGTCAATGAGTCTTACGAGATCTGATGATTTTAAAAATGGGAGTTTTTCTGCAGAAGCTCTCTTTTTGCCTGCTGCCATTCACAAAGGATGTGACTTGTTCCTCCTTGACTTCTGCCATGATTGAGAGGCTACACAGCCACGCGGAACTGTAAGTCCAATTAACCATCTTTCTATTGTAAATTACGCAGTCTCAGGTATGTCTTTATCAGCAGTGTGAAAATGGACTAATACAGTAAATTGGTACCAGTAGAGTGAGGTGCTGCTGAAAAGTTACCTAAAAATGTGGAAGCAACTTTGGAACTGGGTAACAGGCAGAGGTTGGAACAGTTTGGAGGGCTCAGAAGAAGAAAAAAAAATGGAGGAAAGTTTGGAACTTCTTAGAGACTTGTTGAATGGCTTTGACCAAAAGCATGATAGCAATATGGGCAATAAGGTCCAGGCTGAGGTGGTCTCAGATGGAGATGAGGAACTGTTGGGAACTGGAGCAAAGGTGACTCTTGTTATGTTTTAGCAAAGAGACTGGTGGCATTTTGCCCCTTCCCTAGAGATTTGTGGAACTTTGAACTTGAGAGAGATGATTTAGGGTATCTGGGTGAAGAAATTTTTAAGCAGTAAAGCATTCAAGAAGTGACCTGTGTGCTGTTAAAGGCATTCAGTTTTATAAAGGAAGCAGATCATAAAAGTTCAGAAAATATGCAGCCTGACAATGTGATAGAAAAGAAAAACCCATTTTCTGAGGAGGAATTGAAGTCCACTGCAAAAATTTGCATAATTAACAAGAAGCCAAACATAAATCCCTAGGACAATGGGGAAAATGTCTCTGGGGCATGTCAGAGGTCTTCATGGCAGCCCCTCAAATCACAGGCCCAGAGGCCTAGGAGAAAATTATTTTCTGGGCCAGAGTCAGGGTCCCCATGCTGTGTGCAGTCAAGGGACTTGATGCCCTGCATCCCACCCAGTCTGGCCGTGACTAAAAGGGACCAAGGTACAGCTCAGGCTTTTGCTTCAGAAAGTGAAAGTCCCAAGCCTTGGCAGCTTCCATGTGATGCTGAGCCTGTGGGTGCATGGAAGTCAAAAATTGAGATTTGGGAACCTCCGCCTAGATTTCAGAGGATTGATGGAAATGCCTGGATGTCCAGGCAAAACTTTGCTGTGAGGGTGGGGCCTTCACGAAGAACCTCTGTTGTGGCAGTGCAGAAGGGAAATGTGGGGTCAAGACCCCTGACAGAGTCCCTACTGGGGCACTGCCTAGTGGAACTGTGAGAAGAGGACCACTGTTCTCTAGTCCCCAGAATGGTAGATCCACCGACAGCTTGCACCGTTCACCTGGAAAAACCACAGACACTCAACACCAGCCCATGAAAACATCCAGGAGGGAGGCTGTACCCTGCAAAGCCACAGGGGAAGAGCTGCCCAAGGCCATGGGAACCCACCTCTTCCATCAGCCTAACCTGGATGTGAGACCCGGATTCAAAGGAGATAATTTTGGAGCTTTAATATTTGACTGCCCTGCTGGATTTCGGACTTGCATGGATCCTATAGCCCCTTTGTTTTGGCCAATTTCTCCCATTTGGAACAGCTATATTTATCAAATGCCTGTACCCCCATTGTATCTAGGAAGTAAGTAACTTGCTTTTGATTTTACAGCTCACAGGTGAAAGGGACTAGCCTTGTCTTGGATGAGACATTGGCCTGTGGACTTTTAAGTTAATGCTGAAATGAGTTAAGACTTTGGGGAACAGTTGGGAAGGCATGATTGGTTTTGAAATGTGAGGACATGAGATTTGGTAGGGGCCAGGGGTGGAATGATGTGGTTTGGCTCTGTCCCCACCCAAATCTCATCTTGAATTGTAACTCTTACAATTCCCACATGTTGTGGGAGGAACATGTTGGGAGGTGATTGAATTAAGGGGGTAGGTCTTTCCTGGACTGTTCCTTTTTACCTCCTGCCATTCACATAAGAAGTAACTTGCTCCTTCTTGCCTTCCTCCATGATTGTGAGGCTTCCCCAGCCATGTGGAACTGTAAGTCCAATTAAACCTCTTTCTTTTGTAAATTGTGCAGTCTCAGGTATGTTTTTATCAGTAGCATGAAAATGGACTACTACACATATTTTCATCTTTTAAGCCAAGGTTGGCATCTTTAGTCCCTAAATAGCCAGACAGCAAAAGTACTGGCTTGGTGTCCATGCTGCCTATCTCACAATCACACAACTCTACCAATTTAGTGAAAAATAGCCTTAGCCAATACGTGAAATATGAGAAAGGCTTTATTTCAATACAAATTTATTTTTTGGCATTATTTTTGGCATTAATATTGGAATTTTAAATAAATTTCACATCATAAAAAGTTATTTCTGTTTAAAATTTTTTCAACCATTTAGAAATATAAAATGAATTTAGCCTGGTGCTACATAAAATAGGTTGTGGGCCAGATTTGACTCCAGGGGAATGGTTTGCTGACCTCAGCTCTAAGTCATAGTACTCAACCCTTATGTCATATTATAATCAGATAAGAAGTTTTAAAACATATAGCTGCTTGGCTCCAACCAAGTACATCATTAACTTTTTAGGAGTGTGGTCAAGGTACTAACATGATTTTAAAATTTCCCAGGACAGCCATGATATTGACAGTTGCCCAAGAGGAGTGATGAATAAGCTAAGGTAATCTTATTGCTGTTTTCCAAACAATGACCCTATTACTCCTTTGGAGCCATTGTCTGTTCTTGTCCCTCGCCTTTGGATTTCTCTAAATCAAGAAACTTCTGCATGATTTCCATTTGTATGAATTTTATTGTATTTCATATTCTTTGATTTAATTATTTTTCTTTGTAAATTTCATCCTAATACTTTGTATTTTTGAAGTATTGTTCAAAGTTTTGGGTCCATTGGTGCTTTCTTGTTTTCCTTCATTATTTTTGATGTATTATTTTCTCTCATAAATATCTTGCCTGTTATTTCTTGAGATCTTAGGAGTAGGTGCTATAAACAACTGTGTTCGGTCTTCCTGTTTGAACCCACTGTCATTGCTTTATATAATATAAAAGGCAATAGTAAAAAAAGTAAATTAAATTGTAAAAGAAATGACTCTTACGTTTTTAGTGACCTACTTAGCTACTTATTCTTTTGCCTTTTGAAACTTAGTCAAAATAATTCTTCTAATAAATATTTCATGTATACAACAAATAGAGATCAGGAAACATTACAGGGAATATTTTTAGGTACATAGAATTATTAAAGAATACCCTAGAATTTTGAAAATGAAGTAATTTGAGTAGACAAGAATAGTTGCTTTCTGAAGTTTACTTTGGTCTCCTGTGGTAAATTACTTTGGAAGTGGAATTTTCTCTGACAACTCCCCTATTTTTCTCATGCTGCAACGTATTTTTTAAGAGCATATGTAGATGAGAGACTTTTATCGTGGGATTTGTCAGTGGAGAGTAAAGAGGATTCCCTCTCCTCATTTACAATATACATTTGGGTGCAGTTAGAACCTTGCATCTTAATCAGGCATCACCCCTAGGAAAGTCTTTTAGAAATGTGTCTTGTAAATCATTTTTAATGGAGGTGAGGTTTTACTTTTTATTTCTCTTGCATTTCTTGGAACTCAATATGTGGATGGGGATGTTTTCTTAGAAGAAGTGCTCAGTTACATTTTCTTAGAAAAAGTGCTCAGTTTTATTTATAATAAAATGGGTACATGAAAACAAAGCCAAAATCAAACAACAGTAATGACACAAACAAAAATGTAAAACATTGCCTCATTAGGACTTCTTTTATCTTCCCCGTGATAGTATACACAGTATCCTAAAATATTCCTGTGTGTTTGTTTCACTCCCTTTTCTCTTTCCCAAATATATACAATTAGAGCTACACATTTGGTTTGTGCATTAGGTATGGCTTTTTGCTTAACAATTTTTCTGGACTAGATAAATGCAGGGCATGATTTGCAAGGGTAGATGACAGCATGACTATCAACCTATTTTCTACTTTAGCCCTGCTGTTTGGTTTTATGAATCCATTCAATCTTTGATTAGTAGTCATGTCTCCATGGTTTTGGAAATTGTTGATTGATACCTGCTTTATCTTATGCAGCCATTTAGTATTACTTTGCATGATTTTACGAGTATTTCAAAGAGGAGATGGAAACAGAGAGGAAGTAAATTGTTAGCTTTTTAATGTTTCAACATGGCACAAGAATTATGTTTTATTTCTTAATGTCAAAGATGAGTCTTTCTAAGATCACCAACCACATAGAAAAAACTGCAAGCTTAATAATAAATGATTTCACAAATAATGCAAAGGGTTAGAAATTGTCCACACTTAAGATACATTGTATTTTAACAAAACAATATGATTCAATGGAACAGCCTATTACAGTAAAATTAGGCATAAACAGAATTCTAAGTTTTCACCTGCAGTTTCCATAGAATGATCTATCATCATCTAAAACATTTTTTCAAATAAATGCTGTGGGATTCTAATATTGATAAGTTAGATTGTTTTGAGTCACACTATAAAATCTTCAAAGCAGCTACCGGTCTTATTCTGCAAATGGCAATAACCAATTCACTTAACCTTTCTAACACTTTCCTTATCTAAAAAATGAGGTTATTAACTTCTAGTAATCTTGCGATAAAATACGCTGGAAGAATGAAAAATAAACATTATGGCATACAATTCTTATTATGTTTAGGGGTTTCTGTAATGAACATAAATAATTTATTCTTAGCAGATGTTGACAGAATATATCAAGATGAAGGATATCTGGGGAATTGGCTTCCCATGTTCCTGCAGTTCTCAATGGAAAATATTTGCTGGTTAGTAACTTTCAGTCTGACATCCTAGCAACAAGGAGCTTTCCAAGGCTTTATTTTATTTATTTATTTATTTATTATTTATTTTGAGGCTGAGTGCAGTGGCCCCATCACGGGCCACTGAACCTCCACCTCCTGAGCTCAAGAGATCCTCCCACATCAGCCTCCTGAGTAGCTAGGATGACAGGCATACACTACCAGCCCCACTAATTACTTATTTTTTTGTAGATGTGGTGTTTTGTCATATTGCCCAAGCTGGTCTTGAACTCCTGAGTTTAAACTATCCACCTGCCTCAACCTCCCAAAATGCTGGGACAGGTGTGAGCCATCGTGCCCGGACTCAAAGGCTCTTATATTCCAAGGAAATCACTCAAAGTTTCCAGAAAGTCAAAAATTTTTTGAGCATGTGTTTTCTTCTTAATATAAAATCTGACTTACAGCTCCAATGTGCTCCTCTGCCACCAATGCTTTCCATTATTCTACATTGTGCATATTTTATATTAAGTGACTATGGATAAAATATTATTCTGTAGTCATGCCAAATCTTAAGACCTTGAAAATTCTAACGCTGGTTTTCCTGCCTATTCGTAGCATGTAATAGTACTGATATTAATGGAAAATTTCGATATAATGTGTACAAATAGCTGAGCAAACTTCCTAGTATATCAGGAATACTTAATTATTGGTAGTAATTATTAGTGGTTTGATTTTCTTTTATGTTCTATTTTTGAATTTTTCTGACTTTTCATTCTCATTTGTTTCTGCTTTTATCCATTCTTCAAAATAGTCTTTCCTATGGAATTTTTTTTAAATTATACAAATAAATAAATTTATATGAATATTTCCTGACACTATGTTAAAGGTCAAATTTATTTATTGTTATCAGTGTAACCCTAGCTTAATTTACCAATATAAAATTATGGAAGATTGCTTTTAAGTGGGGAACGATTTTGTTTTTCCTGGATGTATTTCTTCCTTAAATAAAACTAATGTTATTTTATTAAGGAGTACATTGACAATACGTGTTTGAATATACAACTATATTCTCTGCTATAGTCTGCTTCTTAATTACCCAAACATCTGTACATATCCTTCTTCTTATTAAAATAATGTACTCAGCCAGTCCTCAAATAATGCAAGCCAAAAATATCATCTAGTTTCTCTATCCAGTTCTATATTTCTGTGTGATGTATAGGCCCCTACATCAGCAACTTTTTGGAGTTTTGAGACCTATAAATACTCTGGAAGAAACTGTCATGCTGTTCTTTCTGGACTCTGGCTCTGCTCTCTGAGAGCCTTTTCTTTGTCACCTTCCGTATAAAGTGGACAATATTTCCTCCTCATCACACTGGGGGTTTTCACAAATTTCTTGTGGTTCAGTTTTAGAGGCATACATTTACTTTATAGGAAAACAATAATAAGCTTTAATCCATATTTTAGTATGAATATATACATTCCTTTCTTTGAGAAAAATAGGTATAGGTCTATTCATTATATTGACTGTAATAAACCCTGTTTTTAAAATAGCCTGCCTCAATTGTTTTCTCTCTGAAACTCTTGGTGTTGTTTGCTAGTGTGCACTAAACTGGTTATGTGCTCAAGTCTCTTAATGAATTTTGTGTGTGTGTGTATTTTATATTTTGTATACATGTGTATATTTTATATGAACCTGTATACTGTATGTATATACGTTTGTGTGTGTGTATATATATATGTTTGTGCATGTGTGTATTCAGTTGGCCCTTCATATCGGTAGAGGATTGGTTCTAGAACCCCTGTGGATACCAAACTATGTAGATGCCCAAGACCCATATGTGAAATGGCATGGTACAGTTGGCCATCTATATCCACAGGTTTCAATCCACGGCTGGTTGAATACATAGGTGTGAAAACTGTGAATACAGAGAGTTGACTGCACACAGTTTGTGTGTGTGTGTGTGTGTGTGTGTGTGTGTGGTATGTATAGACTGGTGCAATTTTTAAATAATATTTATGTCTACCTATGATTAAAATGTCTTATTTTGTTTGTTTGATATTCAATGAATACTAGCACAGTGCTAAAGTATCTATGGAATGAAAAGGTATTAAATTATTCACCAAGAGACTAAAGCTATTAGTCCTTAAGTAACTTTTACAACACAAAAACAAGAGAGGAATATGATAAACTTCCTATAAGTAAAAGTAAGCAAGTGTCACATTACAACATTCTGAGTATATTTCAGAAAAACAGTTGGAAATAATTTTGCATTTTGAACTGTGAAGAGTTTTCCCCATCTAATTAAGATGCTCAAATAAAGCAGAATAATGGAAAGTGGAATTAATGGAGTACTTAAATAATAATTAACACTTTCATTCTAATTTATAGAATAATTAATCACGTTCATATGTCCCATCTTACACAAATTACAGGCTATTTAAAAAATTATAATTTCTTGCTAAAATGTGGAGACAATCAGTGTGAAAATATTTTGAAGAAATTCAGAAGTGAAAGACTATATTACTTCTATACATTATTAAAACAAATAATGTATAACAACGCAGACACTAAGTAAGTTGGTGTAACTGAGACAACTAGCTACACCCCACTGTGTTCATTCTGCATTGTTCATGTGTTCATCTGGTAATAGTGCATTTCACAGCATTTTCTGTGACTAAGTGATGGCAAAAAAAAATTGGCCAGAGGTGATATGTGCAATTGTAGCACATATTTTTAAATAAAAGACGCATGTCTTCTCCCTACTTTGATCCCCTTCTTGTTGAATGGAATATGGATCCAGTGTGAGCCATTCTGACCATGCAGATAAGAAAAGAACAAAAAGCCAAAAGGAAATTTATCCCTTCAATATTTACCTTATTTAATTTCAATTAATGCATATTTAATAAAAATAATAATTAAAATGTTGTGTAAAATAAGTTATTTACTTAATTTTCCCAATGAATGTATAGCAGAATTTTGATTAAGCTGGATAAGTTAAAGAACAATAGCCAACATATTTGCCCAGTTATAAGAAAG
This sequence comes from Pongo pygmaeus, assembly GCF_028885625.2. Lineage (NCBI taxonomy): Eukaryota > Metazoa > Chordata > Mammalia > Primates > Hominidae > Pongo > Pongo pygmaeus. The sequence goes on along the minus strand of NC_072388.2, from coordinate 39,618,963 downwards.
GTAAAGAAAAAAACTTTATATTTACCTGCAATTTACAAAACTTCTTTTTAGAGAATTTATTAATGCAGTAGGATGGCTACCAGAGACTAAGAAGGGTAGTGGAGGAGTGAGGAGGAAATGGAAAATATTTTCAAACATTTTTATTCCACTATTTCCATAATTTGGCTAATGTGACAATATGATCATGCAATAGATTACAGATATGAAAAAATAAGAAAAATGGAAATAAATATATGCTGCTGGTTATGGACTCAAGAAGAAAAGTAAAATTTCATGAAACAAAAAAGCACTTTTGATGAGATACTCTTCATTCATATTTTAAAGTCCCATTCTTGAAATTATTGGACTGATTTAATTCAGAGCTTCTTAATTTTGTTTTGGGTACAAGTGGAGTCATCAGACAGAAAATAATAAGACAACTTAGTTTTATTCAAAAAAATAAGAAGAGATAGGAAAAATGCTATATAAATAGTTGAAATCATTCTAGAATTAAGTATTCAATAGTAGACAAATTAAGGACATAAGCAGAAACAAAATTTGAAGCATATTTTAAACAGATAATTTTGGAGTACAAAACTTATTTACAAAACAAACTATACTTTCAAGTATTTAAAAGCTACTACTATACCTGAATAGGTATCATTTCTTTAAAAATAATTATTATCTTTCACTTCATCAATCAGCCCAGACACAGGTTCTGCGGACCTCTGCAAGAGCCTGTTTTCCTCCCCAGAGAGAATGAGGAAGCTGTAATTTTTGTTCACTCATTCAGTGTTGAGCAACGGTGAGGATCAGTGCTGTCTACCAGCCAAAGCTGTCTTCTTTATTCTCCTACCAAGCAACTAGACTGTGCCAGACACAGCATACCTCCAAGATTAAAAAGACAGAAATCAGTAATTTGGGGAACTCTCTTTAAAAATTCGGGGCACTGGATGCATTAACCAATCCCTTCCCTCCCCTTGATAATGCTGGGAGCTAGGGAGTCGCTTGTTGAGTATACAGTGCTCTGACAAGACAAGGTCTCTGATAACAGAGTGTCCTGAATTTTCCTAAGGGCTTTAGTGAGTTTGGTTTAGCATTCAACTGGGGTGCAAGAGTATTTCAATGTTTCTCATTTATCAAAATGGAATTTGTCCATAAATTGTTGCTGAATTGGCATGTTTGTGGGGAGAAGGTGGGTCCAGAGCTTTCTATATTGTCCTCTTGCTGACACCAGGATACATATTCAGAACTTTACCCTAATGAGACAGAGTTATATGACTCACCTGAAAAAGATTTAAAATAATCCTCATAATGATGTTACCAAGGTTAAGAGAACAATGCATGAAAAAGGTAATAATTTCAACAAAAAGAGAGAAAATATAAATAAAGCCCCAGGCATAAATCATGGAGCACACAATAACTGAACTAAAAAAATTACCAGTGGGGTTCAACAGCAGATTAGATCAGACAGAAGAAAAGATCAGTATACTTGGAGACAGGTTACGAGAAATAATTTAGTCCAAGAAGTAAAAGGAAAAAAAAGGTTTAAAAGAACAAAGTAAGCTTGAGGGAATTATGGAACATCATCAAGTGGCCCAATATATACATCATGGAATTTATAGAAGGATAATAAACAGGAAAAAGACCAGATAGATTATTCAAAGAAATGATGGCTTCCACTTTCCAAGGCTAGAAAAGAAAATGGATGTCTAAATCCAAGAAGCTCTAAGGATACTAAATAAGATAAGCCCAAAGAAATCTGCACTAAGAAACATTATAATCAAATTGTTAAAATTCAAAGACAAAGAATTTCAAAAGCAGCATGAGAAAATTGACTATCTACAAGAGAACACTGTCTCCCCTCAGCTCCCAATAAGACTGTTAGCGTATTCTTTAAGCAGGAACTTTGCAGGCAAGAACGGAATAGGACATTATATTCAAGGTGGTGCAAGAAAAGAACTTCCAGTTAAGAGAATTATATCCAGCAAACCTGTTCTTCAAAAATGAATAAGACTCTCTCAGACAAACAAAAGCTAAGGGAGTTGGTCACCACTAGACCTGCTTTATAAAAAATGTTTAAGGGAATTCTTCAAGTTGAAATGAAAGGATGCTAATAGTAACACAACAGTATAAGAAAGTATAAAACTCAATAAAGGTAATTATATGAAGAAATACAGTACACCATATTACCAAAATGGTAAGTCACTAAGTCACTTTTATTGTACAAGTCAAAAATCAGAAGCATTAAAATGACTATAGCTACATAATGTTAAACTGTATACAACCTGAATAGATGTAAATTGGGACAATAATAATACAAAGTGTCAGGCGAAAAAGTTGAGGGTATACAGTTTTTGTAGCAATTGAACTTAAGTTGTTATCAGTAAAATGAATAGCCTCTAAAGGTTTACTTTACAACATTGTTAGAAATAATATACTGTATACTTAAAAATTTGTCAGCAGATCTTATGTTGTGTTCTTACAACAATAAAAAGTTTTTAAAATTAAAAATCCAGAAACTGTATTAACCAAAGAATGTTGCTGCCATATATGTGTTAGACTCTTACTTCATAGTTGAGAAGCATTTAATTGTCATGTATTCAATTGAGTAAATTTATCTTCATGGATTTAATAAATTTTCATACAGCATTTTTTCTGTAATTTATTCACTTCAGATGAATTAAAAATTAATATGATATGTGACAGACTTTAAAAACACTTGTGTGCAAAATTTCAAAAGACAGAAATATCAGAGTCTAAAAATGGGATTAGTCTGGGAAAAAACTTAATAATTTATATTTTTGCCTGTAGGCATGCATCATGGTAGTATTTATGAAATATAACTATATAAATTGATTTATTTTTCAATAAATAAAGGATAAAATATTTTCATAATGGAGCATTGTCTTTTTTGCCCGCATTCTTTTCTTTCTTAGTAATACATAAAATAATGATTATCTTGGAATCAAGATCATTCTGAAATACATAAAATATAGCACATCTTGAACTTGCTAATGATATTGGACTGATATTACATATCTGTGCTTATTCTTGTTCTGCATGATGTATCACTTATTTAGGATCTTCCAGAAATTTTATTTTACTTTTTATTTTATTTTATTTTACTTTTTGAGACAGAGTGTCACTCTGTTGCCCAGGCTGGGGTGCAGTGATGTGATCTCGGCTCACTGCAAACTCCTTCCCTCGGGTTCAAGCGATACTCCTGCCTCAGCCTCCCGAGTAGCTGAGATTACAGGCGCCCGCTGCCACGCCAGGCTAATTTTTGTATTTTTAGTAGAGACGGGGTTTCTCCATGTTGGCAAGGCCAGTCTTGAATTCCTGACCTCAGGTGATCCGCCCACCTCGGCCTCCCAAAGTGTTGGGATTACAGGTGTGAGCCACAGCGCTTGGCCCAGAAATTTTAAATTGATCTTTTTCATAAAAATATTTATTTTTCATTTATACAATGTAACTTTGCTTATGTGTCTATTTAGTGCTGGTTGTTGATTACATTATTCAAATCCTCTCTTGACTTAATTATTTTTCTCCACTAGATCCTTTAAATTCTAAAGATAAAATTATGTCATTCTTGCTTCCTCTTTTCGTGCATTTGCCTTACATCTATTATCTTAAATGAGTTTTCAATGTTTACTAATTTGTTTTAAAATATATATTTTTATAAAATGCATAGAAGAGTTTATTTTAACCAAACTTTCAAATATATCTTTTAAAATAAATACTTATTTGCATTTAGTATGATTTAAATTATTTCACCTGCCGGGCGCGGTGGCTCACGCCTGTAATCCCAGCACTTTGGGAGGACGAGGCGGGCACATCACAAGGTCAGGAGATCAAGACCATCCTGGCTAACAAGGTGAAACCCCGTCTCTACTAAAAATACAAAAAAATTAGCCCTGTCGTGACAGCGTGCGCCTGTAGTCCCAGCTACTCAGGAGGCTGAGGCGGGAGAATGGCGTCAACCCGGGAGGCGGAGCTTGCAGTGAGCTGAGATCGCGCCACTGCACTCCAGCCTGGGTGAAAGAGACTCCATCTCAAAAAAACAAAACAAAACAAAAAAATTATTTCACCTTAGTTATTTTTCCGTGTTTTGACAGCTTTATTAAAGTATGACTGATATAAAAAAAGACTGCACACAGGGAACATATACTGTTTGATATTAGTTTGGATATATGCATATACCCATGATGTCATCACTGTAATCAAGGTAATAAGAATGTCTATCACCCTCAGAAGTTTTCTTGTGCCCTTTGCTTTCTGAGTGTGTATGTGAAGAATAATTAATATGAGATCTACCATATTAACTTCACATCCATTAAACAACTCTGATGATTTTTCTCTTCCCAGCCTCTCACAACCAATGTTCTATTTTCGGCTTCTATAAATGTGACTATTTTATATACCTCATATAAGTGAAATCTTACAGTATTTGGCCTTCTGTGACTGGCTTTTTTTCACTTAGTATAACGTTCTCCAAGTCTGCTGTGTTGTTTCTAATGATAGAATTTCCATCTTTTTCAGGCTGAGTAATATTCTATTGTATGCATTTGTATTTTTGTTTTTCTTGCGTGTGTTTTTTTGTGTGTCATATCCAGGAAATGATTATGAAGATCCTGTTATGAAGCCTTCTTCTTGTGTGTTTTGTTGTTGTTGTTGTTGTTATTTTGGAGCTTGACAGTTTCAGGTCTTGCATTTAAATTTTTAAACAATTTTGAGTTGATTTTGTTGGTGCTGTTTAAGGTGCAAGAAGAGGGTCCAATTTCATATTTTTCCACGTGGACATCTAGTTTTTCCAATACCATTTGTTGAAGAGACTATTCTTTCCCCGTTGTATATTTTTGGCACCTTTGTTGAAGATTGGCTGACCACATATCCATGAGTCTATTGCTGGGGCTCTCTCTTCTGTTCCTTTGGCCAATGCGTCTGTCCTTATGTCAGTATCATACTCTTAATTATTATAACCTTGAAATACACCTTCAAATCAGAAAGTCTGATCCCTCCACTTTGCTCTTCTTTCTCAAGATGACTTTGGCTATTCTGGGTCTTTTGTTCCATATAAATTTTAGATTAAAAAAATTCTGTAAGAAATTCCATCGTAATTTTTATTTTTAATATTATTTTTAAATAGTTGCGTTCTCTTTTGCCTTTTGCTTATTTTTTGCTGGTTTTATTTTTATTCTTATTCACCTTACCCCAGTTAATTTGGAAGTTTGTTTAACACTATTTGTCAATTTTTAATATTCCCCATTCCACGAATCAATTGATGTGTTTCTACCATATATAAATTTTTCATATCTATCCTATAACCAATACACTTCATTTTTTTATGCATCCCCTTCTCAGAATATGCCATGATATAGACCTTTAGTCAATCAATCCCTGATGATAGAAAACCTTTATAATGCTTTTGCTTTTTTTTCTCCTCAATCTAACGCTTAGGTCCTAGATTTTGCCGATATAGTTTGGTAATTTTACTTACAGGCTATTATCAGATTTCTTTTTCTTGCAACTTGACTCTTTTAGTTTTACTTTCAAATAGCAATTAAACCCTTCAATCAAGGAAAAGTAGATATCTATTATTTCGTTATTTACTTTTCTTGCTCTATTCCTTAAAGAATGTTTCTGAGCTCTGAGATCTCTACTGGTACAAGCGTAAGAGATTTGTTATCCTTGTTCACCTTGTAGATACACAATCTGTTCTCCAGGATCAGGAAATTCTTATAGATTTCCCTAGCTAAAGACCCCAAATGGCAAGGTGTTGCCCTGCTCCTACAATGTGAAATGCTTTCTGAAGACCCACGTTTTCCTAGCATTAGAGTACTAATGTTACTAATTATCTACTAATTATTAGTACTAATGTATTAATCAGTTTAGGTTTCATACCTCTTTTACTACCCCAAAGGTTGGCTCATAGGAGAACAAATTCCTTTCCATATGGGCTTGTCTACAGACCATTACTTGCCCATTTACCAACTCTATCTTCTTTCATTGACACACTTATTTTTTTATTATCTAAAGGAGAAACATGTTAGGGAGAGTGTAAATAAACTATAGAACTCAATAAGCAATAATGAGGTTAACGAAATTCCATCACAGGATACTATTTAATATTAGAAAATGTGTCTTATTGAGCATCTATAGTCTCTGTTGAACAAAATACAACTAGACACAGAAGTTTTGAGGGACAATTTTGAAAAATCTATAAAAATATTTGCCTTTCACCACGAAAATCTGTTAATTTTACAGTCAAAAATTACATCAAAACATCAACACAGTGAAAGTAGATCCTGATAGCTGGTCAAGTTAAAAAAAATTTGTGACTCTCATAGATGCAAAATAAAAAAATATATAGACTCTTCAAATATCTTCACCTACATTTTACTTTCCCGTGGAAGTAAATAAAATATATTTTCTGAATCATACTTCACTCATGTTATGTGTAATTTGGATTAAAAGTTACAATTTTATATTTCCAGGTGCTATTATTAAAAATTTTATAAATTAGCTTCTGTGAAATTAAAGTGAACCTTTTTTATTGATTATATCTTTGATTATTGGTATCTCAATGAAATGATTACGTACTCTTCATTATACCTATGACTTACCAATATTAATACTGATAACTCTGTTAAAACTGTCTTAGCCTGGATAATATTTCATGAAAATATAAGGCAGGTATGCAGATTTTATTCAAAATGAACCAGGGAACATCAGATTCTAGGTAATTAATGGCTACATGAGTTATTTTTAAGATTATATAGTGTGAAATTCTACCAGAATGTACCAAACCACTTATATGTGCACATGAAGATGAATAAATTTAACATTTCTATTTACTTTCTACAAATAATTTTGGCATAGTCATCTTAAATAATACATTATATATGACAATTCATAAGTGCATATATTGAACTTCAAATTCAATATAAAAGGTCAATTTTCAATATTCCCATAGCAGGGTCATTCTAAATTTATAGTGTTAGGAATAAGTCCACACAATCAATGCCATTCTATTGAATTTCTGAAACCTAAATATATTTTAAAAAACAATTGATCAAAGGTAACAATACTTCACCTTCTTTGTCAGAGTAGAGAGTGGTACACTATAAAGGTCTAAATTATATGGCTGATGGGAGATAACAGGACACAGTATATTTCCTTTTTCTTTCCTTTTAAAAATATGCATTTATAACATTTTTAGTCATCACACTGCTATAACAATATAGATTGGGTAACTTATAAACAACAAAAAATAATTGCTCACAGTCCTAGTAGATGGAAAACTGAAGTTCAAGGTGTCAGCAGGTTTGATGTCTAACAAGGGCTCACTCTCCGCTTCACAGATGTCTCCTTGTGGCTGTGTTCTTATACGAGGGAAGAAGCAACTTCTTTAATAATTGCTCCCATGATATATTTTCTTAATAAATTCCCAAAGGCTCTATGTCTTAATATTATCTCGTTGGGTATCAAATTCAAAAATATGAATTTTAATGAGACACCTTATTCAGACCATAGCAATCTTGAAATGTAAATATAATAAAATTCAGGAGTGTCCATATAAATTATATTTTAGAATGTAATTATATATTTGTGACTCCAAATGGGAGTGTTGATGCAAGGTGGTTGGGGATTTGCAGCTGATATAAAGCAATTAATTCTTTTATGATTAATATTATTCTCAATAAAATCAAGATTTGTTTCTTGCTTTCACTGTGCATAAAAAGTAGGCAGTGATGAATCACATGAATGTCTTCTTGATTTATTTATATTATCAGTTAGTGTATCTGGTCAGTGGTGCCATATGACCTTTTCCCAACCTAAATGTTTGTTCTCTTTTCTAAAGGACTAAGCCAAATGGGTGAGTGATTGTCTTTTACTTTGAAACCAAGCATCTGGGAAATAACGAAAACTTCTGAGGCTGTATCAGAGACTGAAGTCAAGCGGTTAATTCTACAGAACTTTGTCCTACTTCACTCAGGGGTCTCCCAGGGGACTGCTGCTTCTTTACACATACACTATCTTGCTTTGGCTACTCAGCGGAATTGAAGTCACTGCCTTGACAGGCTGGAACTAGATTTCCTCACTACCTGCATACTCTGCAAATGACATTTTTCATGAAATAGATTCCCTTCTCAGTGATTTGGGTCCTGGACTCCTGGGAGCTGCTATTCATAGAAGATTGAGCAAAAGCCTTTTTCAAATGCATTAGCACACATTTTCTTTCAAAACAGAAAGATGCTTAGACTTGTTACAATAATTAAAATTTAATTATGTAACGAAAGGTGGTAACTATCTTTTTAATTACATAGATTTGATTAGGTACCACCAAAGGAAATTAATTGTTATAGTTACTGAGATACAAAGAAGAAAAAAAAAACAGGGAATAAAAGAAAGAATATTTCTCTTGTGAAATATATTTGTGTTCAAGTGATTGTTTCTTCACTTACTGTTTGTGTAGATTTAGGTAAGTGGTTTAAAGTTTTTGACTCTTAATTGCTCATTTGCAAAATGCAGATAGTAACATGTATATTCAGGGATGTTATGAGAAAATGAGTGAATGTAAAATATCCAACAGAAATCTAGCTGCGTATTTCAGATGAACCCTGCAGAGCATAATAATGTTCTACCAATGAGGTATACTTCCCAAGGTGTAAACAGAAGTCTTATTGGGAGCAACAGAGCAGGATATGTGCACTGACCATGGGATTCCTTATGGACACTGTTAGCTTCCAACACGAAAAACAGACATGGGGTTGAATAAGAAAACAGATAACACACTCTTGCAAAGGTTAAGAAAGTGAGAGTTACTGAATTGTGTCCTCATTATCTGGCAGAGAGTAGAGCTCAATGGTAGAGCATTTGACTGCAAAGTTTCTAACATTTATAAATCAGTGAGCAGGGAATCTGAAGTCAATTCTTAGAGCACTTACTCATGTTTCATTTGGGGATGGGGGGAGAATATCTACCAGCCTGGAATACTGTTATTATTCTTCTCAAAAGTGTATCTACAGCAAGGCCCAGGAAGAACTCATTGTATTTAACGGTAAGTAATAATGAGAAAAAAAATTAGCAGAGAATCTAAACACAGATAGAAACAAACAAACAAATAATATTTTAAAACATTTCTTAAATGATACCAGGTAAACTTAAAGAAAAGGTTCACTGTGTCCTTAGGAATTCTCACTATTATAAAGATTGAAGGACCTACTGAATGGTACAACAATTGATCAACTCTTTAGGACACAGGACACATCAAAGATTATGAAAACTACAATTTGTTCAGATAGATCATTTTGCAACAGCTCTAAGAAAAAAAAAATTCTCCAAAGAGATGAAAACAATAACCAACCAAACAAAAACACTCTATTTTACAAGTTTGTTAGCATAATATAGTGGCTAATCTATGGATTTAGCTTAGTAAGAATAAAAACACCCCAGGATTTCTTGGACTTTGAAATAAGATTTTAATTTTCCTGTGTAAAAAAATACATTTGTAATATTAGCAAAGAATGTACTAAAAGTTAGGAGACCATATATCAGCATCCTTGAAAATGTTTTATATACAATTTAGTTTAAAAATACAGTATTGTTGAATAGCTAGAGTTCAATGTAAAACAGAAGACTCTACAAATATACTCAAGTTGGTATATGTTAGTGGTATTGCTGCTAATCAGTGGGGGAAAGAAGAATTGTTTAATAAATGTTGCTTGTAGAACTGGCCTTTCTGAAAAGAATGCAAGTTTAGGAGCCATGAATGAAAAATGTGTAAATTTACCTAATATTATTAAGAAGTTATTATATGACAGGCCAGGCACAGTGGCTCATGCCTATAATCCCTGAACTTTGGGAGGCTAAGGTGGGCGGATGACCTGAGGTCAGGAGTTTGAGACCAGCCTGGGCAACATGGTGAAACCCCATCTCTACTAAAAATACATAAATTAGCCAGGTGTGTGGTGCACTCCTGTAATCCCAGCTACTCAGGAGGCTGAGGCAGGAGAATTGCTTGAACCCGGTAGGTGGAGGTTGCAGTGAGTGGAGATTGCGCCACTGCACTCCAGCCTGGGTGGCAGAGTGAGACTCTGTCTCAAAAAGAAATTATTATACGATAAATTATACAATGAATGATATACAAAAATACCAAGGAAATTGGAAAAATTTTGCAATGTATATAACAAAAGTATACATTCTTGTAACAGGTCTTAGGAATCATTAGGAAAAATAGGCCAAGAGGAATAGCCAAAGAATAGAAACAGCAAAGACATGATAAAATAAGTACAGATGGTCCTTAAACAGTTGAAAAGAAGTATAAATCCATTCGAAATCATGTAAATGCTAACGAAAAAGGAATTAGAGAACTGTTTTTCTATGAATAGTACTGGCAAAGATAAATAAGTTAATGATACTTTTACTAAAGTTTTGTGTATAGAAACATTGTTACTGGGAGCAGTATGGTAATGTTTATCAAAATTTAAAAATGTATGGACTCTTTGATGTGATAATTCCATTTGTGGTAATTTATTCCACAATTTTACCCACTTACATATACAAAGAAATATATACAAAGCTATTCATTATTTTTAATACTAAAAAGTGTATGTGTGTGTGTATCTCCAGGTAAGTAGGTGTATTTCAGCAATCACATGAGACACTTTGCAGTTATAAAAAGAATGATGAGTCCTTGGAATGCTATGAAAATATCTCTGAAATATACTCACAAATAAAAGAACATAGAACAAAACAAACAAAAGTACACAAAACATGCTTACAGTGGAAAGAAAAAATATGTTGCATACTCTTAAAGTGTATCTGGAAACAAATCAAAGAAATGGTTAACCATGGTTATCTCTGGGGAAAATTGTTGGCTATGGAATTTGATGGAAGGCTCTTATTTCATTTGCATAACCTAAAGTAGTTTAAGCAGCTTTATAAACAAATATTTTACCTAGAGGAAAATTTAAGTACTGAAAGTTATTTCCAATAACTAAAAATAATATATTTTTAATATACTGTAAGAAAACTCATTTCCCGATATCATAGTAGAAAATCACACTGTTGCAAAATGTAAATGTAACCTACATTATGTAAATGTAAATTAGTCCAGCCACTGTAGAGAGCATTTGGAGATTCCTCAAAGAACTGAGTTGAACTATCATTTGACCCAGCAATCCCATTACTGAGTATATACCCAAAGGAAAATAAATAGTTCTACTATAAGGATACACAGCCCATATGTTCATCAGTATGCTATTCACAACAAAGACATGGATTCAACTTAGGTGCCCATAAAAAGTGGGTTGAATAAAGAAAATGTGGTACATGTATCTCACGGAATACTATGCAGCCATAAACAATGAAATCATGTTATTTGCAGCAACATGGATGCAGCTGGAGGCCATTATCTTAAGGAAATTAGAACAGGAGCAGAAGACCAAATATCCCATATTCTCACTTATAAGTGGGAGGTAAACATGAGGTACACATGGACGTAAAGATGGGAACAATAGACATCGAGGACTACTGGGGGAAAGACAGGGAAAGAGAAAGGGCTGAAAAACTACCTATTGGATACTATACTCACTACCTGGGTGACAGGTTAAATAATATCCCAAACTTCAGCATTGCGCAACATACCTTTGTAACAAATCTGTATATCTACCTCCTTATTCTAAAATGAAAGTAAAAGTAAAAACAACAAAAAAAAACATTTAAACATATATGCAAGGTAATAAAAAAGCACATTCCAGCACTCACATATTTTCAATCGTTTCATTAGTTAATGTGATTTCCTCAATGATATATTGTTGAGTTGCCAATTATCCAGGTGGTCAATTAAGAAAATGAGACAAACTGAAAATAAAAGCCAAGGTTTATTTCCATACTGAGACAGGGCAAACAAGAGAACCAAAAAGACAGGTGTTGCTGGTTCTCTTATTTTTATTTTTTGCCTAGGGAACTTCCAGGTGAGAATTAGAGGACATCCAACACAACACAGACAGGAAAATTGTCCCACTGCTGCAGAGCCACAAACTAACTAAAGGTGGCTCTTGCCTTCTTATGGAGATTGGAGGTCAGGGTAAAGGGAGGGGAAAGGGCTAGGATTGAAAAAAATACTGGGTTGGAGTAAAGTACCTTTGCCAATCTTTCTAATAAAGAGGACTTCATAGAGGCACCTGGGCTAGTAATGCTGATATACGTAAGTGCATGACTGTCCTTGGAGAGGGGAGGCTGAGTCCTCGGCTGCAACTTTCTCCAGAAAACTGCAATGGACTGGCTGTGCACCAAATTTGTGTATGGAGGACAGATTTCCTTAATTAGTCTTGCCACCCAACGTCTTGAAATTATCAATGGTTGGGCCTGAGAGATCACACATAGGATTTTGATTTGGAGCCTGACTCCTCATGTATACACTGGCTTAAAATAAAGGTGAAGACTATGATACGAGCGTTCATGTGACATACTTATAAATGTTTTTAAAAGTTTTATATTTTTGAAAGTTTTTACATCTTACTGATGTAGTCTTAAAAGAGTATTTTTTTTTCATAAATTATTTTAAAACATTATTATCTTCAGAATACTAGGTCCCCTCTCTCAGGACAGTTATGCTGGCATTATGCAGATATAAAGTTACCTTTGGGTTTATTAACCTGAAGGTCCAAAGTAACATGATTTTTTAGAGTATCACAGATACATTTAATTTCGCGGGCTTCTTTAGTATGAGTGAAGTATATTTAAAATATTTAAAATGATGGGAATTCAGTTTTTCAGTATTTAAATACCTGTACGATGTTAATATTTAAATTAATTTACAATTTCATTGGGATCCTTGAAATGGAACAACCATCTGGAAGATATGTTGGAAACCGTAATTGAAAACTTTCACTCAACTTGGTTCATTCAAATGACCTAGAAACAAATTTTGACAAGAGCCACTGATGGTTGATGCCCACCTTCACCCTTGATTCCACACTTTTAGAGTGCTAGAATCTACATAGAACACCTAGTTCAAATAAGTTGTTAGCTGAAATACAGGATTCAGATTTTTTGACAGGTTTCTACCCTTTGTGTAAGGAGGACATTTTCTCTATAATGAGTAATCAAAGGTAAAAGAGCAGAGATAAATGAGGATGGGAATTGGTGAATCTTTCTGTGTACTCACATTATAGCTTTGGTTTTTAGTTGTCTGTAACAACTGAAATGAGCAAAACAACAAAATAAAATGGAAGGCTATATTTGGGCAGTGTATTAGTCCATTCTCACACTGCTGTAAAGAAATACCTGAGACTGGGTAGTTTACTAAAAATAAAAATAAAAAGTTTTAATTGGCTCACATTTCCACAGGCTGTACAGGAAGCATGATGCTGGGATCTTTTCCACTTCTGGGAAGGCCTTAGGAAACTTTAAATCATGGCAGAAGGTGAAGGAGAAGCTGGCACTTAGCATGTCTGGAGCAGGGGAAAGATGGAGGGGTGGAGGGGAGGTGCTATACACTTTTAAACAACCAGATATCTTGAGAACTCACTCATTGTGATTAGAACAGCACCCAGAGGGATGGTGTTCAACCATTAGAAAACATGCCCATGATCCAATCACCTCCCAGCAGGCCCCACCTCCATCACTGGGGATTACAATTCAACATGAGATTTGGGTGGGCACACAGATCCAAACCTTAATCAGGCAGCAATTTTAACACTTTAAGTGAGGCAAAGTAGGGAATAAATTTCAAAGGCCGAGTTTTACGTGGTCTTATCAAGATCCCAATACTCTGCCCAAGGTTTACTAACCCTCTAGAGTAACAATCTACCAATTTCTCTATAGTTAGGAGACAGTGGGAAAAGTTTCTGTTGCAGAGCTTCTGAAAGCAGGTGATTTACTAACATTTAAGTTATATTATCTGGCTTTGTGATAATAGATAGTAAATTGGTTTCAAATCATTATGAAATTGGTTTCAAATCTTTGTGAAATTAGTTTTATGAGTGACAATCTATTGCGAGTTCCTTGTCTGATAAATATCAAAGTGGTAAAATCAAATACTGATATATATGAGGCTTACCCACATAGTCCGTTAGGAGAGCATAATCGACACTGAGCATTTGTACTATCCACCCCTTTACTCTAAAATTCACATACATATTGATTGGTGGGATGGGGCATGAAATCAATAGTCATGATCAGAAGTGTTTAGGCATCAGTTAATAATGAACAGTAAGTAACTTGGGTCTAAATGATTTAACCCAAAGGTTTCCCCTTTGAAGTAGTAAATGAGCTGCTCTTGATCTTAGTTGACATTAAACGCATCATCAGGACTCTCTAGGAAGGCAGCAGGACTCTATCCTGAGCCCACATGAAAGATATTAAATGATAATTGGTGCAGGAGATAGTATCACCTTCACCATCTCATGGTGATAACAGATAAGGACAATTTCAATTGTATTAAAAATATTTTAATCTTCTTACCTTTTCTCTTCCTCTTTTTCTTTGAACTACTCCCTCAGAGAGGAGAATGTGTGGATAAGACACAAAAAATATCTGCTATTACAGTAAGTCCACTTTAGGAATCAGCTTTGAATAACTTTTTAAAGAATTCTGGTTGAAAATATCAATAAGTTTTTTAAAAAAATCCTGTTAGTATCATTTCAAATCTGTTCCCCTATTTCATTTCCCTATCATAAAACTATATTATTTTTCAGACTTTTGATCATCACAACACTCTGCCTACCTTTAATTGTTTCTTTCTAATCTTTATTTATATTTACCTGGCACACATAATTGCCTTCATTTATAAATTCTCCCTGTTCCTTTTATTCCTCTCAGTACTATCTCATTAAGAAACACTAACTAAATATTGTATTTTAAATATAGTATTACAAATGTTATCCAAGTCACTCAAATACATATTTTGACATATAAAATGATTTTCCCCATTCATGGCAATTCATGGTATTTTCCCTCATGTCTTCATGTTGCCTTATACTCATGACCCAAGCATTCCTGATTTATGAGTTTAGAAGGCGGATATAAAAACAGGCATGAATAGCTTGGCCGCTATATATTTTCCTAATTTTGAAACTGGTTTACCTGAAGAGAGCTTGTGGTCCCTTTCATTATTAGTCTACCAGAAGCATGTCCCTGTCTCTGTGGGCCAGGCCTGAGGATTGCCACCTGGGCTTGTGAATCTGTGGGAATATCAGTTTAATTGAAGTTCAGCAATTGGAAAGCCATTTCTCCCATAGAAAAAAATTCCTTCTCTATTATCTCTCAGTTGATATTTGTCCTCCATTTTTAAATTTTTTAATTTACTTAAGAACTTGGGGAGAGAAAAATGGTACTACTTACTAGATCCCTATGAACCTCCAAATATATAAATGATTGTGGAGGAAAAAAAGAACATATATTTTTAGTATCTTTTTTTGTGACAAGGCGTTGAAATAGGTATTCTATATGCATTAGAATACTTAATTCTAAAAATGACATGAGATTTATTTATTATCTATATTTTAATGATGAGGATACAGAGAACTTAAGTAATTTGCCAACACGGGAAGAAATAGGAAGAACCAGGGTCCAAGCGGGAAGCCATCTCTGAGTGATACAACAGACCATGCTTTTCCAACTTCATCTTCTCTAAGGATTTACTTATATTTCTGTTTTGAAACTTTCATAGTGAGTCTCACTGACTGTAACTCTAAATTTATATTCATGTAGCATTCTTTTCTCATAGACATTATCTGTATTTTCCTGAAATTTGTAAATTAATGTTAAGTTGTCAACAGCCAATCTAAGTATAAAAACCTAACTTTTCAAGTAAAAATGGAATACGTTGCAGAAAGAAAGTAATAATTGAAAGCCAAATCTCCATAACGCATACATCAGAGAAGATTCTGGGATCTGAGCTATAATAATGTTTATAGACCTCCTCTCAAGGTAACTTTCAATAACAAGATTTAGATTCAAGTACTCTGATATTTTGTTTCTCTTTTGCAAGTTTTAAATTTCTAGGACACAGCATATAATTAACCAACTCTGAGTCATGCATTTGACCCTTGATCCATAGGTCATGGGAAACAAAATCATTTGTGCAGACTTAGCCACTGCATGTCCATCATATGTACTGGGGGCCACATCCAGATAAGGATCATTTCACTACAAGTCAAGTAGGTACTTCAAGAAGTGACTAGTATAACCTGTATTGAATAAAACACCTTCTAGAGGCACAATCCAGTTATTACTTCAGACATATATAGCTTTTCAAACTTCATTCTTTACTTAAATATTCATCGGTATGAGCAAACAGTGCTAGTTTGAAAATAAATTCAACCTATGATACAAAAGATGCATTGTTATAGTTTTGTAAAGGCAGAGTAAAATTCCTACATTTATTGAACCAAGTTTGATTGTTTATTTGGGTCTTTAGAGAGGTGTATTTTCTACATTTCATTTTCCTCAAATATTTATTGTGGCTTCAATGTTACACTAAGAATGGTATTATAAGTTATGAAAAAGTCATTATCAAAGACAATACACATAAGAAACCAAAGAAATCTGACCAGCAACTACAGATTTGTTGTATTTTATTGCCCAAAGTCATACTGTCTACGATGTGGTAAGAAATGTACTTTAGGGTACTCCATAAAAAAAAGAACTAGGCATGTTATTAGTCAAGAAAGTATACAATGATATGACAATATTTTCTTTCTATATCATGTAAATTCTATCCTGTTTATCATCTAGACCAACATCCCACATCCCATATTGGCCATCTGGCTAAAGTCAAAGACATTATGTAAATTATTGACAGAATCTTTATTACCTACAGTATATATGCTTTCCTTGAAGGATATTTTGTATTCTTTATCTTATGCCATATGTTTTTCATCTTGCTGACAAGTATTGCATTAAGGAAGAATGAAGTGTGATGGTATGAAATTCTTTATCTTTTTAAGTCATTATTTGGAAATATAGGCAAAAATTTTAAAACCACACATGAAAATTTCTGGAATACCAAATAATTTTTTCTACCTGGTACAGAATATTTTCATTATCACTATTGTCTCTCCCTACTCAGCTCTTTTATAATAGGGAATTACTGAAAATTTAGCTATTTTCCTAGGTACTTATGCTTTATTTATTTATTTTATTCTACAAGCATTTATATAGCATTTACTAGGTTGCCAGGTGCTTTTTTAAGGGCTTCTTGAGTATGAAGAGAATAATTATATCTATTCTGTAGGTGAGGAAACTAACAAAGAGAGAGCTTCATTGATTTGCCCAGTTGCCAAAATAGCACAGGCATTTATTTAGATATATAAAATACAAATTAAAGTAGAATTTAATATAGTTTAATATAAGTTAACAATACTATAATTGTATTCAAAATTTAACAATAGGCCTAGAAGCAAGAGGAAATTAACTGTAATGAGGGTTCAACAATTTTTTTCTATTAATTTACATTTATTTCTCTGTAGGTGAATTATTTTGTTAATCTAAATAAAATTTTAGGATTGTAGTAAATTGTTTCTCTTTGTGAAATATTCCATTAAATATAAGTTGATATACCATGTGTTAAAAGGTACTAAATTTTTAATATAAAAGTAGAGCAAAATATTTATTTTTATGATAATAAATACAATTCCCCTACTTCTTGTGATAGGAAAAGAAGTACTGCCTTTAGCATGTGTCATTGAGAAATGTAAATATTACATATTTAAATGTTACTATAATTCAAAACTTTTGTTACATCTCTAATGACCATAAATTTACCATTTCTTCCCATATCTTGTGTCTACTTGTTCTTAATAATATAAGAAAATATACACATAGACATAATTTTGTTATTTTTAAATTTTTTTATCTAAACTTGTTCAGCAGTGTTTATTTCCAAAATTTCCTTTGTGCTTAAGAGACAAGAAATATAACGTATTTAAAATACTCTCTATTCAGAATTGTATTGCTAAGAAAGTGAATTTATATTTCTTTAGAGTACCATAAAACTTCTGAACTTACCATGTTATTCACAAAATTTGTCCAAACCGGAGAAAATGTGCTTGTGTGCTTTTAGTATCTGAAGTCTTTTCATTATTAGTCTATCTTAAACAAATCCTTTAAAATAATAGAATAAAGCTTTAGCCATCCCTTTACATGGATAAGGGCATTATATTATGGAAAACCTGCCCTTCTTCCTATGCTATTGTCAGAATGATGTACTCTTAAAATTTCCAATGCTTTTTTGAATTAAACTTTACCTATGAATCTGTTTTCTCCTCTTCTAATCACTAGAATTCACTATCAATAATATGAAAAAAATCAGTTTCAATACTACAATTAATAATCTACTAAAGCCTAATAGATGTCAAAGTTTTTTTTATTTTCCTTTTTGAAATACACATTGAAATCTCGAATTAAATAAAGCCAGCATAATTTACCAGCAGAAATGCTAAATTTTAATTTTGCCAAGGGGTAGCTTTAGGGCATCGTTTAATCCAATAACTTGCCGTCTAAACAGCTATCAAATCAAAGGCTATTAGTTAATACTCAATAGGACACTAAAGGTTTCAAAAGTTTCCTAAAACACCCATGAGGTGAAGATTAATGACTATTTTATTCAAATGAATATGAATAAGATTTACCTTTTTTTAGTGTCTATGTGACCAGAACATCAAGTTCTACTGATTCATTTACTCTTAGTTTATTCCCGTATGACAATATTATAGTGAGAAAATAAAGTTAATAAATTTTTTAAAGAGAGCACTTAACTGCACTTGAGATCCTATGACATTTCAAGATACAGAAATTCCTAACCAGGACTTGTTATGTAAATGTATTCAATATGTAAATCACTGATATAAGGCATATGTATACTATTGGTTTAACATTACACACTAAAATCAGCTATTTATTGACGTTAAGATACAATTTTTTGTATTCATATTTGATGTTCATCTATTTTTCTTTTCTCTTTTTTTTTTATACTTAAAGTTGTAGGGTACGTGTGCACAACCTGCAGGTTTGTTACATATGTATACATGTGCCATGTTGGTGTGCTGCACCCATTAACTTGTCATTTACATTAGGTACATCTCCTAATGCTGTCCCTCCCCCCTCCCCCCACCCCACGACAGGCACTGGTGTGTGATGTCCCCTTTCCTGTGTCCAAGTGTTCTCACTGTTCATTTGCCACCTATAAGTGAGAATATGCAGTGTTTGATTTTTGTCCCTGCGATAGTTTGCTAAGAATGATGGTTTTCAGCTTCATCCATGTCCGTACAAAGGACATGAACTCATTCTTTCTTATGGCTGCATAGTATTCTATGGTGTATATGTGCCACATTTTCTTAATCCAATCTGTAATTGATGGACATCTGGGTTGGTTCCAAGTATTTGCTATTGTGAATAGTGCTGCAATAAACATGTGTGTGCATGTCTCTTTATAGCAGCATGATTTACAATCCTTTGGGTATATACCCAGTAATGGGATGGCTGGGTCAAATGGTATTTCTAGTTCTAGATCCTTGAGGAATCGCCACACTGTCTTCCACAATGGTTGAACCAGTTTACAGTCCCACCAACAGTGTAAAAGTGTTCCTATTTCTCTACATCCTCTCCAGCACCTGTTGTTTCCTGACTTTTTAATGATTGCCATTCTAACTGGTGTGAGATGGTATCTCATTGTGGTTTTGATTTGCATTTCTCTGATGGCCAGTGATGATGAGCATTTTTTCATGTGTCTGTTGGCTGCATAAGTGTCTTCTTTTGAGAAGTATCTGTTGGCTGCATAAGTGTCTTCTTTTGAGAAGTGTCTGTTCATATCCTTCACCCACTTTTTGACGGGGTTGTTTGTTTCTTTCTTGTAAATTTGTTTGAGTTCTTTGTAGATTGTGGATATTAGCCCTACATTTTAATATTTTTAAATAAACATCGGTATTAGCGACCTTAAAATGCATTTTAATGAACTATGAAATCATGATTTGTTATTGCAATAGAACAATTTTCCTGATGACTTGGGGGATATGACAAAACTAATTTCTTAAGCGTATCTGAACATATATTCTTTAATATTCTTAAATTTCTACGTAAGCTTCTATAAATTTTTTAGTACTTTTAAAGCCTTGAATAGGGCTGGATTCGATGGCACCCCTGGCAGATTCTACTGGTGCCTCACCCATACCCTATTTGGGACTATGTTTCTTTGACTTCAAACTCCCACCATCAGTATCCCTTTGCCTTTTAGCCTTCTATGGCTGAGAGAGCCTGCTTTGCCCAAAGGCAAGGCATGCAGGAAGTGTCAGGGTTTAAATTCCCTATCTCTCAGAAGCACTCTACAAATGACTGACAGAATCCAATTTATGAAAGTACCCTATTAAAAGCAGTTGTTAAACAATTTTATTAGAGACCTGAACAAGAGAGCCTTAAAGTTGCCCTCTGCTTCACTAAATTTTAGACAGGCTTCTTCCTTGTTTTAGGGCCCTGACCTCCCTTAGTGTATTCAGTTTAAATTTTTTTCTAATTAAAAATTCCTTTTACGACTTTTTGAGATGTAAATCTTTTCAAAAGCTTTTTGCCAGCTTTACCACCAAGACTGTCTTTTTCAAGAACGGGGGACCATGCCTTTGAAATGTAATCATTAGGAAAGATAACCCCCCTATATCCCAGTTTCTGTGGGAGGGTAAAGCCTAACTTCAGCCGGAGTCTTATTCCAAATAATAGAACTATCTCCTGTCCTGCAGATAGGAGAAAATTTAGTGTTTCCTTTGGATAAAGTTGATTAGCAAATAGGGATAGCCTAAGATATCTTTCTTGTCCCAGATCTTAAAAACCTTAACACCTTCCCCACACTCCACACATTTCATGGGAGTTGAACTCAGACTGAGCACTGGTTGCTCTCAGCTTAGTCTTCCTTATCTGTTTAACTTAGCCTGGTGCAGTGTTTTGCTTTGACACCCCCAACACAAGAAACATTTTTTTTTTCATTTTCTATGTTTGTGTGTAGATGCATGAAGCCATGTTATTTTCATTATATTTTGCTGTTTGCATTTCTTTCCAATTTTTTATAAGAGACTCTACCTTGACTGTTTGATTCAGAAGAGATGTGTGTTCTAATGTTTTTTTAGAAGTCCTACAATAAAAAATAATATATTTTGTACACCTATGCCAATTTTCTCCTTCTTTTTAGAATTCTTACTGAGAAGCATACATTCCACGTGGAGACTGAATGTTCTTATAGGATGTAATTAAAATTTTTAGATAGGTGTTAATCTTGGCTAAAATAACATGATCTTTTCATTTACTATGTATTTGCAATTATAATGATATGTTTTAAATGTTTTAAATATTATTTGGAAATTACAGGAATGTATAAAATAAAATTTGATGTGGAGATACATCTTAATTGATCAATAGTTAATGACAATGCAATCACAAAATTTCAGAAAATATGTTGTGTCCTGGTAGAATAGAACACAATCTTATTAATAAGTACTAGAATTATATTGTTTAGAATATCTATTGCAATTATGCATCATTTAACAATGGG
Organism: Pongo pygmaeus; assembly: GCF_028885625.2. Lineage (NCBI taxonomy): Eukaryota > Metazoa > Chordata > Mammalia > Primates > Hominidae > Pongo > Pongo pygmaeus. The sequence goes on along the minus strand of NC_072388.2, from coordinate 39,597,437 downwards.
GATATGTTCTGAGTAATGCATCATTAAGCAATTTCATCATTGTGCTAGCAGCATAGAGTGTATTCACACAAAACTAGATGGTATAGTCTATGACAGTCCTAGGCTATATGGTATACCCTATTGCTCCTAGGCTCTGGACCTATACAGCATGTTACTGTACTGAATACAGTACAATTGTAGGCAATTAAAACACAATGGTAAGTATTTATGTATCTAAACATATCTAAACACAGAATAGGTATGGTAAAAATACAGTGTTATAGACGTACAAAACCACCATTTTACATGTGATCTTTTGTTGAATTGAAAATTGTTCTGTGGTGCATGACTGTATGCCTGTGTGTTATGGGTTCAACTTTGTCTCTCTCAAATTTGTATGTTTAAATTCTAACCACCCCCTCTCCCAGTACCTCAGAATATACCTGTACTTGGAGATAAAATATTAAAGAGGTGATTACGGTAAAATGAAGTCATATGAGAAGGCCGTAATTCAATGTGGCTGATGTCTTCATAAGAACAGATCAGTACACAAACAAATACAGAGGAAAGCCCATGTGAAGACAAAAGGAGAAGGCATTTATAAGCTAAAGACAGAGGCCTCAGAATGAAATCAACTATGTGGACAACTTGGTCTCAGACTTCAAGGCTCTAGATGATGAGAAAATAAATTTTTGTTGTTAAGCCATCCAATCTGTGATACTTTGTTGCGGAAGCCAAAGCAAGCTAATAGATTGTTTTATATTTCATTTTAATGAAAGTAAATACATTTACATAGTAAAATAAATTTAGAATTGTATACAATACAGACTATGTGTGTTACAAAATTCTGTTTCCTCCTCACTAGACCAAATTTTTATTTTGAAAAATTAATGTCTTTAGTTCTCTATTGTATATCAGCATAAATGATAAGCTAAAAATCACACCCTTTCATATAAGAAATTTATTTCACATTAACATCGCAATCTTAAAAATGTGGAACATACCTCCCTTTGAAATATCTCCTATCACAAAAATTCAGGTTACATCCAAAAAATGATTGGTCTATTATCAATACCATTGGTTTTTCATGATACAGATTAAATTCAGTCATATGGGTTAACAGCGATGCCAGGTAGTATGAACAGACAAATTTGTATCTATCCACCCTACAAATGCAAGTAAAATAAGGTTTTTGTTTTCTTAAAAAAAATCATAAGATTATTGGGTGAATGACTAGCTGTATATGACAAAATCACTTAGTTGTGATTTTCTGAACATTCATTAACTCATATAATTAAACTTCTGTAATATTGTGGCACCCATCTAAGCAACTCAAAAATGTTTTTCGAGTACTATGAAGAACGGGTAAGTGCCCATTCATAAGTTGCTAAAATAATGAAATAATTCAGTCTTTTTTTTTTTTAGACGAAGTTTTGCTGTTGTCACCCAGGCTGGAGTGCAGTGGCGCCATCTTGACTCACTGCAACCTCTAACTCCCGGGTTCAAGCAATTCTCCTGCCTCAGCCTTCTGTGTAACTGGGATTACAGGCATGCACCACCATGCCAGGCTAATTTTTGCATTTTTTAGTAGAGATGGGGTTTCACCATGTTGGCCAGGCTGGTCTGGAACTCCTGACCTCAGGTGATCCGCCTGCCTCGGCCCCGCAAATTTCAGTCTGCTTTTTAATAGGCAACACCTTGTTTGTAAATAATTTGTTTTTTCTTGAAATTTCCAATTGATTTTTTTTCTATTATCAAAGACACAGATGCCTTCTTCTAATCAGACCATGCAGACGTTTAAAACATACAAATTGCCATACAGATTGTCCTTTCTTCTTAAAGATCTTAGTCTCAAAGTTTTGTTTTTTGTTTTAATATTAACTGCTTACTTTTGGGGCTAGCTGTCCTTTTGACACATTTTTTTTCCCCAGTGGAAACCAATTAGATCCATTACTTCGTAATCACATTATCATGAAAATATTTTTAACATTAACGTATATATTACATATTATAAAGTGCAGTCTTTTGAATCTATAGTCTGCCAGTTTTGAGAAACATGTATGTTCATGTAACAATACGACCAAACTGAAGTTATAAAACAATTCCACAACATCAAAAAGTCCTGCATCTCCCTTTGTGGCCAACCCAACTTTAACTCCTGGCAACGACAAATCGGTTTTGTGTCCCAATAGCTTTGGCTTGTCCAGAATATAATATAAATTAAATTATACAATATTTAGCTTTGGGGGTCTGGCTACTTTCACTCAGCAAAATGCATTTGAGAAGTATTTATATTGTGGCATCTATCAGTTATTTGCTCACTTTCATTGCCTAGTAGTATTCTGTTGTATGAATGTGCCACCATTGGTTTATCCATACACATCTGAGGGGCACTTATATTGTTCTAGTTATTGATAATGTGAATAAAGCCACTATTACATTCTTAGAAAGGTTCTCAAATATGTTTTTATTCCACTTGGGTAAGTACCTTGGGGTAGAATTACCGGATATTATGGTAATAGTATATTTACCTTTATCAGAAATTGTCAAATTCTTTTCCAAAGTAACTGTATCATTTTGCATTCTCACCCTTAATATAATAGAGCACCAGTTTCTTCATAACTTCATGATCACTTGAATTTGTCAGGCTGGCTTCCTCTCTCTCTCTCTTTCTGCTATTTTAATCGGAGTGTAGATGTGTCTTTGAAGATTCACTTTGCATTTTCATGATAACTAAAGATGGAGGACATCTTTTCACGTGTTTCTTTGTTACTCTTGTATCTTTTTCAGTGTCTGTTCAAGTATCTCCCCTTTTTAAACAGAGTTGCATATATTTTATTATTGAGTATGAAGAGTCCTTTATATATTCTGGACAGAAATCTTTAATTAGGTACTTGATCTGCAAACACTGTGACATAACCTGTGGGTATTATTTTAATTTTCTAAAGAGTTTCTTACCTCAGATAGTGAGAGGTGACAAAATGCTAGCAGCCCTCGCTCGCTTTCCGCGCCTCCTCGGCCTCGGCGTCCACTCTGGCCATGCCTGAAGAGCCCTTCAGCCCGCCGCTGCGCTGTGGGGGCCCATCTCTGGGCTGACCGAGGCCGAAGCCGGCTCCCTCTGCTTGTGACGAGGTGTAGAGGGAGAGGCACCGGCGGGAACCGGGGCTGTGCGCAGCGCTCCCGGCCAGCGCGAGTTACGGATGGGCGCGGGCTTGGCGGGCCCCGCACTCAGAGCGACCAGCCGGCGCCGCAGGCCCGGGGCAGTGAGGGGCTTAGCGCCCGGGCCAGCAGCTGCGGAGGGTGCGCCGGGTCCCCCAGCACTGCCGGCGCGCCCGCGCCGCCCTCAAATTCTCGCTGGGCCTCAGCCGCCTCCCCGCGGGACAGGCTCGGGACCTGCAGCGCTCTATGCCGGAGCCCCCAGGCAGTGGCCTCCCGTGGGGCCCCAGCCTCCCCAACGGGCGCCGCCCCCTGCTCCTTGGCGCCCGGTCCCACGGAGGGTCCAAGGGCTGAGGAGTGCAGGCGCTTGCGGGACTGGCGGGCAGCTCCACCCGCAGCCCTGCCGCGGAATCCACTAGGCAAAGCCAGCTGGGCTCCTGAGTCTGGTGGGGACTTGGAGAACTTTTATGTCTAGCTGAAGAATTGTATATGCACCAATCAGCACTCTGTCTAGCTCAAGGTTCATAAACACACCAATCAGCACTCTGTGCCTGGCTCAGGGATTGTAAATGCACCAATCAGCACCCTGTCAAAACGGACCAATCAGCGCTCTGTAAAATGGACCAATCAGCTCTCTGTAAAATGCACCAATCAGCAGGATGTGGGTGGGGTCAGATAAGGGAATAAAAAAGCAGGCTGCCTGAGCCTGCAGGGCAACCTGCTCTGATCCTCTTATGTGCTGTGGAAACTTTGTTCTTTTGCTCTTTGCAATAAATCTTGTTACTGCTCAGTCATCAGGTCCACACTGCTTTTATGAGCTGTAACAGTCACCGTGAAGGTCTGCAGCTTCACTGCTGAGGCCAGCGAGACCATGAACCCATCAGAAGGAAGAAACTTCAAACACATCCAAATATCAGAAGGAGAAACTCTAGACACACCATCTTTAAGAACTGTAACACTCACTGCGAGGGTCTGCGGGTTCATTCTTGAAGTCAGTGAGACCAAGAACCCACCAATTATGGACACAATAATACCAATCCCTATATATATATATGCAGGTTTTTTTCTATGCATACATACATATGAAAAAGCTTAATATCACTGACCACTCACTTCTGATACTGTGGAGGGGGTTTCCACCATATACCTATTAATTCAATTCAATTCAATTCTGACACTGTCTACCTGGAGATAGCATCAGTTTCCAAAGGGTAAAGGACAATCTCACAAGACAGCCATCACTTCAGATGCCACCTGTAAGTAATAGGTTTTCACCTTCTGATTTATGGCTATTAAGTTGAGGTTCCCATGACCCTCTCAAATTAGATTAATTTGCCAGGATACCACACAGAATTCAGGGAAACACTTTCATTTACTGGTTTATTATATAATAAAGGATCTGATAAATAACACAAATAAACATCTGGCTGAAGTAATATATAGGACAAAGTGCAGGGAAGGGGAGAGGAACTTTCATGTCTTCTCTGGTGTTTCCATCGTCCAGGGACTTCCATGTGTTCAGTAATCTACAAGCTCTCTGAACCCTGTCTTTCTGTGCTTTGATGGAGACTATATAATATATAGACATAATATATAGATATAATTGATTACATCACTGGCATTGGTGGTCAGTTTGATCTACGTTTAGCTCCTCTTGTCTCCCCAGAGGTTGGGGAGGTGGGCCTGAAAGTTCCAGCTCTCTAATCATGTGGTTGGTTCCTCTGGCAACCAGCTCCCATTCTGGAGCCCACCAAGAGTTGTCTCATTAGAACAAAAGATGCTACTATCACCCAGGAAATTTCAAGGCATTTATGAGCTCTTTGTCAGACACTCCTATACCTCAGGAAATTACAAAGGTTTTAGCTATTCTGTGTCAGGATTGAGGGTAAAAGACCAAACATTAGAACAAAACATTATCCTAGCAACCTTATCTACAAAGGCCTTAGGAGTTGTGAATTGTGTCTGGGGAACTGGAGGCAGATAAATATGTGTGTAATAATAAACATGTAAATGCTCTTATTACTTTACATTTTGTTATATATGAAGAAATGTTAATATATTTTTTGGTGAATTGAACCAAATAAGATGTCTTATTGGTAGTATTACAGTATATCATTTTCTATTCTTTTAATCTACTCATGAAATATTTTTTCTTCTTTTTCTAGTTTTATTTTTTTAATGGTTATAAACGAGATGGCATCACAATAAATTAAAGAGAGCAGTGTTAACAGGAGTCAACTGTCATGGTTCTAAGTTCTGAATCAGTTCTCATTTCTTTTCATTTTTAAATTGAAGTAAAATGCACATATAAAATTGGCCAACTTATTCAATTTTAGTTCATAGTTTAGTAGCATTAAATATATTCATAATGTGCAAACATCACCACCATTTATTTCTGTAACTCTTTCATCTTATAAAACTGAAACTGTACATATTGAACAATAACTCCCTCTTTTCTCTTTCTCCCAGCCCCTGTCAATCACTACTCTTCAATCTGTTTCTGATTTTGACAACTCTAAGTACCTCATGTAAGTGAAAACATACAGTATTTGTTTCTTTATGACTGGCTTGCTTCACTTAGTATAATGTTCTCAAGTTTCATCTATGTTTTAGCATATGTTAAAATGTTCTTCCTTTTAAAGACTAAATAGTATTCCATTGTATGTTTATACCACGCTTTGCTTATTCATTCATCTGTTGCTGGACATGTGGTTGGCTCCCATGCTTTAGCTATCATGAATAATGGTGCTAGGGACATGGATGTACAAATACCTCTTTGAGATCTTGCATTTGAGTCTACTGGATCGTACTGTTATCCAATAAGTGGAATTTCTGGACCATATGGTAATTCTAGTTTTAATTTATTAAGGAACCACCATAGTCTTTTCTCCCATTGCTGTACTGTTTTACATTCTCACCAAAAAAGAGTCCAGTTTCTCCACATCCTCGCCAACAGTTGCAATTTTCTATTTTTTTTAGTAGCAGCCATCCTAAAGGGTGTGGGTGATAGTTCACTATAGTTTTGATTTGCATTTCTCTAATAATTAGTGATTTTGAGCATCTATTTATCTTCTTATTGGTCATTCCTAAATCTTCTTTGAAGAAATGTCTGTTCACGCCCTTTGTCCATTTTTGAAATGGCTTGTTTGTTTTTTGTTGTTGAATATTAGGAGTTCTCTATGTATTATGGACATTAATTCCTTATGAAATATATGATTTGCAAATATGTTTTCCAATTTGTAGATTGTCTTTTTACTCTGCTAATAGTTTCTTTTGGCATATACAATTTTTAAATTGCCATGAGGTCCAGTTTCCAATGTTGTGAAATGTTTTGCCACGTGCTTTTTTTTTTCCCAAGAGTTTTATAGATTTAGTTCTTATGCTTAGGTCTTTAATCTGTTTTGAGTTAACATTTGTATATGGTGTTAGGTAAGGGTCCAGCTTTATTCTTTTCCATGTGGATATCCAGTTTTCCAGCATTTGTTAAAAAGACTACCCTTTTGCCCAGTGCATGATCTTGAAATCCCTGTGTAAAATAATTTGGTCATATATGCAAGGTTTGGTTTCTGAACGCTCTGTTTTACTCCATTGGTCTATTTATGCAATTACCACAGGATTTTGATGACCATAGCTCTGTAGTACATTTTGAATTCAGAGTGTTAGTCCTCCAGGTTTATTCTTTGTGTTTTTTTGCTTGCTTGTTTGTTTGTTTGTTGTTTGACAGTCTCACTCTGTCGCCAGGCTAGAGTGCAGTGGCGCGATCCCGGATCATTGCAACCTCTGTCTCCCTGGTTCAAGTGATTATCCTGCCTCAGCCTCCTGAGTACCTAAGACTACAGGTGTGTGCCACCATACCCAGCTAATTTTTGTATTTTTAGTAGAGACGGAGTTTCAACATGTTTGCCAGGATGGCCTCGATCCCTTGACCTTGTGATCCCCTGACCTTGTGATCCCCTAAGATTACAGGTGGCACCTGTAATCCCAGCTACTCACACAGCTGAGGCAAGAGAATCGCTTGAACCCTGGAGGCAGAGGTTTCAGTGAGCCGAGATTGTGCCACTGCACTCCAGCCTGGGTAAGAGAGTGAGACTCCCTCTCAATAAATAAAATAAAATAAAAATAAAATAAAATAAAAATGTTACTTTACTTTGTACTAGCATCTTTTTTTGTTAATTTTATTTTGTGGAAATATAATATCTTCTTGATATTTGATAGTTATCTTTCTTGCTATTTTTAGAAATACCTGTATCTATAATTTACCATCTTCCATTAATTTGGGAAAATTATCAGTTACTATTTTTGAAATATTTCAACAACTCCCTTCAGCCTCTGCTTCTTTATTATTATTCTTATTTTACTTTATTTTTTAGACTTCATGCAAGTTGATTGCTCTCGGTCTTGGTTCTTTTATGGTTTCAAGTAAATGTCTAAATTTAAAGATTATCTGGTGTTTTGTTTAATTTTGTTCCTTTTTTTAAACTATTGTTGCTCTTTATAGTTGGGAATAATACTGTCATTCCAGCTTTTAACACCCTTAATGAAGGTTAGAAATAACGTTTGTAGTTTTTCTTTTCTTTCTTTAATTTAGGGTTTGGAAGTCTAAATATAACTTTACTTTCTTCCATCCTGGCTCTTCACTTTCCGACTCCAAACAGAATTCTGTATTAAAATAATTTGCCTTCAGAGCATAGAAATCTTTAGTCATTTATCTTTTCGATAGATTATTTTTGAATTTTCTTATTTTAATATTAGTTAAGGTTGTAAAGTTTGTGGCAGATCCAGAATTTTTTGTAGCATTATACGAATGCACAGGAATTAACCGATTCAAAGAAAACAACCCATGATTATAATTTCATTTATCTAATCATATATTCAATTTTTTATAGTATTTAGTAATTTATGGAAACAATAATTAAATCCTAGAGCACAGAACAACTGTAGCAAATTAAATTTTTCATGTCTTTGCTATTTGAAGTGGCTTAATAATTGGATGATGAAATAATCTTCACTGCAAACACGCATAACAAAAGTTTACCTTTGTAACAAAACTGCACTCATACCTCTGAACTCAGAAGTTAAAAAATAATTTTCAAATTGTGAAAATGTAAATTCAAGTTTTTTATTAACACAATAATGTTCTAACATTATATTTTTGTAGTTGTAAATCAGGGAGAAATATAGAGTTAGAATTAAATTCAACAAAATATATTTTTCCAGTGATCCATTTACACAGAACATTTCTTACCAAAATTTAGAAACATTAGTATTCATACATATGATTTTAAAGACTGTCAGTCATTCTGAAATTTTATGTCTGTTGATCTTTTCTTCTTCTCCTGTAACCTAGAAATCAAGACCATTACTTAAACTTATAGTTGAATCTATTTTCTTTTCTTTTCCTGAGTTAATACTTTTGGCAAGTGAATAATAACAAACAAGTAAACTTATTTATTTATTTATTTATTTATTTATTTATTTATTTATTTGAGACAGTCTTGCTCTGTCGCCCAGGCTGGAGTGCAGTGGCACAATCTGGGCTCACTGCAACCTCTGCCTCCTAGGCTCAAGGGATTCTTTAGCTTCAGCCTCCCAAGTAACTCAGACTACAGGCACGAGCCACCAACACCTGGCTAATTTTTAAATTTTTTTGTAGAGATGGGGTTTCACCATGTTGCCCAGGCTGGTCTCAAACTCCTGAGTTCAGAGTGATCTGCCTGCTTTGTGCTCCCAAAATGCTGGGATTACAGGTGTGAGCCACTACATCCAGATCAAACAAACATTTTAAAGAGAAAATAACAATGAAATTTATTTTTATTTTCTTTTGGAATTATTTACTGTATATTCAGACTAAATTTTTGATATTAAACACTTAGTAACAAAACATTTTAAAATAACCAGTTAATCTTCAAAGTTTTCCAGAAGAAGAAAGAAATGAGAAAACATAAGCATAAAGGAGAAATAGGGGAAGCCTGCTACAAGCAAGTAAGAAATTACAAAAAACTAATAATTACATTCCTTCTGCAAGGAGAGAAGATGCTATAAATGCAGGAAAACACATTTTGAAATCAAATACACACAAAAAATAAGAATTAGTAAGCCATTTAAAAACAACCTGGGACCTTGAGAATTCCTTTAAGCCATACAAAAAACAAAACTAGTAACAAATAATCAGAGAGGTGCAGAAACAAATGGAAGTCTACTTAAAATGAAGTAAGTGATCTTTCATCTGGACAAATAAGTCAAAGAGGTCCCTCTTCAATGTTGCTCCCATCCTTGTACAAATAGGCCTCTCAGTGAACAATTGTTTTCATGTCAAAAGTTCACCAAAGTGGCCAATGTGATTTCAAATTGTCCTTGGTGAAATTATTCCAATTAGAGATATTTGTACATATAATAACAAGGGAACAGATGCTTGGTTCAGAAAGAAACAGATCCAGAAGATTCCATAAGAAAAGAAAATGCTACTGAGTATGCTTGCCTAAATTCGTGCTTCTGGAACCTAGTCAAATATTGTCATCATCAACAAAAGACCCAATAAAACCCATAGATCTTCCAGGTGAAATTTCATAATGCAAGTCTCAGGAACACAACAACAAAACTGTTGGAAGTCTCACTAAGTTCTTATAGATGACCCTGAATTTTTCAGCCTTGGGTACCAGATCAAGAGAAAGAAAGATTAAATCTAGAACTGTTCTCTTCCTATAAGTTTCTAATTATAGACTCACAGTCAAGAACTATTAAGGAGATGAAAAGTAGTGTTGTTAAAATCCAGGTAGGTTCTCACCAAGGACAACAGTTTTCAAATATAATCATCTCTTCTAAGAGACAAAATAAACTCAACATTTGGAAACTCACTGAAAATTAGTCCGAATTTAGACCTACTGTGAGGCTTTCTCACATTATTCTGGAAAGACTTGCAAGCTGGAAGCTTAATGGTCCTCCAGTTAGCACAGTGTTTCTGAGTTAAGGGTTTTTGGCTGTGTGATGAGAATTTCTCAATTAAACCTCTGTTCAACATTCAGAAATGATAACTATTGACCCCTCCACAAATACTATAAAAATAACTTGTTGATCAAACAAAACTAAATTTTCTAAACTTGACCCACCAAGGGATAATTTCACAAAACAGAGGCTTATTAGTGTCTTACAAGGGTAAATTTAGGGTAGATATTTGTAAGTTTAGGGTCTGAAAACAAGTTGTTTACAGAGGGTCTTTGAAGTGAGAATACTGATTGCAGTTGGGTAAGGTTTATGACATGGTGTTGAAGACTGGTGAACTCAGTGAAATAAGGATAATAAAACTAGAATCCTGATAAACTATCTGTCCAGATATGAAGACAATTTTCCTAATATGTCCTCTGTCTGTTCAGATAAGCAAGGAATTTTCCCATAGAAATCATTTTATAAGTATTTTCTGAAACAAAAGATGTGTTATTTTTGGATTTTCAGACATCCTGGTCAAGAACTTCCTGTAACAATTAGAATGATTGTATGCGTGGTCATAAACGGATATAAATTGTTTTGCATTTATAAATGTGATAAGTTTTACAGATGTGTCTAAATTATTTGAAATTCTTTTAATTTAAAGATGGAGTCTTTTTTCCCTCTCCTCAATATAGATTGGCCCTAGTGAATTGGTACTAATGAACAGAATTGGCCTAAGTCACTGATTTATTAGGCTATATGATAATCCAATGGGACTTTAGGTAAGCTTTGTCTTTCTTTAGGTGCCTTTCAACCCATTGATCATGTTGTAAAGAAAGCCCAGGCCACATGGAGAGGTCACATTTTCATCTCATTGAGTCACTCTCAGTCTTTGAGTTTTCTAGTTGAGGTCCCAGACATTGGGAAACAGGCACAAACTACCCCTGGCATGCTTCATCCAAATTCCTAAACCACGTATTTCATGTGGGTTGTTAAACAGTGGTCTTCTCCTTATCCCTGGTTTTGCTTTCCATGTTATTATTTACCCCTGCTTAACCATGATCTGAAAGTATTAAATTAAAAATTCCAGAAATAAACAATTGATGAGTTTTAAATTTTGCACCATTCTGAGTAGCATAAGGAAATTTCACACTATACTGCCCTGTACCACTTGGGGCATGAATCATCATCTTTTTCCAGCCTATCCATGCTGTATACACTGCCCATTAGTTACTTATTTGCTTTGATTATCACATTGAAAAAAACAACAGAATATATAAAGTTTAGTACTAACTGCAGATTCAGCCAGCTACTGGGATTTCCCCATGTATAAGGGGGTACTACTATACAACATTACATTTTGTGGAAAATGTGTTATACAACAGTTCATAAATGAAACAGATATACAATGCATATGCTTTTATAAAAAGACTTTTATTAAGATATTTTATTAACCTAAGTATAATCTTCTTAATAGACACTGAAACACATTTAGTAAAATGCATCAATCATTTTTTAAAAATATAAACAAACATATTAAAAGTGAAGACCAAAATATCTGAACAAGTGATGGCCATGGTGGAGAGACAACTGAAAAGATGCCGGATGCAGAAGGAGAGGCATGGCCAGGGGTCTGTGCTCCATGCAGCCAGCAGAAGCAGGGAACAAGTGGGAGCCCCACACCTTCCCAGATGGCAGGGCAGGAGCCCCACCCTCCTTGGCACAGCTACAGCCATTCAGCCCTGGCTGCCAACCTGGGTATCCCTGTGTTCTCAGGGGCCTGGGAAGTCCCCTTGCCTCTACAGGCTCGGAAATGTCTGCTCCTGCTGCCTGGCCTATCCCCGTTCCTGCTCCCAGCACCCACTCTGATTTCAGAGTAAAGTTGAGGCTGAGCCCAGGTACCATCATGACCTGGCCGGGTGGGCAAGCCCTTGGAGCTGCACTCACATGCCAGTCCCCAGCTGCCTAGGTCCCCTCTGCACTTTGGGCACCAACAAGCATGGGAGGGAGGTCGAGGGAGCACTGAAGTCAACTTGGAGTGGGCCTGCAGGCACCCTTCAGCACAAACAGCCTGGGCAACATTTATAATATGATTGATGGTGGCAGTCTCCTGAGCAGAAATGGGTGATTCCCTGGTAAGGCCTCACCATCAAGCTAGGGACTGCCTGAAGCATGGGAGCCAAGCTGTAAGTTCTGGGTGAAGTCTGCAGCCCGAAGCGAGAAATTATAGTGCTATTTCCAGGCCTGCCCATGGTTGCCCATGATTCCCATAAAAACCCTGGACTCAGCCAGACTCAGGTATATCAGGACTACCTGTCTATGGAAAGAAGCTGTTCACTCCTGGTCTCCTCTCTACTGACAGCTGGATACTCATCAGGATGACCTGCCTCTTGAAAGGAGCTACCTCTTTGGATCTCCTGAGAACTGTTCTGCCACTCATTGAAGCTCCTCTCTGCCTTGCTCACCCTCCAGTTGTCTGCATACCTCATTCTTCCTGGACAATGGACAAGAATGTGAGACCTGCCAAATGGATGGACTGAAAGAGCTGTAATGCAAACAAGGCTGAAATATGCCCCTTCCCCCACCATGTTGCAGGCCAAGAGAAGGAGGGAAGAGCTGCGGCCCTTCAGGGAGTTGAGACTTAGGGGTTCCCCACGCCAGGGATCTGACAACATCTTTGGGGCTCTGTGGTTCCTGGTGACTCCAAGCTTCCAGGTGCCACTATATTCCCCTTATCCAGATGCGAGTACCTGCAGCGGAAGTTGTGTGCAGAACATCTGGTCCAGGTGCAATTTCCCATGGAGCCAGCACCTGTGCTGGCGCCTGGAGCTGCCTGCCCCACTGCAGCCCCTGGAGTTCCTTGCTGTGCGCAGTGGCTGGACCTCATGCTTGCTCACCCACACGCCCCTCCCTGCTTCACGCCTGGCTCACCCTTGGCAGGTGTGGAATCTAGGCTGGTTGCACAAACTGATTGTAGCCTGCCAGGCCAGGTGGGTGGAATGAGCCCAGCGGGCATGAGTATTACTCGGGCCAAAGAAGCCGCCAGCCACAGAGGTTTCTGGCTGGTGAAGGGACACCCCAAAGTTCCCGTGACACAAGCTTAGTCACACACTTCCTAAAGTATGAAATGTCACCATTCCTCAAAAAGAAAGCATTATGATGAATAATGAAACAAAATATTTCCAAAAATAATTTCTGCAGAATGCCACTTATAATGTTAATAAGTAATATGTTAAAATATGGGAATATTTAACTAGTTTTCTCAAGAATGCACCATTTTAACAAAAATTATTAAAAAGTTAATGAGAAGTAATATTACCCAATTTTATTATATATTGTTTAATATTGTCTTCCAGCTCCCCCATCTACCCCCAAAAAATAATGGAAAATATTTGTAAAACTTACAGCTTGCCATTGATGTTCTTACAGAACAATAGAAATAAATATTCCAACACAAAAATAAAGAAAAGGACAAATGCAAATTACTTACATAAGAAGGATATCATTAATAAATGTTTTAATTAGTAACACCAGAAGTAATAGAAAATCCCCACAATTAAACCAAGGTAAATTTTTTTTTCATTGTTGCTTGTGAACTATTCTTGTACATTATTTTGGAAGAATGCATAATTTAGTCCCATAAAAACTTTGTAATACAAATTAAAATCAATAAGATTTCAAAAATTGATCTTTTTTGTAATTTTTAAGTCAATTTTTAGTGAAAATTGAGATATAATCAAGATAAAACAGATTTATTTGTAATATACTTTTTCAAAATTTTAAAAGTTGAAAGTCAAATATAAAAAAATGTTTAAACCAATTATTATGCACCTATACAAGAGAATAATATAGCCACTGAAATCTGGTAATTTTATTTTTTATTTTTTTGAGACAGGGTCTCACTCCATCACCCAAGCTGTAGTGCAGTGGCATGATTTCTGCTCACTGTAACCTCCACTTCCCCGGTTCAAGCCATTCTCCTACCTCAGCTTCCTGAGTAGCTGGGATTACACGCATGCGCCACAAACACCTGACTAATTTTTGTATTTTTATTTGAGACAGGGTTTCACCATGCTAGTCAATCTGGTCTCAAACTCCTAGCCTCAAGTGATCTGCCCGCTTCAGCCTCCCAAAGTGCTGGGATCACAGGCGTGAGCCACAGTGCCCGGCCTTATTTTAATGAGAAAAAAATATATCTATAACATAATAAAAATAAGAGTAAAGCAATATAATTTACTTGGAGCATAAGATCTTAATTTTGTTGTGTATATATATATGTACACACTATATATATAGACACACACTATATATATACATATACTATATATACACACTATATATATACTATATATCTACACTATATATGTGTGTGTATAGGAAAAACTTTATATCAACTACATTATTTAGGGACTCTATATTTGTCGTCTTAAATAGGTATTTTTAAATTCCACCCAACTTTCTCCATATTCCAAATTATAGAAACTTAACAAGTATTACATTTTTAATGAGAAAAAAATGTTAAATTTTCTAAAAACCTAAAATTTTAGAAAAAGAAAAATATCTAATAACCATAGAAATGTTTAGATCAGAGATATTTGCATGATTATCAAACCAATATGTGAGATTTAAGAGCTGGATTTATATTATAAAATAACTACATATGTATTTTTAAATTACTGACATTTTTAAAATTAGGCATACTAGTATTTCTAATTTTTTTTTTTTTTTTTTTTTTTGGAGACGGAGTCTCACTCCATCAAACCAGGCTGGAGTATGGAGTGCAGTGGCATGATCTTGGCTCACTGCAACCTCCGCCTCCTGGGTTCAAGCAATTCTCCTGCCTTAGCCTCACAAGTAGCTGGGATTACAGCCACACACCGCCATGCCTGGCTAATTGTTTTGTATTTTTAGTAGAGACAGGGTTTCACTATGTTGCCCAGGCTGGTTTCGAACTCCTGAGCTCAGACAATCTGCCAGCCTCGTCCTCCCAAAGTGCTGGGATTACAGGCATGAGCCACCACACCCGGCCTTTAAATTTTTTGTAAGTGTAAAAAAAACAACAAAAAAATACTGGTCAGGTCCATAACATAGCAGGAAATTAAACTAATTACCACACCCAGCATGGAATTGTTTCAAGTGATACTTTTAAAGTTAGAAAGTATTTTTAAGTGCATTTCAAAGTTTTTTCATAAAACATAATACACAAGAAAATAAAAGCCAAAAGCAATGCTTCTACTATGATTTCTTTGTATATTTTAATGTGTTTGGAATAAAAACTGTTTTTGTTTAGCTGATCAAAGCTGTTTTGGTTTTCTTATTAAGGTGATAGTACATCACCTGTGAATTTTTATAGAAGCCTGGGGAAACACTCAGCAGGATCTAACTTTTTGTTGTGGTTAAAAACCATTTTTCCTTTTATGTGAAAGTTTGCTCTTTATTTAGAAGAAGGAATCCCCTGGTGAGGTGAGTTTTAGCAGAAAAAAATACAATAAAACATACATCTTGAGAGCGGAAGGCATCAGTGAGGAATGCACAATTGAAGATCTATTAATCATTTATATTATTAGAAAAAGTTTTTATTTGAAGTAGATGATAGTTTTGCAAAAATGTACATGTAACATGAACTTTGTATTTATTTTATAATAGAGTTTATAAATCTTAGGTAATGGTAGGTTTAAAACTTCTGATTGCATTCTCCCTCCTATATAATTTAAACACTGCACATGTCTGGCTTCAAAACTGCAAAGGATTAGTGCAGAGAGGCAGATCTCTTGTAAGGGACTAATGCGGCTGATGACTTTTAAGTTGAAGCCGATTCTCCCTTACCATTCTGAAAATCCTAGAGCTCTTTGCCTGTGCTCTATAAATGGAACAACAATTTCCATTTTGCTGGAAATGGAAGAGAGAGTTGGATTATAGCATATCTGTTTACAGCATAGTTTACTAAATATTTTAAGCCCTCTCTGGAGACCTACTGCTTGGAAAAAAAAAAAATTTCTTTCAAAATACTACTTACATAACAATGCACCTGATTACCTAAGAGCTCCGGATGAAGGTGTACTAGGAGATTCATGTTGTTTCCATGCCTCATAATACAACATCCATTCTGCTACACATAGTTCATGGAGTAATTTTGACTTTCAAATCTTTTTATTTAAAAATACATTTTATGAGACTGTAGCTTCTATCCATAGTAATTCCTCTGATGGATCTAGGCAAAGTCAATTGGAAATCTTCTGGAAAGAATTCATCTGTTTAGATAGCATTAAAATATTTGTGATTCATGGGAGGAAGTCAACATATTAAGGTTAACAGGATTTTTGGAAGAAGTTGATTCCAATTCTCATAGATAATTTTGAGGTGTTCAAAACCGCAGTGAAGGAAGTAATTGCAGATGTGGTAGAAATAGCAAAATAAATAAAATTAAAAGTGGAGCCTGAAGATGTGAGTGAATTCCTGAAATCTCATGATCAAAATTGAACAAATAAGATGTTGATTCTCATGGATTGGCAAAGAAAGTGCTTTCTTGAGATGAAGTCTACTTCTGGTGAAGATGCTGTGAACATTGTTGAAATGACAATGTTCAGGACCTGAAATATTATATAAACTTAGTTGATAAAGCCGCACCAGGGTTTGAGAGGACTGATTCCAATTTTGAAATAAGTTCTACTGTAAGTTAAATGTTATAAAACAAAAGTGTGTGCTACCAAGAATTCTTACATGAAAGGAATAGTCAGTTGATGCAACAAATTCATCGTTGTCTTATTTTCAGAAATTTCTACAGCCACCGCAATCTTCAGCAACCGTTATTCTGATCAGTCAGCAGCCATTCATATTGAGGCTAGACCCACCTCTAGCCAAAAAATTACAACTCCCTGAAGGCTCGGATGAGATGATCGTTAGCATTTCATAACAGTAAAATATTTTTCATTAAGTTATATGCATTTTTAGACACAATGCAATTTCACACTTAATAGACTACATTATTGTGTAAATATAACGTAAATATAACTTTTATATCTACTGAGAAACCAAAAATTTGTGTGACTCGCTTTATTACAATATTCACTTTGTTGCCCTGGTCAAAGAACTGAACCTATAACATCTCCGAGGTATGCCTATATTTCAAAAAAGAAGTCTTAAGAATATTACCCAACTTCCTGAAAAAATGTTAGATTTTAAGCTTTGCATCATTTTATTTGCTGTGACTCAGCACATAATAAATGTGTCTCTTGATATGATTTTCTTCTCAGATAATTTAGAATGAAGTTTCTTTCATGTAGATGGGTAGTAATTATGTTAATGGTGATAAAAATGCTGATCAGGAAGAGATGAGTCAATCAGCTTCAAAGAAACTTAAGAAAAATCAATATATTTATTAAAAACGAGCAGTTCGCGGTAAGCACAGATAAAGATGAATTATTCTGTGTTATGTGGAGTATCACCAGAGGGAACAATTTCACTGAACTGTAAGAATGGTGAGGGATGAGCAGGGTGTCTCTTGGGGACCCCGGTGTTTCTATAATTTAATAAAAGATAAAGGATTGATAAGTGACTCAGATTTCTTAGTGTAAGATGCTCCTATTTAACCGCAATAATTTTTAACAATTCAATTTTCTTTTTTTTTTCTACTTTAAGTTTTAGGGTACATGTGCACAACGTGAAGGTTTGTTACATATGTATAGACGTGCCATGTTGGTGTGCTGCACCCATTAACTCGTCATTTAACATTAGATATATCTCTTAATGCTATCCCTCCCCTCTCCCCCCACCCCACAACAGTCCCCGAAGTGTGATGTTCCCCTTCCTGTGTCCATGTGTTCTTATTGTTCAATTCCCACCTATGAGTGAGAACATGCGGTGCTTGGTTTTTTGTCCTTGCGATAGTTTGCTGAGAATGATGGTTTCCAGCTTCATCCATGTCCCTACAAAGGACATGAACTCATCCTTTTTTATGGCTGCATAGTATTCCATGGTGTATATGTGCCACATTTTCTTCATCCAGTCTATCATTGTTGGACATTTGGCTTGGTTCCAAGTCTTTGCTATTGTGAATAGTGCCGCAATAAACATATGTGTGCATGTGTCTTTATAGCAGCATGATTTATAATCCTTTGGGTATATACCCAGTAATGGGATGGCTGGGTCAAATGGTATTTCTAGTTCTAGATCCTTGAGGAATCACCACACTGACTTCTGCAATGGTTGAACTAGTTTACAGTCCCACCAACAGTGTAAAAGTGTTCCTATTTCTCTACATCCTCTCCAGCACCTGTTGTTTCCTGACTTTTTAATGATCGCCATTCTAACTGGTGTGAGATGGTATCTCATTGTGGTTTTGATTTGCATTTCTCTGATGGCCAGTGATGATGAGCATTTTTTCTTGTGTCTGTTGGCTGCATAAATGTCTTCTTTTGCGAATTGTCTGTTCATATCCTTCACCCACTTTTTGATGGGGTTGTTCATTTTTTTCTTGTAAATTTGTCAGTTTTCTAAGAAAAAATAATTCACCTTTTCCTGTCCACATTATTTAGCATGATATTTATGTAGTTTTCCAAAATATTCTATTTTTAATGCACTGACTTTATTTTTATATTGTAGATACATTTATATATAAAGTTAAGGTATTTCAAGGTAAATTTGAGACACATTGGAGTAACAAAGCTTGATTTCCATTCTGCATACAATATTCTCTATAATTACAATGTAGGTTTTGGCCACTTGTTTTGACTAACATAGCTATGCCATCATTTAAATATCTGTATGCCTTTGTTTTTTGTAAATTAAAATTCAGACATACAAAGAAATATAAGGAGAGTTAGGAGAACACTGATAAAAGATAAAATGGCACCACAGTAATTCCTAAATAAGGGATGGTGGTTTTTCTCTATTTGTTTGCTTCTTATAAACAATATTTTCTTATATCCTATTTTTTCTTGCAAAGATGTTAATAATAACTGCAGAGTGGATAATTTAATTTTGTTTATTCACTCTCTGATATCAATGTTTCTTTGTTCATTAGGAAGATCCTTCTTCTAAGCCTTTTAATTTTCTGTTAGGCATAGAGGTTTCCTATTATTTGGAAATCTGTGCTAAACTTATATTTCTACCTAAGGTATAGTGTATCCACTAAAAGCCATTCAAAAGTATGCACATTTAAAAATCTATAACATACATATGTATATGAGAAAATATATACATATATATTTGAATATATTTGAGAAAATATATATACGTATATAGTTGAGAAAATATATACGTATACAGTTGAGAAAATATATACGTATACAGTTGAGAAAATATATACGTATACAGTTGAGAAAATATATACGTATACAGTTGAGAAAATATATACGTATACAGTTGAGAAAATATATACGTATACAGTTGAGAAAATATATACGTATACAGTTGAGAAAATATATACGTATACAGTTGAGAAAATATATACGTATACAGTTGAGAAAATATATACGTATACAGTTGAGAAAATATATACGTATATAGTTGAGAAAATATATACGTATATAGTTGAGAAAATATATATATGTATATAGTTGAGAAAATATATACATATATATTCTGTTTTGGTAGTGATAATACTACTAACTTTTTTTAAAGAATTAAAACTCAAAGCCAAAAATTAGTACAATTTTCCAGGATATGTGAAAAATTGTCTTCCAAATAAAAAGGTAAAATAGTTTAAAAATATACCTAACTTGTTTTATCATGGGTAATATATACTTCTAAAAGTGATCAAACTTAAAATAGTTATTTTTATTTACTTTTTTTCTTTTGGAGATGAGGTCTTATTCAGTAATATTTTTTAAAATGTTTTCTTTCTAGCTTCAAAGCTACTGGAGTAATAGTAATGGTATTGATTGTACTTTAAAGTGAAATAGTTCATCTACATAATAATTTTAAGTATTTACATAAGGATGTTTGCAATTTTAAAAATAATTTGTCACCATTACATTGTCTTAAATCTTGAATTTTCAGTTAGCTAAATGCATCAATATAGGAGACAAAAAATGTGATTTAGTTCAGATCAGAACCAAAGGTATTAACCTGTGTATGCAACTCTTTCTCAAGACACTCTTATTGTCCACTTTTTAGTTTTTCTATACTTATTTTCTTTTTCTCTATCTAAAAGAATGAATTTTACTCTTACACTAAAGAATAAATGGTGTAAGTATTCTCACTCTTTTCTGAAGCAACATTTATTGCTAAAACGTGTTTCACAGGATTCTAATTTTAGATAACAAGCAAGAAACTAAATAATCTATAAAATCATGTCTTTCACAGGTATCTTTTATATAGTAAATTAATAAAAAGATAGATCATGTAAAAATTAGGAAATATGTTCATTGAAATAAAATGTTAAGTTAACAAGTCAAAATCATACCAGGATGTTTATAACTAATACTAGTACAAATAATGAGAGCTACAAATATATTGTGCATGTATAACTAGCAGTTCTAAATAAAGGATGTTTTGTTGGTTTACTCACTTAATATTTTATCTTTTATGCTTTTTGAGAGTAAAAAGCATATGCTTTTATGCTTTTTCAAGAAGTAAAAAGCACAAGTCCACAGCTTGATTAATATTTACGTATTTAACCACAACCTAGATAATGATATAGAGTATTTCACCCAAGAATGTTCCCTTATGCTCAGTTTTAGTCAATATCCACATCTGCCCCTCTTTGAAAAGCTTTCTTTCGCTTTCTAGCACCATCAATTAGTTTTGCCTATTCTTGAACATAATCTTTACCACGACAGAGAAAGCTGTGTTAGTTGTCACGTTCTCATCATAGAACAATTTATTAGCAGTCATACTTAATCACAAGCTTCTCTAGTAAAATGTATGGCAGTGTACTCCAGCAATAGCACCGACAGAGTAAAATGTCAGATCATAACACCTGTATGACTATATGTTTTGCTCCATGGAGTACTGTAATTTGTGCACAAAGAAGCAAAAGAAAAAAACAAACTTTGGAGAAAGTTGCGGCTTTTATAGGACAAACAGACAAATGATTATTGGTGGAATATGCCCAACTATAAAGAAGTTCACCTTGTGTGCTTTATAGGACATTACTCTCAGAGAGAAGACTCCCTTGTCTTCATTTACTCACAGGATCTTCAGGAAAAAAATCAAGGAGACTGCCTTTATGAACGCTTTGTGTATATATACTTTGGATTAACATACATAAGGAGTTATACTGGAGCTTTAATGTACAAGCAGAGATGGAAAATGCAACCTTCAACCTGTACAAGGTAAATTTAGATTCTTTTACACAGTCTCTGGAAATTCTGCCCTTTTAAGAAACAAGACTTTAAGAATCCTGTACATTTGACCAGGGAAGCAACAAAGAAACAAAGAAACATTCTCCCCAGAGTTTTTGACGGAAAGAAAAGCTAACTTTCCCTTAAAGAATCAATAAATAGGCTGGGTGCGTCTCACGCCTGTAATCCCAGAACTTTGGGAGGCTGAGGCGGGAGGATCACTTGAGGTCAGCAGTTCGAGACCAGCCTGGCCAACATGGTGAAATCCTGTCTTTACTAAAAATACAAAAATTAGCCAGGCATGGTGGCGGGCACTTATAATTCCAGCAACTCAGGAGGCTGAGGCAGGAGAATCACCTGAACCCAGGAGGCAGAGGTTGCAGTGAGCCAAGATCATGCCATTGCACTTCAACCTGGGTGACAAGAGCGAAACTCTGCCTCAAAAAAAAAAAAATCAATAAATATGTCTGCATATACATACATGCAGACACCAAATTTTCATGGATTTTGATGTGAGGGCGGTCCTAGTGTAGAAATTAATATTAAAATACTACCTTAAGACTAGGAAACTCAGTGAAAATGCAAAAGCATAATCCGTACTATTGCAACATCTTTTCAAACCTTATAAACACACAAATAAATACTCACTAGAACAGCTCTGTTAGGTAGTTTATTTTAATCCCCATGAATGTGAATTTAATGTGATATCATGCTCTAATTTTGTTCCATCATATGACAAAGAGATTTTGCAAATCTAATTAAAGTTACTATTAATTTATTGTGAGTTTTAAAAAGTGAGGATGTCTGCTTGAGATTGTCTGTGTGAGGGATATTGCAAGTGTGAAAAAGATTTAACACTCCATTGCTGGTTAGAAAATATAGGGAGCTACATAAGAAGAAATATGAGCTGCCTTTCAAGGCTGAGAGCCGCCACCAGCTGACAGTCCTCATTAATTGGGGTCCTCAGTCTCACAAAGACTGAATTCTACCAAAAAATTGAATGAGCTTGGAAGTAGAATTTTCCCTAGGTCCTATTAATGAGTCTGGTTATGCCAACACTTTGGTTCCAGCCCCCTGAGACCTTAGCAAAGAATGCGCAGGAGCCTGTATCAGGACAATTCTCCAGAAGACCTTGGACAGACTAAGTTTTTCCTGCTTTCTTGTTTGTAGTTCTCAAGAATAACTGTAAATGTGCTGTCAATGCAGTATCTTGAAATAGGGGGAACTTTCTGAAACAGCCTGAGTCTTGTTCCTGTCCCTCCTACGGGACTTCCAGAACAGCCCCGGTATTGTCCCTCTCTCCCAAGAGAGCAAGATGTCCTTCAAAGCTTTGCCCAATGAGTCATGTGACCCCTGAGTGTATAACCTAGGGTGGGCTGCTTTTTCCGGGTATCTCAGCTTTGGTGAAAGTGGAGCACCTGCAGTTGAGACTTCATCCACCCTGGGAAGCTGTCTTGAGCCTTGAGGACTGCTTGCAATGAATCCTGGGCCTCTTTTGTCCCTTGCTGCCTACCTATTAAGTAATAAACCCACTTCATGTAGCCCGTTGCATATGAGTGTGTTATGTCTCACTGAACTCAGAGAAGTTGGTATTAGATTGGTGCAAAAGGAATTGCGGTTTTTGCATTGTTGGAATTTGCCATTTGATATTAGAATACATTCTAAAATAAATGTGGTTATGTTATACATCATTTTAGTGGGCATTTCTTGTTTTATGTCTTTTTCGCTAATGATTTATTATTTGCTGTCTATTTTATGTTTATTTTAGACTACGGAAATCATGTTGGACAAAAAGCAAATTTGAGCTATTTTCTTATTCGAGTTCAAAATGGGTTGTAAAGCAGCAGAGACAACTCGCAACATCAAAAACACATCTGGCCCAGGACCTGTTAAGGAAGGTACATTGCAATGGTGGGTCAAGAAGTTTTGCAAAGGAGATGAGAGCCTTGAAGATGAGGCGCATAGTGGCCATCCATCGGAACTTGACAACGACCAATTAAAAGCAATCATTGCCAGGCGTGGTGGCTCATGCCTGTAATCCCAGCACTTTGGGAGGCCGAGGCAGGTGGATAACTTTGAGCTTAGGAAGGAGTTCGAGAACAGCCTAAGCAACATGACGAAACCCCGTCTCTACTAAAAATACAAACATTAGCTGGGCATGGTGGTGCGCACCTGTAATCCCAGCTACTCAGGTGTCTGAGGCTGAAGAATCACCTGAACCCTGGAGTCAGAGGTTGCAGTGAGCCAAGATCGCCCCACTGACAGCCTGGATGACAGAGCAAGACTCCATGTCAAAAGAAAAAAAAAGGCAAGAAAGCAATTATTGAAGATGATCCCTTTACAATGAGGAACTCAACATCAACCATTCTATGGTTGTTTGGCATTTGAATTAAATTGGAAAGGTGAAAAAGCTCGATAAGTGGATGGCTTATGAGCCTAGCAAAAATAAAAAAAAATGTTTTGAAGTGTCATCTTCTCTTATTCTACACAACAAACAATTTCTCAAGGGGATTGTGATGTGCGATGAAAAGTGAATTTTATATGACAACTGGCAAAGACCAGTTCAGTGGTTGGACTGAGAAGAAGCTCCAAAACACGTTCCAAAGCCGAACTTGCATCAAAAAAAAGGTCATGGTCCACTAGGGCCTGTCGGGGGCTGGGGGGCTGGGGGAGAGATAGCATTAAGAGAAATATGTAATGTAGATGATGGGTTGATGGGTGCAGCAAACCACCATGCATGTGTATACCTATGTAACAAACGTGCACGTTCTGCACATGTATCCCAGAACTTAAATTATATTTAAAAAAAAAAAAGTGAGAAAAAAAATGTCGTCATCACCGTTTGGTGATCTACTGCTGGTCTTATCTACTACAGCTTCCTGAATCCAGGCGAAACCATTACATCTGAGAAGTATGTTCAGCAAATGGATGAGATGCACCAAAAACTGGCCTGCAGCCGGCATTGGTCAACAGAAAGGGCCCAATTCTTCCCCACAACAATGCTCAACAACATGTCGCACAACCGATGCCTCGAAAGTTGAATAAATTGGGTTACAAAGTTTTGCCTCATCTGCCATATTCACCTGACCATGCTACAGTTTTAACAAAATTTTCATGTTACATAACATGGCTTGTTATTTTTCTAACATTCATTAAGAGTTTCATCACCCTTTCTACTTAGCACCAAAACTAGCACCATAATTTTTGTTATAAAAGTACTCATTCCTGGTATTAATTCTTGTATCCGTCAATTTACCCAAGTTATGCAGCCGTAAAAGGGTTCTAAAATTTAAGCAACTTACAAGAACAAATATTTATTTATCATTCATGTTACATATGTGTTACTGATTGAGTTCAGTTAACTCTTCTACTTCTTCATGAAGAGGCATAGGCTGAAGAAATAGCTTAAGACGCATTGCTGGCTGTTCTTTTGCCAGCAGTAAAGTGGAGAATACAGAGGAACCCAATGATGGCTCTTCTTCTAGTAAAACTGAATCTCCCCCATTTACATTTCTTTAACCAAAGCAAGTCCCACAGTCAAGCATATGATCAATGAACAAGCATGTATAATCTTCCCACAAGAAAGGGAAGTTCATATTTTGTGCATTATAAGCTGTCAGCAGCAGGGTTTTTCACTTTTTCATTCCTTTTTTTTTTTTTTTGTCTTTGATGGATATAATTCCTTCAAATATTCCTGAAGTAGATGCTTCGGATTTTGTGTTGTACAAAAGAAGCCCATTCCTTGTTCTGAGTAAGCTCATAATTTAATGCATAATGCAAGCTTACAAACTGAGATAAATGCTTTGAAGACAAATGGGAATGATGTGATTGAAGATGAACAGATTTTAACTAAGTGAAGAGTAGAGGGGAGTTCTTTCTCCTAAGACAGAATAGATGTTATAAGAACAACCCTCCTACCAAGTCCTACTTAGGATAGCTAGATAAAGTTCAAAAGCCACCTGTTTGGAGTTACTACAGAGAAACAAAGGCAGCTGAGTCACAGTCTTCTTCAAGTCACCAGAGAGAGGGGAAGTACATTTCGGTGAACCTAACATTTCACCAACTTTGCCTTCCGAGTTTTTGCCAATTTGTATGCAGCCTATGTATGGCTGAAGGGCAAGCAGAAGGTGCTACAAGTGGCTGAAAAGTTTGGTAGTTTAGGCAGCTTCATGAGGCTGAGAAGGCCAAAAAAAAAAAGTCCCAATTTCCAAAGCAGCCAGAGTATAAAAATTAAGAACCCAGAGAGAATGAAAGACAAAGAGAATAAAGGGTGAACACTGCTTTTATTCTTGAGCCATTTCTTAATTGGTAAGCAGGGCAGGACTGAGGAAGTGAGGAGAGTTTGCAGCAGTCTCATAGAACAATGGAAAAAATAAGCAGATTTCAGGGCTTTCCAAGAAGATGATTCAGTTGAGATCCTTGAAAATCTTCCTCTAAAAGTAAGTAGCACTGGGAACACAAGGATTCTATAATGAACAAACTCCATCTCGGCTTAGCTCCATGCTGTGATAAAGTGATTTTCTCCTGCTTTAATTGCATACTAGACATAAAGATAACTTTTTTTTTGGTAGAATGATAACATCTTACAGAATTGGCAATATTTTTTTTTTCACACAATGTATAGTATTTAATACAAATTTACCAGTCAAGGCCGGGTGCGGTGGCTCATGCCTGTAATCCCAGCACTTTGGGAGGTCGAGGCAGGCGGATCACGAGGTCAGGAGATCAAGTCCACCCTGGCTAACACAGTGAAACTCCGTCTTTACTAAAAATACAAAAAAAATTTAGCCAGGTTTGGAGGCGGGAGCCTAGCTACTTGGAAGGCTGAGGCAGGAGAATGGCATGAACCTGGCAGGCGGAGCTTGCAGTGAGCGGAGATCGTGCCACTGCACTCCAGCCTGGGTGACAGAGCGAGACTCCATCTCAAAAAAAAAAAAAAAGAAAAAAAAATTACCAGTCAAACCAGGAGACAGGGCTATGAGGCAAAAAAATAAAAGTAAAAAATAAATAAATCAGTGGAGCAGAACCACAGTTGACCTAGTTACTAGAGTGATAAAAATGATGATGATGATGATTATTTTTTTTGAGATGGAGTCTCGCTCTTTTTGCCTAGGCTGGAGTGCAATAGCACGATCTCGGCTTACTGCAACTTCCACCTCCAGGGTTCAAGCGGTTCTCCTGCCTCAGCCTCCTGAGTAGCTGGAATTACAGGCATGCGTCACCATGCTCAGCTAATTTTGTATTTTTAGTAGAGACAGGGTTTCACCATATTGGCCAGGCAGGTCTCAAACTCTTGACCTGGTGATCTGCCCGCCTCGACCTCCCAAAGTTCTGGGATTACAGGCATGAGCCACCATGCCCAGCCCAATTAAATTTAAATATATGAAAAATTAAGATATATGACAGCAATAGTAAAAAATTTAAAAGCATGGTAAATGAAATGTCCTAAGGCCTTTCATTATTTAGAAAGTGCTAGAATATGTAATCTAGATTAAAATGTAGCTTGTTAAAGATGCATATTATAATATCTAAAGAAAACACTAAGTTGTAAAATAGTGCATAACAAGCTAACAAAGGAGGCATTTGAGTAGCAGTATTTGATTAGTTGTTAATTTGATTTTTTTTCACCTTTGATTAGAACAGGATGTTAATGCTATCCAGTGTCTCTGGGAATGAGGTTGGTGGACAGCTACTGAAAGAAGCACAAAAGAACAAATTGCAGAATCAAATTTCTTGATTAGAATCCCAGTTCCACCACTTAGTATCTACATGGTCTTCAAATATTCTTAACCTGCTATACCATCATCTCATCATGTATTGTCACATGGTGATAATAATAATGATTATGGAATAGATTTTAGTGAATATTAAATAAGACATCCATATCAATGCACTAACAACACTCCCTGGCACAGAGTTTGTGCTTTATAAATATCATTCATTAGGATAAAAATATTTAAAATCTAATTTCAGTTTTTCTATTTAGACTTTCTAAGTGGCTGAGGGCCAGAAGAATAATTAATTAAATACTTATTTTGAGAAACACTACAATATACACAATGCAAATTAATATTCAGTCGTTATTTTTAATGAACTAAAACAAATATAGTTAGGAACTGAAAATTTAGTGTATACTATACACATTTAAAAGAAATTTAAAACTGATTACTTTGACATTTCTAACATACAACCATAATTGTATTGTTACAGAATCTCAATCCTAAATGAACTATTTAGCTTGAAGAAAAGATTTTAAGAAAACTTAAAACATATATTTAAAATGGAAATCAAAAAACCTTCCACTGAATGCGATGACTGAGTTTATATTGTACCAGTCAATTTCAATGTGAATAATTTCTAAACCACAAAGGCTTAAATAGTAAAGCTGTGACCACAATCTATACATTTTACACATCCATTGAATATTTTCTGGAGTAGCTTGATGTGCTGTGCATCATGAAGTAAATAGATAAGTGAAGCTCAGAATTTAGTTTTCATTTATTTTGTTGATTTTGTTGTCTTCCATTTATTTCTCTACATCAGGTAGGTAGAAAAAATATGTTTTATGGTGAATAGAATTCACTTGCCACTAATAATTGGCTAAAAAATTGACAATTCCTGGATTAATTGGTTTATAAAAGGAGAACAACTGCAGATTGTCTAAGGGGTAAGTTAGCTCAAACAAAATATATTATTGCATGAAGTTTTCCCTAAGGAAGAGTCTGATAGCTGTAACCTGAAGCTATCTGAGGTCTCAGCCCATGCACTCACCTCAGATATAACAGAATTCTTCAGTAAATGGTGAAGACTTCATTCTTCCTAGATTTAGAAAGATTTATTATAGGAGATATTCACGTGTAAGGTATTGAATCAAACAGAATAATTGAACAATTACCAATTCAAATCAGTGG
This sequence comes from Pongo pygmaeus, assembly GCF_028885625.2. Classification (NCBI taxonomy): domain Eukaryota; kingdom Metazoa; phylum Chordata; class Mammalia; order Primates; family Hominidae; genus Pongo; species Pongo pygmaeus. Next base: position 39,569,182 of record NC_072388.2, on the reverse strand, counting down.
TGAACATCTTCATTACTATTCAAAAAGTGTTTATTGTCTTAATAAATCTATATTAATTTTCTCAGTTTTCTAAAATATGACTAACTTTACTTTGATAATAATTCCATTTGGCATTAATATTATTTATTTATTATTATTATTATTATTATACTTTAGGTTTTATGGTACATGTGCGCAATGTGCAGGTTAGTTACATATGTATACATGTGCCATGCTGGTGCGCTGCACCCACTAACTTGTCATCTAGCATTAGGTATATCTCCCAATGCTATCCCTTCCCCCTCCCCCCACCCCACAACAGTCCCCGAAGTGTGATGTTCCCCTTCCTGTGTCCATGTGTTCTCGTTCAATTCCCACCTATGAGTGAGAATATGCGGTGTTTGGTTTTTTGTTCTTGTGATAGTTTACTGAGAATGATGATTTCCAATTTCATCCATGTCCCTACAAAGGACATGAACTCATCATTTTTTATGGCTGCATAGTATTCCATGGTGTATATGTGCCACATTTTCTTAATCCAGTCTATCATTGCTGGACTTTTGGGTTGGTTCCAAGTCTTTGCTATTGTGAATAATGCCACAATAAACATACGTGTGCATGTGTCTTTACAGCAGCATGATTTATAGTCCTTTGGGTATATACCCAGTAATGGGATGGCTGGGTCAAATGGAATTTCTAGTTCTAGATCCCTGAGGAATCGCCACACTGACTTCCACAATGCTTGAACTAGTTTACAGTCCCATCAACAGTGTAAAAGTGTTCCTATTTCTCCACATCCTCTCCAGCACCTGTTGTTTCCTGACTTTTTAATGATTGCCATTCTAACTGGTGTGAGATGGTATCTCATTGTGGTTTTCATTTGCATTTCTCTGATGGCCAGTGATGGTGAGCATTTTTTCGTGTGTTTTTTGGCTGCATAAATGTCTTCTTTTGAGAAGTGTCTGTTCATGTCCTTCACCCACTTTTTGATGGGATTGTTTGTTTTTTTCTTGTAAATTTGTTGGAGTTCATTGTAGATTCTGGATATTAGCCCTTTGTCAGATGAGTAGGTTGTGAAAATTTTCTCCCATTTTGTAGGTTGCCTGTTCACTCTGATGGTAGTTTCTTTTGCTGTGCAGAAGCTCTTTAGTTTAATTAGATCCCATTTGTCAATTTTGGCTTTTGTGGCCATTGCTTTTGGTGTTTTAGACATGAAGTCCTTGCCCATGCCTATGTCCTGAATGGTAATGCCTAGGTTTTCTTCTAGGGTTTTTATGGTTTTAGGTCTAAAGTTTAAGTCTTTAATCCATCTTGAATTGATTTTTCTATAAGGTGTAAGGAAGGGATCCAGTTTCAGCTTTCTCCATATGGCTAGCCAGTTTTCCCAGCACCATTTATTAAATAGGGAATCGTTTCCCCATTGCTTGTTTTTCTCAGGTTTGTCAAAGATCAGATAGTTGTAGATATGTGGCGTTATTTCTGACGTCTCTGTTCTGTTCCATTGATCTATATCTCTGTTTTGGTACCAGTACCATGCTGTTTTGGTTACTGTAGCCTTGTAGTATAGTTTGAAGTCAGGTAGTGTGATGCCTCCAGCTTTGTTCTTTTGGCTTAGGATTGACTTGGCGATACGGGCTCTTTTTTGGTTCCATATGAACTTTAAAGTAGTTTTTTCCAATTCCATGAAGAAAGTCATTGGTAGCTTGATGGGTATGGCATTGAATCTGTAAATTACCTTGGGCAGTATGGCCATTTTCACGATATTGATTCTTCCTACCCATGAGCATGGAATGTTCTTCCATTTGTTTGTATCCTCTTTTATTTCCTTGAGCAGTGATTTGTAGTTCTCCTTGAAGAGGTCCTTCACATCCCTTGTAAGTTGGATTCCCAGGTATTTTATTCTCTTTGAAGCAATTGTGAATGGGAGTTCACTCATGATTTGGCTCTCTGTTTGTCTGTTGTTGGTGTATAAGAATGCTTGTGATTTTTGTACATTGATTTTGTATCCTGAGACTTTGCTGAAGTTGCTTATCAGCTTAAGGAGATTTTGGGCTGAGACAATGGGGTTTTCTAGATATACAATCATGTCGTCTGCAAACAGGGACAATTTGACTTCCTCTTTTCCTAATTGAATACCCTTGATTTCCTTCTCCTGCCTCATTGCCCTGGCCAGAACTTCCAACACTATGTTGAATAGAAGTGGCGAGAGAGGGCATCCCTGTCTTGTGCCAGTTTTCAAAGGGAATGCTTCCAGTTTTTGCCCATTCAGTATGATATTGGCTGTGGGTTTGTCATAGATAGCTCTTATTATTTTGAGATACGTCCCATCAATACCTAATTTATTGAGAGTTTTTAGCATGAAGGGTTGTTGAATTTTGTCAAAGGCCTTTTCTGCATCTATTGAGATAATCATGTGGTTTTTGTCTTTGGTTCTGTTCATATGCTGGATTACATTTATTGATTTGCATATATTGAACCAGCCTTGCATCCCAGGGATGAAGCCCACTTGATCATGGTGGATAAGCTTTTTGATGTGTTGCTGGATTCTGTTTGCCAGTATTTTATTGAGGATTTTTGCATCAATGTTCATCAAGGATATTGGTCTAAAATTCTCTTTTTTGGTTGTGTCTCTGCCCAGCTTTGGTATTAGGATGATGCTGGCCTCATAAAATGAGTTAGGGAGGATTCCCTCTTTTTCTATTGATTGGAATAGTTTCAGAAGGAATGGTACCAGTTCCTCCTTGTACCTCTGGTAGAATTCGGCTGTGAACCCATCTGGTCCTGGACTTTTTTTGGTTGGTAAACTATTGATTATTGCCACAATTTCAGATCCTGTTATTGGTCTATTCAGAGATTCAACTTCTTCCTGGTTTAGTCTTGGGAGGGTGTATGTGTTGAGGAATTTACCCATTTCTTCTAGATTTTCTAGTTTATTTGCGTAGAGGTGTTTGTAATATTCTCTGATGGTAGTTTGTATTTCTGTGGGATCGGTGGTGATATCCCCTTTATCATTTTTTATTGCGTCTATTTGATTCTTCTCTCTTTTTTTCTTTATTAATCTTGCTAGCGGTCTATCAATTTTATTGATCCTTTCAAAAAACCAGCTTCTGGATTCATTAATTTTTTGTAGGGTTTTTTGTGTCTCTATTTCCTTCAGTTCTGCTCTGATTTTAGTTATTTCTTGCCTTCTGCTAGCTTTTGAATGTGTTTGCTCTTGCTTTTCTAGTTCTTTTAATTGTGATGTTAGGGTGTCAATTTTGGATCTTTCCTGCTTTCTCTTATGGGCATTTAGTGCTATAAATTTCCCTCTACACACTACTTTGAATGCATCCCAGAGATTCTGGTATGTTGTGTCTTGGTTCTCGTTGGTTTCAAAGAACATCTTTATTTCTGCCTTCATTTCGTTATGTACCCAGTAGTCATTCAGGAGCAGGTTGTTCAGTTTCCATGTAGTTGAGCGGTTTTGAGTGAGATTCTTAATCCTGAGTTCTAGCTTGATTGCACTGTGATCTGAGAGATACTTTGTTATAATTTCTGTTCTTTTACATTTATTGAGGAGAGCTTTACTTCCAAGTATGTGGTCAATTTTGGAATAGGTGTGGTGTGGTGCTGAAAAAAATGTATATTCTGTTGATTTGGGGTGGAGAGTTCTGTAGATGTCTATTAGGTCCGCTTGGTGCAGAGCTGAGTTCAATTCCTGGGTATCCTTGTTGACTTTCTGTCTCGTTGATCTGTCTAATGTTGATAGTGGGGTGTTAAAGTCTCCCATTATTAATGTGTGGGAGTCTAAGTCTCTTTGTAGGTCACTCAGGACTTGCTTTATGAATCTGGGTGCTCCTGTATTGGGTGCATATATATTTAGGATAGTTAGCTCTTCTTGTTGAATTAATCTCTTTACCATTATGTAATGGCCTTCTTTGTCTCTTTTGATCTTTGTTGGTTTAAAGTCTGTTTTATCAGAGACTAGGATTGCAACCCCTGCCTTTTTTTGTTTTCCATTTGCTTGGTAGATCTTCCTCCATCCTTTTATTTTGAGCCTATGTGTGTCTCTGCACGTGAGATGGGTTTCCTGAATACAGCACACTGATGGGTCTTGAGTCTTTATCCAATTTTCCAGTCTATGTCTTTTAATTGGAGCATTGAGTCCATTTACATTTAAAGTTAATATTGTTATGTGTGAATCTGATCCTGTCATTATGATGTTAGCTGGTTATTTTGCTCGTTAGTTGATGCAGTCTCTTCCTAGTCTCGATGGTCTTTACATTTCGGTATGATTTTGCAGTGGCTGGTACCAGTTGTGCCTTTCCATGTTTAGCGCTTCCTTCAGGAGCTCTTTTAGGGCAGGCCTGGTGGTGACAAACTCTCAGCATTTGCTTGTCTGTAAAGTATTTTATTTCTCCTTCACTTATGAAGCTTAGTTTGGCAGGATATGAAATTCTGCATTGAAAATTCTTTTCTTTAAGAATGTTGAATATTGGCCCCCACTCTCTTCTGGCTTGTAGGGTTTCTGCCGAGAGATCTGCTGTTAGTCTGATGGGCTTCCCTTTGAGGGTAACCCGACCTTTCTCTCTGGCTGCCCTTAACATTTTTTCCTTCATTTCAACTTTGGTGAATCTGACAATTATGTGTCTTGGAGTTGCTCTTCTTGATGAGTATCTTTGTGGCATTCTCTGTATTTCCTGAAGCTGAATGTTGGCCTGCCTTGCTAGATTGGGGAAGTTCTCCTGGATAATATCCTGCAGAGTGTTTTCCAACTTGGTTCCATTCTCCCCGTCACTTTCAGGTACACCAATTAGACGTAGATTTGGTCTTTTCACATAGTCCCACATTTCTTGGAGGCTTTGCTCATTTCTTTTTATTCTTTTTTCTCTAAACTTCCCTTCTCACTTCATTTCATTCATTTCATCTTCCATGGCTGATACCCTTTCTTCCATTTGATTGCATCGGCTCATGAGGCTTCTGCATTCTTCACGTAGTTCTCGAGCCTTGGTTTTCAGCTCCATCAGCTCCTTTAAGCACTTCTCTGTATTGGTTATTCTAGTTATACATTCGTCTAAATTTTTTTCAAGTTATCAACTTCTTTGCCTTTGGTTTGAATATCCTCCCGTAGCTCGGAGTAATTTGATCGTCTGAAGCCTTCTTCTCTCAGCTCGTCAAAGTCATTCTCCGTCCAGCTTTGTTCCGTTGCTGGTGAGGAACTGCGTTCCTTTGGAGGAGGAGAGGTACTCTGCTTTTTAGAGTTCCCAGTTTTTCTGCTCTGTTTTTTCCCCATCTTTGTGGTTTTATCTACTTTTGGTCTTTGATGATGGTGATGTACAGATGGGTTTTTGGTGTGGGTGTCCTTTCTGTTAGTTTTCCTTCTAACAGACAGGACCCTCAGCTGCAGGTCTGTTGGAGTACCTGGCCGGCCGTGTGAGGTATCAGTCTGCCCCTGCTGGGTGGTGCCTCCCAGTTAGGCTGCTCGGGGGTCAGGGGTCAGGGACCCACTTGAGGAGGCAGTCAGCCCGTTCTCAGATCTCCAGCTGCGTGCTGGGAGAACCACTGCTCTCCTCAAAGCTGTCAGACAGGGACATTTAAGTCTGCAGAGGTTACTGCTGTCTTTTTGTTTGTCTGTGCCCTGCCCCCAGAGGTGGAGCCTACAGAGGCAGGCAGGCCTCCTTGAGCTGTGGTGGGCTCCACCCAGTTCAAGCTTCCAGGCTGCTTTGTTTACCTAAGCGAGCCTGGGCAATGGCGGGCGCCCCTCCCCCAGCCTCACTGCCGACTTGCTGTTTGATCTCAGACTGCTGTGCTAGCAATCAGCGAGACTCCGTGGGCGTAGGACCCTCTGAGCCAGGTGCGGGCTATACTCTCCTGGGGTACCGTTTCCTAAGCCAGTCGGAAAAGCACAGTATTCGGGTGGGAATGGCCCGATTTTCCAGGTGCCGTCTGTCACCCCTGGAAAGGGAACTCCCTGACCCCTTGCACTTCCCGAGTGAGGCAATGCCTGGCTCCTGCTTCAGCTGGCGCATGGTGCACTCACCCACTGACCTGCGCCCACTGTCTGGCACTCCCTAGTGAGATGAACACGGTACCTCAGATGGAAATGCAGAAATCACCCGTCTTCTGCATCGCTCGCGCTGGGAGCTGTAGACCGGAGCTGTTCCTATTCGGCCATCTTGGCTCCTCCCCGCATTAATATTATTTCTGACTTTTGAAAAACAAACTGTATTTTGAGAAGCATAATTTGTATACTTAAAACAAAGTTTCTGTTTCAGTTAATTGAATGACTTATATGAACCTGCACTGAGTGTGTGAAATAGAAATATTGTTATGCTAGACTTCTCATCTGAGCCCTGTTATGGGAAAAATGCTATTAAATACCACTGGCATATTGCCATCCACAAATCCTATATTTTCTGTGTTCAAACAACTCTTTCTTTGTTTCGTAGGCTGAAATGGAATGAAAGAACATGGATTGAATATTTCATGCTGTGCAGGTATGTATAATTCATGATCAACTTCTTCAAAAAGAAATAGGTAAGAAATACTGAAAGCTATAAATGAAATATTTTTATACTTAACAGACATACCGCATAAAGATCTTTTAAGTTTTATCTGCACTGATACCATGAAAAATTACAAAAATAACAAGCCACTAAGTATGAATCAGACAGAGAGTGAAATAGAAAAGAGAAAGAGTTAAACAGAACAATGGATAGCTGTCCATCTAAAATGTAGAAGTAGTTTTCTCACAAGTAACAAATGCAAGTGTTAGCAAAGTTTGTAAGAAGATATTTGAGTCAATTATTCACTTCTTCCTTTTTTTCTTGTGAATGCAATGTGAATGGTAAAGTTTTTAAAAGAGGACATTTCAGAATTCCTCTTAAAATGTAAAATTAAAGATAACTATGGTCAGTTCCTTCCTTCACTCAACTCTTCATTCATTTATTAGCTCCACAAATCTTTATCGAGTGGCCACCATTTACCAATGTTTATAAGTGGAATGACCATGTAATTTCTCATCCAAACCAAGACAATTTTCAGTGTAAAGAGGATACATACACAGAATATTTTGGCAACAGCTCGAAAGTAAAACTGGCTCTGACAAAGCAGGCGATATGAACACCCCCTTATAAAACTTGCTCTTTGAACTTAAGGGCTTCATAGCGTATCATTTTATACTCGAAAAGGAACATAAAACTCTAATGTGGTATGACAATCACATGGGCAACTCCAGGTTGACGGAAGTGTGTATAGGATGAAAACTGACCTAGTTGTTTAAGGTCATGAAAAGATTTTTAGAGAAAGTAACTTTAAGCTGAGGAAAAGATAATATTGGTTAAATTTCAACTGTGTAATAATTACAGATTGGGCCTAGTAAAACACTAAAAATAAATTTGAATCCTCCAACCAAATAAATCATGCAGTATAGGAAAAGATTATACAACAACTTCATGAAAACAAAATGAAGTTTTGGTGTTTGTATGCCAAACATCATAGAGTAGGTAGAAATACCCAGTCTGAGGCCTAGGTCTGAATTATTAAAGAAAACTGCTAAAGTACCATAAAAATTCTGTTATCCTAATAAAATCATTCAATTCTGATTAATATCATAAGCTACAAAATGGTGTTCTCAATTATAAATACAGCAGAATAGTTCTGCACTACTTTTACTGAACTAGAGCTCCTGCTCTCTGAAAACAAGTTTAAGGAACTTGTAGTCAGTATTTCTTCTAGCCTATTCCTCATTTTATGTTACAGTCAGGCAGTGAAACTAGAACACAAGGTTTTTACTGTCTTGTTACATACCTAAAAGGATGTTTAGAAACTCCTAATAGAGAAAAAAATCTAAATGATACAGGAATGGTGCCTTGTCTTGTTAGCATTAAAAGCTGCATATTATTTTCCGGAATCACAAAATAACATTTTACTATGTCTTACTAATTAGAGCAAAAAATAAAAATCATATATATGTATACATGTGCACATTTAAATACACATATACTATATAATTATTTATATATACACATCTAAAAATTTAAAAAGGAGTTCTTGCTAACAGTTCACTCAAAATATTTTACAACACTCATAAGTGTTCTCTCAAGATTTTTATTAGTATTTTATATATCTTAATGGATTATTAGAAATAAAAAATAAATTTAACATTAAGATTGAGAACTGGATATTTACTGAGAAATCTATTCTTATTGTACGGAAGAAAAGTTAAGGCGCTTCATACAAAGTAGCAATACTAATCATGATCCATGAAGCCTTGATTCCATATCCAATTCACAAAGTATAAGCATGCTTTTATTAAGTGCTCATAAATATGCTTATTCAATGACTATTTTGTAAAATTCAGTAAGTAACTATAAATGCTGAATTTGTTTTAACTGAAGAGCAGTTAAATAGCCATAGCTATGTGTTTACAGCATAGTAATTGATTCCTTGATCTAACCGGCTTTCATCACCAATGAATTTCAGTGAGCCATTTGCATATGACAATGTTAAACCTTGTCATTATAGGGAACAGTTTCACTTCCAAGGAAATACTCATAGTGCCGTCTTCACTTCACATTCCTTGACTTTCATAGATTCTAATTTTAAAAGATTAATCAAAATTTCATAATTTATTCAGTGCATCAATTCCCTTTTATTACTCAAATCACCCTGATTTCATCCATTAGCTAATAAATCACCCCCTGCACCATTCCCTGAAATTCTGTCCTTGCCTTTTCACTGCAATCCTTGTCAAACACACTTAGAGAAACCTGCATCACCTGCCGCTCTACTTGCTATTGGTTACTGCCTTGGAGTTATACCCCACAAAAGAATATTCAAATCTTCCAAAATACTCTTTAAAAATGTCTGTTTATACTTTAGTTTATAGTTATTTGATGGCTGCTACTCTCCTTTTCTTCCCTGAATTCTTCACACTTTTTCATGTAGGAAGATAATTTTAATCAATGCTGTATTAAAGAGAATATCATAATATAGATGTATGCCCTAATTTATCCTTCATTTCAGCATTACATTGAAAAGAGAGCTATTGAGGGATCACAGTTTATTTGAAAACTTGAAGTTTCTGATTATCCTTATGATTCTATAGGCAGTCTTTATTATATTCTTCATAGGCTGTGCTTTTCTGCATGTTATTTGGCAAAGTTCTGGCTTGTGTCATCTCTGATATGTCTAATCCTGGCACTTCATTGCACTGTTATTCTCTCTCGATGGTCATGGCTAGCAAATTGGCTGACATGTCAGGAACAACTTTGTCAGTATCTCTACTACTATACAATGAAGGCTTTATGCATTACTTATTAATTTTGTTCTATAAGATTATAATATTTATTTTTAATAAATGCATTTAATGAATGTATGTAATTTTTTCCCAAATGTTTGCATAAATAAAAAACCTTTGTATTAAGGCATAAAAAGACTATAAATATAATTATCCAAAATCTTCTACCATAATCTATTTCAGAAATGTTCTTCTAATTTTTAAAGATATTCCTTTACTTTGTTTTGAATAATTTTATAAACTCTACATATTATATACGCATGTGTATGTTTTTTCTGTTTTTTTTTCTTAGAATTAATAACTATGAACACTAGTTTGTGGTCACTGTTGTTTTTTTACCTTTGTTTTGCTTTTTTAAAAAAATCTGTAGATTAAATCCTTTTTATATCTACATCAATATTAAAGATGATCTAACATATGTCCCCATGTTAAGCATATCAATAACTGAGAGTGGTCTGAGGTTTACTTATTTGCAGGCTAACAAGCTAGTTATGTTTCATGTATGCTGACGGGAGACAGAAGATTCCTGGGTCACAGACCAAGTATTTTATTATATACAGGAGACAGCAGGAGCTTCCTCTGTGCAAGTTTCCTATGTGCCCCAAGTCCCTGGTGAGCCTGGACATGTTGTAGGCACATGGTTTGTGACATAGCAGGAGAACCACCAAATTAGGAAATTCTAGTTCTTAATAATGGGATGCAAAGAAACCTGACCAACATTTGCTCTAAAAGAAAACATTAGCTTTATTGTACTGGATAGTAAGCAACCCTACCCTCTGTCACAGCAAAGAAAAACCCTTTCTTCCAAGACTGTTTTACAAGCAGCCTTGGAAATATAAGACTATATAGCAAAAGGATGTCAGTGCCTCTGCTGACAAGATGGACAGCAATGTGTGTGCCATGAATAATTATCTTTCAACAATGCAGACTTGCAACCAACTTCTTGTTTCACAAGACAAAATAAGATTTTCTTCTTTCACATTTCCTGACTTCATGGCTCTTTCATTTGATTGGGAATCTGTAATGTCAAATCCTTGATAATGTTAAGGCTTTTTAAAAAATTTGGCCTTTCCAGTAGTGTTTACTAATAAAAGCAGAGCTAACAAAATACAAGTTTACTGTAAAATATATCTGCTGGGAAATGCATAATAGGCATTGTTCATGGGCAATAAGAAAAAAATTCCTTTTGTTAAAAAAATAAAAATAATAAAAAGAAAAATACATGAGATAATTTGATATAGGCACGCAGTGCAAAGTAATCACACCATTTAAAATGGGGTTTCCAGTCTCCCAAACATTTATCCTATATGTTACAAACAATGCAATTATACTCTTTCAGTTATTTTTAAATGTACAATTAAATTATTATTGACTATAGACATCCTATTGTACTATCAAATAATAGGTCTAAATCATTGTTTCTAAATATGTTTTTCCTATCTATTAACCATTCCTACCTCCCCTACTACCCTTCCCAGCCTCTGATAACCATTCTTCTACTCTCTATGTCCATGATTTCAATTGTTTTCTATTTTTAGATCTCACAAATAAGTGAGAACGTGCAATGTCTGTCTTTCTGCTCCTGGCTTATTTCATGTAGTGTAATGACCTCCAGTTCTATCCATGTCATTGCAAATGACAGGTTCTCATTCTTTTTTATGGCTGAATGTCACTCCAGTGTGTACAAGTGCCACATTTTCATTATCTCTTCATCTCTTGATGAACACTTAGGTTGCTTCCAAATTTTGGCTATTGTGAAGAGGGCTGCTTGTTGCATGTTTGTTCCATGTTTGTTACATGGAAGTGCAGGTATCTCTTCAACATACTGACTTCCTTTCTTTTGGGTACATAACTAACAGTGGGATTAGTGGATGATATAGCAGTTCTGTTTTCAGTTTTTTGAGGATCCTCCAAACTGTTTTCGATAGTGGTTGTACTAATTTACAATCCTAGCAACAGTGTACAAGGGTTCTCTTTCCTCCATATCCTCACCAGCATTTGTTATTGCCTGTCATTTGGATATAAGCCGTTTTTACTGGGGTGAGATGATATCTCACTGTAGTTTTGATTTGCATTTCTCTGATAATCAATGATATTGAACAACCTTTCGTATAACTGCTTACCATTTGTATGTCTTCTTTTGAAAAATGTGTGTTCAAATCTTTTGCCCATTTTTTGATGGGATTGTTAGATTTTTTTTGAGCTATTCATATATTCTGGTTATGAATCCCTTGTCATATGGGTGGTTTGCAAATATTTTCTCCCATTCTGTGGGTTTTCTCTTCACTTTATTGATTGTTTCCTTTGTTTGTGTGGAAGGCTTTTAACTTGATATGATACCACTTGTCCATTTTTGCTTTGGTTGCCAGAGCTTGTGGGATATTGCTCAACAAAATTTTGCCCAGACCAATGTCCTGGAGTGTTTCCCCAACGTTTTCCTGAAGTGGTTTCATAGACTGAGATATTTGCTTAAAGTGTTTAATTCATTTTGATTTGATTTTTGTATTTGTGAGAGATAAGCGTCTAGCTCCATTTTTCTGCATATAGTTATCCAATTTTCCCAATACTATTACTAAAGAGAGTGTCTTTTCTCCAGGGTATGTTCCTGGAAACTTTTTCAAAAGAGTTCACTCAAGGTGTATAGATTTGTCTCTATTTTGTTGCAATGGTCTATGTGTCTGTTTTTATGCCAGTACCATGCTGTTTTGGTTGTTATACCTCTGTAGTGTAATTTGAAGTCAGTAATGTGATTTTTTCTGTTATTTATTATTTTTCTGGCATAAGATAGCTTTGGATATTCTGGGTCTTTTTGGGATTTCATATAAGTTTTAGGATTGTTTTTTCTATATCTGTGAAGAATGTCATTGGTATTTTGATGGTGATTGCATTGAATCCATAGATCATTTTGGGTAGTCTGGATATTTTCTTCCTCTCCATGAAGATGAAATAATTTTACATATTGTGGTGTCCTCTTCAATTTCTTTCATCAGTGTTTTATAGTTCTCATTATAGAGAACTTCGACTTAATTGGTTAATTTGTAGGTGTTTAATTTTATTCACGGCTATTGTAAATGGGATCACTTTTTAATTTCTTTTTTCAGATTGTTTACATTATCATATAGAAATGCTAATAATTTTTGTTTGTTGATTTTGTATCCTGCAACTTTACTAAATATGTTTGTCAGTTCTAACTGTTTTTTGATGAAGTCTTCAGGTTTTGTCAAATATAAGATCATGTCATATGCAAACAAGAATAATTTGACTTCTTTCTTTCCAGTCTGGATGCCCTTTATTTCCTTCTCTTGTCTAATTGCTCTAGCTAGGATTCCCAGAATTATGTTGAATAACAGATGTAAAAGTGAGCATTCTTGTGGTGTTGCACATCTTAGAGGAAAGGCTTTCAGTTTTTCGCTATTCAGTATGGTACTAGCTGTGCGTCTATGTAGCACATGGCTTTTATTTTATTGAGGCACGTTCATTCTATCTCCAGTTTTTGAGGGTTTTTATCATGAAGGAATGTTGAATTTTATTAAATGATTTTTCAACATCAATTGAAATGATATTATGGTTTTTGGTTTTCATTCTGTTTATATGATGTATCAGATTGACTGATTTGCATATGTTAAACCATCTTTGCATCCTTTGTCAAAACCCCACTTAGTCATGATGAGTGAATTTTATAATGTATTGTTGAATTTGGTTTGTAGTATTTTATTGAGGATTTTTACATTAATATTTTCAGAGATATTGGCCTGTCTCTTTCTTTTTTTAATGTGTCTGTCTGGTTTTGGTATCAGGATAATACCGACCTCATAGAATGAGTTTGAAAGTACTCCCTCCTCCTCTATCTTTCAGAACAGTTTGAGTAGGATACGTATACGTTCTTCTTTCAATGTTTGCTAAAATTCAGCAGTGAAGTCATCTGGTCCTGGACTCTTCTTTACTGGGATACTTCTTATTACGACTTCAATCTTGTTACTTGTTATTAGTGTGTTCTGATCTGGGATATTTTCATGGTTCAATTTTGGTTGGTTGTATGTGTCTAGAAATTTATCCATTTCTTCCAGGTTTTCCAGTTTACTGGCATATGGTTGCTCATGGTAGTCACTAATGATCCTTTGAATTTCTGTAATAGCAATATTAATGTTTCCTTTTTCACCTCTGATTTCATTTATTTGGAGCTTCACTGCCAAAAGTTTATCAATTTTGTTTAACTTTTCTAAGGAACAAAAACTAACTTTTTGTTTTAGTAATCTTTTGTATTATTTTATTTCAATTTCATTTATTCCTGCCCTGACCTTTATTATTTATTTTATTCTACTAATTTTGGATTTAGTTTGCTGTTGCTTTTCTTGTTATTTAAGATGCATTGTTAGGTTGTTTATTTGAATTTTTGTTAATGTAGACACTTATACCTATAAAATTCCCTCTTATAACTCCTTAGCCCTCCCTTAGTTGCCCTGGCTGATGTCTCAGTAGGTCACGTACCCCCACCACCCCCAGTCCATTGCCTCTGGGCCCAGTTCAGCATTGAGACTCACCTGTTAATTGCAGTTCTTGTGGCCTAGACTGCCTTTCAGGTTTACTGAGAGCCCCGTAGCACTTAAGCTTGCATTGGTGCAGCTTGTGGGAACTCAGATTTGGACTTCTGGGATTGGTTTAAGTGTTTCCTCTGTGGGCAGGCATCAGTCGTTTTTGGTCTGGTTTTGTTTTCTGTTATTTTAGGGAAGCACTGAGTTCAGTGCCTCAAAATGCCGACATCTTCCTTTCTTCCTCCCAGAGAAATGCTCTCAGCACCGCACTGCTGATGTGGGGGATGGTGAAGTGATGGCATTGGCAATTCGAGATTCTTTCCTACCTTGTCAGTAGCTCTTTCAGTGACATGAAGTTAAAACCAGTTACTGTGAATGCTCGCCTGATATTTGGTTCTTATGAAGGTGCTTTTTTTTTTTTAAAAAAAATATAGATGTTAAATTGTTGTCCTTGCAGGGGAGATAATTAGTGGAGATTTCTCTTCTGCCATCTTGCTCCCCCTCCTCCTTTTTGTCTGTCTCTCTTTTTATTTTGAAGATAATTCATAGTTTTAGGTTTTACTTTTTAGGTTATATATATATGTGTATATATATATATGTATAACTACAGCTACAGATTTTGTCAGTGGTCTCCTTACTCTGTTTATTGTTTTCTTAGCTGTGTGAAATCTACTTAGTTTGATGCAATTCCATCCTCTATATTCACTTTTGTTGCCTGTGCTTTTGAGGTGTTATCTAAAAAAAAATCCTCACCTACAATAATGTCATGAAGTGTTTACTATTAGCTTATAGAAAGCTACTAATTTTTAAATTATTTATTTATTATACTTTAAGTTCTGGGATACATGTTCAGAATGTGCAGGTTTGTTACATACGTATACATGTGCCATGATGGTTTGCTGCACCTATCAACCCGTCATCTACATTAGGTATTTCTCCTAATGCTATCCCTCCCCTTCCCCTACCCCCCGACAGGCCCCGCTGTGTGATATTCCCCACCCTGTGCCCATATGTTCTCGTTGTTCAACTCCCACTTATGAGTAAGAAGATGGGGTGTTTGGAAACCTACTAATTTTTATATGTTGATTTTGTCTCCTGTAACTATATTAAATTCATTTATTAGTTCTAATAGGTTTTTGGCAGAGTATTTATGGTTTTCTAGTATAATATCATGTTGCCTGCAAACAAACAATTTGAATTCCTCTTTGTCCAATTTGGATGTCTCTTATTTATTTTTCTTGCCTGACTGCTCACTAGGATGTTCATTACTATGTGGAATGGAAGTCGTGGAAGTAGGCCTTCTTGTCTGATTCCAGATTTTAGAATAAAAGCTTTCCACGTTTCCCTCATTAAGTATCATCTTAGCAGTATATTTGTCATATATGGCCTTTATTTTGTTGCAGTATGTACTTTCTATGCATAATATGTTGAGACCTTTTATCATGAAGGGATGCTGGATTTTGCGAAATGCTTTTTCTGCTTCTATCGAAATAATCAATGACGTATTTCCTTCATTCTGGATTTTTAATTTGAGAACTTTTTCCATTTTAGTGTAATTATTTAGTGCTATATATTTTATTCTTACTAGTGCTTTAACTAATTTAATGTATTTTTATAAATTGTGTTTTTATTTTCATTTAGTGCTATGTATTTTTAAAAATTATCTTGAAAAATTTTATCTTTCACCTATGGATTCTCTGAAATATGTTATTTAATTTTCATATTTTAAAAAACTATGTCATATTTTTGTTATTATATTCATTTTTAGTTAATTATAATCAAAGATCACGCGGTATTATTTTAATTACTTTGAAAGCTGTGATGTGTGTTTTAAAATTCACGGTTTAGTCTATATGGCAAATATTACATAGGCACTTGAAAATTTATGTATTCCACTATTGTTAGATGTAGTGTTGTATAAATGTCAATTAGATCCTGTTGGTTAATTGCATTGTTCAGATTTTCTATATCCTTTCAGTTGCTGAGAGGAGAGTATTAAAAACTGCAATAAAAATTGTGAATTTGTCTCTTTCTCCTTTCATAATTATCAGTTTGCTTCATGTATTTTGAGGCCTTCTTCTTTGTTATGTACATATTTAAAATTGTTATGTGCTCTTGGGCTAGTTATCCTTTCATCATTATGCAATATACCTCTTTATCTCTAAAAATTGTATTTGCCTAGAAGTCTATTTTGTCAGATACTAATATTGCCACTTCATTGTTATTAATATTATTATTTTATTACTTGTTTTCTCAGGTTCTGATTCCTCTATATCCCTTGGCTTTACTTCTTGTGGGTTATTTGAACATTTTTTAGAATTGTATTTTGATGTATGTATAGGAATTTTTAGTGTATCTTTTACAGTTTTGTTGTGATTGCTTTGGGTATCACAGCATGCATAATTCTACTTATATTTTTTATTTCATTCCTTTGAATGAAATATGAAAACCTCATTTCCACTTAAGTCTCTTTACCTTTTTCATTTTTCAATATTAGTCTCTTGAGAATCAGATGGTTTTATAATTTTTGCTTCAATCATCAAATATGTTTCATAAACTCAGAAGAAAAATGATAATCTACTGCATGTATCCATAGTTCTATTCTTTCCTTTGTTCCTTCTTCCTATCTGAGCTTTAAGATTCTTCCTTTTAAAATGAGTAACTTCCAATAGCCAGTCTTTAACAGAAAGTCTGCTAGTAAAAAATTCTTTCAATCGTACTTTATCTGGAAGTGTTTTTATTGCACATTTATTACTGAGGTATAGTTTTGCATAATGTAAAATTTATAACTGACAATTTTTTCTCTCATCACTTGAAAAATATTGTACCACTTATCTGGCCTCAATGGTTTCACGTGATAAATCTATTGTCATTTGAAATGGTGTTTCCATAAAGCTGATATGTTGTTTCTCTCTGGATATTTTCAAGATTTTCCCATTGTCATTACTTCTGTTCAAAGTTTAATCAAAATCTATATCCAGACGGATTTTGTTGTGTATATACCAATAAGGGCTTTCTCAGTTTCTTGAATCTGCAAATGTATGTCTTTTGTCAAATTTGGAAAATTTTCAGACATTGTTTCTGCAAATACCTTTTCAGCTTTTCTGTCTTTCACCTGTCTTTCTGGTACTTGGATGATATGAAACTTGGATTTTTTGTTATTGACCCACAGGCTTCTGAAGATCTCTTTATTTTGAAGTTTATTTTCTTTCTGTTTTTCAGATCAGGTGAATTTTATTGTTCTACTATCTAGTTTACTCATCTACCCTCTATCGTCTCCACCTTATCATTAGAACCATTCAACCATTTTAAAAATGTTATTAAATTTTTCAGTTCCATATTTTCTATTCTGTTCCTTTTATGATCTTTATTCATTTGGTGAAATTTTAAGTTTTTATTTATTTCAAGAGAATTTGTAATTGATTTTTGAGGTCTTGTGATGACGTTTACTTAAAATCATTGTCAGATAACTCAAAAATCTGATTCATTTTGTTATTTACATCAGTTGATTGTCTTTTCTCATTCTAATAGTCATTTTCTTGGTCCTTATAATGACAGGCATTTTTTAAATTGTATCCTGGACATTTAATCTACTATGTTAGGTGAACCAAAATCCCATTTAAATAATTTATTTTAGTAGGGAGACACCCTGTTTAAGTTTAGCATATGGATCTTGGTCTACTTTTGTGGGCTGAGATTCAATTATAGTTTAACTTTCAGACTCCGTGTATTTTTTGGGGGTCTTTGTAGTTTGTCTAGTGTTTCTGGGGATCCCAGTGATCCCTGTTGCTCCTGTCTGAAGGAGCAGAGGCAGTTTCTCCAGGCCAGGCCAATGGCTGTCTTTCACAGGGTGTGGTGAGACAACCACTGCTGTCTCTAGGTGAAGAGGAGAATGTTGAGCCCACTAGAATAAAGAGGATTTTTGCACCAACATGCTTGCTATACGTGAGTCACTCTTGCATGATTCATGTCCCCATCACATTAAAAATGGGAGTCGAAGACCTAATGGAAAAGGAAATTATCTCCACTGACCATTTATTTCTAATGTGGCTCTCCGTTGCTGGTGGTGTTGGGTTCATGTCAGTGATACTTCTGTTTTATTTGCAGCAGGTAGAGTTGATGCACAAGACAACCTGATGCAGTGCTGTTACTCCAGTCCTGTGATCTCAATATTTTTTCACCATTGAGAGTTCTGTTTTTGTTGTATCTTTCACCATTTCTAATGTTTATGGTTGTGCTAAGCAGTGAAAAACAGTTCGGCACCATTTTGTAAAGACCAAGCATCACTATATATTTTCACAGGTATGAAGATGTCCATTTGAATTAATTGTGTGAATTTATTTTGGTAAATATTAATTCTCAATTGGTACATTTTTTTCTCACAAAAATTAGCAATAATTTATCCTTCATACAATCTCTAATCTATATTAACTTTTGAGGGTTTTTTTTTGTATTATTGTCTCTTATGCCTCCAGACTTTCACATTTGTATGCACTAAAATCTATTATTTTACAGATATTGAATTCCCACTGCCTGTAGAATAGAATTCAAAAGCCCTCATTTATTTATTCACCTATATTTTTTAAGATTTACAATTGTGTTAACATTTAAATCTTTAACTATTATTTATTTTCATATATAATAAGATAAATAAAAATTGTACTTTTCTTACAGGATAACCAATTTTTTCAAAACATTTATTTCGTGACTCATGTTTGCAGGTGTTATGAGTTTGTGAATTAAGAATTAGAAACATATATGATGTACATTCCATTTATGAAAATTCTTTTTTGCCCAACAAAGAGATAGTGATTTCAACTACTTCCTAAGGTTATTGAGCCCTCACTCATCGTGATTCAGTGTTTCTACATTTTATTTACATCTGAAAGTAGAATAGGTCAAGCCTTACAAGGGGCTCTTATATATTTGTCACTGAGCCAAATGCATTATTAGTACAAGTATAGTGAATGTATGGGGAAGCGAGACACACACAGATAAAAATTAAAAGAAGATATATGATAAAATATACAATAAGTAATATGTTACCAACTCTGGTTATATCAACTTAAGAAGAAGCTTCAACAATATTTCGTTTAAGAAGTAAATGCTTAATTTCAAAAGTTAAAATGTTTGTATTTTCCCTGATTAATACAGTTTTTGATAAAATATAGTAAAAATGTTTGCTTTCTGTTATTTAAAAAACATCACTGAACAGCCTATATAGTTGTAAATTTGCTTACCAATATTTAAAATTGTATTTATTTTTCAATAATGGTTAAAGTCATCTAAAATTAGAGTATAAATTAGAATGGACAACTGTTTAATTTAAATTATAGGCAGGTGGTCAATAAATGCTTTATTCAATTCTAAGCCATCTATGTACAATATTTTAGTATTTTTAAGCAATACAGAGATAAACCTGAAGTTATTTATTCACTCTAGCTCTTGTTAAACCATCATTTTATGAATTTTGAAATTAATGTTTTAATTATCATCATCAAAGATTATTTTCTTCTTTGAAAAATGACTTTAATTTTTATTTTGGCAAAATCTTTTCAAAAATAAGGTAATAGCTTTTCAGAAAGTCAGTTCCCAGCACTTGGGACACTCATGTAATAAAGTGACAAATTAAATGTAATAGAACAGAACAAAATGACTAATAATTAGTAACAAAATAGAACTTAATTAATAGGGTAAATCAATTTTGAGCTGATTTTTACAAGTTTTTTTTTCTGCTAATTTCCATAGCTCATTGAACAGTTACCATCATTTTTCTTGTATCCCCTTGGGTAGTGGTGGTTTCCCAACCTAGACTAAAATTATCATGACAGTACCAAAGGCGGGCATCCAGACAGACTCTAAGAATTCAATAAAACTAAGTTAAGTTTTTAGTTTTTCTTTTCTTCTTTTCAGGGTAGTTTTTTTTTTGTTTGTTTTTTGTTTTTTGTTTTTTTTGTTTTTTGTTTTTTTTCTGACAGAGTCTCGCTCTGTCACCCAGGCTGTAGCACAGTGGAGCGATCTCGGCTCACTGCAAGCTCCGCCTCCCGGGTTCACGCCATTCTCCTGCCTCAGCCTCCCAAGTAGCTGGGACTACAGGAGCCCACCACCACCACCAAGCCCGGCTAATTTTTTGTACTTTTTAGTAGAGACGGGGCTTCACCATGTTTGCCAGGATGGCCTCGATCTCCTGACCTCGTGATCCACCCGCCTCGGCCTCCCAAAGTGCTGGGATTACAGGCGTGAGCCACCGTGCCCGGCTCAGGGTAGCTTTTAAGTAAAAATAAAAATCCCTGATAAGGCATAGGACCAATGTTCACAGGTTAGATTATCTAACTCCATATATACCTCAGGGATTTCAGGAACAATCAAATGAATGGTGCTTTCTTTATTCATTTTCATTAGTACATAATAGCACCTACAGTTTAGTTTACATGGGCAGTTTTTAACCAACACCTACATTCTGTCATGAATTTTTACATATATTCTTAAAGTTTCTCAAAGCAAAATTATTTTCTGGTTGTTCTGTATTCTTTATTGCATTATAGACAATGTCAAGTTCTTGTCTGAGACAAAATATTGATCTTATCTTTTGATAATTTTACATCTTACTTCTGTGAATATTTAGGATAGCTACAACCTCTGAATATGTAGGATAGTTGAGCATATAATGCATTTCATCTTTCCATAGGTCTAATAGCAAAAGCATATCTTGTTTGCAAAGAGAGACTTGCAATTCAGACTTTTCTTGGATCTTTAATATTGGATTAGGTGTATTTTAAGACATATTAAAGTTTCTTACAAAAGCATGTTGTAGGTCATTAACTATTTCTTATACTGTATGGCTTAAATTGTTTCTATGTTTGTAATGTGATACATATACTTCCACTTAAGCACATTATTTTTGAAGTTCTAGTTCAGCTTTCAATAAAGGGTTATAATACGGAATAATTTCTTGAGGAAAATTTTTGTTAACTCTCCAATTAAAATTATGTAGATTTCATCTAAAATGTTTGCATTATAAATATACCTCAAGTTTTAATGGCAGTATAAAATAACATCTCTATAAACCATGTTATTTCTGAATGCTGCCAGTACCATATAACTGGATGCTTTCCTATTTTTGCTTTGTCTGCCAGTATGCTCCAAATTTGTTGTTTAATTAAAGTAATTAATATGTTCCAGTTGATAGAAAAAAAATTTCCCATTGAGTGTGTGTGAGAGATAAATCATGAATAAACCAAAATGATTCACACATGAAAAGAAGGCGATGAAATTCAGTAGATGGATGGAATGAGCAACAACATAATGCATTCTGTTTACATGATTTATGGCATTTGAAGGAAAATTAGTATTTTGCAAAGGTGGTGATCACGTAAAGGTTTTACATTTTGTTTTTCTCTCCTGCTTTTGAGACAATGATGAAGTGTTGCTCTTTTATTTTACCTAAAACACCAGATTTTAAAGTGTATTTTTATTAGTCTACTACCAACTGTCCTGAGGCAAATGGTTAAGGAAAAGACCTACTCTTTTTTATTCTCCAGCACAACTAATGGTTGACTCATATTTTGTATACAAAGAATCGAAAACAATATAAATTTAGTCTTAGTTATAAAGTCAAAACATCTTAAATAAAACAAAAGTTAATACTCCATTTTAGAGAAGCAAAGACTACATGAAAATCATAGTGAATTTGCTATGATTCACCAAAGATGCTTGGTAATATTATTTTAGTATGATATTTTTTATTTTATTTAAATCATTTTTTAATTTAAACTATATTTTACACAAAATAGGTTTAATAGCATCAGCAAAGAAATTATTTTTTATAAATTATAGAGTTTCATCAACGAAAAAAAGACAGAAGATGAAATTCATGTTTATTCAACTGTTTTTTCATTTTCAGGTATATCATTATATAAAAGTCATTTGAACTCATTTTCCTGCAGTTTTCTAAGTACCAGATGACATATGAGGTAAAAGCAATAGGAAGAAGACATCAAATGAGAATAGAAACATGTGGTATATCCTACTTAGCCTACAACCCTATGCTAGTAGGTAGACAGAAATACACATAGTATTATATGTAGTAAGAACTGTGGATTATGCAATAAATATAGAATTACTCAACTCTGAATTCTGCCATTTACTGAATTTACTGCTTTGTCCATGTCATAGCATTTCTCTAAGCTTAGTTTCCTCACCTCTAAATTATATATAATTTTAGATTCAGGTGGCAAATGTGCATATTTGTTATATTGTGTACTGATGGGGATTGGGCTTCTAGTCTACCTGTTACCCAAGTGGTAAATATTGTATTTGATAGGTAATTTTTCAACTCTGCCCCCTCTCGCATCCCCATCACATCCCCAGTGAATGTGTATCCATTGTTCAGCTCTCACTTATAATGGAAAACATGTAGTATTTGATTTTATGTTTCTGAGTTAGTTCATTGAGGATAATGGCCTCCAGTTGCACCTATGTTGCTACAAAGAACATGATTTCATTCTTTACTATGGCTGTGTAATATTCTGTGCTGTATATGTACCACATTTACTTTATCCAATCAACCATTGATAGACCCTCAGGTTGTTTTCATGACTTTGCTATTGTGAATAGTGCTACAATGCACATATAAGTGCAGGTATCATTTTTATACAATTATTTATTTCCCTTCAGTAGATACCCACTAGTGGGATTGCTGGGTTGAATGGTAGTTCTATTTTAGTGCTTTGAGAAATCTCCATACTGTTTACCATAGATGATGAACTAATCTACATTCCCATCAAAAGTGTGTGATCATTTCCTTTTCTCTGCCTGCCTACCACCATCTGTTGTTTTTTGACTTTCTAATAATAACCATTCTGACTGATGTAAGATGATATCTCACTGAGGATTTAATTTGCATTTCTCTAATGATTAGTTATGTAAAGCATTTTTCCATATGTTTATTGGCCACTTGTATTTATTCTTTAAGGAATTTCTGTTTGAGTCTCTTGATCAGTTTGTATTATTTTGTTTTCCTATTGAGTTGCTCTTAGATTCTGGCTATTAGTGCTTTGTCGGAAGCATAAAATGCAAATATTTCTCCCATTCCATAGGTTGTCTTTTACTCTGTGACAGTTTATTTTGCTGTGCAGAAGTTTTGTAAATTCATCAAGTCCCATTTGCCTATTATTGTTTGTGTTGCATTTGTTTTGGGGCACATAATAAAAAATTCTTTGCCTAGGCCAATGGCCGGAAGAGTTTTTCCTAGGTTTTCTTCAAGTATTTTTATAGTTTAAAGTCTTATATTTAATTTTTAATCCATGTTGAATTAATTTTTGTGTATACTGAGAGATAGGGGTCTAGTTTCATTCTTCTGCATATGATTAGCCAATTTTCCCAGAATTATTGGAGGACTTTGTTGATGATAAGAAGTTTGGTTGTAGGTATGTGGATTTATATCTGGGTTCTTTATTCTCTCCCATTGATCTATGTGTCTACTTTTGGACAAGTACCATCCTGTTTTAGTTACCGTAGCCTTGTAGTATAATTTAAAGTCAGGCAATGTGATGCATCCAGATTTATACTTTTTGTTTAGAATTGCTTTTATTATTTGAGATCTTTTTTGATTCTATATGAATTTTAGGATTATTTTTTCTAACTGTGTAAAAAGGACATTGGTAAATTGATAGGGATTGCACTGAATCTGTAGATTGCACTGGGCACTGTAGTCATTTCAATGATAGTGATTCTTTCAATCCTTGAGCATGAGAGTAAAAAAAAGAAAAGAAAAAACAGAGAGAGTGATATCTCAATACCTCTCTGATAAACGAGCTAGGCTGTGAGAGTGGCTAACTTCTCATAAGTCAGCTACCATTTTGAGATTGCTCCCTCATGAGTTGCGATGATGGCTATTAACCCATGGAGACTAAATGCTGTTGGTGGACTATGTACACTATGTACATCAAGAGAGAATAGACCATAACTGGAGATATATTATAAGTCAATATGAGTTTCTCAAAACATATTCTTTAATCCTAAGACTTAGGGTGATAATAGGTAAAACAGAATCTTATTCAAACTTGGAGAAAATTCTAAACAGTCTGGCCTCACTGGATGGGTTCACTTTATTTCTGGGAAGATAAAGACCTACAAAGAAAGTTGAATGTACAAGAAAATTATTTGCCATTCTAGATCATATATATACCAAAATGTTTCTTTGTTTACTACACTAATTGTGCTGGGGGTGGGGGCAATTCAGAACAGACTTGGATACACATGATAATCATGAGAACACTTTTCTCCTGTAGTAGTCGTTGAGAAGTACAGTAAGTTTATTCGAGTAAATTAAAAAATTTACTAGGTAGAGTTACATTGCAAGAATATATTTCAAATTTAAATTTACGTTGTTCTCATGCTATTTTCTCATCACCTATCCAGAAAGGCATCAGGGCTTTTTGTCTGGTTTCAGGCAGCAGTATATCTATTTCAAAAAAAGGTCAAAATTACAAACAGCCACTTTCTTTCCTTAATTTATTTTGCAGAAACCTGAGATATGAAGTAAATTTTTAGGGGAAATCAATGGGAAGGGGGAAGGTAGGAACATAAGGAAAATGGGTATTTCCTCTAGAATAAAATGGAAATGGATAACTGTGATTCCTCAGGTAGTCAGAATTTAGTCCCTAT
Organism: Pongo pygmaeus; assembly: GCF_028885625.2. Classification (NCBI taxonomy): domain Eukaryota; kingdom Metazoa; phylum Chordata; class Mammalia; order Primates; family Hominidae; genus Pongo; species Pongo pygmaeus. Next base: position 39,544,723 of record NC_072388.2, on the reverse strand, counting down.
TCCCTACAAACACTGCAAGACTGGAAGCAAGATCTCAGAAAGGAAGGAGCTTGGTACGAAACCATATTGTCTATTGACTTCCTCTCTCCCTATTTGGATACCTTTTATTTATTTATCTTGCTCATTGATTGTCCTGTCTAGGACTTCCAGTACTATATTAAATAGGAATGGAGAGATTGGGCATCCTTGTCTCATTCTGGTTCTCCAGGGGAATGCCTCCCGCTTTTGCCTGTTTAGTATGATTTTGGTTATTGGCTTGCCATAGGTGACTCATTATTTTGAAATATGTTCCTTCAATAGCTACTTTGTTGATGGTTTTTAACATGAAAGGAGGATGAATTTCTTGAAAGGCTTTTCTGTGTCTGTTGAGATGATCAGATGATCATATGGTTTTTGTTTTTAGTTCTGTTTATGTGATGAATCACAGTCATTAATTTTTGTATATAGAACCAACCTTGCAACCCAGGGATAAAGCTACTTTATTAAGGTAGATTAGGTTTTTGATGTGCTGCTGAATTCGGTTTGCTAGTATTTTATTAAGGATTTTTGTATCCCTGTTCATCAGCACTATTGGCCTAAAGTTTTCATTGTGTCTGCCAGGTTTTGGTAACAAAATAATGCTGGACTAATAGAATGAGTTAGGGGGAAGTCCATCCTCCTCAATTTTTTGAAATGACTTCAGCAGGATTGGTAACAGTCTTTCTTTACATGACTGGTAAAATTTAGCTGTGACTCCATCTAGTCCAGGACTTTTTCTGGTAGGTAGGCTTTTTATTACATAATCAATTTTGAAACTAGCTGTTAGTCTGTTCAGTGTTTCAATTTCTTCCTGGTTCAGTCATGTAAAATTGTGTGTTCATAGGAATTTATTCGTTTATTCTGATTTTCCAGTTTGTGTGCATGGAGGTGTTCATAATAGTCTCTGAAGTTTTCTGTGAAGTGGGTGGTAACATCTCCTTTGTCATTTCTGACTGCATTTCCTCGGATCGTCTCTCTTTCTTTTACTAGTCTAGCTAGAAGTCTATCCATCATATTTATTTTTTCAAAGAACCAATTTTTGGTTTCATTTGGTTTTTTGCATCTTCATTCTGTTCAGTTTAGCTCTGATTTTGGGATTTTGTTGTTGTTGTTCTATCTTCGGGTTTGATTTGCTCTTGTTTTTCTAGTTCCTCTAGGTGTGATGTGAGGTTGTTTATTTGAGATCTTTCTAACTGTTTGATGTGGGTGTTTAGCACTATCAACTTTTCTCTTAACATGTTGTAGCTGTGTCCCAGAGTTCCCAGTATGTTGTATCTCTAGATTTTCCCCCAAAGATTTCTACATATAATAAATAACTTCAGCAAAGTTTCAGGATTAAAAATCAATGTATAAAAGTCAGTAGCATTTCTCTAAACCAATAATATCCAAGCTGAGAGTCAAATCAAGAATACAATCCCATTCATAACAGCCACATCCAAAACCAGAAATAGCTAGGAATACTGCTAACCTGGCAGGTTGAAGATCGCCACAATAAGAACTCTAAAACAATACTGTAGAAAATCAGAAATTACACAAACAAGTGGAAAAATACTCTCTGCTCACAGATAAGAAGAATCAATATTGTTAATGTGGCCATACTGCTCAAAGCAATTTACAGATTTAATGCAGTTGCTATCAAACTACCAACAACATTTTCCACAGTAAAAGAAGAAAAAAAATTATTCTAAAATTTATATGGAATCAAATAAGAGCCTGAATAGCAAAAGGAGTCCTAATCAAAAAGAACAAGACTGGGGGCATCACACTACATAAATTCAAACTATACTACAAGGTTACAGTAACCAAAACAGCATGGTACTTGTACAAAAACAGACACATAGACCAATGGAACATGTTAAAGAACCCAGAAATAAAACCTCACACCTACATCCATCAGATCTTCTGTGAAGTCAAGAAAAAAATAAGAAGAAACCTGGAAGAACTCCCTTTTCAATAAAAGTGGCTGAGATAACTGGCTAGCTACATACATGGAAAATTAAAACTGGACCCCTTCCTTTCATTATAAAAATATCAACTAAAGATAAATTAAAGACTTAAATGTAAAACCTAAAACTATAAAAACCGTAAAAGAATACCTAGGAAATACCATTCTGCACAGAGGCCCTGACAGTGATTTTATTATGAAGAATCCAAAAGCAGTAGCAAGAAAAAACAAAAATAGTCAAGTGGGACCTAATTACACAGCATCTGCACAGCAAAAGAAACTATCTACAGAGTAATCAGTTAATCTACAGAATGGGAGAAAATGTTTACAAACAATGCAATCAATACATCTAGTGAAGGTCTAATATCATAAATTAAGAAGCAAAAAAAAAAACTATTAAAATTGGGCAAAGGAGGTGAACAAACACTTCTCAAAAGAAAGCAAACATATGGCCAATGATCATTTGAAAAAATGCTTAATATCACTAATTATTAGAGAAATGCAAATCAAAACCACAATGAGATATCATTTCACACCAGTCAGAATGGCTACTATTAAAAAGTCAGAAAATAACAGATGTTGGCAACATAAGGAGTGCTTATACATTGCTGGTAAGAACGTAACTTAGTTCAGCCACTGTGGAAAGTAATTTGGAGATTTCTCAAAGAATTTAAGACTCAACTATCATTTGACCTAGCAATCACATTCCTGGTTGTATACCCAAAGGAATATGAATCATTCTACCATAAGAACAGATGCATGTGTATGTTCACTGCAGCACTTTTCACAATAGCAAAGACATGGAATCAACCTAAATGCCCATCAACAGTTGACTGGACAAAGCAAATGTGGTACATATATACCATGGAATACTACACAGCCATAAAAATAAACAAAATTGTGTCTTTCTATGGCAACATGGATGGAGCAAGAGCATATTGTGCTAAGCAAATTAATGCAGGAACAGAAAACTGAATATTGCACGTTCTCACTACTATGTAGAAGCTAAACATTAAGTATACATGGACACAAAGAAGAGGACAATGGACATTGTGACCTACTTGAAAGTCGAGGGTGGGAGCAGGGTGAAGTTTGAAAAGCTACCTATTGGATATTGTGCTCATTACCTGTGTGATGAATAATCTATACACAAAAACCCCTATGAAACGCAATTTATCCATGTAAGAAACCTGCATATGAACCGAAAATAAAAGTTGAAAATTAAAAAACAAAAACAAAGGAAAAAGCTGGCGGTGCATCTAGATCAACTAGACTCTAAGGAGTGATTTGTGTTCTCAGTCTTGGCAGAGCTATTTATTAAGGGATGATACAAGCATGAACAATGAGACTCTAAGCTATAATAAAGATGTAATAAAATTTTTTAAATGTCCTCAATTGTTCATGCAAAACAAGTCTAATGTTTTTCTATGACAGTAGATTGCATGGTAAAGTCACAATGAAGACAGTTCTGTGGGGTTAGACATCATATTTGTATTGATTTTATAGAACATTATCTGGACTCAAATTTTTATCAATTACAATATCTGCAAGCATATAAACTTAAAGAACACATACAAGGAGTGTTTTAATTACATATCCTGATTGCATCTAGCTCTTCAGGTAGAGTGAAAGTCCAAAGAGGTGATATGTTGTGGATAGCCTTCACAAGATTTTAGACATGAGTGGGACTTTGTGTTGGCTTTTGGAATTTCTAGATGCCTAGAAACTGGCTTAACCTACTGTGTGTAAAAAGGATCAAAAACACTTAGCACTTGTCTTTCTGGTTTAGAATTTCTGATTTTGATATGACAGAGATAGAAATATAGGTTTAGGTGCAGTGGCTCATGCCTATAATCCCAGCACATTGGGAGGCCAAATGGGGAGGATCACTTGAGCCCAGGAGTTCAAGGCCTGCATGGGCAAAATATGGAGATGCCCATCTCTACAAAAAAAAATAAAAATAAATAAAAAATTAACTGGGCATGGTAGTGCATGCCTGTGGTTCCAGTTACTTTGGAGTCTGAGGTGGGAGGATTGCTTGGGCCTAGAAGTTCGAGGCCACAGTGAACCAGGATCGTACCACTGCACTCCAGCCTAGACAATGGTGCAAAACTCTGTCTCAGAAATAAAAATAAAATAAAAAAGAAGTACAGTTTGATATGATCTATGTAATCTAGACTCATTAACATGTTATCTGTTTATAGTGAGAATATTCAGGGAGCATCACCTGGGTTCAGGCAATAAGTGTGTCTGAGTAAAGTGATTTTGAAGTCAGCATTGTACTGTTATTCAACACCCTAAGTTTCCCTCTGAAAACACTCTGACCAAATTTCCATGAAGAGGCATATTAAAAATCTAAAAGAGAAAGTAAACTAAAGTAATTGATAGACTAGAATTTTTGAAATACACCTGGAGGAGTTCTCTCTTCTTTGTTTAGAGCTTAAATGAAATAATGTTGAAGGTTACTTGGAGAGATGTCACTTACCTTTCATCTTCATGATGACATAAGATAGAATGTGCAGCTAAAAAGAATTGAGGTAAGCATGGTCAACAAGAAAAAGGGAGTTTTTCCTCAATTATTAGACAACTAGGGTCCATTGCAGAAATGGAAAAAAAAAATGAAGCAATATGGCGTGTAGTTTGGCACTACTGTCTTCTGGAGAATTTAACTGCTTATATCAACTACAAGGAAAAATGTGTCATCTTCGAACATTGGCAGGAGAAAGAAGATGCAACTGAGAAATAGTGTTCCTTGCTATGATAATATAGGGGATCTGATCTAATGTCTGTCCCATCTGTGAGTGTGAACTAAGAAGTATGGACATTATTTTTAAAAAATTTCCTAAGTATTCAAAGAACAGGTAAAAATTTCTATATAAGACATAAGGCATTAAGTTCATTTTCTTTTATAAAATGTGATGGTAAGGGTCTTACAGTAAAGAGAGGAAAAATAATGAGAAGCAATTTCAATTGTTCTGCCTTAAATAAATTTAGATTATTTATAGCAGAAAACTGAAAATGAAGGAGTTAGAAAATATCAATGACTTTTAATATCTGCAATAAGCTTAATTCACAGGACTATAGGTGAAGAAAATAAGAAATTATCACAATCTGTCTGATTATCTGTAACTTCAATTAGCCATCTTTAAATGTACTCAGTGTGTAAGATCTGTCTGCAGGTGCCATAGAAGCCACTGACAATAGTTTGAGCTCAAAACATATTGTAACGGATAATTTCATGGGTCAACTTGATGGAGTCACCATGCTTAGGTATTTGGTCAAACATTATTCTGGATGTATCTGCGGGTGATTTTGGATGAAATTACCATTTAAATTGGTGGGTTTTGAGTAAATCAGACGGTCCTTCATAATGTAGATAGAGCTCACCTAATCAGGTGAAGGCCTGAAAAGAAAAAAAACACTGACCTCCTTTGAACAAGATGGAATTCTGCCAGCAGACAGCCTTCAGGCTTCAACTGCAATGCCAATGCTACCTTAATTCTCTGGCCTGCCATCGACCTTTGCTGAATTTGGACTTGCCAGCTCTGTAATGACATGAGTCAATTACTTAAAATAAATTTCCCTCTGTCAGTATACATATTCTATTGATTCTGTTTCTCTCGCTCCTTTTTTGAGAAAGGGTCTTACTCTGTCACCCAATCTAGAGTGCAGTGGTGCAGTCAAGGCTCACTGCAGTCTCAACCTCCCAGACTCAAGCAATACTCCCACCTTAGCCTCCTGTCTAACTAGGACCACAGGAACAAACCACCACGCCTGGCTATTTTTTAATATATTTTGTAAAGATGAGGTCTCACTATGTTGCCCAAGCTGGTCTCGAACTTCTGGGTTCAAATGATCCTCCTGCCTCAGCTTCCCAAAGTGCTGGAATTACAGGTGTGAGCCACTGTGCCCAGCTAGTTCTGTTTCTCTTGAAAACTGTAATACATGTATTACACGTGTCATAGTTCTATAACATTGTATATGTTACTGTGTAAACCAATTCTCCATCCCCACTATTATATCTGGTAGAGGTCAAGGTCTCATTGGGTATTTGACTTACTCTGTATCTTTTAAAATATTCTAATGAGATATTAGTGTGTTTTTTTAGTTTATTTTACTTAAAGAATGTGGATAGGAATGAATAGAGATTAACTAGGCATAGGAATCAGGAGAGGACAGGAATTAAAATACGTCAGAGTAAAGAATAGTCATGGTACGTACCGTTTCCAGTACTGAAAATCTTCGTCTAGTGTATGAACTTTTCCAAATACTGTTGAAAAGGCTTTTCTTTGACCCTAATTGGTCTTAAGCTGCTGCCTAATTCCTGAAACTCAACTCCTTTGGAGCTTTTGTGTCCATTTAAAATTCTATTCTAAGGCTTGGCCACTTTTCTTTCTTTGTATTTGCCAAATACAAACAGCAACAACAACAAAAGTTCAATGAAGAAACAAATCAGGAAGTGACAACCCAAAAATTGTGGAGTGGGCATCTCAAAATGCCTGTTCCTTAATATATCTATGAAAATTCAAGCAGAGCCTGTCAAAAATAACTTTTTAAGAACTCTGAAAAATAGTCATATATTTACATCACTCAATAATGTTAAATCATGGAAAGAGCAACTTAAAATCAATAGGAAATCATTGAGTCATTTTTAATTGTTCTTATCCCACCTATACCTGATTTAGCCACAGTTTCAAAGATGGTAGGCTGGAATTCCCCACGTGGGGTCCTAACTCTTCTTTTCTAGTAAACTAGTGTAGACCTCATTTTTAAAGGATTGTGTTTTTCTGTTATAAACAGCTCAGAGGTTACCTGAAGAACTGACACAATGCACTTTTTTTTTTGTTTCACCTACTCAGAACGCACTCAAAGTAGGTAAGTAAGTAGCATATCTGAAAATATTATAGGGTGAATGAAAAGTCTGCAGCCACCTGGGAAAAAATACAGTTGGAGTATACAATAGCATTCCAAAACACTAAGGGGAAACAAGAAATAACAAAAGTGCCTATATATATACCAAGGATTCTAAAGATCCACTTGCATACTTGGGCAGGACGTGTAGTTTAAAAAGACCTGAGAAATCTAAACTTTTTTTCTCTGACTGATGTCTACTCACAGTGCAAGCAGGAAATGGAGGCTAAGGCTGAGTTGCAAATTGCATGGCTAAGTGTTGAAGATGTGTCTCAGTGCAGGACTAATCTGCAAAGACTAGGAGAGGTGTTTATTGTTGTTTGATTGTTTGTTCATTTCTTCCTCCCCCCTTCCCTACAAACATTCAAGAAAAATTTTAGTCAAAATACTAGTGGAAGGCCAAGTGTGGTGGCTTATGCGTATAATCCCAGTATTTTCGGAGGCTGAGGTGGGCAGATCACTTGAGGCCAGGAGTTCAAGACCAGCCTGGCCAACACTGCAAAACCTCGTCTCTACTAGAAATATAGAAATTACCCAGGTGTGGTGGCACATGCCTATAATCCCAACTATTCAGGAGGCTGAGGCATGAGAATTGTTTGAACCCAGGAGGCAGAGATCACACCAATGCATTCCAGCCTGTGTGACAGAGTGAGACTCTGTTTCAAAAACAACAACAACAACAATGAAAAACAAGCAGAAGTTTAACACAGAGATTTCAGAGATCACACATAAAAAATTAATACATACTTTAAAAATAGATTTAAAAAGTCACCAAACAACCTATAAAAAGTTAAAGAAGAAAACAAACCTGTGGATATACAAAAGTTTTAAGACTTATCACAGTATAATGTTAAAAAGGCCCAAAACATGATGCATTTAAAAAAACAAAAAAGGATGGCCCATTAACAGAAGAAATTAACAAAAACTTTCTCCAAGGAAGTATAAACTTTGGTCTTAATATATAAAGAGTTTAAATCAACTGACTTAAATGTATTCAAAATCTTAAGAAAAACATGTCCAAACAGCTATGGAAAACCAGGAGAATGAGGCATGAACAGAGAATTCTGGAGGTATAAATTATAATAACTGAAACAATTATCTCAGTAGAGTGGTTCAATACCAGTTTTGAGAAGACTGAAGAGAGAATCAGTAAACTTAAAGTTAAGTGAATTAAAACTATCCAGTCCAAGAATCAATATAAAAAAAATAGTATGAAGAATAATGAACCAAGCCTAGGAAACCTATGGAACACTATCAATAATCCTGACACACACATAAGGCTAATTCCAGAACAGGAGATAGAAATAAGCAGAGGAAGTATTTCTTAAAATGGCAGCAAACTTCCCAAATTTGATTTTTAAAAACTTCACAAATATATGTATGTATTTAAGAATCTCAACAAATTCCATGAAGGATAAATGCAAGGAAATTCATACTCAGACACAGTATTTACTCATAAATAAATCGAAATGTCAAAAACCAAGGGCAAACAAAGAATCTTAAAAGCAATTAAAAAAGTGTATCATCGGATACTAGGGATTTTTTATAAGATCATCTGCAGTTTCTTACAAGAAACTATGAAAGTTAGAAGGCAGTAAGATGGCATTTTGGAAGTATGAAGAAAAAAAAAGAAAGAATTAAAATTTTAAAATGTAAAGACCTCTTAACCAAGAATTCTATGTCCAGAAACATTATTCTTTATATATAAAGGGAAATTTAAGAAATGTTCTATTACACATAAGCTGAAGAGATTTGTTTCTGTGAGACCTACCCTACAACAAATGTTAATGAGATTCCCTTGGGCCAAACTGAAAGGCACTAGATGGTAACATGAAGGCATATGAAAAAAAAACCAGAAAGATGAGCAACCTTGGGGTAAGAAAAACTTCAAAGACTTGCCTAAACACTAACTACAAGGAGCAGCCCAAAATTAATTGGATGAGAATGTGGAATTCTTTATACACCAGGACACTCTCAAAAACAATAAAGAAATAAGCTGACATTTAGTGGAGTCTTACAGCTGATGTGACACTAACAGAGGTAGACAGCTTAATAAAGAGATCAAGGATAAGAGAGTGTGAAAGGAAACCATGCTAACACTACTGTTATTCAAGGGTGACTGTGTGCATGCCCAAGGCACCATTCTATGAAGAAAATCACAGACTTCACAATGGAAGGAACAGAATTAACTAAAATAGCGTGTTCCAGATACTAAACAAATGTAGAACCAAATAACATGACTGGACTAAAGAACTCAGTATCCTGTATTGCTATAATAAAATATCTTAAATTACCGATTTTTAACAAAAAATCATGAGACATTAAAAAAAAGTGATCCATTCAGAGAAAAGACTGCAGGCAACAAAATCCGCCTGTGAGAGGGCTCAGATGTTAAACTAAGTAAAGATTCCAAAGCAGTTACTCTAAATATATTGAAGAATAAAAGAAAACTAGGCTTAATAAGTGAAAAATGTTGGAAATTAACATATACTTGATGGGAGAACCAGAAGGAGAGAAGGGGAAAAAAGTAACACAAGATATTCAATGAAATAATGATGGAAACTTATAAAAGTTGTGAAAAATATTATTCTATGCACACCAAAGAAGGTCAACAAATTCCAACTAGGATAAAGGCAAGAGAATCCACAACCAGACACACTATAGTAAAATTTGAAACAAATTGGAAAAAAAAAAAGACACAGGGAAATTCTAAAAAGCAACAACAACAAAAAAATCATCATGTTTAAGGGAACTCCAGTAAGATTAATATTTGGTTTATCTTCAGAAATAATGGGAGTCATGTTAGTGTGGGTTGACATAATAAAGGTGCTGAAAGTAAAATGTTATGAATTATAAATCTTCTACCCAAGTGGAAGAAAATATTTTCAAATCGTAAATCTGATAAGGAACTTGTATGTAGAAGAGATAAGTACATTTGCAGCTCAAAAACAAAAGACAATCAATTACAAATAGGCAAAGAACTTGAAGGCAGATTTATCCAAAGAAGTTAAACAAATAACCAAAGCACCTGCTAAGATGCTCAACATAATTGATCACTATGAGAATGCAATTCAAGCCACAATGAGATATTGTGCCACACCTTCTAGAATGACTTTAAGCAAAAAAACATATATTAAAAAGTGTTGGTGAGGATATAAAACAGTGAAATCTTCATATGTCACTGGTTGAAATGAAAACATTGCAATCACTTTGTAAAATAGTTTGGAAGTACCTCAAAGTTAAAATACTTACCATAAGATCCAGCAATTTCAGTCCCTGGTGTATATACCACCCCCCCAAAAAATATGTCCACACAGAAACTTATATGCAAATATTTAAAATAGCTTTATTCATACTAGCCAGAAAGTGGAAACAATACAAACATCCACCAACATATGAATGGATAAATACAATGTTGTCTAACAGTTGTGATGGTTAATTTTATGTCAACTTGACTGGGCCATGGGGTGCTCATATCGTTGGTTAAACATTATTTCTGCATATATCTATGAGTGCATTTCTGGAAGAGGTAAACATTGGAATTGATTGACTGAGTAAATCATGTAGTCCTCCCCAATGTGGATGGGCATTATTTAATCAATTGAAGCCCTGATGACAATAAAAAGGTAAAAGAAGGTTGGATTAACTCTGCCTGACTACTTGAGCTGAAACATCAGTCTTCTCCTACCATAAGTGTTCCTGGTTCTTGGGAGTTCAGACCTAGACTGGTATCTACAGTTTTGGTTTTCCAGCTTTTAAGCCTTCAATCTACGCTACTGGCTTTCTTGGCTCTCCAATTTGTAGAAGGCACATCATGGGACTTCTCAGTCCCCATAATTATGTGAGCCAATACTTTATAATAAATATGTTTAAACGTATGAAAAAAGTTCAACATCACTGATCATTAGAGCAATGCAAATCAAAACCACAATGAGATACCATCTCACACCAGTCAGAATGGTGATTACTAAAAAGTCAAGAAACAACAGATGCTGATAAGGCTGTGGAGAGATAGGAATGCTTTTACACTGTGGGAATGTAAATGAGTTCAACAATTGTGGAGACATTGTGATGATTCCTCAAAGATTTAGAACTGGAAATACCATTTGACCTAGCAATCCCATAACTGGGTGTATACCCAAAGGAATAAAAATCATTCTATTATAAAGATATATGCATGCATATATTCATTACAGCACTATTCACAATAGCAAAACATGGAATCAATCCAAATGACCATCATAAAAAAATGTGGTACATGTACAACATGGAATACTATGCAGCCACAAAAACGAATGATAGTATGTTCTTTTAAGGGACATGGATGAAGCAGGAAGCCATGATCCTCAGCAAACCAATACAGGAACAGAAAACCAAACACCACATGTTCTCACTTATAAATGGAAGCTGAACAATGAGAACACATGGACGCAGGGAGGGAAACAACATATGCTAGGGCCAGTCAGGGGAGGGCGGACGGGAGAGAGCATAAGGAAAAAGAGCTAATGCATGCCAGGCTTAATACTTAGATGATGGGTTGATAGGTGCAGCAAACCACCATGGCACATATTTACCTAGGTAACAAAACCTGCACATCCTGCACATGTACCTCGGAACTTAAAATAAAACAAAATACATTTTTTAATTCAAAAAATAAAAAAATCTGTTTATATATTCATTTATCATATTGATTCTGCTTTTCTTGAGAACAATGAAGAATATACCCTTACAAGAATATTATTTACATATTGAATAAAATAAAATAAAAATGAATAAAGTACTGGTACATGATACAACATGAACTTTAGAAACATTATGCTAGGTGAATTAAGCCAGTCACATGAAGACCACATATTGTATGATTTCATTAATATAAAATATCAGAAAAAAAAGTAAATCTAAACAGATAGAAAGTAGATTTGTCTGTATTCCCAACAAACACTGCTCTAAAGGAGATATAAAGCTGGCAAAACAGCATATGATAAGGTGTCAACACCATTAGTCATTAGTGGAATGCAAATTAAAACCACAGTGAGATAACACTACACACTTTTTACAATGGTTAAAATAATGAAAATTCCATATGCTAGTAAGAATGGGGAGTTATAAAGACATATAGGAGACTGGGAAGAAAAACAGGTTTAATTGGACTTACAGTTACACGTGGCTGGGGAGGCCTCAGAATCATGGCAAGAGGTGAAAGGCACTTATTACATGGTGGTGCCAAGAGAAAATTAGGACGAAGCAAAGCAGAAAACCCTGATAAACCCATCAGATCTCATGAGACTTATTTATTATCATGAGAATCGCATGGGAAAGACCGGCCCCCATGATTCAATTACCTTCCCCTGGGTCCCTCCCAAAACATGTAGGAATTCTGGGAAATACAATTCAAGTTGAGATTCGGTGGGGACACAGCCAAACCATATCATTCCACCCCTGGCCCCTCCAAATCAAATCACACATGCTCACATTTCAAAACCAGCCATGCCTTCCCATTAGTCCCCAAAATCTTAACTCACCTCAACATTAACCCAAAAGTCCACAGTCCAAAGTCTCATCTGAGACAAGGCAAGTTCCTTCTGCCTATGAGCCTGTAAAATCAAAAGCAAGCTAGTTACTTCCTAGATACAATGGGGGTACAGGTATTGGGTAAATATAGCCATTCCAAATGGGAGAAATTGGCCAAAACAAAGAGGTTACAGGGCCCATGCAAGTCCTAAATCCAGCAGTGCAGTCAAACTTTAAAGCTCCAAAATGATCTCCTTTGACTCCAGGTCTCCAGTAAGCTTAGGCTGATGCAAGGGGTGGGTTCCCATGGTATTGGGCAGCTACGCCCTTTGGCTTTGCAGGGTACAGCCTCCCTCCCAGCTGCTTTCATGGGCTGAGATTGTGTCTGCAGCTTTCCAGTAGCACAGTACAAACTGTCGGTGGATCTACCTTTCTGGGATCTGGAGGATGATGGCTCTCTTTCCACAGGTCCACTAGGCAGCACCCCACTTTGGACTCTTTGTGAGGGCTACAACCCCACATTTCCCTCCCACACTGCCCTAGCAGAGGTTCTCCATGAGGCCCCTGACCCTGCAGCAAACTTTTGCCTGGGCATCCAGGCTTTACCCTACATCTTCTGAAATCTAGGCAGAGGTTCCCAAACCTCAATTACTAACTTCTGTTCACCCTCAGGCTCAACACCACATGGAAGCTGTCAAGGCTTGGGCCTTCCACCCTCTGAAGCCACAGCCTGAGTTGTACATTGGCTCCTTTCAGCAATGGCTGGAGTGGCTGGGACACAGGTCACCAAGTCTCTAGGCTGCACACTTCATGGGGACCCTGGACCCAGCCCACAAAAGCACTTTTTCCTCCTGGGCCTTCAGGCCTGTGATGGGAGGGGCTGCCATGAAGGTATCTGGCATGGCCTGGAGACATTTTCCTCATGGTCTTCAGGGTTAACATTAGGCTCCTTGCTACTTATGCAAATTTCCGCAACTGGTTTCAATTTCTCCCCAGAAAATGGGATTTTCTTTTCTATCACATAGGCTGCAAATTTTTCGAACTTATGTGCTTTTTCCCTTTTAAAATTGTATGCCTTTAACAGTACCAAAGCCATCTCTTGAAGGCTTTGCTGCTTAGAAATTTCTACTGCCAAATATACTAAATCATCTCTCTCAAGTTCAAAGTTCCACAAATCTCTAGGGCAGGGGCATAATGTCACCAGTCTCTTTGCTAAAACGTAACAAGGGTCACCTTTGCTTCAGTTCCCAACAAGTTCCTCATCTCCATATATGACCACCTCAGCCTGGATTTTATTGTCCATATTGCTATCAGCATTTTGGGCAAAGCCATTTAACAAGTCTTTAGGAAGTTCCAAATTTTCCCACATTTTCCTGTCTTCTTCTGAGCCCTTCAAACTGTTATAATCTCTGACTGTTACCCAGTTCCAAAGTCGTTTCCACATTTTCAGGTATCTTTTCAGCAACGCCCCACTCTACTGGTACCAATTTACTGTATTAGTCTGTTTTCATGCTGCTGTTTTCATGCTGCCGATACTGAGAGAAAAAGAGATTTAACTGGGTTCACAGTTCCACGTGTCTGGGGAGGCCTGAGAATCATGGCAGAAGGGGAAAGGCACTTCTTAACATGGTGGCGGAAAGAGAAAATGAAGAAGAAGCAAAAGTGGAAACCCCTGATAAACCCATCAGGTCTCATAAGACTTAATCACTATCAAGAGAATAGCACAGGAAAGACTGGCTCCCATGATTCAATTACCTGCCCCTGGGTTCCTCCCACAATATGTGAGAATTTTGGGAAATACAATACAAGTTGAGATTTGGTGGGGACACAGCCAAACAATATCAGGGAGAAACTGATGAGAGTGGTATTTGGTATCGTTACTTTGGTAGAATTTGGTAGGTTTTACAAAGTTGAAAGTACAATTGGCATATGACCTAAAACTCCTATTTCTAGGCATTACTCGTGCAACTAAAAACTTCTGCTTACCGCAAATCCTGCATGGCAATATTAATACTAGTTTTATGCAAAATCTAGTGAAACAATTCACATGTTCTTCAACTGGTGAATAGACAAAATTTGATAGATTCATCCAATAGAATACTTCTCAGCAATAGAAAGAAGTGTCCTATTGAGACATGCTAAAGCATCAGCCAGTCCATATTATACTGAGAGGCCAGACTAACAAAGGTATGTATTCTATGATTCCATTGATCCAACATTCTGTAAAAAGCAGAAGTGTAGTGATGAAAACAAAGATGCTATGTTTCTTGTGGTTAGGACAGGTATAAATATCGACTTCAAAGGAACACTAGGAGGGAATTTTCTGAGTTGAAAGAACACTTCTGTGTATTGATTGTAATGGTTCTGTTAAAACTCATATATTTGTACAGTGGAAAACAATTTTTTTCTGTTTGTAAATTTAAATATACATACACATATGTAAATTAACAATTGTGTTTAATAACCTTTTATGACAGAATATATTTTAATGTAAGTTAATCATTATAATATTCTGTCGGCTTAAGTACCTATATTTTATTTCTTCTTTTTAAGTCATGAATATGGAAGTACTATATACTTCTCTTTGTAAACCACAGATGTGATTTTGTTGGTCTTGAGATAAAGCCAAACAAGGTTTTTCCTTTTTCTTTTTCTTTTTTTTCTTCCATTTTCCTTCCTTCCTTCCTTCCTTCCTTGCCTCCCTCCCTGCTTGCTTTCTTTTCTTTCTTTCTTTCTTTCTTTCTTTCTTTCTTTTTCTTCTTTCTTTTTCTTTTCCTATTTTAGATAAATCAGGTGCTTTCCCATAGATTAGCTTGCACCTAGCAGTAAAAGATAAGATTGAACAATTCAAGAAAATTATTAGGAACTAATTTTACATGCTCTTTTTTATTAGATTTTGGTTGTATATACAGTTTTATATTTTAGGGATTTTTATTTAAATTGTAAATTTTATGTACTGGCTTTTCTTTC
Source organism: Pongo pygmaeus (assembly GCF_028885625.2). NCBI lineage: Eukaryota > Metazoa > Chordata > Mammalia > Primates > Hominidae > Pongo > Pongo pygmaeus. The sequence goes on along the minus strand of NC_072388.2, from coordinate 39,529,368 downwards.
AAAGAACAACAATGAAGACTATTGAAAATAATGTAAAAATGTATAAGATGATACAACTATCAAAAATAAATTTCTGACATATTGCTAAGTTATTGTGAACATCTAGTTACCATATAGTTATTTAAGAAATTATTTGAATTTTATCAATCAAATACATTTGACATTCAAATTTAACGATTATAAAAGTAATTAAAATATCCAACTTACTTCGGGTAGATCAAATATTTTTCTCATAATTGTTATGATCACAATATTTTACCTTTTTCCTTTTCTTAGATAATGCATTGTGTAACTTAGTGTGAGCTGACTAACGTGTACATAGTTCATTTATTAGAATATAATATGTTACATGGACTTCTAGGAATCATTTCTTTCCAAATGATGCAAAAATAAATAAAATATTTTAGATTTCTTTCCACAAAAATAGTAAAGAATTGTAATTGAAAAAATAAAGGAGCCTAAGTATTACTTTCAATGTACAAATAACCTTACTCCATTTCCCTTCTGATCTAACGATCAGCCCTTTTTCACTTTCCTGTTAATCCATAGGGACAATACAAGGCCTCCATTGTGATTTAAGAAAAGTGTCTATGATTTGAGCACATTACTGCTTACGTACTTTTTTTCAGAATTTATTTTCATTTTATATGTTTATGCATTTTTATGATAATTTTACCTTTTTGGATGACATTTTTTTCTTCCATCATGTGAGCAGGGCTTTTTAGTTATAAACAACAGAAACTGATTCTGGTTGACTTAAGCAAGGGACAATTTATTAAATGGTATAAGAAGCACATAGAATTTCCAAATGCCTGGAGAATTAGGCTAAACCAAGTGTGCAAGTGCTGAAAAAGTTGAGACTCTAATATCACAAAAACAAACAAGCAAAAAACACCGCAGAGTGTCATTGCAACAATTTTGTAAGGACAATGACCATGCAAAGCACTGCACAGTAGACACCAGGACGATCTTTAGAAACTAGATGTCATTGCTATTATATGACCTCAAGAATAAATTACCTGCTCTCATCTCCTTTACTTCAATAACTCCTCATCGATGCCTCAACTCTTAACTTTTTATAGGACGTGCAAAGTCTAGGTAGTATGTGAGGAGTGGGGAGGCGGGGAGAACATTGGAGGTTTATGATGTATGAAGGAAGTGATTATCTGGCACTGTTAACCTCAAATCTGAGAGTTGTACTGTCTTCCACTAGATTCTTAACATGGAGACATCTCCACAGATAAAAAGAGCCTTTAAATACTAAACAGCTAAATAAAAGAAGTCACTTTTACCACTTTGGTGCCCAGCATCCCACAGTGCCCTTATTTCCAAATTTACACTTTTGCAGTAAGTTATTTGGGCTATCCTAAAAAAGTATTGCCTTAGAATGTAAGAACCTCCCCCTGAGGGAAAATAACCAATAGTTCTACCAGCTATTTTAACCAGGTTTAGGTCAATGAATCTCAAGTAGACTAAACACAAAGTGAACTCTAACTATATATATCATAGAGAAAATGCTGAAAGCCTAAGTTAAAAATAAAATCTTTTTTAAAAAATATAAAGCAGTTTTATTCATAATTGCCAAAACTTGGAAACAACCAATATGCCCTTCAGTAGGTGAATGGATAAACTTTGTTACATCCAGACTATGGAATTTATTCAGCACTCAAAAGAAGTGAGCTATCAAGCTATGTAAACACAAGGAGAAAAGTTAAATAAAGATTGCTAAGTAAAATATGCAAAACTGAAAAGGCCTCATACTGTATAATTTCAACTATATGGCATTCTAGAGAAAACAAAACTATGCAGACAGTAAAATGATCAGTGGTTGCCAGGGTTTAGGAGGGAGGGAGGGATTAATTGGCTGAGCACAAAGGATTCTGGGGAAAATAAACCTATTCTGTATGATCCTGTAATGATGGATACATGTCACTATACATTTGTCCAAACCCATAGAATGTATAACACCAAGAGTGAACCCTAGTGCAAACTATGCATTGTGGGTGTCAATGTTGGTTCACCAACTGTAACAAGCGTACCACTCTGTTGTGGGATTTTGATAGTGGGGGAAGCTGTGAGTGTGAGTGGTAGGTATTTGAGAACTCTACGTACTTTCTTCTCAATTTTTCTGTGACTGTAAAACTGCTCTAAAAAAGCATGTGTATGTGTGCATGTGCATGTGCCTGTGTGCGTGTGTATGCGTGTGTGTGTGTGTGTGTGTGTGTGTCTGCCAGTTTGCGGCTCTGCTTTAATCTGTATCTTTTCGCCTGTATTTTGTTGTTAATATGACCTCTATTTTTTTGATATTTTCATTTGTTTCCTCCTCTTCTTTCTTGCTCACGGCCAATCCATTTTTAATCATCTTTTGTTGTTTTCTTATTTCTTCCTTGATCCTTTTGTTTCTGCCATAGGTTCCTGATTCATAGAAGCTATGTGTACCACCCATTTCTTTGCACCTGTGGAGGAATGCATGGTACGATTGCCCTCTGTTCCACTGCAACATTTTTCTGCTGTGTGCCCTTCATCTGCCTTTTTTTTTTGATCTTGTATTTTTTTTTCTTGCAGTACTTCTGATAAAATCTTGAAAACATTAAGAGGTAACTGGTAATAATAGAATTATCTCTTTTCAAAGCAATACCATGTGTTGCTAGAAGTCCTTCCATTAATATTATCTGTATTTCCACAACTTTCAACTCCAACTAGCAAAATCTTTCAAATTCTAATCACTGTCCTGTTGAAATACTTTTATGCAGTTATTCCTAGTGGCAATATTTCAATTAATTATGGATTTTAGTTTTAACAAACAGAAGTTGAATCTGCCAAATAAAGCAGAAAGATTATTTATTTAGAAAAAAAAATGAAGCTGAAAAGATCTCAAGCAAGGTAAAAAAAATGGGTTTCAATTTTTGAAAGGGTTTCAATTAATAAAGGATCAGAGATCAAATTTCAATCAAAATCTTATCACAGAAGATGTAGGCTAAATAAAATACTATCCTGTTTACTGCTGCTAGAACTAGCACCATGCACACCCTGTCACTGACATAGGAGGGCCAGTTGGTAAAGCTTCCCCTAGGAATAGTATGCTACTGCTATTACTCAGACTCATTCTGCACTGTGCCTGTTTCTTTAATTCACGAGACTATATAATATAATTTGTTAATAGCAGCCAGTGCTAAGAAAGTGTTACACATTCATGCAACCAGGAGTCTGCTAAATTGCAGATAGACAAACACATGCATACAGAGAGGGCTTATAGCTTCAATACTAAAATTTCAGTCTTGGATCAAGAATAAACATGTAAACAAACAAATGAACAAACCTACTGGTCCAGATATCAAAAAAAGTTGTTTGTTTGTTTGTTTGTTTGTATTTTTGGTGAGCACAAACTTCTTAACTGATTATAGCCCAAAATGGACAGAGAAACAAACAAACAGGGAAAGACTTACAAACCAGATTCTCTCTTTTCTCTCATCCAACAGAGAATAGATACCTAAAAGCTATTAATCAATTTTCAAAGATCATCAAATTGTAACATGTAAAACGAAATTACCAGTTACTTCTGTCTGCAGTAAATGGCTATAAACATACCAGTTCTAAAAACAAAAATGCAAAATTAGTAGGGAAAAAACAGAATTAGGGAAACAGAGTCAGCAAACTTCTCTTGATTCTTTGGATTCTCCTCTGGGCCCCAAGGAAAGACTCACCTGGACTTAAACTATTTATAAGGTGCACATTTTTAATAATATATTTGACCTGGTTCTGTTAGGTGATTCCGTTGAGTATTGCAGCAGGAAGCCTCCAAAACTGTTCAAAGATAATATTAATAAAAATGCAAAATCATGATTCTCATAAGGATATACAAATAAATATATGTTATAGATTTTCTTTAACCATAATCAGGGAACCAGGCAAATATTTTAACAGGTTCAAATTAGAATTTAAAAAGACACACTTTTGTAACCGGAATATTAAAATAAATGTAAAAATAAAGACAGATTCTTCCATAGTGGGGGAAATCAGTCATTTGACTCTCTACCAGACAAGACAGAATTTCCATAGAAAATAACGGTGAAACCCTGTCTCTATTAAAAATACAAAAAGTTAGCTGGACGTGGTGGCAGTCGCCTGTAGTCCCAGCTACTCAGGAGGCTGAGGCAGGAGAATGTCGTGAATCCGGGAGGCGGAGCTTGCAGTGAGCCAAGATCACCCCACTGCACTCCAGCCCGAGTGAAAGAGCGAGACTCCATCTCAAAAAAAAAAAAAAAAAAAAAGAAAATAATTTGTTTATAAGCAACAAATGTTTTGCATCACTATCAGATATCCATAATTCATGGAGTTCTAAAATAGCTCCAATAAAATTAGTTATATAACAAGGAGTTAGACACACTATAGACAACTTATAGTTTTACACCGAAGCAAGCATTTTTTTCTACAAGTGAATTCCTTGTAAAACATATGGTGATATTATAATGCTCTATTTTCCTATTTCTCTATCTTTTGGTGATTATAGTTCTTATCATTCCATAGAAATACGTCTTTCTGTTAGCATTTCTTGAGGTGTAATTTTTCAAAATCATAAGTTTACATCCAACAAATAAATGAGAACAACTTGACAGATTCACCTCTATTTCAGTATGTTTAAATGCATTTAAATTAAATGTATATTTTTTCATTATGAGCCTTCCATATTACATGTAAGCTGAACTAAATTGTCTAATATACTTTAACCTTCTAAAACTCTGTAAGCAAATATTTCTTTAGGAACCACATCAAGAGCTATATTTTTACAGCAACGAAAACTATCAAAACTGAACAGCCTAATGAGTATTCTAAGTTTATAAAATAATTAAACATAAAAAATTTCTTCATTTTTGTATGCCTTTAAAATACCAGAAAAAGTCAAAATGGAAAATCAGATAAAATATAAAAATGACATACTAGTTTTATACTAGTTTAAATGTGATATTGTTTTTTTCGTTAGGACAATTTTCATCAAGATAATAAATTGCTATTTTATAACTTGGGATTTACACAAATTTGCTCAACATGTAACACAGATGCTTGACTTCTAAGAGCACTTTTAAAAATTATTGTTATGCATTTGATCATTAGAATGAAAATATAATTTACGTGTTTAAGTCTAAAGATACTATATTAATAGATGTATATTTTGTTGTTTCAGATTAATGTAGTTATATTAAGTGCTAAATTGAATTATAATGCTAGCTGAGTTTTGGCATCGTGAATTACTATTTTTTCTAAACATATTGTTTTATAATGGCATCTGGTAGAGAAACTCTATGAAGTGTTAACAGAAATAACAGTCTCATCTATCTAAACAAAACAAAACAAAACAAAACTGAAGGCTATAACTTACCATGTAAAGAGACTTGCCTTTAACTTCTGTTTTTTGGATCAGTAGAAAGCAATGATAGTTAGCTTTCCTTGGGCAGAAAATGCTATATACATTGTTGTGATTTTCAAATTGGTGTTTCCTCTCATTTGTCTTACCACTTTTCCAGTGGTTTGTTTCAGTTGTTAGATGGAAAAAGGTCTGATTAAATCCACTGACTCTAAGATGTGAATATATGGGAATGCCAACTATTCAAGGACATTCAGAAATGAATGGCTGCTAACATAAATAAAAATCTCCATAATATGATTTATATCATTTTTTCACATGTATGGGAGGGTTCTGACCAGGAGCAGCAAACTAGTTTCTATGTCTGTCCTGCCACTGACTAGTCACAGACATTTGGTGCGTCACTCAACATATGTTTCCTTATAGATAAAGTGGAAATTATTTTGATATCATAGGGTTCTTGTGAATATTAAATGGTATACCGTGGTACTTTCCAGGATTTCTTAAAAATAATTAGCTGCAAGTCAGACACAGAAAAATACTACATAATGCCACTTATATGATGAACCTAAAATAGTCTAACTCATAGAAGCAGAAGGTGAAATGGGATTGCCAGTGGCTAGAGGAAGGGGGGAAATGGGGAAGCCTTAGTCAAAGGGTACAAAGTTTCAGTTACACAACGAGTAAGTCCCAGATATCTACTTTGCAGCATAGTGTCCATAGTGAACAATCCTGTATATGTGCTTACATATTTCTTTAAAAGGTAGATCTTAAGTGTTCTAACCACACACACAAAAAATATGAATAATAATAAGGTGGGAGGAAACTGTTGGAGGTGATGGATAGGTGTACGGCATAGATTGTGGTGATAGTTTCATGAGATGAATTGTCTCCAGATTCATCAAGTTGTATACATTAAGTATTTACAGGTTTCTGTGTGCCAATCGTACTACAATAATATGGTTTCACAATAAATAAAATGAATTTTAAAAAACAACTAGCCAAAGAACATAGCCTTTAAACTATTATATAAAAATCTTAGAACATCAGTCGATATTTTACAAAGATTATTCAGTTTTGGTTCAGCAAAAGTCTTCTAGAAAGGGTCAGATAGTAAATATTTTATGCTTTGCAGGTCATACAGTCTCTGTTGTAGCTACTCAAGTCTGCCATTGTAGAGTGAAACCAGTCATAGACAATAAGCAAATACATGAGTGTGACTGTGTTCTAATAAAATCAAAATGTGAATATCATAGAAATCTCATTTGTCATGAAATATAATTGACAATTATCAAGTTATTAATTTGTAGTTATTTAAAATTCTTAACATATGGGCTATATCTTAAAAAGGCGGTATGCTGAATTTTGGTGGGGGTTCCATCATTGCTCCTATTCAGCTTCTCTCTCTCTGGTCAAAGAAACCCTCTCTTCTTAATCCCTAGGAAACTTCTTAGAAAATGATTTAAAGGTACCTGATACAATATATCTGAAAAAGCCTTGTGCAAAACAGTAGAAAACTATTCAGTGTTTCATCAGATTATTACAAAAATAAAATAAATAACATATATTAAAATAATATTTTAGGTTTCTAAATTGCTTTATGAGCTCGATGAGAGAAAAGACTAAACCATATCTATCTTTATAATTCTACTACCTAAGTAGAATAACAAGTACTAAGAGAGTACTTGTTATTCAATCAGTTAAAATTTTAAAAGTGTGTTAATTAATGTATCTAATATCTGACAATATATCCACTTGAAATTAGGCTGGTTTAATTTATTATAGTCATTATGATTTATCAATATGGTAAACTATGCTTACAATTCGCAAAATGTGAGAGGATTCAAACTAGGAGCATGCACAAGTAAAAGGGACTGGACTTCTGTCATCATGGGTTTTTATTCTGCACATCCTTTTATGACCTTCGGTGGGTCATTAGACCTCTTTTAGCTTCTGGTAGTCCAGGAGACTAGATGCTGCCTAATGTCTCTTTTTAATATAAAGTCTTTTTCTGATGGCTTGGAATATTTATCATTAGATATTATAAATGAATCTCCTTGAAAAGCACCTTCATTTCCCTTGTTAGCTTTATCCCTAGGTATTTAATAATCTTTGTGGCAATTGTGAATGGGAGTAAATTCATGATTTGGCTCTCTGCTTGTCTGTCGTTGATGTGTAGGAATGCTTATGATTTTTGCACATTGATTTTGTATCCTGAGACTTTACTGAAGCAGCTTATCAGCTTAAGAAGCTTTTGGGCTGTGTTGATGGAGTTTTCTAGATATAGGATACTGTCATCTGCACTGCTCAAGGAAATTAGAGAGGACACAAGCAGATGGAAAAACATTCCATGCTCATGGATAGGATCAATTAATATTGGAAAAATAGCCACACAATCCAAAGCAACTTATGGATTAAATGCTATTTCCATTAAACTACCATGCACATTCTTCAAAAAATTAAAAAAAAAAACTATTTTAAAATTCATGTGAAATCAAAAAGAGCTCTCATAGCCAAGACAATCCTAAGAAAAAGAACAAATCTGAAGGCATCATTCTACGTGACTTCATACTATACTACAAGGCTACAATAACTGAAACAGCATGGTACTGGTACAAAAACAGACACGTGGAAAATGGAACAGAATAAGAACTTAGAAATAAAACCGCCTGTCTACAACCATCTGATCTTCGACAAACCTGACAAAAACAAGCAATGGTGAAAGGACTCCCTGTTTAATAAATGGTGCTGAGACAAATGGCTAGCCACATGCAGAAAACTGAAACTGGACCCCCTCCTTACACCTTAATAAAAAATTAACTCAAGATGGATCAAAGACTTAAAGGTAAAACCCCAAACTATAAAAACTCTAGAAGAAAATCTAGGCAATACCATTCAGGACATAGGCAAGAGCAAATATTTTATGATGAAATTGCCAAAAGCAATGGCAACAAAAGCAAAAATTAACAACTGAGATCTGATTAAACTGAAGAGCTTCTGCACAGCAAATAAAACTATCATCAGAGTGAAAAGACAACCTACCGAATGAGAGAAAATTTTTGCAATCTATCCATCTGACAAAGGTCCAATATCCAGAATCTACAAGAAACTTAAGGAAATTTACAAGAAAAAAAAACAAACAACCTCATTAAATATTGGGCCACGGATATGAACAGACATTTCTCAAAAAAGACATACATGCAGCCAACAAACATATGAAAAAAAGCTCAACTTCACTGACCATTAGAGAAATGCAAATCAAAACTACAGTGAGATACCATCTCACGGCAGCCAAAATGGTGATTACTAAAAAGTCAAGAAACAACAGATACTGGCAGGGTTGCAAATAAATAACAACGCTTTTACACTCTTGGTGGGAATGTAAATTAGTTTAACGATTATGGAAGATAGTGTGGGGATTCCTCAAAGATTTAGAACCAGAAATACCATTTGATCCAGCAAACCCATGACTGAGTATATACCCAAAGGAATATAAATCATTCTACTATAAAGATACATGCACATGTATGTTCATTGCAGCACTATTCACAATAGCAAAGACATGGAATCAACCCAAATGCCCATCAGTGATAGACTGGATAAAGAAAATGTGGTACATATACACCATGGAATACTATGCAGCCACAAAAAGGAGTGAGATCATGTCCTTGCAAAGGACATGATGAAGCTGGAAGCTTTATCCTCAGCAAACTAACACAGGAACAGAAAACCAAACACCACATGTTCTCGCTTATAAGTGAAGCTGAACAATGAGAACACATGGACACAGGGAGGGGAACAAGACACACTGGGGCCTGTCAGGAGAGGCCCAGGGGCAGGAACAGGGAAAAGAGCTAATGCATACTGAGCTTAATACTTAGATGATGGGTTGTTAGGTGCAACAAACTACCATAGCACACGTTTACCTGTGTAACAAACCTGCACATCGTGCACATGTAGCCACCACACCTGGCTAATTTTTGTATTTTTAGTAGAGATGGGATTTCATCATGTTGGCCAGGCTGATCTAGAACTCCTGACCTCATGTGATCCACCCACCTTGGCCTCCCAAAATGCTGGGGTTACAGGAGTGAACCACTGAGCCTGGCCAATTTTTATATCATTGTTAATACATGCTAAAACCTTCCTTTGGTTTGTCTTAGCACAGAATCTATGCCACAATACTGTGTCTAATTTCAACGTGAACCCAAGTATATTTAAAATGGATATGTAACAGATTCAGAGAAAGAAGTGCTTTCACACAAGATAAGTAATATGGACAAACACAGTATCTACCCCCTGTGAAGGGAGGCCAGGCCCACTGTGCTTCACATTCCTAAGTGGGCATCAGTGCAGTTAAGTGGTGATCTCAGTGTCTACCTCCATGTGGCATCAACAAAATAGTCAATGTGTGATACAAGTTGGGGTAGTAGACACTCTGTTTTCCTTCTCCTCTGATGTCAGTGGAGCCTAATGAAGAGCTGAACTTCCCACCTCCACCACATTAAGAAGAAAGAAATAGGTGGTTGGAGGTGAGGTAGTTGATATTCTGCTTCCTCCGTGTCACTAGGCCCCAGCAGGGAGCCGACCTTCTGCCCTCATTTATGCAACAACAGAATGATCTAAGTCAGCCCTCCACTTTTCCCAACCCTAGTAGCACTTGGGTCCAAAGAAAAACGCATGATATAATTCCTTTCAGAGACAAGTTGGTGCCATACTTTTGCTGAGAAGCTATCGGTAGGGCTGAACTTCCACTCTACCTGTCTGCAGTACAGGCAGTGTAAAGCTTTATTCCACTTTTGCTGAGACCCAATGGTATACTAAATATACATACATACCCAAACTGCCTTCACACTACAACTCAACAAGAAGATGGGCTAATAAAAACAAAGAAAGATTGGGATTCAGAGTCTCATAAAATAATAGCCTAAACATCGAGACTATAATGAAAAACCACGCATCATACTAAGAACCAGATAAGTCATAACATGAATGAGAAAAGACAATCAATGGATGCCAACACCAAGATGAAGCAGATTCGGGAATTATTTTACAAGGACTTTCAAACTGCCATTGTAAAATAGATTCTGAAAACCATAGAGCTGAAAAGTGCAATATCTGAAACGAAAAATTCACTAGATGTGCTCAATAGTAGAGATGACAGAGAATGGAATTTTCATTCTTGAGGACAGAACAATAGAATTTAAACAATCTGAAAACAGAGAGAAAGTAAACTGAAAAAATCAGAGTCTTAGGGACCTGTAGGACAATAACTAAAGAGCTAACATTTATATAATTGAAGTCTTAGAAGGAAAAGAAAGAATGAGATTTTAAAAAGTATCCAAAAAAACAATAAATAAAAATTTTCCAAATTGGTTTAAAGACATAATGTACAGGTTCAAGAAGCTGGATAAACACTAAATACATAAATTCAAAATAATTCGTGCTGAAACACATTATATTGAACTTCTGAATACTAAAGAAGAAAAAACTGCTGAAAGAAACCACAGATAAAAAACACATACTTGTAGGAAGACAGAAATTAAAATGACAGTTGATTTCTCATGTGATACAATGGAGACCAGAGGAAGTGATCCAATATTTTTCAAATACTAAATCATGAATTCCATATTCAGCAAAATTACCCTTCAGAACTGAATGACAAAATAAAGATAGTTTCAGAAGAATAAAGACTAAGAGAAAGGGAGAGACTTTTGTGGGGTTATAAATGGTAAAAGAAGGATCTTGGTAGGGATGTTATAATTCTGTATAGTCACTGCATCTATTTCAATGTCCTGATTATCATATTTTACTATAGTTTTATAAGATGTTTCTTTTAAAGTGGACAAAGGGTACATAAAATTGCTGTGTTACATATTTATTATACTTGCATGTGATCTACTATTATCTCAAAATAAAATGTTTAATTTATAAAACTGACTTTCTCACTTCCTCTGTAACAAGATTGATGCTAAATTAAATATTTCACCTGAGGCTTTTAGAATATCATAGATAATGGTGGGGTAGCTCACCATATAGAAGGGTCCAAGTAGGTACTTGAGAGTTAATGAAACCTCTTAAACCTTTACAGTCAAACAAGGGAATAAAATACAAGGTGTGGAAACATTTTAAGAATTCTTTTGGAAAGAACTGCTCTATGAACTAAATTCCCTCTCTTCACTTAAGTCAAGAGAGAGGGTATTTTTAGAGCTTGCTCTATTTTTCCCATAGTAAGAATTAGTCCTAATTAAAAACAGCAACAATAATAATAACAAATAAAAGTTTGAAGAATTTCAGGGGAAAAGAGAGGAAATAATCTTCAGAAGTGTCACTCAGTTTGTCAGAAAGAGTTTGTGACAGAGATTGGCACATGTACTTTGGTCACTACTAATTTATTTAACAAATGTTTGAATATTAAGTGGGCAAAACATTTTAATGTTATATGCTCACATATATACAGTGCTATCTTCTTGGTGGTGTGATTTGGGATGTGGTTATTCTTTTTATTTGCTTAAAGTCAATACAAAGGAAAATGACAAAGAGCAAGGTATTAAACACAAAGTAAACTCCAGGCATGTCAGAAATCCTCCCTGAAATGCAATACGTTTTCTTCCAATGCGTGAGACTAGTTCTCACAGAAACTTTAGTGAATTTTAAAAGCACAACTCATTTTTAATTTTTATGGAATTTTATGTCTTCTAATCTAATATGACCACAATGAGAATAGGAAAAAATAAAAAGATGGTTAATTGGCACATGGTTCTAAAATAGGAAGTAAATTCAAAATTTTGTTAGCCTTTAATCCAAATATGGAATAATATTTTTATCCTACTTGGGGTTACCCAATCATGAAAAGGGGATCTAAATTATTGGTTGTTTACCTCCACGTCTGCCTTCAAAAAAGAAGTCATAGGGGAAATATAAAAAATGATGCACATTCAACTTCTCTAAGTTATTATTATCATTATCATATAATTATATATGATGATATATATGATATATATGATGATATCTAAATATATATAATATCTAAATATGTATATATATATATATATGTAAGGTTATTGAATGAGTGACCCTTTCAAACAGGTAAGAGTAACTCTGGCCTGGGCAACCATGTGTCAGTGTACAGGAAAACTCACATGATAACCATGGAACATTTTTCTGAACTATTAATTTAAGTTAGTGAAATTAATTAGAACATCAATTAGGTATTTTTCATGGTAGATTGACTACTTCTACAATGTTACGAGTTCACAAGCTGTGATGCATGATATTGCAAAGTTCAGGTAGCTCGTAAAGGGCTACTCTTATATGGAAATTGAATTTGTAAATTAAGTGCAATTCTGTCCACTGAAGAATATTTTAATTCAGCCCTCAATTATTTATGAGGCATGCACCTCTTTTCAGGAGGCATCAGTTTAAATAACTAGGTAATGCTCAGGATTAACAATTATGGAGCCCTTTCAATAAGACAATATTGAATAAGCACTCATGGGTACTCAAATATAATTTTGAACTGTAATAATTACTCACTATTGCTTTAATAAAATTTCATATGCATTCTGCACCCAAAAGATTTGCTCAGCTTTGTGTATTTTACTCTTTTGCTCAACCTGGAATATTAGTTTTAAATTCTGTCATGTCACAGCAATTATTCTGTTATTTTCTGGAAACCAAATCTGTCAGAGGACTCAAACATCCCAATTAAAGAAGGTGAAAAGAAATCTAGGAGAACAAATATTAGAAAAAATAATATCTGTTGACTGATAAGCAAAGACAAAAATTGTAGATTTAAAACGTGTCGCCATTATAAAAGCAGCCCTTTCTTCCCTGAAGACAGTGGATTGGAAAAGTTTTTGAAGCATAACTCCTAGATTCTCACTTAAACTCTTATCCAAGAAATGTGTCCGCAAAGCTAGCTGAACTCATCTTCAAGAACTGCTCACTGCAGAGTCAGATTTTATGTGCATTAATTCAATTCCAGTTACTAGAGACAGTATGTACTGGATTTTCAGCTCTCTAAAATCCAGGTTTACACAGTTAGGTTTCTCCACTGGCTGAAACTTAAGGATCAAAGTTTTAAATTTAAAAGTTTAGGTTAACCGGAGTAAAAAGGGAAAAGTTTATAAAAAAAATCATAATCATCTTATACTACCAAATAGCATGTTTGTCATTTGGTAAATCATCAAAGCAAAATAAGTCCTATTTAAATCACACCACTGACAGAGATATTCAATGTGATTTTGAATATCCTTGTTTTTGTAAAATAGCAGATAAGCAACAAATTTCTTAATGCTTACAAATAAGCAAAAACCAAGAGAACAAGCAGAATTGGCAATTGACATGAAGTAAATAAGAAGAAAGAAATATACCTGGTAAGGTATATTTATTAATTATCGAATTGATTTTTATTAAAAAATGATGTTTAGAACATAAAAAATGAAGGTCTGTGGGAGGCAAGATATAGATTTTATATCTTACAAGGATCTGAAGGGAAGAAACAACTGGGTATGTGATTTAAAGGTAGATTAGTTGAAAGACAGATGCTATCATGAACTTGCATAATAAATACTGGATAAAGCAGGAATATACAAAGAGGGCTGCTGAGCCCCTGGCATGGCCAGAACTAGGAGGCTAGGAGACCAGTGGGAGCTGAGTCAATTATAGATAAGGCCGAATAATACAATTCTTGGATGCAGAGGCCATTCCTTCTATCATTTTTTTTTGCTCAAGAGGCAAGAAGCCAAGAAATCCCACTGGGCCTTGAGTTTTTTAGGATTCTAATTCACAGAACCAAATACCAACAGGACCCTTAGTAAATCCTAATGTAGGATGACTGAGGGTCCTTGAAACTCAGATCGGCACATCATCCCTTGTCCACAGATTACTTTGGCTGGTAATAGAAAAAAATTAAAAATATTAAACATAAAATTAAAAATTTATAACAGGGAAATTCAAAGAAAATTTTGGACTTCAGATATATTTAACATAGTAAATATAGTAAATGGTAAATGTGCTATAACAATAAGTGCCATGTTCAGCATGGCAGGAGAGTGGCAGAGCTGAAGAAAAATTTCTGGAAATAAAACTAAAGCACTTTAAATTTTATAGGCATATATTAAAATTAAATTGCATATATAAGAAAATAGAAGATTAAAAGAAACGGTAAAATAAAGGTGGTTTGGAGAGTGTTTTAGTGTTATAACAAGTGTTAATGTTAGATGTTCTATTATTATATCTAGATTTAAAATATTTTAGAATATTGCTTTATTTATCTTTTTATATAGAAGCAAATGGCTTTATATGTTTACATGTTTATATGTTTACATGTTTATATGTTTTGTATTTGAATAGTAAAACAGGCCAGGTGCAGTGGCTAATGCCTGTAATACCAAAATTTTGGGAGGCTGAGGTAGGAGAATCACCTGAACCCAGGAGTTCAAGACCAGCCTGGGCAATACAATGAGACTACAGCTGCACAAAAAAAAAAAAAAAAAAAAGGAAAAGAGCTTGCTGGTGAAAAAAAAAGCATATGACAAAATTACTCTGACTCTATTTACATATGTATTTAGCATTATACCCATATATGTTAAATTACCAGAAATCACCATTTTGGATATAAATATAAATTGTATACAATTTATATTTATATAATGACTATCTAGCAAGCTAAATAAATTAAAAATATACTATATATTTGTATTCAAATCGTCAGAATGCCTTTTGGTTCCATAGATGTATGTGTCTAATTCCGTGTAGATTTGGGAATTTAGAATTATTGGTGGATAGCAAGTGATATCTTGTTTTGTTTTGTATGAATGCCTTTGAATAGAATTATTAAATCCTTTCACTGTCTTTCTCTGTTCTCCTGGCCCCAACAAGCTGGCTCTTGGAACTTTTGGCACAGATTTTGACCTGCTACTGACACTCTATGGGTCTAGTCCTTACATGGCTTTAATAGCAGCATTTTATCCCTTTACTGGTTTAGGCTCAGGATTGTTGACAGTCTCCTACCGTTGATAGTCTCTGAGTGATTTGATATTTCTTGATTGTTTCCTTAAACATTACATGACTATGAATATAGTCCTTTAGGTAATTTTCTTTGATATGCATTTGTGTACCCATTCTTCTGTATATGTATTCATTGACTATTTATTTGTATTGATTTCTATAATTCTTATAATATTCTTGGCCCACAATTTTTTAAAACCTGACAAATTACCTTTATTAATATGTTTATTGTTTTTCTTTTCTCAAGTTGTTATTTGTATTACAAACTTATTTATACTTGGGCTTTTTTGTTTTTTCTTATTTTGTGTTTGTTTTGTTATTCGGTTTACAGTTTTCTATAATTGTATAGATCATGTATATTTATTAAATTTATTTTGGTAAATGAGATTGTTTCCTACTCCCTAGAAGCACACTGGAACCAGTTGTCCTCAAATAACTTATTGAAGAATTTAGTTTTCTTATAATCTCTAAATTCTTCCTATATAACATATTAACATTTCTGTATATATTGTTTATTTTCATTCAAAAATGTATTACATTTACCATAACTTTTAAGTAGTTATTTTATGTCAAAGACTGTAGAAATTTTGGGAACTTAACATTACTTGTTAGGCAACACGTTAACTTGCTACAATTTCATAAATGTTGGTGGAACTGCAAGAATCCTGGGACAGAGCAAAAGGAGCTCAATGCTTGCCAGATCTCCTTGATAAAGGTCCCAAGCAGTTGAATTGGAGATGCCCAGGCAGTTGTTTTGCATGCAGTGGGTTTGCTTTACAGCTGAAAAACTCCATGCATAACCCTGAACCTTTTATAAATGGCTGGAGGAGGACATTTTCTGTATTATATTGGGTGGTGAACAAATATGATCTGTCCTCCAGAGGGAAATACTATGTCAATCTTCCAAAGCTGTTTGCTATAAACTCTTGAAAACAGAATCAGAAAAAAAACATAGCCAATATCCTGGAGGCAAGATGTGCAGAAATTCAAAAGACCCATGTGAAATCATCTACCAACATTTAAAAAAAATAAGAAAATAACTGATTTTGATAGAGGTATTTTGTCATTAACCAGACTATAAATATTTTAATTGATTTACTCTTTTTTCATAATTAATTGTGTTAGAAATTTTATATAGACAAATCATTCAAACATACTGATATTTTTGCTTCTTATTTCAAAATCTATACAGTTTCTTTTCACTTTTCTTGTCCAAAGACAGTACTCAGAATTTCCAGAAAAAGTTTTCAGAATTCTATTGATAATTAAAATTACATTTACACCCCTCACTTTAATCAGAATACAACTAGATTTTCCCTATTAAGCGTGGTTACTGTTTGGTGATATATACCTGAAAACACACAAACACACACATACACACATTCATTTATCAGACTGGGACATTCAGCTCCACTCATTACTTTACAAAAAGTTTTAGTGGGTTCTTGGCCAAAGTTCAGGAGAAATATTTCTTCTTGCCAGGATCTAAATGATTTGTTTTATTTTTTAACACAAGTAATGTCAAAAGAATTTCTTACCTTCAAACAAGTATTTCTTTATCATAAGAAATATCTCTAAAAACTCACTATAGTGTTAGAAAATAAGACTGAAAAATAGTAACAGTAAGAGAGTGTAGTCTACTTTTGTTGACACACGCTTCCATTTCTAAGATATCTGTTGATAGCCTGATGTGGACCTGTAGAGCATGGGGACTCTCACATTTCCTTTATCTCCCAACCCACATCTTAGTTTGTTAGTTAAGTCATTATTTTGTACTGACATTGTTTATGGCATGTCATACTTATATAATCATAAGTGACAAAAATATTGAGTTTATATACATATGGGGATCATGTAAATCCGTGCTCACAATCAGTCGTTTTCTCCCCTAGATTCTTTCTTTCAATTTTCTATTATTACTCATTCATTATCTGGCTCAACATAATTGCTAAATGGTTATATCATTCTTAAGAGGCGTAAATACGTAAATACACACACACATATATATATACATATACGCACATATATACATATATACATATATGCAGTCTTTCAGAACTGTATATGTGTGTGTGAGTGTGTATATATATATATACACAATCTTTCAGAACTGTATATGTGCATATATATATACAGTTTTGTATAAATATATACAAAATATATTTGTATATATACACAGTTCTGAAAGAAATATATATATTTCAGAACTGTATAAACATGGATACAGAAGTTTCTGGCATCGGTTACTATTACAGAGAGACACTAAGGTGAATCTGATTTTCCTCCTTGGTAAGATTTGCCTTTTTTCTGTCAAAATGTTGATTATTATTTTAAAATTTATACCTGATTTTCCACAACGTAAAAAGCTTTAGTTATTCTTTCTTTATTTCCTTAACATTCAGTTTGCTTTTTCAATGGAAATGTTTATTCCTTTTTTCTTTTTTCTTTTTATTTTTTGGAATTTATAGGTATTTTTATTCAAGTAAGCCATTTTTACAGCAAATTTCTGAATACTTTTCAGGTCTAATTTTTTCATTCTCCAGAGGTGTTGACAAAAATTTTATTGACTCATGTTTGTCTTCTCACCATATGAAGTATTTTCTCAGAGTTTTGTTTAATATTTTTACCTATTTATAAAATCAATTTTTTTCTCCTTGATTTTTACATTTTTAATCTATTTGGTCAGTTTGGGGAAAGTTTTCTTGTTATTATTCGTATATTTATTTGTTGTGATTTCTGTTTGTTTGTGTTTGTTGTTGTTTGTTGAGAAAGGATCTCACTCTGTCACCCAGGCTGGAGTGTAGTGGTGCAATCTTAGTTCACTGTAGCCACAATCTCTCAGGCTCAGTTACTCCTTCCACCTCAGCTTCCCAAGTAGCTGGGACTATAGGCGTGTGCCACCATGCCTGGAGAATTTTTTTTTTTTTTTTGTATTTTTTGTAGAGATAGCATCTCACTACATTGCCCAGGCTGATGTAAAACTCCCAGGCTCCAGTGATCCTCCCTTCTCAGCCTTCCCAATTGCTGGGATTACAGGCATGACTACTGCCACTGGCCTTGCTGTGAAATATTTTTTTAAATCTCTGTTAGTCATTTTCTTCTCAGCCATACTTATTGTGTTCTGTATTAAGGATAATGGTTTTTCATAAAAATATTTTCCAAAATACAGTTGCATCTCACTATCTAAATATTTCAAGCAAGGGCTTTACTTACTGTTTCTAAGTGCTGTAAAGTTTATTGAAAATTGCATCATGTAGAGTGTTAATTTTGGGAAAGTACATATTTTTACCTATTTATAAAATCAATTTTGTGTTCTCCTTGATTTTTACATTTTTAATCTATTTAGTAAGTTTGGGAAACTTTTCTTGTTATTGTTTTTTAACCTATGCTTAGTTTGCTACATTTTCTCTAATAACAAAAGTAACATAATTATTGAAGACATATCAATAATGGTATTGTGCTTTAAACAGAATGCAGTAAAAGTGAAATGCTGACTTCACGTTGCTTCTTGTGTTTTCATCTTTAAGTAAATATTCCAGTTCAGCGTCAGTGGAGTACATTGCAGTGAGTGAGTGCATGCATTTAAAGTTATAGATAAACTTTTTATGTAAAAATATTAATACACTTATATATACTGTCCTAATGAACATCTCTCCAAAAATGTTGTTTTCTTGTTACTAAAAACCAAATAATAATGATACATTTACATAAGGAACTACAACTGATTTGTTGTAAGCACTCTGTCTTCAGATATTAAACCAGCTACCAAGAATATCATATTTGAATATATATAACGTTTTCACAGTTCAATTCAATGGGAAATTTTTTCCATTAGAATGTGAATATCTTTTGAAAAATGTCAAATTGCTTAAATAAAAACAGTGAGTGTGAAGAAGAAATTTGTGAGAAATAAATAAGGGATAATTTTGCAGTAATAAATTTAAATTCTTGAGAAAATATCTAGTTATAATGATTGCTCATAAGATTCAGAAGAAATTTTTGTTCAATTTTCTCATCTATGTCACCATTTATAAATAATGTTTACAATAACTTTTCCTAAGGATAACATTTGATGTTTTCTTGAAAAATAAATGCTAATTATGAAAACAATAAGATTAGGATTTACAGCATTAACTGAAATATCACAATATTCAAACTAGGACTGAAGGAAGTTGAATATTAATATAAAAATTTAGTGAAACATTTTAGCATCAGAACTAAGTAGTAAGTTTTACATTTCTGTTTTTTCTTTACATTTCTTAATTTTATTCCTACTCATATCTCTTTGGTTATACAGAAAAAAATGACCTAAGTATAAAACTGGTTAAATTTCTCCCAACATTTGTATCTATATGCAATTAGAATGAATCTTTGAATATGTAGGGAATCTGCATATAGTAAAATAACAAACAAATCTTTAAAGTAGTTTTTGCAATAGAAATCAAATTTTCTGAGAAACACTAAATATTACTTGTTATAAGTGAATAAATATTTGAAAATTTAGGGAGTAACTTAGAACATGGATAATATAATTCATAATTCATAATATAAAAATATTTTGGAAAATGTTTTCAGAATGTATTTCTTCACCCTCAAACTTTCTGTTATACAGAATGTAATTTCTCAATTGAACCAAGTGATGTGCTTATTTTTCAGTGTTTGTTTTCCTCCACTGAATACACAGATCATGTGTCAATCTTTTTATTTTTAAAAATAAATAAAATTTAAAATATATTTTAGTTTTATTACTTTTCTATAAATTTTATCCTCCACCTTGCATGTGGAGAAATGTTAACAAAAATTTTATTACTAGCCAATAGATTATATTTTTAAATATTTAGAATTAAGAAACCTGCTCTTATATATAAATCACTTTTGATACTTTTTAGTCTTTGTTCATTAGTATCTACATAGTGAATCTAATTTAACATGGATTTGTGGAATGATGCATTATATATAAAAGTATGCTTTTCTCTCAATAATGCTGTAATTCAAGGAATAAAATTGAGGTTTAAATATATAGTTAACAGAAATTTTCATATTAGGCACATTTCATATTGTACCATTTTAAAAAACTTGAAATGTTCTATGATCATAATTTAAATATTTGACATTAAATGCAATATCGTTCTTAAATTCAAAAAGTTTCCATAAAGTAAAAATAATATAATTTAAATAATTGTTTAAAGAGATTTAGAGACATTGAAGCTATATTCATAAAGTTTCTAACTTTTTTCTTAACATACATGTATATAACACATTTACCAAATTAACATTAACATACCATTTTTTGACTTTTAATTTAATTTTTGCTTGTATCTTTTTTAATTTATTAAATTAGGATATTAGATATTAATATTATAGTTTGAAATATGAGAACATAGCTTATTTACACCATTTTATTCTTCCCCTGGCTTCTAATTTTGATAGTCACTTTAGCTACCTTGTAGACAAACAATATGTCTTAAAATTATTGGTCTCAAATAATTGAATTTTGTTGCCGAGGGAACATTTGGCAATATTTGAAGACGTTTTTTGTTATCGGGACATAGGGAAAGAGAAGCTACTGGCATGCAGTGGGTAGAGGCTAGGGATACTGTTAAACACACAAGAAAAGAAAAGGCCCCACAATAAAGGAAAGGCCAAGGAAGGGCCCCCACAACAAAGAGCAAAATATCAATATCACTCATGTGGCAAAAACATCTTTTAATTGGAATATTTAAATAATTTTTGCACCAACCACTTTATGTCTTTCAGGTATGTTAGAATAAGATACATGTGTTAGAATATAGCGTTTGTCACCTATCTTTCTCCTCATTCATTTGATCTACCTACTTCTTATTCCAAGTGGTTTCTGTGAAAGTTATAATAGCACTACATTCTATAATAGTATTAAATTCTTCATTAAATGCTGTATAGGTTTACTTTAAAAGTTGGAACATAAACAAACAATAATTGCATTAAAATTTTGTAATAAACTTACGGTCCAAAAATTAAGTTAGGTACTTTTCCTTCTCTATTGGTAAAATGTCCTAACCCCTGTTCCAATCATGTAAGTATTATTAACCAGTTCAAATTAAATTTTAATTTTTGGAGTCATCAGTTATTCAAGTCATGAAATCTTAAAACTTTTAATTTGCTAAATATATCGACTACGACTTTTGCTTCTCATCTAAGTTAACTTTCTGTTTTTTTCTTTTCCCCATGGAAAGAAAAGAAACAAATGCTTATACTACAGATTACAATCCATCCACAGTTATTTAATTATCTCACTTTTTGTATTGAATATGTTTCACTTTTTCTTTTTGAAGACATTTCTGTTGGTGTCCAGGAACCTCTTTTCTAATTTTACCAACTAATTTTTAGTTATGCTACATCAATTTAATTTTTGGGCTTTTTGCTTATATATTTATATATAAAACTATATAAATATGTTATTTATTTCATCCTATGACATTCATTTATTTGATTTTCATTTATTAGTTCATTTACTTGATATTCATTTATTTGTTTTACTAGTTTGTTTGATATTTATTTGTTTTACTAGTCTGATATTCATTTATTTGTTTTACTAGCTATATTTCATACAAGATATATATTGATTGGTAAATTTTCAAAATTGTTGTATATTTGAAAATGCCATTTGTTGTTGTTGTTGTTGCTGAAGGGATTGAGCTTCACACTTACCTAATAGTTTGAGTATACAGTTTTGGGTCCAAAATACTTTTCATCCCTAACTCTCAAAGGTTTTGCCCCAATATCTTTCTGTATCCAACATTTCTTATCAGAGTTATGAAGTCAGCCTTATTTTTTTAATTTGTAAAATGCACATATTTTTCTCTCTAGAGGCTTTTGCATTTTCTCTTTTTATTTTTCAAAATATCACAATAAAGTATCAGTTTGGATTTCTTTTTCTTTTTTCCACTCATCACTTGATGTGGTGATCTCACACAATTTGAGGCCATGTGTCTCCCTTCAAAGGGTACAAGATGCCATGCTCCATCCATGTCCTTGAACTACAATTCCTTAAGTGATTACTTGAATAAATAATTTAAGTAATGTATTTTGAAAGTGTTAGATTAGTATTAGGTGCAAAAGTAATTACACAATAGGGGGATTTCAATGAGACTTAATTTCCACAGCTGTGAAATATGAACAATAAAACTATTCTAATGATTGTTATTTGGAATAAATGAACTAATAGATGTTGAACTTCAGTAGCTGTTCTTTTATTCCACAATGATGAAAATTTGGCTTTTTTTGGTCTCATTTTTATTCAATCTACATGTAGTACATAGGTTAAGCCCTGAGTTTCTTATTTTCTGTTTAATTAAATTAGAAAAGAAAAAGTTGCCAGTTCACTAAACAGTAAACCACCTTTATCTGCAGAGACACATTCCAAGACCTCCACTGAATGCCTCCAATCACAGATAGTATTGAACCCTATATATATTGTTTTTGCCTATACATACATATCTATGATAAAATACAATTTATAAATTACAGACAGGAGGAAATTAACAATTACTAATAAGAAAATAGTAAAATTAATTGAAATAAGTGTCACAAGAGTTACTTGAACACAGCACTGTCACACCAAGACAGTCAATCTGGTCACCACGGTGGGCACTAAGTGATGAATGGGTGGAGAGCACAGACAGCCTGAATACACTGGACAAAAGTGAGGATTCACATCCCTGTTGGGACTGAATGGAGCAGTGTGAGATTTCACCACTCTACTCAGAAGAGCATGCAACATAAAACATATAGTTTATTTCTAGAATTTTCCATTTAATATTTTTAGACCCTGGTTGACCAGAGAAGGGGAAATTGGATAAGGAGAGACTACTGTATTCATAGAAAAGTCCAGTTTAGTGTTAAAGATAAAATGAACACCATTTCAGTACCTATTTTGATAATTGATATCTTCATAGATTTATTTTTTGAGTCCTAAGCTATGACCAGGAAACAAATTATTTTGCTTTTTTTCTGATTTTCCTTAAATTGGGCTTTTTAGCTATATCATACAAAGAGGTTGCTAAACATCATTTGTTCTGTATTCTGAAAAGAATGACAAACTAATTCTGAATGAAAGGCTGATAATTTTTTCAAATTTCCACACTGCTTTAAAAAAGCCGAATGTACTAATAATATCACATGAAAAAGTAAACCATAACATGATTTAAAATGTAGACAAACATTTTGTCAAAAACCCTATTTTAGGGTACATATCAGGTCAACCTCCTCAAAGCAAACATACCCTTGATTTGTGATAGCTTATGGGATAGAGGGCTAAAACTGGATAAATACTAAAAGTAGGGGCTATTATATCAAAGAGGATTTTTTTTAAAGTTGTTATTTTATAGATCTAATTATTTCTCTCAATTTAGGAGTAGTTTTTTTTCAGTTAAGGCCTCATCTAAAAATGACTGTTACTGCCCTATTACAAAGACTGTATAGCCTTTTTATGCTTCTACAGTACATCTCAGAGACCTCTGGGTGAAAGCAATGCTCTGGATGATACTGACAGCTGATGTTAGCATTTTCTGAAGGGTAGAGTATAAATAAAGCAGATCAGAGAGCGTTGAAAAATGAACATCCTATCAAAAAGTTAGCAAAATATATTGGGAGATTAACAACCTGCTTATATTGAAATATTTTAGAGTTTTGTAAAAATGGTGACAACTTGAGAAATACTTGATAATAACAATTACTTAATGTTTGAACTTAACAATTTTATTAAAATTTGAAGAAAAATAAGTGGCAATTTAAGTGCATATTAGCCAAAAGAAGAGTACAAAGAGCTATCAGAATCAGGAAAGCAAATATACATACAAAAGGGTAGATTCAAAATAAGAGATACTACTTTCAGTCATATATGAATAAGATGACACAAGTCATTCCATAGTGAGGACTATAGAGGTAAAAAGAAAGAATTGGAAACAAAATAACTTTTAGTCATTCATTTAGAGGTGGCAGTGTGGGTCCTTTCTAAATAATTTTGGAGTCGGTGAGAGTTTGAAAATGTGTGGACCCTAAATAAAGAAGAAGTTGTTAGTAATACTGAAAGGAGAAATGGAAAGCATTTTTTGTTTTCTTCAACTTCTGCAAAGCCAGAACATAGAAGCTCTACTGCAGTTTGTTCTGAGGAAAAGAGGACGTGTATCCCAGAAAAAGAGAGATAGATTTTAGTGGATTATCTTAATCTTTTACACATGATGCTTTCCCTCAGAGAAGTTAGACTGTGAGACTTGAGGCTTGGCACAGAGCCTTCTAATTTCCCCCAACTTCCCCGGAAACTATGCTTAATTGCTTATGCAGCTTTAATCACTGTGTTGCTTATGTCCCCTCATTACCCAAGTGTACTGATCCCTCTTAACAAAAGCAGAAATTTCTCAATTTTTAATGCCCCTGTCTTGTATGTTATTTTACCTTCGGATTGCCAAACTCCCCTAAATAGTAATTTATACAGTTTTTTCTATTTATTAATTTCTGATTCACATCTCATTTTAGATTGTTTCTTAAATATATAATTATATAATTATGTTTTGAAATGTTATTAATGATTCTTTAATTGTCAGATTCAATGGTCATGCCTCAGCCTTTCTCTGGTTGGCTTTTTTACCTTCATATGAAATTTTCCCACCTCATCATCATCAAAATCATCCCTCCTTGATGACATTCACACATTTCCCAAATCATTTTCTCTTACTTAATGAGCTCCCCAAATGTTTATTCTATGTCATTTACTATAATTTTATATGCAATTGATTCCAGAAATATTGCCCCTACGCAAAATATCTTTCCTCAATTCCAGATCAATCTTCAATTGATTGGACACTTCTGCCTGAATATACATAGAAACCACAAATAGAATGTTCAAAACTCATTAACTTTGTACCCAAAATGCTCATTTGTATTCTGGATCTCACTGAATATCACCAACATACCAAGACACTGTATAAGTAAGATTTTGAGAGTTTCATTAGCTATTTATTTTTTACCCCATCTACTTCACCTGCAACTAATATAATATTTAGTTGTGTCAATTTAACTTCTAAACATTGCTCCAATTTATCTATTCCTCTCAATCCCTTTTGACATTGTTCTCTACTTTTTTATCACATGTACTGTTATAATAGCATCCCAACTCATTCTATGCAGTCAATAAGAGGTTCAAACTTCTATTCATCCTACTAGATTCTCACTAAAGAAGAAGAAATAAAAGCTGATCTGCACCGATTCAATTCCATGGCTTGCGCTTGACCACTGCTATGGTGTTAATGTTCATCTGATCCAAAACTCATGTTGAAACTTAATTTTCAGTGCAACAGTATAGAGGGTGGGACCTAATGGGAGGTTTAGGTCATAAGGAGTCCACCCTCACGAATGTATTAGTGAGACTATAAAAGTGCTCCCAGGGGTGGGTTGACTCTCTTATCCCTTCTTCCTTCTGCCATGTGACCGTCCAGTCTCCCTCCCCTTTGCAGGAAGCAATGTGCACAGAGCCATCTTGGAAAAAAGAGAATAACCTCACCAAGCACCAAACCTGCTAGAACTTTCGCCTTAGATTTTCCAGCCTCTGGAGCTGTGAGTCAATAAATTTCTGTTTATTATAAATTACCCAGTCTCTGGTATTCTGTTATTGCAGCACAAAACAAATTAAGAGAACCATGCTCTTAATAACTTGAGTTTTCTTCATCATTATCATCATCTTATTAAATGAAGGCTTACAGTGTGGCAGGCACTTACAGATATTTTACATGATTTGTCTGATTATCATTTGCATTTATATTGTTTGGTTTAATTTACTTGTTCACTTTTTCTATCTCCTGGAACAACATAAATGGGAAAACATTGACTTTGTTCTGACAATAAGTATTTCTTTAGTAACTAAAACTATGTAGGCAATACACACTCAATGAATAATAAATAAGCCTAGCAAGTCTATCTATAAAGCCTGTGATTTTATATTAACCAGTACACTGTGCCGGTCAAATGCAATGTGAGTGATATTCTTTTGGAATGTCCTTTCTTCTCTCAAATGATTATATATTTGATGGTCCTATATATTTGGTGGCACCTCTAGATAGCTACCTTTGGACTGGCACCATTTAATCAGTTCATTCTTGTCACAATATTACTACATAGTAAACCATCCACAAACTCAGGACTTAAAGCATCAATAAAATATTCCTGTGTTCACATATCTGCAGATCAGCTGAAATTAAGCTTTCTAGACTGGACTTAGGCTCTGTATTTCAGTCTTCAGCTGGGTTTAGATCTGCTTTTCATGTCCTTTGTTATGTAATAAGAAACTGAATATACAGATAGAAAACGGTCAAACTATATGTATAGAAAAGGAACTTTGACCACAATCTGCAGCAACTATCTCAGGAAGCCAACTCATTATCTTATAACCAGTCCAGGAGCCCAACCTGCTATCTATAAATCAGACTTATAGAATGTCAGGCCACTATCTGTAGCACAAGTCTAAGAAACCAAACAATAACCCTGATAACAATCAGCCCCAAGTGTAAAAGTTAAATAATTAATGACATTTCTCCTAACTTTCGGTCCTGCTTCCAACTTAGGACCAACCAAACAAAGGCAAATATGTGCCACTATCCAATTACATACCATGTCTCACCTATAGTTAGTCCACCTACAGCTTATACCATGTCAACAACCTACAATCAGGGCATATCTGAAGCTTTCCATTTTTTCTGCTTTGAAGTTTTCTCACTCCTCTTCCTGCTTTTGGGTCTTTGCTAAACACAAATTATATAGTAAACTCTAAATAGGTAGACTTTGCTTGTTCCCATTTTGTTGATCTTCATTTATTTTCACAGTGGTCTTTTCCACATTTATCATTATAGGGCCCAAGCTACAGAAGTTATAATGTCTGCCTCTAGCACCTTTTTGTCATAGCGGTCACTGGTGTACAAGACTGCAAACCTTCCCTACTAGCATATTTGATATTCCAGTTATGTTTGTTTGTTCACATACTGTTGTTTAGAATCTTGTGATATAAATCAGACTCAACCTGAACACTCATGGACTCAAAAATTGTATAATCTAATCATCCTCAGTCAACATGAAATAATGCAACAAGGACAACATAAACATAATAAAAGTTTCCTTTCAAAAAAAGGAAAGGAGAAACACATGATAGCCAATATTGATTTATAAAAATTCTGCATTTTTTTGTTTTAGGAAACTGTCATCTGATTCCCCTAAACTGGAGAAAATGAATGTTATTTGATCAGGCCCCATTTGTACTCTTTAGAAGTGATTTCCACTCCATTGTTGTCCAGCACTCTTTATTCTTACCATTAGGAGGCATTTTCTTTTTGTCTTAGGTCACTTTGTGGTGCTGTAACAAAATGCCAGAGACTGGGTAATTTATTAAAAATTAAACCTTATTCCTCACAGTTCCGGTGAATGGAAGGTCCAAAATGAAAGTGCCAGAGGTTTGGTGTCTGATGAGGGTCCAGTTTCTGCTTTCAATAGTATTCCTTGAATATTGTATTCTCTGAAGGGGAGGAACCCTGTGTCCTCACAGGACAGAAGGTAGAAGGGCCTAGCTCGTTTCCTCCAGCCTTTTATAAAGTTGCTAATCCCATCTATGAGGAATCTGTCCTTAAGACTTAATCACCTTCAAAAGCTCCAATCTCTTAATATTATTGATGTAGGAGGTAGGACTAGATTCCAGACCAGATTGAAGACTGGCTGAAACAGGGAAGAAGCACTGAAAGCACCTTTCCATAAGACACACCCGACAGTGCCATGACAGTTTACCACTTCTACAGCTACACTGGGAAGTTACTGCACGTTTCCACGGAAACACCTCTAAGTTACCACCCCTTTTATGGGAAATCTCTGAATAACTAGTTTTTTAATTTGCATGCAATTAAAAGTGGTATCAGTATGACTGCAGAACTATCCCTGAGCTGCTACGCTGGGAACATTGCCTATGGGGTAGCCTGGCTCTGCAAGGAGAAGTACCTCTGCTGCTGCTGTATGCCCCCACTTCAATACAAGTTGCTGTTTAACACCACTGGCTTGCCCTTGAATTCTTTTCTGGATGAAGCCAAGAACTCCCCCAGCAAAGCTCCAAATTTGGGGCTTGCCTGCCCTGCATCACATTGTGATTAACTTCCAACACATGAATTTTGAGGGACATTCAGGCTATAATATTTTTCTAATATCCTCCATGTCTATAACTGAACCAGATACTAAAAATATGCCTGCTTGGTAGCTGAGCAAAAATCTGGCAAAACCTTTGCTCATATGGCATTCTCAAAAGCTTTGGTGAGACTTTCCATATATTTGATTTCAGTCAACTGCATATTCAAAAGTCACAGACAAAATTATTTTCAAGAATCAGCCCTTCCCACTGCAATATAAACCTAACTGTGGCTTCCTCAAACATAGCTTCTCTAACACCCTGCCTTTAATCTTTCAACTAGTAGTTTTTTTTATGGCAGGAATGGTCTACAAGGCACAACTGTAATAAATAATGAACGATGGATGTGTTGGCCTTGTGCTTGATATGGCTTTACTCTGATGCTTTGTTGCTCCAGCTATATACTTGCCTTTTTCCTTTAGTCTTTCAAGTCTTTACTTGCCTCTCAGTTGCCTTCTCAGTGAGATGTTTCTGAAATCATATTTAGAATTACATTTGCCAAATTTACAACATTTCTTATCTACCTTCCTTTAGCACTTATCACAATGTAACATGACGTCCTCACCAGCTGCATGTGACCATTGTGTTTACTTTAGTGTCCCCAGTTTCTATAACTATGCTTGGAACAGAGTAGATATTCTTTAAATATTTCTTGGGGGGAGGGGGGAGGGATAGCATTAGGAGATACACCTAATGCGAAATGACGAGTTAACGGGTGCAGCACACCAACATGGCACTTGTATACATATGTAACAAACCTGCACATTGTGCACATGTACCCTAAAACTTAAAGTATAATAATAAAAATAAATAAATAAATAACTATTTTTTGAATGCATGAATGAATGAATGATTCTAATTGAGCTCTTACCCTAATTTATAAAATTCAGAGCTAACATCAAGAGAAAAAATATACACTGACTTACTTCAGCCCAAAGAAAGAGAATGTAAAATGCTGTCTCATCTCTTTAAGGAATTTTCTTACCTAGCTTTCCCTGGGGCACTACCTGTTATTGTAGACAAAATCAATTAATCGCATTTTGTTTGAGCTAAAAGAATTAACATTTAAAATTATGCCTTGTTATGTCTAAAATTTCTAAGTGCATCTAACAATATTCTGGTACATAGTTGTGTCTAAATTATTTCTTGATTCTGGGATAAGCTTTTTTGGAAGTAGGGGAGATATAAATATTCTAATACCAGTAAATGTGTTTACTTATTCTATTAAATAATATTAAGGAGACATTCTAGTTTGTGCATTGACTTTTTAACAAATTTCCAAATATGTTTCAATTATAAGAATCTCATCACTTTTAGAGTCTCTGACAAATTTCAGTTATTAAACCTCTAAAATTTTAAACCAAATGAAAAATACTCTTAAACATAACTAACTCTGTAATAATTTACTAACATTAAACAACTAACTATATGTCTGCTATGCTGTATGTGCACTTAATTTTTTATTAGTTATATCCATCTTACTCTTTTTTGAGAATG
This sequence comes from Pongo pygmaeus, assembly GCF_028885625.2. Lineage (NCBI taxonomy): Eukaryota > Metazoa > Chordata > Mammalia > Primates > Hominidae > Pongo > Pongo pygmaeus. Next base: position 39,499,306 of record NC_072388.2, on the reverse strand, counting down.
TAGCCATTTATACAATACCAGCAATGTTTAGGTGGACATATTTTTTTCCAGACAAAAGCTTGCTACCAACCTTTGTAAATTTTTAAAAATGAAATTGGCATGATATATTAAAGGAAAATTTATTCTGAAGACTCTATTAACAGTGTTACTACTGCTCATTGAAAATGAAGATTATTTCCCTGACTTAGAGGAGCTTTAAAATTTAAAATTAAAGAGTTTTAAAACTGAAGGCATTAGGTTATTTGCTTTTGAAAAGGAAACTTGGATAATTTTTAGATTATCAGTTTAATATTTCCCACGTCCGTTTGATTGTTTGTCATTGACAGAGTGACATAAAATAATTGCAGATGCTTTTATAAAAACCTATTTGGCTGAGTTCCAATGATTCTTTCCAAATGGTTCTTACTTAACCTATAGTTTCTTCCTTTTACTAAATTTATACTAATTATCATGGAATATGTGATTTCTAGGTAAAAAGTAAATAATTGACTTACTCTGAAAAATAGCCTAAATCTTTTTTTTAATGGAAGACAGTTATAGTAAAATAATCCTCATTATAACAGATTGAAGTCAAAATGATTCAAATACAACATTTCACTCCTAAGAACAGGGAATTTCTGAAATATCAGAAACATCATGCCTACTGACAAAGTTCATAAAGTACCAGAGTATTTGTATAAAGGTTGCTAAAAATATCATTTTCATTTATGTGTACTCTCTTCGATTGCAGAAGTGCTATGAGATGCTATTTTTTCTAATACTGATTTTCTCAGATGAAATGTGTGCTGTGGGTAAGAAGAGAAAGGTCAAAGTAGAAAGCTTGAAATTGCTCTTTGTACTATTCAAATTTTTTTCTTTATAGTTAAATTTTTTAACTAATCATTAATTATATTAACAGGGCCCATCTCTAAATGGATTAGGGAAAGATATTTGCCTAAGTTGCTAATAAGCTTCACAAAAGCTTGAAATCCTTAAAGAAAAGTTATGTAAGACACAGAAAATACTCTTGAACAATGATAACCACAGCATCAGTAAAAACTGATAGAGTAGTATTTAGTTTTTTAGCACTATATGTATGTCAAATGCACGTAGATATTGTTAACACATACAAAAGAGTGTATTTATGAATAGTAGTATGTGATGTAAATTTAAGTGAAAAATAAAAGATGAATAAAGAATTAAGGAGTCATCTTGCATTGCATTCACTGACTCTTTACAAGATTTTTGGTATATGTTTATGGAGATACACGGATTCCAAATGTGAAGTTGAATGAGATTTTGGTTTCCTCAGCATTACAGTTGTTGTTGAGAGGGTACCATTTTAGGCAGCATAGTAGATGAAGGGGATGTCATTAGTAATAAACCAAACAAGTAAAACTCCCTATTTTCATGAAGTTTATATTTTGAAGTGAGAGAAAGAAAACAAATAGCATATACTAAACAGTTATTTTGTTATTTGATCCGAATATCTGAGGGGAAACATATGAACGTGGGAAACAGGATAAGAAATGTCAGTGGGAGATTGTTGACATCTTTTGTAAGGTTTATAGACAAGATTTTTATTTAAGAACCAGAAGGAAGTGAGGGATCTAACTGTGTGGACATCTAGGGGAAGTGGGCAGAAAGAGAGGTAAGAGTCAGAACAAAGACCAGAGCAGATGATGTGCCTGATGTTGTGAAGGAACAGGAGGGAGAAGAGTATGACTACAAGACAGAGGAGAAAGGCAGGAAGAATCACAGATGAGGACAGATGAAACCAAAGGCCAGATCCTAAGAGCCTTCTAGCTTCTAGATTATGATCAGGGCCTTGGCCCTCACTGGGAGAGGCAAGAACCATTGAGGGACTTGACAGAGGCATGAAATGAGCAGTGTTACACTTTATGTTCTACTACTAGATACTCTGCTACTAGAGATAATCATATATACAGTATAACTATGGAGGAAATGCTTGATTCATATCAAATTGGGAGTATTCTCTTTAGAGTTCTATCCAATGTAGAAGAGTTACAAACTCAGGTTACAAATAAAAGGGGTTGGACTATAATCCCTAAGGCTTTTACTGTAGTTCTGTGATGAGCTCAGTATGGTTTATAATATATTTACCTACAATGTAAGTTCTAAATGTGACATGTATCTAAAACTTGCTTATGGGAAAACACTTTCATCAGAACCATGTCATATGCATGTATCAAAATATCCCATTCACCCCATTAATATGTACAACTATTATGTATCAATAAAATAAATAAATAAATAGATAAATAAAATGTAAAAAATAGAATGGGGCATATGTAGGCTATTTCCAATGGCTTCTCCTTTCTTTGCTAACAACTGATTTCATTCAATTTTTTAAAGTCTGCTTTTTCAGAAAATGATGAAGCAACAACTCTTTACACAAGTGTGAAAGAACTAGAAACTGAGAGCAGTCAGTTAAATTTTAGGGTATGTTTATTTTATTTTATTTTATTTTATTTTATTTATTTTATTTTATTTTGAGACAGAGTCTTGCTTTGTCACCCAGGCTGGAGAGCAGTGACATGACCTTGGCTCACTGCAATCTCCCCCTCCCAAGTTCAAGTGATTCTCGTGCCTCAGCCTCCTGGGTAGCTAGGATTACAGGCACAGGCCACCTCTCCTGTCTAATTTTTGTATTTTTAGTAGAGACAAGTTTTCGCCATGTTGTCCAGGCTGGCCTCAAACTCCTGACCTCAGGTGATCATCCTCAGCCTCCCAAAGTGCTAGGATTACAGGCATGAGCCACCACGCCCAGTCTGTTTTGCTTTTAAGAAGAGCATTTAAAAACAAAATGATGCACTTGTAAAAATATTTTTTTGGGAAAAATTACAGGATTAACAATAAAGATTCTATACATAAAATTTAAGAATGATTGATGCCTTATATATATATTCATGTTGAGAAGAAATACTGCAAATTACTGATTTTGGTGAAAAACAATTAAGTAAATAAACACAAAAATGTAAAAGATATTATGTTTTAATTTACTTTGATAAACATAATTTAATTCTAATTATTCATGAGTTTTATGAATTTTCCATATGAAGTAAATGAACTGTAACGGAATTTTTAAAAATTATGAAATATTTATTCTCATAGATTCTTTTCAGCATGTATTATTGAGGTTATTCTTTGAATAAGGAATACTAATCTTAGATATGTTTGTCAAGTATATTGTATTTGGAGCTTAATTAATTTGGAAATAATTCAATACATAATCATCATATGGCTTAACAAGAACAAAATCCTATTTAGTAACATGTTCCACTTCATTTATCTCAGATCAAAGGGAAAAGATGGAAAATTAATTGCCTGGTAATACCAAGCACAATAATTTCACAAAAATCACATTTGTTGAATTCATTTAAAAATCATATATTTTTAAAATCTTATACAATATTATTCTTAAAACTACACTGAAGCACATTAATTGATCATGAACTCTATCATGACCTTTGGCAAAAGATTTAATCAGACTAATAACTATAATCTGGTGACAAAGTGAAAGAAATGGAAGGGAATATAGAGGTTACAAAAATAAACGCAATATTAGACATGGTATTAGTCCATTCTTGCATTGCCATAAAGAAATACCTGAAACTGGGTAATATATTTTTTTAAAAAAGGAGGTTTTTTAAAAATTTTATTATTATTATATTTTAAGTTTTAGGGTACATGTGCACAACATGCAGGTTTGTTACATATGTATACATGTGCCATGTTGGTGTGCTGCACCCATTAACTTTAATGGGTAAAAAGGAGGTTTAATTGACTCATGGTTCTGCAGGTTGTACAGAAAGCATAGTAGCTCTTGCTTCTGGGGAGGCCTTAGAAACTTACAATCATGGCAAAAGTGAAGGAGAAGCACACACATCTTACACGGCCCAACAGGAGCAAAAGATGGGGATAGAGGTGCTAAGCACTTTGAAAAAACCAGATCTCAGGAGAACTCCCTCACTATCAAAACCGTGGTACCAAGGGGGATGGTGTTAAATCATTCATGAGTAATACACCCCCATAATCCAATCACCTCCCACCAGGCCCCACCTCCAACACTAGGGATTACAATTTGACACAAGATTTGGTGGGGACACAGATCCAAAACATATCATATAGTAAATAGAGTCTAATAATTTCTTCATACCAAAAATTAAAGAGGCAAATTGTAAAAATGTATTTAAAAGAAATTTAAATACATGAATATATGACAGAGCTAAAAATAACAGTCAGGCTGGTAATATACTTTAGGTTTGACAGCAGATAGGATAGACGTTATTCACTACTTACCTTCAGAGATAATAAAATACTTAATTAAATTGAGCTGATAATGTCCTTCTTGGTGTCCCCAGTGAGCCATATTCTCTACAGATAGTAAAAATCCTAAAACATTAAATGGGATTTATTATTTTATCTGACTGAATGGGCTACCCACTAAATTGTAAGTTTCTTGAGAATTGAATTTATGTTTCATTTATTTTTTCTAGTGCTTCCTTTAATGCCTGCAACACAGTAAGTAATGGAAGTTGAGTTAACATGGTTGTTGATTTTACAGTAATGGTCTATTAAGGAAAGCCTCAAGGACTAGTCTGAATCACTGCCTCCCTTCTTAGTCACCCATTCTCTTACTCATTCTAGTTGTCTTTTATCCCTAATGACTTCACTAAATAGGTCACTGAATAATATTATCATGCCATAATTTAATTGTTTCTGTGTTCACATCTAAGTTAGCCTCTCAGTAGCATTTGCCATAATTTATTATCCTCATTTGGGAGGAGTTTTCTAGAATTTTTTAACTGTATCTCTGCTTTGTTTTTTCATAAACTTTCATATATCTCTTTTACTGTTTGTTGTTGTTTTTGGCTTCTGCTCTTCACTTTCTTTCCATGTTTTGGAGCATACCAGGACTTTATCCTTTGATTCGTTCATAGGGGATCTCATTATTTTACAAGCAATAATAAAAAAATCCAAATCAGATCCCTCTTTGATGCTGGTCTAAACCTTGTTTTTTTTCTTTACCTTATTTGTTATACTCACTCTCACCACCTTAATTAAGCCATGCTGGCAAAATCATAGCCCATTACATGTGTCATGAGAGTGACTACTAGTTCTCACCGATATATATATAATGTGTTTCTTTCCTTGATATGGCTAGAGCATAGCTATCAGCTCTACTGGATCTAGATGATGCCATGTAATTAGAGGGAGCCACTGGGATATGTAAGAAGGTGATGCATACTATTTTCAGACATGACTCTTAAAAGCTTTGTTGTAGTCTTCTACTCATGCTCTCTTCCCATGTCCACTGGCCAGATAAACAGATGATAGAGAAAACATTTAATCCATCACAAAGTGCTACATTATATATCACTTCTACTCTGCCACTGGTTGGGTGGCATCTGCTGAATTATTGGGATTATCATTTCTTGTTTCTTTAGAAATGTTATATATAAGTGAAAACAGTCTATATTTTTTTCATTTCCGTGGGTAGGCCTGACCTTTTATTTGTTACCAGATTTCTAGTTCAAGAGCAATCTTTTCTTTTAGTAAAGCAAAATATGGCTTCTTTAGTGGATGAATATTTGTTCGTTTTGAGGAAAATTTGTTTTGTTTTGTTTCTTTCCATGTTTAATTTTCTTATGTCCTTTCCCATTCTAAGTTTCTTTTTCTCCTTGTTAACAGTCGCCTTCCTCTTCAGTGCTCATTTCCCTTAGAGTATGTATCAGTTCATTCTCACATTGCTGTAAAGAAATAACACACTGGGTCATTTTTTTAATATAAAAACCAGAGTTTTAATTGGCTCATAGTTCTGCAGGCTGTAGAGGATGCATGTCAGCATCTGCTTCTGGGGAGGGCTCAGAAAACTTCCAGTCATGGCAGAAGGCAAATGGGGAGCAGACACATCAGATGGCCAGAGCAGGAGCAAGAGAGAGAGTGTGAGTGGGGAGATGCTACACACTTTTAAACCACCAGATGCCACAAGAACTCACTCACTATCATGAGAACAGCAGCAAATGGATGGTACTAAACCATTCATTAGAAATCCATCCCCATGAACCAGTCACCTCCCACCAGGCCACCCTCCAACGGTGGGGATTAAAATTCAACATGAGATTTTTCGGGGACACAGTTCCAAACCACAGGAGGATACTTCACACTTGCTTGGTTTCTATCCTTAGGGCATTATAATTCCAAGACTGCATTCTCGTGTACCCTGTACACTTTTAAGTCTCTTCTCTGGAGGAAGTGCTCTGATGTGCCAATGATTTTTTTCATTATTTTACTACATAGGGTAGACTTTCTGGGGGTTGTTTTGATCAATCTTTGTCTGCTTCTCTTTTCTTTGTAGTTTTTCTCTAGATTTCTACTTCTTTCTTAGAAGATGTGCAGACAGCTAACATGGATTTGATGATGCTGTGAATGAAAGTGTTTGACAAGATTTGGTTTTCCAGTTTAATCCTTGAAAGCCTCCTATAAGCTGCATATATTAATAGCTTTGCAAACATTAATCTTATAATTCTTAAAACAGGTTCATGAAGTAAGAAGTATTATATTCATTTTGCTTTTAAAGATTAGATGATTTCACACCATTGTTGAGAAATAAAAGTAAGCTTGGTCTTCAAAATGTCTAACCATTACTTATTTCTTTGTTCTGTACTCGCTTCCAGATATCAGATTACATGATGACTTGCTTAAATTTTTAACCTTCTCACTTGCCTTCATCTCAGATAAAATTCAGTGTTTTATCGTATTCTGCTAAGAGCAGAGACTTTGGGCACTTAATGTGCAAATTGAAAAATTTATTTCTACCAGTGTTATGCTGATTTGGGATTTCAAAATGCACTTAAAATTCTATTTGATATTTGAATAATCTTGGGCAAATGCTATTTAATCTCAGTCTCCAAGTGACTATGAGTTTAAATCAAAGTGACATTCTTATTTACACTTATAAATAATGGAATCCTGAAAAAGAAAAGTTGTCATAATACTATCTCCTATAATGAGGGATGCATAAGGTATAGGGTGTATAGGAAGTTTTCATTACACTTTTTATGCAAATTTGGGTGTGTGTATGTGTGTACATGCACTTACATATAATAATCACATAGTCTCAAACACAGGCAAAAAATCATATGAATAATTTCTGAGGATGAGATTGAATCTTTCTATTGTAAGTTGAGAATTGGATTTAAACGTGTCTTGCATTTGTGAATTCCTTGAAATTTTTATTGCCACATTTCAAGTTCTTATTTCCTACTATTTCTTTATTGCAGAATTATGAGTACTTTCTCTGAAAATACTGAATCCTCTAACAATAATTGTTGTCTGCAAGCAAAAATTTGTGTAACCCATGATTCCTGACCACTTACAGAAATAAACCAAAATATCCTAGTTTAATATTCACCACAATTTGACACTATGCGAATAACTTACCTTCCAAGTGTCATATTCTCAATACCCTGATATGTCTGTACTGTAACCACAGACTTCTGTTTGCCTTTTCCTTTGTGTGCCCTCAACTACTTTCCTATTTATGTTCAAGCTGAGTCTTCATTCTGCTTAAACACTTTGATAAAGAAGAATTTGTTAATACTGTCAGAATTAAACTCTAGTATTCTTTATAGTCCCTAGACACTTAAGGTACAGTGTGATCTGTTCTGTTGTGTTGGTAAGGTTCAAATACTGTAGTTGTTCTCACAGTTGGTCACACATTCAAAATATATGTGTAAACTTGTTGGTACTGTCCATGACTAAGATACATACATGAACAATTACTGAATATCTTATAATACTAGACTTTATGCTAAGCATATCTCATACGATGCCCTAGCTGACAATCAAAAGACATCAACTCAGAGATGAAGAAAGTGGCATGCAAGGAAGTTATAAAAATTGCTCTTTATTTTCACTTCAATTTAACATATCCTTCTATTATAAATAGAAACCATATGTCTTAGCAATTTAACACTTACAGTGATTTTCTCCCCAATAGAAATTGCAAATATTTTCCACCATATTACAGAAGTTGTATAGATTTAAACATATTGTTATCTTTATCATCTTGAAAATTGTGTTAGTTAATAGGCTTACTGATATATATTGTTATTTAACATGTAAACAAAGAAGCACCCATAATACTCTCTTCCAAATTAAATTTTATAAAATATTTGGTATTTCAATGTTGTTGGTTTCTTTGGTAATTATATTTAATTTTAAAAATGTAAGACATTATTCTGAAAATGCATCTATTATGATTCACTACGCTGTAAATATCATGGAAAAAAAAACAACTGTATCTATTATCTGCTCATGCAATAGTGTACCTAACGCAGCGATAGTCACAAGTTCAGTGACTTACAAAACAAAAAAAATGGTTCTCATAATGGTTTCCAGATTGACTGCAGTTTAACTGATTCAGGCTAAGCTTGGCTCTGCAGCAAGATAGGCTTCACTCAAGGCAGTGGATTAGGATCAGGTGAGCGACAAGTGAACCTCAATACCTGTGGATCAGCAGATACCTTTGGTATATTGTTCTCACAATAAATTAATCACAAGAACTAAGCCAAACTGGGCAATCACATTAAGGCCTGCTTGAAATAAGTCCACTAACATTTCATTGGCCAAATCATCTTACATGTCTAAACCCAACACCAGGGATGTAGTATACCCAATCCCAGGTAGGTATACTCCACCCAAAGAAGAAGAAAGCATTTTATGTTTACTGAAAAGTAATCCAAGCTACCCCAATAATCCTTGGTTTAGACCATATGATATCAGTATTTTTTATATTTTTATTTTTAGATGAAGAAATTGAGATTGGGATGTTTATATAATTGTCCTCATTCATTAAATTTAGGAAGCAGGGGCATATGTCAAGATGTTTCTGTTTGATCCCAAAATATTTGATTTTTCCAGTATACATTTATCTAGCTAATAATTATCAGGAAAACCTTTGGAATTTTCACAACATGTTTCCTGTAATGCAAAAAAGTAAATGACATCTTTAAAGAAATAACATTCATTTATGCAGAAAATGATTTAGACTGAATATTTAAGTCTGAAAGTACTAGATAATGATGTTACTGTAATTTAATGCTATATTAAACGCTGAATACCAAATGCATAATAATTATTCAGTTAAAATTAGTCATGACACTAAACATTGGGAGTGCAAATCAAAACCATAAGAAGATACCAATTCACACCCATTAGGATGTCTATTATAAAAAAAAATAAAGAAAATAAGTGTTGGCAAGAATGTGGAGAAATTGAAACGCTTGTGTATTGCTGGTGAGAATGTAAAATGGCACAGCTACTGAGGAAGACTGTATGGTATTTCTTCAAAAAATGAAGCACAGAATTATCATGTGATCTAACAATTCCACTTTTAGGTATATATACAAGTAATTGAAAGGAAGAACTTGAAGAGATATTTGTAAGCCAATGTTCATATCAGCATTACTCACAATAGAGAAAGGTGAAAACAAACCAAATGTCCATTAACAGATAGAATAAATATGTGGAATAATGTGGTATATAATGTAATATGATTCAGCCTTAAAAAGAAATGAAATTCTGACATATGCTATAACATGGATGAACCTTATGAACATGCTAAGTAAAATAAGCCAGTCACAAAAGTACAACTACTACTTCATTCTATTTATATAAATTACCTAGAAAAGTCAACTGTAGAGACAAAAAGAGAAATAGGGCTTCTGACGGCCTAAAAAGAGAAGGAAATAAGGAATTATTTTTTAATAAACATAGATTTTTGTTTGGGATGATGAAAAAATCTGGAGATGGATGGTGATGATGATTTCACAACAATATGAATGTACTTAATGCCACTGAATTGTACACTTAAAAATGGTTCAAATGGTAAATTTTACATTTATTTTGCCACTGCCTAAAAAACAGAAATAAAAAAGATGCTCTATTAAAGAATCCTAAGTGGCTAATTTAAATCTATCAGGATTAACTAAATAGATACACAATAAAGAAACAGGGGACAAGACAAAATCCTGAATAAGAGAGAACTTGAGTTGAGAGCATACAATGAAATATCTTTTAGTAAAATTGACGAAACAGGAGGGAGCTTGTCTAGATGTTTGTGATGTTAAGTAAGAAGATGGTGGTGAAATCTCCAGAGTAAAAAAAGTAAAAACTCTACTGTGAGAATTGATCACAGGCTACTAACAAATCTGAAACACAGTATCAGGTAACTGGACTAAACAGCATTGAATTCTTCTTGCCTTGCATAAAGATTTATAGTTTAAGGTGGAGGGAGGCAGAGTTCTGGTTGGCACCAAGTAACCCAGCTGTGGTGAAAATGGGACTAAAGGAAAGTAAACAAGGAAAGACTGACAAATGCACACTGTATTTTATAGAAATCCTACGTCTGTGACTTTAGTGGTTTTAGTGAATCTGGAATACTTTATAATTCAATAGAATTTTCCTGCAGCAGAGCAGAAGTTGATAAATGTGACTTCAGCTAGCCTATCAACAATTGATGTTTGTCAAGAGGAAAAATGGAAATATTTTCCCTCTGGTACTTTCCTGCAATAAATCAAAACACTTTGGTCTTTGACCAAATAAGACAATGAATCAGCAAAGGTTATCAATAATTGTCTTACTTTTCTATAGCCCAGGAATTTGCTACATTAAAACTGTTTTTGCATTCTAAATTTTACAAATCCATAACATATCTTCCTGATAATTCAAAAAAGTCAGTCACATAACTAATATCTGATTATTAAAGCTGTGTTGCAAAGAATCAGCCAGATGTTATGTGGCAGCTTTTTACCCAGGTAATAAATTATGAAATAATGATAACTTGACTTTACAAATTTGTCTTCCACATGAGCATAAAATTTATATTTGCCTCAGTTTTTGTCAGCATTAATAATGTGCATCATTAAAGGACATTAGGAACAGACCTGATGAAAAGGAAAGGTGAAATAGAATAAATAAAGAGTACTGTCTTTAAATCAATGAAGGCAGCCTACATGAAAAGAGAAAAAAAAGATTAAAGAAAAATATTTTAACGTGTTATAAAATAAGGTAAAACATTTAATGGAAGCCATGCTACTAGAAAAACATTTGTTTTATGCTAAAATCCATCAATTTTGTTTACTTTTGGTAAAATACAAATGTTTATACCTATAGTTTATAAATATTGATTGCATAATTAATTATATTTTGATTATTATGTATAAATAGCAAGGATAAATGTGCTTCAGTATAATTGTTTAATAATTATTTTATAAATATTAATTTAAAGCAGGTACTACAATTCAATATTCACTCTATTCCAAAATTGAATATCAAATATTTTAGTTTTGCATAATACCAAGTATAATTGACCTTTCTGGAAGGTATGCTATATTAATCTTGCGGCATTTTGAATCCCCTAACTCAACCATCCACTTATCCTGGAATGTTCTAAAATGTTCTAAAATCTACTTTGAAAAAAAATCTTACAGAAAGATTGGTATTCTATATTCATTTCTCAGTGTTAATTTTGTGGAAAGTGGGATATCAGAATACATTTTTTTAAATCTCGCTTTGTAAGGCCTAGACACGCTGCTTTTGTTTCTGCCCCTTCCATGCTTTCAGATACATCAGAGAAGGCTGATCTCCAATTCAGAATGAAGAGCAAAAGCTTGACTTGGTATGGCCTATCTTGGCAGTCATTTGTCAAGTTGATTGATGGATTTGTAGATAAGCACACAATACCTTTCTGCAAGTGAAACCCTAGGAAGTCTGCAAGAAATATCACACAAACAAAATTTCAAGTTCCACTAGGAAAGTTATGTTATATGTTCCAGCTGAAAAAAATTAGTTTGCAGCACTGGAGAGTGACTAAAGCAGGCAGAAATTGAAGAGATATAACCTATCAAAGAAAGAAATTACAATATGTACTATTCACATTTACATATCTTTTTACCTGAGGACACTCTCCAATCTATGAAGCCTGGTGTAGTAATAATTCAAAGAAAAAAATTGGTGTGGCTAAAATTCAAACAAACTTTTATTGGATTCAGGAGTTGGAGGATTCATTCTGGGGGTATCATAGCTTGTGGAAATTTAGAGAAAGGAACCTAGGAAGGAAGAAGTATGGAGATTTTTAAAATGCTCATATAAACTATGCTGAAATCCTCGAATAACATGTGGACTACACATATGCAGGAGGTTTTCCTGAAGTTCTGTCAGAAAACAATAGTTTAAGGCATTAAGAAGGCTGAGTAGGAGGTTTTACCCCACCCCTCAAGAGAGATTGAGTTTGTAACTTAAGTGTCATTAAAGTAAAAACCTTCTAAGAAGATAATCAAAATTCTTATGCGAAAGATAAAATAATTAGGTACCCTACAAAGTATCATCCACAATTTATATTATGCAATTTAAAATGCTATATATATATATATATATACACATATGAAGAAACAGAAATTCATGAACCCACAGAGAGAAAAATAAGTCAGCAGAAATTGACTGCAATATAACAATGTTAAAATTAGCAGAAAGTGACTTTTAAACAATATTATAAATAGGCTCAATGACCTAAAGTAAAATACAGTCCTAATGAGTAACAAATGGAGAAGCATCACAGATTTTTAAAAAACTATAAAAATATTTATCATAAAAACTACATATAACGAAGAAAAATCACTACATGAGCTTAACTGCGTATTGAAAAAATAAAAGAAAGTGTTGATAACCCAGAAGATAAATTAATAGAAATTATCAGCTATGACAAATAGAAAAAAACTGCAATGAAATGATCAGGTCTGTTACGACCTGTGGAAAAATATCAGGTGCTATAACAAATGGAGCTTCAGTAGAAAAGGAGAGAGAGAATGAGACCAAGGCAATGAAATACGAATGGTGTAAAATTGCTGAGCACTGATGATAAGTCTAAAATTTATAATTTCAAGAAGCTCAACAAACTCATAATAGTTACAAAAACAACTTTTTCAATATACTAGATAGCTGGAATTAATAAGTTTGAAATACCTAGTGCTGTCTAGAAAATGGAACAATGGGAATTTTTGTATACAGTTTGTAAGAGTGTTAAGTATTAAGTTACCTTGGAAAATAGTTTGATACTTCCTTATAAAGGTAAATAATTAGCTATCCCAGGTTAAGCATTTTTTGCTACTAGGTATTTTCCTAGGATAAATTAAAACCTATGCCTCAGGATGATAGGCCCATTTTTTCCCCTGTAATGGTCTAACACTAGAAATAAACAAGATGTGTATCAATCAGTGAATGGATAAAAAGTCGTATATTGATACAATAGAATATTGCTTAGCAATACAAATGAAATGTGGATACATGCAACCATATGGAAGAATTACCCTGATACCGTGTTGTGCAAAATAAGTGAGATAGAAAAGAATGCATGTTGTATTGTCTCCTTTGTATAAACTTTCACATTAATCAAAATAATCTATGGTGACATACATCAGTTCAGTGATTTACTGAGACAAAAGAGATGTCCCAGTGAAAGAGCTGTTAGGATAATTTAAAAGGTGTTGAAAATCATCAGGATAATGGTTATCCTGATATCCCAATTGTATCCTGGTTTTGCTTATTTACATTTACAAAAATTGTCTAATTGTACACTTGTCTGTACATCTTTGTACATTTTACCAAAAAAAAAATACTAAAATCTAAATGGTATGTGTATTAGTTTCTTATTGCTACTGTAACAAATCATTACAAGCTTAGTGTTTTAAAACAACAAAAAGTTATTTTCTTACTTTTCTGGAGGTCAGAAGTATAAAATCAGTCTCACTGGCTAAAGTCATAAAGTGTTCAGGCCTAGTTCATTCTGGAGGATCTTAAGAACAATCTGTTTCCTTGATTTTTAGTTTCAAATTACATATATGCACATACACAAACCTCTGTTTGTGTGCCTATACATATATATGTATATAAACATAAACATACACATATGTGTATTTATGCACAAATACATTCATATGAACATATATAGCATATAAACAACTATATATGTGTGTATCTACCTATTTGTATGTATGTAATGTTCTTATATTGTCTCCTGAAAATAGTTCTTCAGTAGCAATGAGCACACCCAGCACTCGGATCTCAGCCTTTGGCTTCTAAATATCATTCTTTACAAACACACAAAACGTTAACTCTTTAGAGAAATTATAGATTTCAGATCTACGGCAGGGATGTTAAGAGATAAGCAAGAAAAACCTTGTTAAGCCAGAAATAAAAGAAGTGCTAAAAAATGACTGAAATGTGTTGAAAGGTACAATTACATGTACAGTGTTCTCATTAGCCAATTCAGAGACAACTTTACAACCAAAACTACCAAACATTGTAATGAGTTAAATACTATAACCAGCGTGTCCCTAAGTAAGTAAATAAATAACACAAAATTAAAATTCTTCTTTTGAACAGAATATCAACTAATTAATGTGGATGAGTAATATATTTAGAAAATGATTAATGTTTACTAAAACTAGTGGATGAAAACTGTATACGAAACTTATCCAGACATCTTTGAAATATCCGCCAATATCTATTTAGTTAATACAAAAGGAAAACTAGGAAATTCACATGAGAGAAATCTGACAGAAACCACATTAACCATTAACTAAGCATTAAACAATTAAGCATTAATGTGCTTAAATGTCAGGAAAAAGAAACATGCCTCTTTATGTGTACTTGTTTACTTTTGCTACTTTTGGAAATTTTTTGAGTTTGAAATTATAACAAAGTAAAATGATTTTAAAAATCAGACACACCACATCATCTTCGATCTTCCCCTCCCTTCCTTGATCTGTGTAGTTGTAATCCCTATGTATCCGACATTATCATATCAACATGAAAGTCATGGCAAGCATGCTGAAGGTGCAGAGTGAAAGTGGGAGACAAATTTTAGCCTTAATTACACATTTGAGTCAATGACTTAGCAAATTTTGTAGCCATGAAGCTCTAGAGTTCCTATGTGACATAACACATACCATGTATGTTTAAGCCTCTTTTAATTGTGTTTTCATTCATTGCTGCCAAACCTATCAATACAAACAAACAAAAATGCCACATCTTACAGGAGCCAAACCCTGTTACCACCATAACAAACTAACTTAATAATATATATGGAAAAATCATTTGGAAGAAAATTATTTACCAGTGAAACTGTTTCAACACTCTTCTGATTGATGGATTTCAATCTTGTTAAACAATTTACCCTTAACACTTGCCTCAGTGGCATGAGTATGTTATTTAAATTCTTATGTGGCAAGTTTTGCATCTAATTAATTATCTGAATAGTCAATATGCAAGCAATGCTATTTCCTTACTCAAAATTAATGTCTGGGCCGCACATAGTGGCTTAGGCCTGTAATTCCAGCACTTGGAGAGGCCAAGGGGTGCATTGAGACCTGCCTGGCCAACGAGGGGAAACCCTGTCTCTATTAAAAATACAAAAAACGTAGCCAGGCTTAGTGGCGGGTGCCTGTAATCACACCTACTTGGCAGGCTGAGGCAGGAGAATCACTTCAACCATGGAGGCGGGGGTTGCAGTGAGCCGAGATTGTGCCACTGCACTCCAGCCTGGGCAACAGAGCGAAACTCTGTCTCAAAATAATAATAATAGTAATAATAACGTCTGAGTTTATTAATCTAATATCTTGTGAAGAAAAAGCAAGATTCAGATATTATTACAATGCTATTGGATATTGCTGATGACAAAGAGTGACAGAAAGAGAGAGAGAGAGAATGGACGAGGGGGAAGGAGAGAAGGAACAACTTTTACAGTCTTTGTTGATAAGTCATGAATTTTTAATTCATGGAAAATCTACATAGGTTGTATGTAAAGCTAATAAAATTTCTATAAAACCTGCATCATATCATAATTGTGACATTATTTTGAATTTAATGTTTTAGTCTTTCATATTAAATATCTCCCGGTTTCTTCATTTTCATTTCAAAATACACATTGAAAAAGCGTGTATTTTTCATTTTTATTTCAAATACACAAACAAAATATCACTGCAGTCATACCAAATTTGGGGCTGCTAATATAGTAATGTGTTTGTAATTAACTGCCACCAAACAAGGCAACTAGTCACTGGTAGTTATACTTACTATTCAACATTTCTTTCATTTGAAATTAGAAACATATATAATGTCTGATCAATTCACTTCAAGATTTCCACCATTTCTTTTTTGGATAATGCGTCCCTTGTATGTGATGATTAAAACCAAATAATAACTTTGGTGTTTCAAACTTGCAACTCTGAGCAATGATAATGTAAGTCAAGTGAAAGAAACACTTTATTAAACGACCTGATTTTAGTGTAACTATGTACCAAAGTCAAGGTTTACTTGTTTCTAATATACTTTTTAAGGTTAATTTTGTTCTTCTATAACATTCTCTTCCAAAGTGAGCTATTTAAGTACACTTCTTTTATCATTTAAATCCAACAATTTTTTTATCCTTTTAAAAAATTATAGATACATATATACTAGTTTGTCCTATAATTTCTTTGCTTTTTTGCTTATAAACTCTCTCAATTATGTCAACATTTCTGCAATTATATTTTGGTTTGTTAAAATTTCAAGTTCTATTTTTGCCCATCATCTATACTGCAATTTTGTCACCAATTTTTTTTTTTTTTTACTTTCCACTAAAGAAAATACCTATTTTCTTCCTTTCTATAATCTATATCAGACCGATTGTCACTCTTTCTTTAAGTCATTTATACTCTGTTGTTCTTTATATTTTCATCTAGGTATTTCTCATACTTTACCTGAGATTAAGTTTCAGATTAATTGAATTGAAATTCTACAGTTAAACCTATTATCCCTAGGCTTGATGATAAGTCATGTGTCAAAAAAGTTAATTTGCTTGTGACATTAGCTGTAGTCTAGAAAATGAAATATTGTTTATCCATGAGTCACTATTCCCTCTTGATATGGACTTTTCTTCTTCAAAGTCTTAACTCTCAAATAAAAAGAAGTAACATTTGTAGCCATGAAAATAAGCATTTTATTTTTCAAATCAGAATTTGCCTTTTGTTTTAAACATGCAAATTATAACGAAGGTTTTGGGAGTAAAACTGTGGTGGTAGTATGATAACTTCATTGATTTTCTTTTCTTTTTTTTTTCAAAAATTATTATTATTATACTTTAGGTTTTATGGTACATGTGCGCAATGTGCAGGTTAGTTACATATGTATACATGTGCCATGCTGGTGCACTGCACCCACTAACTCGTCATCTAGCATTAGGTATATCTCCCAATGCTATCCCTCCCCACTCCCCCTACCCCACAACCTATTCATCTGACAAAGGGCTAATATCCAGAATCTACGATGAACTCCAACAAATTTACAAGAAAAAAACAAACAACCCCATCAAAAAGTGGGCGAAGGACATGAACAGACACTTCTCAAAAGAAGACATTTATACAGCCAAAACACACATGAAAAAATGCTCACCATCACTGGCCATCAGAGAAATGCAAATCAAAACCACAATGAGATACCATCTCACACCAGTTAAAATGGCAATCATTAAAAAGTCAGGAAACAACAGATGCTGGAGAGGATGTGGAGAAATAGGAACACTTTTACACTGTTGGTGGGACTGTAAACTAGTTCAACCCTTGTGGAAGTCAGTGTGGCGATTCCTCAGGGATCTAGAACTAGAAATTCCATTTGACCTAGCCATCCCATTACTGGGTGTGTACCCAAAGGACTAGAAATCATGCTGCTATAAAGACACATGCACACGTATGTTTATTGCGGCATTATTCACAATAGCAAAGACTTGGAACCAACCCAAATGTCCAACAATGATAGACTGGATTAAGAAAATGTGGCACATATACACCATGGAATACTATGCAGCCATAAAAAATGATGAGTTCATGTCCTTTGTAGGGACATGGATGAAATTGGAAATCATCATTCTCAGTAAACTATCGCAAGAACAAAAAACCAAACACCGCATGTTCTCACTCATAGGTGGGAATTGAACATTGATTTTCACATAAGACAATTTAGTAGTGGTTTAGAGTTTAAGCTTTTTTTTTTTCTTTTTTAGTTTTGGCACATTTTAGTCATGTTTCAAGCAACTACTTCCCAAAAGAAACAATAACCCTATTCTTTATCACTTTTTCTCAGGAAAATAGTTTCTAGTCTTAAATTTCATGCCCTACTAAGCAAGAAGCCATCAACTAGAGGGGAAATGACACTTGAATGAGAAACATCTGTGTTCATTCATGATTTCCCATTAAATATAATTTCTCAAGTTCAACAACCATTCTGACTTGGTAGGTGATAACTTTAAATACAGGCGAAATGGCTGTATTAGAGCAGATGACATTTATTTTACATAAGCTTGAATATTTAAAATCTTAGATATGGTCCATAGAACAATATTGGTATATTGTTCCCAGGAAAACAATTACTCTAGTAAATAATTGCATATTCAACAACATGGTTCTATGAACTATGCTCAAACCTTTAAATATAGAAGATATATTACTTTTTACAAAGGTTTGAAATTAATTGGAAAGTAATAAGTGCATTTAAAACACAGTAAACCTAACATCATTCCTACCTGGTAAAAAGAGAAATAATCCCCATTTAAGAAAGAAGAAGGAGAAAAGAAGAAATTTCTTTGTAATTACATTGTAATTTTCAAAATATAATTATAAGGGCCGGGCGTGGTGGCTCACGCCTGTAATCCCAGCACTTTGGGAGGCGGAGGCGGGCAGATCAGGAGGTCAGGAGATCGAGACCATCCTGGCTAACATGGTGAAACCCCGTCTCTACTAAAAATACACAAAATTAGCAGGGCGTGGTGGTGGGTGCCTGTAGTCCTAGCAACTCGGGAGGCTGAGGCAGGAGAATGGTGTGAACCCGGCAGGCGGAGCTTGCAGTGAGCAGAGATCGGGCCACTGCACTGTAGCCTGGGCAACAGAGCGAGACTCTGTCTCTAAATAAATAAATAAATAAATAAATAAATAAATAAATAAATAAATTATAAGGTCTAGAAATATCTACATGACATTAAAATCTTGCTTTTTGTACTATCCTAATAAAGTATGCAAGAAAAATACATTCATGATTTACAACTAATCCATTTCATGTAGACTTCAAATGTTTTCCTCAGATATTGTAAAGCGTAGTCAGCTCATTTTACCACAGAGTAATATTAACCAAGTTACATCCTTGGACAGCTGTTATGCACAAAAAAGCTTTGACTAAGGATTTTTAGAGTTTTTAAAATAATTCTTGTTTGTAATTTTTATGTGTATATAAAATGTTCCCATAGACCAATGCAAAATAAAATAATGCCTAAGTTTGAACGTGGTTCACTACCTAATAATATGAATATAATAAATACTTAGTTTTTCAATTTTATACAGTAATTGTTAAATAAATTTCTTTTCAGTACTTTTTTAAAAAACTAAACATCTTATTTGTTATGACTTGCAAAATACACTGTCATTATATTGACTTATTTATTTATTTATTTATTGAGACTCTTGTCAAGTTTCACCAGTCGCCAAGGCTGGAGTTCAATGGTGCTATCTCGGCTCACTGCCACCTCCAGTCACCAGGTTCAAGCGATTCTCCTGTCTCAGCCTCCTAAGTAGCTGGGATTATAGACACTTGCCACCAAGCCCAGCTAATTTTTGTATTCTTAGTAGAGACAGGGTTTCACAATGTTGGGCAGGCTGGTTTTGAACTCCTGACCTCAGGTGATCTGCCTGCCTTGGCCTCCCAAATTGCTGGGAATACAGGAGTGAACCACCACGTCTGGTGCTATATTGACTCATTGATCTTTGAACGTTAACCCATATCTTTCCCAATACTTGAATTTAGAATTCACTCACATAGGCAGACAATGACTTTTACCATTTCAACTATATCTTGATGTTGGAATACCATTTACCATCTCTCAGCAATATGTCTAGACACAACTGAGCTCAAGGCATTATTTGAACTTGCTTGTTTCATCTCCTGAGAGGTGAAATACTAATGTACTGTTAGTATATTGACAAAATACAGAATACTAGAACATATTCTTTAGATGAGAAAATTCTGAGAACAAACTAAAACAATCTTCATTATTCATTTACAATCCATCATTCCCCGTATTGTTTCTGTATATAAAAGTTGCTCTAATATAGATTGATCACATATGTGACATATATTATACTAAAAGTATAGTGAAATAAATACATTTCTGGGAAGATGAAGTATGGTAAGGAAAATTATAAATATGGAAGAAATCTGCAAGATGATGAGAAATCTGGGATAATGGAATACATATGTATATAATAATGTCATGGCTGTGAAACAGATCAAATGCACATATGATAGAACATATTTCCCCAACACTGACAAGGCCTCAAACAAAAAGCACACATATCAGTGAAACAGGACATTTATCTAGCAAAGTGATGATTGAAAGATGAATGACAGTATAGGTAGATAAAAAGCGAAGGAAAGCAAGTATTAGAGCAAGCCTCTAGCCTGAAATCTGAGTGACTATAAACAAACAAAGGCATGAAAGCTACCAGGATATGTTTACAAATACAGTGATGACAACAACAAAATTAACAATAGTGATTCTACTTCTCTTCCAATACTTGACGAGTTCTGTACTCCTGAGCTGGTTATATAAGGCTAAGTTAAAATGAAAACATTGTCATTTTTTATGGGTAGCTAAAGCATTCAGATAGAGGGGCACAATTAACCAAGAAGCCCTGACTTTAGAAACCCAAATTATTTTTGTTTATTTGTTTGTTTTAATAAAGGAGATATTTATAAGAATCACTTATTTACTTGCTTCTGTCTTCACTTGTCAAGTTTTGACCCATGGGTAATAACTTTCTTGCATTTCAGGACTATGTATGTGTGCGTACAGAGCAGATTTTCACAGTATGTGTTCCATACCATGGCATCATGAAGTCCCAGAGCAGAAAGCATGAGAAACAGGGATAATTGTCAGTTTGTCCCCACAGGTTCTACTCTGTGCTTATAGATTTCAGTTTCCCCTTACTTTCCTTCATTCCTTCACTTTTCCCTTATCCCTTACATCCAGATTTTTTCCAGAATGCCTGCAAGGCTGAACTATATAAACTCTGGGCCCACCACCAGACAAAAGAGTAAAAGCCTTCCATAGACTTCTTCAGCAGCACACTTTTATGTTCCATCGTAAATGATATCGACACTTCAAAGATCATCTTTCAGATCTTCATTTCTCATGTTCTCCCACAATTGTAAGGTTTAGTTCTCATAGTAAGTCCCATTTCACATCACTCGTAACTGTTGAATTGACCTAACCAACCTCTAAATAACATATGTCGTATTTATAACACAGAGTAGAACATAAATCTAGTTGGTTTCTTAGTCGATCTGTAATACAGAATTTTGGTAAATGCCAGATAGTGAATAGCAGAAAAATCAATGTATATATTTGATAATAAATAAGCAATATGATGTCTGTACCCTCAGAATTCCATGCAGTGGAGCACAAGGTGAATAAAATCTATATTGGAGCAGAATATTATTAAGAATGCCATCATCATATTAGCAATTTAGCCATTCTTGTTACATTTAATCTAGGAATGAATGAAATGAACAAGGCAAAAGGCCAGGTTGCTATTCTCTCTTCTCTGAAAGATAGTATCCCTGGGTAAGAAGGGAGACCATAAACACACACACACACACACACACACACACACACACAAACAGAAACAAATAATCTACTGCTTTACCTTATCTACAGTGAAAAAACAAAAACAAAACAACACACAACTGGCTTGTCCAGACATAAAGATCAGAAAGATAGCATGAGCACTTACATGAGAACAGGAGAAATTCAATTTAGTGGTGGCTTCCATGAGCGGCAGACACTGGTAAGATGAATAGATGCATAAAGTCTAATCAAAGTTTTATTCTGGAGATTCTATATTCTCAGACTTTCATTGGTATATGAATCACCTTGGGGTCTTGTTAAAATACCTATCATAACAAATCTGTGATATGACCTTGTTTTTTGAATTCTTACAAGCTAGTAGGTCAGGTCACTGCTATTGGTCTTTGGACAATATATTGCTTAACAAAGATTTCATAGACAATAATTGAAAACAACAAACAAAAGCATACTGTTGGAAAAAAGACATGTAGATAATCAAATATAATCAAATGAGTCAACAAAGTTCATGAAAATAACCGTTTCCTGTCTGTAGGTATATTTAATTTCTTTGTAAATTACTTATAATCAGCTAAACATTTTAATAAAATATATTATGAAGAATAAAACATTAAATATATAAACATGCTGAAGATAAAATAAGAAAAGGCCAGGGGTAAACACTCTCGCATCAGAAAATGTTACCTAAAGGAATTCATGATGGAAAAACTATAAGAAGGTCCTCCTTTTAAATTATCCTCATTTAATTTGTAATATTAATTATAATCAATTTTAATAGACTTGATCAAGAAGCTCTAAATATCATTTAGAATAAAAAATACTTGAGCTTTTTAAATAAATACTAATAAAGACAGTTTATCATGCATTAAAATCCATGTAGTATAAAATAAACTGTATTTTTACAGGCACGTGGTGAGATAGATGAATCAAACATAAGAAATAATGCACAAAGAGATTCAAACGTAGATTAGAAAATAAAAAAGGACTGGCTGTGGTGGCTTGCACCTGTAATCTCAACACTTTGGGAGGCAGAAACAGGAGGAACGCTGGAGCCCAAGAGTTCAAGGCCACCTTGGGCAACAGAGTGAGGCCTCATCTATACAAAACATAAATTTAAAAGATTAGCCAGATGTGGTGACATGCACCTGTAGTCCCAGCTACTCAAGAGTCAGAGGTGGGAAAATTGCATTAGTCAGAGAGATGGAGCAACAGTGAGCCATGATTGCCACTGCATTCCAGCCTGGGGGACAGAGTGAGACCTTGTCGCAAAACAACATCAAAGAATAAAAATGACATTGAAATCTACAAATAAAAATGTTATTTAACAAATATTACTGTCTAAAATATTTTATCAATATGCTACATGTGCCGACATAAATTATGTTTTAAATATTTTAGGGTAAAAGTAAATTGTAATATTTTAATAATATTATGTTGAAAAAATACAGTATAATAAGGGTATAAAATCTTTAAAAACATGACACTTAAGAGCAACTGTAAAACAAATTATTATCTCTACCTCTGTTAACAGTGATACTGACAAAAATACATTTTTATGGCATAATAACATTAACTATAAAAAGGTAAATTAATAATTTGAAAAAAATATGTTGCAAAGGAATTATATTCTTAAAGATAAAGTGTTTTTTAAATTATAATGAGAAATAAGCACCGAGAGTAAAGGTACATGCAACTGAAAAAACTATGTCCATTGTAGAGAATAGAAATTTGAAAATTAAAAAAATTCTTCAAAAAGATAATAAAATAACATGTCCCACATTTCTCCTTAATTAATTTCACAGAGTTAAAAATTATTTAAAAACTTATATTGATGAGTATGGGTAGGCAAACTCATAAACGACTTAGGGAGTATAAATTGGCACAACCTTTCTGGAAGGAGACCAAATTAACATACTTAGCATTTAAAATGTATATACAGCACTTGACACAGCTAATATACACCCAGAAACTGTCTGCAATATTTGAGGCAAGAATATTTACTTATAAATATTTATAATTGCAGCAACATGTTAAAACATATACCCACTAATAATCCAATGGTAAAAATTATAGAACACATTGTTACAATGAAAATTTTCTGTGTTAAAAAATTTTCTATAGAGTATATTTGCATGACAAAGAAAAGTTTTCAGACAAATATCTAGATCATGACTATATACTTAGGTCAGTTTATGTATTGATTCACAGTCACTTATTTTGGCCAATATTTCTTTCTTTCTTTCTTTTTTTTCTGAGACAGAGTCTCGCTCTGCTGCCCAGGCTGGCATGCAGTGGCTCGGCTAACTGCAACCTCTGCCTCCTGGGTTCGAGCCATTCTCCTGCCTCAGCCTCCCAAGCATCTGGATTACAGGCACACGCCACCACGCCTGGCAAATTTTTGTATTTTTAGTAGAGAAGGGGGCTTCTCCATTTTGGACGGGCTGGTCTCGAACTCCTGACCTCAAAGTGCTGGGATCACAGGTGTGAGCCACCGCACCCAACCTGGCCAATATTTCTTTCCGCAAGCCCTGAGAACTCCAGAACTCAGCTTGTTTTCCAGCTGGAGCTGCCCTGCAGATAAATCACATTTTTGCTTTGATCACAGGGACCAGAGAGCTGCACTGGTTGAAAGGTAACTAGAATGACTGGACATCATACTAGCTAGACAGTCCATGTAGCCCAACCAGGATTTCTGGAGGAGTAACTCTGGTCACTGGAAGATGGGAAAAAGGATGAACACCATGGGTAGATCGCTGCCTTTGTCTATATCCGCTCCCCCTGAAACTGTTCTGAGAAACTTTAGATTTCTCAGAGGCTCTCTGAATACATTACATGAGACAAAGTAATTGACCATAATTTTTTTGTGAAGCATTGGACAGTTTGGCAATACAATCCCATATACTGTACATATATTAAATTTATTGTGCTTCACTTTATTGCACTCTGCAGGTATTGCACTTTTTTTTTTTTTTTTTTTTTTTTTAACAAATGGACAGCTCTGGGCAACCCTGCATCCATCAAGTTTCTTGGCACCATGTGCTCACTTTGTGTCTCTGTGCCACATTTGGTAATTCTTACAATATTTCAAACTTTTTTAATATTAAAACTGTTATGGTGATCTGTGGTTGGTGAGCTTTAAATGTGACTGTTGTAATTGTTTTGAGGTGCCACAAGTCACTCCCATGTAAGATGGCAAAGTTAATCAATAAATGCTTGTGTTCTGACTGCTCCACAAACCAGCCATTCCCTGTCTCTCTCCCTCTCTACTGGCCTTCCTATTCCCTGAGACACAACAATATTGAAATTAGATCAGTTAATTACCTTAAAATGGCCTGTAAGTGTTCCAGTGAAAGAAAGAGTTGCACATCTCTCATTTTAAATCAAAAGCTAATCTTAGTGAGAAAGACACATCAAAAACTGAAATAGGCTGCAAGTGAGACCTCTTGTGTCAACTAGTTAGCCAACTTGTGAATGCGAAGAAAAAGTTATTGGAGGAAATTAAAAATGCTACTACAGTGAATACAGAAATGATAAGAAAGCAAAACAACCTCATTGCTTTTATGAAGAAAGTTTCAGTTTTCTGGATAGATAAACAAGCCACTAAATTATATTAACACAAGGCCTAATTGAGAACAAGCCCTAACTCTCCCTTTATTTCTATGTGGACTGAAATGGTGAGAAAGCTGCAGAAGAAAAGTTTGGTTTATGAAGAGGTTGTTTATGAAGTTTACAAAAAAGAAACTGTCTAAAAATTCAAGGTGAAGCAGCAGTTGCTGATGTAGAAGCTGCACAGGTTCTCTAGATGTTTTAGCTAAGGTAATATATAAAGAGGGCTACACTAAAAAAAATAGGTTTTTAATGTAGGCAGACTTAAACTGGAATACAATGCCATCTAATACTTTTATAGCTTGAGAGAAGTCAATGCCTGGCTTCAAAGCTTCAAAGGAGAGGCTGACTTGCTTCTCAGGAGCTAATGTAGCTGGTCACTTTATGTTGAAGTCAATGCTCATTGACCATTTCAAAAGTCCTAGGGCCCTTAAGAATTATGCTAAATTTACTCTGCTTGTGCTCTCTAAATGGAACTACAAGCCCTGGATGTTTAGTCTACACAATTTAGTGTAACTTTTATATGCACTGGGAAGCAAAATGTCCTGTGACTTGCTTTATTGAGATATTTTCAACAGAGTAGTTGGGCTAAGATTTTTAGACAGACAGACAGACAGATAGATAGATAATTTTATGAAGACACAATGACTATTCACATTTCATTTATTGATCAGTTACCACTATGTCATCATTCTCCTTCCTTCCTTCCTTCCTTCCTGCCTTTCTTCCTTCCTTTTTTTTTTTCCAAGATTTCACTCTGTATCCCAGGGTGGAGTGCGGTGGCACAATTACAGCTCCCTTCCCTGTGGCTCTGGCCTCCTGGGCACAGACAATCCTTCTGCCTCAGCCTCCTGAGTAACTGGCACCACAGGCACAAGCCACGGTGCCTGGCTAATCCATTATTATTATTATTTGTAGAGACGGGTGTCTCACTATGTTGCCCAGGCTGGTATCAAACTCCTGGGCTCAAATGATTCTCCTACTTCTGCCTCCCAAAATGCTGAGATTGCAGGCATGAGCTACTGTGCCCAGCCCACTAGGTAAGTGTCTTTTGGGCACATCTTGAAAAAGATGGATTTTTAAACTCTGTGACACATTGTCTAACCATTTGAGTAGAAACACCTACCCTTCCAACTTTTCTACAATACTCATAATTGGGTAACTAAAAAGCAAACAAACAAGCTAGTTTAGTCAACAATAGATTCAAAGGTAGTTTAATAATAAAAACTCGTTGTATGAATGTAGCCCTACTATATTATTTTGCAGAAAGTCATCGAAAATCTGAAAACTCAGAATATTTTTGGCTTTTTAAATCTGGATCCAAGTGGTCTCTTTTAAGCCATAGGTGATGTGCTAACCTAAAAGTAACAGAGGGTAATTGGAAAATTTTCATTTCCTATCACATCATTGTGGAAATGGAGTTTATGAATAAACTTCTTTTCTACTTTGAATAAATCTAAAATGGTTGCATGTACTTCCAAAGTTTCTAATGGTGATACATAATATAAATAATGCAATCAAGGTAACAAATTCACAAATCTATTTAAATCTGCAAAATCTATTTATCTTTAAAATATGTTATCATATCAAATCTGCAAAATCTATTTGTCTTTAAAATATGCTGTCATTTGTTGTATGACATATTTCAAATATAGAGTACAGAAATGGACGGGGGTAGTGGCTCATGCCTATAATCTCAGCATTTTGGGAGGCCAAGGCGGGCTGACCATTTGATGGCAGGAGTTCGAGACTAACCTGGCCAACAAGGTGAAACCTCATCTCTCCAAAAATACAAAACTTAGCCAGGTGTGGTGGTGTGCATTTGTAGTTCCAGCTACACGGGAGGCTGAGGAGGGAGAATCGCTGGAACCCAGGAGGTGGAGGTTGCTGTGAGCTGAGAACACGCCACTGCAGTCCAGCTTAAGTGACACAGCGAGACCTTGTCTCAAAAAAAAAAGTACTTGCACATACTCATTTGTACCCAAACTAAGCTACATCATCTTAACATGTTGACACATTAGATCTTTTTGTCCATGAAGTAAAACATTATGGGTACATTGAAATTTCCAGTGAAACCCTCTGCTCTCTACCTGTTTTCCCTAGATTTAGTTTAATTATAATTAGTATTACTACATTCCTACATTCTTGAGTGATAGGAGCATTATGTAAAATGATCTGGTTGTCTTGTTAGTAGTGGATAAAGTTTTAACAGTTAAATCCATTACTTGAATTTCCATTATGCTATTAAGATTTCCAGTTTGTTTCACAGTAAATTTTGGTAAGAACTAATTTTTTTCTAGGAAATTGGATATCCCATTGATGTTTTCAAAGTACATGGCTTAGAGTTTTATTTAATATATTTAAAGTTGTTTTATGATAGGTGTTCAGAGCAATTAATTACCTCAAAGTGAAAACATCTATGCATCTTCTAACCAAGTCAAGAAATATAACATTATTGGACACTTACTATGTTCTGTTCCCTATGACCCACCATTCCTCCTCCTTCTCCAAACCTGATCTGACTTCTAATTCCATAGATAAAGTGGAATTTACTTTTTAATGTGAATAACAGAACCATAGAGTACATGTTTTGTGATTGACTTCCTTTATTCAACATATGCTTGTGAAATGTATCTGTATTGCTTCTCATATAGCAGTTCTCATATTACATTTGGTTAGGTAGGGAAATGATCATTGCCACATAGCATTCAAATGTATTAACATATTATAATATATTCTATTATATAATTATATGAATATGTTATTTAGTACCTTGGTACTCAAATTAGCAGCAATAAAGTTGACAGACTGAAAGTCCTGTGGTAGTGCTCATGTGCACGTGTCATTTAGGAGTGGAATTGTCAAGTAGCAGCATTTAGAAATGTGTTTCACTTTATCTAATTCCACTAAGTAATTGTCTTAAATGTTTATAGTAATTTATATACATACTTGTATAATATAAAACGTTTTTCTTCACATTCTAGCTAATACTTGGTTTTCCCAGGATTTTTTATTTTAGTTATTCCTGTGGGTGTGTTTTTGTATGTTATTAAGATTTTAATGTACATTTCCCTTATTATTAATGAGGTTGAGCAGCTATATCCTCACCAGAGGGTCACACTTAGCCTTATTAGTAGCAAGAAAACTGGCATTGCGCAGCCGTGATGATATTCATTACAAAATACAGAGAATTTATCTATTTTTTTTTTTTTGCTAAAACTACTTAACCTGTATCTATTCATGCCTTAAAAGCTGCCAGTTTACATAAAATAGTCATTAGTAGAATAAGTTAAACAACATATAAAGATATAATTAGAAAAATGTATAATGTGAGACATGCTTGCTCTAAAGCTCCATTGGCATACTCTCCTCAGAATCAAGTTACTTGGTAGGAGAGATGAAGATGAGAGAATTGTTCTAGCTTAACAGAAACTAAAGAGTCATGAAATAACAGGGAAATCCTTGAAACTTGGTATGGTCTTTTAATGAAAAAGTAGTCAATTGAAGGTGTTTCTTCGGAGTAGGCTCTGAAGAAATTTAAATATGGAATGGTTTTTAAATATTAAGCAATTACTTTTAATTTTTAAATTAATGATAAATAACTTCAGGAGATGAATGCTGAATTATGAAATATTATGTTATTTTCAAGTTACTTTTTCAGCAGTTGAAGGATAGAGGGATTGTTCTATTATTTCATCTTCTTATTTTTTTCAATGTGAAGTAGTAAAATTTTTATCATACATATCTATTAGTCTTAATATCTTAAACTCTCAGTGCTCAAGTCCCAGATATAAAGGGCTTAGAGTTCAAAGTGAAAAAGAGTTAAGTGTATGCATCTTCAGATTATATTATTTTGTACATAGAATTTCCTGAGGAATTAATAAATAAAAATTAATAAATTAATGGAGTAGGGTCACAGGATACAAAATATGACTGTATACAAACATAAATTGTCTTCCTATATACTAGCAACAAGCAACTGGAAACAGAGCAAAAACTATTTATAAGACAAGAAGGACCTAAAATATCTAAAATATCTAAGACTATATATATGTATATAGTTATGGTTCACAGGCAATGTTTTGATCAACGATAGATCACATACATGACATGTTCTGCTAAAGAAAGCAATAAAAAAAAGACAAGACACGGTAGAGCAAGACAGTGGAAATGGGAATGTGACAATGAGAATGTTATATATCATGATTTGGGTGTTAATTACATGGAATTCATATATTCGTCAAAGTTCATCTATAGCTGGGGGGAGGGATAGCATTAAGAGATATACCTAATGCTAAATGATGAGTTAATGGGTGCGGCACACCAACATGGCACACGTATACATATGTAACTAACCTGCACGTTGTGCACATGTACCCTAAAACTTAAAGTATAATAATAATAAAATTCAAAAAAAAAGAAAAAAAAGTTCATCTATAGCTTTTACTGCATACCACACTATACCTAATTTTTTGACCTATCACTATTTATTATTTCAGCACTAAAACTGAGGAGACTGAACTACTGGCTCTTATTCCCTTTGTATTTCTGTAAGGATCACTGCACTAGCATAAAATGTTTTAAAATACAAAATGTACAAGAAAACACAATCCCAAGTGCTATAAACATAACTGAGAACCAGTTCCTTTACTAAACATCCATTTTATAAAATAGGAGGCTTCAACTTGAACCCATCTGAGCCTTAAAGTGGCTTAATGCAGAAACTATTTATCATTTCTCATGATTCTGTGAGCAGCAGCAGCTACATTATTTGCAGGGCCTTGTGCGAAATGAAATGCCTTTGGGGAAAATTATCATTAAAGGCCCTAAATGTAAAACTTTTTTTCAGTCTTCCCATGGGCTCTCTTTCTCTCTCTCATAAGCTATGTTAGTACTATTTTAATTTGTTATTTCATGGACAGTGAACACTCACTGGCAAGTATGAACCTGACAGGTGTTGGGAGTCCCATCCATGGCCTGGCACATGCCTGTGGCTCAGTTGCTATTAAATTCCTTCTCCCGCCAGCTGCCAGAAAAATGTGCTATGATCCTACAAAGGACAAGGAAGTCACTCAGCCCATTCCGTGGTCTCAATACCCCAACCAGTGACAGACAGTTGACCTCCAAAGGATCGCAATCTCTATTCAGGCATGTGTTTATCCTGGATCAAGGGAGGGCCAGGGGCTTGTTCCAGCTGAAGTAACTATAGAAAATGCCTTGGCAATTCACCGTAGGGCAAGGACAGCTGCCACCATTCCCCAGGCTGAGATGCCAAGGAGTGGATACTAAATATGGCCCTGACAAAGCTCGCACTCAGGCGCTTGAGGGCAGTAGGGTAAGGAGGGAAGGCCAAGTAGAGTCCTGGGCACCTGGGGAAAGTGGAGTAACTGCTGAGAATATGTTTCAGGGAGACAGAGAGGATATGGGTTGCAGGATTCCATGTGAACGAAAATTCCAAGCACTTCCTGTATGCTCCATTGCCCCATGAGACTTCATTTGGAAAATATAATTTAAAAAATAAAATTATTAGAAATTTCAAGACAGAGATCACAGTATATTTAACCCCCGGAGCTTTTACAGTATTGATCTCAGAGTCCTGTGTAGTTACAAACTCATGAAGCCACATTTGTCTGTTTACCCTTGGAGGTTCTTCAGCTATGGGCTACTCAGACAATCTCCAGTGTCAGAGTCCTAGTTTGAACTAAATTTCTAAGATGGCCACACTCACATTTGTGGTGTTTGGTTAGATTTCAGCTGGAGCAAGAGATGGCTTGATCACATGTTGATCATCATTCAATAGACTTGTTTTGCCTTTTTCAAACAGTTGTGGTTTCAAGGTTTCCAAGAGATGTAAGCAAGCACATCCCATGTGAAAGTATTTTCAAAGGCTCTGCTTTAGTCTCATGTTCCAATATCCCACTGGGCAGATCAAGTCTCAAGACCAGCACAGAGTCAGCGTAGAACTATATTTGCAAAAGGCTTGTTTAGAAAGAGAGGGACAAGTTGCAGCCTTTTTTTTTTTTTTCAATCTACTAAGCTCATAAAACTGTATACTCCAGATCTGTCTTTTTCCTTTATGTAAATTATGCCAGAATAAAATCAGTTAATTTTAAAAATCAGTATACAATCTTGGAGAACACCAAGCCCAGCAACTTCTCCTGGAGCTGTTACTACATTAGCTCAGGTGGGTTGATTTGCTTTCAAATTCACTCTTTATTCTGCTCCAGGAATTTTTATATTTTATTTTGTTGTTCTTGTAAGCACAGTTATGCATTTAAAATTGTTTTCTTAAGCATTTTCTAAGGTTTCTAGCAGATGGATTTTCAAGGTATCTAGTTCATCATTTTGCTCAAATAAGCAGCTTGCAATGTGATTTTAGAATGACTCGAACATTAAAAGAATGAGAGAGCTATTATATTTGTGAAAAAGAAGAATAATGCTATTAAAAGAGAGTTAAAATCATATGAACACATTGTAAATACAAATTGCTATAGAAAGAATAAGATAAGCTAAGATAAGATGGTGGTTGAAATAAAAAGTCATGTAAAATCCACCTTTTTGCCATACATCTAGGATATTTCTTTAGCTGCTCTTTTTCTATAATTTGATTATTTAGCATAAAATGACAAACAGTTTATGTCTCATTCTTACAATGATGGATCATCTATGGAAAGAGTGTATGTCTACAAAAATAAAATGTGAATTTCAATATGAAAAGTTCATATGTGTAATCACAGTATCATTTAATTTTTAATGCATTATAGCATTTTATGAATGACTGAATTTTATTTGCCCCAATGTACAAGGCTGGTTTAGAATACATGCCCTACCTTTTTGTGTGTGCGATATATCGTATAGATTATCACTCAACTAAAAAGTGGAATTTTTAAGTCTCCAAATACTGTATTCAATTCCAAGCCATTTCTATTAGTAACATTTTTCTTTGATAGTGAAAGCATCTTTTCATAGATTCAATGGCTTGTCTTCAATGCCATACTTTTGTCCATTATATTATAGTCCTTTATTTAACAAGAGTAGTGAAAGCCTTTTTAAATGTCAAAAAATTATATCAAGGGCCATCCTATGTGAATTTTGTATCACTGTTCCTAAAAGAAATTCAATCTTACTGCAATCTTCCTTTTAGTAATTCCTGCTGACCAAAATGAATTACATTCCTAATATTTAGTCACAATGGCAGATAGTTTTGTGTTCAGTTGCTCTGAAATCTTGACATTTACAACCTGAAAGCTGCTAGAATTTAACCTAGTGCACATTATAGTTTTCTTTCAATGAAATTTTCCTCATTTTGCTTGTAATTTTGTATTCTTTTTATTTTTACTCCTTAAGCTTTCAAGTTGTAATGCAGAAGCTGTTTATTTCGTCTCAATTTCAGTGTACTTCCAAATATATGTATTTTTTCATACGTGTTTTATCTCTTTTTTATCATTGCCTTCTGAATTTTCACACAACCAAATAATTAGCTAGAGGACATAAAAATATTTCTCTCTCCTAAAATAAACCATGTTTTCATATTATGAATTTTGATAATATTTCTTCCCTATTATTTGTATCTTCCTTTTTGAAATTTGTTAGACTATGCCTGTCTATATTTGACTGCATTTCATAAATCCTAAGAGGCATGATTTCCATATTTGAATGCCTCTGAAATTGAGTTTGTCTTAGAGTGATGTCATCTTACAATTACTTCTGCTTGAATAGCTATCATGACATAATTACCATTATTTGTGAGTATGCAAAAAGTGATCATATTTGTCATAATTTTGTCCATCAATTAATCTACATGTAGAGCTGATACTAAATTTTAGGTTTAATTGTCATATTTAAACATTACTTTAGATTCAGCATTGCAACAGAAATTCATTGTGTACATACACGAGTAGTATCAAACCATAGAGGTATAAATGTGATCATACCAAAGCCAATAGTCATCATTGGAGGAGTGACGGAAATTATCTATTTTCTTGCAAAACAGCAACCAAGTGCTTCATATCATCTTAGAAAGGAAGATATCTATGAGTAGTTTATTTATATTTCAAAGCTACAACCAAAATACTATCACACATCAGAATGGAACTGATTCAAGATAATTATATTTTGAAATAATACATTTTAGAATATGTGTGCATGCAAATGGAAAGAACTTAATAGAAAAGAAATTCATATACAAAAAAATAATTTTTAAGGAGAGAGTTCTTGAGAAAGTTAAAGGGGTTAAAATATGGCTAGAAGTTGAAGCATGGGCCTTAGAATAAAATTCTGGAGACAGTTTCCAAGGCTGGTAAGAAATAAAAATAAAGCCTAGTCATAGGTTCTGACTCTTATATTCATGTTTTCAACAATGTGTATTGAGGATTTATTATGTGTCAGACCTTGTGCTAGGCATGGGAGATGGAAAGAGAACAGAATAAATATTCCTCCTATTAAAGAAACTGGGTGTTAGAATAATTGTCACTCCTAAAAGTTTTAATTATACACTGAGGTGGGTTAAATTGTGTCCTACACAAAATATATGTTGAAGTTCTAAATGTTGGCTCTCACAAAAGATATGTCAAAGTTCTCATTCAGTACCTGTAAGTGTGACACTATTTAAAAGTAGGGACATTGAAGATGTAATCAAGATAAGATAAAGTAATACTGAATTTGAGTGGGCTCTAATCCTTATGGCTTGTGCCCATATAAGAGGAGACAAAGACATACACAAAAAGATGGACATATGACAATAGAGGTAAAGATTAGAGTGATTCCTTTACAAGCGAAGGAACACCGAAGTTTTGAGGAGTGGATCTTCTCCTATTCTTACTGGCAGTTTTTCTGACTATGTTTGTGAGTCAGATTTAGTGTATAAATAAGTATATGTGGGAAGGTGTGTATATGCATGCCAACATACTAAGCTCCCTAATAACAATGCATTTAGGATTTTTTCTTTTTGTTTCAATGTATAAAATGCTATACATGATATAAATAAATTTATTTTTAGGGAAAAAGCACCATTTTCAATAATCTTAGTGTACTGCAATTTTACAGTGAGTGTTGCTTTCACCAAATACAATGTAAAATACAGGACATAAATGAGGAGATATGTTAGAATCTTGGGAAATTATTCTGATATTACTCAGTTTTAAAAAGTATTCTTTTTTTAAAGACAGTGGATTCAGTGAAACTGCCATAGTTATTAAAACATAACTGGCAGGAGCAAGGTAAAGTATTTTAATATCCATTTGGGTTGCCCATAGTAGCAAAGAGATATGAAGTAAAAGTAAAAATTGGGAGGCCTAGGCAGGTGGATCACAAAGTCAGGAGTTCAAGACCAGCCTGGCCAGCATGGTGAAACCCCATCTCTACTAAAATACAAAAAAGTTAGCGAGGTGCGGTGGTGCATGCCTGTAGTCCCAGCTACTCAGGAGGCTGAGGCAGGGGAATTGCTTGAACTCTGCAGGCGGAGGTTGCAGTGAGCCGAGATCGCACCTTGTTGACAGAGTGAGGCTCCGTCTCAAAAAAAAGAAAAGAAAAAAAAATCTAAAATCCTTCTTGATTAACCCCCACCCCCCAACAAACTAGTCACAGGGAGAATATACTCAAAATAGTAAAAGCCACAGCCAACATTATACTGAATAACCAAAAGCTGAAAGTATATTCCTTAAGAACTGGAGCAAGATAAGGATATCCACTCTCATCACTGCCATTAAATGTAGTACTGGAGTTCCTAGACAGAGCAATAGGAAAATAATGATAGATGAATTCACGAAAGTATCAGGATACAAAATTAAGGCACAAATCAGTTGCATTTTTGTATACCACCAATGCTCAAGCTAAGAATTAAATCAAGAACTCAATTCCATTTATGACTGCCACACACATACAAAAAACTAGGAATATATTTGACCAAGGGGATAAAATACTTTTATCAAGAGAACTACAAACCCCTGATGACAAAAAGGATAAGTGACACAAACAAATCTAAAAACATTCCATGCTCATGGATAGGGAGAATCAATATCATTAAAATAAGTATACTTTCCCAAGGATCTAGAGATTCAATGCAATTCTTATCAAATTACCAATGTCATTATTTTTGTGGAATTAGAGAAAAATTCTAAAATTTATATAGAACCAAAAAAGAGGCCAAATAATCAAAGCAATCCTAAACAAAAAGAACAAAGCCAGAGGCATTACATTATTTGATATCAAACTATACTATAAAACTACAGTAATCAAAACAGCATGGAACTGGTACAAAAATGGACACATATATCGATGGAATAGAATAGAGAACTCAGAAAGAAATCCGTACTTTCAACCAACTCATCTTCAATGTAGTCAATAAAGGTAAACAAAGGGGAAACAACACTGTTTTCAATAAATGAGGCTTGGGAAATTGACTAACCATTTGCAGAGGAATTAAACTTGACCCCAATCTCTCACTATATACAAAAATTCACTCAAGGTAGATTAAAAACTTAAATGTAAGACCTCAAACTAAAAAACAAAATAAAATAAATAGAAGAAATTTTAAGAAAAACTTTTCTAGATATTGGGCTAACCTAAGAATTTATGACTAGGACCTCAAAAGCAAATGGAACAACAATAAAAAATAGACAACTGGTACTTAAATAAACTAAAGTGATTCTGCAGAGCAAAATAAACAATCAACAGAGTAAACACACAACCTGCAGAATGGGAGAAAATATATGCCTCTGACAAAGGACTAACATCTGGAATCTATAAGGAGCTTGAACAAATTAACAAGAAACAGTAAATAACCCCAATAAAAGTGGACATGAGACATGAAAAGATACTTTTCAAAAGAAAACTTAACAAGTTGCCAATAACATGAAAAAAATGCTCAACAAAACTATAGTCATCAGAGAAATACAAATCAAAACACAATGAGATGCTATCTCACACTAGTCAGAATGGCTACTGTTAAAAAGTCAAAAAATAACAGATGTTGAAGATGAGGAGAAAAGAGAATGCTTATAAACTGTTGATGGGAATAGTCCAACTTCTATGGAAAACAGTATGGAGATTTTTCAAAGTACTAAAAATAGAACTACGATTCAACCTAGAAATCCCACTACTGGGTATCTACCCAAAAGAAAAGAAATCATCTTACCAAAAGAACACCCACACTCATTTTCTTTTTGTTGCAGCACTATTCACAATAGCAAAGACATAGAATCAACCTAGGTGCCTATCAATGGTGGATTGAATAAAGATATCATATTATACATACACCTTGGAATACTATACAGACATAAAAAAATAGTGAAGTCATGTCCTCCACAGCAACATGGATGCAACTGCAGGTCATTATCTTAAGTTATTTTCTCAGAAAGAGAAAATCAAATATCACATGTTCCCACTTAAAAGTGGGAGCTAAACAGTGGGTACACAAAGATATAAAGATGAAAACAATAAATACCTGGAACTCCAAAAGAACAGAGGGTGAGGAGTAGGGGAGGGTTGGAAGCAACATATTTGGTATTACGCCCTCAATCGGGGTGATGAGTATACTAGAAGCTCAAACTCCACCACTGCAATATACCTATATAACAAACCTGCACATGTGCCTCCTGAATCTATAATAAAAACACAGAATAAAATAAAATACAATAGAGATTAGACAGAAGAAAAGGATTATGAATGTTCTCATTTTAGAATTAATGAAAATAACTCAATATTGGAGACCAGGCTTAATTAACGGAAAAATGTTATCAATAAAAACAAGAAGTACAAATGACAAATATATCTAACATATATACTTAAAAGCAAATAATCACAAATATGCAAGAATTATTTTTGATGATTAAATAAACTAACACCGATGAATTAATGAGCTGTTTACCCATTCAACGTGGAGTAAAATCTTAATGATTTCACCTAGTGTTGGCATTTTCAATGTTTTAAAAAGCTTTTTTTAGTGGCAGAGAACTCACAATTATTTGGACGATAGAGTGAAAAGCTGAATGAGCACTTGAAGATGTATCCTCTGACCTAAACAAATGCCAAACCCAAAAGAGCCACATCTATCTCTGTGCAAAGGGCTGTGAAACTGGATGTTGAGCTGCATGAGGTAAGAGGATGCAAATTTGAATTGTTATTTTTTTGGACAGAGCTGAAGAGGATGTTGATACGTCCTCTGTGAATAAAATGGTCCAGAAGTGGATTGGAGCAAAGCGTTTAGATGGTCCTAAACATCTGTTGTCATTTTCCATTGTTTACAGATATAGGTTGGAAGCAACTCAGGACGAAATATCCAAGTCTCCTCGTAAACATTTGTTTAGTTAATGCCAAAGGAACAAACCTTTCAAAGCAGTCATTATTTATTTTATCCCTTTTTCCTTTATGTGTCCTGGATGTAGGTGCCAAAGAGAAAGACACCAGGTCGTTAATGATCAGTCAGAGGTCATAAATCCACTTAAAGGAATATCCATAAAACAAATGTTTACTCTTTTGCACCATGAACACTTCTAGGTTACATTTTTTACAACACTTTAGCCTATCCTAACTAATACATTTATCTAGGGCTGTATGCAAATTGATATAACTTTCTGGTGGCTAGCTTGGCAATATGTTTCAGGATCCTTACAAAGGTGTGTTCATTTTCAATTTTTTTTTTTTTTTTAGTTTATTATTTTGTGTGGAGACAGTGTCTCACCATGTTGCCCAGGCTGGTCTTGAACTCCTGGCCAGAAGTGATCCTCCTGCCTTGGCCTCCCAAAGCTTGGGATTACGGGTATGAGTTACCATGTCTGAACTTAATAATTTTTAAGTAAGGCAAAATAACACTCTTCTCTAAGGTTTTACATACAAATTTTTCACAAAAGTGTGGTTTACTTTTAAGAATAAATTTGAAATAACTATAATAAGCCAAAATATAGAAATAATATCAAAATTATAATGTGTCCTCATAAAATGATATTCTGCAGCCATAAAAATTCTGCCTTGGAGTACTAAAGAATAACTTTTAAACCATCAAAATATAATAAATAAAAATAAATAATAGCACTATATGTTATATATTTTATTTCTTTAAAAAAATTTTTTATAAAGATCTATGAAAATTTTAATTATTAGTTTTAAGTTGGTGGGACCATAAAAATTTGCATTTTATATATTTATGTGGTAAACATGTTTCCTAGAAATTAATGTAATGCGAAAGCTTTAAAAATATTTACTATTTTAATGGATTCTAATTTGAAATCAGTCAGAAGTACATACTGACTTTCAGAGGCCAGATCATAATCATAATTTATAACTAAAACTGTTAGGTAAAAGTAATTTCATTAATAATATAAATATAAAAATTGTGAATTGAATGTAAAGAATTATATACAAGAAATTATTGTCATCAAATGTAATTATGCTGATACTATTCGTATACAAAGTAGAATAATAAACAGCATTTTATTAATGCACATTCAAAAACATTACTTAATGTATAAAAAACAAAGTCTTAAAAACTAGAACACAGACAATACCAAATGCTAACCAAGATGTGGAGCAACAAGAACTGTAACTTATTGCTGGTTGGAAAGCAAAAGAGTACAGCCATTTTAGAAGCCAGTTTCGTAGTATTTTTTTATAAAACTAAATATGCTCTTATCATATGATCCATCAATGGTGCTCCTTGGTATTTACCTAAAATAATTGAGAATTTATGTCCACACAAAAACTTTCACATAGATTATTGTAGCAGGTTTATTCATAATTGCCAAAACTTGTAATCAACCAAGATTTCTTCCATAAATGAATAGATAAATAAACAGTAGCATATCAAGAAAGTAGAATACAATTTAGCATTACAAAGAAATTCAATTTCAAGCAATGAAAAGAAATATAGAAAACTTAATGCATATTACCAAGCCTCCCAAAAACCTCAATCTGAACAAGCTGCTTACGGTTTGAATCCAACTATATGATATCTATATGCAAAAGGCAAAACTATGAAGACAGTAAAAATAGCAGTGTTTGCCAGGGTTTGGGTAGGGAGGTATGAATTGATGGAGCAGAGGATTTTTAGAGCAAGGCAATGAAACTACTCTGAATGACGCTATAATGGTTGATACAAGTAATTAAACATTTGTCCAAATTCATGGAATGTACAGAACCAAGAGTGAAACCTAATGTAAAAACTATGGACTTTGGGCAACAATTATGTGTCAATGTAAGTTCATTGATTGTAACAAATATATCACTCAGGTGGGGAATATTGATAATAAAAAATATACACAATTGTCATAAGCAGTATATGGAAAATATCTGTACATTCTGCTCAACTTTACTGTGAATCTAAACTACTCTAAAAATAAAGTATGTTTAAAAATATTGAATAACCATGGAGGAAAAAAATGTAACGTTTCTAAAATGCATCATTTCAAAAAGCTTCTAAGATTATTCAAAAAGTATCAAAGAATATATTTAAACCAGAGAGAAAATGTACAATGCATGTGATTTTACTAAGATAAGACATTCTAGCCCTGTGTGAAATATTTGTATAATGCAATCTGACCCTCCTAGGGCAAGTCATTATCTCTGCACTATTTTATTTCCTGAAGTATGTATTTTTCTATTTGAATAGATTTTAAAGAAAATAATCAACAGTGAATTGACTTCTGCAGGTAGAACAGCATCTGTCATAAAGTAGCTATTCAATAAATAATTATTATGTAAATGAATATATTAATGCCACTATAAAATATTTAGCAAAATTTCCAATATTACTAAAAATTGAAATTTTTTACCACCTAAATAAGACCATATAATATGCAATCACACTATAAAAATGTGCATGCATAATTTTTTGAAAGTTTAATACATTTTACCTCCACTGATCATTACAAATTTTATAGTGTAGAATTATGTCAGCAGAAAGAGATGGTAGACAATTTAATCAAAGGCTAAAGGGCCAGAGGACCGAAGGAACAGAGTCTATAGCAACAGAGCAGCATCTTGGTCATTAATGATCATGCACTTGTGAAAGTTCACAGCCTCCCAGCAGTGAAGAATATAAGACTTTGGAAGACAGGGACTGGCTTCTATTTCACTCTGCACTTGTCGCTTCTATGTCAGTGGCCAATACAGATTAAATAGGAAATAAAGTTTTATTAAAATAAATAAGTGACTTTGAACAATTACCTAGTTTTACAAAGCAAATGAACCATACAATATGAATCACTCAAGCATCGTCAATCACCCATAATCATTTTAGTTGAATAGCACTTAAACTCAATTTCTTCATAGCCTTCTTTCGAAATTGAATGTAAACATTTCTTACTTTTCCTACCCCTTTAACTTGAAATATATGGATGTAGAGAGGCTTTGCTGACAAGATAATAACAGAATAATTTTCAATTTAAATGACTGTAACCAGAATGTACTTACATTTATTATAGCACTAATTTTAAAGAGCAGAAGAAAGTAATGGATCAGTGATTTTGTGATTTTGTGTATACTTTTAATAAAAGGAAAACATAATGTATCTTTTAACATTATTAATTATCAATTCATGAGCTACACTGGTATATCAAACAGACTAAAACATATTTATATAGCAGTGTAAATCCACACTAATATATAAATTTTTTTTTAAATTGTGAATTGGGCCTTGGTCACAGTTACATTATGAAGAATACTTGCTCTTGGACAAAACTACCATATATTTCTACAACTAAGTTAAACAGTCCTTGGAGCTAGATGAACCTCATATGACTGAATTGTCTACAGTATTTATGACTGGCTAATGTGAATATTAAATACTACTAGATGCATATTATCTTTTATTGGTAGAAACTTTATTTTTACTAGAAGTTAAAGACATGTGAAATTCAACTGTAAATGTAATATTCAACTCCTGTCCTTACCTAGACAAAGTGTATTAATCAAGGAAAAGGTTTCATGTAGGCAATGGAAATATAATATGTTCTTAAGCATGGATTTGTTAATATTGAAAACAATAGTCACATGTAATTTATTGTATCTCCTGCCATCAAAATTTGATTAAACGGTAAACCTACTAAAACCAAATGAAAGAGCAAAGGATACCTAAAACTTTTTCAGGCGTTTGTTCTTTAATCAGGATCCTTGTTATTTTATTTTATGTTTGCATCAACTATATCTTCTTTCCTTTCTGTGTCAGCTCTATCCTCCAGTGGCTTCCTCAAAGAATCGAGTGATTTTAGAAGATTCAGGCTTTAAGTTACAAATTACATCATGAAGAAAGAAATCTGTTTTAATGTTCTAAGTCGATTTTCTGAAATTCAAATGCATTGAACCAAATCTGAATCATTTGCTGTGGTCAGGCCAATGTCACCACACACCACTTGTTTTCTGCCCGGGTTATAAGAAACAATCAATGGTGGCAGAAAGCATAGGATAATCCCGAATGTTTTAAGTCTTGAAGCTGAGGGACTAGGCATGCCAATTCAACTATGTGCTACACTATTGGTGGATAGTGGAAAGAAGGTTACAGAGAAACCCCAGTATCCACTACAGCATTCCTAAGTAACAGAGATAATAATGGAGAGTTCAGTGTGGGATGAGTGCATTTGTGTGTGTGTGTCAATGTATATGCAATTACTTAATCAGAAACATTATAAAGCAAGCCTCATTAAGGATCATTGCAGAGTAACTTTTCTTATGGTTGATGAAGTAATAACATTCTTTGTGTTTAGATCTATATTCTTGCCATGACTGTAGCCCCAACTAATAAAACCTGAAGATAATAAAGATCTATTAGTTGGTAGCACGGCTACTTTTTTTGCAGAAAGGATTTTTTAAGGTACCAGTAAGGATCATTTTTTCCATGCTTTTTCTAATGCTAACCTTGAGTGTTATTGTAAAGTAAGATTTCAAAACGGTTTGTGTTTAAGAGTGGTGTTTTAATACCATTATAATGAGATTACTGTCTCTGAGTTGCTCTGTGAAAATTCAGGTGAAAGTCATGAGATAAAAAACACAACATAAATATTACTTAATCAATTCCAGTGGTTCATAATGTATTTTATTTAATTTATCTTATATGCAATTTGTTCTTTTATCTTCAATATTTCCTTTCATTGAGAAGCTACGCAACACAAGAGTCCTATTCTATAATCCTAATCTCATTATGTTTTTATAAAAATGTCACAAAATAGTTTATCCCAAAGAAAAGACTCTTTTTAGTAAATCCTACACAAGGAAAAGAACAATCCTTAGGACTGAAGTTGATATAAATAATGATGAGCAGGCTGAGCATGGTGGCTCACGCCTGTAATCCCAGAACTTTAGGAGGCCAAGGTAGATGTATCACTTGAGCTCAGGAATTCGAGACCAGCATGGGCAACACGAGGAAACACCATTTCTACAGAAACAAACAGACAAAAATTAACTGGGCTTAGTGGTGCATGCCTGTGGTCCCAGCTACTCAGGAGGCTGAGGTGGGAGGTTCCCTTGAGTCCAAGAGGTCAAAGCTGCAGTGAGCCCTGACGGAGCCACAGAACTCCAGCCTGGGTAACAGAGTGAAACTTTGTCTCAAAAAAGAAAAAAAAAAAAAGATAAGCAATTGGCAGTTGTATGTTTAGCTACATACCAAGTTATTTGAGTAAGCTGGTTTTGTAATTCAAACTATTTAACTTATAACTAAAAATATTAAATGATTGTCAGCATATATCAGTTACTCTCTCTTTCACTTTTATTGAGAATTACAGCAAATAAACTGACTTGTGGATTACTAATGAAATTATCAGTTTAGATGAGTGAGTATATTATTTAACATGGTGGCAAAATTTATATATTTGAATAATAATACATTAAATAATTTATTGACTCATACATTTGGTTCTTCACATGATTTACTAAATTTATATGTTACCTCTTCTAATATCACCTTCAGATTACTCATAATACCTACAACATTGTAAATACTAGGTAAATAGTTGTTATCTTTCATTTGCACTCTTTTATTGTTTTTTTTCC
Organism: Pongo pygmaeus; assembly: GCF_028885625.2. Taxonomy (NCBI): domain Eukaryota; kingdom Metazoa; phylum Chordata; class Mammalia; order Primates; family Hominidae; genus Pongo; species Pongo pygmaeus. Next base: position 39,455,991 of record NC_072388.2, on the reverse strand, counting down.
TAATTTTTGATGAGCTCTTAGTTGAATTTGTGAATGCAGAAGCCATACATATAAAATCCTGAAGACCCTATGAAAAACTCCTAGACTTGATAAGGTAAATTTAAGGATTCAAAATAAACATACAAAAAACAGTAGTGTTTCTACACACCAATAACAATCCAGATGAAAACTAAATCAAGAAAGCAATCCCATTTACAATGGCTACAAAAACAAATACTTAGGAATATATTTAACAAAGGAGGTGAAACAGCTCTACAAGAAAAACTATCAAACTGCTGAAATAAACTGTAGATGACACAAACAAATGGAAAAACATCCCATACTCATAGAGGAATTAATAATATTAAAATGACCATTTCAATCTACAGATTCAATGCAATTTCTATGAAAATATGTCATTTTCCATGCAATTAGAAAAAAAAAACTATTCTACATTCATATGGAACCATAGAAAAGCCCAAGAGCCAGAGCAATCAAAATTAAAAAACAAAGCTGGAGGCATTCTACTACCAAAAAACAAAGCTGGAAACTTCCCACTACCAGACTTACCAAATTAATAGTATCCAAAACAGCATGGTACTCCTATTAGACACACAGATCAATGGAACAGAATAGATAATTCAAAAATAAAGCCACATATTTACAGCCTTCTGATCTTGAAAAAATTAACAAGAACATTCATCAGGGAAAAGATAACCTTTTCAATAAATGGTGCTAGCAAAATTGGCTTGCAATATGCAGAAGAACACAATTGGACACCTATGTCTCACTATCTATGAAAAATCAACTCAGATGGATTAAGTTCGATGGAAGACCTCATACTATAAAAATACTAGAAAAAAAACCAAAGGAATTTCTTTTGGACACTGGTCTAGGCAAAGAACTTATGATTAGGACCACAATAGTACAGGCAGCAAAAACAAAAATAGACAAATTAGATTTAACTAAACTAAAAAGCTTCTGCACAGCCAAAGAAAGAATCAACAGGGTGAACAGGCTGCTTTCAGAATGGAAGAAAATATGTGCAAACTATGCATCTGATAGGGGACTAATATCCAGAATTTACAAGAACTTGAACAACTCAACAACAACAAAAAGCAAAAACAAATAATACTGTTTTAAAAATGGGAAAAGGTCATGAATATATGTTTTTCAAAAGAAGATATACAAATGATCAACAGGTATATGAAAAAATTCTCAACATCACTGATCATAAGAAAAATGCAAATTAAAACCACAGTGAGATATAATCTTACAGCAGTCAGAATAGCTATTATTAGAAAAACAAAAAATAACATGTTGGCAAGGATGCAAAGAAAAGAGAATGCTTATACACTGTTGGTCTGAATGTAAACTAGTACAACCTCTATAAAAATATGAAGATTTCTCAAAGAATTAAAAATATAAGTACCATTTCATCTAGCAATCCCATGACTGAGTGTCTACAGAAAAGAAAAGAAAACATATCAAATAGATTCCTATACCGGTGTGTTTATTGCTGTACTATTTACAATAGCAAAGATATGGAATCAACCTAGGTGTTCATCAATGGATAATAGGTTAAAGAAAAGGTGGTATATATACACATTGGAATACTATTCAGCCATAAAAAGAATGAAATCACATATTTTGCAGCAACATGAATAGAACTGTAGGCCATTGTCTTAGATTAAACAAGTCAGACAAAGAAAGATGAATACCTCATGTTCTTACTTATAAGTGGGAACGAAATAATGGTTACATGTGGCTGTAGATTGTGGAATGCTAGATAATGGTGACTCAGAGGAATGAGAGTGTGGGAGTGGAGCATAAGACATTACTAAGTGGGTTCAGTGTACAGTATTCGGGTGATATGGATACCCTAAAAGCTCTGACCTCACCACTTTACAATCTATGCATGTAACAAAACACTTGAATCCCACAAATTTATACAAAAAGTTACATGAACTAAACACACCAACTAAAAAACAGAGTAGTAAAATGGATTTTAAAATGCAATGTAATTCAACTATATGTTATCTATAAGAGGCATATATTAGATTCATAATCACAAAGAGCTGCCTTTTAGATTTTCTCTTAAGCATTGACTTTGGACAGTCTGGCGGCTATGTGCCTTGAATATGTCTGTTTCATATAGTATCTCTCAAGCATTCTCTGGATTTCTTATATCTGTATGTCTACCTCCCTCGCAAGGTTAGAAAAATTTTCTTGAATTATTCCCTCAAGTATGTTTTCCAGGTTGTTTGCTTTTTCTCCTTTTCTCTCAGGAATTCCAATAATTTATAGGTCTGTTCACTTTGCATAATCCCATATTTCTTGGGGACTGTTTATTTTTAAAAATTCTTCTTAATTTATTTTGTCTGACTGGATTGGTTCAAAACACTGATCTTCACATAGAGGGAAAAACACACACCGGGGTCTTTTTGGAGAGTGGAGGGTGAAAGGAGGGAGAGGATCAAGCAAAACAACTAATCAATACTAGGCTTAATACTTGGGTGATAAAATAATCTGTACAACAAACCCTCATGAAACAAGTTTACCTATGTAACAAATGTGTACCTGTGCCTCTGGACTTAAAATAAAAGTTAAAAAAAAGTCTGGTCTTAAAGCTTTGAAATTATTTCTTCTGCTTGGTCCTGTCTATTGAAAAAGCTTTTAATTGTACTTTGAGATTCCTTACATGAGTTTTTCAATTTTAGAAGCTTTGGTTGATTTCATTTTAAGATGTTTATCTCTTCTTTCATTTTCTGGGTTACTTTAAAAGTTTCCTTGTGTTGATTTTCAACACTGTCTTGGATGTTGCTGAGCTTCCTTGCTGTCCATACTTTAAATTATTTGTCATTTCTGAGTTTCCATTTTGGCTAGAGGTCATTGCTGGATATCTAGTGTGATCCTTTGGTAGTGTCAGTACAGTAAGATTTTTCATGGTGCCAGAATTTTTGTGCTGGTTCCTTCTCATGTAGAGACGCTGATACTTGTATTTTTTTGTAATTATTTTCATGCAGGTAATTTTTTTGTTCTTTCTTTCTCTATAATATTATTGCTTTCTTTCTTTCCCCTTTCCCCTTCCCCAGAGAGTGTGACTGTAGGGAATGCTGGGTAGAGTGTTTCGGCAATTCTTCTGGCATGTTTTATACTGGGCTGTGCAGTGTGACCTACAAGCCAGAAGATGATGCTTATAGGTAATAGCTGGGAGCAGGCAATATAGCCAGGTATAAATTTGATCCTTATTTAAAGGCATAAGCTCTCTGCCGGCTCAGCCAATGGGGTAAGCAGTCAGAAAAAAAGAATGAAATCAATCATGCTTTTTGCAGCAACATGGATGCAGCTGGAGGCCATTATCCTAAGAGAATTAATGCAGGAACAGAAAACCAAATATGATATGTTCCCACTTACAAGTGGGAAGTAAACACTACATATTCATGGACATAAAGGTGGCAACGATAGAAACTTGGGACTACTAGTAGGCAGAGGTAGGGATGGGGGTAGCCATTGAAAAACTATTAGGTGTTATACACAGTACTTGAGTGATGGGATAATTTGTACCACAGACATCATCATCATGAAATACACCCAGATAAGAAACCTGCACATGTACCTCTTCAATCTAAAATAAAATTAAAAAAAACACAAATAGTTTAAAAACAAAAAAATGGAAAATGATATACCATGTAAGCATGACCAACATAGAGCTATAGTGGCTATAATAGTTTTCTATCTTAAGACAAAAGTTGTTAATATAGATTGAAAAATTGTAATGATAAAAGGGTAAATCCATCAAGAGGTGTACCAATTATAAACCTATGTGCATCTAACAACAGAGATCCAAAACATAGAGAGCAAAATTGACAGAATTGAAGGGATTAGCATATATTTCAATAACAATAATTGGGTATTTGAATGCTCACCTTGAAATAATAGCTATAATAAGACAGAATATCAATACTCAAATAGAAGATTTAAAAAACATGATAAACTACTTAGACCTAAGAGATATCTATAGAACATGTCAAAAAAACACAGCAGAATATACATCCTTCTCTAATAAATATGAAACATTCTACAGGAAAGAACAAAAAAAAAGCCTCCATAAATTTTAAGAATTGATTGCATCAAACTAAAAAGCTTCTTCAAAGTAAACAATGAACAAAGTGAACAGACAACCCACAGATTAAGAGAACATAATAGCAAACCATATATCTCTGATAAGGGACAAAAATCTAAAATATACAAAGAACTAAATAATTCAACAGCAAGAAAACAAATATCCTGATTATAAAATTAGCAAAGAACCTGGCCAGATGTATCTCAAGAGAAGACATATGAACGGTCAACAGATATGTTAAAAAATGCTCAACCTCTCTAATCATCAAATAAATGCAAATACAAATCACTATGAGATATTTTATCAAGCTCTTTTGAATGGCTGTTACAAAAAAGACAAAATGTAACAAGTGTTGGTGAGTACCTGAAGTAAATGAAATCCTTGTACACTGTTGGGGATGTTAACTAGTACAAGCATTTTGGAAAATAGTATGGAATTTCCTCAAAAACCTAAAAAGAGAATTACCATATGTTCAACAATTCCATGTCTGGAATATATACAAAAGAATTGAAATTTTTATATTAAAGATATATCTGTCCACTCATGTTATTTGCAGCATTATTTACAATGGCCAAGGATGGAGCAATCTAAGGGCCTATCCATGGGTAAATAAACTTTTTAAATGCAGTATATATACACAATGGAATACTACACAGCTTTTTTAAAAAAATGACATTATTTTCATTTGTGACAACATAGAACTGGTAAACTTTATGTCAAGTGAAATAAGCGAGACACAGAGAGATAAAATAATGTATGATCTCACTTACATGTGGAATCTAAAGACATCGATTTCACAGAGGCAGAGAGTAGAAAGTTATTACCAGAGGCTGTGGTGGTTTGACGGGGGGAATGGGAAGAGAAGATATTGATCAAAGTGTACAAGGTTTCAGTTAGATGGCAGGAATAAGTTTTCATGATCAATTGCACTTCATCATGACCACAGTTCATAATAATGTATTTAATGTTTTAAAATTGCTAAAATAATGGATTTTTAATGTTCTTACCATAAAACTATAAGTTGGTGAGATAATGGATATGCTGATTAGCTTCATTAAATTTTTCTATAGTGTATACAAAGATCAAAACATAACATTCTATCCCATAAGTATAATTATTTCCAATTAAAAATAAATAAGGAAATCTTTTTTGAAATGGTTGAAATTGTAAAATTCATTTCACTGACCTTGGTTTAATGGCATTAGAAATCAATCCCAAAAGGAAATATGGAAAATTTAAATACATGTGAAAATAAACCAGACACTTTAAATACTAAACAAGTCCAATAAGAAATCAGAAGAGAAATTATAAAGTACATTATATTGAGATGAAGGAAAATGAAAGCATAACACGCTAAAACTTATGGGAGGAAACTAAAACAATGCTTAGGGGAAAAATTTATAGCTGAAAATATAGATATTAAAAAAGAAAAAAATCAAATCCATAACAGAACTTTCCACCTTAGAAAACTAGAATAAGATGACAAATCAAATCCAAAGCAAGCAGGAAATAAAGAAAATATCAATAATTTAAGCAGAATTTAAAGAAATTCTAAATAGAAAAGCAATAAGAAAATCAGTAATATTAACAGTTAGTTCTTTTAAAAGATCAATTTAATTGATAAACCTTTAGCTAGAAATACCAAGCAAAAGAGAAAAGACAAATTGCAAAAAATCAAAAATAAAGGAATGATCATTATTACTGACTGCAGAAATAACTATACAAGGAAATATCATAAACAACTGGATTCCAACAAATTATATAACCTAGATGAAAGGCCTGATAAGGCCCTAAATTCCCACCTCTGGCTAACCTTGAGGGTTTACCATTATAAAGCTAATATAAGAAAGACTCTGTGGTACTGGCATAAAGATAGACATATAAATCAATAAAATAGAATTTTATTGCCCATAAATTAACCCATTATTTTATGGTCAATTGATTTTCAACAAGGCTGCCAAGTTAATTCAATGGGGATAAAGTAGTCTTTTTAACAAATGGTTCTGGAATAAAACTAGATGCCTACATGCAAAATCATGAAGATAGATCTTTGTTTTCCATTATACACAAAAATTAACTAAAATGGAACATAAAATTAAATATAAAAATTAAAACTAAAAAAAAATCTCCTAGAAGAAAATATTTGAGAAAATATTTATGATCTTGGATTAGGCTAAAATTTCTTAGATATAAAAGCAAAAACACCAGTGGAAAAAAACATAAATTGGACTTCATTATCAAGGAAAAGAGAAAAGACAAATTACAAAATCAATATTAAAATTAAAACTGTATTTCAGCAGACACAATAAAGAAAATGAAAAAAGGCATTGACAGAATGGGGAAAATATTTGAAATCACATATCTATAAAAGCTACTTTTATCCAGAAGTTAGAAAGAATATCCATAATTCCATATTAAAGAGACAACCAAATTTAATAATTGGCAAAGAATCTGAATAGATATTCCTCCAAAGAAGATATAGTAAATAATATACAAATAGAAAATATTCTGGAATTATTCAGTGGTAATAGCTGCACATCTTTGTGAATACACTAAAAACACTGATTTTTACTTGAAAGGATAAATATTATTATATGTAAATTACACATCAATAGAAAATCACAGTCTGACTATCAAAATTTGTACAGATATTATTGGTTTTAGATAGACTAAAATAAGTGCTGAATATTTTTGTTGTTTTTTATTATTGTAGCATGAACTCAGGAATAATCCAATGTAAAATGGATACATACAGGCACTTAAGACTCTGGAAAGAATACATTTCCAAATGAAATAAAAGAAATAGACTGGAGGAGCCAAGATGGCCGAATAGGAACAGCTCCGGTCTACAGCTCCCAGCGCGAGCGACGCAGAAGACGGGTGATTTCTGCATTTCCATCTGAGGTACCGCGTTCATCTCACTAGGGAGTGCCAGACAGTGGGCGCAGGTCAGTGGGTGAGCGCACCGTGCGCCAGCCGAAGCAGGGGCGAGGCATTGCCTCACTCGGGAAGCGCAAGGGGTCAGGGAGTTCCCCTTCCAGGGGTGACAGACAGCACCTGGAAAATCGGGCCACTCCCACCCAAATACTGTGCTTTTCCGACGGGCTTAGGAAACGGTGCTCCCAGGAGAGTATAGCCCGCACCTGGCTCAGAGGGTCCTACGCCCACGGAGTCTCGCTGATTGCTAGCACAGCAGTCTGAGATCAAACAGCAAGTCGGCAGTGAGGCTGGGGGAGGGGCGCCCGCCATTGCCCAGGCTCGCTTAGGTAAACAAAGCAGCGGGGAAGCTTGATCTGGGTGGAGCCCACCACAGCTCAAGGAGGCCTGCCTGCCTCTGTAGGCTCCACCTCTGGGGGCAGGACACAGACAAACAAAAAGACAGCAGTAACCTCTGCAGACTTAAATGTCCCTGTCTGACAGCTGTGAGGAGAGCAGTGGTTCTCCCAGCACGCAGCTGGAGATCTGAGAACAGGCTGACTGCCTCCTCAAGTGGGTCCCTGACCCCTGACCCCCGAGCAGCCTAACTGGGAGGCACCCCCCAGCAGGGGCAGACTGACACCTCACACGGCCGGCCAGGTACTCCAACAGACCTGCAGCTGAGGGTCCTGTCTGTTAGAAGGAAAACTAACAGAAAGGACATCCACACCAAAAACCCATCTGTACATCACCATCATCAAAGACCAAAAGTAGATAAAACCACAAAGATGGGGAAAAAACAGAGCAGAAAAACTGGAAACTCTAAAAACCAGAGTACCTCTCCTCCTCCAAAGGAACGCAGTTCCTCACCAGCAACGGAACAAAGCTGGACGGAGAATGACTTTGACGAGCTGAGAGAAGAAGGCTTCAGACGATCAAATTACTCCGAGCTACGGGAGGATATTCAAACCAAAGGCAAAGAAGTTGAAAACTTTGAAAAAAATTTAGAAGAATGTATAACTAGAATAACCAATACAGAGAAGTGCTTAAAGGAGCTGATGGAGCTGAAAACCAAGGCTCGAGAACTACGTGAAGAATGCAGAAGCCTCAGGAGCCGATGCGATCAAATGGAAGAAAGGGTATCAGCCCTGGAAGATGAAATGAATGAAATGAAGCGAGAAGGGAAGTTTAGAGAAAAAAGAATAAAAAGAAACGAGCAAAGCCTCCAAGAAATGTGGGACTATGTGAAAAGACCAAATCTACGTCTGATTGGTGTACCTGAAAGTGACGGGGAGAATGGAAACAAGTTGGAAAACACTCTGCAGGATATTATCCAGGAGAACTTCCCCAATCTAGCAAGGCAGGCCAACATTCAGATTCAGGAAATACAGAGAATGCCACAAAGATACTCCTCAAGAAGAGCAACTCCAAGACACATAATTGTCAGATTCACCAAAGTTGAAATGAAGGAAAAAATGTTAAGGGCAGCCAGAGAGAAAGGTCGGGTTACCATCAAAGGGAAGCCCATCAGACTAACAGCGGATCTCTCGGCAGAAACTCTACAAGCCAGAAGAGAGTGGGGGCCAATATTCAACATTCTTAAAGAAAAGAATTTTCAACCCAGAATTTCATATCCTGCCAAACTAAGCTTCATAAGTGAAGGAGAAATAAAATACTTTACAGACAAGCAAATGCTGAGAGATTTTGTCACCACCAGGCCTGCCCTAAAAGAGCTCCTGAAGGAAGCGCTAAACATGGAAAGGCACAACCGGTACCAGCCACTGCAAAATCATACCGAAATGTAAAGAACATCGAGACTAGGAAGAGACTGCATCAACTAACGAGCAAAATATCCAGCTAACATCATAATGACAGGATCAAATTCACACATAACAATATTAACTTTAAATGTAAATGGACTAAATGCTCCAATTAAAAGACACAGACTGGCAAACTGGATAAAGACTCAAGACCCATCAGTGTGCTGTATTCAGGAAACCCATCTCACGTGCAGAGACACACATAGGCTCAAAATAAAAGGATGGAGGAAGATCTACCAAGCAAATGGAAAACAAAAAAAGGCAGGGGTTGCAATCCTAGTCTCTGGTAAAACAGACTTTAAACCAACAAAGATCAAAAGAGACAAAGAAGGCCATTACATAATGGTAAAGGGATTAATTCAACAAGAAGAGCTAACTATCCTAAATATATATGCACCCAATACAGGAGCACCCAGATTCATAAAGCAAGTCCTGAGTGACGTACAAAGAGACTTAGACTCCCACACATTAATAATGGGAGACTTTAACACCCCACTATCAACATTAGACAGATCAATGAGACAGAAAGTCAACAAGGATACCCAGGAATTGAACTCAGCTCTGCACCAAGCGGACCTAATAGACATCTACAGAACTCTCCACCCCAAATCAACAGAATATACATTTTTTTCAGCACCACACCACACCTATTCCAAAATTGACCATATACTTGGAAGTAAAGCTCTCCTCAATAAATGTAAAAGAACAGAAATTATAACAAACTGTCTCTCAGATCACAGTGCAATCAAGCTAGAACTCAGGATTAAGAATCTCCCTCAAAACCGCTCAACTACGTGGAAACTGAACAACCTGCTCCTGAATGACTACTGGGTACATAACGAAATGAAGGCAGAAATAAAGATGTTCTTTGAAACCAACGAGAACCAAGACACAACATACCAGAATCTCTGGGATGCATTCAAAGCAGTGTGTAGAGGGAAATTTATAGCACTAAATGCCCACAAGAGAAAGCAGGAAAGATCCAAAATTGACACCCTAACATCACAATTAAAAGAACTAGAAAAGCAAGAGCAAACACATTCAAAAGCTAGCAGAAGGCAAGAAATAACTAAAATCAGAGCAGAACTGAAGGAAATAGAGACACAAAAAACCCTTCAAAAAATTAATGAATCCAGGAGCTGGTTTTTTGAAAGGATCAACAAAATTGATAGACCGCTAGCAAGATTAATAAAGAAAAAAAGAGAGAAGAATCAAATAGATGCAATAAAAAATGATAAAGGGGATATCACCACCGATCCCACAGAAATACAAACTACCATCAGAGAATATTACAAACACCTCTATGCAAATAAACTAGAAAATCTAGAAGAAATGGATAAATTCCTCAACACATACACCCTCCCAAGACTAAACCAGGAAGAAGTTGAATCTCTGAATAGACCAATAACAGGAGCTGAAATTGTGGCAATAATCAATAGCTTACCAACCAAAAAAAGTCCAGGTCCAGATGGATTCACAGCCGAATTCTACCAGAGGTACAAGGAGGAGCTGGTACCATTCCTTCTGAAACTATTCCAATCAATAGAAAAAGAGGGAATCCTCCCTAACTCATTTTATGAGGCCAGCATCATCCTGATACCAAAGCCTGGCAGAGACACAACAAAAAAAGAGAATTTTAGACCAATATCCTTGATGAACATTGATGCAAAAATCCTCAATAAAATACTGGCAAACAGAATCCAGCAGCACATCAAAAAGCTTATCCACCATGATCAAGTGGGCTTCATCCCTGGGATGCAAGGCTGGTTCAATATACGCAAATCAATAAATGTAATCCAGCATATAAACAGAACCAAAGACAAAAACCACATGATTATCTCAATAGATGCAGAAAAGGCCTTTGACAAAATTCAACAACCCTTCATGCTAAAAACTCTCAATAAATTAGGAATTGATGGGACATATCTCAAAATAATAAGAGCTATTTATGACAAACCCACAGCCAATATCATACTGAATGGCCAAAAACTGGAAGCATTCCCTTTGAAAACTGGCACAAGACAGGGATGCCCTCTCTCACCACTTCTATTCAACATAGTGTTGGAAGTTCTGGCCAGGGCAATTAGGCAGGAGAAGGAAATCAAGGGTATTCAATTAGGAAAAGAGGAAGTCAAATTGTCCCTGTTTGCAGATGACATGATAGTATATCTAGAAAACCCCATTGTCTCAGCCCAAAATCTCCTTAAGCTGATAAGCAACTTCAGCAAAGTCTCAGGATACAAAATCAATGTGCAAAAATCACAAGCATTCTTATACATCAATAACAGACAAACAGAGAGCCAAATCATGAGTGAACTCCCATTCACAATTGCTTCAAAGAGAATAAAATACCTAGGAATCCAACTTACAAGGGATGTGAAAGACCTCTTCAAGGAGAACTACAAACCACTGCTCAAGGAAATAAAAGAGGATACAAACAAATGGAAGAACATTCCATGCTCATGGGTAGGAAGAATCAGTATCATGAAAATGGCCATCCTTCCCAAGGTAATTTACAGATTCAATGCCATCCCCATCAAGCTACCAATGACTTTCTTCAAAGAATTGGAAAAAACTACTTTAAAGTTCATATGGAACCAAAAAAGAGCCCGCATCGCCAAGTCAATCCTAAGCCAAAAGAACAAAGGTGGAGGCATCACACTACCTGACTTCAAACTATACTACAAGGCTACAGTAACCAAAACAGCATGGTACTGGTACCAAAACAGAGATATAGATCAATGGAACAGAACAGAGCCATCAGAAATAATGCCACATATCTACAACTATCTGATCTTTGACAAACCTGACAAAAACAAGAAATGGGGAAAGGATTCCCTATTTAATAAATGGTGCTGGGAAAACTGGTTAGCCATATGTAGAAAGCTGAAACTGGATCCCTTCCTTACACCTTATACAAAAATCAATTCAAGATGGATTAAAGACTTAAATGTTAGACCTAAAACCATGAAAACCCTAGAAGAAAACCTAGGCATTACCATTCAGGACATAGGCATGGGCAAGGACTTCATGTCTAAAACACCAAAAGCAATGGCAACAAAAGCCAAAATTGACAAATGGGATCTAATTAAACTCAAGAGCTTCTGCACAGCAAAAGAAACTACCATCAGAGTGAACAGGCAACCTACAAAATGGGAGAAAATTTTCGCAACCTACTCATCTGACAAAGGGCTAATATCCAGAATCTACAATGAACTCCAACAAATTTACAAGAAAAAAACAAACAACCCCATCAAAAAGTGGGCGAAGGACATGAACAGACACTTCTCAAAAGAAGACATTTATGCAGCCAAAAAACACATGAAAAAATGCTCACCATCACTGGCCATCAGAGAAATGCAAATCAAAACCACAATGAGATACCATCTCACACCAGTTAGAATGGCAATCATTAAAAAGTCAGGAAACAACAGGTGCTGGAGAGGATGTGGAGAAATAGGAACACTTTTACACTGTTGGTGGGACTGTAAACTAGTTCAACCCTTGTGGAAGTCAGTGTGGCGATTCCTCAGGGATTTAGAACTAGAAATTCCATTCGACCCAGCCATCCCATTACTGGGTATATACCCAAAGGACTATAAATCATGCTGCTATAAAGACACATGCACACGTATGTTTATTGCGGCATTATTCACAATAGCAAAGACTTGGAACCAACCCAAATGTCCAACAATGATAGACTGGATTAAGAAAATGTGGCACATATACACCATGGAATACTATGCAGCCATAAAAAATGATGAGTTCACGTCCTTTGTAGGGACATGGATGAAATTGGAAATCATCATTCTCAGTAAACTATCGCAAGAACAAAAAACCAAACACCGCATAGTCTCACTCATAGGTGGGAATTGAACAATGAGAACACATGGACACAGGAAGGGGAACATCACACTCTGGGGACTGTTGTGGGGTGGGGGGAGGGGGGAGGGATAGCATTGGGAGATATAGCTAATGCTAGATGACGAGTTGGTGGGTGCAGCGCACCAGCATGGCACATGTATACATATGTAACTTACCTGCACATTGCACACATGTACCATAAAACCTAAAGTATAATAATAATAATAATAATAATAATAATAATAAAAAAAAAAGAAATAATCAGAAGCAGAGTCATTATTAATTCCTCTAAAATAATGAGTATATATATCTAAATTGCTAAGTTTAGAACATAATATGTCTATGATCAATTAAGCTTAATTATAGGAAGACAGATGACTTTTCTTTAAGTTCATATGTACGTTGTTTCACCTGACCAGTGACATTTATATTGATGCAACGTAAAATATGAACTATTACCTTTCTTGCCTCAGCAAAAATAAATCCAGGGCTGTGATTGGATCCTGGTTAATGAATATAAGCTTGGCCCCTAGAACAAAATCAATGGTTGTTTTTCACTTCTGTGAAATTTAATGATAAAATCTGGATCAATTTTTATTGTTGCTTACGTACTTGTTGTTGGAATAGCAGCCCAAAAGTGCACATGAAGAAAATCTATTCTCTTTTAGGAAGCAATCCTGAGTTGTCTGTGCTTTCCTTATTTTTCACGTTTCCAGGTATAATTCCCAAGGAAACATGGTCCTCTGGAGTGGTAGGGATTTTTTATATATTGAAAGTTCTAGTAACTGGATCATAAATACAAGACAGGGTACATAAAGTAGTCGATTGAAAGTATGCTTTCCACTTAAGAACTAAACTCTGGTGAGGAACATATTGTCTAATTTATCACATCAGGAATAAGCCAATTATCCATCCTTTGAGATTAGTGGAATTCTCTTAATAGAAATGAATAATTCCTGAGAAGCAGGCTGGAGAATATTTGAAAAGAACAAACACACTGACTACTGTGGTGAGAATAGCTCCTATATCAATTGTTCACCCTGGTGAACTCAGTTATGCCCACAGGGTGAAATGGTTTCTACAGAGGCATCCTAGTAATTTGTGGTGAAAGCCTGATTTTTAGAAGATTGAAGGCTGGAGTTAATACAGATGAATAATTCCAGTATAAAATGAACCAGGGAATATTTCCTCCGTAATATTTAATGAAATATCAATTAGGTGTTTATTAGGAGCTTAAGTTGTAGCAGATAGATCTAATCATCAAAAAGATTCAGAGAAACGAGCAGGTAAATGATATATTTAAATGTGAGAAAGGATAGGAGGGTCAAGAATGTGGTAATGATATAAATGGAGTAATATTTTGAAAAATCCTTTTAGGACAATTGCTAAGGTTCATTTAAATAAAGTAACAAGTAACAAAGTAAGAAGAAAGAAGGATAGTAAGATCTCAAAACATTCTTTTTCTGTTATTGTAGATGGAATCTTTCAATTTTGTGCCAACATTGTATTGATTTGAAGGTCTTGGTTTACAGTCTTTAGCCTGAAGAATATTTACTTCTAAGGGTTCTTAAGATTAAGGTCTCACTGAAAGAAGGGGCCAGCTGGGCTTCCTGGGTAGAGTAGGGGCTCAGAAATCTGTGAAACTCACTCAATTTCCTATATCAGGACTTACTTCATTCCTGGATGAATAATATTGAAGATATATGCTTAAAATATTCTTAACACTAGGATTTGTGCATGCATTTTCTTCCCCAAGAAAGCTACAAACAGCGAAAATTTTGCTATAAGTTTCCCTGAGTCCTCTCTCCCTCTCTCCCTGTCTCCTTTTCCCCTCCCCCGAAACGAAAAGGCATGTTAACTGCCTGTTTTTCTGTGACCAGCAGACCTTACCTATACTCCCAATTCCAATTCGTTGTAAACATACTTTGTAAAGTCCTCTGAGATCCTGTCTTCTTTGCCATGCCACTGCAAGGTCATAAAGTAGATAAAACCTAAGCTGCAATTCTGATTTTCCTCAAAATCTAAGACATGTCACAAAATAATTTACTACCTTCCTCACTCTGGTGACATCTTCCTGCCACAAGTATTTCCCGCCTTAAGGAGTATAAAAGGCAATCACTAAAAACCCACAGTGGCTACCTGTTTGGGACCCCTTCCACACTGTGAAAGCTTTGTACTTTCACTCTGCTCAATAAAGCCTACAACTTTTTCTCTCTATTGGTCCGTGTCTCTATCACTTGCCAAGGTTACCTGCCACACCAATTCTTTGGTGTGGCTAGGCAAGAACCTTAGGCATTACATTTTGGTGAGCCAGCCAAGAGTCTCCAGGAAAGGCATCTAGATCGTCACATGGTGAGTATGATTGGACCTCTTTCGCTTGCTATTCTGTTCTGTCCTTCCTTAGAATTCAGAGGTTAACCCAGGCTCCTGTTGGCCACTTAAAAGCAATTAGCACAGCCGCTGGACTAAAAGACACGGGTGTCAGGCTGTCTGGAAAAGGGCTCTCTAACAACCCTCCAACCCTTTGAGTTGGGAGCACTGGTTGGCCTGGAACCAGTTCCAACTCTTTTGCTTTCCGTGGTGGTCCCGAATTGCACCCGGGAGTGCTCGGTGGAGGTCTTAGTCTCCCAGATATCCTGGTTGAGACCATGGCCCCAGCAGAGGCTCCCCCTGCACTGGTTACTGAGCATGAGATGGCAACATCTTCTGACTCCTGCCTCCTGGGTCCTAATGTCCACCGACTAGACTTCTTTCCTCATCTCGCAAGCAAGGTTATTTCCACTAGGCAGGATCAAGATTCCCTATTTAGAAGTCTTAAATTCTTGGGGTGGGACCCAGAAGATCCCTATTCATGGTGCCCTCTAGGGTTTAGGCAGGTGTAACCATTTGATGGCTATTTTGAAGGGCCACTATATATCCCCAATATAGTGTATGGTCCCCCACATCAGGACAATTTAAAGACAAGTCTGTACTTTTCATGTGAATAGTAGAAGCCTTAGGGCATTTCCTCAATTGCTCCCCAGATAAACTTTCCCCTTCCTTGGGGCCCCTCAAGTACAATCTGTGGTGCATAGGCACGGGTCTTAGAGCTGTTGAGTTGTTGTTTCAACCATTCAATAATTGGTATTGGAGGGAAGAAAATATAGTCAGTTGGGACACAGGATACTGGTACTGCCTTGAGAGGGGTGCTTACTCATTTGATGGCAAGTGGGGACAGAAGGCTAAAGTACAGCAGCTGTTCTCTCGGCCCTGGCCTAGAGGACATCCACCACCCCCTTTAAGCTTACTAAGCCTCCTGTCGCTAATTCAGAGATTTCTCCTTGAAGGACAGTTTTATGGCCAGGCCCACATAAATTGGGCCTTACCATGTAAGCATCAGTGGTGCCCCCAACCCAGGCCTTGCCAGCCTGGAACAGGTAGGACACATTGGCAGAAGGACCACAATAAATCCATCTGTCCTTGTGCCCTATTTAGTGGTCAGTGGGTGCACAGCAGGGGCAAGGGAAGTTTCCATCTTGCTAGTAAGCATGGTTAAATCTGGTAGATGGAGAGTTCAGGAAAAGCAGCCATGAGCTGTGAGCACAATTGGACCTGACCTTAGAGGACACTCTAAGGGAAGACGAGTCCCAGGACTAACCAGGGGTGCGGGCATTCCTGTGTTCAAAATTCCAGCTGGGCACCACATCTTCAAAACTGGACACTCCCTTAAGATGTATCCTGAATTACTGGGACAAATTCGACCCTGAAACCTTAAAAAAGAAGCAGCTGATTTTCTTCTGTACCACTGCCTGGCCACAGTATTCCTTACAAAATGGAGAAACTTAGCCCCCTGAGGAAAGTATTAATTATAACACTCTTCTACAACTAGATCTTTTCTGTAAACAGGAAGGTAAATGGAGTGAAGTCCCTTATGTACAGGCTTTCTTTGCCCTTCGTGACAATACTACCCTATGCCAAGCCTGCAAGCTTTGCCCAAATGACAGAGGCCCACAATTACCTCCACACCCAGGGCCTCTTCCCTTAGCCCCACTCTCCTCCCCCACTGATTCTACTCCATCCAGCCCAACTGAAGTATTAAAGGCACCCCGGAAAGAGAACATAAGCTCTGCGAACCAGGCACCCAAACTATGTCCCTTACAAGCAGTAGGAGGAAAATTTGGGCCCATTCACGTGCATGCCCCCTTTTCACTCTCAGATTTAAAACAAATAAAGGCAGATTTAAGGAAATTCTCTGATGATCCTGATAACTATATAGATGGCCTGCAAGGATTGGGGCAGTCCTTTGATCTAACGTGGAGAGATACCACGTTACTTCTTGATCAGACCTTAAGTCCTACTGAAAAAGAAGCAGCTTGAGCAGCAGCCCAGCAATCTAAGGATCTGTGGTACCTTAGCCAGGTAAACAATCGAATGGCCCTGGAGGAGAGGGAAGAATTCCCCAAAGGGCAACAGGCAGTCCCCAGTGTAGACCCTGACTGGGATACTGACTCAGATTATGGAGATTGGAGCAGCAGGCATTTGCTAAATTGCATTTTAGAAGGGTTGAGGAAGACTAGGAAAAAGCCTATGAACTACTCAATGCTATCCACAATTACACAGGGAACAGAGGAAAACCCCTCCGCTTTTCTAGAAAGGCTAAGGGAGGCCCTAAGAAAGCACACCTCCCTAACTCCAGATTCCATAGAAGGCCAACTCATTTTAAAGGATAAATTTATCACCCAATCAGCAGCTGACATTAGGAAAAACTCCAAAAGTCTACCTTAGGCCCAGAACAAAATTTGGAGACATTATTAAATCTGGCAACCTCGGTGTTCTATAACAGGGACCAAGAGGAACAGGCCAAAAGGGAAAAGTGAGATAAGAGAAAGGCTGCAGCCTTAGTCACAGCCCTCAGACAGGCAGACCTTGGTGGCTCAGAGGGAAACAAAAGAGGAGCAAGCCAATTGCCTAATAGGGCTTGTCATCAGTGCAGTTTGCAAGGACACTTTAAGAAAGACTGTCCAACCAGAAACAAACCGCCCGCTCGCCCATGTCCAATATGCCAAGGCAATCACCGGAGGGTGCACTGCCCCAGAGGATGAAGGCCCTCTGGGCCAGAAGCACCCAACCAGATGATTCAGCAGTAGGACTGAGGGTGCTCGGCGCAAGCGCCAGCTCATGCTCTCACCCTCACAGAGCCCTTGGTAAGTTTGACCACTGAGGGCGAGGAAGTGGACTTCCTGCTGAACACTGGCGAGACCTTCTCAGTTTTAATCTCCTGCCCCGGATGACTGTCCTCAAAGTCTGTTACTATCCGAGGAATCTTAGGACAGCCTGTAACCAGGTATTTCTCCCACCTCCTCAGCTGCGATTAGGAGACTTGCTCTTTTCACATGCCTTTCTTGTTATACCCAAAAGTCCCACACCTTTATTAGGAAGGGACATATTAGCCAAACCTGGGGCTATGATCTCCATGAATATGAGGCACAAATTACCCATTTGTTGTCCCCTACCTGAAGAAGAAATCAACTCTGAAGTCTAGGTCTTAGAAGGACAATTCAAAAGGGCAAAGAATGCCCATCCAGTTCAAATCAGGCTTAAAGACCCCACCACTTTTCCTTATCAAAGGCAATATCCCTTAAGGCCTGAAACTCACAAAGAATTATAGGATATTTTTAAATATTTAAAAGAGGAAAAAGGAGCTTGAACACTCAGGACCCTGGAATATGTATAACCAATGGATACCTTGGCTCCTCCCCTTTCTAGTTCCTGTGACAGCCATCCTACTATTACTTGCCTTTAGGCCTTGCATTTTTAACCTCCTTGTCAAATTTGTTTCCTCCAGGATCGAGGCCATCAAACTACAAATGGTCTTACAAATAGAACCTCAAATGAGCTCAACCCATGGCTTCTACCAAGGACCCCTGGATAGACCCGCTGGTCCCTCGACTGGCCTAAAAATTTCCCCTCTGGAGGACACCACAACTGCAGGGCCCCTTCTTCACCCCTAACCAGCAGGAAGTAGCCAGAACGACTGCTGCCCAGTTCCCATCAGCAGTTGGGGTGTTCTGTTTAGAGAGGAGACTGAGAGGAGGGGCCAGCTGGGCTTCGTGGGTTGAGGAGGGCTCAGAAAGCTGTGAAACTCACTCATTTCCTACATCAGGACTTACTTCAGTCCTGGATGAATAATATTGAAGATATGTGCTTAAAATATTCTTAACACCAGGATTAATGCTTGTGTTTTCTTCTCCAAGAAAGCTATAAGTGGCAAAAATTTTGCTGTTAAGTTTCCCTGAGTCCTCTCTCCCTCTCTCCTTCCCCCCTACCCACCGCAAAACTAAAAAGAATGTTAACTGCCCATTTTCCTGTGAGCAGCAGACCTTACCTATACTCCCAATTCCAATTCCTTGTAAACATACTTTGTAAAGTCCTGTGAGATCCTGTCTCCTTTGCCATGCCACTGAAAGGTCATAAAGTAGATAGAACCTAAGTTGCAATTCTGGTTTTCCTCAAAATCTAAGACACGTCACAAAATAATATACTGCCTTTGTTTCTTACTCTGGTAACATCTTCCTGCTGCACGTATTTCCTGCCTTAAAGAGTTTAAAAGGCAATCGCCCAAAACCAACTGTGGCTACCCATTCAGAACCTCTTCCACACTGTGGAAGCTTTGTACTTTCACTCTGCTCAATAAAGCCTACAACTGTTTCTGTCTTTCGGTCCGTGTCTCTATCACTCACTGTGGTCGCCGCCACATCAATTCTTTGGCGTGGCTAGGCAAGTACCTTAGGCGTTACATCACTGCCATACTAGTGGGTAATAAGCAGAATAGAGTTTTGGGAGTGATAATTCCAGATTGATAAGGTAGCCAGCTGTCAGTTCATATGGAGAGTATCAATGAGATTCCATAAGAGGTGATCCCATTGCCTTTACAGTCATAGGCAATTTATCAGATCAAAAGAATAAAGGATTTATAAAATGCTGGTAATTTAAATTTAGAAAATACAATATTTCTTTTTTACTCTACCTGATCTTGAGGATGATATGGATAATAGATTTTTTGGGGGTAAAATTCAATGCTTAACACTACATTTCATAATGACATTGTCAGTAAACTTGAGTACTTTTGTAAGCAGAGAGATAGTTTGCAATTCCTTCACATGGTTGGAGGAGAGCATCAAAACACCAGAAACTTGAATAAGATAATTGCTGTTAGAGGATGCCTTAAGAATAATTATAATCTTTGAGGAATTCTGCAAGGCCAACAATATTACAGTAGGATTGCCAAATAAAATAAAGGATGCTCAGTTAACTTTGTATTTCAGGTAAACAATATTTTTAAATGTAAGTATATATCAAATATTACATGTTCATAATTAGAAAATTATTTGACATTTGTCTGAAATTCAAAGTCATCTAGGCATGCTTCCCCCTGCTCCTCAAATTTCACAACCTTATGCTTAAAGTCATGGTACTGAATACCCTGAACTCACCTTCCTCACTCTCTCTGCTCTTTTCCCATGGTATTCCATTGAACTAAAACTACCAGAATACATAGTGAGAAGGATGTCATTGCTGTAGTCCACCCAGATCAGGATTTCAGGCAGAGATTAATAAGGAGCCTGGAATCATGTTTTCTAAGGAGCAAACAGAACACATCCAGCACACCTCTTGGTTTAGGCTTTCTAAAACGATTCTTTTAAACCCATCTACATTTTAAAGTATCAAGTAATAGTTCACACTGTTTCTTAAAGCCATTGAA
This sequence comes from Pongo pygmaeus, assembly GCF_028885625.2. Taxonomy (NCBI): domain Eukaryota; kingdom Metazoa; phylum Chordata; class Mammalia; order Primates; family Hominidae; genus Pongo; species Pongo pygmaeus. Next base: position 39,435,545 of record NC_072388.2, on the reverse strand, counting down.
CAAAAGGTTTGTGATGTCCTTTATGTAGAAAGACCAGACCATTTAGGCCGGGCGCGGTGGTTCACACCTGTAATCCCAGCACTTTGGGAGGCCGAGGCGGGCGGGTCACGAGGTCAGGAGATCGAGACCATCCTGGATAACACAGTGAAACCCCGTCTCTACTAAAAATACAAAAAAATTAGCCAGGCATGGTGGCAGGCGCCTGTAATCCCAGCTACTCGAGGCTGAGGCGGGAGAATGGCGTGAACCTGGGAGGCGGAGGTTGCAGTGAGCCGAGATCGCGCCACTGCACTCAAGCCTGAGTGACAGAGCGAGACTCAGCATCAAAACAACAACAACAACAAAAAAAAACCCAGACCATTTAAAGTTACATATTTAATCAGGGATCTCAGGGCTAGGTCTTCTATAATAATCAAGGCTATGTTTCCTTTTGTGCATTACAATGCCAGCTCCCAGCTACACAGGATAATATCCAGCTTCAAAAATTATTGACTAACTAGATACCAGGTGATATGGTCTGGCTCTGTGTCCCCACCCAAATCTCATGTTGAATTGTAATCCCCAACTGTTGAAGGAGGGGCCTGGTGGGAGGTGATGAAATTATGGGGACAAATTTCCCCATGCTGTTCTAGTCATAGTGAGTTCTCATGAGATCTGATTGTGTGGCACCTCCCTTTCTCTCTCCTGCTCCATGATGGTATGATGTGCTTGCTTCCCCTTCGCTTTCCTCCATGATTGTATGTTTCCTGAGGCTTCCCACCCATGATCTGTACAGGCTGCAGAACCGTGAATCAATTAAACCTCTTTTCTTTGTAAATTACCCAGTCTCAGGTAGTTCTTTATAGCAGTGTGAAAACAGACTGATATTCCAGCCTAAACTTTCAATTCAGACTTTATGCTACCTCCTCATTTCTGACAACTGACATGAACACAGGTGTGTGTATGTATATACATGTTTCACATCTATTTACATAGCTCCTTTTTTTGTGGCAGGCAGAGTCTTTGCATCAATTTAGTGTGTGCTGTTGTTTAAATTCTTCACCATGTCAGTCTCTAACACCATACTAGATTCAGATCACATCATGGAACTAGGTACATAGCAAAAATTCACTTTCTACTTACTGAAGAAATGATTTAATAAAAAACTAAGAGAGATTTGAAAACAGAATTTAAGGCATATTAGGTTTACAGCCTCATTGATATAATTTATATACTTAATCATTTTGTTAAACATAATGATTTACTAACAATGACTTGCCACCTCAGTCTTCAAATAATTAAATATTATCTGTATTTCAAAATATTTTATCATATTCTATTTAATTCAGTTATACATAATTAGGTACTGATATGTTGATCTATCATCATGTTTAGTTTTCTAGCTACTATCTGTGATTCCAAAATAAATTGCTCTTCACATATTATGCTTTTTTTCCCTGTGAAATAAAACGATTTCAATGTAGATATAAAAAGCAGTACATTATGAAATGTATAGTTATTTAGGGGAGATGTCCCAGAGCTTAGCAGATGAACTCACAAGATTTTTTAGAGCTTCTGAAGACTTGTCAATTGCTTCAAAACATCCACATCCCCTCAGTATTATCCTACATGAGGAGTTCTCAAACTTGAGCATGCATTAGAATCACCTGGAGGATCTTGTTAAACCACAGATTACAAGATCTCATTCTCAGAGCCTCTGATTCTATAGGTCTGGAGTGGGAATGGGAATTTCCATTTTTAAAAAATTCTGAGGTGCTGCTGTTCCTCAACACTGACCTACATGATAAGGTAGTTTCTTTCCTTTTCCATTTACCAAATAAGACATAATTGCTTTTTATTATGTAATTTCTACTTTGGGGAGAGGGATGTATGATATTTTAACTCAAGAAAATTCTCTGAAGGTTTAAATTTCTGACCTAATGAAGCCTCCAGCAAAACAGACATAACAACCATTTCAGATGGTTGAGATTTGAATATGATTGGAGTTAATAATAAATCTTTATGGATTAGGAATGGGACAGTTTTATTTGAATACAGTGACATTTATCCTGAGAAAGTACTTCACAAGACTTAGAAGAACTACAGAGATTTTGGGGAGATTAAAACTTAATTAATTAACTTATTTTTTTTACTAGTAGACAACGTATGGTTGTCTTTTTCTTTTTTTATTATTATATTTTAAGTTCTGGGGTACATGTGCAGAGTGTGCAATTTTGCTACATAGATATACACGTGCCACGGTGGTTTGCTGCACTCATCAGCAAGTCACCTATATTAGGTATCTCTCCTAATGCTATCCCTCCCCTAGTCTCCCACCCCCCAACAGTCCCTGGTGTATGATGTTCCCCTTGCTGTGTACATGTGTTCTCCTTATTCAACTCTCAATTATGAGTGAGAAAATGCGGTGTTTGGTTTTCTGTTCTTGTGATAGTTTGCTGAGAATAACGGTTTCCAGCTTCATCCATGTCCCTTCAAGGGACATGAACTTACCCTTTTTTATGGCTGGATAGTATTGCATGCTGTATATGTACCACATTTTCTTTATCCAGTCTATCACTGATGGACATTTGGGTTGGTTCCAAGTCTTTGCTATTGTGAATAGTGCCACAGTAAACATATGTGTGCATGTGTCTTTATAGTATAATGGTTTATAATTCTTTGGGTATATAGCTAGTAATGGGATTGCTGGATCAAATGGAATTTCTAGTTCTAGATCCTTGAGGAATCACCACACTGTCTTCCACAATGGTTGAACTAATTTACACTCCCAACAACAGTGTAAAAGCATTCCTATTCCTCCACATCCTCTCCAGAGTCTGTTGCTTCCTGACTTTTTAATGATCGCCATTCTAACTGGCGTGAGATTGTATTGCATTGTGATTTTGATTTTCCTTTCCCTAATGACCAGTGAGGATGAGCATTTTTTCATATGTTTGTTGGCTGCATAAATGTCTTCTTTTAAGAAATGTCTGTTCATATCCTTTGCCCATCTTGTGACGGGGTTGTTTGTTTTTTTCTTGTAAATATGTTTATGTACTTTGTAGATTCTGGATATTAGCCCTTTGTCAGATGGATAGATTGCAAAAATTTTCTCCCATCCTGTAGATTACCTGTTCACTGTGATAATAGTGTATTTTGCTGTGCAGATATTCTTTAGTTTAATTAGATCCCATTTGTCAATTTTGGCTTTCGTTGCCATTGCTTTTGGTGTTTTAGACATGAAGTCTTTGCCCATGCCTATGTCCTGAATGGTATTGCCCAGGTTTTCTTCTAGGATTTGTATGGTTTGTCTTAAGTCTTTAGTCCATCTTGAATTGATTTTTGTATAAGGTGTAAGGAAGGGGTCCAGTTTTAGTTTTCTGCATATGGCTAGCCAGTTTTCCCAACACCATTGTTGCATACTGTGCTTTTTTATTGATATTTATTTTATTTTTATTATATATTATATAATGAAACTATATATTATAACTGTATATTAAATAATACCTATATATTATATTTGTTGTAAATAGTTTCCCAGGCAACTTGCTATTTTTATTTTTTTATTTAAGTTTTACATATGATCAATGTACTCTTTTGATTACCTTTCTATGTGTTTTGGGGAATGTAGAGAGCAATTTAACCACCAGACAATCAAGATACAGAATAGTTCCATCACCTAAAGGAATTTCTTCCTATTTTACTTGTCATCAGTCCCACATCTTACACCAATGCCTAGCAGAATCTAATGTATTTTTCTTTGCTATAGTACCCCCTCCAATAACTATTTTGTTAATTTTTAACTATATCCAGACCAAAGAAAATATATGGAAATAGTACAGAGAGTTTCCATATATCTCTTACCCAGCTTTCACCAAACTTAACTTATTACATAATGTTTTACAATTATCAGAAACATTATCTACTTTGAAGACTCTACTGGAATTTCACCAAATTTCCACTACCGTCTTTTTTTAGTCTTTCAGGATCCTATTCAGATTTCCACATTGTATGTTTGCTTTCCTTTTCCTAAGCCTTTTGCAAGCTGTGATAGTTTTTGAGTATGTCCTTGTCTTTCATCCTTTGACACTTTTGAAGCACACTGATTATTTGACACTTTTGAAGCACACTAGATTTTTCTAATGTTTCCACACTGTTAGACTAAGGATATGCATTTTTGTGAGGGGCTCCAGAAAAATGAGGTGTCCTTTTTACTGCATCGTTGTTATTTTCATCGTGTTAATATGTCTCACTACTAATGACATTGATTTAAATTAGTTAAGAAAATTTCTGCCAAGATTGTCCACTCTAAAGTTATTGTCTTTCCTCTGCAAATAAATATCTTGGGACAGATATTTTGAGGCTATGAAAACTCTATTTTCTTGTTTGCCTTTGACTTATGTTTATTTTGTTTGAAAAACCCTAGTTTAAACCTTTTATATATGATTTAACTTAAAGTTTATTCTGACATCTGTCTCTGGATATATGCATAGAAAAGACATATCCACATTTCTGTGAGTTAAATTTTATATTACTTCATCTTTTAGATTTTATGGCTTGACATTTTAAAAAAGTTTCAAATAGAATTTTGTATTCAGTATATTTCTCTGAGAAATGTAATATAAATTCAGATGAGCTAACCAGTTAACCAAATCAAAAATTTTATGAGACTTTTAAAAGAAATAATACACAGAAAAAATAAATCTCAATTTAGATTTAATGTTAGTTCAAACTAAAGAACTAACCTCAAGATATGGTCTATAATTTTCTAAAAATCAATTACTATATATGGGTGTTTGTATGTTTTCAGAATAACAAATGAATTTGTTTTTAATTAAAACTATGAGTAAATTTTATACAATGCATTATTTTTAATAGATAGAATTTTTAATAAATAACCCTTATTAGGTTTCCTGTGAAAGGTTTTCAGACCCAGCTTCTAATTGTATTAATGATGCCTTTCTATTAATTGCTCTCTATTTGTCCTGGATAATTTTGGACTCTCTTTATTATTTTACTAGTTCAAAGTGAAGTTATTTTCACCTTCTCCTAGGTTACAACTTTAAAAATTATATTATTTTATATCTTTAAGTATTTTACTTTCTACTTGCCTTACCCTCCCCAATACTTGAATGAAGCTAGAACTCACTAGTTGTGATAAAACCAATTAAAATAACACAAGTATGTAATAACACTGTACAGGTAACAGGAGATCATATTCTCCCTGTACTCATTTGCCCACTTAATAAAATAATCAGATTCCTCTCAAAGAATTTTTTGAAAATATACATTTTTTGCCTTGTGTAGTTACTCTACATAAATTTTACTGCATGAAATAGAGACAAAACAAAACAGTACATATGAGTCACTTACTTTATTCACATTATGTTTAAATAGACATCTTTAATTTTCTATGTCTTCCAGTTTTGATTTTCTATGTCTTCCAGCTTTAGTTTTGCTTATTTTTTCATCAAAATATTAGTAATTACCATGCTTTTTCTCAGGAACTCAATGTAGAAATTAGTTTCAAGTTTCTTTGGCATTATGATTTTCAATTGTACAGAATTTGAATCTTCAAAGAATCAGAGTTATAATTAACTGATGGTTTTTATGCACAAATTTATAAGCTTATTTTAGCTTATGTTTTTTCTTTCTAAAGTCGTCTCCATTGTGTTATTTTTTAATAGAAGTGGAAACTTTCCCAACTACCTCTACTAATTATAAAAATGTCAAACTTGTTTACTTATCTATATAATGATATTCATGCCCATTTCCATATGTTTTGTGTGATAATCTCTTTTTGAGTAAAAGTTTATATGCAAATCATATTCATATTTGTCACATTCTTGTAAATCACATTTTTAACTTTGTAATATTACACCTGTGAAATTATTTCTACATATGATTTTATGATTTTTACTTGTCTACTACTGCAAGCGTTGTTGAGTGGTGTTCAAGATAGTAAGAAATGCAGTACCAGTCCTTATTATTCAGCAGCAAATGAGTAACAAACTAAAAGGAAGATTATCTTGGTGATTTCGTATTTGTGGGCATCTACACATTTAGGATCTGCCTACTTTTCTGAGTTTGAAATAGTCTAAGTCTAAGAGAGTGAAATGTTTGCTCTTAGATGTGTGTATGGTATGTGTAGTAACTGGGCATTAAATCCTTTTGATAATGCCATATGGAATAGCCTTTACTACATATGCTCTTCAGTTTTAGGAGAGATCTTCATGATGAATAGCAGGTGATCTATGGCCTAGTGTCTTTAGACTTACATATGGTATTAGCACACATGAGTGATTTTCTATTTGTCATGATATAATTGATCATATAAAAATGAATCTTAGAGTGGGAGGGGTGATGAAGAATGATAAATTTCTTAATGGGTACAATGCATGCTATCTAGTGATGGTTACATTAAAATCCTGCACTTCACTACGACTCAATAGATCCATGTAATAAAACTGCACTTATACACCTTAAATTTTACACAAGTAAAAAAAATTAAAATTACTTTCACAAATCTAGGTTTGACAAATGATTCATGACTTTGGTTTTAGAAACTCTATTTTCCTCTCATTAGTAATAATGCCAAAATATATTACCTAGGATAGCTATGTTCTCAGAATGAAATTAAAGGAATAATTAAGTTAGAATAGGTCCCAATCTAGATAAAGTGAAAGTGAAAGAAAGGAAAAGAATGACAATATACTCTCTTAGCCATTTTGTATATAATTAAGATACATTTGAATATTTTTTTTCTAGTTTTCAAACTGCCTTCTAGATAGTTACCCAAACAAAACACTAACACTTGCCAATTAATGCATTCAAGAAGCATAACATCAATGCTGCAATAAAGTGGTCACAAATTTTATTTGAAAACGAAAAATTTCACAATCTAAAATTATGTTAGTTTTATGTTGAAGAGATGAGTTCAAGCTTGTAACATAAAAGAAGGGAACGCAGCATAGCCTAACAGTTGGTGAAGAGATGCTTTATATACAAAAGCCCAAGGTAAAACCAATAGGCAGCGGAAGAGATGCTTTAGATACAAAAGCCCAAGGTAAAACCAATAGGCAGGGATTTACCTGAGATAGTGTTGGACATAGAGAAAGAAAGATGCTGCCATTAACAAAGTGACGTCATGGTAGAAATTTTTTCCAAAAGTAGGAGAGAAGACATGGAATGATTTGGATGTTAGATACAGCAGGGTAGGGACAGCAAGGGTTGGGTAGGTGGAGTTTTGAGGTTATGGAAGATCAGGTTTCTATTAAGAGATTAAGTAAAGATGAGGTGGATTGGTTGGTTGGGGCTGGGTCATGCTGGACCTGCACATCCAGATAGGGATTTCAATATTATTTTTAAGGCAGATGCCACGGACTGAATGCTGTTTTCCCTAATGCATATGTTGAAGCCCTATTCCCCAATGTGATGGTATTATTTGTTATTGAGGCCTTTGAGAGTTAACTTGGTAATGAAGATGAAAGTGGAGGCTTCAAGATGGGATTAGTGCCCTTCTAAGAAGAGACACTATAGACCTTACTTCTTTTTTTCCCACCATGTGAAGATACAGCAGGTAGTCCCTCTAGAAGACAGGAAGTGGGCTCTCACCACACATTACATCTGCTAGAGCCTTGAACTTGGACTCCCCAGCCTCCAGAACTATGAGAAACAAATGTTTGTTGTTTAAGGCACCTAGTCTATATTATTTGGCATAGCTGCTCATATTGACTAAGACAGAAGTGGAGAGCCATATTAAAGGTATAGTGGCATACAGTGACATTATAAAAACTGCTTTTCAGAAGCTTACTATAGCCACAGTTCAGAGAATAACTAGAAGAGAAACAGAACTCGAGAATTTCCACTGTGACAAATGAATATTCTAATGTGCACATATGTCCAACTCTTGTATTACAAATAAACTCATTTTAGTAAGATTAAACAAAGACTAGTTAAGTGCAAAAGTTGCCCAGAATTTGTATGTGCAGTCTAATTAATAGGAGTAAATTATTAAGAAACTTAAGTTGCTAAAATGCTGCACTCTAAAAGCATAAATAGGACTAAATAAAATGCATAAAAACATCTATGTTTTTCCGCAACTTGTGTGTTTTCCCACCAAAATCCATAAAAATATAAAACCATTTCATTACTATGAGACAAAAAAGAAACTGCTGATATGATTGAAACAGAGTAATCTGGCACTAGACAATTCCCCAGAGTAATATACATATAGCACAAGGGTTTTTGTTGTTGTTGTTTTTGATTTTCAGTAAAAATTGGCAGGAAGCAAGCCTACTTATCAAAAAAAGATTGAAGATATAATTTTGACATTAACCCATTATGAAATTTCAAAACATTACTATTGTGAAATCTCACAAATTCAAGGAAAAAACAGACATCACATTTTTATAAAACAAAATTCAAAGGAATAAATCACAGCTAGTATCATAGTTCTCATAAATTTTTTATAAAGATTTCAATTTTTAAAATCTAAACTTTGATGTTTAGCCAAACTTTCAACTAACCTATATGTAAGTTAAATAAAATTTCAGATTAGCAGATCTCACAAAGTTTATTTCACCTCTAGACACCCCTTCTGAAGAAGTTACTTGAGAATAAACTTCAGGAAATCAAGACAGTAACTTAATAAATGTGAAGACTCGACCATAGAGTATTGTTATGTACTTTGCAAGACTGAATACAGAGTGACAGTTTTAATGTCCTGAAAAGAAGAAACAAAACCCTATTTAAAATGCTATATCTAGTGAAATGTATTCAGTAATTAAATATTAATAAACAAGATAATTTTAGTAACTTTATAGTGAGAAAACCTGGCAGGCACCACCTTAATCAAATAATCAAGGTTTACATCACCAAAAATGAGGCGTGTGGCTAAAAGATGCAGAGACAGGCACATCTTTCCATGCAGAGATGGGCACGTGACCTCCATGGTAGTCTTCCCTCAAATCTCTAATCTCAGTCAAACTATGGGCAAACATTTGTCAAATTCAAACTATCTAACCTGTTCTCTTTAAAAGTGTCAAAGTCATGAAAAAGAAAAACAGAGGAACTGCTACACATCAGAAGTAACTAACGAGGCATGACAACTAAAAGCAATGTGGGAGCATGTATTATATACTAAAAAGAAGTGAATCATTTATGGAAAAGCTAGTGAAATACAAATATATTCTGTACTTTAGTTTGTGGTGTTGGAATAATGTTAATTTTAGTTGCAGCCATTATACAATGGTTATATAAGTAATAAGCATTAGTAAAAGCTGTATGAATGATATATGACAACTATTTGTGTTATTTTTCTAACATTTCTTTAAGCCTAAAATAACTTCAAAATTAAACAAATAAGATAAAATAAATTAATCGATCATTGTAATAAGTATTCCAAGAAACAGGCAAGATGCTCTGATGGAGAATGAACGGTGAGCAAAAGTGTTCAGGGAAGACCTTTTTGACAAGGCAATATTTAAGGTAAAATTTAGAATAAGCAAAGCTCTATCAACTTGGTAGGTGAAAAACATCAGACAGAGTATAGGTACAGAAACGAGTTTGGTACAAATTAGGTTATAAGACCAGTATAAGACCAGTATAGTTGAAATGTATAGAGAAAAAGAGGCTGTAGCAAGAAAATTTTGAAAAGGAATAAAGAGAAAGGTAATGAGGTCAATATCATTTGTATTTGACTCCATGCATTAAGAAGTCACAGAAAGATTTAAAGCAAGGTGAGGATGAAATATTTTTAGTTACTTAGCATAGTCACTTCATTTGGAATGTGCTACAGATTATATTAAATACATGCATTTCAGAAACCTTAATATCTGATTTTCTGGTTTCCAATTTTCTGCCCAAATTTGAATAGAAACATTTAAAAAATAACAAACATGCAAGCTATTACTGATAATCAATGGAGACTGTATGGTTTGTTTCTCCTTCATGCATAATTAATTGCCAATTATTTATGCCTTAACACGTATTTATAGAGAGCCTATTATTTTGAGATACTCACTGTTTAGTGAGTGGACACTTCATAGGTGAGGAATATAGACAGGGGTGCTGAAAGTTTTCTAGAATAAAATGGCTAGTATGTACCACAATTAGAATGGAAATCCATACTTTCTAAATCCCAACCCACATTTGTAACTACTACATTAAATTTTATCTTAGTATAAGGGGAATAGCTTAAACTAGGATGTAATTTAACTTTTACTAAAACAACTGCATTTGAAAGTTACCAAGAAAAGCTGTTTTGTTTGTATTTTGACGGCAATCCTGTTCTGGATTTGCTTATTTAATTTAAGAAAATTGTTACCACATGTTTACCTTTGTTATCTGTTTCTGCATACTAATTGTAAAAGTAGTCTTTCTAGAATGTTAATAATTTGATATCCTCAGATATGTTTAAACATTCTATTTTGTTTCTTTTTAACATTGAGGAGCATGGAATACTTGAATAGGAAAACAGATTATTCTTAAGTATCATATTTAGAAGGCCCTATCATGTATAATTTTGAAACATAATAAAAATTTAATTACGTTTATTGCAAAAACTACCACACACACACCCTATCTGACAAAAAAATGAAGGTCAGTCATTATTCCATTCCTCTTAGTTTGCCACTCTTAATACATCATAATAGTTGTTTCCAGACTGTTATACATACAATAGCAATTAATTTCTTAAAGTGCAAGGGATGGGAACTGACTCACTCTAAGATCAGAATAATTAACATACTGGAAGAATGTTGGAGCCAAATTATTCCGATTGAAAATCAACTAACAGGACAGGAATATGGGAAATCAATAGATTTTTCTATTTTGACATGTCTTTCAGATAATTAAGCTTTTCTTCTGCTCTTCTATATGTTTACTGAAAACTCAGATTTCTTAGTGAGAGGATCTGACAATCATAGCTTAGCTTATGGTGTTAATCTGCTGGCCAGGACATGATAGTTCTAGATTTGCCTGACCAGAACCAAGAGGATCAGTCAGGGGAGACTAATCAGTCAGATGTCCAAGGGAAGAATGAACATAGACAGAAGAAAACAGATTCTTACACAATCATACTTATGTTTAGCACGTATGTGTATGCACATGTACTTCACACATATGCCCTCCACATACATATTTATTGATAGGTCCTTTAGATGAATAAATAAAAATGAAAGTATATTATGGAAACTAAATGTTAAACTTATTTAGCAGTGAGTTTTGTTACTTTATTTATGTATCTTAATTGATTTATTTATGTATTTTTTAATTCACTTCTAAAACAACTCGTTTAAAAACTTGTAAATGTCCTTGTTTAAATTCCAAACATATCTTAATATAAAGTTGATTGTATAATTCCATTTGATAAGTAATTATTGAAATGTTACCATGCACAAAAGAATCAACCCTGAACTTCGGGGGGAAAAAGCAGTTTAAATACAGAGATTGATTTGTAAGTGCTTACAATTAAATAAGGAGCCAAATAAATATTCAGAATTATAATAAAATTTTTTTTTATTTTTATAGTAAGTTGTCTTTGTGTATGTCTAGCTATATCAAATTTTGAGAAGGAGAGGATGGTTATTTGGTTACAAAAATTGTTATTTTCCAGCTCCTTTTACTTCCCTTTCTCTAATCAAAAAAAAAAAAAGTAATGAATACAAAAAAAAGAGAAAGCAAGTACATCTGTAGCTTGGAGATATTGCAAGTTTGTTTCCAGACCAATGCAATAAAGCTAATACCAGAATAAAATGAAAATGAATTACACTAACTTGTTGGTGTCTTGGTGCACTAAAAGGTAGGTTTAGACTATACTGTAGTTTAGTGTTCAATAGCATTGTGTCTAAAAAAAGTGCATAACTTAATTTAAAAATACTTCATTGATAAAACATGTTAATCATCTGATTCTTCAGTAAGTCATAGTCTTTTGGCTGATGGAAGATTTTGCCTCGATATTGATGCCTGCTAACTGATCAGGGTGGTGGTTACTGAAGGTTAGGGTGGCTGTAGAAATTTATTATATTAAGACATAAATTAAGTTTGCTGCATTGGTTGATTCTTCTATGAACAAGATTTATCTGTAGCATGTGATGCTGTTTGGCATCATTTTACCCATAATAGAACTTCTTTCAAATCACTAGGGCCTAACTGAGGGTGAAGGTGGGAGGAGGGAGAGGATCAATAACTAATGGGTACTAGGCTTAATATCTGGGTGATGCAGTAATTTCTCTCCCCAAACACCCATGACATGCAGTTTACCTATATAACAAATCTGCACATGTACCCATAAACGTAAAAGTTAAAAAAAAATTGGAGTCAATCCTCTGAAACTCTAACATTGTTTTGTCAAATATGTTTATGTAACATTCTACATACTTTGTTGTCATTTCAACAATGTTCATAAGATTTTCACCTAGAGTGGATTCCATCTCAAGAAAACACTTTGTTTATTCACAATAAGCAATGCCTTATCTGATGAAGTCTTAGCACAAGGTTGCAGCAATTCACCTGCATCTTCAGGCTTGGTTTCTAATTCTAGTTCTCTTGCTATTTCCAACGTATCTGCAGTGACCTCTTCCACTAAAGTCTTGAACATTTGAAAATATTTTGTGAGAGTTGATTTCAATTTCTCTTAACCTTCTGTTAATGTTGATAATTCGGCCTCCTTCTGTGAATCATAAATGTTCTCCTTCCTTCCTTCCTTCCTCCCTTTTTTTTTTTTTTTTTTAGACGGAGTCTCGCTCTATCACCAGGCTGGAGTCCAGTGGCATGATCTCGGCTCGCTGCAACTTCCACTTCCCCAGTTCAAGCAATTCTTTTGCCTCAGGCTCCCGAGTAGCTGGGACTACAGGCACGCGCCACCATGCCCAGCTAATTTTTGTATTTTTAGTAGAGACAAGGTTTCACCATGTTGGCCAGGATGGTCTCGATCTGTTGACCTCGTGATCTGCCCACCTCAGCCTCCCAAAGTGCTGGGATTACAGGTGTGAGCCACCGTGCCCAGCCAAATGTTCTTAATGGGATCTAGAATGGCGAACCTTTTCCAGAAGATTTTCAATTGACTTTTCCCAGATCCGTAAGAGGAATCAGTATCTATGGCAATCATGGCCTTATAAAATGTATTTCTTAAATAATAAGACATAAAAGTTGAAATCACCTGACCCACAGGCTGAAGAATGGATGTTGTGTTAGTAGGTATAAACACAACATGAATCCCCTTGAGTATATCCATCAGAGCTCTTTGATGACCAAGTACATTTTCATGAGAAGTAATATTTTGAAAGAAACCTTTTGTTGAGACGTAAACAGTATTTCTCAACAATGAGCTTAATATATTCAGTGAATCATGCTGTAAATAGACGTGCTGTCATCTAGGCTTTGTTGTTTCACTTATAGAGCATACAGAGTAGATTTAGCCTAATTCTTAATGGCCCTAGGCTTTTGGGAATGGTAAATGTGCATTGGCTTCAACTTAAAGTCACCAACTGCATTAACCTGTGACAAGAAAATCAGACGTCCTTTGACACTTTGAAGCCAAACATTTGCTTCCTTCTAGCTATGAAAGTCCTAGATGACATCTTATTCCAATTTTAAGCTGTAACAACCCTCATCAATAATCATAACTAGATCTTCTGGGTAACTTGCTGCAGCTTCTACATCAGAATTTGCTGCTTCACCTCACACTTTTATGTTATGGAGACGGCTTCTTTCCTTAAAGAACATTAACCCACTGCTACCTTCATGCTTTTCTGCTGCAGCTTCCTTACCTCTCTCAGCCTTCACAGAGCTGATGAGAGAGCCTTGCTCTGGATTAGCCTTTGGTGTAAGGGATTGTTGTCGCTGGTTTAATCTTTTATCCAGACCCCTCAAACTTTCTCCTTATTAGCAATATGACTGTTTAGCTTCCTTGTCATTCATGTGTTCACTGGAATAGCAATTTTAATTTCCTTCAAGAAATTTTCCTTTGCATTTGCAACTTGGCTGTTTTTCACAAGAAGCCTAGCTTTTATCCTATCTTGGCTTTCAACATACCTTCTTCAGTAAGCTTAATCATTTCTAGATTTTGACTTAAAGTAAGAGACAGGCAACTTCTATCAGCTGAACACATTGTAAAGTTGTGTATTGGCCTAATTTTAGTATTGTGTGTAATGAGAAATAGGGATGCCTAAGGAGGGAAAGAGATGGAAGAAAGGCTGTTTAATGGAGCACTCGGAACACACATAACACTTATCATTTAAGTTCTCTAACTTCTGTGGGCTCAGGTAGTAGCACCCCCAAACAATTACAATAGTAGCATCAAAGATTACTCATAACAGATATGTTAATAATGAAAACTGAAATATTGTGAGAATTACCAAAATGTGACACAGAGACTCAAAGTAAGCATATGCTGTTCCACAGACAGCGCTGACAGACCTGTTCAATGCAGAGTTCAATTTGTAAAAAAAACACAATATCTGAAAAGTGCAAGAAAGCAACACGCAATAAAATGAGCTATGCCTGTATATTGAAAAGTAACTTTTCTTTTCGCTGAAGAAAATGTTATCATTAATATTTATTGCTTAGTTTTATACATCATAGCAGTGAGTGCAAGAGGAATAAGGCATAGTACCTGCTCTCACATTTCTCAGAATATTCAGAAACAAATGGAGTCTTAATAAAAATCCTTGACTACAATCTTAACTCTTCACCAGCAAACTGGAACATGCAATATGTGAAAAAGAAGAAATAAGGAATAATTTCCAAACATCTGGCTTGGGTGACTATGTGAGTAGCAAAATTATTAAGCAAAAATTGAAAATCAGTGGATATTGAAAAGATATTGAGGTTATTTTGGAACATGTTGATGGTGACATGTATGAGGCGTATCCAAGTGGAGATATCCAGTATATTCTTGTGTGTGTGTGTGTGTGTATGTGTGTGTGTGTGTCTGTGTATATACAGTTTGCTCACTTTATGAAAAATAATATATATACACATATGTGTATATAGTATATGTACATATGTACACATAGGTATATGTATGTATACATATATGTGTAAAAATATATATTTACATATAGGTATACTTTGCTTATTTTATGAAAAAAGAAACACTAATAAATGAGTCACAACCATTTAAAACAAAATTCTCCATAGCTATTTTAATAAAAAAATTTGTATTGATTATTTTAAAATTGCTTTAATCAATCAATCATTATGATTAGTTATATTTTACCTGGACATTGACATAAAACATAAATATTACATATTCAAAAATATTTTGCATTAAAGAGTGTGACAACATTTAGCCTAAAGCCTAAGATTACTTTGAACAATGTGCTGTAATAAACAAAAAAGTATCTCCATCACTGCAATCAATTTGCTTAGGATTATTTAACTTCAAGTCTATAATTATTTCTTTATGTACTTCTTTATGTAATGTTTGTGTACACCCATGGATATCTATGTGTGGATATTATAAAACAGAAAGTCAATGGCATTTACAATATATGATGTATTATATATATACACACACACACACACACACACACATATACATAATACATGCACATACATTTTAAAATAATCTAATAAATTTATATTCACAAGTATATTCTTACTTTTTTATGTTTGGTATTTTCAAGTATGTGTCTCATTAGAATTCAATGCTCTTCTATCCATGTCCTTAATTTCAAGCAACCCTGAGGCTGACGGAGGAAAACAACATGTAGAAAAGGAGAGCAATAATAGAAAGGGCATTCATCTTACCGGAAAATTGGGAGGACTCAAGAAATGGTCTTGAAGCTAGGTTTCTAGGAATCATGCCTCAATCTACTTTGAATAATTGGCAGGAGATCTCTTAATGCCTTTTTCACTGCCATGTGAATGCAGTGGCCAGGAAGCTACGGTAGTGTGCATACTGCACCCACGAATACGATCTTCAGCAGCTCCTACTGTCACAAACCACCAAGCCATTTCTGCATTATGGATGCAACCTTGCCAACACTGATGCCTCTAGAATTGGAGTGTTTGTATTTCTATCTTCCTCTTGCACTGTTTCTGCTTCTTCACATTGTTTAAGGTGATATGACTGTCTTTCACAAAAGGCCTAGTCAATCAACTGCTAGTGTGTATGTAGCAAACAAGCCTACAGGTGTAAATGTTTAGCTTCTACATTGGGGAGATAATGTGGAGATTTTCCAGAACTATAGAAATATGTTCAAAAATGACTGGGCAGTGAGACAAAATAATGATACTGATTTACTCTGTTAGGCAGTGGGAGAATCAGTATTAACCCCACTGCAGGTTGAAAAGTTGCTCAACCCACTGTTCTGTGATTAAACAACAACAACAAAAAGAAAACCCAAAAACACAAACAAACAAAACAGTCAAAGTCTCTTTCTACATTGGAATGCAGATCACATAGTCAAGGACACCAGAATTTACAGGAAGTGTTATTAAAAAAAACTAAAACAGGCCGGGCATGGTGGCTCACGCCTGTAACCCCAGCACTTTGGGAGGCCAAGGAGGGCGGATCAGGAGGTCAGGAGATCAAGACCATCCTGGCTAACGTGGTGAAACCCCGTCTCTACTAAAAATACAAAAAAAAAATTAGCTGGGCATGGTGGCGGGCGCCTGTAGTCCCAGCTACTCCGGAGGCTGAAGCAAGAGAATGGCGTGAACGCGGTAGGCGGAGTTTGCAGTAAGCCGAGATTGTGCCGTTGCACTCCAGGCTGTGCGACAGAGCGAGACTCCGTCTCAAAACCCTCCCCCCACAAAAAACAAAAAATTAAAACAAAAAAAGGCGAAAAAATGAAAATGTTAATTTGATTTTGCTGACTTTGTGCAACTGTTTGAAAAGTCTTAGAAGAGATGAATTAAAAGACTAAAAGCAGCTTTACTGAGGGAGTGCCTCTCTACTTGCAGCCTGAAATCTAAATTGTCTGAAAGTTCCCTTGCTCAGAGCCTTTCCAGACTCAAAAAGCCACATGCTCTGTATGTGCTGATGGTATTAGATGTAGAGAATGTCAAGTGGCAGCTTTTACCTATCTACAACTAGGAGTTCAGAATGTTCTAAGCACCATCCATTAAGCTCGTTGTGCCAAATAAAATGGTGGAGAGAAGCTAGTATATTGTAGTGAAAAAGTAGAATGGTGTGGTCAAAGCAGCGGCCATTAACTTGTGAACTAACAAATAGGCATAACTCAGAACACAAAATATTAGTCTTCAGACTGAAAGGCTATGTTGATGTAATCCGTTGGCTGTGTTTAGAAAAAAGTGCAAATGATAAGAAGATAATAGGTTATAAACTTTTAAAAGTCTTGAGACAGTTATTTTGTCAACATGAAATCTCAGGTATGGCCTGCTACAGCCTGTAATTTTTCAATCCCTAAAGCTATTTCTAAGACCCCAATTTCCGCGAACTCAAAATGGGCTCTAAGTCTGTGCAGCCTGACAGAAGAATATCCTTCCCAATGATCCATTCAGAGGGGACAATCATTGTAATACCTAAGTCGGATTCTTATAAAGGCAAAACTAAGGTTTTTATATTGGCTAAAATAGCAGGTTTTCCTCACATACACGTTCACTAAAATTGACTTGTGCTAGAGATAAGTGATTACTTCAGGGTTTCCCCTTAACCCCTTATGAATGAAAACCTTGTTTCTTCTTCCTTTGCTACCATTGTACATTATGTGAGTTATCTGAAGATAAATTGTATTTTTAGATTATAGGCTACCAGATCCTTAGAAACAACATCCAAATTTGTAACAAGACAACATCAAATTTTGGGCCATAGAGAGTAACTGGATGATACTTAGAGTCAATCTTATGCAGAAAAAGAAGTGAACTGTTCTATTTAAGGGGGCAATGAATGTAGATAATGGATACTAATAGAAGTCTTTGGCCTGCACCATGGGCTGCTGACAAAACACTTAAGTATGTATTCTGCTAGCTTCATTCTAACAAAGCATCAGCCCATGTCATGTAGTTTAGGTAGGAAGCAATTGGGAATCCTTGAGAAAAGGGTATATTTTGAATTGATAAAGCATTTCTTGTTTTGATTTCTACCTTTTTCCTGCACAAAACAGGTTATATTTCAAAGACTCAGCTGCCATCTTAAACACATGAAATGGAAAATATGAGCATGAAATAAGGCAGAGGGGAAACAGAGAATTTTACTTTCAATTTTACAGACAAATCTTTATCAATTTCAGCCACTGCACAAAGGCATTTCTATAGTAACTAACATTGTCTCCTAGAGTGAAAGGTTACTTATTTGTGTTATTTATAGATACAATATGAGAATATTCAAAAGTATTTTAGAAAACAGATATCATCTAAATTATAAAAAATCCCTTAGCAAACAAAATTAAAGTAAATATTATCAAGTAGTTTAAAAATTAAAAACATTTTATTTCTTTTTATAAGAGTAACCATTATTTCACTGGTTTTTAAATGTTAGGGTCTTTTAGAATCACATGGACATCTTGTTTAAATGATTATTAAATGTATACAAAAGCAGGTGAGCCCAGGAATAAACATTTTATCAAAGACTATCAGTAATTTTGATGTCGATTTTTTATAAACCTGATGTTCCACTATTCATATTTTTCAGAAAGGAACAACATACTGGTTGGAAGGACAATTTTTGAGCCAGACTACTTGAGACTAAATCCTATGGCTACTACCAGGAGCTAGGTAGCTAGGAGCAAATGGTAAAAGTTTTTTGCCTCAAATTCTCATGTATAAAATGCACGTGTTCATACATCTACCTCATAGGACAATTGCAAAGAATAAATATAAAGAATGTACAAGATTCCCCGACATGTGGCACATATTATGTAAATATGACATATAATCATAAAGCAGTCAGGTCTATTATTGAGTGAAGATAGAAAACGAAATAGATTGATTTTGTTCATAAAAAGAACTAATAAATGTAAAAATTGTTGTGCATTTGAGACCAAGAACCATTTAGAACATAAGATAAACACAATAATTAGCCTTATTAGCAGTGCTATAGGCTGTTGTCTAACAAATGTAAAATAGGGGAACAATATGCTAAGTCAAGTACCTGCTGACTGGTAATTTCGATGTAAAACTTAGATAAAATTTAGAACCTACACTTAATCATATTAACAAGAGGGCTTAATTTTAAATTGAAGTGTTGATGATTTCATGAGGCAGAACGTTTTAATTACTGACTGGACAATTCAATATTACCTGGAAGTAAAATAGTACAGATGCTTATTAAGTTTTGGGGATGGTATAATTTAAATAAAATTGTCTAATTACCTATAGATTTGAAGCCAAAGAATATGCAGGTTTATTCAAAGCAAAAAGGTAACAGACCCCAAAATTTCTTGTTAAATTTGGCTTTGCTCTTTCTTGACTTCAGAACATCTTAAAGCCTGATCTTTTCCCACGAAGTATTTTTATGGGATTTTCTGAGCCATCCCCTCACCATTTTAAGACTGCCTTTGAGGATTTCACATGAGCAGGGCTTTTAGTTTTTATTTGCTTGCTTTTGTTTTTGTTTCTTGTCTTTTGGAGGGAAACTTTAATGCATCCTTTTCCCTGACAGACTCCAGGATGCAGCTTTTGACGAATTCAAGCTCGATACTCTATTGCCATAGTCCATTCCAGGCATCTTGTGACCTTCTTAGCTGCATTTCAAACGCAAGTACAAATTACAAGAGAGTCTTAATAATCTCTTTGGTTGATCTCCCCAAATCCACATTATTGTCAGTATTAAAGAATACTAAGAAACCTATAAAACTTTTGTAAATTGATAAGCGAATTTCAGACAGTGGTAGGATACAAGATCAATTTACTAAAACCAATTATATATTTACTACTAATAATAATAATTATTGCTTACTACTAGTAATAATAATTTGAAATAATCACATTGAAGTAACGTTACATTACTATGTAACATTAACATCAAAATTTGTAAATATTTTTAAGCAAATGCCACAAAAACCTGACAGATTCCTACAGTGTAAACAAGGCATAACTGATTGAAATTAAACAAGCTTTAAATTAATGAAAAGAAATGTTATACTCATGTATTGGAAAACCTAACATTTTAAAGATGTCAACTTCTCAAAATTTGTCTAGAGTCAAAATAATCTTAATTAAAACTCCATATGCCATTTTAAAGAGGTTAACAAGTTAATTCTACAATTTATATGAAAATGCAAAGAATCTAAAGTAATAAAAGCAACTATGAAGTAGATGAACAAATTTGGGAAACATATACCATCTGATTTAAAGGAGTATTATAGAGTAATAGCACACAGGAGAGAGTAAAATTGGAAGAAAAACAGAGACAGAAATCAATGAAATGGAATAAAGATTCTGGAAATAAAGTCTCACATATTTGGCCAAGTAATTCTTAGCAAAAGCATAAAGCTAATTTAAGGGAGAAAAATGAACTTTTTTTCAAAAAGTAAATATTTTAAATAAATAGTAAGGTGCCACTGGATATCTGTATGAGAAAAATGTACTTCAGCCCCTATGTTACCCCAAACCCCCCAAAGAATTCAAAATTAGCCCCAAGTCTCAGTGTAAAAGGAATCTTATAAGTCTTCAAGAATAACAACGAATCTTCACAAACATAAGACAAAAATTATTAGCGAGATCACAGGAGCACTAATTACCAAAATAAACAAAACCAAAACAAAAAAGGCACATTACACTGCTTTACAAAAGAATTTTTAACATAACTCTTTAAAAAGACAATGATTGAAAAATGCAAAACAGAAAAGAAAATATGACCTACACACTGGCAGAAGATATTTACAGTACTTATATCTGACTAAGGACTTGAATATAGAATATATGAAATTATATCTGACTAAGGACTTAAATATAGGATAATTTGAAAATCTGTTATGACTCAGTAATGTGAGAAAAAATATCTTATTTTTTAAATGGGCAAAAGTTTTCAAGAGATACTTCAAAAATGACAGCTGATAATCATATGAAAAGATGCTCAATTAAAGAAATACAATTTAAAACCACAATGAGGTGCCAATGTACATGTATTAGAATGGCTACAATTAAGAAAGGTTTGATCTGGTGCAGTGGCTCACACCTATAGTCCCAGGTATTTGGGAGGCTGAGGCAGAAGGATCCCTTGAGGCCAGGAGTTTGAGACAACCCTGGGCAATATTTTGAGACCTCCATCTCTTAAAAAACAAATTGGAACTGTAAGAATTTGCCTGTTTTGTACAAATTTTAATGGGACTTAAATTTCCACAGTTGCTTAAAAAATTAAAAATACAGTTACAAAAACCCCTCAGTTTTACCCAATACAAATAAAATTATATGGCCACCAATAATTTTACATATACATTCATAGTATCTATATTCATAATTATTAAAAAGGAAAATAAACCATATGTTTATCAACATTTATACAAATAAAAAGATGTAGTATACTATTCAGCAATATAAAGGAAAAATGTTATGCATGCAAAAACATGAAAGAATCTCAAAAGCATTATGCTAACCAAAAAAACACAAGAATAAAAGAAAACATGCTTTATGATTTCATTAATATGAATTTCTAGGACAGTTAAGCTAATCTATAATAGCATAAATGAAATCTATGCTGGGCCCTGGTGAGGGCATAATGGTGGAATGAGTATATTGAAGCATGAGGGAATGAAAGAAAAGGTTTTTATCTTGATTTGTGTGGCGACTATACATGTATTCTTATTTGCCAAAACTCAGAAAATGATATTTTTAAAACATTTTTATTGTATTGTACATAAAATATACCTTAATAGAGATGATTTTCTCAAAGTGTCATGCATAGAATAATAATTTTCTTTCAAGCATCTCTAAATAAGTATACCATGTATTGAGGCACTATTATCTTTCAGCATTGTCCTAAGAAGGAATACTATGTCCTCAATTTACAATTTAGAGGGACAATCAGTAAATTCACATAAAAATTAGATGAAGTGTGGTGGTGGTTTGATAGAGTTCTATTTCCTGAGACAGCAGAAAGCCTAAGTTGAATGAGATGAAAAGGTTTTTATGAGATCCTGTGTATAACAGAATTATTTGTGACTGCCTTTTCAGAGATCAACAGTAAATAAGGGAGAAGACAACTATAGAGACTAAGGAATAATATGAATATGTACAAAGGAACAGAGTTTTAGATTCATGGCATACCAAGGAAACTAAAAGAATTCATTACAGTTTGCAGAAGCAGGGAACTTTGAATGCTCAAAGAGCTGTAGGAAAGCTATACAACTGTTTTCAAAGGAATTAACATCATATATATATATATATTCCATTTTCCTTCTACATCTTATATGTATGTAATATGTATGTATATATATAAAATATGTAAAAGGAAAGTGGAATATATTATAGAAAATAAAATCTCCAGCTAATAGAGAAAAAAAAGTTGACTAAAATTATTTGATACTCTCAAATAATATAAAAACATTGACTCTATAAAACAGAGTCCCTAGACAACTCCTGGTGCTAGACTGGGCCTAGAGCCAGTGAACAAGGGTGGCATGTGACCTAGGGATACACCAACTGGCATGGATAAAAGAGGGCTTGTGTTATCCCTCCCCTAGCCACAGGCAGTGCAGGTTGTAGCAAGAAAAGTGACTCCTTCTTTCTGCTTAAGAAGGAGTGATTGAAGAGTAAAGAGTGCTTTGTCTTTCATCTTGAATACCAGCTCATAGTAGGAGAGGGCACCGGGCAGAGTGGCGAGACCCCCAGTTCAGGCTGAGGTGACATTTCTCCCAGGTGACATTTCTAGACAGACCCTGAGGCAAAAAAAAAAAAATACCTGCTACCCTGAAGGGAAGGACCCCATCCTGTCCAGATTCATCATGAGCTGAGTTAAGAGCCCTTAGTTCCTGATTTACCACCAGTGATACCCAGGGAGTATGGCATAGGCCTTGGGCTCTGTGACATGCTGGTTTCAGGGGAAACTAAGCACATTCCCGGCTGTGGTGGCTATGATGAAACATTTATTCTGTTTGAGAAAAGCAGAGGGAAAAGTAAAGGGGACTTTGTCTTGCACCCCTCAGCTCGGCCACAGTAAAGTAGAGTAGTAAGTAGAATCTTGGGGTCCTTGAGTTTAGGAGTAGGCATTACTGGACCTTCACTGGGACAGAAAGAATCCCATTTCTCTAAAGGATGAGGCCTAGGCCTGGCAGCGTTCACCACAAGCTGACAGAAGAACCCTTGGGCTTTAAGTAAATGTAGTGTTGGACTGGCAGAACACCCCATGGACCAGTGGTAGCAATGGCAGGAGGGAGAGGACCTTCTCCCTGTGGTAAGGGGAAGGAGGAGTGGGAAGGACTTTCTATTGTGATTTGAGTGTCAGTTTAGCCACAGTAGAATAGAACATTAGGTAAATTGGTAAGGTTTGTGAATTCAATCCATGTCTCTCAAACAGCATATCTGGACACGTGCAGGACCGGGGGAATCTCACCACCCTGAAGGTAAAGGCTTTGGGCATGGCTCAGTGCTATACTGGCTTCAGGTCTGACCTAGTTCAGTTACATTTGTAGTGGCTATAGGGGTGCTTACATCACCACAACCCACTTTTCAGGTGGCTCACCGCTGAGGGAGAGAGAGACCACATGTTTGGGAGAAAGTAAGTGAAAAGAACAAGCATCTCTGCATGGTAATCCAGATAATTCTTCCAGATCTGATTCAAGACCACCAAGGCAGTACCTCTAGGAGTCTGCCAGATAACATTATTGATGCTGGGGCTGAAGTCCCTTTAAATCTTTGAAAGTCTTCCTACAAAGAACAGACATAAATAAGCTCATACTGTGGAGACTACAATAAATACCTAACTCGCCAATGCCCAGACAAGAAAGAACATCCACAAGTAACACCAACATAAAGAAAACATGACCTCACCAAATGAACTAAGTAAGGCACCAGGGACCAATCTTGGAAAAACAGAGATATATGACCTTTCAGACAGAGAATTAAAAACAGCTGTTTTGAGAAAACTCAAAGAAATTCAAGACAATACAAAGGAATTAAGAATTCTATCAGATAAATTTAACAAAAAATTAAAATAATTTAAAAGAATTAAGGAAAATTCTGGAGTTAAAAAAATGTAACTGACATGTTGACAAATGCATTAAAGTTTCTTTATAGCAGAATTGATCAAGCAGAAGAATTAACTAGTGAGCTACAACACAGGCTATTTGAAAATACAGTCAGAGGAGGCAAAAGAAAAAACTGAAAACAATGAAGCA
Source organism: Pongo pygmaeus (assembly GCF_028885625.2). Lineage (NCBI taxonomy): Eukaryota > Metazoa > Chordata > Mammalia > Primates > Hominidae > Pongo > Pongo pygmaeus. Next base: position 39,411,318 of record NC_072388.2, on the reverse strand, counting down.
TGCCTACAAGATAAATTAAATATCCTAAAAAGACTAAATCTCTCAATTTGTTTTTGTTTTGGTTTCTTGAGAGGGAGTCTCTCTCTGTCATGCAGGCTGGAGTACAGTGGTGCAATCTCAGCTCACTGCCACCTCTGCCTCCTAGGTTCACACAATTCTCCTGTCTCAACCTCCCTAGTAGCTGGGATTAGAAGTGAGCACCACCACGTCTGGCTAAGTTTTTTGTAATTTTAGTAGAGACAGGGTTTCACAATGTTGGCCGGGCTGATCTTGAACTCCTGACCTCAGGCCTCCCAAAGTGCTGGGATTACAGGCATGAGACACCGTGCCTGGCATAAAAAGAGTAAATCTAACAGTAATTGGCCTTAAAGAGGAGGCAGAGAATGGGATGAGGGTAGAAAGTTTATCCAAAGGGAGAATATGAAAAAACATCCCAAACCCAGAGAAATATATTAACATTCAAGTATGACAAAATTATAGAACACCAAGCAAATTTTAACATTCAAGTATGAGAAAATTATAGAACACTAAGCATAGTTAAGCTAAATAAGATTACCTCATGCACTTAATAATCAAACACCCAAGGATCAAGGAAAAGAAAGAAAGAAAGAAAGAAAGAAAGAAAGAAAGAAAGAAAGAAAGGAAGGAAGGAAGGAAGGTTGATTTTAGGTCTTATGTTTAAGTTTTTAATTCACCTTGAGTTACTTTTTGTATAAGGTGTAAGGAAGGGGTCCAGTTTCAGTTTTCTGCATATGGGTAGCCAGTTTTCCCAACACCATTTATTAAACAGGGAATCCTTTCCCCATTGCTTGTTTTTGTCAAGTTTGTCAAAGATCAGATGGTTGTAGATGTGTGGTGCTATTTCTGAGGCCACTGTTCTGCTACATTGGTCTATATATCTGTTTTGGTACCAGTACCATGCTGTTTTGGTTACCGTAGCCTTGTAGTATAGTTTGAAGTCAGGTAGCATGATGCCTCCAGCTTCATTCATTTTGCCTAGGATTTCTTCTAGATTTTCTAGTTTATTTGTGTAGAGGTGTTTATAGTATACTCTGATGGTAGATTGTATTTCTGCAGAATCAGTGGTGATATCCCCTTTATCATTTTTTATTGTGTCTATTTGATTCTTCTCTTTCTTCTTTTTTATTAACCTGGCTAGCAGTCTATCTATTTTTGTTAATCTTTTAAAAAAACCAGCTCCTGGATTCATTAATTTCTTGAAGGGTTTTTTTGTGTCTCTATCTGCCTCATTTCTGCTCTGATCTTAGTTATTTCTTATCTTCTGCTAGCTTTTAAATTTGTTTGCTCTTTCTTCTCTAGTTCTTTTAATTGTGATGTTTGAGTGTCAATTTTAGATCTTTCCTGCTTACTCCTGTGGGCATTTAGTGCTATAAATTTCCCTCTTAACACTGCTTTAGTTGTGTCCCAGAGATTCTGGTACATTTTGTCTTTTTTCTTATTGGTTTCAAAGAATGTATTTATTTCTGCCTTAATTTCATTTTTACCCAGTAGTTATTCAGGAGCAGGTTGTTCAGTTTCCATGTAGTTGTGCGGTTTTGAGTGAATTTCTTAATCCTGAGTTCTAATTTGATTGCACTGTGGTCTGAAAGACTTTTAGTTATGATTTCCATTCTTTTGCATGTGCTGAAGAGTGTTTCACTTCCAAGTATGTGTTAAATTTTAGACTAAGTGTGATGTAGTGCTGAAAAGAATGTATATTCTGTTGATTTGGGGTGGAGAGTTCTGTAAATGTCTATTAGGTCCGCTTGGTCCAGAGCTGAGTTCAAGTCCTGAATATACTGGTTAGGCAATACCACTCAGGACGTAGGCATGGGCAAAACTTTTATAACTAAAACATCAAAAGCAATGGCAGCAAAAACCAAAATTGACCAACTGGATCTAATTAAACCAAAGCACTTCTGCAAAGCAAAAGAAATTATCATCAAAGTGAGCAGGCAACCTACAGAATGGGAGAAAATTTTCACAATCTATCCATTTGACAAAAGGGTAATATCCAGAATCTATAAAAAAAAATTTACAAGAAACAAACAAACAACTCCATCAAAAAGTGGGCAAAGGCTATGAAGAGACACTTCTCAAAAGAAGATATTTATGCGGCCAACGAACATGAAAAAATGCTCATCATCACTGGCCATTAGAGAAATGCAAATCAAAACCACATTGAGATACTATCTCATGCCAGTTAGAATGGCGATCATTAAAAAGTCAGGAAATAATGGATGCAGGAGAGGATGTGGAGAAATAGGAACGTTTTCACACTGTTGGTGGGAGTGTAAATTAGTTCAACCATTGTGGAAGACATTGTGGCGATTCCTCAAGGATCTAGAACCAGAAATATCATTTGACCTACCAATCCCATTACTGGGTATATACCCAAAGGTTTATAAATTATTCTACTATAAAGACACATATGTTTCTACTATAAACACATATGTATTCTATAAACACACATGCACACATATGTTTATTGCAGCACTGTTCACAATAGCAAAGACTTGGGTCAAACCCAAATGCCTATCAATAATAGACTGGATTAAAAAAATGTGGCACATATACACCATGGAATACTATGCAACCATAAAAAGGATGAGTTCATGTCCGTTGCAGGGACATGAATGAAGCTGGAAACCATTATTTTCAGCAAACTAACACAGGAACAGAAAAACAAACACTGCATGTTCTCACTCATAAGTGGAAATTGAACAATGAGAACACATGGGCAGAGGGAGGGGATCATCATACACAGGGGCCTGTTGTGGGGTGTGGCCTAGGGGAGGGCCAGCAATAGGAGAAATGCCTAATGCAGGTGGCAGGTTGATGGATGCAGCAAACCACCATGGCACGTGTGCACCTATGTAACAAACCTGCACCTTCTGTACATGTATCCCAGAGCTTAAAGTATAATAATAAAAAAAGAATCAATGTAATAACCATTCCAATAGTTGAGTCAAAATTTAATTTTATAAGTTTTGTGTAAAAATATAATTAGGATATAATTAAGATCTCTTTAGCTCATGTCTATGTTAAAATAAGTTAGCAAAAATGAAAAGAATATTGTAATACAAAATCAGGTTAGTATATATTATGTGAAAAATCAAAGAATGTTATGAATTCAAAATTAAGTCTGTACTGAAAAGCCTTCAGATTTCTAAGAAAGATTTAAAAATACATGGAAAAGAAAGAAGAAAGAAAAGAAAGAAAAAGAAAGAGAAAACAAGAAAGAAACTCCAATACTCAGAGTAGACTTTTCAGTGAAAACCTTATAGGCCAGGAGAGAATGGCATGACATATTTAAAGTGCTGAAAGAGAAAAACCTTTCACTATAGACTAATATATTCAGTAAAAATAACCTTTAAGCTTGGAGGAGAAATAAATACCTTCTCAGAAAGACAAAAGCTGAGGGATTTAATCAACTTCAGGCCCTTCCTGCAAGAAATGCTAAAGTGAGTTTTTCAATTAGAAAGAGCAGGATATTAATGAGCAAGTAGAAATCACCTGAAGATATAAAACTCACTGGTAATATAATAGTAAGCACACAAAAAACATATTTATATAACACTGTATTTGTGATGTGTAAACTTGTCTTGACTTAAGTAGAAAGACTAAATGATGAACCAATCCAAATAATAACTTTAACAACTTTTCAAGACATAGTCAATACAGTAAGACATAAGGAGAAATAACAAAAAGTTAAAGGGGAGAATAAAGTTTAATTGCAGGGATTTTATTAGGTTTTTATTTTCCTGGTTGTTTATGAAATCAGTATTGTTTTCATCACCTTAAAATAATTGGTTATAAGCTAGTATTTATAAACTTCATAGTAATGTCAAATCAAAAAACATACAATGAATACACAGAAATGCTAAAAAATTAAAGCATACTAACATAGAAAATCTCCTTCACTAAAAGGAAGACAGGAAGGAAGGAAAGAAGGAGCAGATGGCAAAACAACTAGAAAACAAATGACAAAAAGGGAGAAGTAAGTCCCTACTTATAAATAATAATGCTGAATATAAAGGGACTAAACTCTCTAATCAAAATACACAGAGTAGCTTAATGAATGAAAAAACAAGACTCAATGATCTGTTGCCTGCAAGAAACACACTTGACCTATAAAGGTACACATAGACTGCAAATAAATGGAGAGACAAAGATATTTTATGTCATTGGAAACCAAAAAAAAAAAAAAGAGAAGAAATGACTATATTTATATCAGATAAAATAGATTTTAAGAAAAGTAAGAAGAAACAAAGACACCTATTATATAATGATAAAAGAATCAATTCAGCAATAGAATATAACAATTGTAATTACATATGCACCCATCACTAGAGCGCTCAGATATATAAAGCAAATATTAGAGCTAAAGAGAGAGATAAACTCCAAGACAATAATATCTGGAGGCTTCAATGCCCCACTTTCAGCACTGGACAGATCTTCCAGAGAGAGAACCAACAAAGAAACCTCAGACTTAATGTGCACTGTAGGCCAGATGGATCTAATACATATTTACAGAATATTTTAGCCAATGGCTGCAGAATACACATTTTTCTCCTCAGCGCATGGATCATTCTCAAGAATAGGCTATATATTTGGTCACAAAACAAGTCTTAAAATAGTCAAAGAATTTGAAATAATATAAAACATCTTCTTTGACCAAAATAAAGTAAAATTACAAATCAAGAACAAGAGGAATATTGGAAACTATACAAATACATGAAAATTAAATGGTATGCTTCTGAACAACCAATTGGTTAACGAAGAAAATAAAGAGGAAATTGAAAAATTTCTTAAAATAAGTGATAAGGAAAACATAACTTACCAAAATCTATGGGATATAACAAAAGCAGAAATAAGAGGAAAACTTACAGCCATAAGTGCCTACATAAAAAAAAAACTTCCAATAAATAACCTAATTATGCATCTTAAAGGATTGAAAAAGCAAGAGCAAATTAAACCTAAATTTAGTAGAAGAAAAGAAATAATAAAGATCATCACAGAAATAAATGAATTTGAAATGAAGAGAACAGTAGAGAAGATCAATGAAATCAAAACTTGAATTTTTGGAAAGATAAACAGAATTGACAAATCTTTAGCCAGACTAAGAAAAAATGAGAGAAAACCCATATAAAAATAATCAGAGATGAAAAAGGAGACATTACCTTTGACACTGCAGAAACTCAAAGTAACATTAGAGACTACTATGAGCAACTATACGCCAATAAATTGGAAAATCTATAAGAACTGAATAAATTACTAGACACATATAACCTAACAAAATTGAACCATAAAAAAATCCAAAACCTGTACAGGCCAATAACAAGTAATGAGATCAAAGCCGTAATATAAAAAAAATAGTCTCCCAGTAAAGAAAGCCCAGAACCTGATGGCTTCACTCTGGATTCTATCAAACTTTCAAAGAAGAACCAATACCAATTTGACTCAAACTATTCTGAAAATTGGAGGAAGAGGGAATACTTCCAAACTTATTCTATGATGCCAGTATTACCTTTATACCAAAACCAAAGACACACACACATACAAAAGAAAATTCCACACCATTATCTCTGATGAATATTGATGCAAAAATCCTCAACAAAATACTGGCAAAATGAATTCAACAATACATTAGAACAGAGATCCCCAACCCCTGGGCCATGAACTGGTGCCAGTCCATGGCCTGTTAGGAACCAGGCCATAGAGAAGGAGGTGAGCAGCAGGCAAGCAAGTGAAGCTGTTTGTATTTACAGCTGTGCCCTGTCACTTTGCATTCCCACCTGAGTACCACCCCCTGTCAGATCAATGGCATCATTAGATTCTCATAGGAGCATGCACCCTATTGTGAATGGCAAGGGATCTAAGTTGCGAGCTCCTTAGAAGACTCTAATGCCTGATGTCCTCAGGTGGAGCTGAGGCAGTGATGCTAGTGCTGAGGAGCAGCTGCAAATACAAATTAACTTTAGCAGAGAGGTTTGACTGCACGGAGACCATAATAAATTAATTTCTTGCAGACTCAAATCAAAATTCTGTCAGTGGGTAGCAAGTGACAATTAAGCTGCATTTAGTAGCAGGCTTTATATTGGTAAGTGAGTTGATGTACTTCAATTGTACAGCTGCATCTGGTGGTAGGCTTTAAGTCAGAATCTGACTCATTTTATTTACATATAGTGCAACCATTATTTTATTTACTACTTCCAGATGTGCCTCTTTCCTGCATTGTACACTTGGCTGAGTCACAGTTTTGGTAAGTTCAAAAGGTAACCCTAGCCAAAGTAAGTAAAAAACAGATGCCACTGGAGAGCTTCTTTGGACAGGGCAAAAGACACAATGATGAGATAGTAGAATACTTTAAAACCGCCAACAAAAAGAAAGCTGTGTTTAAAAGGAAATACTGAGTCCTACTTAAATTATGGGTTCATAGTAACAGGTGATTCACATTCTATAAGCCCAGTTTGTTTAATGTGTGGTGACCTGCTATCAAATGAGGCCATGAAACCTTCAAAACTGCTTTACCACATGGAGACAAAACACCTTGTATTGAAAGACAAGGCTTTGATGTTTTTCAAAAGAAAAAAAAACATGAGAACAAAAAACCAGAAGGAATTATCGAAGGTTATCACTTCATCAAATTTGTCTGCACTGAGAACATCATTCTTAGTGGCTAACCTAATTTCTAAAGCTAAGAAGCCCATTACTGTTGGTGAAGTGTTAATCCTGCCTGTGCTAAGGACATTTGCAGTGAACTGCCGGGGGAGCCTGCAGTTCAAAAGGTGGCTCATGTTTCTCTTTTGGCTGGCACCATAAATAAATGAAATGATGAAATAGCAGAGGATATTGAAGCACAATTGTTAGAGAGGATTAATGAGTCACTGCGGTATGCAATCCAGGTTGACAAGTCTACTGACATTGATAACAAGGCAACAATGCTTGTTTTTATGAGGTACATTTTTCAGGATGATGAGCATGCAGATATGTTATGTACACCAGTTACCAACAAATGCCACGGCTGCAGAACTATTCAAATTTTTGCATGATTACATATCAGGAAAACTGCACTGGTCATTTTATGCCAATATATGCACAGACCTAGCAGCTGCCAAGATTGGACAGCTTTCTGGTTTCTCTACTTGGGTCAAAAAGGTTCCTTCTTAATGTGAGTTTACGCACCATGTCATCCATAGAGAAATGCTGGCTAGCCAAAAAATGTCACCTGAACTTAACAACATTTTGCAGGATGTGATTAAAATTATCAACCAATTAAGGTACATGCTCTTAACACATCTGTTCATGCATCTCTGTAAGAAGATGGATGCAGAGCATACATGTCTTCTCTTATATACAGAAGTGAGATGGATTTCTAAAGGTAGATCACTGGACAGAATTTTTGAGTTGTAAAAGCCACTCCAGATATTTCTTTTACAAAAACAGTCACACTGGTACTACATTTCAGTGACACAGAATGGGTTGCAATACTTGCTTACTTGTGTGACATATTCAACCTGCTCAATGAACTCAGTCTGTCACTTTGAGGGAGAACAGTAACTGTGACTGGAATTACGGGGAAAACTAGTGAACACTGATATTTTTGAGATGTTTAAATATTAGCAGAGATTTTGAAAGAGACTGAGCCAGGGCCTTGTTTCTTGCAGCTGGTGCATGATCACCTATCTCAGCTTTCTAAAGAGTATGAGCATTACTTTCCAACACAAACGCCCCCAGAACTGGGAAACAATGGATCCACAACCCATTTGCGAATAAGCCAGGTAAATTGGCTTTATCCATGCTGGAAGAGGATCAACTGCTTGAGATTGCAAATTATGATGACCTTAAAAGTATGTATGAGACAACTTTAAATCTCCTTTCATTCTATATTAGAGTCAAAGTAAAATATCCTGAGATTTTCACAAAAGCATTGAAAAGCCACCTCCATTTCCAACATCCCATTTTTGTGAAGCAGGGTTTTATGCAGTGACAGCAACCAAAACAAGATTGTGGAGTAGACCGGACACAAGTAAACACTTCGGGTGTCACTATCTCCCATCACTCCTACATTAGACCCTCTTGTTGCAGGAAAACATGCTCAGAGCCCCCACTGATTCTACATTTTGGTGTATTGTGTAATTGTTTCATTATATATTAGAATGTAATAATAATAGAAATAAAGTAGACAATAAAGGTTGTGTGCCTGAATTATCCTGAGCCTCCCCCCACCAACACACACACACACACACACACACACACACACACACACACACACAAAATCGGGGTCCCTGGTGCCAAAAAAGCTGGGGACTGCTGCATTAGAAAGATCATTTATGATGACCAAATGGGATTGATCCCTGGGATGCAAGGATGTTTCAACATATGCAAATTTATCAATGTGATATATCACATCAACAAAATGAACAACTAAAACCATATGATCATTTCAATTAATGATGAAAAATCATTTGCTGAAATTCAACATCCCTCTATGATAAAAACCTTAGAGAAACTGGGTATAGAAGGAACATACCTCAACATAATAAAAGCCATATATTACAGACCCACAGCTAGTATCATAACGAATGAGGAAAACCTGACAACCTTTTTTTTTCAAAGATCTGAAACATGACAAGGAATCCCACTGTCATGACTGTTATTCAACATAGTACTAGAAGTACTAACTGGAGCAATCAGACAAGGGGAAGAAATAAAGGGAGTTCAAATTAGAAACGAAGAAGTCAAATTATCACTGTTTGCAGATACTATGATATCATATTTGGAAAAAACTAAAGACTCCACCAAAAAACTATTAGAAATGATAAACAAATTCACTGAAGTTGCAGGATACAAATCAACATGGAAAAAGAAGTTGCATTTTCACATGCCAACAATGAATAATCTGAAAAAGAGATTTAAAAGTAATCCCATTTACAGTAGCCATAAATTAAATACATAACAATTAACCAAAGAATGAAAGATCTCTACAATGAAAACTATAAAACACTGATGAAAGAAACTGAAGAGGACAAAAAATCTGAAAGTTATTCCATGAGTATGGTTTGGAAAAATCAATATTGTTAAAATGTGAATACTACCCAATGCAATCTACAGGTTAAGTTCAATCCCTATCAAAATATCAATGACACTCCTCACTGAAACAGAACAATCCTAAATGTGTATGAAATCATAAAAGATCCAGAATCGCCAAAGCCACCCTGAGCAAAAAGAGCAAAACTGGAGGAATCCCAGTATATGACTACAAATTATATGACAGAGTTATAGTAAGCTAAGCATCATGGTACTGGCATAAAAACAGACTCAGACCGATGGAACAGAATAGAGAACCCAGAAACAAATCCACAAGACTACAGTGAACTCATTTTCAGCCAACGTGCCAAGAACATACATTGGGGAAAGGAGTCTCTTCAATAAATGGTGCTGGAAAAACTGGATATTTATGTGCAGAAAAATGAAACTTGACCCCATCTCTCACCATATAAAAAAATAAAATCAAAATATACGAAAGACTTAAATCTAAGACCTCAAACTATGAAACTGCTAAAAGATTGGGGAAACTCTCCAGGACATTGGTCTGGGCAAACATTTTATAAATAATACCTCACAAGAACAGGAAACCAAAGGGAGAATGGACAGATGGGATCATAGCAAGTTAAAAAGCTTTTGCATAGCAAAGGAAACAATTAATAAAGTGAAGAGACAACATCCCTGCTGAATGGGAAAAAATAATTGCAAACACTCACTTGACAAGGGATTAACAACCAGAATATATAAGGATCCGAATAACTCCCTTAAAAAATCTGATAATTTGATTAAAAGGGGCAAAAGATGTAAAAATTTCCCAAATGAAGACATACAAATGACAAACAGTCATGTGAAAAGTTGCTCAACATCATTAACATCAGAGAAATTTGAATCAAAACTACAATGAGGTATTATCTCACCCCAGTTACAATGGCTTTTATCCAAAAGTCAGGCGATAACAAATGCTTGTGAGCATGTGGAGGAAAGAGAACCCTCATACACTATTGGTAAGAATGTAAATTAGTACAGCCACTAGAGAGGACAGTTCGGAGTTTCCTCAAGAAACTGAAAATAGAGCTACCATATGATTCAGCAATTCCACTGCTGGGCATATACCCAAAAGAAATGAAATAAGTATACTGAAGAGATATTTACACTCCCATGTTTGTAGCAGTGCAGTTCACCCTAGCCAAGATTTGGAAGCAATTTAAGTGTCCATCAATAGATGAATGGATAAAGAAAACATGGTACTTATACACAGTGGAGAATATTCAACCATAAAAAAGAACGAGAGCCTGTCATTTGTAACAAGGATGAAACTGGTGTTAATTATGTTTAAGTGAAATAAGCCAGGCCTAGAAAGGCAAACATTGTATATTCTCACTTATTTGTGGAGTCTAAATATCAAAACAATTGAAATCATGGAGATGGAGAATAGACAGATGTTTACCAGAGGCCTGGAAGGATAGTGGGGAGTTGAGAGTGGGAAGGAGGTGGGAATGGTTAACGGGTATAAAAAATAGCTAGAAAGAATGAATAAGACCTAGTGTTTGCTAGCACAACAGAGGGGCTATAGTCAATAATAATATAACTGTAAATTTCAAAACAACTAAAAGAGTACAACTGGATTGTTTGTGACACAAACGGTAAATGCTTTAGGGGATGGATACCCTATTCTCTATGATGTGATTATTACACTTTGCATACCTATATCAAAACATCTTATGGAGCTTATAAACGTATACACCTACTAAGTACCCACAAAAATTAAAAATAAATGAAAAAACAACCAAGCAAACAAACACAAAACACTTATGAGAGTTTTAATCTTTGCTGAGTCAAGATGGTGTTCAGCAGTGAAGGTAAATTTCAGTAATAAGAAAAAGACAAAAATCTATTTGTACAATTAGTCTCATCATATTCAGAAATGGAGAAGCATTGGAGTATTCAATGGAGTATTAAAAAGGAGAGTTTAGGTAAGCATGAACCATATTAAGAAAAGGTTTATATGTAATATGCCAGAAAAGTGTCCTTTCTGCATTCCTTCCTCTTCTCTTTTCCCTACCCATCTCTTCCTTCTCCTCTTCCTTTTGTCCTTAGGTTGCAAAATTTCCTTGTTGAGAGTGACTGGGGTGGACTTCTAAAATAGGGCACTTGGGCCAAATAGTAAAAGGAAAGCCCCTGATGGAGCATAAGTTCCTTAGAAACACAGAAATGCTAATGGTAAAGTCTGAAAGAAATAGGGGGGAATAAAAAAATTTGATGAAACTGTATCATGGGAGTTCAGTGTATTTTTCCCTAACCTTATCTATGCACTTTTTAATTTCTTTTGTTAGTTCTTCTCATACCTGTTTTCCCCTTTTCTGCTGTGTTTCTCCAATACTGAGCCTCACTGAGATATCTTCTCAATTCTCTTTTGTTTTTTTTGGCCTTTGTTTGGGTGAGGCATCATTTAATCTGATCTGAAAAGAGACCAGAGGAACAATGAGAACACATGGACACAGGAAGGGGAACATCACACTCTGGGGACTGTTGTGGGGTGAGGGGAGGGGGGAGGGATAGCTTTAGGAGATATACCCAATGCTAAATGATGAGTTAATGGGTGCAGCACACCAGCATGGCACATGTATACATATGTAACTAACCTTCACATTGTGCACATGTGCCCTAAAACTTAAAGTATAATAATAATAATAAAAAAAAAACAAGAGACCAGAGGATGGGAAAGACCAAAAGGATCATTTCTTTCCTACTCATTGTGTTGGTGTCTCTTATCCTAGTTGATTCTCTCAGGATCTCAGCTTCAGACAGACCCTACCACAGGTTACAGCTCTCACTTAGTGTTGGTAACACTCTTTCTTCCCTTGCCCCTTTACCATAGGAGTAATTGTATCCTGCTATTGCTGGTGTCTGGGTGCATTGCCATCTCTTGTTTTTATTTAATGTTGACCTTGCATCTGAGTAGTATCTTTATTGAAGTCTCCTCATTTGAAATAATGGTATTGAATTATGGTTCTTTCTAGGACCTGGATTCATGCATTATTTTGAGTAACTAGTAAAATTTATAACTAACATTAATAAACTTGAATATTAAGAGATCAGATTGAAGCCCTAGTTGGTTGTAATTCATGAATCTGTAGTGATTTCAGGTTGTGCACATTATTTCAGAGTGGCTAATATCACTGATATAAAATGTAAATGCTACAAACCAAAAATCCATGAAAAAATTAGCTAACTGCTACTCAAGCTCAAACAGTCCTACTATTTTACCTTTACTAAAATAAAATATACAGTAGTTTTTTCTGATGTTCTATAATCAGAAAATGCAAATGCAACAAGATCTCAGTAACTGACACTACGTGTGGAGAAATTAGAAGCTAGGAAGAAATTTTATTTTAAAATGACAAACATAATTTTTATTAACTTATTCAAATTCCACATGCATCCAGGATTAGCTCCAGTGGGAAAAGCCTAAATCCAATGATAAGAAAAATGGAATTTCTCTCTTTGGACCCCGTTCTTTCAACAACGTTATGCAGAATAAATCAGTTCAAACAACACCTGAAGGGCAGATTCAGAAGAGGCTGAAGTTCATCAGAATTGCTAAGGTAGCAAACCATAACATGACTCAGAGGACCCATCATCCCTGTTGCTATGGAATTTATGGGATGTATGGTGCGTAATCACTGCAGTATAGTTTCAGCAAAACTGGTAATGCTACCTCTTTCTCCACTGCTAACTGACTCCCTAGATCCCTGTTCTCGCATCACCAGAAGAAATCCCCTGTTCTCACTCTCTCTACTTCTTCCATATTTTACCCCTCACTCTTCTCCAATAAAATAAAATAATAAGAAGAAAGAGGTCTGTAAATTATCAGGTTTTGATGCATATATTTGGAACTATGCCATTTTCAAGTCTATGTTTTATTTCTTCTATATTATGAAAGAATCATGGTGTTCTTTGTTCATAATTTTTAGTTTCATTTGATATTCAGGCAAAATGAGATTTTAAAAATGTGCACGAATTACTTAAATTGTCAAAATGGAATCAAAGGTTTTATATTTCCTCAGAATGGTCAGGGTGTAAAGAGTATCAGAAAATGTTTAATTCTATTTTAGAATAGTGTTAAAAATACAATATAAATTGGGTTCGAATTTCTTGCAAATATTGGTCATTTTATCACCTAGTATTCTGAATTAATTGGACTTAATTTTAAAAAATTTATAATTATGTTTTAACAATTATTCATTGGTATTGAAGACAAATAGTTTGGATAAAGGTTAACCTTTTCAAATACATGTAACTCATAAAAATATTGTTCATATCTCATGCTAAATCTGATTTACAGTTATATTAACCTAAAATATTATTTATTCTAGAATATAGATTTTATTGGAAACATTAAATTTTTTTGCATAGAATTTTATATCCAAAGTGTTGTATAGCTCTAGTGAGAATTGACATAAACTCAGGAAATTGCATTTTGGCATTCATCTTGTTTATTTTCCCACTATAGCTTGATTCTCCTTGTAATTATGCCTTAGTTGAAATGAATATGTGATGAAACTATCTGAAAATTACTAAATTCTCAAAGACATGCTTTAAAAAATATATTATAGTGTGAAAGCATCTAAACCACATTTCAAAGCAATTCAATTTATTCCAGTGAACTCTCTCTTTTTTGATGAAAGATGCTTTGAGGCAAAATTATAAAGAAGATATAAAGGGAAATTTACAGTGAATAGGTTTACAAATATATTTATCTTTGTGGAAGCCATACGTATTTAGTGTAAGAAGCTATGAATTTATTGTAGAGATAACTAGGACTTCTTATAGGCATATAGGTGTAGAATTAATTAGATTATTTCTGAACTAGTGATTATTTTAAATTGGATATCTATTACTGGAAATGATAGATAGATTCTATCTAGAATAATAATATTAGTAGTGTTATTTCAAACAATGAGCATTATTTGATTATTATTGTGATTTAAATATTCAGAAGTTAGTTTCATTATGCATGAAATATAAACATGGTATGCATATATTACCAAATAATATTTATTTTTCTTTTTTATTATTCTACATAACATCTTAAACCAAAACAATAGCTTAATAATTGCTTACAATGTTTTACTTTTGAAATGCCAAATAAACACCTGTTACTTAATTCTCAAGGAATAATACGTTTTGATTGTATAAATTATGTAAAAACAAATTTAGAAATCACAATATGAAAAGAAGTCATCAAACTCACTCAAAAAAATTAAAATCTTCCTTTAAACAAAGGTTAAAAAATGAATTTATACTATTTCAACAACAAAAAAAGTGGGAAAATAGAACTTCAAAAAATCTAAATTGTTAGTGTTATTTTCTATATTATTTGTATCTAACTTTTTGTCTACTTAATTCTTTATTATTATCAGGAAATAACATAGAAATAACATAGATTGAGCTTCATAAAGTGAATTATTCTTGAAAACTGTTTGCAAAATCCCTACAGAACCACCATGATACAAAACTATTATGCCTTTTGGGACATGTTGTTTTAGAGTACATGATATATGAGAAAATACAAATAATTTCAATATGACAGATTAGTTAAATTTCACTGGAACTATCTCCATTTTTTCCCTTGGAATTTGTTCTTTAATTTACGTATCTAACTTCATTCCCAGAATATTATCCCTAAAAGAAGAGATCCACTCTTGTAAGAATTTATTACTACCTGTTTGCTTTTTTAAAGTATGAAGGGGAGAACAGAAGCATCAGTATTATTTGGGCCTTGCTAGAAATGCAAATTTTTAGGCCCCTACCAAACAACTGAATCAGAATTTCCAGGTGTGGGCCCTAGAAAATTAAGAAATCTGTGTTTTAGCAACATTTTCAGGTGACTTTGAGAAGTACTGTTCTTAGCTACATTTGAACCAAGGTCAAGTGTTTCAATGCAGCACTAATGTCAACAGTAGGCAGTTTATGCACTCACTCTTAAAACCTCTCTTTCTCATGAAAGGCTATATACTTTGGATGTCTCGAAAGCGATAATCCAGCTATTGTGATTACTGTCACATAAAATATATATACAGGGCCTTGATAGAGTGTGTTACAGTTTATTCACGCCTGTAGCCCCAGCTACTCAGGACACTGAGGCAGGAGAATCGTTTGAACCCAGGAGCTGGAAGTTGCAGTGAGCTGAGATCACGCCACTGCCCTCCAGCCTGGGCGACAGAGCGAGACTCCGTCTCAAAAAAAAAAAAACCTTTAAAAATAACAACTTCAACCAAATTTTTTAAACTTCATTTTCTACCTTACATATTATTAATTTATGTGGCAAATGGAATACAATGTTAAGTATATTTCAACTAAATTTTATTACATATTATAAAGGCTCTTATGTTTCACATATCCAGTTAACACATCCAGAAGAGCTGGCTTATATGCACATAATATATTTGATAGACAAGTCCTATGAAATTCCACTCCCAGGAAATAGTTTTACAGAACAGGCGATATAGATAATATATTCAGAACTTACTGAATCAAAATTGAATTTTACTAGTTATGAGAGAAAAATATAGATAGAATTATAAAATTCGAATGAATACTGTTAATAAGCATTTATTAAACTAATTCAATGAGAATCTAGCTTGGGAAATTTATTCTGATTCACAGAATAACACGGAGTCTTTAATATGTACAGTACTGATGGAGATGATAATGTTTATATTACAGTCATCAAGCTGAATATAATTTTCAGGGCTTCTTGTTCTAAAATTTATAAAGGAACTTGGATAGTTAAATCACATAGTTTGATTGATATATCACAAAAGCCTAAAGACTATATCAAACTAGTCTGTAGGCATTTATCTATGCTTCAAGAAGATCAAGCTAATCTCACACACTTGAGTAATAATACTACCTGGATTTAAGTCCAAAGGTGCATAGAAACACTATGGAGTTGAACCATAATAGATAGACTAGAGAATTATAATAACATTAATTAGCCAATGATATGGGTGACTTACCAAAAAAACCCACGTTATTCTTTACATCTTTGGTCTTCCTTCCAAGAACACAAACAAGTTTAACCATAAGAAAATCACCAAACAAATTTTAATAGAAATACCCTCTACATAGTACCTAACTTGTATTTACCAAAACTCGAAGGTCATCATAAACAAGAACAATCAAAGTAACTGTCACAGCTAAAAATAGCACATGAAGACATGATTCTGTGAAGAAGGACGTCAGTAATTTGATAGGAATAATGTCAAATTCGTGAATTGCTTTGGGCAGTTTGGCCATTTTTACAATATTGATTCTTCCAATCCATGAGCATGGAATGTTTTTCCATTTATTTGTATTATCTCTGATTTTGTTTTGTAGTTTTCCTTGTAGAGATCTTTCATGTCTTTGGTCAGCTATATGCCTAAATATTCTAAATGTTTCATTTTCTGTAAGGCTATTGTAACTGGGATTGTGTTCTTAATTTCACTCTCAGCCTGGATGTTGGCATATAGAAATGCTACTGATTTTTGTACACTGATTCTATATCCTGAAACTTTACTAAAGAAATTTATCAGTTCTAGGAGCCTTCTGGCAGAGACTTTAGGAAATCTAGTTATAGAATCTTATCATCAGTGAAGAGAGGTATTTTGACTTATTTTCCTATTTGAATGCCTTACTAAATGTAACACAGAATCCTGGAACCAGAAGAAGTTATTAAAGTAAATTTTTTTTTAAAAAAAGTATGTACTTTTGTTAATAATAATAATAATACATCAGCATTGGTTTATTAATTGTAACATATTTGTGTAAGATGTTAATAAGAGGGAAGACATAGCATGAAGTGTATGGAAACTCTTTAGGCCATTTGCTCCATTTTCTTGTAAACATAAAAGTGTTCTAAAATCAAAGTTTATTTTTAAATGGTGCTGCATTATGAGATGTTATGTTTGGTGTGAAATACTAAATGTTACATGCTAAATTCTGACTGGGCATGGTGGCTTGCACAGATAATCCCAACACTTTGGGAGGCTGAGACCAGAGGATTACTTAGAACTTAGGAGTTCGAGACCAGCCTAGGCAACATAGGGAGACCTCGTCTCTACAAAATATAAAAATAAATTAATCGGGTATGGTGGTGTGCACCTGAGGTCCCAGCTACTTGGGAGGCTGAGGCTGGAAGTTGGCTTGAGCCCAAAAGGTAGAGACTGCAGTGAGCCGTGATCGTGGCATTGCACTCCAGCCTAGATGACAGAACAAGATATACTGTCTCAAAAAAGGAATAAAAAAAGCTAAATTCTGACTAGAAACACAAGTTGCTCTTTGTTTTTACAAAGCACTTACTTTTGAAATATGAAGCAGTATGAAGTAGTTCTTTTTGCATCCATCATGGTCATTTTACAGATATGCTACCACATATTAGTTATTCTGATGAAGCGATAAATTAAAAAACAAAGCTTAAGACATCGTATTACATAATTTTATTTTGTTTTAGCCTTTTTGGTATTTTCTTGTTTTGTAATATTATTATAAAGGACAAAAATTCAAGAACAGATGAACTGCTAAAGAATCACAAAATGTTGTGTCATATGTCAATACACTAAGTTCAATAGTTGGTGATCTGCTATTCTCTTTGCATTATTTCTTCCACCCACAAATGAACTTTCATTTTACACTTGATTCACAACTCCTGAAGTGATTCAACCCTTAGGCATGCTGCTTTTATTAATAACACAAATAATCTGGTTGGAGAAGAGAAAAGCCATTCTTTATTTGAAAGGGAATGAAATATATTTCCAAACCTACATGTGTGAAGTTGACATTAAAGGTTGAAGGAAACGTATATGTGTATATTTTTAGGTTGAATGATTCTATAGTCTTTACTTGTTATTTATTCAGTAAAGAATATCAAATAACACAGGAATTATACCGTTGAATTTTTCTAAAATTTTTTGTTTTCAGGACTTTGATATCAACACATGTTTAAGATTGCAATTTTCCCAGAAATTTTCACTGTTTTTGTTTTCTCTTTGGGGTAAGTTCCACTTCACTGCCTTAGGTGTTTGAAATGCTGAGCTGAAACTTCAGCATAATGAAAAGAAGGAAATCTTACAGAGAAATGTTTATAGCTGCTGGCATTGTGAAGTGTTCCATTATAGGAAGCCTACAAATCTTTAATGCTAAATTTATGAATATGTCCTTATAGAGGCATGCAATTATTAAAAACTATCCACCTACCAGCAACTTGTAAAGGAAATATTAAAGATTAAGATTCAGAAAACCTAAATTTTATTACAAATTTTGCATCCTTAGCCACTTGACCTCTCTGGATACCAGTACCCTTGTATGTAAAATAAAAGGGCAGAGAAAAGTCATCTCTAAACAACAAATATATTTAACTTCAAAAACATTGCCTGAAAACATGCTAACTTCAGAGACAAAAGACAAGCAATGATTTTTCAAAAGAAATATGGGCTTTTCATGATTTAAATCACATAAGAAATGAGGGAATCACAACAGGTGTTAGTTCTGAACGCCTTGCCTGAGGGTTTCAGGTGAACTTACCTAATGACAAACAAGATAGCATCTGTTACACAGATTTGAAGACATGCTGAGTCTGATAACCAATCATTCCAAGTAAAACAGATTATAAATAAAAAAAGACTTCAAATGAATCATAAATAAAATAATTCTTGATGTGTTAGCTTCCAAGATGGTCTCCAATGATTTTCACCTCATGATATCCACCCTTTTATGTATTCCTCTCCCACATTAAATAGGGTCCACCTGTGTAGCCAATAATATATTGCAGAAGTAATGATGTGTGACTCTGAGGCTTGGTTATAAAAGACTTGGCAGTCCTCCCTTACTCTCTCCTAAATCACTCATCCTTAAGGAAGATAGTAGCCAAATCATGAGGACAGTCAGGCAGTCCTCTGCAGAAGTCTATGTAGAAAGGAACTCTGGCCTTGCAGTAAGAACTCCTGGGAAGCAGATCTTCCAGCCCCAGTCAAGCCTTCAGATGACTGAAAACTTAGTAGCCATCTCCACTTTAATTTCATGAGAGATCTTGGGACAGAACTGCCCAGCCAAACTGTTTCTGAACTTATACCTATAGAAACTGTAAAATAGGCCAGGCATGGTGGCTCTTGCCTGTAATCCCAGCACTTCGGGAGGCTGAGGCAGGCAGATCATGAGGTCAGGAGATTGAGATCATCCTGGCTAACACGGTGAAACCCTGTCTCTACCGTCTCTACTAAAAATACAAAAAAATTAGCTGGGCGTGGTGGCTGGCGCCTGTAGTCCCAGCTACTCAGGAGGCTGAGGCAGGAGAATGGCATGAACCCACGAAGCGGAGCTTGCAGTGAGCCGTGATTGTGCCACTGCACTCCAGCCTGGGCAACAGAGCGAGACTCTGTCTCAAAAAAAAAAAAAAAGAAAGAAACTGTAAAATAAAGCTTATTGTTGCTTTATGGTATTAAGTTTGTGATTAATTTGTTTCACAGCTGCTATGATCTGAATATTTATGTCCTACAAAAATTCACACATTGACACCTTATCCCCAGTGTTATGGTATGGTGAGGTAGGGCTTTTGAGAGTTTATTAGGTCATGAGAATGGAGCTCTTGTGAATGAGATTAGTGCCCTTATAAGGGACTGAGGAGACCAGAGTTTTTCCTTTTCACCATGTGAAGACAAGATCAAAAAGACAACCTACTACATACCAGGAAACGAGTCCTCACCAGACACCGAATCCTCAGGCACCATGGTCTTGGACTTTCCAGTCTCCAGAACTGTGAGAAATAAATTTGTATTGTTTTTAAATCACCCGGCTTATATTTTGTTATAGCACTTGAACAGACCAATAATGCAATAATAAATGGTCCATGCTTTGGTTATAGGAGTTACTGAGGTTGCATTTCTTCACGGAACTTAAAAAGCGTGAGAAGACTGGGGTAAAAAATGCAATTACTGTTGCCTCCTTGATTATATCTGCAGGGTGGAAAAACTGAGACAATTGTCAGGGTAATGTAACTTTGAATTATTTGATTTTTTTCATAATACAATTTTTGGACATAAATATTTATCATTTTATTTCAATTTTTCACACATTTCACACTCCCCACCAACAATTGAATAATTACTCTATTTTCTATAAATGCTCCCTGATAGTAATAAACAATGTCACTATCTTAGCCTTAATACTTCAGCTAATACAATTCCTCACCAGAATTTAATCTCTGTGGGAGATGAAACGTATTCTCTCTGGTTAACTGTAACTTGAGAAACAAGTATCTCATTAAATATATAAATATATAAAATACATATTTGAATGAATATATAGTCATATATATTCATTAAATAAATAAATGGTTCAATATATAAATGAATGAAAGCATCCCTTTTTTATTAAGTAGAAGAAAAATGGTTTCAAAATGAAACTGTAGATTTTTAAAAAAATACTTCTTACCCTGGAGAGAGAGACAGAGAGAGAGAAAGAGAAAGAGAGAAGGAGAAACAAGAAAAATACACACAGAGAGAGACAGAGAGAAAGAAAATGATTTTAGGAATAAATAATTTTACATATAGAGATATTTTATTTTCAGAGAAATTATTAGCTGCTGAACTTTAACTTGCCTCTACTACAAATGAGAAAAAAGAATAATATTCTGGTTTGCTAACACTTGCGTATCAATTATAGTTGTAATTGCTCTATAAATAAAGGTGGCCAGCTGAGCAAGAAAATTGGTACTGATTTGGGATATATAAGAAAATATTCAGTTATATTTATACCTTAATTACTTACCTTAGTTCAAGGAAAGTCAAAAGCATATAGATTAGAAGAAAGTTGCTATAGTTTCTTCTAGTTGTTTCTTTCTTTTAAACTGACCTCCTTTTGTATCCAGATTCTTTATTCTTTCCTTATTTGTAATTAATAACTGAATAATATTTTGGTAATTTTAATAAAGTAATGTTTTAAATAAATTGTTTAATCCAGTTTTTAGACCCATTTTTCCTAAAGATCTTTATAACTTTGATATCACAAGGGTCTATGTAAACACAATTATGACAATTTCAGATAGCAGTGCTAAGGTATGGGACCAGCTATGGAAATTACAAACCTGTAGCTTTAATGTTGGTAAGAAAACCATAAAAAAAAACCCTTGGAAAAAATAAAATACATTAACATCTAATTTTCCCAGTAAAATCAAAAGTTAAGATTTTTTTTTGTATTCATGAACATATCCAGAAAAGTTATCTAAATAGTTTTTCAATTAAAATATCTTAAAATTGAAGTCTAAATTACTTGCTATGTTAGAACAACTCTAAGTATATATAGTAAATCTAAAAATAATATAATGTTCAGTTAATGACAATACAATTGATTCTTGTAATTTATTTCTTTTATTTTAGTTAGTTGTGGATTATCTTCTTGAATAGTCATCTTGTTTGATGTTGAGGCCTAATAACTATCAAGTGTTCTATTCTCTATCCTGTGAAACTCAGACTGCTGGGAATTTATTTGCTTTTTCCATTACTGGGTGGTTACCTCTCTTCTCCATCATCATTTATCCTGTAATGAGCCTATTTTCATTGCTCTCATTTTTCTTCTTTCTGAATGTGGTATAAAATTTCTATTGTTAGTTCCTACAGTCTATAAATGTTACCGATTGTAACAAGGTAAGTACTAAAAGCAAAGTATACTTTGTGTCTGAAAGATCTTATAAGCACATTCGCTAGTTTCACTGGGCTTAATGATTTTCTTGTTTCAACCTAGAAATAAGCCTATAAGCCCAGAAAGTTATGACTATTTAAATCCTTGGGATTATGTAAGTAAGAAACAGCAAATCTGAAATAGCCCAACAGTATTTTATCAATCCATTCAGCAATGCATGTTGAGAATCTATTACGTGCCAAGCACCGGTCGAGCCCCTTGAAATACATCAGGAACCAACATAGGGAAAGCATCTGCATTAATGGAGCTATATATTGTAAGGGACAATAGGAAATGAACAAATTATTTGGAGAAATATAGATAATATAAACAGGACAAACAGTTCGGAAAGTGTGTATGTTCTATATGGTGGTCGGGGGAGACCCAAATAAAGTGAAATTTGAATAGAGACTTGAAAGAAGTAATAGAACAGAATGTATATTACATGAGGGAAAGTGGTTGAAGTAGAGAGAATAATAACTGTAAAAGGCATAAAATGGGAGCATGCTTGGCTTTTTCTAGAAACAGTAAGGCTGTCAGAGCATCTGGGGCAGAATGAGCAAAAAGAGTAGAGTGGCAGACCCAGTCAGAGAGGAATGGAGGAGCCAGACTAAGTCACAAGAAGACTTAGTCTTGTATTACGAGCTGGAGAGAAAGCAATGGGAGGCTTTGAGAGGAGAGGAATGGCATCTTGACATTGTATTAAATGATTCCTCTGACTATTGCTTTGATAATAAATTTTAAGGAGCAAAACTAGAAGCAGATAAACCTGTTAGAAGCCAAATACAATAAATCAGCTAAGAAAAGATGGTGGTGCCACTGTACATGTTATCAGATAAAGTAGTAAAAATGGTTACATTCTGAATATTTTAAAATACACAATTATATTTTCTGAACATCTAGAAGCAAAAAGATGGAGAAGGCTGCAAGAATTTACTTTTCTAAAAAGGCAATAGGATTTAGGTTTTGAACACGTCAAGTTTAAAATGCACACTCATGTAGAAGACTAAGCTATTAAGTACATGCATTTTGAACTTTGGAGAGAGGTTCTAGGAAGAGATGTAAATTGTTAAGATGAGAAAACCTACAGCATGTTAGTAAGCTTGAGGGTACTATCCAATAAAGAGGTAAGAATTCATAATGTAGATGGAAAAAATTACTGAGACTATGTCTTTGAGTTGGAAAGAAGGGATGGGATCTAGTGAGCAAGAGGAAAAGTTGGCTTAAGATCTAAACAGATGTTAAATCCTTAGTAACAGGACAAATAAAAGCAGAACATATGGGCACAAAAACCAGAAGCAGTGACAGGACATATATGGTAGGGGGGAATTTATGCAGGTTCCCTTTGATTGTCTCTAATATTTGCAGTGGTACAAGAAACAAGGTCTTCATTTATGATAACTGATGGGGAAAGAGTTTTTCCAGGTTTGAAGATAGAGAAAAAGAGGTGATGAATTCAGGAGAAAAAATTGGGAAATACATTAGACTTTTAAAGAAGCACTTAGAGGTAACTTGAAGTTAATGGTACAGAATTCTTAGATTAGGAGAGGAAAACAATGCTTCTCTATTTTACTCTCCTAGTAGAGTAAAAACATACAACATGTCAGGTGAAGTATGCCAATGCAATTTTGGTGAGTGAATACATTGAATAGTTTCAAGGATAAATTGTCATATATCTATATATCTATATATATGATATATATGTGTGTGTATACATATATATATATACACAAATACATATATATTCCACACAGACTATAATAAATAAATGTCTTCTCCCAAATGATCACTAGGACCTTTGTAAGTTTTGGGACCTTGACAGATAAAATCTAGGACACAGAAACAAAAGGCCTCTTCTAAGAGAGAAGGACGGTTTTGACACTCAAAGAAACTAAATGTATATTATCTTGGGAAATAAGGATAAATAAAGGTGTGTTTCAAAATTTTCTGGTAACCTACAGAAACTTTTGGTAGTATAATGTATGTTATATCTTTTATAAATAAACAATTTTTATGAGAAGAATTAGGCTACAGTTCCTTTAACTATAATTTAATCTATTTCATAGGAACTTTTGTGGTATGGCCAAAAGAGAGAAGACAATATTTTCTTGCTTAAATTTGGCCCTTCTAAAGACCATGTTTCATTGACTTCCTGATGCCATCTCACATCCTTTAAAGGAATGAAAGTCCCTTGGTAGTGAACACAATGATACACAAAGTTATTGCAAATATTTGATTTTGTTTCAACTTTACATATCTACTGTATAAAGTGAAATAGATTTACACTGAGTGAGCAGTTCTCCTGAAGTGCAAACTTGCAGTGAAATTCATACTGATAAATCAGTGTTTATTTATTAAAATATTGCAACAGAAATCTTAGTAAGGAATGTAAAATTAATAATCGTATGATGTTTTAAGACTATCAGATTTGAATTTTCTCTGTCATCCATCATTGAATATCAAGATAGTTTTAATAGGTAAGATGAGATGATAAATAATTTCTTTTGTCTGGAATCTAAATTTTTCCTAAGTGTATGGAACAATAATCAGGTGGTCTCAACCTAATATTTAATTTTACAGTTCTGTGATATTGCCTGGTAGTAAGATAAATATATTTTTCTTATTTAAAGTCATTTCTGTGCTTAAACATACCCTTTGGACTAGTGAACATAACTACAATAATATGTAGGACAGATTATTTAAATTAGTATTAATTCGTTTCAAAAATTGTTATGATTTATATGCATTATATCATCGCAGTTTCTTTCCATTGAAAGTCATGTATTTGGAAGGTGACTGACGAAGTCTACCAGTTAAATATATTATGATAAGATAAAGAAATACTAACAGTTTTGAAAGGTACATTAATCTTTTATGTTGACCTGTTAACAGATTATTACCCAACTTGGTGAAATAGTTTCAGAGTAGCTCATTCTCTAAGTATTGCTAAATTTATCAAATCAGCATACTTCAAAATCAACTTTACTGATGTTTCTTTCAACAGTAAACTCTTGATTGTAATTTCGTGAATTTTCTCCTCTTGATTATGGCATAGCTAATCTTTGGAGTTTTTAATTCATATTATAATTTTATTAGGTAGGACAACAAATTGAAATTTAGAAATGGAAACATTATAATATAGCTTTTATTAACCTATCTATAATATTCAGATTGTAAAAATTATATAATGCTTACTTTCTGCATTCTTTCTGACTTGTTTGAAATTACTTGTTTTATTTATTCATTTTATATACTTTATAGTATAACTGTCATAAAAAACTTTGCCTAAGTAATAATGAGTCTTATAACAGATACTATAACACAATATTATCTATCCAATAGGTTGTATATATATAAAATATGTATTAGAGTCATATATATATATAGAGAGAGAGATGTGGGCATGTGTATGTGTGAATAAAACACTGTTCAAAAAAATACTCGAATTCTGGAAAAAAAATGAAAAAAAATTTAGAGTAAATAGAATTTGATGGAGCACTGTAGTTGCCTCAATTATATTCAGATTGAAAAATAGTATAGCCTGGTATAACACTATGGGCTTTGGAATCATAAGTATGACTGTGACATGTGCTACATGTGTGACCTTGGACAGGAACTGAGATTCCTCAAGTATAATGCAAGGTTTTAAATATAATAATACAGTCACCATGATCCACTGGTACTCGGCAGTTGATTTTCTCACACGACTCCTCTAAACCTACAGCACTGAATCCAGATTATCTGGGTCCCAGAAGCCTACGTATCCCTCCTCAGACAGTATGCTTTATCATGCTTATACTACAGGAAGATAGAACAATAGGAAGAGACAGGGTACATCTAGGGAATGAATAAACACACCACATATCAATTAGGGGGCCTGAGTTCCAGCCCGCCTCTATCTGGGGACAAAGCCCAGACTGGGAATCTGAAAGCCCTCTTCTCTTGATTCTGTGAAGCCTATTGTTTCTTTTAAGAGGAATAAGTTCAAGAGATCTATTGTACAACAGAGACTATAGTTAATAACAATATATTATATTCTTGAAAAATGCTGAGAGCAGATTTTAAGAGTTCTTAGCACAAAAAAAAAGTTTATGAAGCTCACTCTTTTAATCCACACTATGTGATATTGTAGAATTTGTCTGGAGCACAGTTATATGAGATGTGGCGACCCTGAAAGGAACCACTTTGAATGCTAATTAGCTAACACAGTGGCTGGCACATAATAAATGCTTCATACATGCTAGCTTTCTCACTGTCATTTCCTTCTCTACCCTTTGAATAAATGAAGACAGCTCATGGGAGATAATTTAAAGCTAAGTTTGTTTTAGTTCTTGTTTCTTTGAAGAAAATGTGTAAAACAATTTTCTGCTAATTTGAGATGAGCAAGCTGCTTTGCTATCTTCTAAAAATAGAAAGAGATTATGGCTAATAAAAGACAAATAGGTTATTATTATTTTTGCATAAGGAACATAAAGTGTACATTAAGAACCTGACAGTGTAACTGTTCCATATAACTCTGCCATGGTCAGGACTACATACTTGGGCTCTGTTGCTAGAACATAGTCAAAGTCTTAGTGGAAGTATAGCACTATTTTTGGTAGCAAAAAAAGGAGTTTTGCATTTCTCACATTGAAATTGAAACATTAATTGGGAAAATTTTTTCATGTGTTTCATTTTGTTTTTAGTTCTTTCCACTTAAACTTTCATTTTAGGTTCAGGGGCACATGTGCAGGTTTGTTGTATGGGTAAACTTGTGCTAAACCCCATGCTAAAAATGAGCATCCATGTACCTACCACCAAGCTTAAGATATGTAATAATACCAATGGATTTGTAAAACCATGTGTATTCCAAATACGAAGCATCCCTTTTCCCAGTCTCCAAAGATCCTCTATTTTTCTATTAACTTTCCTCTTGCATGCCCTTGTCATTTTGCTATATGAGCAGAAGACGGCTGCTTACCTCATATACTTCCCTTCGCTCTTTACCCCAGTAGAGAGCCCTGATTTTGTCTGAGGTGGCAGTATACCCAGCTAAAATACTGATCTAGCTTCATCTGAAGACAATGGTGGTTTCTTTGTATTTTTGTTTGTTTGTTTGTTTCTTGGAGACAGAGTCTCACTCTGTCACCCAGGCTGGAGTGCAGTGGTGTGATTCTGGCTCACTGCAACCTCTGCCTCCCAGGTTCAAGAGATTCTCCTGCCTCAGCCTCCCAAGTAGCTGGAATTACAGGCGCGCGCCACCATGCCCAGCTAATTTTGTATTTTTAGTAGAGACAGGTTTTCACCATGTTAGCCAGGCTGATCTCCAGCTTCCGACCTCAGGTGATCCACCGGCCTTGGCCTCCCAAAGTGCTGGGATTACAGGCATGAGCCACTAGGCCCGGCTGACAATGGTGGTTTCTGAGATGAAAGATCTAAGAGAAAGCCACTGAGTAGGATTCTTAGGAGAACCCCTTTTCTATTTTTTTAACTTCTTCTCCTTATTACTGTCTGGCATGTGTTCTTGATTGCTGATCTTCAACATTCATTTTTTGAACTTGAATATAAATGACAATGCTAAGTATGAACCAACATAAAAAATAATTTTAGTGAAACCTCTCTGCTATGCCTGGATTAACAATCTCCAGGCTATAGTTAAAAAGTAAGATTCTAAGTTATTTGAGTTAATATAAAATTTCTATTAGTTTAACACAAATCCTAGCTGATGTTCTTCATTACATTTATCCACACGTAGATACAGAGAATGGAATGACAGAAAATGGAGATTTCAAAACGGTAAGAAAGTGAGAGGTCATGAATAATAAAAAATTACTTTATGGGCACAATGTACGTTATTTGAGAGATGGAAACCCTAAAGGACCTGACTTGACCACTCTCTGCGATATTTGCATGTAAGAAAATTGCACTTGTACCCCATACATTTGTACAAAATAAAAAATAATTTTCATGAGTTTTCATGCATATGTAAATGAAATCATATTGTAAAGAGACTTTTTGTGTTTCACTTAATTACTCCATATTAATATTTTGAGATGTATGTAGTTCCCTAATTTCCATTACTATTTGAGATTATCTTTAGTTTTTGAACAATTTACTTACCTATTTTATTGTTGATGAAGATTTGGGTTGTGTTAACATTTATTATTGTTACAATGTTGCTAGGAACAATCATGTAAATATCTCCTGGATCAGCTAAGAAAGATTTTCTATATTAATATTCTATGACTGGAATTCCTAGATTACTGGATGTGTGCATTTTCAAATACGTTTAGTAAGAAAAAATTGTATTCCTACATATGCTTACCAATTGAAAGTGTGGCTATGTGTGAAAGAAAATCATATTTCACTAACACTTTGAATTATCTTTTTTTTCATTTTTTCCAGTTGAGTGGGGATGAAAATTTATCTCATGTGTTATTTTATCTCAATTTCTAGTTAAATTATTTTTATCATATATTTTTATAACATTGTGCCTTTTGTATGAAATAACAGATCATGTTTTTGTCCATTATCCTATTGAATCTGTTATTTTTATTACTTTAAAATAATTACATTAAAATACCCATCTTAGGAGAGTTGGGAATTGTAAATATATCTTTGTAATGTTCATATTTATTATTTTCAATATTAATGTAGTTGAACAAAGAAATCTTCTACTTTATGGTTTTTGAGTTTATTTTATGTCTTGTTTAGAAATTACCTTCCAACCACAATTAGGTGGTTTAAGTCTTTAATCAATGTGAAATTGAATTTATGTAAGATGTCAGGAAGGGATCAAATTTCTTTTGTAAACACATAAGTAATCAATTTTCCCAGCACTATATCTTTGTACTCTTCAGTTCTCCTCTCTAGTCTGAAATGCTACTTATTTCATCAATTAACTTTAAAATAAGTTGCATCTAATTTCCAATGTGCTAGGTGCTTTCTTTTTTGTACAAATACTTTGTATCAGAATTTTAAATCTATGCTCAATGCTGAGATTGACCTATGATTTTCTTTTCTTTCTTTTTTTTTTTAATCGACTCTGCCATTTTCTGTTCAAGGTTTCACTACCCTGACAAAATGAATTGTGAAGTTGCTTTTCTTTTTTAATTCTAATGGAGAAAATGAAAACGTTTTGCTTGATTTAACATGCCTATTCTTTGAATACTTGCTAAATGTTATATTAAAATTTCTGTATTATTATTGATGATGCCAGTGGTATTTACATTTCTGAAATTCATTAGAATGACCCCATGAAGATCATTCCTAAACAAAATTGGAATGTAAATACAGTTTATTATTATGCCCATTGCTCTTCTCAAGTTAGCTTATTCTTCACCTTTGGTATTACTCCCTACTCTGAAATAGGTGGCTCCAATCACTTTCTTCCTGCTGTTTCTTCATCTGCCATGGAGCTGCCTACTGTGGTATTTAATCTGAGTCTGCCTTTCTTACAAGTGCTTCAGCTATTTTTACATGCCTTTCTTACATGCTTCTGATATATTCTGGCTTTATTGTAAGTGACTTACTGTGTATAGGTTCTGCAAAAGCAACTATTTATTGTTTTGTGGGCATCTATATTGGTAGATGTGAAAGATAAAAGACACGTCATGATAAAAGGAAGAGTAAGTTGTACCCATTATATTGTAAAGATCCTATTTCCTTTTATAAATAATATAATACCTGTATTAATAATTTAATCGATAAGTGGCTGAAAATAGCTTATAGTGTTATCATTTCCAGAAAGCATACATGAATTTTAACTGTCAACATTAAGGCATTAAACCCGTCATTTAGGCAGAGTTAAGTCAATGAGAATGTATTTGGGGACTCAAAAGTCCTGTCAGTCTTCAAATGGCAACATGTAGTAAGTTGTCTGATACATGCATCAGGAATTTCCTACATAGTCAGCAAGTTAGCTAGTAAAGGAAAGTTTAGTTTCTAATTTAAAACTATGTTAAAGGTGTATAGCATTTAAAATACTAAAGTTACTTTGTTTTTTGGTTAAGGATTTTAGATGGCATTTTTACCTATGATAGCTATTTTGATTAATAAAGGAATTGTGAATGTCATTTGGGGAAGCCTGTTGTTTCCCATTTTGGCTTAAAGATAAACAACTGATGTGTAAAACATAGGCATAGATTTTTATCTACTGCATAAAATAGAATTCTCTTTCAAAAAGTTTTGTTGGCATAATTGTCATTTTAGTCACAATTGTGTTTCCTACTTGATGATGAGAAACACTGAATTAACCAGGGAAGAGAGAATATTGTAGAGACTATGGAGTCACACCAACTGAATTCCATAGTGACTAAGGTGTCATACCACCTGGATCTGCACTTATTGTGCCAACAAGTTACCACATCTTATCCTGCCTCCATTGATTGATCTGTAAATGTGTAATTATTTATAGTGGTACTGTGCTAATGTTAACCTTGAAAACACTTAAAAGCTGTGCCTATGATATTCGAGTATTTTCTTATGTTAATTATGTGATTTTTTACTACCATAGGCTATTACTAATTTTACTGATACTAGAAAAAATTATGTGTATGGCTGTATCTATTTAGAGGACTGTAAGATGATCATATACATACTTGAATTATAAAAGACTGAAATGTTTAAAGCTAGTTTCATGTATGCATTTATGTCCCTTCTGGTTTTCCTAGTAATTAAGAGCTCATGCTTTCAATTCAGACTACCTGTGCTTGAGTCTCAGCCATTCCACTGACTAGAAATATAGTCTAATATTAGTATGGAAGTTCCTCATTTGTAAAATGATGTTAAGAACAGCACCAGCCTCACTGGATTGCTCACGGGATTATACAAATTAATGCATATAAAGTATATAGGACAACATCTAGCACATAACTAGTGCTGAACACTCCAAAATAAATTTTGTATGTGTATGTGTATTTATGTAATATTTGACAACATTAATATCATTTTAAAGTTCTAAAGAGGAATTGTAAACTTATTAGCCAGAAATATGATCATATGCAGGCATTTCCAATATAATATTTTATTATAAGTTGAAGTTAATACTATGTTAGAATTCTGCAGACAAGGTAATAGAAAATCTGCCTTGTCAATCTCAATGGCTTAACGTAATAGATTTTACTACTGATCATTACTTAGTCTAATGAGATTGGAAGTTATGGTAGAGGGTCTTTACGAAATCGCTAAGGGGTACAGTTTCTTTCAATCTGGAATTACGACCATCTTTTACATTCCGCTCCAAGACTATACCAGAAGGAAAAGGCATAGGGCAGGATTCTTTA
The DNA here is from genome assembly GCF_028885625.2 of Pongo pygmaeus. NCBI lineage: Eukaryota > Metazoa > Chordata > Mammalia > Primates > Hominidae > Pongo > Pongo pygmaeus. Next base: position 39,380,287 of record NC_072388.2, on the reverse strand, counting down.
TGGAATATATTTATAAATGAGACCTAGAGCTGGTTTACATTACTTTTATTTCGCAATTTTTTGGCCAGAACTAGATGCAGCTGGACTTAGGAAATATGCTCTTTCTATGTACTCAGGAGGAAAATGAAGTAAATGCTATGTGTTCATCATATTTCACACTATTATAAATGATACAATTGTATTACCAACTTCATATAATTTTTCTACAAGTCATACTTACCATGTAATGTTGCTGAAGCATGTGAGGGCAGCTCTATAAAAGCAATACAAAACCTGGATCAATAAAAAGTGATCATGAATATGTTGGTGTAAATGATGAATCATTAAATTATTTTAACAGTATGGTGTTTCTTACAGCTGATTGTGACATAAACCAGTAACAACCATTTCTGAAGCTTGGTTCCTGAAAATAACATTATATATTATAACCCTGTAAAAATGCTAACAGAGAATGTGCTAGCAGCCATCATTCATTTTCTATATTTTTAAGAGTTCTAGAAAGTGATCACTCCATAAAGTAATCATGTCAGCAAAAGTATTGCCAAGTACAACATTTTTCTTCTTTTAAGCATATCATATTCAAAATATAATGACTGAAAAATTCATGGCTGAGTCTTTATAGTGTTTCTATTCACAGAAATGATCACCACTTGCCATATAAAGCTAAGTGTTGCAACATTTATTTCTCTGACAATAATTTTATCAGATTACAATATTTGTTACAATATTATAATTTATTTGCATAGAGAGTGAGCCATATTGTAATTGCATTATAGCATAAAGTGTTTTAGAAATAACTTGGAATCTCTTTCTTGCCCAATTTTCTTTAACATTTATTTTCAGGTATTTTAACAGCTTTATTGAGGCATGATTTAAACAAAACATTCACACATAGTATTTACAATTCAATAAATTTTAGTTATTTACAATTTAATAAGTTTATAGAGTTGCACAACCACCATGGTCTAATTTAAATTTTCCATTGAACCTGCTGAAAGCCAATTCTCACATCCATCCCCATCCCCAGGTAACTATAGATATGATTTCTATTTATGTAAATTTGTTCTGAACATTTTATGTAAATGAAGACATATAATACATAGTGTTTTGTGTCTTGCTTCCTTCATAAAGGCTTTGAAGTCAATTCACCTTCCAGATGTATAATTTATTCTTTATTATTTATTTATAGTATTCCATTGCGTGGATATATCACATTTGTTTATCCATTCACCAGTTGGGTTTCTACTTTTTAGCTATTATTAACAATGCTTCTATGAACACTGGCATATTAAGCTTTGAGTGGAGAGTGTATCTAGCATTTTAATTCTCTTGGACAGACTTTTAGGACAAAAATTGCTGGTCATATGATAAGCTTATGTTTAGCTTTTTAAGAAACAGATGGACTTTTGCAAAGAGGTTGTACTATTTTTATTTGCACCAGCAATTTAGGAGGGCTCCAGTTTCTTGAAATCCTTATAATACTTGGGATTGACTCTCTTTTATATCATGGTACTTCTGGTTATTGTATAATAAGATATCGTTGTGATTTTAATTTTAATTTCCTTATTGCCTAATGACGTTGCAAACATTTTATAATGCTTAATAACAGTTTGTATGTCTTTCTTGATGAAAAGCTTATTTAAAGTGTCTTGTCTATTTTTTGAGTTGGATTGTTTCCTTATTATTTTTGAGTTGCAAGATGTATTTATGTATTCTGGATGAAAATTCTCCATTAGATATATGATTTGCAAAACTAATTATTCTATTTTAGCTTATTCTTTACTGTTTCTGAAGGCAATTTTAATATATGCATGTTTATACCTCTCTGAATAACATAGGTATTTTGCTTTTCAAGAAAGAGTTCAATGTCTATTTTGTCAGACATTTTCCTCTGTATATATGTACAAGGATAAAACCTGTGATCTAGTTAGATACATATATCTTTATTTTCCTTATGTGTATTTGAGTTTTACATTAAAACCTAGCTTTCTATGTCTTTTCATGGTTTCCAAACTTCCTTAAGATTTTATTAAATACAGAAGTGATAATGGCAGAGAAACAAGAAGTTAGAGTCCTATGGTCAGGCCCATCTCAGAGATCTTGTTTCTAATAAATCCAACTTATGACTCTTGTGCTATTCCATATACACTGTTTATATTTTCTGCCATATCAATCCAGAAAATAATTTCATACCTTTTGTAATTTCCACAAAACAAATAGATTAAACACTAAATAATATGGCTTGGCTGTGTCCCCACCCAAAGCTCATTTTGAATTGTAGCTCCCATAATTCCCATGTGTTGTGGGAGGGACCTGGTGGGGGGAATAATTGAACCATGTGGGGGATATTCCCCATGCTATTTTCATGATAGTGAATAAGTTTCACAAAATCTGATGGTTTTATAAGGGGTTTCTCCTTTCACTTGGTTCTCATTCTCTCTTGCCTGCCACCGTGTAAGATGTGCCTTTCACCTTCAGCCATGATTGAGCTACATGGAACTGTGAGTCCATTAAACCTATTTTTCTTTACAAAGTACCCATTTTGGGGTATGTCTTTATCAGCAGCATGAAAACAGACTAATACAATAAATTGGAACCAGGAGTGGGGTGCTGTTGTAAAGATACTTGAAAATGTGGAAGCAATTTTGGAACTGTGTAAAAGGCAGAGTTTGGAACAGTTTGGAGGGCTCAGAAGAAGATGCGAAAATGTGGGAGAGTTTGGAACTTCCTAGAGACTTGTTGAATAGCTTTGACCTATGCTGATAATGATATGGACAATGAAATCCAAACTGAGGTGGTCTCAGATGGAGATAAGGAATTTCAGTGGAACTGGAGTAAAGGTGACTCTTGCTATGTTTTAGCAAAGAGACTGGCAGCATTTTGCTCCTGTCCTAGAGATTTGTGGAACTTTGAAATTGATGGAGATGATTTAGGGTACCCGGCAGAAGAAACTTCTAAGCAGCAAAGCGTTCAAGATGTGACTTGGGTGCTGTTAAAAACCATTCAGTTTTAAAAGGGAAACAGCATAAAAGTTCAGAAAATTTGCAGCTTGATGATGTGATAGATAAAAAACATTTTATGAGGAGAAATTCAAGTCGGCTGCAGTAATTTGCTTAAGTAATGAGGAGACAAATGTTAATTGCCAAGAAAATGGGGAAAATGTTTCCAGGTCATGTCAGAGACTTTCAGGGCAGCCCCTCCCATCACAAGCCCAGGGGTCAAAGAGGACAAAATATTTTTGTGGGCTGGACCCAGGGCCCTCCTGCTGTATGCAGCCTAGGGACTTGGTGCCCTATGTCCCAGCTGCTTCAGCTGTGGCTAAAGGGGTCAGTGTACAGCTCAGGTCATGGTTCCAGATGGTGCAAGCCCCAAGCCTTGGCAGTTTCCACGTGGTGTTGAGCCTGCAAGTGTACAGAAGTCAAGAACTGAGGTTTCCGAAATCTGCCTGGATTTCAGAGGATGTATAGAAAAGCCTGGATGCCTAGGCAGAAGTTTGCTGTAGGTGTGGGGCCCTCATGGAGAACCTCTGCTAGGGAAGTATAGAATAGAAATGTGGAGTTGAAGCTGTTACACAGTGTCCCCATTGGGGCACTGACTAGCGGAGCTGTGAGAAGAGGGCCACCATTCTCCAGACCCCAGTGATAGATCTACTGTCAGCTTGCACCCTGTGCCTGGAAAGGCTGCAGACACTCAACGTCAGCCCATGAGAGCAGCCAGGTGTGAGGCTGTACCTGCAGCCTGCAGCAAAGCCACAGGGCCAGAGCTGCCCAAGACCATGGGAACACACCTCTTGTATCAGTGTGATCTGGATGTGAGACTTGGACTCAAAGATCATTTTGGAGTTTTATGATTTGACTGCCTTTCTGGATTTTGGAATTACATGGGGTCTGCAGCCCCTTTGTTTTGTCCAATTTCCCCTATTTGGAATGCGCATATTTAATCAATGCCTGTAGCCCCATTGTATCTAGGAAGTAACAAACTTGCTTTTGATTTTACCGGCTCATTGGCAGAAGGAACTTGCCTTGTCTCAGATGAGACTTTGACCTATGGACTTCTGAGTTAATGCTGAAATGAGTGAAGATTTTGTGGGACATTTGGGAAGGCATGACTGGTTTTGAAATGTGAGGACATGAGATTTGGGAGTGGCCAGGGGTGGAATGATAAGTTTTGACTGTGTACCAACCCAAATCTCATCTCAAATTGTACTCCTATAATTCCCACATGTTGTGGGAAGAAACTGGTGGGAGATAATTGAATCGTGGGGGTGGTTTCCCCCATACTGTTCTCATGGTAGTGAATAAGCCTCACAAGATCTGATGGTTTTATAAGTGGTTTCCCTTATTGCTTGGCTCTCTTTCTCTTTGTCTGCCACCATGTAAGATGTGACTTTGCTCCTCCTTGTCTTCCTCCATGATTGTAAGGCCTCCCCAGCCACGTGGAACTGTGAGTTCATCAACTCTTTTTTTCTTAACAAATCACCTAGTTTTGGGTACGTCTTTATCAGCAGTGTGAAAGTGGACTAATACACTGCATAAGAATAAGACACCTATGAATTTTAAAGTTATTAATTTGTTTTGCCCTCACATCCGTGACATTAATTTCAAATTTAACATTGTCCATCTGTGTTCCTTAAAGTTCATAGAATATTCATCTGCTTGGGAATTTTCCTAGGCTATCTATACCACATACTCTTTCATTTATAGTAATATCTTCCTGTTATTTCTTATCGCCTTCAAAGAATACTTTATTAACCTTTTAAGAAGAGCATCTTAACTTTCCTTTATCTTTCAGATTTTTACACATCACATTTTTGCTAAGGGTCTTTCTTTCTACTGTAACAATCTTAAGATATTTCCCAAGTAACCTCTCTAAGAAGAACTCTGCAGCTAATTATTAAAAGAACAAAGCTCAGACTTCCAATTCTGGACAAGATGGAGTATCCCATGCCTTCCAGGTCCTTCCTCTTACAAACAAATACTCTAGACATAGCAAAACAAACAAGCTTATGAAGACTGTGTATAATGAAATGAAGTAAATGGATGCGCTGGTAAATTTAGAACCTGAGGAACAACGTGGTAGTGAGTCTCCTGTATATCTTTATAACAGGTCGTATTACTCAGTCAGAGTGCTGTAGAAACCTCCGACTGGGAACTGCCATCGGGTGCAGCTAAAGTAGATCCAAGAAAGCAGTGTTCCCCCTAGCTAAAAGTCCACAAAGGTGTGTCCTAACAACTCAAAAATCTTTCTTAGCAATGCTTACTCTAACTCCAGCCAAACACTAATGGAAAAAAGAAAATGGATACATATTTATACACCTCATCTTCTCACTCTCACCTTCAACCCCAATAGTTTCAGGAAGAAATACTCCGATTCCTCTACCTAGTGAGTGTTAAGGCCATGCAAAGACCTATATTTTAGCCAGTTCCTCTCCCACACACACAGAAGGTAATGACACTACAAATTACCCACTCGGTGTTGTCGGTATAGAGCTGATCTTCAGTTGTTTGCTACAAAGAGGCAGTCAATTCTCTGATTCTCCAGCTAGTGGAGTCCAGGAGCAAACTGAGCCTCCTTCCTTATACAGAAGCAACAAGACTTATGAAGGTGGCACTAGGTAGGACAAATAAAAACGCTATGAATCAGTAATTTAAAAACCTACCAATGAGAAAACAGCCCTGGACCAGACCGAGTCACAGCTGAATTCTACCAGAGGCAAAAAGAAAAGCCAGTCACAATCCTACTAATACTATTTCAAAAATTCAAGGAGGAGGAACTCCTCCTTAGCTCATTCTATAAGACCAGCATAATCCTGATACCAAAATCTGGCAAAGACAAAATGAAAAGATAAAACTTCTAGTATCCCTGATGAACACAAATGCAAAAATCCTCAGTAAAACACTAGCAAACCAAATCTAGAGGCACATCAAACAGCTAATCCAACCATGACCAAGTAGGTTTTATTCCTGCCATGCAAAGTTGGTTTAACCTATGCAAATCTAACTGTGATGCATCACATAAACAGAACTAAAAACAATAACCACATGATTGTCTTAATAAACATGGAAAAAGCTTTTGATAAAATTCAACATTCCTTCAAGTTAAAAACCCTCAATAAATTCACGTTAAAAAACCCTCAACAACAACTTCATGTTAAAAAAACTTCAACATCAGGCATTAAAGAAACTTACTTCAAAATAATTAGGGCCATCTATGACAAACCCAAAGCCGAAATTATACTGAACGAGCGAAAGCTAAAAGTACTCCTTTTGAGAACTGGAAGAAGAAAAGGAAAATGACTCTCACCACTCCTGTTCAACATAGTACTGAAAGTCCCAGCAAGAGCAATCAGTCAAGAGAAAGAAATAAAAGGCACCCAAATAAGAAGACAGGAAATCAAACTATCTCTCTTCACAGATGATATGACATAATAGTATACCTAAAAACCCCTTAGTCTCTGCTCAAAGACTACTAGATGCAAAACAATTTTAGCAAAGTCTCAGGATACAAAATCAATATATAAAAATCAGTAGCATTTCTATATCCCAAAAACATCTAAGCTGAGAGTCAAATCAAGAATGCAAACCCATTAGCAATTGCCACAAAAAGAAAAAAAAAAGCTAAAAATACAGTTAACCAGGGAGGTAAAAGATCGCTATAATGAGAATTATAAAACACTGCTGAAAGAAATCAAATGACGCAAACAAGTTGGAATACAGTCCATGCTCATGGATAGAAAGAATCAATATTGTTAAAATGGCCATACTGCCCAAAACTACATACAGATTCAGTACTGTTCCTATCAAACTATCAGGCACAGGAATTAGAGACTAACCTAGGCAACATGGCAAAACCCTTTCTCTACAAAATATACAGAAATTAGCCGGGCATCCTTGGGAGCCTGAGGCAAAAGGATCACTTGAGCCCAGCAGGTCAAGTTGCAGTGAACCACGTTCATGCCACTGCACTCCAGCATGTGTGGCAGAGTGAGACCCTGTCTCAACAACAACAACAATCAATCAATCAATTACACTTTTCACAGAAATAGAAAAAAAAATCTAAAATTCATTTGGAACCAAAAAAGAGCCTGAACAGCCAAAGCAATCCTAGATAAAGGGAACAAAGTTGAGGCATCACACTACCTGACTTCACACTATACTACAAAGGTACAATATGTGTGCAAAAACAGACACATAGGCCAATAAAACAGGTTAAAGAACCCAGAAATAAAGCTGCATACCTACGACCATCTGGTCTTTGACACAGCTGACAAAAACAAGTAATGAAGAAAGGACTCCTTATTCACTAAAGGCTGCTGTAATAACAGGCTAGCCATATATAGAAGATTAAAATTGAACTCTTATATTTCACCATATATAAAAATCCACTCTAAATGGATTAAAGACTTAAATGTAAAACCTAAAACTGTAATGATCCTAGAAGGTAATCTAGAAAATACCTTTCTGGACATCAGCCTATACAAAGACTTCATAAATAAAGACTCCAAAAGCAATTGCAACAAAACTAAAAATTGACTATTAGGACCTAATTAAAATAAAGAATTTCTGCACAGCAAAATAAACTATCGACAAAGTAAATGAACAATCTAAAGAATGGGAGAAAACATTTGCAAATGTTTCTTTGTTGGCTTATCCATCTGACAAAGTCTTAATATCCAGAATCTGTAAGGAACTCAAGTAAGTCAACAAACAAAACACAAACAACCCCGTTAAAATGGCAAATGGCCAAGGAACTGAACAGACCCTTCTTGGAAGAAGACATACAGGCGTCCAACAAGCATTTGAAAAAATACTCTATCACTAATCATTAGGGAATGCAAATCAAAATCACAATGAGAAACAATCTCATGCCAGTCAGAATGGCTATTAATAAAAAGTCAAAAATTAACAGAGGTTATTTTTTGGTGGTTTGCTTGTGAGGTTACAGAGAAAAGGGAATGCTTATACACTGCTGGAGGGATTGCAAGTTAGTTCAGCCGCTGTGGAAAGCAGTCTGGAGATTTCTCAAAGAACTTAAAATAGAACTACCATTAGACCCAGCAATCCCATTATTGGGTGTATACCCAAGGGAATATAAATCTTACTACCATAAAGACAAATGCATATGCTTATTGCAGCACTATTCACAATAGCAATGACATGGAATCAACCTAAATGTCCATGAATGGTGGGCTGGATAATGAAAATGTGGTACCTACACCATGGAATACTACACAGCTATTTAAAAATAAAGTCGATCATGGCTTTTGCAGCAACATGGATGGAGCTAGAGGCCATAATCCTAAACAAATTGAAGCATGAACAGAAAATCAAATACTGCACGTTCTCACAGGCGAGAGCTAAATATTGAGGACATATGGACACAAAGAAGGGAATAAGACACTGGGGCCTAACTGAGAGTGGAGAATGAGACGAGAGTGAGGATTGAAAAACTACATATCGGGTATTACAATGATTATCTAGGTGTCAATATTATCTGTATACCAAAGCCCCATGATATTCAATTTACCCATGTAACAAACCTACACATGTATCTCTTGAGTAAAAAATAAAAGTTGGAAAAAAAATAAAAATTTAAAAATACAAAAATAAATCTGCTATTATGAAAATGATCTAACAAGCAATTACAAACGCTTTGTAAACAAATTAAGAAATGAAAAATCTTAACAGTGAATTAGAAGTTTAAAAAAATTCACCTGAAAATTACAGAGCTGAAATATATGATAATAATAACAAAACTCACTTGATAAACTCAATAGTGAAGTGAGAATGATAGAAGATAAATTAAGTGAACTCAAGTCCTGAACAATAAAACTTACCTATTCTGAACAGCAAAGAGGAAATAAAAAATAAACAAAGGCCCTTCAACCAATGGGACAGTAACAAATGAATTAAGATAATGTCATTGGAATCCCAACGAACAGTGAAGCAAGATCAAAATCGTCCTTAAAGAAATAATAGATGAAAACATCTCAAATTTGTCAAATGTGAATCACCTTCAGAATCAAGAAGCAGAACACACCTCATATATAACAAACTAAAAAAAAAAAATATTCCAGGACACATCACAATTAAAACTCTGAAAAATAAGCCCCCTAAGAAACAAAAACAAAAATAAAAATAAGAATACCTTGAAAGCAGCCAAATAGAAATGGCACATTATTTATATGACATCCAATACCTCATCAAAAACAATGAGGCAAGAATGTAAGTTCAATTGCCCAAAGACTATTTATTTGTTAGCTTTCCTTTTAACAGTCAGGACCCTCAGCTGCAGGTCTGCCCTTTGTAGGGACATGGATGAAGCTGGAAACCATCATTCTCAGCAAACTATCACAAGGACAAAAAACCAAACACCATATGTTCTCACTCATAGGTGGGAATTGAACAATGAGAACACTTGGACACAGGCAGGGGAACATCACACACTGGGGCCTGTTGTGGGGTGGGAGCAGCGGGGAGGGATAGCATTAGGAATATACCTAATGTAAATGACGAGTTAATGGGTGCAGCACACCAACATGGCACATGTAAACATACGTAACAAACCTGCACGTTATGCACATGTACCCTAGAACTTAAAGTATAATATATATATATATATATATATATATATATATACACACAAAAACAGTTGGAAGTGCCAACAACAAAAAAGAGATTTTATTTATTTATTTGTCTTTAATGCATCCAGAGTCCATTCAGTGCCTGGCAACATTTGGTCCTTAGTAGAAAAAAACTCACTGAATCAGCAATCTATTGAAAGTAAATTAACCCCAGAAGAGCTGAAGATACTTCATCAGAGTTTAAAGAAGATTACCTGTGCATTTTCACCCAGGTAAAATCCAAATTCTTCCCTAAGATTTTCATAGTTACCTCTAAATAGGGAACTTTCATATACAATAATAAATTCAGTCTATGGATTATCACACTTTCAATGAAAAACCAGTTTTATTCATCCTATATTAATCCAGATTTGAAAATAGAATCCTGCTATGAAAAATAATAAAAAAAGAACACCAAGACCTGACTAAACATAATATAAATTAACAAAATTAACTAAAAATAACAGAGGATATGTGAGTTTGATTTATTTTACTGTAGATTTGACTGGTGCAGGAGGAATTTTAACCACTGAAATGCAAAATAACATAAAAATAAACACTAGACTCCCCTTTTCCTAAATATCAGCACAACCTATATTCAGTGATATAAATCAACATACCTGCCCATCTCATGCCAAGCTTGGAGTTCTCATCTTACTCATGATTTTTCAAGTACAAATGTTTTCACTTTCTCAATGTGAACAACATAGCTACCACTTTCATTCTTTTGTCATGCCTCCAAGAGAAACATATTTTGAGATTTTTTCACCTTCTACCCTCAATATTAATCAATTTATCCCTGAAAAATAATAGTGCCTTCCTAAGAAAATTTCTGTCCCAAGGTGCTAAGATAATACACATTAAATCTGTCTATCTATCATCTATCTATCTATCTATCTATCTATCTATCTATCTATCTATCTAATCTATCTATCTATCTATCTAGTTTTATTCCTGTGTTTATCAATCTAAACATATATATGCCATTCTTTTTGCCTGTTGTCCTTCTATTTCTGTCTCCCTGTAGCTCTCTAACTGATTCTCTGCAGCTATGTTATCTGTATATCTCTGTCTGTCTGTCCATGTGTCTGTCTATCTTTCTATTTGTTTACTTTTTCTGTCTATCTTTGCCTGTTTATCTATGCCTTCACATCTGTGTAAAGACAGAGTGCTATATATATAAACACAGACTTGTCAGTTGTATGTGTATGTGTCCAAGTCTGCCTTTCTATCATCTAATCTGTCTCTCTTTGTCTATTGTACAGTTTCCTGTTTATTTGTCTACGTGTCTCTGTCTGCCTACCCTCTATCAGATGTTTAGCCACACATGTATCAGTGGAATCACTGACCCAAAATAGGTGTAAATATGTCATGTTTAAAACTAGCTATATAGTATTCCTTTTCATTAATTTTACGAAATGTAGTTAACTGTCCTATTGTTTATGGACATTTAAGTTGTTTTTCAAATATCTGAAATAATCTGGCTTTAGAAATCATAGAATTCCACTCTGAGGACTTAATGCTATGAAAGTTTAGAAATTCACAAAAATAATTTTTATACAATGGACTGTTCTTGCTGTTAAAATATACAAAAGATTCCAATTTAAAGCATAGATCAACTCTTTCAGTTATTTCATTCCTAACAAATAACGTACTCAAAGGTTTTTTTCACATTTTTTAACTGATTTAAAACATTATTTTTAGACAAATTTCATTGAAGATTAAATGATATCAAGTTACTTGAGATAAGCAAGTATATTTTACATACTGAAATATTATTAATGGATGTATGTGAATTAATTATCTGCTAAAGATCTATAATGATAACATTAAAACTTCAGTTTTCATGTAGAGGAGAATAGGCATAGGTCAAGCAAAATGCTGCAGTGAACAAAATGTTATTTGCAAAATGTTAACTCTAATTATTTGCCAGTATTTTTAGTTTATTCAAAGCTACTATTTAAACATCTAAATCATAGATCAGTGAAAAATCATCCAAAAAATGTAATTTGAAGCATCTCCTCAGATTTTCAGTGTTAAGATGAAGAAATATGAGTTTGATGGCAATTCAATTAGGCAAATCAGTAACACATCAAATAACCTTCACTAGAAAGTGATAATTAAAGAATGAATGCCATCTTCTGGGAAGGATTTTAGTTATGTGTAAAGGGTTTCCTCTGTTCTCTGACCTATTCTACAATTTTAGATTAATGACCTGAATAAAGACATATCAATGTACTTTTAAAAGGTGCTAATGATAAAAATTTATGACAAAATTAGGATAAAATTTAGGTTTACACTATGGAATAAACTTTACAAAATTTTATTTAATGCCAATGCATGTAAAAAGTCTGAATACTTATTTACAAATATAAATTCAAAATTGTCAAAGAAGATGTCTGAAAAAAATCAGCTCTGAAAATCATATATTCAACACTTCAGTAATTTATTCTCTAGTTATTTATTATGTATTTATGATGTACTAAATATTGATAGAACAATAAATTAATATGTTTACTAGAATTATTAATGGGAATTGTGGATTAATTAGTAGTATAATTACAAACAATTAATAGTATACCGATGGATGAGATAAGATACTCTAAGTAGATCTTCAAAATTCTATGATATGTTGATATCATCTCAAGTGTTATGTAAATTCAGGAAAGCAAACAAAAAAGGTAACCTTCTTAAATTCCAGGACTGTATAAGGGGATTAGTTAAGACGACCCAGGGGTTCTAACCTTGTTCCTTGGGGACCATTAAAAAAAAAACTGGAGTGTTTAGCTCAGAAAAATTAATGTCTCTAACATAGGAAAACTCTCTCCAAAAACTTAATTTATAAAAATTTGAAAAGTAGAAAAGGTGGATAGATTTGTTTTTAAGAAAATAATGGTCAATGTGAAGAATTCATCAAACAGTGCTACTGTTTCCACAAAAAGAACTGAAAGTCATTTTTTCCTTTGAAATGAAATTGGCTTCCATTGCAAAATATAAAAAGAAATATTTTTTTTGTTTTTATACTACAAATGACATGTAATCTCAGTTGGCTTCTTTGACAATTAAGGAATAAAATCTCAGATTCTAGTTTGTTCAAGTTCCCAATCAGAACATAGTAAGTATGTTAAGTACTGACGGTGATTGAAGTTTTAAAAATCAGCATGTTGTTTTTTAAAAAAAATTTTTTTTAAAATGAGTTAAAGTCAAATTTGGTCTTTTTCCAGAAACATATGCTCAATTAGAATATCTTGAAAGACCATTTCCCTAAGAGCAACAAAACTATTGAATTAATATATATTTTAAATTTTAATTTTATAAGATGTATAGACCAGACATATCCTCATGAAACTTTTGGTAATCCACCAACGGGTTTTTCCTTGCTAGTATCAAAAGCAATGTCTATCATAGTAATTGTCAAACTGAATTATACCCTGTGTTTTCAATTGTCCCTCTAATGTGAACTCATTCAATGCAGAGACCAAAATCCATTATTAATTCCACAGTGTTTACAACAGCTGCATATTGTAAATGCATAATAAATGATTTTGAATGAGAAAGAAACTGCTGTCCTTTTATTATTTTTATGGCATCTTGGAACATTGTTTCCAACATTAAAACAATGCAAATTCTTTTAACGTTTGTCAGTTTATGCATAAAGTTATATAAAATATAAATTATTTACAGATCTTTCAATCTATCACATTGTTACACTTTTATACTTTTAGATTAATACTATGGATGATAAAAATAGGCATAAAGATGATTTAACAATTGCTGTGTAAGTTTTACCAGATATCAAATTTGACATTATTCCATAAGCTATTTTGATGCTGAGTCCAATTGGCTTTGCATTATACTTGCTTATTCTTGTCTATTAGAATACAGGGGTAATACAGATTCTGTTAGAGTGCACATGGTAAACTGATTATGTAAAGCATGGGGGTCACTTACCATTCTAAGATGAAAAAAACGGTAGCTCAACTTAAATAGCTAACATTATTATTATATTGCATTTCATCAAAAACTAAATAAAGCACTAAAAGTTTTCTCATTACTCTTACTCATCAGAGTAAACATTTTGGTATCCACTATTACTATAGTGTCCTAAAATTACTATTAAATAAACGCTTTTATTTCAATCTATTTGATTAGCAGTCCTAGTGGAAAGGCTAGCTATTTAATGATGACAGAATCTTTGGATAAAAATAGAAATTTAGGGACGTGAAGTGAAGTGAAGGCCTATAATAACTAATTTATATTAAATATAATTACATGCACATAAAATAGGAAAAATTGGATTTTAAATTTGGCAAAAATAAATTCACATATATAAAAATATATAAATGAAATTAAATCATAAGCCATAATTTATAGATAGGTAGATAGATAGATAAATAATTGTTCTTTTTGAAAAAACAAAAACATTATGGGGAAGAAATTGTTAACTTTATGACATTATGATTTAAATTATAATATACTGCAATTAAAATTATTGCTTTTTTTTCAGAAACGTTAAATTGAGACAAATGAATTTCTTGAGGCCTGGCTCACTGTCATTCCATTGTAGTCAGCATATTTTAACTTATTTGCATATAAACAAGAAAATTAGAATAATTTATGATACATGAATTTAAAAGTGATGTTTAAATTAATGAGTATAAAAAATAACACAATATAGAAAGTTGATTAAGGGAAAAGAAATAAGAGTGTGCATATTTTGAAGGTAATTTCTACCATGATGTAATTTTCCTTTTCAATTGTCTCCCAGTGGTGCATATAAGAAACATCTACATATCATATTTTCATCCATTACAAAATATAGTCACAATATTATTATAAAAAGTACATATAGATATAGTTCATATCTGAGTAAGGTATTGTGTATCATGGGTCTCAACATTAATGTTTACTTCATTGTAAGTAGGACTTCCAATATGCATGGAGAAAGCAAATCATAAAACAAAGCTGTACTTGCTATGAATCAGGTAGTTTTTGCAAGTTTTGAGTTCAATACTGTGAAAAGTTATCCATCTTTAAAGATTTATTGTGTCTTAAAATCCCTATATAATTTTACAAACAAATTATTTTTATTGCTGAATAATGATTAAAGTTAAAAAATATTTTGAACTAAACCTAGCAAAGAACAAACGTGGTTAATAAAATGAGAAAATAGGTAACATTTGGAAGGAAAACATATGTAAATAAAGTCATGACACAGAGTGATGGTAAAATTAGTTTTGTGTCCTTATTTTAGAAATAGTCAAGGTTCATTTAAAATGCATAGAACAACGTGCAGCTATGTCTTTTTCTCCTTGTAGAAAAAGAATCAACGTTAGAATTTTCCTAGCAGAAGAAGAATCCAAGAATCAAAGGAATTTTTTCTTTGTAGAAAAATAATCAAAGTAATAGAATAGATAGAGATATACACAAGAAGATTGTGAGGAGAGCTGGTTCCCAAGATTATGGAGGGTGAGAAGGTTTATGATAGGTTGCTTGCAAATTGTAGACAAACCTAGCAGGCCAATAACATGGCTCAGTCCAAGGGTGAAGCCTTCAGATCCAAGTTGATGGTGTAACATCTGGATACAGTACAGTCTTTGAGCCTGACTGTAACATTCATCTAAGCAAAATAAAAATAGTGAGGAGCATGTTGTGTTGTGTGTTTGTGTGTGTGTGTGCATATGTGCATATACACTCAGATACCAATTCCATGTTTTCATCAGGGTTGTACATATAACTAACCATCAGGAATGACTTGTGCAAAGTATTCCACAGGTCCCATGTGGACCATTGTCAAAAGTCAGTCTTCATAGCAATCAGAGGGCATCAGACAGGATTACATGGAAACAAGCTGTGGATCAGCAGTTTGAGACCCACAGGGTTTGTTTCCACTATGAGCATCGAGAGCTTTTTTCAAGATAAAGCTGAGAATTAAACATGTTTCTTTCTGTATTTTGTTCTAATAATCATATTTCTCCTATAGACATGTTTTTTTTTTCTGTCACCCAGGCTGGAGTACAGTGGTGCAACCTTGGCTCACTGCAACCTCCCTTTCTGGACTAAAGTGATTCTCCTGCCTCAGCCTCCCAAATAGCTGGAACTACAGGCATGTGCCATCACGTCTGGTTAATTTTTGTATTTTTTTTATAGTAGAGGCGGGGTTTCACCATATTGGCCAGGCTGGTCTCAAACTCCCGACCTCAAGTGATCCACCCGCCTCGGCCTCTCAAAGTGCTGGGTTTACAGGCGTGAGCCACCACACCGGGACTTCTACAATTTAAATGCCTCTGAGTAATTTACAGAAAATGCCAAAAAGTAAGCAAACAATTACTATTTCAAGATACTATATTGCTACCTATTTAGAGTTTGAGAGGTACATCCCAGAAGGAATAAATTTTGAAAAGTCATATTTTATTGTGCAAATGAACTGTAGACTACTTCTGATTCTCTGTGTTGATTTGATATTCAAAAGGATGATAAGCAAATAACATAATGTCAATTGAGTAAGTCAGCCCTGGAGTTTTATGTATTTATGTGTTCATGAAATCTATATCAGGGATGGGGAAGCTGCATGCATCTCATGGTATGGTGAAGAATCTCTAAGATCCTCTATTCAGTATAAAAATTCTATAACATGTTAAGAAGAAAATATTCAATTATTAGACTCCTTAAATGGACAAATATATGCTGTACATGATTAATCTTGATGAGACTATAATACACTCTTAAAATGCACATAAATTAAATGCAAAACTTATACTAAATATATTTTTTAAAGAATTTAATCCTTGAGTTTGGAAGGAAGTGCTAATGAAGCACAATGCTTTATCACAAAATATAGTTTCTTCTTTTAAGGCCAAATTTGATAGAACAGAATAATTTTATGAATTGCCTTGTCTGTTCATTGTGATTTGAATGAGCTTCATTGTAGTGGGTCACTTGAAGTATTAACTTCTAAAAATAAAAAATTGATATACCAAAAATAGAATATAAATTATCCATGTTTGCTTTTACATTGCTTTTTACTTGCAGTAACAGACATAATCAAGAAGCTTCAGTTATACAAGCTGAACTAGTTCTAAAGATCTGCTGTAAAACCTTGTACCTGTAATTAACAATATGGTATTGTACAGTTTTAAATATGTTAAAAGAATAGGTCTCACCTTGAGTGTTTTTACCACAAATACACATGCACACGCACACACAAGAAGATAAGAACATTTTTGGAGGTAATGGATATGTTTAATACTTTGATTATGGTGTTAGTATCATGGGTGTATACATATGTCCAAGCTCATCAAAATACAAATTAAATATGTGCAATTTTATACATCAATTTACCTCAATAAAGCTTAAAAAGGCTAAATTAAAAATGTTTTTGTATTAGGATTTTCAGAGAAACGAAACCAATAGGATAGATGGATGGATAAATAGATAGATAGATAGATAGATAGATAGATAGATAGATAGATAGATAGAGACATATGAGACAAGATTTGTTAGAGGATGTGGTTCACACGATTATGGAGACTGAGAAGTCCTGTGATAGGTTGTTTGCAAATTGTAGAACCAGGAAGCCAATAACATGTCTCAGTCCAAGTGAAGGCCTCAAAACCCAAGTT
Organism: Pongo pygmaeus; assembly: GCF_028885625.2. Classification (NCBI taxonomy): domain Eukaryota; kingdom Metazoa; phylum Chordata; class Mammalia; order Primates; family Hominidae; genus Pongo; species Pongo pygmaeus. The sequence continues at coordinate 39,363,043 of NC_072388.2, read as the reverse complement.
GATGGTGTAACTCTCTAAGGCTGAATGTCTAAGCACCTGGCAAGCCACTGATGCAAGTTCTGGAGTTCAAACACTGGACAGCCTGGAGTTCTGAGGTCCAAGGGCAGAAGAAGGAGAGTGTCTTAGATCCAGCTGAGGGGAGGGGGAGGGACGGGCAGGAGTAAATCCCTATGACTTTTTGTTTTATCTGGGCCCTCAGTGAATTAGATGGTGCTCACCCACACTGGGTGAGAGCAAGTGATCCTTATTCAATTCAGTGATTCAAATGCCAATCTCTTCCAGAAATGCCCTCACAGACATGCCCAGAAATAATACTTTACCAGCTCTCTGGGATCCCTTAGTCCAGTCAAATTGACACCTAAAATAACCGTCACAGTTATAAAATAAGGATATTCTTGAAGTTAATTTGGATGTAGCAAAATTCATATATTGAGTTGTCTAAGACTTTAAAAAATGTTAAGTTCTAATTTAACTTTATTCTCTCAACTCTAACGGGTATATGAGTCGATTTTCAGATAGATTTAACAGCTAAAATTCAGTTAACTACCAAGTTCCTGAATTATGAATAAAAGCTTAGGCTTATAAAATGTGTTATTTTCCCATGTCTAGATTTATTAATTTCTACAAAGGGTTTGAACTTTTTAATCAGATCTGCTAAATCTTCCATATACATTCATAAGATATTACCACATTAAAAACAATATATAATAAAACATCCACTCAGTCACATTTGAAAAACTGATGCTTTTTTTTACTGCTTGTAGCCTAATTATAACAAATCAATATAGTCCTTTAGCTTAATTATTTTATTAGATTGTCTCTCCATTTTACATCTCCTGCATGAGTGACAGACTAAAACTTGGACTGACATAAGATGCTAGAGCTTGTGACTCCTGAATGAGTGTTGGACCTATTGCACCATGCTCTCTCTCATTAGCGGTAAGTAGGTTATTTGTGGTATTACAATTATTCCACCATTTCAGATTTCAAGCTAATGTTATTAGAAGCATATATAGTATTTACTTGTGAGATATACAGGATTTAAAAATTCTGTGGCTTAAACATACAGAACTGGGAAGAATACGCAAAGAATCAAAAATATCTGTGTTCCTCCTGAATCTTTCTTAGCTTGTGGCATTTTTCTTCATTGTCTCAAGATGGCTCTTTCAATTCTCGTCCTTGCAACGAAGTCCCAGTTTGGAAAAAGAGATAAACAGAGAAAGGTAAAGAGAAAAATGTAATAGACAATCTCTCATAGGATGAATAGATAGATAGGTAGATAGATAGAAATATACATACATGCATACATGCATGTATGTATGCATAAAATATATGGTTATATGTATGTATATACTCATATTGCACCAAGAACTTCTGTAAATATCTAATAGCCAGAAACATATCATGTGTTACACCAATAGCTGCTAGGAATAAAATACATCAATTTTATCTGGGAACAAAATCTTGTTTCTATTAGTAGGGGAAAAATGAGGAAATAAACATGGGTAAGAAATATGCAGTGACTACAAAATATGTATATGATTATATATATATTTTTTCTAGCTGCCTAATAATATATATATTTTTAAGCTTCCTACTAATACATATTTATACAAATTATATATAATATATATTATGATTAATTATATAATCATTATTATATAATGTATATAAAATATATAATATATAAATATATAATATTAATTGTATATTTATATATATTAGTAGGCAGCTTGAAAAATAATAACCCAATGTGTAGTTTATTTTGCAAGTAAACATAATTGGTCTTACTATATTTAAGGGTTATCTAATTTTCTGTTAAAATAGTCTAAGGAAATAGCTGTTCTGTGTTTTGCATCAGGAAGAAAACACAGAATATATTTCTTACCCTTACTTCTACAAAGACTGAGCAAGTTTCAAGGACTATAGAGCAAACTAAGAAAGTTGACAAGATACCAATAACTCTGAAAGAGGTGCTGTTAGGAAGGCTTCTGCTAGGGATATCAATTTGCCTCTGACTCCTTTTTTCCTTTATCTTCCACTGTGAATCAATAGCTAAATCCTATCTATTTGACTCTCACAATATCACCTGTTGTCATATCTTCTTTCTCCTCCTACTCCTGATGTCCTAGTTTCTTTCATTGTCTTGCACTGGACAATTTTTCTAAACTGGTGATCTTAAGCACATCAATACATGTACCATAATAAAAGTCTTCCAGACATTTTACTTCAGGATTTCTTAGAGTTTTTAACACTACTCACAATTCTCTATTATAGAATCTCTGAGAGTAGAATACAGTGTTTCTCAAGTATATGTTATCATATTTCACAGAACACAAAATATCCCTCATGACAGTGTCTGAGTAAAACAGAACAAAACAATTGAGTAAAACATGAATCCTGCACCTGAATTTTTACAATTTAGAAACAGAAAACCCTGACCTAAACTATAGGGAAAATCTTCAAATATTATTATTTTCTCTAGTTCCTTTTTCCTCTTCTTCTTTCCTATCTATCCTACCCACTGTTGATCAAATTATTTTTGTGTCATGTATTTGATTATGTTACCATATTCTTCTAAAATTTTCAGTGATCTGTTTTCATATCCAGAATAAGTTATTCAGGATAATGAAATGTAATTTTAATCTATATTTCCAGCTGAGTTTTTAATCAGTCCTTATCTTCTGCTAATGGAATAGTGGAACATAACCAAACTGCCCACTGCCATGACCTTGGCATGCTGTTTCACACATCTGTGCTTTGTCAGTCCCTGCCTGAAATGTCTTTCTTTGAACTGCTAATCTCTGTGTGTCAAATACATTTAAGACAAAATAAAAAATGTGTGTTTAATCCCCAAATTTACAAAGTATCTATTTTACTAATATAGCACGTTGTTCATACCTGTACAACTATTATATTTAAACTTGCCTATGGTTAGGTGTGAATATGCTATGTTACTAAAATATGAAACATAACTGTAGAATCCATGTTTTATTCAACCGTGTGTTCCTATTTGCCACAAAACATAGTGTAGTACCGAATAGAAATATGCGTTTTGAAACTATTTATTGAATTTAATCCATGGTCACTACTATGACTCCTTCTGCCTTTATTCACTTCATAATTTGAAGGACTATAAAAGCACCAACAATTATCTTTTCCATTCCTCACTGACCCAAAGCAGACAGCTCCCTGACAACCAGGAGGGGCAATGAAATATGTCTCACTCTCTTGGAATCTGGGTTTCTATTTATTAAAAGTCTGTGTGGTATTCAATAAACACAATAACTGTATTTTCTTAAAAAGTAATTTCAGATATACAATTTTACCTGATCCAAAACACCCTAAGAGTTAAGCATTTGTATGTATATTTATGTGTGTATGCATATATGTGAATATACATACATATGTCACCCATGAGCATACTCTAGAGAAGAATAATGCAGAATTATAACCTAGTTGTTTTGACTGCAAATTCGAAGATCTCTCTTTCCAAATTACCTTCACTTACAGTTGCAAGAATCATCGAAAGGTGTTTTATTATACCTATATCTCACCATATTTTTAGAAGCTTGTAAAGAGAAAAAGGCAGGTTGCTATTGTTATCTTATTACATTGAAAATAGCTTTGTCATTTCTACCTAATTTGTGGCTCAGCTCCAACATCTTTAGGGAATACGGATTCAAGCATTTAAATTTGTATCGTGGTAGCTGAGTCACCTCTACAAATTACATCCTGAAAACAAATTAAAAAGTAATACATTTCAAAAATTCTCCACAGTATTCATATATATCATCCAAAATTTAAAAAGACAAAATAAAGTTGTTTTATTTTTCTATTTTATTTTTCTGACCACTTACTTTAAAATACAATCTTGCATTTTGCATTATTTGTTAGCAGGTGTCTATGTATGAGACCCACATCAATACACGATGTATTTGTGTTGAGCAAAATAATTTATTTAAGAAATGTGTTTCATTATTGCTGTGGAAAAATATATTTTTTGGAGCATAACCAGAAGATTCTATCTTTACCTAAGTTCCAGAGGGACTTCATGGAGTGATCAAAGAAATGTCTATATAGAAAGGCTTATCATGTTTAATCCAAGTTCAATATTTTAATTTAATCTGGTCAAAGAATATATATGGCTTTGTAGAATATGAAAATGAAGACTTTAAATTAATGTGAATGCATTTTACCTAAATGAAGGGACAGCTGTTTGGGAAAATAATGTAGAACCCTTGTCTAAAAGTTCTGATGAGAGTTATCTGAAAAGTTCCCTAGGGATCTGTATTTTAGCAAGTGCTGCTAGATGATATTTATTGATATCAAAGCTTGGAAAACATTTAATTTCTTTAATAAATGCTGGATATTAGACTTTTGTCTGATGCAGAGTTTGCAAAATTTTTCTCCCCTTCTGTTGTAAAGCATGCATCCAACAAAGGTCTAATATCCTGCATCTATAAGAAACTTTAACAAATTTACAGCAAAAAGAAACCAACCCCATTAACAAGTGGGCAATGGACATGAACAGACACTTCTCAAAAGGAGACATACACGCAGCCAGCAATCTCATGAAAAAAGGCCCCAAGTAGTCAATCATTAGAGAAATGCAAATCAAAACCATAATGAGATACCAGGTCACACCAGTCAGAATGGTTATTTTAACAAGTTAAAAAATAAGAGATGCTGGTGAGGTTGTGGAGAAAAAGGAATGCCTATACACTGTTGGTGGGAATGTTAATTAGTTCAACCATTGTGGAAGAGAGTGTGGCGATTCCTCAAATACTTAAGACAGAAATACCGTCAACTCAGCAATCTCATTACTGGGTATGTTCACTGCACCACTATTCACAATAGCAAAGACATGGAATCAACTTAAATGCCCATCAATGCTAAATTGGATAAAGAAAATGTGCTATATATACACCATGGAATACTATAAAAAAAAAAAAAAACAAGATCATGTCCTTTGCAAGGAAATGGATGCAGCTGGAGGCCATTATTCTTAGCAAACTAAGGCAGGAACAGAAAACCAAATATCGCATGTTCTCATTTATAACTGGGAGTTAAATGATGAGAACACATGGACACATTAGAGGGGGACAACACACACTGAGGCCTATTGGGGGATGGAGGGTGGCAGGAGGAAGAATATCAGGAAAATAACTAATGGGTACTAGGCTAACACCCCTATGACATAAGTTTTTCTATGTAACAAACCTGCAAATGTACTTTTGAACTTAAAATAAAAGTTTAAAAAATGTTTTCCAAAAGACTGTTAGCTATGTAAGAACTACCACTTACACTTTTTGTTCTCCTCTTTAAAAATCAAGACAGTGAAATGTTTTTAGTAACCTAATATAACCTTAGTCAAAGTTTGCAAAGTGGAAAAAAAGAAGATAAAATGAGTAAGTAGTTACGACTTTTTATAAACTGTGGCCTGAAATTAGATGAGGTATACTAGGTGAATTTTCCTGTCATTATGGGGCATTTAAAACACTGGACACAGTAATTCCTTCAAATTGACAGAAATATAAGTTGGGGAAAAATGTAAAAGAAATTTTTACAGCTGCGAATAAATTAAGTGTGTGTTCATGGTCTCCTTGTTGAATTTATTTATTCCACTTGAAACTATCTGTATTCTGTGACTGATATTTTATGAATAATACTACACTATTTATAAAAAAGACAATGGATTTTATCCAGTACAAAAGTGTAATAAAGACAAAAATCCACCCAGAAATTTCAAAGGGTTACAATGAACACTAGTATAGCTGATCTTACAAATTTCTATCATTTGAAACTAATCTATTTTTTTATTTATTATTTTGACACAGGGTCTTGCTTTGTCATCCAGGCTGGAGTGCAGTGCAGAGATTCTCCACTCACTGCAATTTCTGCCTCCCAGGTTCAAGGTATTCTCGTGCCTCAGCGTCCCAAGTAGCTGGGACTACAGGCACCGCCACCATGCTCAGCTAATTTTCGTATTTTTTTGTATAGACAGGGTCTCACCATGTTGTCCAGGCTGGTCTCAAACTCCTGGGCTCAAGCCATCTGCCCACCTAGGCCTCCTAAAGTGCTAGGATTATCGGTGTGCACCAGGGCACCTGGCCCTGAAAATAATCTTATATTAAGGTCTATTTGATAGTATAGAACGATGACCTGAAGTTTGCTTGCAGATAATATATTGAGTAATACTTTTAATGATTGAGTTATGTCCTTTAAGATAATAGAAAGGTTAGGCAACTTTCACATAAAATATATTTATTTTACTCATGTCAATTTGATATTGATTAATTATAATACAGGCAACACTGCTCCTACAATTTGCCTATTATAAAAGATTATTACACTTGTTAGTAGATTAGACTGGTAAGCAGGAAAAAATAATGTAATAGAACCAATGACCGTTGAGAGGAAGAAGAAGTTAACATTTAATACAGTCAAAATATTTCATATGCATTCAAGTTTTTTCTCAATAGGCTATTGTATATGTAGATCTTTTGCTTTTCTTTTACTTGTAACTGCCCTTTTTTTAAATGATTATGGAGCTAGATTTAAGTATGAATAAAGCAAGTTTTAAATTTTGTGCCTACATGTAATTTTTATTATATAGGTTGTAAAAAACTACTAATGCTTTGTATTGGTGGTACTAAAATGTAATGTATGGTAATTAATCACACATCACTTATACAATTTTAATAATTAGAATTATAAAATGTGTATGTACTAATTAAGTTTTACTCTTAATTTAAGAAAATTAAGGCTGGGAGTGGTGGCTCACGCCTGTAATCCCAGCACTTTAGGAGGCCAAGGCAGGCGGATCACGAGGTCAGGAGATCAAGACCATCCAGGCTAACACGGTGAAACCCCGTCTTTACTAAAAATATGAAAAAATTAGCCAGGTGCGGTGGCGGTCGCCTGTATTCCCAGCTACTCGGGAGGCTGAGGCAGGAGAATGGCGTGAACCCAGGAGGCAGAGCTTGCAGTGAGCAGAGATGGTGCCACTGCACTCCAGTCTGGGCGACAGAGTGAGACTCCGTCTCAAAAAAAAAATTAAAATTACAAGTGTTTATCATGTTTTCTTTTTCTGTTTACAGTATTAAAAACAAACTGCTCTTAATCTAGATTTAAAAATGTAATATAGATCCACAGTATTTGGAATATCTGCCTTAACTATTCTCCACTGTATATTCAGCATGTCACATATTGTTTGGCATATAGCAGGGGTTCTTATTTGTAAATATTTTGGAATATATGGAATAAATATTTTAAAATTCAGTATGTACTTTGGTCTCACAAGAATCAAATACGAATGGGTTAGATCTCCATTTATTCAATAATGGAATACAGCTACTTATTCCTTTAAGGAATAATGTGTCTTATAAATTTATATTTCCATAAGTCATTGTAAAAAAGTATTATTAATGCTAAGTTTCTAAACTTCTTGGGATATAAAATGCATTTCAGCCGTTTATAAGTAGGATATTTTAATATTCAGAAAAAATTATTCTCCACACTAGCATTAAACCCCATAATTTGACAGCTTTAACAGTCAAAATATTCAAACTACTTAGCATTTATAGGTATTATTTTATGTCATTATTACTTTGGCACATTTTAAAACATCCATCATCTTCAAATTCCTTTATATTTTATTTCTTGTACTTTTTGCCTTAAGCTCGTCTTCTCTTACTAGAGATTTAATTCACAGATAAATCATAGAGTAATAATAAAAACTAAATCTCATTAATTTACCTAATCTGATCATTGGTGACCTAAAATAATTGAGTACATTTTAATTCCAATCTAGAAAATAAACAAATCCAGGCTAACTTAGAATGATCTATTTTAAATATTAAATATTATTCTCTTAGGAATTATAGATTCATCTCGAGAAAGAATGGACATGCACATAGTAAAAAAATTAATATCTAATATTACATATAATAGATCCATATCATATAATGTATAGGTCCTTATTTAGTACTTACCTGGAATATTAATATGTTATCATTCAATAGTAGTTATGAAAATAATGAAATTTTACATTGCCAAAAACAAGGAACAAACTGGATTATAATATATTATACATTTAGGACCTTGTATTGTTAGAATGTATGAGGTATAAATTTAAGACAACTTACCCCATATAATTTAATTACCATAAAATAATTTTAATATATTTATGTAAGTATGTGAATGTGGGCATGTAATTGTGTTTAAGATTAATAGGCTAGTTAACATCAAATTAGCTACTTATTGCTATTTATATTTCCCTCCTGAACTTCATATTTTAGAAGGTTATTAATTTCTATAAATTTCCTTATTTTTTGTAACTGCCAAAATATTACGGGCCCTGGATTTAGACACTATTTATTGACATGTTGCATTACAGAACTACCTCTGTCTCCCTATAACAATTTTGCGTGGATTATAATATTCTTATGTACTTCCTTTTCATTTCACTGATCTTCTGATCCAGGTTCAGTTATGCACCCGTATGTACTCTATACCTTATCTCCTCTTATTTCTTCAGTGTGTTCTCTTGATCATTTTTCTTTTCTCTGCCCTGTATTGCAACTTTAATTTCTCCAAGTTGATTGGTTTTTTGACTTCATGTCTTGCCCATGTTAAAATAAAACTTTTTAAAAAATCACAGTATCACTAACCTACGTTTTGTTTTCTCTTGTGTTTCTCGAAATATTACTATATTTTTAAAGGTTTCAGTAACCCCCTTGCATTAACTACTCAAAGCAAAACAGGACATTTATGCTTTCTTTCTACTACTCACTGGATTTGTTCTCCCTAGTACACCAGTTATTCTTATATTTTCCTTAGTTACCTATTCTGATCTTACTTTGTTTTGCAGCATTTGCCACTGTGGACAACTTTCTTCTTTTGGAAATTCTCTTCCACTGGATTCCACAGGATACCACAGGGATTCTCATCTCAACTCCATGTTCTCCTATGCGCACCTCTCTCTGTCCAGTGATATCTGTACTTGCAAGTACATCTGTATCTGCTCATTCTTAAAATTTTGGTGATTGGCAAGATTCCATGTATGTTTTTTTCTTCCAATCTTCATGTTTTCCTTTCATCATCTTCTATAACTTTAACCACCAAATAAAATCCACTAATGTTTAGATCAAAATTCCCACACGTTTATCTTCTGAACTTCAGACAAGTTTATGAAACAGCCTATCAGACATCTTTACTGGGATGCAATAAGGTATATTTACTTGAATATATCTAAAACAGAATCAATTATTTTCCATCCCACTTCTCTTACACACTTCAACACATACTTTCTCTTATTTATCTTATCTTAATTCCTCCTTATTGAATGAAATACTATCCAGATATGTAAAATAACATTTCACCCTGTCTCTGAAATTTAGTGACACTCATTTTTTTCAATTTATCACATAATTACATTTAACTAAATACTTGTAATGTATCATAACTGGGTGTTATAATTTCCTTTTGAGTAACTTTTCAATTCCTAGAGGATGGATCCTTCCATTCTGAGCTTTCTTACTCTCCTTCATTGTTTACAGTAGTGCTCTGCTACTGGAGAGGAATTTCACTACCTCATAGGGATGTAGTGAAGATGGGGTACATAGTGTGTGAAAGAATTGTGATAAAACTAAGTGTTATAGAATGTTATACAAGAGGTCATCAGTAAAAGATTCTTCTCTCTGGTGGCTGAATCAAGTACTTTATATAATTGAAGAAGAAGAAATTAAGTATCTTAATTTTGATCCATTCCTTTCCTGTTGTGGAGGGTATGGAAATGCTTCAAGAAGATAGGTTATTTTTCCTAATCTCCTATACACAAGCTAACAGACATCCTGAAAAATAGAAAACAAGTTTCTCAAACGATTTGGTCTCAGAAATTCCCCTTATACAGTTATAAATTAGTAAAGGTGACAAATGGGTGATGTTTCTGTGAGTTGTTGATATTTTCCGTACTTAAAATTAGAATGCTTTTACACTGTTGGCGGGAGTGTAAATTAGTTCAACAATTGTGGAATACAGTGTGGTGATTCCTGAAGGATCTAGAACTAGATATATCATTTAACCCAGTAATTCCATTACTCAGTATATACCCAAAGGATTATAAATTATTCTACTATAAAGACACACGCACACATGTATTCATTGCAGTACTGTTCACAATAGCAAAGACTTGGAACAAACCCAAAGGCTCATCAATGATAGAATGGATAAAGAAAATGTGGCACATATACACCATGGAATACTATGCAGCCATAAAAAACGATGAGCTTTGCAGGGACATGGATAAAGCTAGAAACCATCATTCTCGGCAAACTAACACAGGAACAGAAAACCAAATACCACCTGTTCTCACTCATAAGTGGGAGTTGAACAATGAGAACACATGGCCACAGGGAGGGGAGCATCACACACCAGGGCCTGTTGAGGGATGGGGACAAGGGGAGGGGTAGCATTAGAAGAAATACCTGATGTAGATGATGCGTTGATGGATGCAGCAGACCACCATGACACATGTATACCTATGTAACAAACCTGCACGTTCTGCACATGTATCCCAGAACTTAAAGTATAATAAAAAAAAAATTAGAACAGAGACATTTAAACATCTTATTTATGAATTCATTTAAAAATAAAAAATAAAATTATTTTAAGATTTAGAATAACAATTACTTTATAAAAATAATTTCCGTATCCCAAAATATGAAGCCATTTTGTTGGACATTGTGCAAATCTTGCACAATGATATAATTGAGACATAATTTATATGTCACAAAACTCACCATTTTTAAGTGTACAATTTTCTGGCTTATAGTGTATTCACCAAGTTGTGGAACCATTGTCACTATCTAACTTTAGAATATTTTCATTACTGTAAGAAGAAAAATCCCATTCTGATTAGCAGTTAATTCTAGTTAACCCCTCCTCCAAAACTCTGGCAACCACTAATCTATTTCCCTGTATATGTGGATTTTCCTATGCTAAACATTTCACAGAAATTAAGTCATAAAATAAGTGGTGTTTGCTGACTGGCTTTTTAAATGCAGCATGGTGTTTTCAAGGTTCATTTATGTTGTGTAATATACAAGAATTTCATTCTTTTTTATGGATAAAGAATATTTCATTATATCGATATACTGCATTTATTAATCCATTAAACATTTGATAAGTTAATGGACATTTGGGTTGTTTATACTTTTGGATATTATAATAGCTTTACTGTGAATGTTCATAAAAAGTTTCGTATAAACATATGCTGTCAGTTGCTGGGTCATATAAATACTGACTAGAGTTTCATCTTTAGAATTATCTTTTGTCTTGTTTGTTTATTACAAGTATTACACAAAGCAGTAATTATTTAGGTACCGTATTCATCTTATTACAAAATAAATCAGTTAAATTACAGTTGGAATATCTACTTCTTCCCATAAAAGTTGACTTTATCTATATACTAATTATAAATCTACTGTGGAGTATATATCAAGAATTAAGCTTTGGTAAATTCCAAATGTCACATCTTTTGTGGATGTTGCCAGAATAATTTATTCATATAAATGTATCTACATGGATTCACTGGGATTTTTTTCTCTATTTTTCACCTTCTTCAATGGGAAATAATGCTAGTCAAATTTAATAAGTTTTTCATACTCACTGACTGTGTATTTAGATATGTATCATTTTCATTTAGATGAGAGTGCTTGGCTCCAAGACAACATCTACATAAAAACTGCATTCTTAATGTGTGAGGTGCCACAGATTCAAGGAACCATAGTTTTTCCCAAGATTTATCCTTGTGGTCCTGAGGCCAATGTCCCTGAACATCTTTCTTGGGCTAATTGTAATTGCCTTGGATTGAACATATTCAATAGCCCACTTGAGTCAGGACAGTCTCTTTCCCACCTCTGTCTTGTAGCATATTGTATACTTATCTGTTGAGTTTGTTACACTCTCATTTCTAATTCTGAATTGTCAGTCCAGGCAATTAATACCATAATTATCCAGGTATATATTACCATAATTATCCTACTAAAATAACATCCCTTTTAGAAAGCCTATCCAAGCTAATGATTTTTTTCCTGAGTGGATTTTCTCAAATTTACATAATTTTGGTTTGTTTTATGTACTCTAGGCCAGCGCCAGGATTACTTGATGTATTTTGATGTATTAGTTTATAAACTGTATATGTTGCTTTCACTATGTACTAGTATTCTACATTTAATTTGGATATATATTTTGTCTCAAACAAATATTGTTTCTTAACAGAAAGGCATTTGAGTGTAAATAAATCTTATACACACTTTAGTTTGAATTCACCACGTCACTTTCCTTGACTGCCTTGAGTAAATGTCAAAGCTTTCAATTACGGTTATGCAAGCCTACCATGTAACTCTTAGGCACATATCACTCTTGATATGCCAAATATTTTGCATCTTGGTCTTTGCTTTCCATCTACAAAAACAAGGCCTATCAGTATTACAGTACATTATTCTAAGACAGTCAAGGCATGTGTCTAACAGTCTCCATTCATCATAACTATGCATTTTTCTCAAAAAGTTACCACTCATTTTAATAACTGTATAGTAATCAGTATGTCTAATACTGAATAAATCCCATTGTGATTATTTTGGTGGCAGAAACTCATTCCTGTGCTTCCTAGGAGGTTTCCTTGATAATAGATATAACCTGTAAAATTCAAGACAGAGTATATTGCCATATTGAAAACATTCAAAATGTGTATTAAAAACTTATTTTCCAATTATTCAAACTGTCTCATGTGAGTCAAATGGGCTTAAATATTCTTAAAGTCTTCTGGGTTCTAAATGATATCCTTAACTTTTCAGTAATGAAGATGATTTTAGAATACAAATAGCTTTACTTTTCTTGTCATCTGAGAATGTAGCTAAGAGACAATACTATTTTCCTGCTTTCAAGCTATCACAAAGCATCAAAGAAATACTAGATTTACCTTTTTGTGTTATGCTTTTATTGGCCCCCTTTCCTTCAGCAATCACTTTCTCTCATTTTCATGTATCATTGCATTTCATCCTTAGATATTCTCTCTCTTATTGTTGCCTGAGGATACAAACATCTGGTTTAATAAGAGTGCTAATCTGTAAAGTGACAGCAATATGAATTTGGCCAATGTTTCCCCCTTGTCCCATTCTAGCTGGACAGAGTAAAGTTGTGTAAGTATAATCTTATACATTTCTCTCATTCACAGGTTTCAAGAGTCTGAAATATTGAATCCTATCTTAGACTGGTGAGGAGAAGGAAGAACTCACTCATCATTCTTTAGGAATTTATGTTATTATATTTAGAAATCTTGTCACAGTGTATGAGATGCCAATGGACTGAGAAGCACATGTAAAGTTCTCAGTGCAATGGTGCAGGCACACTAAGGGACTGAGACCTACTCAGGACTGTAGAACCCTTCCCCTACCCAACATCTCACCACGTTACTAAATGTTTATTTATAGCAATTCCTCTTACTCAGTATTTCATGTCCAGTTATCAATAAATAATTAACAAACACACTGAAAGACAAAAATAAAGCATTACAAAAAGACAGCAGGCTGGGCACGGTGGCTCACGCCTGTAATCCCAACACTTTGGGAGGCCGAGGCAGGCTGTTCACGAAGTCAGGAGTTCGAGACCTGCCTGGCCAATATATGAAACGCTGCCTGGCCAATATATGAAAATACAAAAATTAGCCGGGTGTGGTGGCACATGCCTGTAGTCCCAGCTACTTGGGAGGCTGAGGCAGGAGAATCACTTGAACCCGGGAGGTGGAGGTTGCAGTGAGGTGAGATTATGCCACTGCACTCCAGCCTGGGCAACAGAGTAAGACTCCATCTCAAAAAAACAATAATAAATAAAAATGAATAAGAAAAGACATAGCAAGTATCAGAGCCAGAGTCAGACACATGGCAGGAATGTTGGAAGCATCAGATACTCTCTATAAAAGGCCCACAGACGTTGTTGAAAAAAATTTTTTCATTACATTTTTAGCTTCAGAGAGTTAGTAAAATACGACTTTTTCTTATGAATTATTACATCATTTGGATGTTCCTGTGACTTCTTATCTGCTTATTTTATACATACGAAAAATAATCTCCAAGGCACAGGCTAGAGTATGACTTTTTGATTCCAGTTCCTTTCTAAGTTTAGAAGAGGGTTTATCTTATGAGTATCAATAAGTCCTACCTTAATTTCCCCTTTCTATGTCTATACAGTTTTCATAACATAGCTCCACATATCAGAATACCTTTTATTTTCCAGTCATGTAAATTCCAATATAGTAAAACCATTTCTTGACCATGTAGCCAAATCACTGGCTATGGAGCAGGAATCAATATAAATCCATACCACATTATTTTTATTATCATTTGGTTTCTCTGATACTGCAAGAGGTGCTTCTCATAATTTTACTTTTTGAACATATTTATTTTTTACTTATGCCATCAGTGTTTAGACATCAAAAGAATGCAATGCAACTACCTTCCAGATCAAGTGTTGTTTCTCATCATTGTGTTACTGTCCATAATTTATGTTGTCCTTTGGAATCCTCCAGTAACCAAGCATATTGTAGTGTCCGTTGAATCACAGTATCAGATAATTCCTGAGAGAGACTTAATGCATGGCCTAGATGCCACTATCTCATGCAGGCAATAGTTACCTCCAGTGCTTCCTTCTCTTGCATATTATTATTTTTATTATTGTGGTAAAATATACATGTCATAAATTTTATAATTTATCATTTTTTATTGATCAATTTTTAAAATACAATTAGGCAACATTAAATACATAGTGTTCTGCGCCATTATCACCTTCCATCCCTAATAGTTTTTCTATTTTCCTCAACTGAAACTCTGTATCCAATAAACACTAATTTTCTATTCCTCACTACCCCCAGCCCCTGGAAATCATCATTATACTTTATGTTTCTATGAATTCTACTATTGTAGGAATCTCATCTAAGAGGAGCCATACATATTTGTTCTTTTGCAACAAAATTATTTTATTTACCGTATCTTCAAGGTTCATCAATGTTGTAGCCTGTGTCAAAATTTCTTTGTTTAAGGATGAGTAATATTTTATTTTATGTGTGTACCATGTTTTGTTTCCCCATTCATCTTTGGTTCAACACTTGGATTGCTTCTATCTTTTGACTATGGTAAATAATGATTCTATGAACCTGGCAGAGCATGTTCACTCCCTTTATGCCATTCCTCTGTAACCTATAACCTATATAATATTGTTAGTGAGATGGGGGACACATCAAATTCTATTTTACACACACACACACTTTTTGACAGCATGTCTCTTACCTTTACAAACATGATTATTGTCTATAACTCAGCTGACTTGGCAGCCTTGGGCTCTATCATGTTCACAAACAGCTAAGAAACAGAATTATTGGCTTAATTCCCCAACCCCCTCCCCCTGACCCTTTTAAATTCCTTTGAAAAGCCTTGAACTGTTTTTCCTGTTTGTGGATCCACCACTTCCAGATTCCATTGATAAGCTTTTCTTCTCCTTGGTGGTGGTGGCAGCTCTTGAGTCATTTCACACAAGGTTTATTCTCCAGTTAACCTGGCTTCAATAATTCTAAATCATTACTCTATTCTTCATCTTTCTCCCAAATAAGCATTGGTGATTATGTAAATTATTAAGTGAAGAATCATTTCAATGATTTTTTTCTCAGTGTCAACTACAGCAATTCCAAGTTCAGAAAATTAAAATAACTCACAAGACTTCACAAAAAATAGCTATATAATGCACTGATAAAGACAAAAGGTACAATACAGGAGGAGAATTAAGACACAGGCAACATGGCAATCATACAAGCCATCCATGAAGGAGGAGCTTCCTAGGTCCATTTTCAGATTTACAGGACAAACTTTAGATTATAAAACAAAAGCTACCAAGATAAATGGGTCTTATCTTAGTCTTAGTGAATCCAAAGTACACATGTACTGGGGGTCTTTAATACCCCATTAATTATGTAACCAAAAACAGGCAGATATACCACAAATCAAGTGCAGGTCAGTAATCTACATATTTTCAATAAAAATGTCAAGTTAAAGAGAAAATTATAAATCTCTAGCTAGTGCATTTCATCTCTATCTTGTCCAAGGTTCAGTATAATGGACCAGGTGTTTTTGGAGATAAGCATAGAATTACTGTAAACCATCTGCAAATTAATTTTATCCATATATATTCATATTTCTATATAAATAAGTTAGTGGCAATATGTCTAGACATATTCAAAAAATAAGACACTGAAAAATATACAAAATGTAACAATTCACTTGTGTGACAAATTTTATAACCACAATAGCACACTGCTACTTCTGATATTGACAAAAACACTTGAGAATATTTGTTGAAGAATTCCTCCAAGTAAATAATAAATTATATTACATGTTCAGGAGAAAGCATAGGTTTCTATAAAAATAAAATTCTCCTCCAAGTAATTTGAAAATTGCTTAATATGACAACTTTATTTTCTTAGTTATAAGCAAAACATCATGGTACTGTGTTAATAGACTGGACACTTGATGAATTATTGTATTTTATGTGGGAAAAAACTCATCTTGTTTTTTATTTTGTCATTGTACTTTCAAAGAATTATTTCACATGAGAATGCAATTGATAAATAGAGCATAGTTAAAGTAATGAATCTGAGATATAGAGACACCCAACAATGCATGTGATAGCAAAAATAAAATATTCTTTAAAACTATGATGGCAATATTCAAATATTATATTGTTTCTAGAATCTTCCCAGTTAATGTAGTCTATGGCTGAAAAATGCTCCATGCTCAATGAAATAAAGGAAGTTTTCAATGTTTGAATTTTGGAGGTAGATTTATTTATTGTGTTTTCTCTGTTGCATCACTGTTGTGAAAAAAAAAGATGCAGATGAGAACAAGAAAAGGACCACATTCTAATGGAGTGGATATCTTAGGGGGAGAGAAAGAGAAACAATTGATATGATGCCTTATAGTGCCAGGTACAAATAATTTTTAATAAAAAGAGTAAAGTAACATAGGATGCTCATCACTCTGAGGAGCTGACGTTGTACTAATGGGATACATAGTAAAAAGCATGAAATTAAATCAGGGAAAAGAATGAAATTAAAGACTGATTAATGAGAATGGGGATTTTCTTTTGCACAACAAGTAGCATACACAGCTTGACACTCACCACCACATAACTAATTTTCTTTAAGTATTAACCAAATCTTGAGCACTTTTATTTCAAACTTATGTTATACTTTATGAGTTCTTTTATTTTTATATACTCTCAAATAAAGTGTTATTTGAACTCCACCTCCCCAAAATGTCTTACATTGAAGATTCTTTCTCATAAAACCTTTAATTCAGAGAAAGTGTAAGATCATTTTGGTATATGTGCTGCCAAAGTGGGCACCCAAAAGATCATTTTGGAATCAGAGACATTTGCCATCAAGGAAATGATGGCCAACCCTGGTTTTTACATAAAGAAAAATGACAAAATATAGTTGTGCAATGTCTTTCTCTTCAAACTACATCCTCCAAATTTTTCTGATTGAACATTCTTTTTTCATCCCATGTAATTTTATAGGTTGAGGATAAAAACAACAATGACAAATTATCATGCTATTATACTTATAATTTCTGATAAATGACCTAGGTGGCAATAACAGCGTTATTAAGAGAATAACCATTAAAAAAAGATGAAATTCACACTCAATTGAAAGTCAGGCAATTAGACATAATATATTTAATATATATACACACACACAGACCTCGAATTTAATATGTATATATTAAGGTTTTGCTTATTTGCTTGTTTTCTCTCATTAACACATCATGAGGCAGGCACTCCATGACTGAAGTTCCACAATGACCACATTTTCTTGTCCACCAGACTTAGCATAACACTCTCATCCTTATGCTTACTCAGTGATTCTAACAACTCTGGGCATCATATCTTCCTTGTAGGCATGAAAAAGAGGGGAGGCACAGGACAATAAACAGGTCAATTGAGAAATCATTTTCACTACTTAGGCATATAAGCAGATTTTCTAGAAATCTTATGTTCTGCAAATCTGCTTACATTTCATTGGCCAAAGCTTAGTTAAAGAACGCCTTTCATTGTAGGAAAATCTGTGGCAATGTGGATGTTATTATTCTTTTATAACTAAAGCTATTGCTAACATGAACAAAAAATGAAATTGTTTTAAAAGGTATGAAGAGAAGAAGCAATATTTAATAAGAAAATAATTATCACAGCCATACACAAAATCAAAGTCCAACTTAAAGGATTAAGAGCTATTCTTTTGTCTTCACTCTTCCCATTTTAAAATCAGGTTCCAGTATGACAGTAGATAATTTTTATGGTTACCTGCAGAAGCAGATGGACTCCCATCCAAAGTTCAGGTTTAGATATCAAGGCTGATGACACCTGAATATGCAAAAGTACATCACTTACATAATTTAGCAGGTGTGAAATAGCTTGAGAGAGCAAGGAATGGAGATTGGCCTAGCTGTTTACTATGGTTAAGAAGTGGGGCCAGGGTTACTGCTCCTGCTTACAGGTTTGACTCTCCTGCCTGGGTTGAAGGAGGGAACACCCAGGATTTCATATGAATTAGCCCAGATGTGTGGCACCAGGAGAAGAGGAAGGGTTAATGCTTAGGAGCTGTCAGCAGTCAGTTATCAAAACAGGGAGTCAGAATCCTCACTGCAAAAATGAAACCAGTTTTAAGGACATCCAAGCCTCCTCTGGAGAGTGTCATTTGATTGGCAATCTCATCCAATGTCACCAAGATACCTATCATACTACTTCCAGTAAGTTTCAAAGGGTTTATGACTATTTTGCCATCCTTCAGATAGAGATGCCTCCAAGTACATGCCATTTTATCTTTGTTGTTCCTTCTAAAGCATTTACTGCTAATTTATTGAACAGGATTTTATAGTGAACCAAAAAAAGCAAACTCCATGCTATCAAACTTAGGTTGGAGAATTAAAGAGAATAAGCGATTTCTGCAAAAACATGCCAAATTGTAAAGATACTAGGAAAAAACTGCATCAACTAACAAACAAAATAACCAGCTAACATCATAATGACAGGGTCAAATTCACACATAACAATATTAACTTTAAATGTAAATGGGCTAAATGCTCCAATTAAAAGACAAAGACTGGCAAATTGGATAAAGAGTCAAGACCCATCAGTGTGCTATATTCAGGAGACCCATCTTACGTGCAGTGACACACATAGGCCCAAAATAAAGGGATGGAGGAAGATCTACCAAACAAATGGAAAACAAAAGAAAGCAGGGGTTGCAGTCCTAGTCTCTGATAAAACAGACTTTAAACCAACAAAGATCAAAAGAGACAAAGAAGGCCATTACATAATGGTAAAGGGATTAATTCAACAAGAAGAGCTAACTATCCTAAATATATATGCACCCAATACAGGAGCACCCAGATTCGTAAAGCAAGTCCTGAGTGACCTACAAAGAGACTTAGACTCCCACACAATAATAATGGGAGACTTTAACACCCCACTGTCAACATTAGACAGATCAATGAGACAGAAAGTTAACAAGGATATCCAGGAATTGAACTCAGCTCTGCACCAAGCAGACTTAATAGACATCTACAGAACTCTCCACCCCAAATCAACAGAATATACATTCTTCTCAGCACCACATTGCACTTATTCCAAAACTGACCACATAGTTGGAAGTAAAGCACTCCTCAGCAAATGTAAAAGAACAGAAATTATAACAAACTGTCTCTCAGACCACAGTGCAATCAAACAAGAACTCAGGATTAAGAAACTCACTCAAAACCGCTCAATTACATGGAAACTGAACAACCTGCTCCTGAATGACTACTGGGTACATAACAAAATGACGGCAGAAATAAAGATATTCTTTGAAAACAACGACAACAAAGACACAACATACCAGAATCTCTGGGACACATTCAAAGCAGTGTGTAGAGGGAAATTTATAGCACTAAATGCCCACAAGAGAAAGCAGGAAAAATCTAAAATTGACACCCTAACATCACAATTAAAAGAACTAGAGAAGCAAGAGCAAATACACTCAAAAGCTAGCAGAAGGCAAGAAATAACTGAGATCAGAGCAGAACTGAAGGAGATAGAGACATATAAAACCCTTCCAAAAATCAATGAATCCAGGAAATGGTTTTTTGAAAAGATCAACAAAATTGATAGACTGCTAGCAAGACTAATAAAGAAGAAAAGAGAGAAGAATCAAATAGATGCAATAAAAATGATAAAGGGGATATCACCACCGATCCCACAGAAATACAAACTACCATCAGAGAATACTATAAACACCTCTATGCAAATAAACTAGAAAATCTAGAAGAAATGGATAAATTCCTCAACACATACACCCTCCCAAGACTAAACCAGGAAGAAGTTGAATCCCTGAATAGACCAATGACAGGCTGTGAAATTGAGGCAATAATTAATAGTCTACCAATCAAAAAAAGTCCAGGACCAGACAGATTCACAGACTAATTCTTCCAGAGGTACAAAGAGGAGCTGGTACCATTCCTTCTGAAATTATTCCAATCAATAGAAAAAAAGGGAATCCTCACTAACTCATTTTATGAGGCCAGCATCAACCCAATACCAAAGCTTGGCAGAGACACAACAAAAAACAGAGAATTTTGGACCAATATCCCTGATGAACATCAGTGCAAAAATCCTCAATAAAATACTAGCAAACCGAATCCAGCAGCACATCAAAAAGCTTATACACCATGATCAAGTGGGCTTCATCCCTGAGATGCAAGGCTGGTTCAACATATGCAAATCAATAAATGTAATCCATCATATAAACAGAACCAAAGACAAAAACCACATGATTATCTCAACAGATGCAGAAAAGGCCTTTGACAAAATTCAACAGCCCTCCATGCTAAAAACTCTGAAGAAACTACGTATTGATGGGACATATCTCAAAATAACAAGAGTTATTTAGACAAACCCACAGCCAATATCATACTGAATGGGCAAAAACTGGAAGCATTCCCTTGAATGGCACAAGACAGAGATGCCCTGTCTCCCCACTCCTATTCAACATAGTGTTGGAAATTCTGGCCAGGGCAATCAGGCACGAGAAAGAAATAAAGGGTATTCAAGTAGGAAAAGAGGAAGTCAAATTATCCCTCTTTGCAGATGACATGATTGTATATTGTATATAGAAAACCCCATCATCTCAGCCCAAAATCTCCTTAAGCTGTTAGGCAACTTCAGCAAAGTCTCAGGATACAAAATCAATGTGCAAAAATCACAAGCATTCCTATACAGCAATAACAGACAAACAGAGAGCCAAATCATGAGTGAACTCCCATTCACAATTGCTTCAAAGAGAATAAAATACCTAGGAATCCAACTTACAAGGGATGTGAAGGACCTCTTCAAGAAGAACTACAAACCACTGCTCAATGAAATAAGAGGACACAAACAAATGGAAGCACATTTCATGCTCATGGGTAGGAAGAATCAATATGGTGAAAATGGCCATACTGCCCAAGGTAATTTATAGATTCAATGCCATCCCCATCAAGCTACCAATGACTTTCTTCACAGAATTGGAAAAAACTACTTTAAAGTTCATATGGAACCAAAAAAGAGCCTGCATTGCCAAGACAGTCCTAAGCAAAAAGAACAAAGCTGGAGGCATCACACTACCTGACTTCAAACTATACTGCAAGGCTACAGTAACCAAAACAGCACGGTACTTGTACCAAAACAGAGATATAGACCAATGGAACAAAACAGAGCCCTCAGAAATAATACCACACATCTACAACCATCTGATCTTTGACAAATCTGACAAAAAAAAGAAATGGGGAAAGGATTCCCTATTTAATAAATGGTGCTGGAAAAACTGGCTAGCTATATGCAGAAAGCTGAAACTGGATCCCTTCCTTACACCTTATACAAAAATTAATTCAAGATGGATTACAGACTTACATGCTAGACCTAAAACCCTAGAAGAAAACCTAGGCAATACCATTCAGGACATAAGCATAGGCAAGGACTTTATGAGTAAAACACCAAAAGCAAAGGCAACAAAAGCCAAAAGTGACAAATGGGATCTAATTAAACTAAAGCACTTCTGCACAGCAAAAGAAACTACCGTCAGAATGAACAGGCAACTTACAGAATGGGAGAAAATTTTTATAATCTACCCATCTGACAAAGGGCTAATATCCAGAATCTACAAATAACATAAACAAATTTATGAGAAAAAATCAAACAATCCCATCAAAATGTAGGCAAAGTCTATGAACAGACACTTCTCAAAAGAAGACATTTATGCAGCCAACAGACATGTGAAAAAATGCTCATCATCATTGGCCATCAGAGAAATGCAAATCAAAACCACAATCAGATACCATCTCACACCAGTTAGAATGGCGATCATTAAAAAGTCAGGAAACAACAGGTGCTGGAGAGGATGCGGAGAAATAGGAAAGCTTTTACACTGTTGGTGGGACTGTAAACTAGTTCAACCATTGTGGAAGACAGTGTGGCGATTCCTCAAGGATCTAGAACTAGAAATACCATTTGACCCAGTCATCCCATTACTGGTTATATACCCAAAGGATTATAAATCATGCTGCTGTAAAGACACATGCACACATATGTTTATTGTGGCACTATTCACGATAGCAAAGACTTGGAACCAACCCAAATGTCCATCAATGAAAGACTGGATTAAGAAAATGTGGCACATATGCACCATGGAATACCATGCAGCCATAAAAAAGGATGAGTTCATGTCCTTTGTAGGGACATGGATGAAGCTGGAAACCATCATTCTGAGCAAACTATTGCAAGGACAGAAAACCAAACACCACATGTTCTCACTCATAGATGGGAATTGAACAATGAGAACACATGGACACAAGGTGGGGAACATCACACACTGGGGCCTGTCATGGGGTGGGGGGAAGGGGGAGGGATAGCATTAGGGGATATACCTAATGTAAATGATGAGTTAACGGGTGCAGCACACCAACATGGCACATGTATACATATGTAACAAACCTGCACGTTATGCACGTGTACCCTCGAACTTAAAGTATAATGAAAAAAAAGAAAGAAAAAGAAAAGAAAAACTTGGGGAAATTTTAAATATTATTTTTATAGTATCTCACAATGTTTTTTCAGTTTAAAATTTGGTTTGATAATTCCAAAGACCTTACAACCTACTTAACTATTTGTATTTATTATACTATAAGAAATGAAATGCTTCTAATCAGAGAAAAAGTGATTTATTTTGGCAGTTTGGAAACTTGGTGGTTTGTTAGTTTTTCCTTTTAGTTCTATCTTTCCTTCCTCATTTCTTATTTGGCCATGATAAAATATTCCCTCTTGTACTTATTTTGAATAGATTTGTTGAGCTGTAATTTAGGTATCATAAAATTTACTCATTTTACATTGGAATGTACAATTCATTGACTTTTAGTGATATAGCTTGAATATTTGTCCCTGCCAAATCTCACGTTGAAATGTAATCCCCAATGTTGGAGGTGGGGCTTGTTGAGGAGGTGATTGGCTCATAGCATGGATCCCTCATGGCTTTATGATGTCCTCAATATCATGAGGGATCCGTGTCATGTAAGACCTGATTGTTTAAAAGTGCAGGGTACCTCCCCAACCCTCATTCCTGCTCTTTTCCCGTGAGACACATCTGCTCCCTCTTTGCCTTCTGCCATGATTGCAATCTTTATATGGCCTTCCCAGAGGCTGAGCAGAGGCCAATGCCATACTTCCTGCATAGCCAGAAGAACTGAGAGTCAATTAAACTTCTTTACATTATAAATTACCTAGCTTCAGGCTTTTCTTTGTAGAAATGCAAGAACGGCTAGTACATTTAATAAATTTACAGAGTTGTGAAACCAGCACCAGAAATATATGTAATATTTGGAATCTGGCTTCTTTTACTTGGCATATTGCTTTTGAGATTCATCCATGGTGTGACATCATCAACACTTCATTTCCTTCTTACTGCTGAATAGTATTCCATTGTACGGATATGCCACTGTTTGATTATCCTTTCACCAGTTTTGAATATTTTAATTGGTTCTACATTCTCAATGTCATAGTATTCAAATAATCCTAGTATAAACTTTCACATCTAAGTTTTTTATGAAGGTATATTTCTATTTTCTTTGGATAACCTAGAACCAAAATTGTGGGATTATATAGCACATTTCTGTTTAACTTATTTAGAAAAACAAGAAAACAAGAAACCTTCCTTTCAGGTTTTCAAAATGGATGCATCATTTTATATTCCTATAAAACATTTAGAGGATTCCAATTTCTCTATGTCCTCACCAACACTTGTTATTTTTAGTCTTTTTTGTTTATAGCCATTCTCCCACATGTGTAGAGGTATATCATTGTTATTTAATCTGTATATCTAAGCTAAGGATGCTAAGCTTCTTTTGTCTTTGTTCTATTTAATTGGATATTTGAAACTTCATTTAGATCATTCCTATCATGGTTATTTGTTGGTTCTCACTCTCTTTTCATACATACATGTGCACACACACACATACATACCTTAGTTGATTTCTAATTCATTACTGATAATCTGTTGTGAACTGTGGATGTTTTGCTTCTGTAATTCGATTATCTTCTTATGAAAACGATCTGCTGTTTTCCTGCATTTTGATATGGCAAATTCTTTAGATCCATTAGACATCAGTGGGAATGTTTTGAAGTACCAATTACAAAGTTATAAAAGTTATTACTTTTAGAAGTTAGATTTTTATACAAACCCTTCATTTTCTTTTAAAATGTGGCTATATATTATACTGTTTTTCCCCTTTATACTTACAATGTATACATTTATTTAGTGCACAGGTGTCAATTTAATAGCTGTAAAAGAAAAGTACAATTCTCAGGAAATTTTACTTTTGATTAGATTTCCTTTAACAGAAAATTATTACGTCCTAATCAGATTTAGTTGCTTAAAATCAAGTAAAGACCTCTAAAAATTTACACCAAGTGGTCGAGTGGTTATTTTATGTTTTAGATTTTTTTATTTCTTAAATTTTAATAAAAACCCTGGTACTGAATGTATTTGTCATTCCTAAATGGGAATTATGTGAACTGTTTCTCAACATATCTTGTATTGATCACTTGGGAACTCTAAAAAGGGACTATGATCAATGGAGAGAAGAGGAGTGGGTCTGACAGCTAATTGCGTGTGCCTGTGTCTGGGGGCATGCTCTCCTCTACTGGTAGATGATGATAGTGTGCTCATTATTTTCCCAAATAACAAATGAACTTCCTACTTTTTTCTCATTGTCTACAAAACACCACGCAAAAAGTCAATTAGAGCCATATTAAAAGTAATGAATTCCCTGGAGGAAGCCAAAGGAAGAAAACACGTAATTGAATGAAAGAATAAAGCAAAATGCTTTTATTAGCCACAGTCAGACAGAACATGTGTAAATCCCAAATGCCAGTCTTGGATTTAAAATGTCCTATGTCTAATATAAACAAAAGAACCTATTTTTGAGGACTCCCAAATATACCACCACGTAGTTAAATCAAAACATTTTTTTCCAATGGCATTCCATTAACTTGCTTTGTTGGAGGAAAAGGTTCTCACCAAAGTTTCCTATGCCGAATAAATAATGTTTTCTCTCCAATTAAAAAGAAGTCTGATGGGATTTTATTTTAGCTCTCTGTTGGAGGTTGAATCTCTATATGAATCTCTAGATTATACAAAACAAAATTAGGGACATACTCCTTTTGATACAGCCTAAGGAACAGATACAATATGTAGTATTAATTTTGAGAATAGTAAATTAGAAATGAAATACATAAGTAATTGGAATGACCTGTTCATGGTCACACTCTACTAAATTATGCTAAGATTCTTGTTAAATGAGTTTTAAATCCAAATCCTAGTTTGCTTCCATCCTGTTTCTGTTCCCGGTTTTATCAGAGACATTGTCTTGTATTCACGCATGGAAGCCAAGGAACCCTGCCCCCACTGTAATTGGCTAAGTCTATGGCCTAATACATGGTTTCTGTGAATCCAAGCAGACATGTCACTTTTCAGAGGCACTGAAGAGAGACAGTCAAGCCCATGTCATGAGATTTGGCATCTATTTTGGAATTCATCTCTTTTTACCAATACAGTATCATTGGAGATCCTGAATTAATTAAATTTCTTAATGTTAACTTTTTAAAATTTTTCACTCTTAGATATACACAATGTTGGCAATAAACACATGATTGATTTGGCAACATTATAGAGAAATAGTATTTTAATGCAAATTTTTTTAGAGAATATTAATTTACACATCAATATACTGGGTAGCTTAGAACCAACATTTAAAATTGAGGATGTTTCTTCTCTTGGCCCAGCAATTCTACCTCAAGTATGTAAATTTGAGAAACACTTCCAACTATATACAAGATAGCCTAGATGTTAATTCCATCATTTAGTATCAAAAAAGTTACAATCGAAATGTCCATCAAAAACAAATGTGTAAGTCAGGCATGGTGGCTCACGCCTGTAATCCTAGCACTTTGGGACGCTGAGGTGGGCGGATCACTTGAGGTCAGGAGTTCCAGCCTGGCCAACATGGTAAAACCCTGTCTCCACTAAAAACACAAAAATTTGCTGGGCACAGTGGTGCAAGCCTGTAATCCCAGCTACTCGGTAGGCTGAGATAGGAGAATTGCTTGAACCCTGGAGGCTGAGGTTGCAGTGAGTCGAGATGGAGCCATTGCACTCCAGCCTGAGGGACAAGAGCAAAACTCTACCTCAAAAAAAAAAAAAAAAAAAGTGTAGATTAAACATGGTAAACCGTGCAATCTAAAAAAAGCATATATAAAAGAATGTTGTCTCTACATGTTTTAATCTGGACATTCTAAAAAAAAAAAGTTGGTAAAGAAAAAGTAAGCTCCTGAGCAGTATTAAAGTAAGATACTATTTATTTGAAAACATATAGAAAGTTATACAAAATAACGTCTATAATTTTAAAGATAAGTTTAATATGTGTAAAAGTTCAAAAATCAGTCAAAATTCATACAAAAATTAGTGATCATTTTTTGGAAGGGAAGTGACTAGGGTGTGGGATGATTATGGAGTGATTTTAATTTCATTAATAATATACAAATGTTATAAGGGAGAATATAGCTATCTATTACTTGTAAAATTAAAATTTAATAAATTGAATGATTATTAAAATTTAATACTCATTAAAATTTATGAATGACTTCAATAGAAATTGATAAGCAAATATTATGTCTGTCATATATTCACAGATTCATATTAAGAATTATGATATATTTCCTCCAGTGAAAATAATTTTAACAAGGGAACTACTTTTGCCACATTTTAATACCACAGGTAAACAATATATTGTTAATCATTAACCATGTGAGTTAATTTACTGCCACTGTGAAACATCTGTGAAATCACAATTATTTTTAGCTATCTATGAAGCAACTGCATCTCTAAAATTAAATGCCATCACTAAAATGTTAGCATATTTTATCACTATCATTAAACAGTGATGTGGCATGTACAACATGCTTACTATTTTACTAACCCATTTGTATTATAATTAACTTATCATTTTATATGGTTCACAGTTAGGACCACAAAGAGTTACATGCTGCTGTATCACTATAATTGAGAGCATCTCCAAGAAAGAATCACATGAATCTTCCCAGAATTTTGATCCCAGAAATTCTAACACACAAATTATTTAATCATTATATAGATTATTTTACCAACGTTTAATATTAAAAGCCATTTGTAAGTTAGTAAGGGATGGTTTTAGTGTGTTCGGGTCCCTGACAAAATCCTGAAGAGAATTCAGAAGCTTGAGAGTGGAAGGCGAACCACAGTAGGGACTCCAAAGGCAAAGGTGAAAAAGAAGTGAGGTGTGTGTGGTACTGGGGCTGGGGATGGGAGGAGACGGAGGAGGAGGGTAAAATATTGTGGGTGGGTGGGTCACGAGGTCAGGAGATCCAGACCATCCTGGCTAACACGGTGAAACCCCGTCTCTACTAAAAATACAAAAAATTAGCCAGGCGTGGTGGCGGGTGCCTGTAGTCCCAGCTACTCGGGAGGTTGAGGCAGGAGAATGGCGTGAACTCAGGAGGCGGAGCTTGCAGTGAGCCGAGATCGCGCCACTGTACTCCAGTCTGGGCAACACATTGAGACTCCATCTCAAAAAAAAAAAAAAAAAAAAAGAGTGTGGATGGGCTTTGAGGGAGGATGATCAGCTTAATACATATTCTGTTGCGAGCCATTCTCTTAGTCTAGAGCCGTAAATAATAATTTAGTATATACACATTTAAAATAGTTTATTTTTCTAAGATAAATGAATTTCCTGAGAAGCACTTAGAATATTAATGCTTCTGTTTGATTTGTTTTGAATTGAATATATTTTTGCATGCCTTTAGAAGTATACAATATTCCACAGTACAGCCAAGTAAAAATGTATCAACAAAAAGCCACTTTAATCACTCTTGTCACTCCATGTAATATTTTGACATGTATATAAATATCATTGAAATCTTAGAGTAACAGAGTAACTCATAGTCCTAAAAACATAAACCTGGAGAGTAGTATGTAGAAGTTTTAACTTTCTAGTCTGTACAATTAGGTGGTTTATTTTTAATTTTATTCATATTATAATAAAATAAAATATCAGCTTGTGATTCTAGGAGATATCTGATCCACTGGAGACCTGAGAAGCCTAAGGAGGGAGAGGGTTAGATGTTACAGGCCACAACTATAAGCTAGAGTGACAAAGAGCTTCTAATTGTCCACTCACTTTTTTCCTACTTTGCTTGCATGAATCAGTGTTTGCATCTTTACTTTTCAAAAGCAGCGGATGCCAGCTAAGGCAGCGCAGGGTAGTGTGGTAATATCACGACTATAATGACCTGCTTGGCAGGGGGAGCAGAAAACAACCAGTAATGACAGGTTATCTGGCCTGGTGTTGTCAACTCTCCTCCACTTCAGCTTTTAAGTAGCGTAATTCGGTGTGAGATAATCTTTTGTAAAAAGCAGTTCTTAGAGTATGAATAAAGTGAAGTAGGTGCTCTGATGGAAAACTGGGTGTTGGCTTTATAACGTTGAGTCTCTGTTTGGCATACCACAAACTCACTAACCTCAGGAATGGCTCCTTTCAGTGAGTTATGCTCTGAAAAACATGAGTGCTTACTTTCATTAAAATGACTATTGACAAAATCTTAGGATTCTTAGATATAACAAAATCCAGAACCATACCGCTATAAGACCTAGTAGCTGATAGCACAATAGAGTGACTATGGTCAATGATAACTTAACTGTACATTTTAAGGTAACTTGAAGAGTGTAATTGACTGGTTTGTAACTCAAAGGATAAATGAGGAGATGGATACCCCATTCTCCACGATGTGCTTATTTCACATTGCATGCCTGCATCAAAACATCTCATGTACCCCATGCTTACACCTATTATGTGCCAGCAAAAATTAAAAATAAAAATTTAAAAAAGAAATACATTGCTTATGAGAGAAACACTTAAGATAACAACACTTATGAGAGAAACACTTAAGATAACAACAAATAGAATATTCATTATTTTCGTCCATTTCTGGTTTGTTTTTCGTTTCTTTGGTTGATGTTGTAAGGAGCAGAAAATGATACCATGGACCAACATCAAGCTATCTAAAATAGTAATATTTATATCTGACAAATCCATACTCGATATGAAAAACAATAGCCACAAAGAGGAGGCTATAATTGGTATAAATAACACATTTATATCTGAATTCATGTCTTAAAATAAATTGGTAGGCATCAATTTATGTATTTCTTACATAAATACAGAGGTATGAAATAAAGTTTGACTGCAAATAATACAGAATACACCATTTTATTAGCATATGAGATGGTGGTTTTCATATATTAACTTAGGCTACAAGTCTCTGGTTATTCAATTAAACATTAATAAAGGTGTTGCTGTAGAGATATTGTGTATATGTGATTAAAATGCATAATAAATTGGGATTATGCTAGATAAGCTGGGTGGGCCTGATACAATTAGTTAAAAACAGAGATGAGGGCTTCCTGAAGGAGAAATGCTCCATGTAGACAGCAGCTTCAGCTCTTGCCTATGGTTCCAGGGTGCCCTTCCTAGTGGCCTGCCCTAGAGATTGCAAACTTGCCTAACCAGACTCCATGACTGCATAAGTCAAATTCTTAGACTAATTCTATTAATAACTATCTTCTACCAGCACCACTTCTTTGGTTGAAACTTAATATGCCATACATGTATTAATAATTAGTGAGCATTAATAAAAATGAAACTAGGCCACAATCCAAAAAATCTGTATCAGGAAAAAACATTATCCTCTAACACTAACACACTCTAATCAGAAATAAATAACGTCAGATGGTTAAAACTCACATATAATTGTGAATTAAAATCTATACCATGAAAAAATAACTAATAACATTGTTAAACATAAAGAAAAATGAATGAAAAAATGAAAGCTAATAAAAATAAAAGGAAAGAGAAAGACAACTACAAATTATATATATTAGAAATTTGAACAACAATTTTGAACAGCTATATTTACAAACAAAACCTTGTTGGCTTGATTAGTATCTGGAGATACTACTATTTCCTAATCATAATGCAGTCAAATTGTTTTAAAAACCATTTCTATCAGAAAGTTGAACACTTTATTTGTCCTAAGAAATCTTTTGTGTGCCTCCCATAGCATACAATATTGATACAATCTGTGCCCATTCTGAAAGA
The DNA here is from genome assembly GCF_028885625.2 of Pongo pygmaeus. Lineage (NCBI taxonomy): Eukaryota > Metazoa > Chordata > Mammalia > Primates > Hominidae > Pongo > Pongo pygmaeus. The sequence continues at coordinate 39,332,180 of NC_072388.2, read as the reverse complement.
TTCATCTTATTCTTTTTATCCACCCTTTATGATACCAGTCCTCCAAACTTGTTCCAACCTACTCCTTCCTTATCCTGCCAAATTATTTGACAGTATATATGAATCAGTGAATAGCTGTCCCTTTGACCCTGTCTCCATCTAGGCAAACTGGAAAACAGATGCATGGTTAAGAGTGTTGCTCTGGGAGGGTAAAGAAGAGGGCGTGGGAGGGGATGTAGATGGAAAAGGACAAGTGTTCTCTTTTTCCTCTATCTTTCAAGGCCAAGACCACCTGAAAGCATATTCTAATGCTGAAAAGGACCCCTTCTTCTTGGTGCCAGTGTATAGTACAAACCGATCTGCAAACAAAAGCAAGGTTTTTTTTCCTCCACTAATTGGACACAGGGTATTTCTAAGTTATATTCTTAAGATGTAGGTGTGAGCGAAAGGAGAATACAAGCAGTAGAAATAGATGCTTTGAGAATTTGACCTGTTCATGATTCTTATGTCGTTCAGTACCATTTGATAATGTAGAACTGCTGTATACTAATCATTTTGTTAAGAGAATCAGAAAATGCCTAATTCACAATGGGCAGTTTAGCCTACATTGTCAGTTGGTATTCCAAATTCAAGCCATTCACCTCTCTATCAGGGCCCATTGGCAAAGGAGAGTGTTTACTTGCAGAAGATTACATGATTTCGCTCCAAATCCCTAAATGTCATAAACCAAAGGTGAGCAAAGATTTTCTATAAAGAGCCAGATAGTAAACTTTTTGGACTTTGAAGACTATATGGTTTCTGTCACAACTACTCAACTCTACCATTGTAATAAAAAAAGTAGACATAGACAATATAGAATCAAATGAGTGTGTTCAAATAAAAATTTGTGTGCCAAAACAGATGATGAGCTGGATTTTGCCAGCAGGTTGGAATTTTTCAACCACTGCCGTAGACACTTAAAACACATTTGTAACAACTGTGTCACGATTTCCATATAGAAGACAGGTGTGCTGAACTCTAGACTTGCTGTAGAGTGTTCCCTTTCACTTGACCTTTCAAAACTGCAAGTTTTATAGGCTACTTGGCAGCTAACTTTTAAAAGCATACATAAATATGTACATATTTACTTAAAAAATCCAAATTCCCACAAGACATTCGGATTTGTATTTGCTATAGATGGTATAAAGTTTTGCTTACCGACTACTGAATCTCTGGTAACTTCACCAAGGAAGCTGATCTTTTAATTTTTATTAAGGTTTTTCACCCAGCATTTATTCCTATGACTAAGTTCTTCTAGGATAGCTGATTCTTCCAGCTCATCAATTCTAATAAATATTATGTTTTCTGAGGAACAGCATAGTGTTCTGTGCTACAATGGCAATGCCCTTTTTGGCTAACATCTGGCAAAAACCAAAATAGTTTAATTATCTTCAAGAAAAGACTAAGAAGATATATCATTATGAAAGCATACCTTTCACTCTCATGTGAAATAAAAGTGATTCTAGTTTTACTGGTCAACAGATATGATAGTTAATTTTATATGTCAATTTGACTGAGGAACTGGGTACCCCGATATTTGGTTAAATATTGTTTCTTAGTGTGTCTGTAAGGATATTTCTGGATAAGATTAGCATTTGACTGTATAGGCGGAGTAAAGAAGTTGCCCTCCCCAGTGTGTGTGGGATGACCCAATCCACTGAAGGCCAGCCTGAAATGAATAAAAAGGAAGGGAGAATTTGCTCTACCTCTTATGACTGACTGAGCTGGATTATCTACTTTTTCATGCCCTGAGACTGGGTCTTACACGATTGATTTTCCTGGTTCTCGGGCCTTTCAACTCAAAATTGATCTGCACCACCAGCTTCCCTAGATCTCCAACTTGCCAACTGAAGACTGTGGGGCTGTTCACCCTCCATTATCACGTGCACCAATTCTGTGCGCGTGTGCGTGTGTGTGTATGTGTTTAGTAACCTATTGATTCTGTTTCTCTGCATGATTCTAATACAACACATATAGGATAAAATTATTTTCTAGAAAAAAAAATGGTTGCATATCAAATTCCATGGGTGATTTTTTTCTAGGTGAGAGATAATGTCCTGAATAGCAGTTGTGAGGTTAAAGTATGATAATCTGTGCCCATTCAAAACTTAATCAAGTGAGATAAATAAGAAAGTGATAGGACTCCTCATTTCTTTGTCTTTGAAGTTAATGGATGATGGCAGTTTTTTGAAATTTCTCTAAAATGAAATTTTGCATTTGGTTTACAATTTTGAAAGGAGGGTGAAGTTCCACAGGTTAATAATTTGCCTTTCTCACCAAAGAATCATCCTTCTATCATTTGGGGAGCCAATGTGTGGATGATGAAAATTTTACACATGAAAATAAAAGCATAGTTCCAAAATAACATATTTTTAAATGAAATTAACAATTTACAAAATAAAATATTGTTTTAAAGTATGTTTTATCATTGGGATGCAAGAGTGATTTAATATCAGGAATTTGTCAGTGAAATCACTCCACTAGCGGACTTAAGAGAAAAGTTTCAAGTGCCTTATAAAAAGTATTAGATAAATTGTTTTACTAGACTAAAAATAAAAAGAAACTTACTTAATTTGAAAAAAAACTATAACAAAATATTTTATAAAGGAGAAACACATTTCCCTGTCTAATGTAGAGCAGTGTGACGAGCTACGAAAGATCTTGAATTTTGCAAATTCAAGATCTTTGCAAAGCAAAGTTTAGCCTGGCACAGTTTCATAGAAACTGATTAAAAAAAAATAAGGCTTAGATCAGATACAGGGAACTGTACTAATCGCAGTACAGCAAACACTATGAGCATTAGCATATTGTGTCATTTCTCCTTTTTCCCAAGTTCTACAGGGGCAACTAACTGGGCCTTGATGGGGGTTTCCACATGCAATGGGCTATGTTATAGGGAAAGAAACCCGAAATTAGGAAGCCAAGGTTTTTATAATATTCAGTAACTATGTTTGTACCTTACTGCAGCATGAGATGACATCTGTAGTATCCAGGACAATAAGAATGTCTGCCTTTTACTTTGGAGAAACATACTATCTCTATATTCCATGGCTGTATGCAAGGAAACTCAACTTTTGCTCCCCAGAGAATCACTACCTCTAATTTCCAAGGCTGTTTGTATCAGAAACATTCTTTAAAAATAGTTATAAATAAAACAGTCACAGTCCCTTCATAAGGCATTCAGAAATGAGAGACCTATAGAGAATGGTCTTTCATCGATATCCACTCCTCAGTCCTACAGTGCCTCGGCTTCTGGCTAATTTTCCTATAAGTACTTCATTCTGCTGGCTACTCTGATTAATCTCACTAACAGAAACTGAAAACAAATCTATTCAATTTGTCTCATATGGCATCTAATTAAGGCTACTATTAGACTCCAAACAGCAGGAAGAGGCCAATGTGCAGTATTGAACTCAACCATATCCCCAGGGTTCTGGACACAAGCAGCTCAGGGGAACCCTTAGGGCATTCCTCCTTAATTTTTTAATTGACCTTTCCACTTATTCTGATGCATTAATTTCATTAGCTATTGCACAGACACTGTCTTGACCCCAAGGTTGTAAGCCCAGGACAATTTTATCATCCGTAATAATCTTGGCCAGCGAGCAGAGGCTGACCTGAATGCCTTCTGGGGCTGAGGTGGTTTTATTGATCACTTCAGCTAATGTCAGGGATAAATTTCATACCACCTTTTCTAATGGGACCATTCCCATTTAGGTCTTTTATTAACTCCCCTGCATAAACAAAGGTAATCTCATTTTGGAGACATTTTTGCCTACATCTGAGAACTGCATAATCTATAATGAAGTTTCCTTCTATAGTTGAAAGTCTTTTGTGATTATTCGTATGGTGTAAAACACCAAGTTTTTTGAAAGAAAGGCACATTGCAAGTTAATGCTTGGCTTTCACACAAAAAGCAAAGTTCCTGAGGGTACAGAGGTGACCCTGGAAAGAAAATACAATTTACAATTGTGTTCTCCCTGAATGACTTATAGCAATCACAGGTTAATGGTCCCCTGAGAATGGCCACTGGTTGGCCAGGTCTAGTTCTTGTTTTTGAAGTAACTACCCAAGTACATTCAGTCCAACCTGCCTTGTTTATTCACACTGCTATCTAGATGGCATTCATCTGCCTCATGAAATTATTGAGCAATGGCTATGGGATTCAGTCAAGGAGAAACATCCAGAGGTGTTGAAATGTATTTTTTCTCAGTGATTTGGAGCTTCCTTGTCTCAGCAGACACTACTAAATTGCCTCTTCAGTGGTGATGGAGGGCATATTCACCATTGTAAGGACAATGACTTCTTTGCTTGTATAAGGGAGAAAGAGAAATAACCAAAGTATCATTGGTCACTTTGTTTTAATGCTTCTCTGTCTGTCCAGCCTCAGTAGCCTACAGTATGGTGAAGAATCTTTATACTCCTACCACCAGTACCACTAGTTGGGTGATGACATACACTATTGGATTCATGTCCTCCATCTGGTTCCATTGTGTTGCCCATACAACTTCAGAGCAGGGAAATCAGCACATTTACACTAGTGCTTCTGCTGTTGTGTTATGAGTAATAGTGTCTTGCTCTTATTTGTTGTGTCTCAGCTCATCTACTACTTGCTATATAGAGCTTTAAGTTCCTCCCATGTACAATGAGAAAGAGAAAGGGAAAGATTAGGAGCAAGAAGGAAAGGGTAAAAAATAGAAAAAAAAAATAGAAACTATACAGTTATGATGATGAAATACAAGTTTATGTGATAAAGCACATAATATTTTCAGTCTTTTACAGTGAGTAGAAGACTATCCTACTAAGTGTCATAGTGAACATTTGGAAGCTTTCATTTTGACATACGAATTTCTTCTGTATTGATCAATATGCATATAAATCATTTATTTGTCCCACCTACTTAATTCAGGGAAGCCTATTATTTTTATTTCTAGTTGCTTCCAAATCTTCAAATCTTGGATTTGTCAAAACAACACTAGATTTCCAAAAATTTAACAGATCTATGTTTAAGGAACTTGCCCAGCTGAGAAATTAAAATAAAAAAATTAACACTTAACCAATAATTTACCCTTTAGACCATATTTTTTGTCCCTTCCAGACCACATGAATTCATTTGGTCCCTTATGTGTGTCAGAATCAAGGGTTTATCAGTGGATTGTCTGAATTCCCAAACTATCTAGGCAAGAAAGGAGGTTTAGAGTCTGTTGCTCTAATGGTGACATGACATGCAACAATGGCACGCATACAACCTGAACCTAACAATTTCATTATTTCTTTTGTTTCAGGAAAAATTTTGTCCATATTTAAGCCACATATGTTTTGTAAATTGCCTCAGAGTAGGTAAATTGTCTATTGTGAGAACAGAATTTAGTGTTGTCTTTTGCAATATTGGGGAAAATCTCAAGCTGACATGGAAGACAACAGCACTTTTATGTTTAACCAAAATATAAACATAACTCTGTACTGAAAAACATAAATGTTTTCCCTGATACTAAATATAGAGTAGACATATAAAGAATTCTCACAGAGTACAGGGTTGGAAGTTTGATAAAAATGAATACTCTAAAATAAGAAACTTGAAGAAACTTCAATTACTTTTCAACATCTGAAAGAAACACTCTCAGTTAAGAATATATATTGTAACTGGCCGGAAGCTTGCCTCATTGATTGCAGTAGGTTCTTGTGAGAAAAACACTCAGGTTGGTGACAGTGGTGTCAGGCTCCAAGTGGGGGCTTATGAAAACTTTCCTCCTTCCCCAAACATCATCTGAATTCCCACATAAGTATGACCTTTACGGTTACAAAGTTTGCTTTTGCAGGTGTATAGTGATGAATGGCATGTAGGTTTGCAGAGCCAGTCATCTATGAAGTGTGCCAAAACACATTATCATAGTCATTTAAAGACCTGATGTCAAGAACCTAAGTTACCCTGAAGCTAGACAAGAATAAAAGTGTTTGATATGATGAGAGGAATGTTCAAGTATTTTTTATTCCTTTTTGTAACTTAGGTAAATTGAAAATAATTAAAATTCTCTTCATCAAGGATTTTGGGAGTTCGTTTTCATTGTCTATGAAAGAAGAGAATGGATAATCTTTAAGATCTACTCCTGGATAAAATCTAAACATATGTATGACTCAGATGACTTAATGCTATTATTATGGAATTATTTTACTGTATTACAATACAGTTATTTTTTAGAGGTTCTTAAAACGAATAAAATAATTTTACCAATTTTTTCTAACACTTACTGGGTACTTATTGCATACTGTCTTCTACCTAGACACATTATTATCTATTACATTAATAAATATCCTGTAGAATATTCCCATTCTCATTTTATAGATTAGGGACCTAAAACTGAGAGACATAAAAAAAAATTTGCTACTACTTTGCTATTATGTGCTGAATCTGAGCTGTTGTTTGATTCCAAAATCCCTGGATATTAACTAGTACGCATAAAATTCTCTTGCTAAATGAACTCTGTTGTTGTGCTTTTAAAATAATTTAATCTATTTTTGAATTTTGTTTTTAACCTACTATATTGAAGATTAATGCATATAAGTATACATACACATGTGTAGATAAACACATATACATACATATATGCACACATAGTCACACATATGCATGCATATACACACACATAGTCACACATATGCATACATATACATATGTGTCACATAGTCACACATATGCATAATACATATGTGTATGTCCATATATGTTGCTTACTTACATATGTACACACATACGTACATGTACAAATGTATATAAATTCATTCATTCTATTTAGGAAAAGTAGGTAGCTGCTTGTTTATGAGATTCTTAGGCTAAATAAACTTTATTTTTAAGCTCTAAAATGTATAATCAGAGTATTCGGTTAAAACAAGCAGAACAAATGGCAACTGAGAAGACATTTGCACTTGCATCTTCACAACTGTACTCCAGTGTGTTAAGTTTTAGAACTCTTCCATTTAAATAGATGTCATATTGTTATGGACAACAGAGTTCATGGGAAATCATCTTCTAAAATAAACCTTGGAAAAGCATTTGGTCATGGCATAAAGAGAAACAATTTTGGAAATTATGTTCACCTTCAATAGTTTAACCTCAAGATATTATGAAGATATTATGGATTACACTGTAGTAGGATAAATGGAGTATCAGACACTTTTATATTAGTGATTTTCTAAACATAGGTATGAATCATTTCTGAAATCTAGGAGTTTTAACAATAATGAGGTTTTTCCTGAATGTACTTTAAAATTGTATATGAAGAATAAATTTAAAAATTTGAAAATCTTTTAATAAACCTAAGGGCATTGCAAAAAGAACATAGCCTACCTTATAGACGTTTCTTTGAAGAGACAAATTTCACCTTCTCACCTAGTTAAAAAGGGCATTCATCACTATTTGACACACAGATGCTATTGAAATAAATGTACTTCTAAAGAACTTGATACCTAGTTCAATTTCCTCCTGACAGTAGCTTACAAGTTATTTTCCTGGTAACTTTTGTGAGTCAACAGATAGCACTGTAGAAGTGCCAATTGACAGACACATTCCCCAAGTGACAGATGGTAACATAGACCCAATTGGCAGAGTGCAGTAATGTTAACAGTAGAAATGAGAAACAAGCACGTCAGGGTTCCCTGTTTTACATCCAGATACCCTTGCGTGGGTGTGCTGCGCGTGCGTGCACACTCACACTACATTGAAGTCCATACAAAAAGTCACATAATTGAAGCCAAATATCGCCCTAAGACTTAAAGGGCATTAGCACATAATATTCCAGAATGTTCCCTAAAAGAGATAACATCTCATAATGGCCTCCAAGATATGATTTTAGGGTAATAGAAATGGTTCTGACAACAATGTCACAAAACTTACACAAACCTTATAAACACTGTTAATGTATACGTAATTTATTATTATTATTATTATTATTATTATCATCATCATCATCATCATCATCATCATTATTTTTGACAGAGTCTTGCTCTGTCGCCCAGGCTGGAGTGCAGTGGCGCAATCTCGGCTCACTGCAACCTCCGCCTCCCAGGTTCAGGTGATTCTCCTGCCTCAGCTACCTGAGTAGCTGAGATTACAGGCACGCGCCACCATGCCCGGCTAATTTTTGTATTTTTAGTAGAGACAGGGTTTCACCATGTTAGTCAGGCTGGTCTCAAACTCCTGACTTCATGATCCGCCCGCCTCGGCCTCCCAAAGTGTTGGGATTACAGGCATGAGCCACCGCGCCTGGCCAATGTATATGCAATTTTTCTCAGTCATCGTAATTCACTAAAATAGTCCCAGGATAGAGAATAAAAAATTCTGTGCACTATATCATTTTTAAATAAATGCATTATGACTAATTTAAAACCCAATTTCAAGTTGTATGAGTCTTAGTGGTGTAGAAAATCAAGAGATTATGGTTTTATGTATGAAGTCAGGTTATTTACTTAAATATAGCTATTAGTATGCATAAAATGGAACCCAATTGGTGTGTTGTACATTATACTATTTTTAAGACTTCATTTTAAAATGTACATGCTTTAATAAGTCAGCAGAAAAGTTGGAACCTGTGAAGAAGACAAGAGTCATATAGAAAGTCGGAAGACAGGAAAAATTGTAATAGGGATCTGTTTTAAAAATCACCCACTTTCTTTTTCTTTCTTTCCTCCCCTCTCAGCTCTTCACTCCTTCCCTCTCTAGACACCAGCCTCCAGCAATCCATGCTTACCTAACTGTGCTCTTGCTTCAGAAATTCCAGAGGCTAATGTTGAAACACACCAAGCAAGGAGCCCCTGCGGAATCTACCCAGTTAGGGAGAGTAGCAAACAGTTTGTCTGCCATCGTCAGGCTGAAGTCAAAAGAATGCCAATCAGATCCTCAGACCGGCAATTACCCGAGATAGCCATCAGAACAACACACACAGCCCTGCATCCTGCACCACCGCTGCATGCTTTCCATACTGTTTCCTTTAAAAAATTCTACAGTAAATTTTAAAATTTAAGATGGTACTTTAGGATGCTAGTTCACCATTTTCTCAGTTTGCTGGCTCTCTGATTAAAACCTGCTTTTCTTCCTAACAACCGGTACCTCTTGTGTTTGGAATCTGAGTGACCAGCAGCCAAACCTGGCTCCGGTTACAAAATGAGCTTCAAGACTTCCTCCAGTTCTCACATTCAGTTCTAGAAAAATTTTAAACTCTTCTATGTCATTTTATGAACTGGACTACAGATTCAAGTTGGCATGAATTTTATATAATGAATCCAAGGATAATTTGCATACTATGCTCAACTTATGATTCACTCTGGTAAAAATGTCAAGCAGATGAATGCATTAATAACTCCTGAGGAACTTTATATTTTTGTCTTTCTTGTTTTATGAAATTATTCAGTTAAGTGATGGTAGTAAAACAAAAACACATATTATGAATTTCATTTCCAAAATTCATGTTCATAGTTAATAAAATGTTTCTGTGGGACTTTAAGGCAATGTAATCCCAGTGATAATATCCAATTTAAAAGCAAATTAATGTATATTTTGGGTGATTAATGATTTCCAAGCATGGACAAATCAAGAGAATTCAGCTACTCTTTTAGTACCTAAGAGATAATTCTGGGAATTGCCTTAAAAATAATTGTTTTTACTCTTGTTTCTCTTCAGATCACATTTTAAAAAATATTTTCAATTATATAGTGAACAGAACAAAAGAACCATAGCTTCCTTTCCAACTTGCACTAAAGTGACAGAAAAAGGATTTTTAAAGCATAAATACATAAGTACAAAAAAATCCAGGAGATATGATGGTCGTCACAAATTTTGAAATGTATAAACTAAAGGGTAAGTAGAAGCTTACTGATCAGACCCAGAAAATGATTTTTAAAAAGGATTGTAATATTTACCAAATGCCAGTACAAGATGGCCAGTTAAATTTAATCTCAGATAAATAAAGAATACTTCTTTTATAATAAGTACATTCAAATTTACCTGGGAGTCCTATATCTTATTCGGCAGCCCGAATTCTAATTACTCAATGGAGGAAACTGGAAAGCAATACAAGAAAACATAAAACATAAAAATGCTCAGGAATATTTGACAATGGTTACCTCTAGATGTAGAATTTAGGTGCGACACAAAAAGAAATCATAGGCTGAAAGATCTTATGAGCAATTACACACTTAGTACTCTTAGTACAACCAGTGGAGACTGCAGAATTGGCCTCTGGTGGGAGTAAAACAAAAGGCACACAGTATTTAGAAAATTAAGACCCATTTGAAGAGAAATACCACAGTAAAAACTAGGCGTATGTTAAATGAGTTCTGAAACCACCAGCTCTCTTCCCAACTTTACTCCCAGAACACTGGCAGCAAAGTTTATCCTCTCTATCTGGAGATTGAACGTGGCTTCATTATGAACTATGAACACACAGGAAAAATGACCTGTAGATAGTGATATGGAATTCTAAAATGAAATAGCCCATCCATATCATCCTACATCGATGGCCAGAGGAGATAGCCATACACACATGGACAAAGACTACCAGCAGAGTCTAGTATTGCCTTTATTTCTAAGTGGACAGTCAAGCACAGCCAGACATCTAAAGGAATTGTCTAAGAAGAAATACTGAGATTAAAACATACAAATTATAGCAACTTGGAGGAATAAGAAACCGTGTAAGGGGAGGACAATTCCAAAATTTCTCCATAAGTAAGGAATATATTATGTCCATGAAAAAAGAACAAAAGTGTTCTGGTAACAATATTGGCAACAAAAGTCAATGGAACAGTACTTCAAAAAGCTTAATAAGAAAATATTTTTTCACTTAGAATTCTATATCTAATCTAATTACGATGTTAGTATGAAGAAAATTAAGGTTTTTTCAGACATGCAAGATTTTAACAGGCTGGGCGTGGTGGCTCACACATGTGGTGGCCGAGGTGGGTGGATCACTTGAGATCAGGAGTTAGAGACCAGGCTGGCCAACATGGTGAAACTCCATCTCTACTGAAATACAACAAGTAGCTGGGCGTGGTGGCAGGCGCCTGTAATCCCAGCTACTAGGGAGGCTGAGGCAGGAGAATAGCTTGGACTCGGGAGGCGGAGGTTGGAGTGAGTGGAGATCATGCCACTGCACTCCAACCTGCGCTACAGAGCAAGACTCCGTCTCAAAAAAAAAAAAAAAAAAAAAGAGAGAGAGAGAGATTTTAATGGATGTTGCCTTCAATCCCCACCTCTCTAATTTTTCAGGAAATTACTACAGTTGATATTCCTCTAAGATGAGGTAATAAAACAAGAAGGAAGACTGGGAATCCAAAAGCAGTCAATTCAATCACAAGAGAAGAAAAGGAAATACTCTGTATAATGGTTATGGAAAGTTTCTAAATGACAGCTATGCAGCAAACCTTTAGAGCAACCTCTCCATAGTAGATACGACTTTAGACTTTAGAAAGAAATGACTTTAGAAAGATAAGATCAATTGATCACCATCAATACTTGATGAGTTTGAATGTATTGAGAAGAAATACACAGACAATTAGGGCATTGTTTGGAGATAAATTAATTATAAGAATAGAGAAAATAAAACTAATAATAAGACACCAAATAATTTATTAACCCAAAGGAAAATTAAACGTTAAAAAAAAGAAATCACAAATAATGTATTGGCTATCTGTGAGCCACATTTACCTAGTTATAAAAATGAAAATACTGAATATTGATTTACCCAAAGATGTGTAGGGGTGTGTGTGTCTGTGAGTGTGTGTGTATTACACATAAATATGCATGTATATATATATATATACGGATTATGGGAATCCATATATATATATGGATTATGGGAATCCATATATATATATGGATTATGGGAATCCATATATATACATGGATTATGGGAATCCATATATATACATGGATTATGGGAATCCATATATATACATGGATTATGGGAATCCATGTATATATATGGATTATGGGAATCCATATATATATATATACATATGGATTATGGGAATCCATATATATATATATACATATGGATTATGGGAATCCATATATATATATGGATTATGGGAATCCATATATATATATGGATTATGGGAATCCATATATATATATGGATTATGGGAATCCATATATATATATGGATTATGGGAATCCATATATATATATATATGGATTATGGGAAACAGAAAGCTTACATGTATACGATGATAAATGGACAGAGGCAGTAAAAGTTTACTAAATACTAATTTCCCAAGGTAGGTAGTCAATAACCAATGCCAGAAGCTGAAAATATAAGAAATGTCATATATATTTTTTAGATATATGAACACAAATATGGAAGTAAGCAGCTTAAATAATTGAATTTGATCATTTTTGGGAATAGAGAATCGGTACCTGGTGCTGGGAGGAGGATGAGCTGCAGAATATAGTAGACTATATACAATGCAATTTTATCTTCTAGATGTTCTGAGCTATTTTCCAACTAAGATGTCTCTTTAACCTATAACAGTTAACTACTTTAAGGTGGAGCTTTTAAGAGTATGTTTTCAGAATCTAAGTGAAAATGTCAGGTTAATTTTTTGCTAACTATATGGTCTTTAAAAATCTACTTTATGATACTACAACCATTGTTATTATTGTGATTGTTATTTAACCTGCAAAATAGGGATAGTCCATCTTGCATTACTACTGTAAGCAGCGAGTGAGATTATTCACTTAAAAACACTGTGTAAAGTGATTGTATAATAGATGCTCAATTGATTCTGGTAAGTATTACATTTATTATCATGGATCTGTTTGCTGGTGGGGTTTTTTTTTCCCTCAAACGAATTATTTAATACCTGCTACACTGCTTTTTATTAGAACATCACTTGGGGGAAATTTGTAATTCATATGATAGTTTCCAAACCTAGTTAAACATATACGCTTCTAAATGAGAATCATTTTTTTAAAAATCACTTAACTTCAGCTGATTATGGTTAAATAAAAGCCACTTACAAATGTCTATTTAAACATCTTCAGAAAGGATTAAATCAGCCAATGTTGCTAAAATCTAGGACAGCAGATTTGCAACAATCTAGGATGAGTTACCCTTAATTTTGGGTCTGGATTGAAATCGTCAACGGTTGTGCATGTTCTTCCACCAAAAACAGAAAGAGGCTGCTCTCAGGAGATTAAACAAAGTATCTTTTTTTCTCTTCACTACTTTCTGATCAGTTTGTTTATAAATGGAAGTGTTGTACCAATGAGAAACTTAAGCGATTCCTCTTCTTTGTGGGTAGTATTTTCAAAGGAATTCACTTCCTTTCTTTTTTACATGTGATATCACAAACTGCACATTTCTGAAAACAATTGGAGAGAAAGTGGAAGTGGAGTTTGCCTGGGAATAGACAATTGCATTACAAAATGGAAAATATTACTGAAATTTTAAGAACAGATTATGTAAATATATTTTAACATATCAATACATGTCATAATTTGAAACAATGCATTATAGATAATATTAATTTCAGCATATATTGACACCTCAAGTAATTTATTACTGATATGAAACTTATGTCAGTAGCCAAAAGACTGAAATTTCAATCTGACTGCTTGTATTACTATCAGAACTTTCGTTAGTCTTGCTTTGTTGTGTAATAATTAATTGCACAGGTTGGAAGCATGAACATGGCAATAATAAATTATTTTTTCAGGAAACAAAAAAACAATGAAAATGTGTACCAAGATCTTCACACTCTAAAATGTGTCATTAATGGTTAGATAATACAAACAATCATTTTTATTGATAAATGACAAAATTCGCTTTTTATCATATGATCAATGTGATAAGCACAGTTTGATGCAAAGCCAATTTTAATTAAAACTGAAAAAATAATAAATTATTTCATTAATACAAAATTAGAATGGCACAGCATTCATTAGTACTTTCTCAGCATATTTTGGCATACAAAAGAAATTCAGATTGTCACACATTTCTATTGTTATGCTTTGGAATAAACAAGGATGTTTTATGATTACTATTCCAAGGGTGTTTCTTGCTGCCAGTTACATGTGCAATCCAGGAAACAGCATAAACATGTATTACTTTTTTCATGTAGGAAATGGAAGCTATTTATTAGCTCTTGTTTAAGCAGTCCAATCCTTTCTGTCAAAGTGCCAAAATAAAGTCCCTTGGATTCATGGTAACGAATCCTGTAACAAAAAGTATCTAAAAGGGCATTAAAAGCTAAAGAGAAATTGAATCTTATCTAAGAAACAAAAAGTGACAGGGCACATAATGCTAAGGAAATGGCAGAACCAATCTATTTGTCAGTGTTTCCCTTCTGTCTTGTGCCGCCTTTTATGTTGGAAATGCAAGAACAGCTGTGGGTGGAGGGCATTGTGTGCCCATCATTACGCCATTTGATAATTTTTCTGAAATTGATTTACTTCTTCCTGGGGCATTCATTTTCAGCCTCAGACATCTGTATTTATGTAAGCAGCTAAGTATGTAGAACATATCTAATCAAACTTTTGCTAGTGTCAGGATTAAGTTTTGTCTTTTGAAATTTGCCCTTTGCAGAATGTAGTTCCCGCCTTTAAGAAACCGGAATGTAAATTTCAACTTTGTAGCCGTCATGAAATGCAAACTCTTTCAATGCGGAATATTTTTAGTTACATGAAGAATAAACGGTCAAATACTTTACCAAAAGCATGTCAGTTGTTTTTAATAGTCCCTTATGTGTATGCCATGAAAATCATTCATATTCTAAAGTGCCTTACATACAGAAACTCCTCATGGTAAAATAAAAGGCTATAAGGAAAATAATGAAACACTGATCAGTTTATAGTTTATTTCTTGATTTACTTTTCTGATTATGGCTGTCAAGACGCAAGTGTGGAATGATTCTAGAACAGTAAAACAGAACAACATAAATCAGTAGTTGCTGTAATGTATGGCAAAAGTATAAACTTAAAAATAATTTCTATTTTGAGTCAAAAGGTGTTATTATGCATGATGCCCTCTATAAAAAGGTAATTTTCTGGAAATTATGTATATTCCTATGAAAAAATTTCCCATTAGTAAGGTGTTAAGATGATTTCTACTCTTCTTTAACCTTCAACTGTTAAGTACATCAAAATTTTATTGAGAGCTTGTCATACACATTATACTCCAAAAAGTAGTAGAGGACAATGCTGAGAAGGAAACTAATTTCCCATATTCAAAAGGTTCCAAAGTAACATCTATACTTAGTCTTAAGCAAAGAATGGAATATATTAGCAGAAAGACATGTAATATATGTCTATGTTGTCTTTTCTGGTGAGCAGTCTGTAACTCATTAAACTGTAGCACTTTCTGTTTTCTGTTTTTTCCATTAACCCTTCTTGAGGCAGAGCTTTGCTTATTTTGGCTTGAATGTATGTTCTTGTTCCTTTTCTCTATTTTAGTGACATTTCCAGGACAAAGCTAGTATTTCTGAGCAAAATGTGTGACTTAGAATAAATGATAAACCCTTTAAGCAAACCCATTTATAAGATATAATTATTGTCCTATAGTAATTTTCTGTAAATACAATTTTCATGGAATGCTTTTTGCATGTGAGGCTCTAGTCTAGGCTCTAGTGGTTCAGCAAAGAATAAAACGTACTTTCAGTGGGTTAGTCAGTGGATGTCACATCTGGGCTATCTCAGAAATAAGTTGGTTTTCTAGAAACTTGGTGACCAGAATTTTTTTTTTTTTTTTTTTCTGAGACTGAGTCTTGCTCTGTCGCCCAGGCTGGAGGGCAGTGGCATGATCTCGGCTTACTGCAGCCTCCAGGTTCCAGCAGTTCTCATGCTTCAGCCTCCTGAGTAACTGGGATTACAGGCATGAGCCACCAAACCTGGCTAATTTTTTTATTCTTAGTAGAGATGGAGTCTGGCCGTGTTGGCCAGGTTGGTCTCGAACTCCTAATGTCAGGTGATCCACCCGCCTTGGCCTCCCAAAGAGCTGGGATTACAGACATGACCCACCACACTCAGCCTCAGAATTCTTTATTATAGATTCATATATTAAACTCACACATTCTCTTGATAAAATCATTTGGACTTCTATAACATTAAGTAAAGTTTGGTTTTTATCAATATGAGTTTTTATACCTGATATTTATTTGCTGACTTAGCTATGGTAAAGGACTGTGATGTTTTATATTTCATTATATTCTGTTGGAATTTATGGAGCTCTTTTCAAAGTTCACTTTGGGAATTATTCACATGCAAAACTTGATGAAGCAGCATATTATTTGCCATGTTTATCTTCTCAATTATAGAGAGAAATGTTCCACATAACAATTCTGAACAGTTCGTATTAATGTGAGTATAGCTTTTCAAAGCAGTGTCTTCTGTCAGGTTATCATTCATGTGGCTTGATTTGCATTATCAACAGCTAAGAGGAATTGGAAGACAAACAATCTATGGCCAATATATCATAAGCTTGATTTACAAAATTTCCACAGGCAAGTCTGTTTGCTGGACAGCAAATTAGCAACATGGGCAAGATGTAATTTACAACTCCTTTCAAGCAATGTAGAGACAAAATGCTTAATTATTTATTAATGAATGCCTAATTAATTGTCTAAAATGCTCTAGAGTGAATAAAGAGCAACAGCTTTCTTAAAAAGACACAGTATCAAGTAATTAGCAATCTACAAATGATACTCTTGCAGATTCACATTTGTACCTAATGCCTTCCAATCTCTATGTAATAATGCTGACACTTAATGCATCATCAACTGACTTTCCTTTTTTACTGACTGAAATATATATATATATTTCAATTAAGATTAGACACAAGTTTTAATTAGATATCATTAAAATGGGTAAATTTTTCCTGTCATTTCTGTCTCAGATAATGATGTTTATTATAGAAAAATGTCAGAACAGATTAATATGTGACTATGGAGAAAAATATTATCATATATAAGGTATCACATATTTATGCAAAATATGCATAACTTCCTTGATTCAATAAATAATAAAACGTCAATATTAAATTAGAAAATGCTCCTTTAGGATATACCTTTTCAAAACATTCATTTTACAAGATTCAGTTTATCAGAGAAAATAGATGAGGAAATAATTGAAAAACTTGTTCAAGTTGACAAGATAAAAAAATGTATAGTAGATTAAGATCTGCAATCATGTTACCAAATTTTCTTCATTCAAGCAGATAACATAGTGTCTATCTGAGAACCTTATACAAGTTTTTTAGGTTTTCCCAGCCTTCACCTTCTTCATCTGTAAAACTGAGCAGCGTGATCAGATATTTTTTCGGGCCCATCTCGTAGTCTAAAAGTCTATCTTTATTCTTATCTTTAGAGAAATTGTTGCTCCTTAGTGTCCGCATTATCACGATGCTCATTATTTGAAACAGGGAAGATGTGATTCTTGAAATAAGGAAAAAGTACGGCGAGCTATTATGTTATAACTTCAAATAAATTTTAAACGAAATATTGACGTTGTCTGCAATACCCAGAGGGAAACTTTTTGAGCAGATCGAGTTTATTCATGGTCTTGAAAAAACAATAGGGTCTAGGTAGACAAAAGAGTGGTCAATGTGAATATTACCTGATAAATTAACAGATGTGGTCAAACTAAGGATCTCAGAGAAGGAAATTATCTAGGATTATCCAAGCGTGTCCTAAGTGCCATTTCTAAGTGACCTTAGAAAAGAGATGCGAAAGGAGATGAGACACACAGGTCTTGCAAAGATGGAGGCAGAAATTGAAGTGATGTGGCCACAAACCAAGGAACAACTAGAAATGCCTGGAGACATCAACATCTAGAAGAAGTAAGAAACGGATTCTCATCCAGGACCTTCTGAGGGAGTGTGGAGCCCCTGAAACCTTGATTTCAGGTTTCTGAACCCAACTGTGGAAGAATAGATTTTCCTTGTTTTACTTCATCAAATTCATAAATATTTATTATGGAAGCCACAGAAAACTAATATAATGAGTAAGAGCATAATGTTATTGGGATTTTAATTGAGATAATCCATGTAGGCTGCTTAAAATAACACTCAATCATTTCTGGATGTCATCGATCATTGACTTAATACTTATGATTAAGTTGTTTTTTTGTTGTTTTTTTTTTTCTGAGACGGAGGAGTTTTTCTTTGTCGCCCAGGCTGAAGTGCAATGGCGCAATCTCGGCTCCCCGCAAACTCCACCTCCCAGGTTCAACTGATTCTCCTGTCTCACCTCCCAAGTAGCTGGGTTTACAGGCATGCACCACCTCACCCAGCTAATTTTGTATTTTTAGTAGAGATGAAAGTTCTCCGTGTTGGTCAGGCTGGTCTCGAACTCCCAACCTCACGTGATCCAGCCTCCTTAGCCTCCCAGAGTGCTGGGATTACAGGCATGAGTCACCACACCTGGCCAATTAAGTACATTTTTGGGGCAGAGAGACCCTGCATTTTAAAGATACAGCACAATATCACTTGCTCGGGGGACACATAGAGCCTCATGCTTGACCAATGCTCATGATCAAATTTGTGTAGAACTGTAAATCTAAGCCATCAAGGCATTTTCCTATATTAAGTTGTGCCATTACCGGATATTTAACTTGCCCTGGAAGTGTCTGTTCTCAACTCAACAAGGGATGGATGAGATTTGACACACGATGGTAATTGACACAGGCAGACACACAGCTAGGCAAAGACCTTCAGCCAAGGGTCATTGCCTCTAAAGACATGTCGGGATTCCTGCACTCTTTATAAGGTGGCAAATCATGAGGGTTAGGGTTAGGAAGGCATTATTTAAGATCTTAATCAACCCACCTACCACACAGTTCAGTCCTATTCTAGTTATTTGTATTTTTCCATTGCAGTATCATTACTCCGGTCATTCTCTACTGGGGACAATATTATCCCCCAGCTTAAACCTCAGGAATATTTAGAAATATTTGGAGATATTTTTGATTCCCAAGACCATTAGGTCAGGTGTCCCAGCATCTAGTGGGAAGAAGCCAGGGATGCTGTTAAACATAAACCAGACAATGGCCCATAACAAAAATAATTAATGGTCCAAAATGTCAATTATATTAAGGTTGATAAACCCTAATCTAACATAATAAATTTGTTATTTATTCATTATTTTTTAACCTCTACCATTAAAATATAAGATGCATGAAAGCGGGGACATTTTATGATTTGTCCCCTACTCTATCCCTAGAAACTGTAAGTACAAAATTAGGAGCTCAATCATATTTCACTTTAATGACTGAAGAAAAGCATATTACCCAGGAAAATAAAACTTAAAATATTTTGAGGAAAGGATCATCAGAGATAATTATGAACAACTATACACTAAAATATTTAAAAAAAAAACCTTGAGGAAATTAATAAATTCCTGGACATATACAACCTACAAACATTGAATAGGAAAGAAATAGAAAACCTGAACAGATCAATAAGGAGTAATCATATTGAATTAGTAATAAAGCCTCTCAACAAAGAGCCCAGTACTGGCTGGCTCTACTGCTAAATTCTACCAAACTTATCAAGAAGATTGAACACCAATTATTCTCAACTACTCTAAAAAGCTGAAGAAGAGAGAAAGTTCTTTCTAACTGATTCTACAAGGTCAGCATTACTTTGATACCAAAATCAGACAAGGACACAACAAAGAATGAAAACTACAAGTCGATACCCCCAAAGAACACAGATGCAAAAATCCTCAAGAAAATACTAGCAAACCAAATCCAACAACACATCAAAACAGTAATATATCATGAACAAGTGAGATTTATCAAATGGATGCAAGGATAGTTCAACAATCCCAAGTCAATATACAAATCCATAAATCAATAACTATGATCATATTAACAGGGTAAAGGACAAAAACCATATAAGCATCCCAATAGATACTAAAAATATTAACAAAACTTAACATCCCTTCATTATAAATCCTCTAAATAGATTACATATAGAAAGAACATTCCTCAACACAATAAAGACTATGTATGACAAACCCACAGCTAACATAATACTGAATGGGAAAAAGCTGAAAACCTTTCCTCTAAGAACTGAAACAAGATAAGGATGCCTACTTTCAACACTTACTCAACAGAGTACTAGAAGTTCTAGCTAGAGCAATCAAGCAAGAGAAAGAAATAAAAAGCATCCAACTTGGAAAAGAGAAAGGCAACGTGTCTCTCTTTGCAAATGACCTGATTTTATATATAGAAAAGCCACTGAAAAACTCTTGGAATTGATCAATTCAGTAATGTTGCAAAATACAAAATCAGCATACAAAAATAAGAAGTGTTTCTATGCACCAGTAATGAGCTGTTTGAAAACAAAATATCAAGAAAGCAATCCCATTAACAACAGCTACAAAAAATACCAGGAAATTAATTTACCCAAGGAAATGAAAGACCTCAACAAGGTAAACTACAAAACACTGAAGAAAGAAATTAAAGAGAACACAAACAAATGGAAAGACATCTCATGCTCATGAATGGAAAGAATTAGTTTTGTTAAAATGATCATGCCACGCAAAGCAATTTCCAGAGTCAATACAATCTCTGTCAAAATTCCCAAAGCATAGTTCACAATAACAGAAAAAAAACTCCTAAAATTCATACAGAACTCCAAAGACCCAAACAGCTAAAACAATCGTGATCAAAATAAATAAATAAATAAAGCTGGAGGCATCACATAGCTGATTTCAGAATACTCCACAAAGATATAGTAATCAAACAGCATGATATTGGTATAAAAATAGACACTTCGACCAATGGAAAAGAGTAGAGAACAGAAACAAATTCACATATTTACAGCCAACTGGTTTTCAACAATGCCTCCAAGAACATTCATTAGGGAAAGGACACCCTCTTCAATAAAAGATGCTGGGAAAAGGTGCTGTATACTCATACACAAAACAATGAAATTAGACCACTAAATCTAGCACTATAAAAAGTCAACTCCAAATAAATTAAAAACTTAAATGTAAGATCTGGCACTGTAAAACTATTAGTAAAAAATATAGGAGAAATTTTTCAAGGCATTTGTCCTGGCAAAGATTTTATGGCTAAGACCTCAAATGCCCACGACCACAACAACAAAAATAGACAAATGGGACCGTATTAAACTAAAAAGCTTTTGCACAGCAAAGAAAAAATCAATGGAGTGAAAAGACAATTTGTAGAATGAGAGAATATATTCGCAAACTATTCATCTGACTAAAAAACTAATATATAGACTACATGGAACTCAGACAACAGCAAAAAAATAAAATTATGTTAAAAACTGGGCAAAAAATCTGAATATACGTTCATCAAAAGAAGACATTCAAATGGCCTACAGGTATATGAAAAACTACTCAATGTTGCTAATCGTCAGATAACTGCAAATTAAAACCAAAATGAGATATTCTCTTACACCATTTAGAATGGATATTATTAAAAAGTCAAAAAAATAGATGTTGGCAAGGATGTGGAGAAAAGGGAACTCACACACTGTTGGTGGGAATGTATATTAGTACAGCCATTATTTAAAACACTTTGGGGATTTCTTAAAAACTAAAAATAGAGCTACTGTGCAATTCAGCAATCTTACTACATGGTATTTATCCAAAGGAAAGGAAATTAGTGTATCAAAAGGATACTTAAATACCGGGACACCCAGGGTATTCTAAATACCTGAAAACCTGGATACCCAGGTTAATTGCAGCACTATTCACAATAGCTAAGATATGGAATCAACCTAAGTGTTTATCAAAGGCTCAATGGATAAAGAAAATACATACACAATTGAATACTATTCAGCCATAAAAAAAGAAAAAAGAATACTTTGCAGTAACATGCCTGGAACTAAGAGTCATTATGTTAAGTGAAATAAACCAGGGAAAAAAAGACAAATATTACATGTTCTCATTCATGTGAGTGCTAAAAAACAGGTTGATATCATGGAGGTAGAGAGTGGAATGACAGTTACCTGAGGTTGGAAAGGGTGGGGTTTGGAAATGAAGAAAAGTTAGTTAATGGGTACAAACATAGAGTTATAAGGAATAAGTTCTAGCGCTTAACACCATCATAGGGTGATTATAGGTAACAATATATTGTGTGTATATATGTGTGTGTGTGTGTGTGTGTGTGTGTGTGTGTGTATACATATATTTTAGATGGAGTCTCACCCTGTCACCCAGGATGGAGTTCAGTGACATGATGTTGGCTCACTGCAACCTCTACCTCCCAGGTTCAAGCCTCAGCCTCCCAAGTAACTAGACACGCACCACCACGCCTGGCTAATTTTTGTATTTTTGGTAGAAAGAGCGTTTCATCTGACCTCAAGTGATCTACCCTCCTCGGCCTTCCAAAGTGCTGTGATTACAGATATGAGCCACCGTGCCCAGCCTGTATATTTTTAATAGCTAAAAGAAGATTTCAAATGATCCCAACACATAGAGATAATAATAATGTAGGGGATTAGCATCCTAAACAAACTGATTTGATCATGACGCATTCTATGCATGTATCATAATATCACATGTACCCCATAAATATGTGCAATTATTATGTATCAAAACTAAATTTTAATATATATTTACAGAGGTTTACTAGAGAAATAGAACATTTTTACCAGTCATGCTTATTGCCTTTTATGTAACATAAGGTCCACCAATATTTAAATATATGTCTGTATGTATATAAGCTTTTCAGTGGATTCTAACTATCCAATATTTCATGCTGCTTTGGGGGAAAATGGTAAAATATTAATAAAGACGCTTATATGGAAACCCAACTATATATATATATATATATATATTATATATATATATATCTTCATATGTAATAAATAAATCATTAATTTTATAATACTGAAGCACAGTTCACAGTTTATTTATACCAGATCCATGAAACATTTTAACTGATGTGTAATATTCTGAAGTCGTGAATATATTTCTCTGCATTAACCCACTGAAAATATATATTTTATCTAAAGTGCTTATACATATTTTACCACATTGAAACTTCTTTTTCAAAGACTATGCAAAATATAAATTCATATGATTTATCTTCAATGATTGGATAAATTGTCATTTTTGGAGTTGTACAGCATGATGGCTCTGATTAGTCCCACTGGGAACGTATTTTTGTTCTTGCTTGCAATAAATCAAAATTTTAACATATATCAGGTGTTTCTCATTATTGTGAGGACTTGTGCACACTTCCTAATCTTACTGAACTTTAGACTTTCACTTGTTAAGTGAGAATAGTAACACTTTCATGTGCAGGGTTGTTTTGAGGATGAATGAGTTAATATAATACATAAAATGTTAGAATAGGGTTTTTCATATAGCATAAGCTGCACAGATTTTAGCTAAGACATCTGTAGTGGCTCTTTATTTTGAAACCCCTAATGCATAGCACTGTTTACATTGATGAATGTAAGCTTTCTTCTTTATTGGAATGTATGTGATAGTGAATAAATTTATCAGAAAGAATATTCTAACCATGTATCAGAATTATATTTGAAGCTTGCAGTAAGAGAGAATTAAATAGGCCTTGAAGGATGAGCAGTATGGAAAGGAGATAGTATTAAAAAAATAATACAATGCAGGACTATCTGCCTAAAGATCATTAAACTAGTCAATCAGTTGAGTACGCAACCTTAACTTCCCAGAAGGAGTTTTTAATCTCATTAAAGTCTGTAAGAATATCACTCAAGTATTTAATTTGGAATAGCAATTATATCCACAAAGGGTTGAATTACATCATGCAAAAATGTTCTGTACCACTGAGGTTTGGGACAATTTTCTTTCTCTAATCCCAATGAGAAAAGATCCATTTAATTGTGTTTTTGTGTGTGTGTGGGTGGGAGAAAATTATTAATTGAATTTGTTGTTTATTTGATTGTCTTTTAAATTTCATATACATGTTGAAAATCAGCCAAAGTCTAATTTGTACAATAAGCATGCTGTTATGACTAACAGTAATAGCTGTATACACATTGATATGATTCTATTACATAAATTTACCACATTCAGGGAGAATTTCTAAACAAAATCTCCTTGTGACTCAGCTTCCATGGTATATATTTCATGTAGTCTTTACACCAAGAATTTTATATTTTGTATGCTTAAATTTATTTTTTTTCCCTTTCTGCATACACACAAAGTGTGTGTGTGTGTGTGTGTGTGTGTGTGTGTGTGTACGCGTGCGCAATATTTAACACACATAATCCTCCTAGCTTGGTTCTAAGTGATGCATACAAGTACAGGCAAGAGAATTAAATTCTGCCAAGAAAGTTCCTTCAATAAAATAATACAGTGCTATATTTTTATTACTCCTATTTTCCCAGCTATAATAATAATATTTTACTTCCTTATCAACCATCATGTTTAGAAGACAGAAATTAAGAATACAGTGTTTCTTCCTCAGGGATTTTCCATGTTTGTTAGTGTGAGTTATCATCACATGAACTGAAATCTAACTAAAGAATAGAGCAAGTATTAGACCAGTATTCTGGGAGAAGATCTTAGGCATATATATATATATATATATATCTATATATATATATATATATAGATATATATATATATCCACATATGAAGGGTAAATCTTGCTCTGTAGTAGTGGCTTTTCTCATATATAATAAAATAAAGTATACCTAGAAGTAACTTTTCCCACAAACTTGGTTAATTTAATTATATCAGGGATAAAGGAGGATTGAATCCTACAAAATTAAAAACATAAATTTATTTCCATGCAGCATAAAATGAATCACAAAGGTACTTCAAATAATATTTGTAGCATTTATTTTTGTTATAAACCTATATTTTTACACAATTATTTTAGACTCAGATAGAGCAATTACCTAGAAATATGCTTAATATTTTTCAAAGGTGGTGTGGTTTAAAAGAGTAAAATTTGTCACAATGTCTTTTTATAAAAATGGTTATGATTATTCTAAGCTTGGTCTATTGTAAAACACTCCTCTGAATTCCAATTATTACAAGCATCATACTTCATTTCTCTTGAGAAACATTTTCTTGTGTTAGTGATTTTTCACTTTAAGCTTATTACTTAATAATTTCCTTTCTTATATTCCACCCAGGAAAATCTATGTATTTTCTTGATTCAGATGGGCTGCTGCAACAATGTGAAAATTATTCTGAGAAATTTGGTTCCTAAATTTCTTTTTATTCCTAATTTTATTCTTAAATGTAAATCACCTGAAACCTGGATTTTATTTTTTAATGGATTCTGAGGTACCTGCTACAACAATAAACCAATCAAAAGGAAATTCTTAAAAGCCAGTAGCTGAAGTTACCGTCTTTTAGGCTTGGATTTTCAAGAGAGTGTTACTTCTAGATTGCATAAGTGTACCTTGAAAAACGATGTTGAAAGATAATATAAATTATGGAAAAAAGGAAGGTGGGCTTTTTACCACTAGAAAATAGACCATTGAAAGTAATGACAACAGTAGTCTCACTCAGATAAATAAATCAATTTCCATTTCAAGTTTCACTCAATCCCATGTAATTACTCTTAAAGGCATAGGTTCCTAACTAAAATATTTTTAGACATTCTGTAGCTTTCAGTTGTCTGTGTGTCATCATGGCGTCAACCAACTGCAGAAGCATTTTCCCTAAAGTCATCCTCTGCAGTATCGATAGTTGAATGTACCTTGATATGGTTTGGCTGTGTCCCCACCCAAATCTCATCTTGAATTGTAACTCTCACAATTCCCACCTGTTGTGGGAGGAACTTGGAGGAAGGTGATTGAATTATGAGGGTGGATCTTTCCTGCACTGTTCTCGTGGTAGTGAATGAGTCTCATTAGATCTGATGGTTTTACAAATGGGAGTTTCCCTGCACCAGCTCTCTCTTTGCCTGCTGCCATCCATGTAAGATGAGACTTGTACCTCCTTGGCTTCCACTATGATTGTTAGGCTTGGCCAGCAACATGGAACTGTGAGTTCTCTATTAAACCTCTTTCTTTTGTAAATTGCCCAGTCTCGGGTATGTTTTTATTAGCAGCATGAAAATGGACAAATACAGTAAATACCCAGTAATACCCAGCAGTGGGGTATTGCTGAAAAGATAACAAAAATGTGGAAGTGACTTTGTTTGGAACTGGGTAACAGGCAGAGGTTGAAACAGTTTGAAGGGATCAGTAAAACAGGAAAATGTGGGAAAGTTTGGAGCTTCCTAGAGACTTGTTGAATTGCTTTGACAAAAATGCAGATAGTGATATGAACAATAAGGTCCAGGCTGAGGTGGTCTCAGATGGAGATGAGGAATTTATTGGGAATTAAAGCAAAGGTGACTCATGTTATGTTTTAGCAAAGAGACTGGTAGCATTTTGCCCCTGCTGTAGAGGTTTAAGGAACTTTGAACTCAAGAGAGATAATTTAGAGTATCTGGAGGAAGAAACTTTTAAGCAGCAAAACATTAAAGGGCTGACTTGGGTGCGGTTAAAACCATTC
This sequence comes from Pongo pygmaeus, assembly GCF_028885625.2. Taxonomy (NCBI): domain Eukaryota; kingdom Metazoa; phylum Chordata; class Mammalia; order Primates; family Hominidae; genus Pongo; species Pongo pygmaeus. The sequence goes on along the minus strand of NC_072388.2, from coordinate 39,305,696 downwards.
AGTTTTAAAAGGGAAACAGCGCATAACAGTTTGGAAAATTTGCAGCCTGACCATGTGGTAGAAAAGAAAATCTCATTTTCTGAGGAGAAACTCAAGCCAGCTGCAGAAATTTTCATAAGTAACAAGGAGCCAAAAGTTAACCACCAAGACAATGAGAAAAATGTCTTCAGAGTATGTAAGAGATACTTGTGGCAGCCCCTCTCATCAAAGGCCCAGTGGCAGAGGAATAAATGGTTTCATGGGCTGGGCCCAGGGTCCCTCTGCTGTGTGCAGTCTAGGGACATGGTTCCCTGTGTCTCAGCTGCTCCAGCTGTGACTAAAAGGGGCCAAGGTAACAGCTTGGGCTGTTGCTTCTGAGGAGGGAAGCCACAAGCTTCAGCTTTCATGTGTTGTTCACCCTGTGGATTCAGAGAGATCAAGAATTGAGGTCAGCACCGTGGCTCATGCCTGTAATCCCAGCACTTTGAGAGGCAAAGGCAAGTGGATCACAAGGTCAAGACCATCCTGGCCGACATGGTGAAAACCTGTCTCTACTAAAAATACAAAAATTAGTTGGGCGTGGTGGTGAGGGCCTGTAGTCCCAGCTACTTGGGAGTCTGAGGCAGGAGAATTGCTTGAACCTGGGAGGCGAAGGTTGCAGTGAGCAGAGATCACACCACTTCGTTCCAGCCTGGTGACAGAGCGAGACTCCGTCTCAAAAAAAAAAAAGAATTGTGGTTTGGAAACCTCTGCCTAGATTTCAGAGGACGTGTGGAAACACCTGGATGCCCAGGCAGAAGTTTGCTTTAGGAACAGGGCCCTCATGGAAAACCTGTGCTAGGACAGTGCACAAGGGAAATGTGTGGTTGGATCCCCCACACAGTGTCCCTACTAGGGCATCACCTAGTGGAGCTGTGAGAAGAGGGCCACCATCATCCAGACACCAGAATGATAGAATCCACCAACAGCTTGTACTGTGTGCCTGTAAAACCCACCGACTCTTGACAGCAGCCAGTGAAAGTAGCCAGGAGGGGGGCTATACCCTGCAAAGCCACAGGGACAGAGCTGCCCAAGGCTATGGAAGCACACCTCTTGCATCAGTGTGACCTGATGTGAGACATGGAGTCAAAGGAGATCATTTTGATGTTTTAAGATTTGACTGCTCTGATGGATTTTGGCTTTTCATGGGGACTGTGGCCCCTTTGTTCTGACCAATTTCTCCCATTTGGAACAGCTGTATTTACCTAATGCCTGTACCCCCATTGTATCTAGGAAGTAACTAACTTGCTTTGGATTTTACAGGCTTATATGTGGAAGGAATTTGCCTTGTCTCAGATGAGATGTTGGACTGTGGACTTTTGAGTTAATGCTGAAATGAGTTAAGACTTTGGGGGAACTGTTGGGAAGGCGTATTGGTTTTGAAATGTAAGGACATGAAATTTAGCAGGAGCCGAGGTGGAATAATATGATTTGGCTGTATCTCCACACGAATCTCATCTTGAATTGTAACTCCACAATTCCCAGGTATTGTGGGAGAAACCCAGTGGGAGGTGATTGAATTATGGGGGCAGGTCTTTCCTGCACTCTTCTCGTGATAGTGAATGAATCTCATGAGATCTGATGGTTTTAAAAATGAGAGTTGTACCTCGTTGGCTTCCACCATGATTGTGAGACTTCCCCAGCAACATGGAACTGTGAGTGCTCCGTTAAACCTCTTTCTTTTCTAAATTGCCCAGTCTCAGGTATGTCTTTATCAGCAGCATGAAAATGGACTAATACACAACTCATACTGTTTTTTTTCCCCCAGAAACCCAATCTCTGGCCTATAGCTCAGAGAAGTAGCTTTCATGTTGATGGTAAAACCGTGTAACTCAGGTTAATTTATTTCAGCGTCTAAACAATTAAAACTGACATAAAGTGGATCCCCCATGGGAGTTGTATTATATAAGTACATTTTCTTATATGTACAAAGTTTATGAGAATTAGGTAATGATCATGGTTAGCTGAATATATAAAAACAAGTGACAGAGATTTTTCTGTAATTTTCAGGCTTTATCAGGAAATGATGCCTCGGATATTTTAGGATATGATGTGATATTTTGAAATGCAAAATCCTTTTGATTTCACAAATCAATGTCCATAAGACTTGTTCATGTTTGCATCACATAAACACAGGTAATGTGATAAATAATGTTTTTCCACATTACCCATAAACATATATTATATTAAATGCTACATTATTGGAGCTATTTTTTCCATTGGTAGAAAATAGCTAAATCCTCAAATTTCATGTCAGATGATTAAAAGAATATATCATACACTGAACGCTGGTTCCATATACACATACCTTTTTTTTGCCAGGCACAATAGAGCACATACATTTCATGATAAAATCACTAGCCCTGCTATACTTTCAGATGGTGGGACCCAGTCACTATACTTGGCTCTAATCTCCACTAATTAGTATGACTGTTTGAATTTTTGAAGTAACATAAAGAAAATAAAGCTTTATCTTACAGGTAAAAACTCCCTTTAGAAGAAATAGTAGACAATTTAATAGTTATGTCCCATTGAGTTCCCATAAGATCAACTTCAGGAAGAGAAAAACAAAAACATATTCTTCCATAGGAATATCCCAACATGACCATATTGTTTCATTCCCCTCTGCAGTATACAACCAACATCAATTTACTCTGGGGAGTGTTTGCTTTGGCAAAAATATTTGCTTGCTTCCTTCCTTCCTTCCTTCCTTCCTTTCATGTTTGTTCTCCACAAACAAGAGTGCTGTGAATGAGAAATTAAATTACTTGCTGAACTCCACACAATTAGTAAGTGAAAAAGCACAGTTACAAAGCCAACTGTCTGATTTCAAAATGCATAGCCTATCTATTACATAATACAACTGTACTCTAAAAGAATGTTTGTAGAACGTTTTAGTTGTTCTAAATATTTTAAATATTTAGGGTAGTCTATATTTTTAAAAATTACTTGTGGAATTTATCTAAATAAGATCCAATTGTACCAAAGTATTTCTCAGAAACTCATCATTAAAAAAATAAGTTCAATTCTCACATTTTCTGGTCACCATGAAGTATTTAAGGTTATCATATAAAACATATTAAAAATAATATAAAACAATGTATTTTAATTCCATTGTTTTATATATATACATATACATATATATGCATCAGATGTCATGAAAAGACAAAAAAATGGAATTCATGCCTACATTTGTATACCTATAGTTTAATTAAACTCTGCAAAATTACAGTACAAAAATGACTTCTGGTATGCATAAGAACATTTGCAAGCCTAGGGAACACTGCCATGAGGCATATCAACTTTTTGCCTGAAGGAAACAATAATGTTATGCTTATTTCCTAGACATATAAATGTAAGTCAATAATGTAAATTTATTCATCTCATTTATATTCAAATTAGTGTGAAAAAATTTTCTGAAATACAAATGTCATATTTAAACATTTCCATGTTTTTATAAATATTGTAAAACTGACACTACAGATACCCCACAGTTATCATTTTGTTTTAGTAAGCAGTGATAGAAAAGTTAAATATTGATTTAAAGTTAAAATAATCATAAGGCAAAATTTAATCATCAGACTATTAAGTAATCATTTTATATTAATATTATTAAGATCTCAATATATTTACTGAATATAATTATTCCATATTTTTATCCCATTGATACCAACATATAACTTGATCAATATCTTTTGTTTTATCTATTTGTGTTAATAGTCTTAATTGCTGATGTATACTTTTTAAAGTCAGAACAAATTTTTTTTCCTTGTATGAATCCAAGGAAATCTGAACTACGGATATTTTGTTTACATTTGCTAGCTATTTCTTAAAAGCGTTACGAGGCACCTTCCACTTCTAAGAAAGTTTTTATTTGTCACTACATACTAGTTTTGACTATATATGTAACTCAATGAACATTGCCATATAAACTTACTCTTATCTTTTATAGTGAATCATCCACTTAGCAGTCGGAGAGGTCTTCCTAAAAATATGTCAGATCATATCATTTTTACTCAAATTCCTTCAGAGACTAAAAAAAAGTGGTTTCCCAGGACACAGACTCTGGGTCTCTATTCTATCTCAACATCACTGTTCCCACCATTCCTACCTCCCTCCACTGAGTCTTATACTGTTTGTTCTTCTCTCACAGGGCTTATGCCACCTCAGTATCGATGATATGTTAGACTTTTTATAGTTTTTTATTGGCTATTTATCTTTTTAAGCATTAGCTACCTGGGATGTGAGTCTTTGTGACAAGAAACTACATATTTGTTTGATACATAAATTGATATATGTATTGAGTGTTTATGTGCCAGACACTATCAGATTCTGAGGATACTGATATGAGTAATGTATATTACTACTTTCAAGGCATATAAGCAAATAAGTAATAGAAAGGAAAAGAGGCTTAAAAATGCTTTAGTGCTGATCTCATGTGTAATAAATTGAAGTGTTGCAGCTCCATCATATACTATCTGTGTGAATTGGAGGCACGTGATATTCCTGTGAATGCCTTAGTGACACATTTATAAGATAAAGGTAATAATAATGCCTACCACATAACTTATTTTGAAGAGTTATATTATCTAAAACATATTCTATAAATGTATATTACTAGTAGTAGTATTACTTTTATATTTCTCTTTACTTCTCCAAATTAAATCTCAACTTAAGGCACCAGTCAAGGTAATGAAAACATAATATTCTCTGTCACACATCCAACTCCAGTTCCTCTTTCTATGCAATGACCACCCCCAATTATTCCTAAAAGACTTACAGAGACAACACTTGGAACAAAGTTTAATTGTAGTAGAACAGAGACTGAAAAGCAAGAAGAATCTTACATTATCTCCATAAAGCAAATTAATTAGTGTCACAGGCCTTATAGTACATTGGCATTCTACCTCAACCATTAGATTTCATTGTATTCACATACAATAAAATGAAAACAATGCTTGATTTACACAACACGAAGTCCTGTGAAATGAACAAACTATTCTAATAACACTGTTGATAATACCTAAAGTGAACATTATCTAATATTATGAAGAGAGACTAAAGAAGTAATATGAGAAATATCACTAATACAGATATACCTGAGACTGGATAATTTATAAAGTAAAGAGGTCTAATTGTCTCAGAGTTCTGCAGGCTGTACAGGAAACATAGGGCCAGCATCTGCTTGGCTTCCTCAGGGAGCTTTGAATCATGATGGCATGTGAAGTGGGAGCCGCACATCACATGATGAGAGAAGGAGCAAGAGAGAGAGAGCAAGGGGGAAAGTCCCAAACTTTTAAGCAACTAGATCTCAAATGAACTCAGAGTAAGAATTCACTCACTAAGGTGAGGACAGCCACAAGCCATTCACGAGGAATCTGCCCACATGACAAAATCACCGCCCACCAGGCCCACTTCCAACATTGGAGGTTACATTTCAACATAAAATTTGGAGGGGAGAAATCATCTAAAGCATATGACATAGTAATTTATATTTACATATTTTCCAATATTTAGCAATTCTTCCATCAAACTACTTTGGTCATAGTGTATACATTATTTAGCAACTGCTGTGTTTGAGTCAACAATAATTTGTTTAAAATGTTTGCATTTAAATGTATGAGCAAAATGAAATGTACTTCTAGTTGTTTTTTTCATTAGGTTTTTGTCTGTTTTGGTATCAATGCCTTTTTTGGTAGCTGGAATGATAGAATAATTTGGCAAATATTTGCCAAATTTCTGTTTGGCAAATTTCTATTCCATGGAAGAGTTTGAAAAATATTACAATAAAACATTATTTAAAAAGCATTTTAATTTATTTCATAGATAAAAGGAATATTTCCTATTCGAAACTTCTATTTCTTTTTTAAAAGGTAGTGCAGTATAAATCATTTAAAAGTGTGGTTTAAAACATTTGTTTGCATGTCAAATAATTTAGCATCCCAATGTCATGTAAGATTAAATTTGCTCAGTTTCTGCTGGATAAAACCTATCAAAATAATTGTTTGAATATTTATTCATTATCATAAATTAATTTACAACTACTTTATTTAGATTGTCCTTCAAAGAGAACACTAAATTTGGTTTAAAATGGTAAATACAGAGAAAGTACATCACTGAGTCTTGATGCTTACAGCTTCCTTTGATGATAACTTGCAATTTCAATACTCCGCAGTACATTCTTGATAATTTTCATGTGTTCTTCAATCTCAGCTAGTAAACTAAAAAATTGTTCACTAATTATCTCAAATTTACTCAAATATAGGGTAGGCAATAAAAAGGGAGAGGGTTTAATTAAAAATATAACATAAATATATTTTTCAAAATATAAAGATATATACCACTTTTAAATTAGACTATCATTAGTGATCTGCTGTTTGTTACAATTTCCATATGTATTAGTAAGTAATCAATAGAGATTGTTATTTTGTTGACTGATTTCTGGGTCTTAAGAATATATTTTATGTGAACATTTATAAGGAATAGAGACAGGATTGCAACAAAGTTATTGAAAATATGTTGAGATCACAAACTACAATTAATATAGTTTGTTTTTATTTTTGCATATAAGAAAGTGTTAAAAAGTATTTATTTAAAAATCTTCCTATGGACAATTTCTAAGTTGAAATAAGAAGAGGTAATATATTTGAAATAACTTATAGGAAATCTTACCATGTAGAGCATTCATTTCTCTCAGCACCTCTCTAAAACTAAGAGACAGCCATTTGAAATTGTTCATTAGAAATAATTTATGGGTACTAGCAATATTTATTGATTGATATTTACAGAAAGGCATATATAAGCATTAGATATCACTCTTGGAATAGTAAATTTTATCAAACTGTTAGTAGGAAAACCAGTTTGCCTTATTTTCCTCATCTCCTCTCAAAAGTATACTATATATATTGCCTGGAATTATTACTTGCCAAACTTAGCGCTTGTTTTTGTTTCTAAAATGTTAGTTAATAAACAATAACCTTAATGAGCAAACTAAATAGGAAGAAAGTAAATACTTTCAACACCTTCTCAAAACCAAAGCAAATATTACTTCAACATTGCAAATTACCCCAATAAAGCAAACATTAAAGATAAATTTAAAAAGAAAATAAAAACAAGAAAACAAACAAATCTTCATCCTATTGGCTATTTTATGTATCAGAAGGAAAAAAACACCAACATACCCTAAATTAAGTAAAAGAGATATAAATTAGTATTAATTCAATTATTCATTCATTAATATATCCAACAATTTAACTGTATATATTGAATGACTTTTTGATAATTAGCAGTGAAATTACCCTTGTTGGTACAACAGTAACCAGTGAATATGGTACATGGACTCTGCATTCAAATGTTAATGGTGCCAATACCTACAGTCTTTTGTCTTCACATAAGGAAAAGATGTGCAATTATGAAAATAGTTAGTAACATAAGTTCTGCCTTCAGCTTTCCTGAATCCAAAGTTACTGCTTATTTTTGTCTAACTAAAACACTAATGCCTCTATCTAAATCTCAATATACTTGTCTGTAAAATTCACTAATAGTAACTGCTGCCTAAAGATATTTCAATAAATGAGCTATCTTAATAAAGATATTGGTTTCATTATTATGAATTAAATACAAATCAAACTATCATCTTTGAACACAATGTTTTAAGGGCTTGATAAAGTCATGTTCTAGCAATCTTATTTTGAAACATTTTTAACTGTTTCACATATAAACTTGCCATACACAGCCAGAAGTAAGACACTTTCAGCCCTTAAGTAGGTCATAAAATGATCAAAATAAGTGGTGTGAATGTTTAGGTCAGTTGTGAATTATAATGTAAAGACTAAGATCTGGAAAAACATAGGTTTCCATGTGGTCAGGAAGACCAGAAGGATGTTGAAACAAATTGATTTTCATCCAATTCTTTTCCTAGTTCTTACTGCAATTTTAGCCGTTGTCATCTAGCCTTTATTTTTACAGCAGCTTTCAAAATAATAGCCAAAAGTTTGTGTGGCAGTTTCTCCTCGTCTCTTATTACAGTGAATATCTTCCCTCTATGGGTTTAATTATGGCTCTGTCATTAACTACTTGGGTTATTTTTGATAAACTAACTTTGCATTTCAGATTGATCATCATCAACAGGGATAATAAATGTCTTAAGAGTTTAGTGAAAGCTGGAAAAATGATGCATGTCATGTGCTTTACACATGCTGGGCCTTCATTGTAAGATAATAGCTATTATCAGTATCATCAAAACCTAAATATCATTTCATAATCTTTCATTTGTAACTTATAGCTGTTGAAATGACATTGACTAAATGTGAACATTTCCACTTTCCTCTCATTTAATGCCTTCTCAAGTCTCAATTGCTCCCAAACATATTTAAAATTTACCTTTGTTATTAAAATTTTGCCAACTGTTAGACAACAACATAGTAAGACAATGCTGATACAGTTTCTGCATGTCTGTGCACGTTCATGAAGGTATGGTAGATTTCTGGCCGGGTGCGGTGGCTCATGCCTGTAATCCCAGCACTTTGGGAGGCCGAGGTGGGTGGATCACTTGAGGTCAGGAGTTCGAGACCAGCCTGGCCAACATGGTGAAAATCTGTCTCTACTAAAAATACAAAATTTAGCCTGACATGGTGGTGCATGCCTGTAATCCCAGCTACTCAGGAGGCTGAGGCAGGAGAATCGCTGGAACCCGGGAGGTGGAGGTTGCAGTAAGCCAAGATCACGCCACTGCACTCCAGCCTGAGCGACAGAGCAAGGCTTCCTCTCAAGAAAAAAAAAAAAAAGGATGATTGATTTCAAAATTTGGGTACAGGTACAGACAATAGTAAAATGTCAGATAACCTGAACTCAGATGATGTCTGTGTGGCCTTGACCTAATTAGATGGCTTCATCTTCAAAAATGGAAGAGTCATCTCAGATGGTTAAATGAAGAATAAATGAAATTATAAATTAAATTATATTTGTAAATCACTGTGTACTTTCCTTAAGTAAGGGCTTAACAAATGTTTTTCAGTACTATTATCTCTTGTGAGTTTCTGTAGCTACATTGGGTCCTAATTAGAATAATTAATGTTTAATGGCTCTCACAAGTTCTGCTAATAGCAATAATAATGATAATAGTTAACCCTTATGTAGCCAGCAACAAGAACTATAAATCTAAAATATAAATTTTAAATAAATAAATGATGCAGGTACTCTGAAAACTAGGCTGTTTGAGGTATACAATGTGTAGTGAGTGATAATATAAATTTTTTTCTGTTGAGATACTAAAAAGTTTAAGTTGTAGACTATTAAAAAATAGTTGCAAGAAGTTAATATAATCATTCTGGGCCTTGAGAGTGTGTTGAAACCAATTATATTTCAAGGCAATTTTCTCACTGCCTTTGATTCCCCTTTGGTAATTCTAATGGAATCCAAATTGAGGAAATTGCAACTTATACTGCAATTTGTAAATGTCTTTGTAATTTCAAAGGTAGAATATGTTATAGGATGACACTTTATGTAGAAGTGATGCTAAATTACTCAGCTTTCAATATAAATACTGGCTTTGAAATAATGGTTGAGAGCTTCTGCCAGAATTATCAGTGGAACCTGGGAAATAGACATTTCATAAAGCATGGAGTGCTTGCTACATATCTTATGTAAATCAATGACAATATAACTAGATTTCATAAAAGTTAAGGGAATTTTTATACACATGTTGTTTAAAATTAATTAAATCCTGGATCAGATCCTAATATAGTGTGTAATATGAAATTGAATAGTCTTGATATGTACTATTTTATATTCAAAGAAACTTGCATAATCTAAGGATAAAGTCACTATTTTATTATTATAATTTATTTACCATAGAAGATGTAAGTCAGTAGTTGTTATTCAAAAAGAATTTTCCACAATTTTACTTCAAAATTACCGCTGATCATGTAGTTGATGCCATCCAAACTTCCAAGTTGACACATTTAATGTAGCTGAAATCTTTTCCTAAAAATAAGAGTATAACGTTATCAAATATTGGCTGACATTAATCACATGTACCTAAAAACCTCATGAAAAGAAAATGGTTTACCGAGCTAGAATCAAATAAAAAATCTTATGAAATTAAAACTAATTATATAACATTGTAAGTAGGACCCCAAAGTTAGTGTTTAAGGAACTTGTGAATTTTAAATGAAGCCAATTTTATTCCATTGGATGCAGTTATTGAATAACTTCATTTAAGAACACTGAATATTCTTTTGCTAAAAGGGATAAACTTTGTGAACATTTAAAAATGTGGCTTCATATCTCAGTATTATATAACAAAAAGTATAAAACTAAAATGAAGAAATCTGGTTCTCTGAAATATGTGTTCTAATATTGCATCTATCATATTCCTGCACCACAATTTTTGTGACATATAATGAACATATTGTGTTTAGTGATACCCTAAGTTCCCTTCCTATTCTAACATTTTGTACTTCTAAACAAGGACATGTAGAAAATATGATCTATCTATTATTACAAATCAAAACTCTAAGGCTAATATTGTAGCTAACAGAGGTAAACACTATAAAATAACAGAGGAAGTACACTATAAAATATAACAAAGGATTCTTGACCAAACATTACTCAGGCTCCACCAAGCCATGATCTAGACAAGGCCTTGGCCTTTGGACTTTCTTGTCAGTCTTTGCATTACCCAAGAACTTGGCTAAGTTATTTTAATCAGAACCCTTTCCTTTGGTATGTAATTATATTTGATATTTGATCAAATACCTAATTCCTTACCATCCCACAGGTGACATCTAATTTCACCCTGGCCTGACTTCAGCAAGAATACTAAATACCCCTTGCCCCTCATGTTTCCTCTTAGAAATTTTCCCCACTTCCTGGACTATAAATCCCTATTTTTCCTTTTTCTCAAAGTTGAGCCTAATCTCTCCTTCCTACTACAAATCCCCACTGCAGTAGTAATTCCTTCTTGAACAAAGTATTTCTTGTCATCATTAACAATTTTCACAATAATTTTTTCCTTAATAAGTATTGGACTCCTAGTCAAAACTTATATTTAACTTATATTTAAATGTCAAGCAAATGTTGTTTTATAAATGTGTTAGTCACTTAAATGACCACAGTTTGTTACCACTTAACATTTTAAATGCAGAAGCTGTGCTTAGATACAATTTATAAAATTGCACCTAATTAATCATGAAGTCACTTCTCATTAGGATTAGAGTGACCTCACATTTCTTAGAGTTTCCAGAAGATCTGATTTTATTCCTCTTGAAGTTCTTACTTAAAAGGTTTTGTTTAAAAAACAACAACAACAACAACAATAACAACAAGAAACTAAAAGCTAAAAAACTTCATTTTTGGTTCTTTTTTTTACTATCAATTTGTTAATAATCTGGCAGATCATTTTCTTTCTTAAGGTTCATTTATGTTTCTCTTTTCAATTTTTTAACAAAATTATTTTACACATGTTCTCATAATTGTATCTTCATTATATTGTGCTCCTAAGAGACTGAGCTGGTGAGAAGTAGAGAATCAGCCCATTACAAGGAACATCTCATGTTTAGAAGAAGTGGGCAGTGCATGCACTAAACAGCTTTAAGGAGCAGAATCCTGAAGGTTTTCCCTAGATGCAAGAGGCATGGTATTTAATTTGTTAACACTGAGGTTTCAAACCTACTTACCAGCACACAGCTATGGAGAATCTTGGAGAAGACTGGATGTTCACAAATAGAGTTATTGCTTATAGAAGAAAGAATAGCACCTAAATTAAATAAATGAAGGGAAATTCTTGGGGCTTGCAGAATTTTTTAATTCTGGAAAAGGCTTAGACTATTAGAAATGGAAGCAAAAGCTGAAATACAGAAATAGATGTTTATTTATTAAGGCCATGCATAGCTGAAAGATTATGGATTCTGAGACAGAATAGTGACAAATGAATTGATTTGCCACTTTCTAAGAAAACTACTTAATGCTTTTGAAGCTATTTCATCTATAAAATGATAACATCTACATGGAAGTGTTGCAGTGAAGGTTAGGAGAAAAAGAGTGTCTGTACAATATTCTGTGCAGTAGCTTATTGATGTCAAATTAAACACAGCCTTTTTACTTTTTGCATTATCAGGGTTAGTTAGACACTTTACTAATAATCTTGACATTCTAATTTTAATGATTTATAAATCATATTGTGTTGTCCATATACATGCAACCACAATATTACTTTTTGTACACATATTTAATTACACGCAGGTTTGTTATTTAGTCAGAATAATGTTCCCTACAGAAAGTGAGATAACTTTATATGTAGTTCAATTTCAAAGAAGAATGTTGTTACATAAAAGCTCAGTGTCAGGTATTTTCCACTTGTGTCCACAGAGGCTCTATGTTGAACTAGAACTTCCTACATCTGAGCATCTGCTGTATAATTTGATGTATTTCTTCAAGAAAGAAACGATCTCCAGGTTCTAGTATTATCTTCAATTTCTACTCATATATTTATAGTTTATTTAACGATGCAGGAGAGGAGAAAAAGGCAACTTGTGTGTGCATTACTAAGATTCTGCTCTGGGCAAAGGTAGTCGATTCTGCTCGGAACTCCTGAGAAACACACAAATTCCTGCCATTATTCTCTACCTAAAGGGTGGTGTTGGGAGCCAGGAACATTTAATCCATTTGTTTAGTCCCCTAACCTCCAAAAGCTTGAGAGGTTTCCTCATGGTATTAAATCTGCACACTTTTGAATTTCACTTGTGTGCAGCCTGAGTAACTCTGATATATGTGCTGACAGAGAAGTCCCAGGGGGAAAACAAAGAGCAGTTGAAGTGAGATGTTGTCAACTGAAACTCAGTCTAATTCCACATGGGATTTCCTACCATAGCCAAGGCTAAAATCAGAAGTGAGTTCAAGAGGATGAGTGGTAGCAACAGATGCATCAAATGCAAGTATGAAGTGCACAAACAGTAAGCCTTTCTACTGGACTGACATCACAGCACACCTGGGCAAGGAGGTGAACAGAAAAATTGGAATCTGGATTAAAAACAATGTCAAAGTTCATCAGCCAAAGTTACAAAAATATTTTTACATTTCTTCTAATTTTGTTCATTTTGTGTAAAACTTCAAATTATTTGTGGTAAAGTTGTTCAAAATGTCTTCATACTATATTTTTAATATCTGAAAACTCTACAGTGATGTCACTATTTTAATACCTAATATCATATGTATTAAAATTACTCATTGTATTTGTACTTTTTGTTTTATATTAGTCGCATGAACAGTTTGTTTATTAATGTTTTTTTCCCAAAGAACAAGTGTTGACTTTGCTAATTTACTCATGTACATATTGCTTTTGAATTGCTACTTCTTTACATTTATTGTTCTTTTTCTGTCTTCTGAAGATAATGGTCATTACTTGATCTTTTATGATATATGCATTCATTCTTATACCTTGTCCCTTATAGACAGATACTGTTAGCTACATTCTCTATGTTTTGCTGTATAGTCACTGTCTTTATGTACATTGTGATTTCTTCAACTACAATTTATAGAAGTACATTTATTAATTTCAAGGTATGACTTTTTCAGCTATCTTTTGGTTATTCATGTACATATTAATTTCAATCTATTCAGATAATGTAATTTCTATGATTTCAATCTTTTGAAATGTGTTGAGGTTTCCTTTTGGTCAAGCATGCAACCTGCAGTTAGGGATACAATATCCATTTGGTCAAACTTTCTGATTTTCTTTCAATTTGTTTTTATTTATTTACTTAAGCTTTCCAGAATTTTTCATCATTTTCTACAAGTTGTCACAAAATTGTAGTAAATTTTATACTTGCCTACTTCTTCCTGTAAATATGTATTTTTGTGGATTATATTTCATTATTTCGCTACACATATTCACATTAAGAATTTTCATCATCTTTGGTGGTTGAAGTGCCCTTTATCCCTATAAGGTAATTCAGCATACTGCTGGTCATGGTTTCAGTCTTAGAGACAACCTGTCTGATATTAATACAGTAGCACCAGCTTTTATTTAGTTAAGGTTGGCATGACATCTTTGTCCATCTTTTTCTTTCAAACATTTTGCGTACTTTTTGCTTCAATGAACAAGATAGAGGTTGTTTGTTTTCTCCCCATAAATACAACTTAACTATATTTTTCTATTAAATGTCAACTTTAGCAAAATTATATTTGAGGAAATTTTTCTATTAAATGTCAACTTTAGTAAGTCTATATTTGAGGAAATTTTTCTGTTAAGTGTCAACTTCAGCAAGTTTATATTTGAGGAAATCTGATATATTTATGTTTCAATCCCTCATTTTATAATTTTCCTACTCTTTGTTCCATTCTCTATTTGTGACTTATTTAATTAATTGTTTTAATAGTTTTTTCTCATGATTTCTGTGGTTGTTAAACATTATTTTACTACATTTTTATTGATTAACATGCAGACTACAACATGAAACTTTGATTACTACCATACGAAATTGTTTCTTATTACTGTTTACTTTTTGGACAGTAAAAGGCCCTTAATACATGTTAACTCACTCTAGTGTTTTCAAATCTATATACATATATATGTGTGTATCTATATATATGTCATATATATATACCATATGTATATATATGTCATATATATGGTATATATACACACAAGGTATATATATGGTGTGCATATATATATATATATATATATATATATATATATGGGGTGTGTGTGTGTATATATGGTGTATGTATATATGGTATAACAAACCTGTAGTAACAAAATACCAGAAGCTGGCTTCATTAAAGAATAGGAGTTTATTGCCCTAACGTTCTAGAGGTTAAAATCTGAGATCAAGCTATTGGGAAGGTTGGTATCCTCTGAGGGCTGTGAGGAAGAATATGCTCTGTGCTCTCTCTTAGCTTCTGATGGTTTCCTGGCACTCTTTGATGCAACTTGGTTGCAACTATATTACCCAGATTTCTGTTTCGATCTCACACAGTATTCTATTTATAAGGGCACCTGTCACATTGGATTGGGGGGTCCCCCTATTCCAGTATGACCTAATCTACACCAATTTCACCTGTAATGACCTTATTTTCACATAAGGTCACATTCTGAGCCTTCTGGGGTACTGGAGATTAGTATTTCAATGTATGAATTTTGGGGGGACACAATTCAACCTCATATATGTGTGTGTATACAAAAATAATAATTATATAATAATAAATATTACTATATTACTATATAAAATTATGTTACACATTTAAGTGAATTTAGAATTTACTCACATACTTAAAATTGTTCTTGCTTTTGGACACTTCTTGTATCTCTGATCCTCCAGCTTGTATTATTTTTATTCTGCCTGGCAAATAGTCATTAGAATTTCTTTAGTGCATATGTTCTAGTAATAATTCCCTCAGTTTTTAGGTCTGAAAATAACTTTTTAAATGTTATTATTAATATGAATACATTTGCCAAATTTTGATAGTTTTTGTGTCTTCATGGCTATATTAATTGTATTGTTGTTGAAGAGCAACATATTTAGTGGTCTAATTGTTGCTAATTTGAATATAAGCTTTCTTTTTCCTTTGGTTGTTTTTTCAAAATTTTCTCTGTCTTTTCTTGCACTGTAATCACCTATAATGTAGATGATTTTCATTGTTCCATCTTTTAATTCACAGAGCTTTTATTCTATAACTTGATATGTTTTATCAGATTTGGAAATTACTCATTCATGGAAATTTCCATTATTCCTTACATGTTCTTCTAAAATTCCATTTAAATATATGAGGATTTCTCACTTTACCTTCTTTCCCTCCTATTTGCTCTTCTGAATTTTCTATCCTGTCATTTCTCTATGTTTCACTTTGACTATTTTATCCAACATTTTCTTAATTCTCTCTTCATCTCTCTCTAATATGTTCTTAAATAGGTCACCTTACTTGTTAATATTATATATTATATTTTTCTGTTTCATGGGTTCTATTTTTCCATATCTGTTACTTTTATTTTCCACCTCTCTACTAAAATTCTAAATCTTAGATTTTTATCTCATTGAATAAGGTGATCAAAATTATTTTTAATTATACTTTTTATTTAATTGAAGATTCACATGAAATTGTATGAAGTAACACAGAAACATCCCTTGTAGGTTTTACCCAATACCCCACTGGTAATACCTTGCAGAAATGTAGTACAATATCACAACCAGGATATTGGCATTAATTCAGACAAGATACAGGACAAGTCTATCACCACAAGAATTTCTTGTGTTGCCCTTTTATAACTACCCATTTCCTGACCAATCTGTGCCGCTGTTCTTAACACCTGACAAGCGCTAACTTTTTTCCATCTCTATAATTCTACCATTGTGATAGTATTACGTAAAAGGTATCATAAAGCATTAATCTTTGGGGATTGGGGTGTTTTTTATTTTTTACTCAGTATAATTCTCTGGAGATCCATCGAAGTTGTTGCTTGAATCAATAGTTATTTATTTTTATTGCTGAGTAGTAGTCCATGATATGTATATAACACAGTTTGTTTAATGATTTACCTGTAAATAACATACTGGTTGCTTCCTGCTTTGGGCTATTACATATAAAGCCGCTATGAACAAATATCCATTACCAAATTTGAGGGTGAACATAAGTTTTCATTTCTCTGAAAGCAGTATTATTACACTTGCTCAGTGTTTAGTAATTGCTTTTAGATTTTTAACAAACTGCCAATTTGTTTCACAAAGTATAAAATGACTGAAGCATTTTACATTCCCTTCAGAGATGTTTGAGTAATCCAACTTCTCCACATTTCTGCCAACATTTGGTGCTGCCACTGCTTTTAATTTTAGGCATTATAATGTATATTTAGATGTGTACTTATAATTCTTCATGGTTTAATTTACATTTTCCTAATAGACTAAGATAATAAACAGCATTCTATGTGCTCATTTTCTACCTCTTAACACTCTACTCAGCAAAATATCTGTTCATGTATTTTGTCTATACATGAACAGTTTTATTGAGAGTTATTATGTAATTTGGGCACGAATATTTTGTCAGATAAGTGATTTGCAAATATTTTTTTTCCAAGCCCGTAACTTGTCTTTTCATCTACTTAACTGAATATATTTTTAATTTTTATTGTGTCCAAATTATAGATTGTATTTATTTTAGGGATCACAGTTCAGTGTTAAGTCTAAGAACTCTTAGCTTACCCTAGGTTCTGACAATTTTCTCAACTTTTTTTTTCATAAAGTGTTTATAGTATTTATATTAGTCCATTCTCACACTTGCTATAAAGATACTACACAAGGCCAGGTAATTTATAAAGGAAAGATATTTAATTGACTCACAGTTCCACATGGCTAGAGAGGCCTCTGGAAACTAATAATCATGGCACAAGGTGAATGTGAAGCAAGGACTGTCTTCACGTGGTGGCCAGAGAGAGAAGAGCAAGCAGGGGAAATGTCAGACATTTATAATGCCATCAGACCTCATGAAAATTCATTCACTATCATGAGAACAGCATAGGGGAAACTGCAGCTATAATCCAATCACCTCTCACCAGTTTTTTTCCCTTGACACATAGAGATTACAATTCAAGATGAGATTTGGGTAGGGACAAAGATCCAAGCCATATCACTATTGTTTTGTATATTTGTAATATATTATCTGTAACATTATATGTATAGTAATGTATTGTGAGCTAATTTTTGTATAGGATATAATGTTTAGCTTAGTTTTATTTTTTTATTTTTTACCTTTGTTTTGCCTACGGGAGTCCTATTACTCTAGTAAAAGTGTATCCTTCCTTCTGTTAAAAGTAAAACCTTAGATAAATTAAATTTAGCAAAATGTGTTTGAGCAAAAATAATTCATGAATTGGGCAGCCCTCAAAATAATGAGAGGTTCAGAAAGCTCCACTCAACAATGTGGACAGGAAGTGTTTATAGAGAAAAAGGAAGTATTGTACAGAAACAGCTTGATCAAATATACTGACTTATTTGTACATGGTATGATTACTCATTTGCCTTATATGGACATAGTCTTATCAGTTGGCAGCCTGTGATTGGCTGAAGCTCAGTTACTATGATTGACTGAGACTCAACTATTTGTTACAAGAATATACTTCTAAGTAACATTTCAGCTTACATAATAAGTGAGGTTGCAGTTTTCTAGGTAGAGCTTCAAAGTATGGAGGTAGCTTTATGCCAAATTTAATTTAATTTAAGATTTCATTAATTTTGTTCCTCTGTCAAATTCAGTTGAGAGTTCATCTCTGAGTCCTCTATTCTATTCGTGTTTACTCTTCCACGAATTCCAAATGATAACTATGATTATGTGATAAACTTTAATTTCAGGTACCATGATCCTATTTTATTATTATTATTATTATTATTTTTTTTGAGATGCAGTCTCACTCTGTTGCCAGGCTGGAGTGCAGTGGTGCGATCTCAGCTCACTGCAAGCTCCACCTCCCAGTTCAAGTAATTCTCCTGCCTCAGCCTCCCAAGTAGCTGGGACTACAGGCGTGCACCACCCAACTCAGCTAACTTTTGTATTTTTAGTAGAGACGGGGTTTCACCATGTTGGCCAGAGTAGACTTGATCTGTTGACCTCATTATCTGCTCACCTTGGCCTCCCAAAGTGCTGGGATTAAAGGCATGAGCCACCACGCCCAGCCCCTATTTTATTATATTTTTAAGAATAATTTGGTTTTCTATTTCCTTTGCTGTTCCACATAAATTTTAGAATAATCATGTATCTCTCTATACATAATCTTTCAAGAATTCTTATAAAAATTGAATTAAATCTGTTTAATTTGGTTAGAATTTAAATCTTTCTTTTCTGTCTTCCAATCTATGAATACTGTATGTTTTATTTAAACATGGTATGATTTGTTTATATCTTTTATTTTTTTCATTAGAATTTTTTAGTCTTAAGATACAAATCTATTACATGTTTTGTTAGAATTACATCTAGGACAATTGTAAGTGATACTGCATCATTTAAGTTTTGGTGTCCATATATTGGTTGCTAATATGTAGAAACACAATACATTTTTGTGTGTTCATTTTGTATTCTATGACGATTATGAACTTCCGTTTTAACTCTACCAGTTGTTGTTGTTCTATTTTTTTTTTTTAGATTCCTTGGTATTTTCTTAATAAAAAAATCATTTCACCTGTAAACAAAAACAGTTTGATTTCTTCCTTTTTAATATGAATACCTTTTGTTTCATTCATTCATTTTTGCTTTATTTTAATGTCTAGAACTCGTAGTACTATGCTGAATAAGAGTACTAAGAGTAGATAACCATGACATGTTCCCACTCTCAGGAAAAAAGACACTAATTTTTAAGTAGGATGCTAGCTGTAGTGTTTCAGTATATGCTTCTTAACAAACTCAGGGTCATCTCTCTATACTTGTTTGAGGACTGGCACAAAGAAGAATGGAGAAAAGAAAATAAAACAAAAATATAAGAATACACAGTCTCTAAGTGTCAGAAGTTTCCCTTTACATTCCTTTATCAGGAAGTAGAGGAGCTTTCTTGAAATTACCTCTGTGTCCCAGTGCCTCTTCTGGTGCAATGATTTCAAGCCAGGGAGACTATGGAAGGAGAAAAATGATAAATTCACTGAAACTTTAATGGTGTTTTGAATTCTGGTGTCTTTATTCTACCTACTCTATTTACTTATTAGAGTCCTCAGCTTAATGCTTAATTTAGGACACAAGGGTAGCATATGACTGTATAGCTTATCCAGAACTTGAACCCCAAGTACATATTTTTAGTGTCATTTTATTTCATACTAAAATCAAAAAGGACAATACTTAGCTGGAATAATTCTGGCCAAATTCGTTCGTCTACATTTACATATAAAATCATAAACAGCTTCTTGAGTCCATTATTATGTAACATTTCAAGGAGCAGAGAAAAGCAATGCTATATGTGGTGTGAATATTACATATTAAAATATACACAAAAAAGTAGGAAATACAGAAATGATGCCAATTTCAGAAATTTGATTATCTCTGGGGAATGAGAAAGAGAAAAAAATCAGTATGTGGACTTTTGCCTGTGCCTGCAAGATTTTATTTCTAAAAGGAAAAATAAAATGAGCTAAAGGTAATATAATGGAGGTTTAATTACAAAAAATAACATATGATTATATGTAAAATTATTTTGTTATTTTATGTTTGAAATGTGTTCGAATTAAAAATTTAAATATTTTTAAAATCCACGAAAAAAATACTATCTTAGTTAATACTACAAAATCACAGTTATGATCAGAATACCAGAATCTTTTGGAAATACTATCCTCACACTGTTAACTGTATTACAGTAATTTTGCAGGAAGATAATAGTGATATGAATGGACAAAAAAATTAAAACTAACTCTTTGCTAACTGTCTTAAGTAACACTTGTAATATGTATGGTAGAATTGACAACAGAAAAATGTCATTTATAATTCGAAACTGACAACAACATATATCTCCAAATACAAATGATAAAACATATGGGACATATATAACTGAGTTGAACATACGGGGTTGGGGGATTAGCTAAGGGGAGCAGCAAGCTAAATTAATATGTTTCTAACTTAAGCATATGTGTACTAAATAAGGGCAAATACACAATTCCCATTAGCATTTTAATATGCTTAAGTACCTCCAATGGCTACTTAGGAATTTTTAAAATGTGATATTTTTATTCAAAGTTTCTATAAAAAACATATATTATAAAAAGAAAAGAAATTTTATAAAATACACTCCAATGTGGTATATTTATTTATTAACCATTTTCATTTCTTTAATTGTACCCTACACAAAAGTTACACATGCAAAACTGAAAAAGAAATTTAATGATTCCCATTATCATGACATATTTTCATCTTATTTTAGTGTGAAAAGTAATTTCTCAAGACCTGCCTTATCTGACAAGCACTGAATCATCTCTCTTTCAATCTTTCTTTTAAAGGAACAGATAAGTAAGGGGAAGTAAAACCTAATACTAGTTTGGCCTTTCATTTATATAAATTATTATTTTGCTATTATTATATTTCACATTTCATATTTATGTTTTAGAGTAATTTATGTAAATTAGTAGACATATACATTATTTTTTGCTTAAAATATTTGAAACAATTTCAAGGCACATTATATGAGATGTCTTCTTCATTTGCCAATACAGACATTTGGAGATAAGTCTATGCCCAGAGTTTCTTTATTCTTGTTTTAGCTCTCAACAATGTAGCTGAGATGAAAGGTTATTAGCATACTGAAAACCATGTAATTGAAGGAATATTATCTTGCCTTTACTTTGACTCTGAGAGAAGAAAAGCATAGCTGCTAGAATAAATATGAAAGTCAGAGCCTTGATAAGGTCTAGTAACCCAATCATTGGCACTCACTATGGAAAAGGATGATGTGCTTTGTTTCCCTCTAGTGGTTTAGTAAATGAATAAATATAAGAAAAAAAAAGTGAAATGGCTTCGATGTACTAGCTTAAAAGCCATTCAAAATTTTGAGATGCCTGATGTAGGCTACATCTAAAATTACATTATAAAATTTGCAAATAGAAAATAAAGATGTGCTTATTATCAAATAAGCATGATGCATCAGAAAAATAAATGGCTAGAAAATCTGCAATCAGCAACAAATTATTTTTCTGTATTCAGGAAGTCAGTGTTCATGAAGTAGAAACAAAGAGATAAAGTGACGCTTCGCATCTTTCAAAGTTAATACACAAAAGCTATAGAACAAAGATTAAGAAAAAGACAATTTAAAGTCTTTTATTTGCTTTTTGCAAATGCTTATTTAGTTGCAGAAATTTAACATTTACTTTTGTTAATAATTATTTTTGGTAAGACCAAGTTTAAAATAATTTGCATCACCTGAACATATGGTCCTGGGCAGAAAATCATGAAGAAAAGCTATAAAATGTCTAAATGACAGATAAAGTGCTAAGTAGTTAGATGAAATGTTTAATTTAATTCCCAGACCAACATCATAAGATATGTATTATTATTACTGTCACCATGGCCCAGATGTTTACTAAAGGAGACTGCTAAAATGTTCCCAAGGTAACAAAAATTAGAATTGGACTGAAACACAGGTAGTCTGACTCCAGAACTTAAATTGTTTGGAAGTCAGAACATGTCTTTGGCATGATTTTAAATATTTATCATGCATAATGGATACTTAAATAAGCCAGAGTTATTTTTAGGACAAGGTTCTGCCAGAAAGTGTTATTGAATTAGGGCGGTATAGTACATAGACCCTTGAATAATGCAGGGGTGAAAAGCACCAACTCCCCTCACCGGGTAGTCAAAACTCCACATATAATATATGATTCCCCCAAATTTTAACTACTAAAAGCTAACTGTTAACCAGAAGCCTTGTTGATAACATACAGTCAATTAATACATATTTTGTATGTTATATGTATTATATACTGTATTCTTACAAATAAGTGAGCTAGAGAAAATAAAATGTTATGAACAAAATCATAAGGAAGATAAAATAAACTCACTATTCACTAGTGAAAATAGATTATCATTTTCATCACCTGTAAGATTTCATTCTCATCATCTTCATGTTGAGTAGGCTGAGGATGAAGAGGAAGGGTCCTACTGTCCTATTGTCTCAGAGGTTGCAAAGGCAAATTAAATAAAAAAATTAAAAGGGAAGGCAGGAGAAATTTACTGAAAAAAATCTGCAGGTAAATGGACCCTTGCCATTCAAACTCTTATTGTTCAGTCAAGTGTATTTTATTCAACTAGTTAATTAGATGAAAAGATAAAAAATTGAGAGAAGAAAAACATACTTAGTGATTTTTTTATTAAAAGAGAATTATTTAATACTATATATTTTCTAAGCAATTTTATAATATCAGTGACACCATTTGTAAAATTATTTTTACATGTCGGACTATTGTTATCTATTATTTTATATGTTATTCTGAAAAAAGGTGACAAAATTACTTAAAGTGTAAAAGCAGTTATTTTCAGAAGTTATTTTCAGAATTACTTTATTCAGTTATTTTCAGAATTACTTTAAGAAGTTGAATTAAATACAAAAAAACAAAAGACTTAAATATTTCAATTTTTAAATACTTCTTAGCATATGACAACTTACAAAATCAACTGGAAGAAACATATAATACAATTATTATTTGAAATTATTTTTGAGGATTTTTTCTACCAATGGGTAAAATATGAATCAATAGTTTCAATTCTAATAGCTACATTATATTTAGGAAAGGATTTGCTATTATATAGAGATATATTTAATTTTTTAGAAACCATAAAACTAATGTTAGGAATAATAATTTTGTCCAGAAAGGGTTTAATCATATCTTTGGAGAAAGTTTCAGAAGCTATATTCCCAAAAATACTTTAATCAATTGAAGCATCATTGAATAAGTTTGCCACATATGTAAAAAATAACATTATACAAAGTAAACCCTTTGCAAATGATGGCTAATATAATCTGCTTTACATGATTTGTAATTTCAAAGAACCCTTAGCTAAATAGATTAAAACATTTCTGTAACTTTATAATCACTTCTCTGCACACTGGAAACCACTTATGACCCTAGAAATTCTAAAAAATGAAATTTAATAGAAGATAAACTTGTTTTGGCTGCTATCCATAAATATTTAGTTGCTTAAATGAAAACAGTAAAAGGCAAAAGAAAAATAAACCAAGCAAAAATGCTTCACCTTGTCACAAATTTTATATTTTCAATTTAGAAAGTTAATTGCATTATTAATATTGACTTGTACTGTCATCATACATTATCCTATTAGTTTTAATTGGAAGATGACAGGAATGTTGAAGACTATTACGTTAACCTTGCTTTCAAATCATTGCTTACATTCACAACTTGCTTTTTTTTTTTAAATAATACTGAGGAAAACATAGAAATGACAAGCTATGCTCAGAAAAAATTGTGTTTGTGACATAAAAATAGACTTTACATGTGACAGGGATTGCCTTTGTATCAATATAATTTTTCACATTTCTTATTGGCACACAATCTTTCTTTAAGAAGCGTATACTTTTTATATAGTAGACTAGAATTCAATTGCTTCATTTGAATAGTTCAGCCAAAAGGTAGCCTTAAACCAACAATTTGGCTGAATATACTTTTGTTTTCAAATTAAAAAAAAAAAATCCTAAAAGAGATAGTCACTACTTTCTACATCTGCTTTCGAGAAGTGTTTGTTCATGTCCTTTGCCCAGTTTTAATAGGCTTGTTTTTTACTTGTTGATTTAAGTTCCCTAAAGATTCTGGATGTTAGATCTGTGTCAGATGCACTGTTTGTGAACATCTTCTCCTATTCTGTAGATAGTCTGTTTGCTCTGTTGATAATTACTGTTGCTTTGCAGGAGCTGTTTAGTTTAATTAAGTCCCACTTTCCTATTTGTGTTGTCATTGCTTTTAGGGACTTGGCCAAAATTTTTTTGCCAAGGCCAGTGTCGATAAGAGTATTTCCTAAGTTGTCTTTCAGGACTCTTATAGTTTGAGGTCTTAAATTTAAATCATTAGTTCACAATGATATGATCCAGCTCTGTGTCCCCACCCAAATCTCATCTTGAACTGTAATCTGAAATGTAATCCTCACGTATTGGGAAAGGGACCTCAGGGGAGGTTATTAGATCATAGGTGTGATTCCCTCATGCTGTTCTCATGATAGTGACTGAGTTCTCATGATATCTGATGAAAAGGGGCTTTTCCCCACTTTGCTTGGCAATTCTCCTTCCCACCTTCATGTGAAGAAGGATGTGTTTGCTTCCCCTTCTGCCATGATTGTCTAAGTTTCCCGAGGCTTCCCCATCCATGAAGAACTGTAAGTCAATTAAACTTATATATATGTATATATATATATACTATATATAATAGAGAGAGAATATATATTATATATGCATATATATATATAAATTACTTAGCCTCAGGTATTTATTCATAGCAGCATGAGAATGGACTAATGCTTTGGCCTTTTGGCAGGGTAAATGTTTACTGAGGTTAGGGGAATGATAAGACCTTTTGGAAACCACTAGACACTGGCTCTGAGCTCACATTGACTCTAGGGAACCCAAAACATCATTATGGTCCTGCAGTTAAAGTAGCAGCTTATGGAGGTTAGGCAATTAATGGAATTTGATCTCAGGTCTGACTTACATTGGCTCCAGTGTGTCCCCAGACTCATCCTGTGGTCATTTGCCACAGAATGCATAGTTGGTATAGACATACTTAACAGCTGGCAGAATCCCCACATTGGTTCCCTAACTGGTAGGGTGAGGGCTATTATGATGGGAAAGACCAAATGGAAGCCATTAGAGCTGCCTCTACCTAGAAAAATAGTAAATCATAAACAATATTGCATCCCTGGATGGATCACAGAGATTAGTGCCACCATCAAGGGCTTGAAAGATGCAGGGGTGATGATTCCCAGCATCCCTGTTCAACTCTCCTCTTTGATCTGTGTAGAAGAGAGATGAATCTTGGAGAATGACAGTGGATTATCATAAACTTAACCATGTGGTGACTCCAATTGCAGCTGCTTTACCAGATGTGGTTTCATTGATTGAACAAATTAACACATCTCCTGATACCTGATATACAGCCACTGATCTGGCAAATGCCTTCTTCTACATTCCTGTCCATAAGGCTCACCAGAAGCAATTTGCCTTCAGCTGGCAAAGCCAGCAATATACCTTTACTGTTCTACATCTGGGGTATATCAACTCTTCAGCTTTGTGTCATAATATAGTTCAGAGAGACTTTCATTGCTTTTCCTTCCACAGGCTATCACACTAGTCCATTACATTGATGAACTTTCAAATTCTTGATAACATGTTACATCACCCTAGGAAGTAGTCAGCTAAATAGCCCTAAATTTGCATATTAAATGAAACGACTCAGATTAAGATCAAGTAACAAAATTTACATCATAAGGTATGGGGAGAAAAAGTTTGGTGTGCTAGAGGGAAATTAAAACAAATTTAGCTGCCAATTAAATGTAAAATTATGCATTTTAAAAAGGCCTTTAAATATACACATACATATATACATACATACACATACACACCAAAAGATCCTATAACTTTACTTTAGTACTATGGCCATGAGATGAATATAAATTTGCCAAGTTGGAAAAACAAAACAAAACCTGTTAGATCCAAACAGTGTTATTGTGTTTTTTTGTTTTTGTTTTGTTTTGTTTCCCCTAGTAGAAAAGTCACAGCAGATTTAAAGCAGGCAGAAAAGAAAATAGAGAAAGAAAACTTAAAAATTCTGTAGTTTGCAGGTCAACCTTAGGTCTCTTTTTCCTTAATGTAAAATGTGCACAAAGACCATATTATTACCATTTTACATAAACTCTGGCAAGAAGTAGAGGGGCCATAAAACCTATGAAGTGCCCAAAGGGGGGCTCTTTTTCCTTGTTTTTTTCTTATTCTTAGATTATTTCTTCCCCACCCTATTTTTTTTTAAAGGAGGAACTGAGCTGTGGCCTAGGTAAATAATCAAAGTTCAGTTCCTCACACAGATAATCCAAATTTTGAGATTATGTCTGAGAGAAAAAGCAATAGGGAAGACCTTTTAGAAATGCATATACAAACTCCAATTATGATCCTTAAACAACAAATTCCTAGGAGAAAAACCAGCTCAGAATAAATCGAAGACCATTAACCAAAATGGGAGGTACAGGGCTCAGGAGGACTTACCAGTTCCACCAAAGGAGAAGCTTGAACTTCGTGAGTCTTCAATTGGCCCTGGCTGGTACCTTAGCTCTGATTTCAGACAACTGCTTGGGGCTCCTGAGTCTTCTCTGAGGCCCCATGTTGGGTGCCATTTATTGCCAATGAAAAGAGTCAAGCTCTGTAAAATATTTGAAGAGATTTATTCTGCGTCAAATATGAGAGACCATGGCTCATGACACAGTCCTCAGGAGGTCCTGAGAATATATGCCCAAGGTGATTGAGATGCAGCTTGGCTTTATACATTTTAGAGAGGGATGAGACATCAATGAAATACATTTAAAAAATACATTGGTTTGGTCTAGAAAGGCAGGACAACTCAAAGTGGGGGGCTTCCAGGATATAGGTGAATTTAAACATTTTCTGGTTGACAATTGGTTGAGTTTGTCTGAAGACCTGGGATTGATAGAAAGGGAAGGTTCAGGTTAAGATAAAGATGGTGGAGACCAAAGTTCTTTTGAAGTCTTATAGTGGCTGCCCTTAGAAACAATAGATAACAAGTGTTTCCCTTTCAGATCTTAGATAATCTCTTTAGGATTGGGAAGGTCTGGAAGCAAATATCTAGCTATATTAATAGAGGTTATTTACAGATGCAAATTTTCGCCCACAAAGAATATCTTTGGGGGAACATTTCAAAATATAGCAAAGAAACATGTTTTGGGGTAAAATATTTTTATTTTCTTCCTTGTCTCATAATGTTATGCCAGAGTCAGGTTGGAAAGTAAATCACAATATATAGGGTTAAATAAAACCGACCTAATGAGAATCTATGATCTGTATGGCATGACTCCCCAGACCCCTTAGATAAGAATTTGAGATAGATAAAAATCAGAGTTTAGTCCTCACTATCATAAAAACACAAGTGAGTACACAGCCTACAAACCACATAAAGAAAATTACACAATCAAAACTAGAAAGAAACAATCTAAACACCATTAAATCAACAAAACATCACATATCAACATTAACCTAGAATGTAAATGGTCTAAACGCTTCACTTAAAAGACACAGAGTGGCATATTGGATTTATACAAAAAGACACAACCATCTGTCTTCAAGAGAGCCATCTCACATGTAATTACATCAATAGGCCCAAAGATAAGGGATAGAGAAAGTTCTATCATACAGAATGGGGAATGCTATTCTTGTATCAGATAAAAGAGACTTTAAATTAACAACAATAGAAAAGTACAAGGAAATGAATTACTTAATGAAAAAGGATTCAATTCAACAAGTCAATTTAAGTATACTTAATAAATAGCACCAAACAGTGAAGCACCTAGATTTGTAAATAATTACTCCTATACCTAAGAAAGACTTAGAAAGGCATACAATAACAGTGGAAGACTTCAACACCTCTCTAACAGCATTAGCCAGATCACTGAGGCAAAAAAACTAACAAAGAAATGCTAAATGTAAACTCTACTCATGGACAGTTGGATCTACCAGACATATACAGAATACTTTACCCAACAACTACAGAGTATGTATTCTTCTCATATCCACACAGAAGATGCTCAGTCATAAAGCAAGTCTCAAGAAATTAAAAAAAAAATGAAATCATACCAAGTATTTTCTCAGACCACAATGGAATAAAAATAGAACCCAATACCAAGAGAAGCTCAAAATCACACAAATACATGAGAACAAAGCAGCTTGCTCCTGAAGAAAATTAAGGCAGAAATAAAAAAAGTTCTTTGAGATAAATGAAAATGATGACACAATGTACCAAAACCTCTGGGATGCAGCAAAAGCAGTGTTAAGAGAAAAGTTTATAGCACTAAGTGCCTACATCAAGTAGAAAGCTCTCTGATAGCAACCTAACATTGCACCTAAAATAACTAGCAAAATGAAAACAAATGAAACCAAAACCTAGCAGAAGAAAATCAATATTTAAAATTAGAGCAGAACTAAACACAATTGAGACCAAGAAACAACAGATAGGTGATCAAAACCAAAAGTTACTTTTCAAAAAGACACACAAAATCCAGAGACCCATCACTAAATAAATACAAAGAAAAAAAGAGACAAGTTCCAAATAAGCACAATTAGAAATGACAAAGGTGACATTACAATTGACTCTACAGAAATATAAAAAATCATTAGAGACTACAAGGGACATCTCTATGTGCACAAAGTAGAAAATCTAAAGAAAATGGATAAATTCTGAAAAACACACAACCTCCGAAGATTGGACAAGGAAGAAATAAAAACTCTGAATACATTAATAATGAATTACAATATTAAATCAGCAATAAAAATTATACTAACCAAAATAAGCCCTGGACCAGATAGACTCAGAGCCAAATTCTACCAGACACAAAAAATGGACCTAATACCAATCTTACTGAAACTATTCCCAAATATCAAGGAGGAGCAATTTCTCCCTAACTCATTCTTTTTTTTTTTTTTTTTTGAGACGGAGTCTCGCTCTGTCTCCCAGGCTGGAGTGCAGTGGCGTGATCTCTGCTCACTGCAAGCTCTGCTTCCTGGATTCATGCCATTCTCCTGCCTCAGCCTGCTGAGTAGCTGGGACTACAGGTGCCCACCACCACGCCCGGCTAATTTTTTGTATTTTTTAGTAAAGATGGGGTTTCACTGTGTTAGCCAGGATGGTCTCAATCTCCTGACCTTGTGATCTGCTCCGCTCGGCCTCCCAAAGTGCTGGGATTACAGGTGTGCTCATTCTATGAAATAACTATTATCCTCATACCAAATTCTTGTAAACACAACAACAATGAAACCAAAGACCTGTATCTCTGCTGAACATAGATTCTGAAATTATCAACAATATACTGGCAAACCAAATTCAGCAGCACATCAAAAAAAAAACTGACCACAATCCAGTGGGCTTTATTCCTTGGATGCAAGGATGGTTTAACTTACACACACACACACACACAAAGGAATGCATTTTCCCACATTAACAGAATTAAAAACAAAAACCATATAATTATCTCAGTAAATGCAGGAAAAGAATTTGATAAAATCCAACATCCATTCATGATAAAAATCCACAAAAACTAAGCATTGAAGGAACGTACTTCAAAATCATAAGAGCCATTTATGACAAACCCTCAGCCAATATCATACCAAATGGACAAAAATTGGGATCATTCTTCCCAAGAACTGGAACAAGACAAGGATGGCACTCTCATCATTTCTATTCAATATAGAAATGGAAATCCTAGCCAAAAGCAATCAGGCAAAAGAAACAAGTAAAATGCACTCAAATATGAAAAGAGGAAGTCAAATTATCTCTCTTCACTGAAAACATAATTATTTACCTAGGAAACCTTAAGGTTCTGCCAAAAGTCTCCTAGACCTGATAAACGATTTGAGTAAAGTTTCAGGATACCAAACCAATGTACAAAACTCAATAGCATTTCTATACATAAATAATGTTCAAGCTAAGAACCAAATCAAAAATACAATCTCATTTACAAAAAAACACAAAAATAATAAAATACCTAGGAATATGTCTAACCATGGAAGTAAAATATCTCTACAAGGAATACTACAAAATATTGCTGAAAAAAATCATAGATGACACAAATGAAAAAAACATTCCCTACTTATGGATTAGAAGAATCAATGTTCATAATGCCTCAAAAGCAATCCAAAGATTCCATGCAATTCCTCTCAAATTATCAAAGTTATTCTTCACAGAATTAGAGAAAATCTGTTCTAAAATTTATATGAAATAAAAAAATAGTCAAAATAGCCAAAGCAATCTTAAGCAAAATGACCAAAGCTAGAGGCATTGCATTACATGACTTTAAACTACACTATAAGGCAATGTTACCCAAAATAGCATGATACTAATACAAAAATAAACATATAAAAAAATTCAACATAATAGAGAAGCCAGAAGTAAAGCCACATACCTGCAACCCACTGATTTTTGACCAAGTTGACAAAAATAAACCATGGGGAAAGGACATCCTATTCAGTAAATGGTGCTGAGAGACTGACTAACCATGTGCAGAAGAATTGGACTTCTACCTATCACCATGTAAATAGTAACTCAAGATGCATCAAACTATAAATATTCCAGAAGAAAATGTAGGAAATACTCTTCTGGACGTTGGCCTAGGCAAGGAATTTTTGACTACGTCCTTAAAAGGAAACATAACAAAAACAAAAACTGACAGTTGGGACCTAATTAAACTTAAGAGCTTCTGAACAGCAAAAGAAACTATCAGCAAGCTTAACAGAATGAGAGAATGAGAGAAACCTACAGAATGAGGGAAAGTATTAACAAACCATGCATCTGACAAAGGCCTAATATCCAGAAACTATGAGGAACTTTAACAAATCAACAAGAAAGATTAAAATAACCCCATTTTAAAGTGGGGAAAGGACATGAATTGACACTTCTCAAACAAACATGAAAAAACACTCAGCATTGCTAATCATTAGAGAAATACAAATCAAAACCACAATGAGATACCATCTCATACCAGTCAGAATGACTGTTATTAAAAAGCCAAAAAGGCCAGGCACAGTCTCTTACACCTGTAATCCCAGCACTTTGGGAGGCTAAGGCAGGTGGATATTGTGAGGTCAGGAGTACAAGACCAGCCTGGCCAACATGGTGAAACCCCATCTCTCCTAAAAATACAAAAAGTTAGCCAGAGAGTAGTGGCATGCAACTGTAATCTCAGCTATTCAGGAGGCTGAGGCAGGAGAATCACTTGAGCCTGGGAGGCAGAGGTTGCAGTGAGCTAAGATCACACGACTGCATGACAGTCTGGGTGACAGAATGAGACCCTGTCTCAAAAAATAAAGAAAAGTCAAAAAATAACAGATGATGTCAAGGTTGTTAAGAAAAAGGAATGCCTGCCCTTTGTTGATGGCATTGTAAATTAGTTCAGGCTCTCTGAAAAGCTGTAAGAAGATTTCTCAAAGAACTAAAAATACAGTTATCATTTGACCCAGAAATCCCATGACCGTATATATACCCAAAGGAAAATAAATTGTTCTACAAAAAAGACATCTGTACTCACATGTTTATGACAGCACTACTCACAATAGCAAAGGCATGAAATCAATGTAGATCCCTATTAATGGTGGATTAGATGAAGAAAATGTTTTACATTTAAACCATGGATTATTACACAGTCATAAAAAAGAAAGAATATTCTTTGCAGCAACATGGATGCAGCTGGAGGTAGTTATCCTAAGTAAATTAATGCTGAAACAGAAAACCAAATATATATTCCCATTTACAAGCGAGAAGAAAATGTTGGATACACTCAGATAAAAAGTGGGAACAATAGACCACGGGGACTTCAAAAGGGGTAGGCAGAGAGGAGGCCAAGGGTTGAAAAACTACCATTGAATAGTATTTTTACAGGATATCAGGGGTGTGGATTTTTCTGGCTGGAAACCTCTGTGGCCATGGTGCATTTGCCTGAGTTCTTGTCTTGCATCCAGGAAGAATGAAGTACGAAGTCAAATGAAGGGTGAAGAATATGAAGAGTTTTATTCAGTGTTAGAACAGCTCAGAGGATACCCACAGTGGGTAGCTCCACTCTGTTGGCAGGTCATCCCATGGAGTGTTCAGCTGTCAGCAGAGAGGAAGCCCTAGAGTGGAAGGCTCCTCTCCACAGGCAAGTCATTCAGACATCTCTGCAGGTCTCTGAAGCTCTAAGCAAAGAAGGTAGATCCTCTCTGCTGGTTGCTCATGTCTCCAGCTATCAGCAGAGAGGGTACTCGTCTCTACAGCTGGTTGTCCCATCCCATCGTCACTCTGCCCTCTTTGTCCTCTGGCCATCCTCTGCCCTTCTCTGGCTGAGCCTAGGGCTTTTATGGACCTCAGAGAGGAGGAAGTCTGCGCTGACTGGTCCATGGGTGGTCATGGGCACAGGACTCTGTTCACCTCCCACTGCCATTCATTGCCTTGGGGCTTGGCTCCAACCCCTCTCCGAGATCTGCACACCTAACTGCTGTTAGGATAGGGACGATGACTGCTCTTAACAGCTTCTTGCTAACAAAGGGTGTTGTTTCAGGAAAATGACAGTTAGGTCTCTCTCTCAGAGGCCTGTCTAAGGATCCCCAGTACAAGGGAGCCATCGCGTGAAGCACAATTTGCATGACTATTTGGAGTTTGATGGCCCATCCCTGTTTCTTCTGAGCTGCAGTCAGAGATCACTGGTTGGTTCACCCTAGATTTGTCGAAAGCTAAAAATAGCTCAAAAGAGAAATGTTATCAATTCTAAAAAACAGAACATAAAGATCAGCATTGCTCCATGCAAAAAGCAAAAAGTCAAAAAAGATTAGTCTTTCAATAGTTGAGTTCACACAGTCAACTCCTATTCACAATCTTCAAAATTATCAGAAACTTGCACTCTAGGGTTATAATCTATCCTTTGAAGGGGGTCAAAACAAGACAACATTTGTCTGTGGATGTCAAAATGTCCTAGGGTAGACACAGTCAAAAACACAATTGACAAAGAAATTTGGTCATCTCTGTGACATGCAAAAACCTAACACAATAACCTTAATTATGATTGATAACACAAACTCAGACAACAAAACTCTAGAAATCCAAGTCAATTTTGGAACACACATTGACATTTTTCTCTAAAATATAACCTGAGGATCAAACACTACCTTATTTCAACAATCCTGTGTAACTAAACATGTCAAATAATCCTGTTTACGTCTCCTTTGAACACTCAAGGGACCCTGTGTAGCATCCAAATTTAGGGGTTAGGAAAGACAATTTTGAAGCTGAAAAGGCTCAAAACACTTAAAAGAATTTCCTGTTATCATAAGATATTCATTTAGCCAATGATGGCTCAAATTTATTTTAAAAAGCAAAAACCTTTACTCATTAAGAGGGAAGACCTAGTTTTCCAAATAACCTGTCTCTTGTCCTCCCCTTCATTTTTTGGTAGTTTGCACACAAAAATCTTTCACTGCACAAAAATTTTATTCAAGAGGGAGCCAAATTTCACCCTTGCACTAGTCTATTAATGCCACCCCCATTTTTTTAAGTAAAACCTTACACAGAAATCCTCAAGAAATGCCTGTTGTGCTTTTATTCCAATGTTCAGTTTGTGAAAAACCAAATATGATTTTTTAAAAATTTAGTCAATATGTTCACACAGAGGGTTCCTTTTACAAAATTAATTTTTTATAAACCTTCTATAACTTGTTTTAGCCTTTAGGTTTATCTTATCTGATTTAAAACAATCATTAAACCCTGCGAACTAGGCAAAAATTTACATTCTCAGGTCTTCTTATATTATTTTACTAAAGACACATTTTACTTTCCTTACACATCTTGCATGTAAGTCTATTTTTAGTAGTCTCTATTACATGTTATAATGGTAGACAAATATAAATTCAGTCAAAAACATATGCTGACAATTACTTCTTAATTTATGAGTGTCCCTTCACTTATAAGCCAATTTGATAGACACAACATATAACAATAAGTGTACAAATAAACACATCTGGACATGTACACACACACACACAAACTAAGATTCAATAGCTTGGAATCCTAAGTCATGAGATAGCAATACAAGCTCACTGGTATTACTTTGTTTGCCCCAATAGATAATCCAATGAAGATTGTGAACCAAAATTTTGGGTTCACAAATTGCTTTAAATCATGGCAATTTGATTTAAAGGCCCCATCTTCCCAGATTCCAAAGAACAGTAGGGCCAAACAGTACTAAAGAGAACATCACATGTTAACCAGGCTCCCTGTTTAGAACAGCAGCACAAAAGCCTGGACACATTCAATGCCATTCCACTTTGCCATTCAACAGTAAACTTCAGATTCCATACAATATTGGGGCCATACAGTATTGCAACTGTGAGAGAAAGTTCTAAGAAGGGTTTAGTACTAGACCTCAGAACCTTTGCCACAGAATCCTCTTGAGAGAGGTTGAGGTCCATAGGATCCCCCCGCACATCCCCCTTTGGGATTCAATCTTGGAGTGTCAGACATCTCTGACCTTAGGTGGACACCAGTGCCACTTCATGTTTCCCTTCCAGAGACAATGGCCTACTATGAGCTTTATAAGTCCATGCTACCCCATGCTTCCTGTTCCACTAGAGTGATAGCCATGAATTAAAAGGCATTACAGCTTTATTTTTCCTTTCACAACATTTGATCTAAGCACTTATTTTCTTTAAGCCAATCAGAGCTCTTTTATAGAAACATGACACACATGACACATATATATCTACACAGAGAAACAGACAGACATCCAGGTCTACTCAATTTCAGGAGGAGGTCCATCCTCCTTCCCTTGATCCCTGGGGCTCCTAGATGGTGATGGCAGTCTGAATCACCAAAGCCAGGGAAAGGAACCACAGGACCCATCAGTCCTGCTGCACCATTAGGGAGACCAGCCCTAGACCCACCAACTTGTGTCTTGGGAACAGTCTGCCCTCTAATGGCCCACGTTTGCAGCAGTCAACAGGTGCATCTTAGGAACTCTGGGGTTTGTGAGCCTGTAAGGTGACTATTAGAGCCTTTTTTCTTTAAGCCAATCACTTACAGCTCCTTTCCCTCTCTTGGGCTTTCTGATCCTTATTGTAAAAGACTATGGTGGCCACTGTCAGGAGGTCCTTCAAAGCACTATCTGGTCCTATGACCTGTTTCTGCCACTTCAGCTTCCTTCTAATATCAGGGACTGCCTGAGTAATAAACTCATCTCCTAGGACCAGCTGTCACTCTATTGAATCAGGAGATGGAGGGGTGCATTTTACCAAGACTCCTCTTAGCTTTTTCAGGAAGGCAGTGGGACTCCCATCTAGTCCATGATCCACCATGGATAGCCCAGTGCAATTGAAAGGTCCAGTCCCAGTCCTTCACAAGCCCTCCAATATGCACACCTGAAAGTTTCTTCTTCCATTGTCCTTTTTCATTATTGGGGTCCCATTTAGAGTCCTCCAATAGTACTGCTATTTTTCCAATTGGATAAGGCTCCTCCCCTTCCCTGACCCTATACAAGATGTAAAGCTCTGCCACTTGCCAGGAGTGGCCTGTTTTTCACTGTTGGTCAGGGTTTGATACAAAGAGTTCAAACACTTGGGCTGAGCTCTGGAAAGTCTTTTTATATTTATCAGGGCCATCTGAAAACCAGTCAAAATACTCCTTAATTTGACTTAAGTCCTGAAGAGAAAAGGGGACCTGGACCTTAATGGGGCCATGTTCACCAGGCACCTGTTACAGGGGCAGTTGAGAGTGGAACCTGCCTAAAACCAGGATTCCTAGGCTGGGGTAAGCTTGAGAAACAACCTAGATAGGAAGGACCAGAGTGAGTTGATTCCCTGCTGGATGTAACTTTGGGGTTTTCTTCCTCAGTTCCCTGGGATTGCCCCTTGCAGACTCTCCTGAGATGGGTACTAGGACGCTGAATCAATCAGACAATGTTGGCGAAGGTCTGGGTTACCCTGCAAGGCAAAGAAGGCCTGCTCATAGGGACCTTGGACCATTTTCCCTCGTGTTTACAGAAAAGCTTCCTTCCTGAGGTAATGCTTTTTTGTGCCTCAAGATGCTTGGCACTAAACTGGAAATGACAAAAACATTTTCTTACAAATTTACTGCAGATACCAAAGCACACTTTGCTTCATCTGTGCTACTCTTGACCTTCCATTTCATATTTTCGATGACTAAGCCAAATGCTCATTCTACACCATAATATCTCTGGTTTGCAACGACACCCTTAACATTTAACATTGTATATAAAAGAGATGGGAACCATGACAGTTGTGAAGGAAACAATGACAGGAAAGACTAAAGATCCTAGTGCCAACACCCTAACAGGCAGTTGGGGACTGAAGTTAGTCCAGGGACCTTTGCATAACAAGGTGTGACCTCAGCCAGATACCTTTGGATGCCCCAAGACCTCCTTCTGGTCCCAAGTGACAGCTTCCCTTTGTGAAAGGAAACTGGATTAGAACAAAGCCAATATTTCCAACACCTGAGGGTGATGGAGGATTGACAGCGTTCTCCCCAGCAAGCCTGTCCTGTGTCTTAAGTCCAGCCATAGTAGTCGCTTTTACTGGCTGACAGAGGCCCAGTATTTTTCCTTCATCTTGACTATTGTGGAGCTCAGAGACTCCTAAAGAAAAGACAGAAAGCAGAGCTGCTTTTACTCACCCTTCCGCAGATCCCAGATGAGCCTCCAAAATGTTACAGGATCTCGGGGGTGTCAGTTTTTCTGTCTGGAAACCTCTGTGGCTGCAGCGCCTGTGCTGAGTTCTCATCCTGCATCCAGGAAAAATGAGGTACAAAGACAGACAAATGAAGAGTGAAAAATATGAAGAGTTTTTAGTGTTAGAACAGCTCAGAGACCCACAGCGGGTAGCTACTCTCTGTAGGCAGGTCCTCCTATGGAGTGTTCAATTCTCAGTAGAGAAGAGGCCTTGGAGAGGGTGACTCCTCTCTGCAGGCAAGACATTTGGACATCTCTGCAGGTCTCTGAAGCTCTCAGCAGAGGGTAGCTCCTCTTTGTCCTGTGGCCATCCTCTGCCCTGCTCTTGCTGAGCCCAGGGCTTTTATGGACCTCAGATGGGGGAAAGTGTGTACCCATTGGTCCATGGGCGGCCATGGGCGGTCGTGGAAGAGGCACCATGAGTTCTCACTCCAGTCCACGGGTCTTGCAGCCCAGCCCCCAGCCTTCAGGCCATCTCTGGCCTGAGGGTGGGGGCTTATTGGGAACCCTGCCCCCTTCTGCCTAGGACTCTGTTCACCTCCTGCTGACATTCATGGGCCCAGGGCTTGGCCCCAGCCCCACTCTGAGATAGGAGTGGGTGCCAGGAGTAGAGCAGGCAGTTGGAGCAGACACCCCTCGGCCTACACGGATGATGGGGTCCTTCATTGGGGCATCCAAGCATGAAGGCTGCAGAGATGCCCAGGTCCTGCACCTGGGAGGGCACCCACAGCTGCACCTACGAGCTCCCATCCCACCAACTCAGAAGAAGCAGGGCTCCCTCTTGTCCCCAGCTCCTTCCTGCTTTGTGGAGTGGGAGGCCCAGGTCTCACTGCAGCTGCACCCAGAGGGCAGATCCTGCCTGTTCCTGGATCCCCTAAAAGCACAAGGAGACTCGGACTCACAACCACAGTTTGGGTGGCTATAGACCCCCAAGGAAGGTGGGGCTCCCACCAGCTCCATGTAGTGCGCAGCCCCAGTCATACCTCCTTGCTGCAGCCACTGCCATCATTATGTTCATTATTTGGATGATAGGTTCAACTGAAGCCCAAACCTCAGCATCACGTAATGTAACAAACCTGCACATGT
This sequence comes from Pongo pygmaeus, assembly GCF_028885625.2. Taxonomy (NCBI): domain Eukaryota; kingdom Metazoa; phylum Chordata; class Mammalia; order Primates; family Hominidae; genus Pongo; species Pongo pygmaeus. The sequence goes on along the minus strand of NC_072388.2, from coordinate 39,267,653 downwards.
ACCCTCTGAATCTAAATAAAAAATAAATAAATAATGAAAAGTACTTAGAAAAAAACAAAATAATTTGGAATTATACTATATATCCAGAATTTCCATAAATAAAAATGTTTTTATATTGGTATTTAGAAGAGGCCAAAACAAAATTTATCAACATGCAGAAAGTATCAAACACAAAGACAATTCATGATATTATGAGAAAGATAGGGTCTTATAATAATAGTGATATATAAATCCTTGGAGTAAAGACAAAGAGGGCATCCCTTCAAATTTCAACCCTCCATAAAATCATTGTATCAATAGCATACTGTCATCTGACAGAAATAACTGCAACCTTCTTTGTAATTATTAATGTTAATATCTTTCAAGTGTCTACAAATTTTCTTTCAAAATCTCAGCATATTTATTTCTTATTATCAAATTTTATTATAAAGGTTTTGGTTTCAACATGCATTTTTGTACCTGTCTGGATAGGATACAAATAAATTTTCCTTTGCTTAGAATTTTAAATCTATTTTATTCCTATACAGCAATAACTCAGTGAGAAACATAAATCACAGTGCCATATTTTGTTGGTATTGATAATTTATCAAAAACTACTAATTTTATGATAAAAATCAACCTTTGATTATTGACTATTTGACAATTTTGAGTATTCAAAATTTTTTACCATGGTAAAATATATGTAACATAAAATTTAGCATTTAACCATTCAATTCCCTGGCGTTACTTACATTCATAAAGTTGTGCACCTCATATCTATCTCCTAAAATTTATTAAAAGAAAATTTAAAATTAGCTGTAACAATATAGTTAATCTTTATAAAACTCTTACAAAATTCAACCAATGAGCTTTGACAAAGAAGCCAAAAAAGGATGGTCATTGTCTTCTTTTGCTATCAATAGTGACATAAATTGGTAATAATTTATAGCATTTGTTTATAAATTTGAGACACATTTTAAACTGCATAATTTTTATAGCATCACAAATATTGTATTATGCATTATACAGTAGAACACATCAATAAATTATTTTTCTCTCACTTCAAAACTACAAATAGCCCTGATATTTGACCTAATGTCACTAACTATCATTATATGCAACTATCCATAATTATATGGAAGAGTGTGTGGTGATACTTCAAAGACCTAAACACAGAAATACCATTTGACCCAGCAATCCCATTACTGGGTATTTACCCAAAGGAATGTAAATCATTATGAAGACACATGTATGCCTATGCTAATTGCAACACTGTTCACAGTAGCAAAGACATGGAATCAACCTAAATGTCCATAAATAATAGACTGGGCAAAGAAAATGTAGTACATATATACCATGGAATACCATCCAACCGTAAAAAATAATGAGGTCATGTCTTTTTCAGGGACATGGATAGAGCTAGAAGCCATTATACTTAGCAAACTAACACAGGAACAGAAAATCAAATACCACACGTTCTCACTTATAAGTGGCAGCTAAATCATGTGAACACATAGATGCATAGAGGGGAACAACACACACTAGGGCCTATTGGAAAGTGGAGAGTGGGACGAGGGAGAGGATCAAGAAAAATAACTAGTGAATACTAAGCTTAACACCTGGGTCATGAAATAATCTGTACAACAAACCCTCATAAAACAAGTTTATCTGTGTAACAAAGCTGCACATGTACCCCTGAACCTAAAGTTAGAAAAAAAAAATAAATAAAAGCTAATTTCCTCATATGTTACTAAAATTCCTCATTGATAGATATAAATAATTCCAGAATATTCATGACATGAATTTGATTATTTACATGGTTGATTAAAGTAATACAAACAAAGATACACGAAGTATTATTGGAGAACATCATATAAAACTCATCTAAAGCTACAGAAAATAGTAATTTTTGGATTTTGGCTTAGTTTATACTGAATATTTTTAGAAAGGTTTCTGTTCTACAGACAAATGTTTCATGCTCAAATTAAAATTGTTTACATTTTATAAAATATTTTTATTACTCTTACTCATAATTTTTTAAACAAAGTTTTCATAATTAATCTATCTTACTGTACCTTCACCTAAAACTGTTTTTCTTTTTCTCTTCAGGAATCCATTAATATATTCAGGAATCCATTATTACAATCCATGATTAGATTATAGCTAATCTAATTTACAATTTTAGATTCCTTTAAAATTATTCAAACATTTTAATTAACCATTTATTTCCAATTTTTGCTCACTAATTTTATCAATTCTTGTTTGAATTTTGGGAGGAAATTTCTTATGAAATGCATTAAATATGTCCTATGTTCTACACATAATTATCTCAAAACATTTTACATAACAGCCTTTGTGTTGGGTACTGTCACAGCACATTGCTATAGCCTTTTTATAAAGTTTTTGATGTATCTTTTTTCAGTTTTTATTTTACTTGCAAGTTCCAGTCTTTATACTAGCTTCTGTATTTATGCTCAGTTAAACATTGGCAGTATGTCTTTGTTTTAATTTATGAATATGTTCACACATAAATTTTAATTAAGTGTAAAAGTAATTGTTACAATGTAATTAATTATAATTATTTCAATTTAATTATCAGATAATTTTCATAGGTATCAGTGTAATTCATGCCATCTGAATAAAATATTAAAATCATCACATGCCAATTTTACATCAGCATATAGAAAATATTATACAAATTAAATCAATCAATAGGCAAAAAATGGTTAAATATCCTTTTTCTGTTTATTACTGTAAATAAAGTATGCATCTAACAGGTACACCACAGTATAGCAATATCACATAATGCAACAGTTAAAGTAAAATGAGATCTTACCAGAACAGTAGTATATGGTTTAATAAAAATTATGTGCCATAAAAATTACTTTATGTTGTAAATTTAAATTTAATTGAAATAAAATTTATTAAAATAAAATTTAAAATTCAGTTGCTTAGTGGCAGTAGCCACATATTAAGTGATTAATATCCACATATTGCTAGTGATAGAAATGTCTTAGTGCAGCCCTGGGTCCTGAAATAGCCCTGTAATTATAATTGTACAAGTTACTTCTTATTGAACTTAGGGAAAAAATATGTTTTCATCCAAAGTATGTGAATTAACTTTCTGGTATTGTGTCAAAATACAAATGACATAAAATTCACCATTTTAACTGTATTAGTTCAGGGTTCTCCAGAGGGAAAGAACTAATAGTATATATACATATGTGAAAGGGAGTTTATTAGAGAGAATTGGCTCACAGGATCACAAGGTGAAGTCCCAGGATGGGTAGTCTGCAAGTTGGGGGAGAAAGAAGCCGGTAGTGGCTCAATCAGAGTCCAAAAGCCTCAAAAGCAGGGAAGTTCAGTCTGTGGCTGAATGCCCAAAAGCCCCTGGCAGACCACTGGTGTAAGTCTAAGGGCCCAGTGGCTGAAAAACCTGGAGTCTTAGGTTCAAGGGGAGGAGTGAAAGGAAGCATCCAGCACTGGAGAAAGAAGAAAACCAGAAGGTTCAGCAAGTCAGCTTATCTCACCTCCTTCTGCCTGCCTTGTTCTAGCCCTGTTGGCAGCAGATCAGATGATGCCTACTCACATTGAGGGTGGGACTTCCTCTCCCAGTCCACTGACTCAAATGTCAATCTCTTCTGGAAACACCCTCACAGACACACCCAGAAACAATACTTTAACAGCTATCTAGGCATCCTCCAATCCAATCAAATTGACACCTGATATTAACCATTACATTAACCATTTAAAAATGCACCATTCAATGGCATTTAATATATTCTCATTTTTAATACTATAAAGGTAACTGAAATCTTTTAAAATAGGAAATTAAGAAAATAAAATGTTATACTTCTGTTCTCTGTTCTTTTGATGCTAGATATTCAACAATTGTTTGTGCATTTATGTCTTATCTAAAAACTTGATGAAAAATGTATAGCAACAATTTTTTTAACTTACTCTGCCCTCTCATCAATAAATTGCTCAGGTAAGAAGAATATTTTCTTTTAATTTCTGATGATGAAATGGAATATGTGATATCATTTTTGATGCTATTTGATACTTAGTTTTGTTGTTGTTGTCATTATTTTAACCAAAATCATTTTCAGGGTTGACAGATGACATTCTCATTCCCTGCTGCTATTTTTTTTTCTTGAATTGATATCACTGGAAGCTGTCTGTTAGTTCCCTATGGACAACAAATGTGTCCATGCTCTCCAAAAAATCAATTTCCTCTTGTTTTATTTATTTATTTTTTTGATTCTTCTTATTAATGTTGGCCCCTAGAATTTTATTAAATGTCTATGGCTAGATACCTAAAAACCATATTAACAAATAGTGATTAGGAGTATCTAAAATATATATTTTATGGTTTTAGGAATGTAATCATTTTGCTTTGTCCTGAAACCAGACTCAGGCTATTTCAAAGTATATATAGCACAATTTGTTTTATTTATAATCCATTGCCTTGGCAAAATAGATTACCTACCAACTGGAGTGAAGCTTTAAGATATAGTGAACCATAAAAGATATTCCAGAATAGAAGTGTCAAATATACTGATCATCAAGATAAATGAGCAAACCTACAGGGGATGATTAAATTAAATTTTACTGAAATCCACTTGGGAAAAGAGTCTACACTTAATAGTCTGTCTCCTTTCTTGTCAGCTGTGGAGAAGCACAATTTTTGTGAGCTTTATTCAAAAATTACATTTTGGACACAAAATATGTTGTACTTATTGGACAATCAAACATTCCCCCACAGCAGTGAAAGACAGATAGAATACATAATCAACGCATGCTACCACAGAAACAAAAGAAACTTATTTATTTCAAAGGGGTTGTCTCCATCTATATCTTCTGAAAAACAGAATGACATTTGATATTCATAATTCAGCCATATTGCTGAGAAAGAATAACAAAGTTAAAAAGTTGGTGTAAGTGCCTTATTTTTATTGTTTATTTTTAAATCAAATATTTTCTATAAGAAGTAGTATTTTAATTTTTCTGTCCTCAAAAGTCTAGTTCTTGTGGATATAAAGTCTTTCATTGTATCAACACTATTTTCACCACCTGTTTCATTGTACATTTCTGTCCACTCATTTTGTTTACACTTATGGAAACAACAGGATAATAAACACTATTAAACATATAAATAGCAGTTATCAGAGCACATATTAATACATAAAAAACATATTTTTACAATGAGTATCTAATCAATGAAGCATAAATTTGGAAGAGCTACTAAATAAATATTTCTATGGTACTGAGTCCTATGGGACTCAGTCCTTTCAATAATAGAACAGGTTTTCCTTTGTCTTTCACCAAGTTAAAACCAACTACCATTATAAAGCATATGTTCAGTTTTACCTTTAGTAAGTCTCAAAAGATAGTTTTAGTGACTATCCTGATGAAAGTAATAAATAAACTGAATAAAGAAAAGAAGCTTTACCTTTTTATATATCTTTCATCATTCTTATCTCACTTTAAATGAGCAGCTTTATTCTATTTTTCTAGACAAGACTCATGTTGCATTAGTAGGCTGTGCAATAACATTACCAACAATGTACCTACCTGACAGCTTATAGAAATTTTTCTTAAATTATCAAAAAAATTCTGCAATACTATAGCCATCTAATTTTTTTCTTTTTGAGATGGAGTCTTGCTCTGTTACCCAGGCTGGCGAGGTCTCGGCTCACTGCAAGCTCTGCCTCCCGGGTTCACGCCATTCTCCTACCTCAGCCTCCTAAGTAGCTGGGACTACAGGCACCCACCACCACGCCCGGCTATTTTTTTTGTGTGTTTTTAGTAGAGACAGGGTTTCACCGTGTTAGCCAGGATGGTCGTGATCTCCTGGCCTCGTGATCTGCCTGCCTCGGCCTCCCAAAGTGCTGGGATTACAGGCGTGAGCCACCGCGCCCAGCCTGCCATCTAATATTTTTTAAAATTGTTAAAAGTCTAGCACATGATGCTCTGGTTTGAATTGTTTTCCCTTCTCAAACTCATGTCGAAATGTAATTGCCATTGCAACAGTAATAAGAGATGAAACCTTTAAGAGGTGGTTGGGCCATGAGGGCTCCACCCTCATGAATGGGTTAATGTCATTACCACAAAAGTGGGGGCATTATTACTCAAGTAGCTTCCTTATAAAAGATCAAACTTGGCCCCTGTTTGGTTTCTCTCTCTCTGTTTCCCTGTCTTGCCCTTCCCAATTCCACCTTCTGCCAGGGGATGACTCATCAAGAAATCCCTGGACAGATGCAGCCCCAGTCTTGGGCTTCCCAGCCCTCAGAACTGTGAGCCAAATAAATTTATGCTCACTATAAATAGCCCAGCCTATGCTATTCTATTACAGCAAAACAAATTGGACTAAGACACATGAAAATCTAGAAATAATTCTAATTAGTAGGTAAGAGTCAGGCTATGCATATAGGCTGTCAAAAGAGCAACACAGTAGTCCAATGCAGTCAAAGCATAAACAATATCTTGAGAGAATACCCAAAATACTTTATTATCTTGCTCAATTTTCATATTTTAGGAATAACACACAAATCTACTTGATTAAGCCATGTGACATTGCTTTTTCTGTAAGTAAAAATGATTATCAATGTGTTAGTTTTCTTTGCTGCATAACAAATTGCCAGAAGCTTATTGAACTAAAAACACATCTGATTATTATTTTCTATATGCATGCATTAGTTATTATTTTTCCATAGATCAGACGTTTGGCTTTTCTGTGTAGGGTCTCTCAATGCCAAATTCGAGGTTTTAGTTGGGCTAAATTCTCATCTGGAGGCTTTAAAAAAATCTGATTCTAAGCTCATTCATTTTGCTGGAAGAATCCAATTCTCTGCTTTTATGGATTGAAAATCCTCATTTCATGGCCGTCATCAGCAAAGGGCTGCTCTCAGCTTCTAGGGGCCTCTCAATTTTTTCTCCCCTGCTCTTTTCCTTCTTTTAAATTAGGATGAGTGCATATACTTTTTCTCTCTGAATTTTGTGATTGCTTCTACTGTTACCAGCTAGAGAAAACTGTGTTATTAATGGTATCCATGGCTGGGAGCAGTGGCTCAGCCTATAATCCCAACACATTGGGAGGGTGATGTGAGCAGATCACTTGAGCCCAGGAGTTGGAGAACAGCCTGGGCAACACGGCAAAATTCCATCTCTACAAAAAAGTACAAAAATTAGTCTGGCGTGCTGGTGATTAAATTAAATATATCTACATAATCTCCCAATATTTACATTCACTGTGCTATGTAATATAAGGTAATAATGGGAATGATAACATACCAGCTATTACAGGGGGATTTTTTGTGTGATCCATTATAGGAATTTTACTTACTGTCATTGGTAATTCTAAATATATATTGTTCAAAACAATCTAATTCACTGGGAGGTTGAAATGTGAGAAGAAACCTTCACATTTTAGTTCACTTTAGGAAAGTTAAAGTCAGGTGGGAACATTTTCCATAGGACAGGAAATTAAGCACAAACATATAGACTACATATACAGCATTCTGTTAAACATAATGGAGTTACAATCTGTATTTCAGATGCAGATTTGGTTTCCCTGGAGTCTGTATGTGGTCAGGGCCAGCTACATAATCTCTTAGGTGATCTATGTTCAAAAAGCAGAAACCACCTAGCCATCCCATTACTGCGTATATACCCAAAGGAATATAAATCATGCTGCTATAAAGATACATGCACATGTATGTTTATTGCGGCACTACTCACAATAGCAAAGACTTGGAACCAACCTAAATGTCCAACAATGATAGACTGGATTAAGAAAATGTGGCACATATACACCATGGAATACTATGCAGCCGTAAAAAAATGATGAGTTCATGTCCTTTGTAGGGACATGGATGAAGCTGGAAACCATCATTCTCAGCAAACTATCACAAGGACAAAAAACCAAACACCGCATGTTCTCACTCATAGGTGGGAATTGAACAATGAGAACACTTGGACACAGGGTGGGGAACATCACACACCGGGACCTGTTGTGGGGTTGGGGGAGGGGAGAGAGATAGCATTAGGAGATATGCCTAACGTAAATGACAAGTTAATGGGTGCAGCACACCAACATGGCACATGTATACATAGGTAACAAACCTGCACGTTGTGCACATGTACCCTAGAACTTAAAGTATAATTATATATATATATATATAAAAAAGCAGAAACCAAGTGTATTTAAGTGTACCGAAATATAAAGCTTTATTCCTTCCACTGTATTTTCTCTTTCAATTTGCCAATGTCATTTATGTTTGCTCTATAATGTTATTCTAAGTAAAGAACAATTAAAATGCTAAATTGTTAACATGAGTATTACTCTTTACCTCTATTTTGTGCAACACTAATTTCAAATGCAAACATAAGATCATATATCCCATATGTCAAATTATTAAAATTATTCTAGAATAAATTTATATTGCATAACTCATACATGCATCTGTGTACATTTCATACCAGAACAGCAGAAATACTGACCCAACTAACTCAACTCTTTTTGCTTCCTGATATGTATGTATTCTACTAGTTCTCTCCGGCTTTGGTTTATTGTTGAGTAAGGCAGGAATTATAAGAAAAGAAATTATAGGTTCCCTTCTCTTTCTGTTTGTTTCTGATTACCTAAGTCAGTAACATGAGTAAGAAAGCTTGCTATAGTGTTCCTTGGTTGTATGCATTCCTGGAACACCAATGTCTTCTTTGTGAATGAATCAAGCCCTGGTTCAAACAAAAACAGTAGTCATCCAGTGGTGACAAAAGATATCCTTGCCTTGTTCTTGATATTAAAAGGAAAAAACTCAGACTTAATTATTGAGTACCATATTGACATATCAAAAGGATGTGACATTTTACATTTCTTTCAGTAATATAAAAATATAAAAAGTTTTACAATTTAACACTATTTTTCTCCCTTTTTATCTTTTTCACTTTGAAGTATTTTTGGTTCATTTCCTATATCTTCTTGTTAACAGTAACTGTTTCATGAACATTTCCTTTTGGTAAACCTAGGATATACTCTCCACAGCCTTGCCTAATCACATATATCTACTTTCCACACTAACCATGAAAATATGTCTTTACCAGGTATAGTATTATTATGTTCCTCTCCTCAAATTTCTGTCACAACAGTGTGTAGATAATATTCCGAAGTCTTCAAGCTTCAAGGGTTTCAATACATTAGGCAGTGATATCTAATATCTTTTTCCTTCTTTTTAATTTATTCTTTTATTTAGACAATGTGATATTTTCTCTTTATCCTTGGAATTATTTTTATTTTCAAAAACTACATGAAGCTTTCAAACTTAGGAGTGAATCTTTCTTTAGATAAATATATACACACACACACATATATATATATAAATCCTTCTTTATATGTATGTGTGTATATTAATTCTTCTTTATATGTATATATACATATTATATATATTAATCCTTCTTTAGATAAATATATAAATATATGTGTATATATACATATATATATTTTATATATATATATATTTTTTTTTTTTTTTTGAGACAGAGTCTCGCTCTGTCACCCGGCCAAATTGCAGTGGTGTGATTTTGGCTCACTGCAACCTCCGCCTCCCAAGGTCAAGCGATTCTCCTGCCTCAGACTCCTGAGTAGCCGGGGCTGCAGGCACGCACCCCCACGCCCAACTAATTTTTGTATTTTTACTGGAGATGGGGTTTCACCATGTTGGCCAGGATGGTCTCTATCTCTTAACCTCATGATCCACCCGCCTCAGCCTCCCAAAGTGCTGAGATGACAGGCGTGAGCCACCATGCCTGGCCAAAAATATTTTTTCTATTAATTCGTTTTTCATATATTATTTTTATTTATATCACTTATACACTTGTTAGGTTGCCCATATTTTCCTATTAGATTCCTAAGATTTCCTTCATGTTTTTCTTCTTTTTCTCTATTTTCTTTGTATTTCAGCAAAATTCTTTCAGTTAGTATTCTACTCCACTATTTCAGATCATTAACTCCAATAAAGCATTGAATGCTAGATCCTTAAATGTAACATCAATTTATTTATTCTATTTTTTTCTTGAGAAATCATGTAGTCAGCTGCCTTCTTATAGCAGCTCTACTTTATAGATTTTGTACAACATTTTCTTGTATTATCTTTCTCTATTGTTTTTCAGGGCACTGTGAGAAAGCTTTTGTTTGTTTAATTATTCATGTATTCACTTATACATCAGGGCTCAGGTCTTTATGCTGAATCTTCATTGATGTCTGCAGTCCTGCAAGCAGAGAAAATAAATTAGTCTTCCCTACTGTGAGCCACCTGTCTAGAGTGGGAAGTCCTCCAGTCTCTTGCTGAAGCCTTTGTAGTAAACTTCATTTTCTCTAGTCACTGTATTCTCCAACATTCAGTGACAAGAAAGATTCAGCATACCCAATCAGCTATTTCCATTATGTGTGCTTCCAAGGGGATCAAAGACAGTTATCTGTGACTGTCAAAGCAGAAATTGCACCAGACAAAGTTAAAAATGTAAACAATACTTTAAGACTTTTGCAATAAAGGAGTGAGACAAGAACACAGTTTGAACTGAATTTCACTGAAACAAACGGCAGAGTATTTAAGTGCTAGGGTGGGCCATGGTAGGTCATCTTTTTGCTAATTGGATTTACCCAAAGGAAAATTAAACTTCCTTATGTCTTCATAACAGAAGGTCATTTTACAACTTAGAGTAAGGTGCCCATCTAAGTTAGCCTCCTACCCTTCCACAAAGACTGGAAGATAGACATGCTTCTTCTCTCTTTGTAGATGATTACACTTCAAAAGGGTGGCTCCTAGGCGCTTGTGAAAGCAGCACTGGATTCTAAAACTGATATGAAACTTTTAGATAGGTTTACATCTTAAGGTGACAGAGAAAGAATGTTCAATTAAAGTAAATGCTCTACAGAAAGGGAGGGAAGCAACCTCTGTAGTTAGATTTTCTTGATTCTGTAAGAGCCTTGGTTAGAGACATCAGGTGTCTAGAGGATGGAAGAAGCCTGCCTAAAGTTTAGTCAAGCTGAGGGAAATGTAGAGGCCACCTTGGTCAAGACTAAATTCTTATCTCATATTGAATAAGCATTTAAGGAGAGGCAGATACTTGTAGTTAGGAATGGAGAAGATAGAAGCCAGACTCAGAGTGCCATTTGCTAACAATACTGAGTATTCACTCAGCCAGCAATCTCATCATCTTTTTTATAAGAAACCAAAGGAAATTGTTAGATACTTGAATGTATTAAGTGCTAGATATAAACTATTGTTGAAATAAGAGAATATTTATTTTTCCAGTGGACACATATCTAAATGTAATGTCAAAGTAATCTTACATGATAAATGCTTTTACTAATCCAGATATAATTATCTATTAAAATGTCAATACAGTCAAATGACTATATTTTTTAACAATTCATGGTATTTACCTGTATGTTTAGAAGACAGAATTTTTACTTTCTAAGGTTAAGCTAACATTTTTTATTACAAAGCAGTAGCTTAATTAAGGATACATCTTATTTTTCTTAATTCCTTAATATAAGAGAGAGATTACATGTGTTTGATAATATCCTGTTCTTTACTCAAGTGACTATCCTACTATGCACATAATTTTAATATATAATCTAAGGAAATGACATTTTTAGATCTATGCTAAAGTGTGCAATGATTAAATTATGCAAATGCTATTACTCAGAATAAGACAGAATTCTTGTTACCGTAAAAATGCTGACTTACTCAAAAATGCTAATGTCCAATTGTTAAAAGCTTCCTCTGAGAATAACTTTCATGTAAAATTAACTGTTCTAACAAGATTTGACATAAATAAAATCTGCAAGCGAATGAATAATTTATAGGTACAGTACTGAATGCCAGAAGATTCCTGGATAGATTTGCTTAATCTGAAATGCCAAAATATGTTTCCTACAGAAAAATTAATCTTTAATCTCTAACAAATAACTTTTACCTCTATTATATGAGTTCATTTAACATATTCATTTGTTCACCCCTTCTTCACTTTATAGTCATAGCCAAATTTTAAGAAGGATACATTTCATATTTGAAAGCATTGGATTACTTTGTTGTGTTAATTGGAAGGTTGGGTAAAAATAGATGAAGAAGAATGAATAATCAGGTTTACTGAAAGGAAAGTGGCTTTAACCATATTTAAAGTGATTAAATTTTATAATGAAATCCTCAGTGATCCACTGTGGGAGAAAATATGTAGCTAGCTTTTATGATCTGAACAGAGACAATAAACAAAAAATAGAACACTTTATTTAAAAATTTTTCCTGAAGTTAATTTGGTAATTTAAAAAAAATCCTTTTGTAAAATATAGAAAGTAAAAGACAAATAAAAAAATTGTAATATTTTAGCCTAATTTTAATAAAAATCAAGATAAGAGAAGATATATATGAGTCCTTATTTTATGTGGTCTTTTACTTCAAAGATGAAAAATGTGTATTCTGTGTTGCTAAATTATAACAAATCAACTCTCTTTGCGAAGAGAAGTTTTATAAATTAATGAAAAGACATGGCTCTGATAGAGAATTGGGTAAAACTTGCCTTATTATATGGGTATTTCTAATGGGAAAGGATTGTAGTCATTTCATAGAAGCAGCAGCTGTGGCAAACACTTCTCACCAAATATGGTGGTAAACAAGAAAACGCTATCATGAGTAACTCATCAAACAAATGGCAATTTTCATCCACGTGATACCTCATAATTTCTAGTACTTTTCTAGTATTTACATGTACAGAAAGCTCTATTTAAATAAACTTCGAGTTTCTTTTCAAACTTCATTCTTGGGAGATTAAATATTTTATGTATAAGATGGTCATCAGAGACAGCAATACTTATTTCAAAATTGCCAAGGACACCGCATGAATTAATAGCATTACGTATTTATGAACCAAATATAATAGTTACATAGGCCAAGAAGATTTCTATTCACTTAATTATAATTTGATAACTCTTCTGAATAAACTTGGCAACAGTGGCAAACCCAATAGACTATATTAGCATTTTATAAATGAATTACAAATTATAAAATAGAAAATTATTTTTGGTGACTTTAGGGTAATAATCAGGAGCCCATGTGCCTGAAAACAGGAATAAGTAGACTGTCTTACTGGCTGTTATATACATACATAAGATAAATTATTTTATAAACCATGCTTCATATTATTATTAAGCTGTGATACAATTTGCCATCACATCATTCATTTGAATACATTTTAAATATTGGTGATTAGGAAAGCATTAATTTGTGTCACAGTTTATAAATTTGAATGCTTACTTTATAACCTTTAAATATTCACACTTTCTAAAAATTTATAACAAATTAGTAACCCATTACAGCCAAATAATTATGAGGTAAGCAAATACAGGACATAGTCACATAGCAGTTTTTAAATATAGCTGACCCTGAGCAACTTGGGAGTTAGAAGCACCAACCTCCCATGCATTTGAAAATTCTTGTGTAACTTTTGACTCCCCAAAAACATAACTACTAATATCCTATTATTGACTAGAACCCTTACCAATAACATAAAATGTTGGTTAACATATTTTGTAAGTTATATGTATAATATGTATATTATATACTGTTTTCTTACAATAAAATAAGCTAGAGAAAGAAAATGGTATTAAGAAAATTGTGGCCGGGCGTGGTGGCTCACGCCTGTAATCCCAGCACTTTGGGAGGCCGAGGCGGGTGGATCATGAGGTCAGGAGATCGAGACCACCCTGGCTAACACGGTGAAACCCCATCTCTACTAAAAATACAAAAAAATTAGCCGGGTGTGGTGGCGGGCGCCTGTGGTCCCAGCTACTCAGGAGGCTGAGGCAGGAGAATGGCGTGAACCCGGGAGGCGGAGCTTGCAGTGAGCTGAGATTGCGCCACTGCACTCCAGCCTGGGCGACAGAGCGAGACTCCATCTCAAAAAAAAAAGAAAATTGTAAGGAAGATAAAATATATTTACTATTTATTAAATGGAAGTGGATCATCATAAATGTCTTTATCATCATTGTCTTCATTTTGAGTAGGCTGAGAAGAAGGAGGAGGAGGGGTTGGTCTTTTAGTCTCAAGGGTGGCAAAGGCAGAAGTGGAGGAGTTGGAAGGAAAAGCAAGAGAGGCAGGCACATTTGGTATAATTTCACATAAATTACATCATTATTTCTGTCTGACATTTTTGATTTTTCATTTTTCTGAATATATGCATATATGGTACTAATCCTTCTACCATTTGCTTTAGTTTCAGTGACCAAATTATAGAGGAGTCGATCTTGTAAAATAAGTCAAAAGCAGTCTTGAATATTGGAACAATTCTGTCAGATTGTCGAATGTCAATTTGTTTTCTGGCACTGCTTCTTCTAGGTCTTCTTTGTCATTTTCTGGCACTGGCTTGGAAACATCTCCATCAAGTCACAGTTGGTTAATTCCTCAGATGTGGTGTCTATTAACTCCTGAATTTCTCCAAGATTCATAACTTGAAACCCTTCTTCCCCCACCGTTGTGGCCATATACGCAATTTCTTTCTGATTCCCTTGATTGTCTCTGTCATACATCCTGATCTGAACCCAGTTTTCTCCATCAGAAATTTACTGTTTCAGGCTTGACAGCTTTCATTGCCTTTTAAATGATGGCATCTTCAATTGTGTAATCCATTCAGATTTTCATGATGTTTTTCTCTATTAGAGTTCTCTTCCATAGCATTGACAGTTCCTTCTATAGAGTACTGTGCATAATGAGCCTTACTCGTCTTCATGACCCCCTGATATAGTGGCTTAGAGACATTTGCTTGGGAGGAAGTAGACCATTTTGACACCTTCAGTGTTGAACTTGCAGGATTCTGGGTGGCCAAGTGTGTTGTCTGATATCAAAATAACTTTTAAAGACTGTGCTTTACTGGCCAAGTCCTTTCTGACTTTGGGAACAAAGCACTGATGGAACTAATCCAGTAAAAGTTTCTTATTGTCCAAATCTTCTTGTTATGCAACCAAAAAAACTGGCAGCTGGGCAGCTGGTGTTTATTTTTT
The DNA here is from genome assembly GCF_028885625.2 of Pongo pygmaeus. Lineage (NCBI taxonomy): Eukaryota > Metazoa > Chordata > Mammalia > Primates > Hominidae > Pongo > Pongo pygmaeus. The sequence goes on along the minus strand of NC_072388.2, from coordinate 39,252,616 downwards.
CTCTGTCTCTTTCTTTGAGACAGGCTCTCACTCTGTTGCCTGTTGCCCAGGCTGGAGGGCAGTGCGGCAATCGTGGCTCACTGGAGCCTCCTTCACCTCTCAAGACTCAGGTGATCCTTCCACATCAGTCTCCTGAGTAACTAGGACTACGAGTGTGTGCCACCATGTCGGGCTCATTTTTGTATTTTTAGTAGAGATGGGGTTTTGTCATGTTGCCCAGGCTGGTCTCAAACTCCTGGACTCAAGTGATTCGCCCACTTTAGCCTCCCAATGTGCTGGAATTACAGGTATGAGCCACCGTGCCTGGAACCTTTTCTCTTTAAGGCCAACAGGTTATCAGGTTTATAGAGAAGGCTAGTCCTGAGTATAAACCCAAATGCGTTTGCATAGAGCAGTAGAGGCAGCATATCTTTTTCTGCTTTAAATTCTGGTGCTTGCTTATTTTCTAACAAATAAATGTCTTTTGTGGCATTTTTGTAACAGAATAGGGCACTTTCATTGGCATTAAAATTTGCTCAGGCAGATACTCTGTCTCCTCAGTGATTTTCTTAATGATGTCTGGAAATTCTGCTGCTGCCCCTGGTTGGCAGAAGCTGCTTCTCTTATTATTTGGACACGTTTTAAGCCAATTTGTTTTAAAGATGGGATCTTGCTCTGCCATTCAGGCTAGCGTACAGTGGCAGAGTTATAAGTCACTGTGGCCTTGAACCAAACTCCCAAATCTCTTTCTAAAGTTATCAAGCCATCCTTTGCTGGCAATAATTTCCCCTGGGTTTGGATCCCTCACCTTCCTTTTGCTTTAAGTTATCATATAATGACTTCACTTTTTCTCAAATTATATTAAAGTCTATAGGTATGTCTTTATTATAGCAATCCTGCACTCACATATAAGCCACATGTTCAATGTAAGATACAAATATATTTTGCAAAAAGTACAAAGTTTCCACTCCTGCAGGCACAGATGAAACAACAGTTTCAGGAATTATTTTTTTTACAATGGTCCCTGTGCTACATTCATTCATCTTGAAATGGTGGGCAACCACAGCTGCAGATCTCAATCTACAGTATATACCAAGCAATTCGACTTTTTCTTGTAATATCATGACTTTTCTCTGCTTCTTGGTGTCACTTCAAGCATCACTGTGGCACTTTGCATGGGTCCCAGAGTGTTACTCAAGGTTTACAGTATTGTACTAAACATGATTAAAAAAAAACAAGAACTTTAAGAGATCATTTTTATTGAAATATGCAGTTTACTAGACAGGTTGCTCACACAGAGAAAATAATGGCATTTTAAGCTGATTCTTGCAACACTTGAGTGAACCACAATAGCAGTAAGAGGTGGCTATAATACTATTACAGCAGTACAATATGTGCTACAATTAGTTTTATGTAATTATGACTTAATACTACATCGTTACATTTATTTACATTTTTCTCAAATGTGAAAGGTGCCTGAGAATGGCGTGGTATGTTTTATAAGTGCATGTATAAATTTTGAAAAATTTTAGCTTGTCATAATTTATTTGTATATTTTTTATGGTAGGAAATAAAAAGAGACTAATATTTCCATGTGTTTTATGTATTCATAACATACTTAAATTTTTCTTAATTTAAAAATTATTTCACAGATTCAATGCCATCCCCATCAAGTTACCAATGACTTTCTTCACAGAATTGGAAAAAACTACTTTAAAGTTCATATGGAACCAAAAAAGAGCCCGTATCACCAAGTCAATCCTAAGCCAAAAGAACAAAGCTGGAGGCATCACGCTACCTGACTTCAAACTATACTACAAGGCTACAGTAACCAAAACAGCATGGTACTGGTACCAAAACAGAGATATAGATCAATGGAACAGAACAGAGCCCTCAGAAATAATGCCACATATCTACAACTATCTGATCTTTGACAAACCTGACAAAAACAAGAAATGGGGAAAGGATTCCCTATTTAATAAATGGTGCTGGGAAAACTGGCTAGCCATATGTAGAAAGCTGAAACTGGATCCCTTCCTTACACCTTATACAAAAATCAATTCAAGATGGATTAAAGACTTAAATGTTAGACCTAAAACCATAAAAACCCTAGAAGAAAACCTAGGCAATACCATTCAGGACATAGGCATGGGCAAGGACTTCATGTCTAAAACACCAAAAGCAATGGCAACAAAAGCCAAAATTGACAAATGGGATCTCATTAAACTAAAGAGCTTCTGCACAGCAAAGGAAACTACCATCAGAGTGAACAGGCAACCTACAAAATGGGAGAAAATTTTCGCAACCTACTCATCTGACAAAGGGCTAATATCCAGAATCTACAATGAACTCCAACAAATTTACAAGAAAAAAACAAACAACCCCATCAAAAAGTGGGTGAAGGACATGAACAGACACTTCTCAAAAGAAGACATTTATGCAGCCAAAAAACACATGAAAAAATGCTCACCATCACTGGCCATCAGAGAAATGCAAATCAAAACCACAATGAGATACCATCTCACACCAGTTAGAATGGCAATCATTAAAAAGTCAGGAAACAACAGGTGCTGGAGAGGATGTGGAGAAATAGGAACACTTTGACACTGTTGGTGGGACTGTAAACTAGTTCAACCCTTGTGGAAGTCAGTGTGGCGATTCCTCAGGGATCTAGAACTAGAAATTCCATTTGACCCAGCCATCCCATTACTGGGTATATACCCAAAGGACTATAAATCATGCTGCTATAAAGACACATGCACACGTATGTTTATTGCGGCATTATTCACAATAGCAAAGACTTGGAACCAACCCAAATGTCCAACAATGATAGACTGGATTAAGAAAATGTGGCACATATACACCATGGAATACTATGCAGCCATAAAAAATGATGAGTTCACGTCCTTTGTAGGGACATGGATGAAATTGGAAATCATCATTCTCAGCAAACTATCGCAAGGAGAAAAAACCAAACACCGCATATTCTCACTCATAGGTGGGAATTGAACAATGAGAACACATGGACACAGGAAGGGGAACATCACACTTCGGGGACTGTTGTGGGGTGGGGGGAGGGGGGAGGGATAGCATTGGGAGATATACCTAATGCTAGATGACGAGTTGGTGGGTGCAGCGCACCAGCATGGCACATGTATACATATGTAACTTACCTGCACGTTGCGCACATGTACCATAGAGCCTAAAGTATAATGATAATAATAATAATAATAATAATAAAAAGAAAAAAATAAATAAAAATAAAAAATCAGTATAAAAAATAATAATTTAATTGTACATTAAAAATAACTGAGAGTATAAAAAAAATTATTTCTAGGTTAACATGGTTTATATGAGAGTTTGTTTAATTTGTTGCAAATTTTCAAAAAAAATTTCAATGTTTTTATTAAGCAAAAATCTGCATATAAATAGACCCATGCATTTTAAACCTGTGCTGTGCAAAGATCAACTGTATATTATTTTGTATTCCACTTATTTAAAATAAACAATTTATTAAGGCCTTGATATAGTTTGGATAGTTGTCCCTCCCAAATCTCATGTTGAAATGTAATCCCCAATATTGGATGTGGGGCCTGATGGGGAGTGACTGAGTCATGGGGGTGAATCTCTCGTGACTTCGTGCTGTCCCTGCGATAGTGAATGTGTTTTCACACGATCTGGTTGCTTCAAAGTGTGTGACACCTCCCCACCTTTCTTGCTCTTGCCATGTGATACACTCACTCCCATTTCATCTTCCATCACTACTGTAAGCTTTTTAAGGCTTACCAAGAAGCTGAGCAGATGCCAGCGCCATGCTTCTTGTAAAACATGCAGAAGCATGAATGAATAAAACCACTTTTCTGTATAATTTTCCAGCCTCAGGTATTTCTTTTATAGAAACACAAGAACACCCTAATACAGGCCTTGTAAGAAAGTTGTAATGTGAGAAAAGGTTCAGATGTGGTTATTTTATACTGCTTGAGTTTTGCTTAATTTTTCCCTGCAAATTTTTTGTTTTACTATATTGAGAGCCTTTAAAAAAAAAGTTAGCATGATATGTCTTTATCCCTTTGTTTTTAATCCATCTTTGTCTTTATATTTAAAGTGAGGTTGTAAACTCCCCACAACCTATAGTGAGGTAGTGGAAAATTTTTTTAAACTATGCTGACAATCTCTGTCTTTAATTGGTCTGTTTAGAGTGTTGCCAATTAAAGTAATTATTGATATAGTTGCATTAATATCTACCATGTTTTTAATTGTTTTCTTCTTTGCACATTTTCTTCATTCATACTTTTCATTTTTTCAATGGTCATCCTGAACTTTGTAAATTCTAGAAACTCCAGTTTAAAAAAAGAAGCATAATTGAAATGCTAAGATAGGAGAAAAAATGGAATTATATAAACTCTTCAAGTAACACAAATAGAAAAAAAAAGAGAAAAAGTTATTTTTCCCAAATAACATATTTTGACATTTTCTACATCTCCTGGAAATGAATGAATTTCTCAGTCTTTGTTTGCCTGGTGGGTAATTTTGAAAGATATTTTTTTTTGGATAGAAAGTTCTAAGTTTTTTGTCTGTTTTATTTCATAACTATTAATATCTCATGTCACTTTCCTGTAGCTTTCATGGCTTCTAACAAGAAGACCAGTGTAATTCTTATCCTTTTTCTTTTATAGATAAGATCTTCCTTTCCTTTGGTTTCTTTCAATATTTCTTTTTTTTAAATTTGGTTTTCTGCAGTTTGAATAAGATAAGCCTAAATGAGGATTATTTTCCAGTTGATATTTATCCTGCTTGATGTTCTCTGAACTCCCTAGTCTGTGGTTTGGTGCTTCTCATTAATTTTGGAACATTCTCCAAAAACATTCTTGTTTTTGAAACATTTTGACATGAAATATAGAATATACTCCATTTCCTCTTTTTCCCTCTTATTTTTTGATCACACATATTTTACACCTTTGGAAATTGTCTCTCAGTTCTTCAATATTGTGATACTTTCCATTTTTGTTTATCATTTTGTTTTAGTTAGGAAAGTTTCCATTGAGGGATCTTGCAGCTCACTGGTTGTTTCCTTGGCCATGCCTAGTCTATCAGTGATTGCATTAATGACACTTTTCATTTCTGTTGCTTTTTTTATTATTATTTCTAGCATTTCCTTTTGATACTTTCTTAGCATTTCAACCTTTCTGTTTATATAACTCCTTTGTTCTTCCATGTTGTTAGCTTTTCCATAAGAGGCATTTACATATTAGTCATAGTAATTTTGAATCGCCTGTCTGGTAATTCCAAAATCTGTACCAAAATTTAGTATAATTCTGATGCTTGCTTTGTCTTTTGATACTATGCTTTGTTTTACCTTTAGCATACTGTATTAATTAGGGTTCTCCAGAGGGGCAGAACTAATAGGCTAGATGTATAGTTAGAGGGGAGATTACTAAGGAGTATTTAATCAGGCAATCACAAGGTGAAATCCCACAATAGGCCATCTGCAAGCTGAGGAGCAAGGAAGCTAATCCGAGTCCCAAAACTCCAAAAGTAGGGAAGCCAACAGCGCAGCCTTCAGTCTGTGATCGAAGGTCTGAGAGCCCCTGGCAAACCACTGGTGTAAGTCCAAGAGTTCAAAAGCTTAAGAATTTAGTCTGATGTTCAGGGACAGGAAGCATCCAGCACAGAAGAAAGATGAAGGCTGAAAGACTCTAGCTAGTCTAGTCCTTCTATGTTCCTCTGCCTGCTTTTATCCTAGACATGTTGGCAACTGATTAGATAGTGTATATATATACTTTATATATATACACATATATATGTACACTGTGTATATATACACATTTTATACATATCATCTATGTATATAGATGTGTGTATATATATACACACACATCCATATATATAAAATTTATATATTGTACACTTGTGCATTCATATACAATATATGGAACCACATATATTTGGATTTGTATATATATTTCTTATGTGTATGTATATATATATAATGCACACTTTATTGCTAAAAAAATTCTAACAATCATTTGAGCCTTCAGGGAGTCATAATCTTTTAGCTGCTGGAGTGACTTTCTTCATTGTTGATAGCTGCTGACTAATGTGTGTGTGTGTGTGTGTGTTTGTGTGTGTATATACACACATGCATATTTATATATACACATTCATATATATAAGTTATATATACACACATGTATAATTCACGTATATGTGTGTGTGTGTTTCTGTGTGTGTGTGTGTATATGTATATGTGTATATATATATATATATATATATGTATGGAATTGCAGGTTCAGTTCCAAACCACTGTAATAAATCCAATACTGTCATAAAGCAAGTCTCAAGATTTTATGTTTGTTTCCCAGTGCATTTAAAAGTTATATTTATACTATACTGTCATCTAGTAAGTGTACAATAGCATTATACCTAAACATTTACATAAGTTAGTTTAAAAATACTTTATTGCTACAAAAAGCTAACAATCATTAGAGCCTTCAGTGAGTCATAATCTTTTACCTGGTGGAGGTTTTTGCTTCAATGTTGATAGCTGCTGACTGATTAAGGTGGTGGTGGCTGAAGATTGCATAGGCTGTGGCAATTTCTTAAAATAAAACAAAATTTGCCACATCAATTGATTCTTCCTTTCACAAAACATTTCTCTGTAGCATATCCTGCTCAGACTCAATCCTGAATGTACCAGTTCCATCTTGTGATGTCCTGTTGCTAGGCACATGTGTCATTATGACTTGGTGGGACCAATGGAACCCAGATCATAATGAGTAGTTCTTGGTGCATGGCCACTTGGTGTCACATGATCAAATGTGCTGTCCCTGCCAAAGCCCTGACATGCCAAGGGTATTACAAAAACATGTAAATCTCTGCTGAGCATGGGACAACCTTACTTCAGCCTCTCAGAAGCTGAATGTTTATTCTTCCTCTGGGGTTTTCTTTAAGCTGATTATTACATCATTTCCTACCATTGAATTTTCCAATAACAGCATATGTTTGACTGTAGGTTCAGGTGGAAAATCCTACATTTGTTTCTTTTTTCCTAGCAAGGCATAACAATGCATTTCTTAGTCTCAACATAGTTTAAAAACAACATATGCTGGCAAGGCTGCGGAGAACAGACAATGCTTTTGCACTGTTGGTGGGAATGCAAACTAGTTCATCCACTGTGGGAAACAGTTTGGAGATTTCTCAAAGAACTTAAAATTAGAATTACCATTTAAACCAGGAATCCCACTACTGGATATATACCCAAAGAAAAATAATTCATTTTATCCAAAAGACACATGCACCCATATGTTCATTGCAGTGCTATTCAAAATAGCAAAGACATGGAATCAATCAACTTATGCGCCCATCAATAGCGGATGGGATAAATAAAATATGGTACATATAAACACTGTAATACTACAAGTACATGAAAAAAATGAAATCATGCCCTTTATAACAACATGGATGAACCTGGAGACCATCATCCTCAGAAAGCTAACTCAAGAACAGGAAGCCAAATACTGCATGTTCTCACTTATAAGTGAGACCTAAACATTAAATACACATCATTGTAAAGATAGGAACAACAGACACTGGGGACCACTAGATGGGGAAGGAACAAAGAGGAGTGTGGGCTGAAAAACTGCCTGTTGGGTACTATGCTTACTGCCTGAGTGATGGAATCATTTGGACCTCAAGCTTCAGTGTCACGCAATTCAAATGTTCAAAGATGTATATGAAATACACAAGGTTCAAAGATGTATATAAAATGTAGCACATGATCAGGGAAATACAAACTGACTATACTTCTGCTTTATTTTCTCCCTTTGACATTAATAAAAGGGATATTATGTCAGATAAAGACACTTTTACATGATAATTTTAGGAACATTTAGAAATTCTGGTCAGGTGATATTGCATAAATAATTTGTTCAAATTTCCCTTAGCATTCAAATAAGCAGAAGCATTTCTTAAATCATTAGGGATAGTTATGAAAAGATGAAAGATAATAAAGAAATGTAACAAAACTACATGTGTATCCTTTAATCTATAATAAAAGTTGAAATTATTTAATAATAAAGAATAAAAATAGATAACTGCAGGTAACAAAGGTTCAAAATGTATATAAAAAGTATTACATGATCAGGGAAATACAAGCTGACTATACTTCAACTTTATTTTCTACCTCTGACATTAATAAAAGGGATAGTATGTGAGATAATGAGACTCTCACATAAAAACTTCTTTAGGAACATTTGAAAATTCTGGTCAAGTGATATTGCAGGAATAATTTATTCAAATTTCACTTTGCATTCAAATAAATAAAAGTATTTTTTAAATCATTAAGGATAGTTCTGCAAAGATGAAAGATAATACAGAAATAAAGGCATATTTATTAGATAGTCTTAATATCAGATATTTCTAATGTATAATTGGTATACACTAGATTACAATCACTTCAAAAATATGTTTAATTAATTACTGAAGAAAAATAATCTCTGGTAAATTGATTTATATTTATATGTGTTTTATATATTTATTACAAATCTATCTATCATTTTAAAATTATAATTTTTACAGAAAAGGAGTTCATATGCATTACATAAATTAATAATAAAAGAAAATCCATGCATCCACTGCTCATCTTTGGAAATAAAATATTATCAGTACTTTTCAAGCTGTCCCTTTATAACAGTATATCATGGGGTCTCAAACTTAAAGGAAACCATAATATTGAGTTTTGTATTAAATATTAGACATTTTCAGATTTTAAACCAAAGATGTGTATGTACATAAATAATATTGATTTTGCTTGTTTTTGAGTTTCATATAAATAAAAATGCACCATATATATTCTCCAAATTTGCCTTTTTGCCTAATATAATTTGTGAGATTCATGTATGTTCATGCCTGTATCTTTATAATATTTGTGTTCTCTGCTTGATAACATATGTTCATACAGAGTTAATATTATTAAATTATTAAACTCTTCCCCTGCTTTATTGATACCTGCATTGTTTTCAATGTGACATTATTCTAATAAATGCAACAATAACTAATTTTTAACATATATCTAAGTGCTCTTGACCAATTGTTTCTCTAAGAGTAAAATTACTGGACCTCAGAATACGTACATCTTTTTCTGTATCATTAGAATTTTAATTTACTTATTTTCTCAGTTGAAAAACTAGTGCTTGAGTTTAAATTTGTGTTGACCATTTACGTTGGGCCTGAGGTTGAGATTTTTATACATACACATAATGTTTCCTATATATATATATATATATAAAAAACTGATTTTATATAAACTATATAAACTAGTTTATATAAATATAAACTAATGTGATATGCATGTATTAGTTTATATTCATATAAGCTAATTGCCACTAAATATGTATATAGTGTATTTTATTTTTATTCATATATATTTAGAAATATGTAATTTTCTATTCAATAAAATGCATATTCATTGAATTGTTATTTTCGTTATTTTTGTTGTTGATGCTGTTGATTACAGGAATTCTTGCTTCATTTAGCATGCTAACACATTTCATTTAAGAGCATAAAATATATATTTCTATGTCTTTTTGATGGACAGATTTTCTTATTTTAGCAATATTTTCAAATTTATCATAAGCCTAAAGTATACTCCCCCCAAAATCAAGTGAATACTTAAATATATTTAGTTGAAATAAAAAATATTTCTTTTACTTTTTTCTTTTAACTTTTATTTTGGGTTTAGGGGTACATGTTAAGGTTTCTTATAAAGACAAACTTGTGTTATGGGAGTTTGTTGTACAGATTATTTCATCTCTCGGGTACTAAGCCTAGTACCCATCAGTTATTTTTCCTGATCCTCTCCCTCCTTGCACCCTTCACCCTCTGATAGGCCCCAGTGTCAGTTGTTCCCCTCTTTGTGTCCATGTGTTCTCATCCTTTAGCTCCCACTTATAAGTGAGAGCATACAGTATTTGGTTTTCTGTTCCTGCACTAGTTTGCTAAGAATAAAGGCCCCTGGCTCCATCCATGTTCCTACATGATCTCATTCTTGTTTATGGTTCCACAGCATTCGATAGTGTATATGTACCATGTTTTCGTTATCCAATCTGCCATTTATGAGCATTTAGGTTGATTCCACATCTTTGCTATTGTAAATAGCGCTGTAATGAACATATGCATGCATGTGTCTTTATAATAGAATGACTTATATTCCATTGGCTATATATATTGAGTAATGGGATTGCTGGGTTAAATACTAGTTATGTTTTTTGCTCTTTGAGGAATCAACACATTGCTTTCCACAATGGTTTAACTAATTTACACTCCCACCAGCAGTGAATAGGTACTCCCTTTTCTATCCAACCTCACAAGCATCTGTTTTTTTTTCTTTGACTTTGTAGTAATAACCAATCTGACTGGTGTGAGGTGGTATCTCACTGTGGTTTTGATTTGCATTTCTCTAATTATCAGTGATATTGAGCTTTTTTTCATATGCTTTTTGGTCACACGTATGTCTTCTTTTCAAATGTATCTCCTCATTTCCCTCCCCCCCTTTTTAATGGAGTTGTTTTCTTATAAATTAGTTGAAGTTCTTTATAGATTCTGGATATTAGACCTTTGTCAGGTGCATAGTTTGCAAATATTTTCTCCTATTCTCTAGGCTCTCTGGTTACTCTGTCAATTGTTTGTTTTGCTGTCAGAAGCTCTTTAACTAGATATCATGTGTCAAATTTTGCTTTTGTTGCAACTGGAACCTTTGTCATGATATCTTCGCCAGTTCCTGTGTCCAGAATGGCATTGCCTAGGTTGTCTTCCAGGTTTTTTTTTTAAATAGTTTGGGGTTTTACATTTAAGTCTTTAATCCATCTTGAGTTGATGTTTATATATTGTGTAAAGAAGGAATCCAGTTGCAGTCTTCTGCATATGGCTAGCCAGTTAACACAGCACCACTTATTGAATAGGGAGTCCTTTCCACGTTGCTTGTTTTTGTCAGCTTTGTCAAAGATCAGATAGTTGTAGGTTTGCAGCCTTATTTCTGAGCTCTCTATCCCATTTCCTTGGACTATGTGTCAGTTTTTGTACCAGTACCATGCTGTTTTAGTTACTATAGCTTTGTAGTATAGTTTGAAGTAGGGTAATGTGAGGCCTTCAGCTTCGTTCTTTTTTCTTAGGATGACTTTGGCTTTTCTTGCTCTCTTTTGGTTCTGTATGAATTTTAAAATAGTTTTTTACTAGTTCTGTGAAGAATGTCATTGGTAGTTTCACAGGAATAGCATTGAATCTGTAAATTGCTTTGGGCAGTATGGCCATTTTAATGATATTGATTCTTTCTATTCATGATCATGGAATGTTTTTCCATTTGTTTGGATAATCTCTGATTTTTTTGAGCAGTGTTTTGTAATTCTCATTGTAGTGATGTTTCTGTCTGGCAGGCTGTACTGCTAGATATTTTATTGTTTTAGTGGCAAATGTGAATGAGATTGTGTTCCTGATTTGGCTCTTGGCTTGGATATTGCTCATATATAGGAATGCAAGTGATTTTTTTATACATTAGTTTTTCATCCTGAAACTTTACTGAAGTTCTTTATCAGCTAACAGAGATTTTGGGCTGAGACTATGGGGTTTTCAAGATATAGAATCATGTCATCTGCAAACAGGGTTAGTTTCACTTCATCTCTTACTATTTGGATGTACTCTATTTCTTTCTCTTACCTGATTGTTGTGGCCAGGACTTCCAATACTATGTTGAATAGGGTGGAAGAGAGGGCATCCTTTTCTTGTGCTGGTTTTCAAGAGGGAATGCTACCAGCTTTTACTCATTCAGCATGATTTTGTCTGTGGGTTTATCATAGATGACCTTTATTATTTTGAGGTATATTTCTTCAATACCTAGTTTATTGAGTTTTTAACATAAACGGATTTTGAATTTTATAAAAGCCTTTTCTGCATTTATTGAGGTAATAATCATGTGGTTTTTGTCTTCATTTCTGTTTATATGATGAATCACATTTATTGATTTGCATATATTGAACCAACCTTGCATTCTAAGGATAAAATCTGCTTGACTGTGGTGGATTAGCTTTTTGATATGCTGCTAGTGTTTTGTTGATGGTTTTTGCACAAATGTTTATCAAGGATATTGGCCTGATGTTTTCTTCATTTTGTGGTGTCTCTGCCAGGTTTTGGTATCAGGATGATGCTGGCTTTTTAGAATGAGTTAGGGATGAGTCTTTCTGCTCAGTTTTTTGGAATTGTTTTGGTAGAAATGCTTCCTGCTTTTCTTTGAACATCTGGTAGAATGTGGCTGTGAATCCACTGGGTCCTGGGCTTTTATTCAGTTGGTAGGCTATTTATTACCAATTAAATTTTAGAGTCAATTATTGGTCTGCTGAGGGATTCAGTTTCTTCATTACTTAGTCTTGGGAGGGTGTATGTGCCCAGTACTTTATCCATTTCTTCTAAGTCTTCTAGTTGGTGTGCATAGAGGCGTTCTTGTTTGATGGTTATTTGTTCCTGTGGGGTTAGTGATAAACTCCTTTTTGTTATTTCAAATTGTGTTCATTTGGATAGTCTCTCTTTTCTTCTCCGCCAGCCTAGCTAGTCGTCTATCTACCTTATTATTTTTTTCACAAAACAAAACTTTGATTCATTAATTTTTTGAATAATTTTTGTGTCCCAATCTACTTCATTTCAGCTTTGATTTTGGTTATTTCTTTTCTTCTGCTAGCTTTGAGTTTGGTTTCTTGCTTCTCTAGTTTGTTGTTGTTATTGTTGTGATGTTAAGTTGTTCATTTGAGATCTAACTTTTTGATGTGGACATCTAGTGCCATAAATTTCCCTCTTAACACTGTCTTAGATGGTCCAAGAGATGTTGGTATGTTATATCTTTGGTCCTATAAGTTTCAAAGAAGTTCTTGATTTCTGCCTTAGTTTCGTTACTTACTCAAAAGCCATTCAGAAGCAGGTTGTTTAGTTCCATGTAATTGTATGACTTTGAGTGATTCTTTTAGTCTTCAATTCTATTTTTATTGTGCTGTGGTCCAAAAGAGTGGTTGGTATATTTCTTTTTTTTTATAGTTATAAAGGGATCAGTTTAACATGAAGATATAATAATTGTAAATATACGTGTACACTGGAGCACCCAGATCTATAAAGCAAATATTAGATCTAATGGTAAATATAGATCCCAATACAATAACAGCTGAGGACTTCAACACCCACTCTTAGCATTGGACAAATCATCTAGACAGAAAATCATCAAAGAAACTTTGAATTTAGACTGCATCACAGACCAAATGACTTAACAGACATTTATAGAACATTTCATCCAACAGCTGCACAGTACACATTCTTTGCATCATCATATGGAATGTTCTCCAGGATGGACTATACATTAGGACACAAAATAAATCTCAAAAAGTTTATTAAAAAAAAGTTTTTTAATTATACTTTAAGTACTAGGGTACATGTGCATAACATGCAGGTTTGATACATAGGTATACATGTGCCATGTTGGTTTGTCACACCCATCAACTCGTCATTTACATTAGGTATTTCTCCTAATGCTATCCCTCTCCCAGGCCTCCACCCGTGAGAGGCCCCAGTGTGTGATGTTCCCTGCCCTGTGTCCAAGTGTTCTCATTGTTCAATTCCCACCTATGAGCGAGAACATGTGGTTTTCTGTCCTTGTGATAATTTGCTGAGAATGATGGTTTCCAACTTCATCCATGTCACCACAAAGGACGTGAACTTATCCCTTTTTATGGCTGCATAGTATTCCATGGTGTATATGTGCCACATTTTCTTAATCCAGTCTATCATTGATGGACGTTTGCGTTGTTCCAAGTCTTCGCTATTGTGAATAGTGCCACAATAAACATACATGTGCATGTGTCTTTAAAAGTAGCACGATTTATAACCCTTTGGATACATATCCAGTAATGCGATCGCTGGGTCAAATGGTATTTCTAGTTCTAGATCCTTGAGGAATCACCACACTGTCTTCCACAATGGTTGAACTAATTTACACTCCCACCAACAGCATAAAAGTGTTCCTGTTTCTCCACATCCTCTGCACCATCTGTTGTTTCCAGACTTTTTAATGATCGCCATTCTAACTGGCATGAGATGGTATCTCATTGTGCTTTTGATTTGCATTTCTCTGACGACCAGTGATGATGAGCATTTTTTCATGTGTCTGTTGGCTGCATAAATGTCTTCTTTGAAAAGTGTTCATATCCTTTCCCCAGTTTTTGATGGAGTAGTTTGATTTTTTCTTGTAAATTTGTTTAAGTTCTTTGTAGACTCTGGATATTAGTCCTTTGTCAGATGGGTAGATTGCGAAAATTTTCTCCCATTCTGTAGGTTGCCTGTTCACTCTGATGTCAGTTTCTTTTGCCATGCAGAAGCTCTTTAGTTTAATTAGATCTCATTTGTCAATTTTGGCTTTTGTTGCCATTGCTTTTGGTGTTTTAGGCATGAAGTCCTTGCCCATGCCTACGTCCTGAATGGTATTGCCTAGGTTTTCTTCTAGAGTTTTTATGGTTTTAGGTCTAACATTTAAGTCTTTAATCCATCTCGAATTAGTTTTTGTATAAAGTGTAAGGAAGGGATCCAGTTTCAGCTTTCTACATATGGCTAGCCAGTTTTCCCAGCACAATTTATTAAATAGGGAATCCTCTCCCCATTTCTTGTTTTTGTCAGGTTTGTCAAAGATGAGATGGTTGTAGATGTGTGGTGTTATTTCTGAGGCCTCTGTTCTGTTCCATTGGTCTATACATCTGTTTTGGTACCAGTACCAAGACATGTAGCCTTGATTGGTGTACTTCATTTCTTTTTCATTTGCTGATCTTATGGTGTGGTCAAATATTATCTGATGGTGTGGTTAATTTTAGAGTATGTGCTCTGTGATGATAAGAATGTATATTCTGTTGTTTTTGGGTAAGGAGTTCTGTAAAGTCTATTAGGTCCATTTGGTCCAGTGTTGACTTCAGGTCCTGAATATCTGTTAATTTTCTGCCTCAGTAATCTGTCTAATACCATCAGTGGGGTGTCAAATTCTCCCATTATTATTGTGTGAGAGTCTTAAAGTTTCTTTAACGGTCTCTAAGAATTTACTTTACGAATCTGAGTGCTCCTGTGTTGGGTGCATATATATTTAAGATAGTTAGGTTTTCTTGTTGAATTGAATCATTTGCCATTATATAATCCCCTTCTTTGTCTTTTTTATCTTTGTTAGTTTAATGTCTGTTTTGTCTGAAATTAAGATTGCACCCCCTACATTTTATCTATTTTCCATTTGCTTGGTAGATTTTTCTCCATCCCTTTATTTTGAGTTTAGGAGTGCCATAGCATGTGATATGAGTCTCTCGAAAATAGCATATAATTGAGTCTTGCTGAAATGAATACTTTGATTCTTTTATACCATCACTTTCAGAGATAAATATTATAAATCCCTTAGAGGTTGCATTTCTGTACTTTTATAATTAAAGCCTTTCTTATTTTATAGATATTTTATCTTCTTACATGTAGGTGATAATATTAATTATGTATTTCTAATCCCATGTATCCCAAGTTGTAACTGTAGTATCTATTTAATAAAGTTCATCCATTTTGATCTGTTATTTTTTCTTGTGTACCTAAAATGATTGTTTCTATTTATCCTGTTTGGTTAATGTTTAACAAATTATTATATTTATTAATTTTGCTCATATTATTTATGGTTACTATTAATCTATATTTTAAGCTACCAGTAACATCAATAATGTTGATTGGTTGTTTATGTTTTCTGCAGTGTCTATGTAAGAGGAATAGGTTGCTGAATGGAGCTATGGGTTGCATTTTTTCCTTAGTTAAGTAAGTAGGCATATGTGGATGAGCAAATAAATGTTCTGAGAAGAGCAGGCTGGCAGCAAGGAAAGAGGTAAGACCTTTTTTCTGCTTGGTGAGCATCTGTGCAGATCTTTACTAGAACTGATTGGTGGCTGGATTGAATTAGAAAGTGAGCTTCTTGGTGATTGGGATATTTTAAAGAAAACCCAAGTAGAAGTGCAAGTGATTAATACATGTTGTATTGGAGATACACAAGAGCTGTAGACAATTCAGAGGAGTTGCCACATTAGCGGATTCTAAAAAAATAATTTTAGGATTTCAATCAGTGATGAAAGGATGTGGTAGGATTGTACTATATGGCAATTGAGCATATAAAAGCAGTTTTGGAAGAAAACTATGTAAGGGGCTTTTTAATGAACTGAGTAGTTTTGAGAGTGTAGATTATAAAGCCAAACAGATTATAAATTGTGTCTTAGAACACAATGAGATGAAAAAGAGCTCGAATCAGATAGAGTCAGGTTTAGCAGCATCAGCACTTAATAATATTCAAATTTTTTTCGAAAGAAAAATAGTTCTTCAAACTTAACAGGCTAAAATGGGCTTTTGCTCACTGATATTATTTACTAACTTTTTAAAAATAAATTTGAAATAATAAGCATAGTTATTCTATAATCTTCCAGTATGTAATGATGTCATATTTGAAATATCATTTTAATAAAAAAATCCTCATAATCAAGAGTGATTTAATATGAATGTATTCTATAAACAAAATGTATTCATATATTTTTTGCTAAATAATGAAATTGTTAGAGATGTATGGGGATATATCAGGCAATATACAAAATAAATATTGTATATATAAATTATTATATGTAAGTTATATTTGAATAGATAACAACTATTATTTTATAGCTAAGTTGTCTCACAAATACACATGAAAAATATTTAACTGGGGTTTATTTATTTACAGTTTTTATTATTGTAAATTTCTGTGATGATTCAAGTTAATGCCCTTAGTTATCCAAAAGTAAATATAGGGTCTTTTCATCCAATAGCCAACACATTCAAGGATGACACAACTTATGCCATCTTAAAGTACTAAAACTGAGAAAAAGCTTTACAACATAATGGACATAGTAACTCCAATATGACATTATTATCTCTTACTGAGATTAATATAATACAGATAAAACTGTAAGTTTATTCTTAAAAGTTTCTAAGTAGTGTACTATGATTTTCTACTAAATGACATTACAAAATATTAGACAACTTTTCTCAGTATAACGTTTGGCTTAAAGCAGAAAAAAAAGCCTGCATTATTTAATGCAAGTGACTATATACTAGTTAGAAAATACTTTCAAACTGTCAAAAAAACCTTTATAGTCATACAACCAGACCTTTATTAATAGCATCAGCACAGTGGACTGAAGAGCAACCTATAACAGCTCAGTAACTTTACCCATCTTACGACGGGTATAGGACATTATTATAAACGTGCAGTTGCCAAATATAGCCCATAGACTTAAAATTTATTGTCATATGAATATTCCTCACAATTAACTGCTCAAGTAACCTTTTATTGTGGTGACAATCCTCTCATCAATTATGACACCGTAAGGTTTATAGAACAATCATCCTCATCCATGCTTACCATATTCTGTTTAAATATGAGTGATTTTTTTTGTTGTATCTTAATTTTACAGTTAGTTTGTAACTCTCTACAGATTTAGTTTTTCCCTGAAGATACAAACCAAACAAATGGCCAACTCTGAAGCATATCTATTATTTGCTTGGCTCTTAAAAATAAAGGTTTTAATTATCCTAATTTGCTGTTTTTCAAGATGGTGTATGTATCTTTTTTTTTACATACCCATGTATTCTTCTTCATACAAAATTAGGATATCTTAAATAATAGAACATGTATCATAACTAAACACAGCAGTTATAGTGCATTTACACAATTAAAATGCAACTCTAATAAGATTGATCACTTACAAATAATTTAATATTACAATCTTAAAACAATGATTAGTTTGATAACTATTACCCTTATGAAATAGCAAAACACTAAAGCATATGATTCTTTTGCTTATACTTTTTTACAAGAAAATGAAAGCTTCTCAGATAAACCCCGTGGAGTTGGAAGTTATAACAGTTACTCTATTATAAACAATCTACCCTTACAGTATGATTCTTTCCATGGTCTTTCATTTTTAAAAATTAATGATATGTACTGATTTCTCATCTATATTTTTATAGTGAACCTACTTAATAAGACTATTCTTCAGAGCTCATTCCCTAAGTAGAGACAGTAAACAACGATGTGAAAAACAAAAGTTACTATTCAAAACAGTCCTTATTCACTTTAATTGAACCAGGAGCGTTCTTTGTTTCTTTCTCCACTTACAGAAGATATAGGCCTCTCAAACTAACAAATAAACTAGCTTTCTGCCTTTATTTATTTAGATTAAAGTTCTGATGTGGCAAAAAGTTCTGTTAGTTCTCATCCAGCTATGAGCTGAGTCCTGCTCCATACCCCACATTTATATGTAGAAGTCTTAACTCCCAGTACTTTATAATGTGACTGTATTTAAGGATAAGTCTTCCAAGAAGTCCTTAAGATTAAATAAGGTAATTAGGGTAGGTCCTAATCCAATATGACTGTAGTGCCCCTAAATGAAGAGATTAGGACACAGACACAAGCAGAGGAAAGACCAGGTAAGACACAAGGAGAAGATAACCATCTACAACCCAAGGAGAGGACCTTAGAAATAATTGACCCTGCTCACATCTTGATCTCAGACTTTTATCTTCCAGAAATGTAAGAAAACAAATTTCTGTTGTTTTTAAACTACTTTGTCTGTTGTCCTTGTTATGTCAGTTCTAGCAAACTAATATCAGTAGAAATATTCTTCCATCACTTTCTAAATTGGTAAAATACTTGAAGTATATTTTAAATGGAATCTAAATGAATGGATAAACAGATAAATGGAACTTCATTAGTTACAAAAGTAGTAACTAACGGAAGTCCATTAGTCCAAAAGTAGTAGGTTTATTTATCCTCATAGTAGTCTTCAGATAAATGTTAGCAAATGATATTTAGATCTTTGCCTGCTTGGAGGGTTCTTGTTACTCTCTCTAGTCAAACAAATACAAGTGAAACATTTTCTTACATTAATCATCTCTAAAATGGCCTTAATTACTGACGATTATTTCATTTATATCATGACTATTTCCTCATCCATTTCTTTTTAAGTCAGATCAATATTACCATCTTCATTACATAGGTGCAAACACCATCAGCATGCAGATGTAGAAGTCCTGCAGATGTAGTTACAGTGAAAATGTCTCTTACTTTCATCTCCACACAATTTTAATACCAGTTTCCTCCACTGGATTTCTGAGGGCAGAGATCAGAGTTATTTAATCTTTAGATATCCAGTGTATAACACAGCACTCATGAACATGCTAGATGAATTTTCTTGTGTCTGCTCACTTGCTTCTGCCTCTTAATAATCTCTTGAGTATCTTTACTTGTTGAAATAATAAACTTTTATTTTATCTCCAGTTAAAGTCATTTCATCATCACAGTGTTTCCCAACTGTCTCAATTATCACTAATTATTACATTGTTTGAATTTGTATATCATTGGTGGACACTTACTTTGCAATTTCCATTCACTTATCTAAGTCTATGCCTCTAATCTGTCTCCACAAATACATTGTTAGCTCTTTGTTAGAATGCCCTATTATTATTGAAGACATTCTTGATACATTCTCCAGTGGAAATTATTATTTCATTATTTTTTATCTTCATACTTCCTGTCTGAGACTGTTTTATGCTGCTATAACAAAATGCCACAGACTTGGTAATTTGTAATGAACAGAAACTAATTTGGCTCATGAGTCTGAAGGAAGTCTGAGATTGAAGGGTCATGTCTAGTGAGGGTTTTCTCTCTGTATTATAGCAGTGGAAGGGATTTCATGAGTGAGAGAGCGTGAGCTAGAGAAGGAACCAAACTCACCCTTTATAGGGATCCCACTCATAAAAATGATGCCACTCTGCAATAATTGCATTAATCCATTCATATGGACAAAAGCCCTCATGGCCTAATCACTTTAAAAGCTTTCACCTTTCAAGGCTGTTGCATTGGGGTTTAGGTTTCCAACACAAAACTTTGGAGGAGGCATTCAAACCACAGCGTTGCCCAGGCTATTTTATTACATTTAACTTTCTCCTTTAAAACATAACATTTATTGCAGTGTAATTTATATAAAATAAACAGCATCCATTTGAAATGTACATTTATAATTTTTATTTTTTATTGATTTACTCACTTTTAAAATACACTTTATTTTTTTAGAACAATTTTAGGTTTATGGCAAAATTGGGTAGAAAGTACAGAGTTCCTATATAATCCTGCCCTCACACATGCATAGCCTCCCTGACCATCAAAATCCTGCGCCAGTGTCGTGCAATTTGTTAAAGTTGATGAACCTACATTGACTCATCATTATCACCCAAAGCCCATAGTTTACATTAGGAATAACTCTTGGTATTGCACATTCTGTGGCTTTGCACAAATGCACAACAGCATGTGGTCACCATTACAGTATCACACAGAATAGCTTCATTTCCCTAAAAATTCTCTGTGTGCCTCCTATTCATCCTTATCTCCTGCCTAACCAAAGGCAACCACTGATCATTTTACTGTCTCCATATTTTTAAACTTTTTCAGAATTTCATAGAGTTGAAATCATATATTATGTAGTATTTTCATATTGGTTTCTGGGGTTGGTGATTTCTATTTTAGGTTATTAATTATTGATTCAATTTATTTAATACATATAGACATGTTCAGGTTGTATATTCATTTTTATTGTACATATTTATGGTTGCATAGTATGTTTTATGTTTTTCAATTTTTTATTTTCGGAATGAAGAACAAATTTTGTCACAGCAAAAGAAACTACCATCAGAGGGAACAGGCACCCTACAAAATGGGAGAAAATTTTTGCAATCTACCCATCTGACAAAGGACTAATATCCAGAATCTACAAAGAACTTAAACAAATTTATAAGAAAAAAACAAACAACCCCATCAAAAAGTGGGCAAAAGATATGAACAGACACTTTTCAAAAGAAGACATTTATGCAGCCAACAGACACATGAAAAAATGCTCATCATCACTGGTCATCAGAGAAATGCAAATCAAAACCATAATGAGATACCATCTCATGCCAGTTAGAATGGCGATCATTAAAAAGTCAGGAAACAACAGATGCTGGAGAGGATGTGGAGAAATAGGAACGTTTTTACACAGTTGGTGGGAGTGTAAATTAGTTCAACCATTGTGGAAGACAGTGTGGCAATTCCTCAAGGATCTAAAACTAGAAATACCATTTTACCCAGCGATCCCATTACTGGATATATACCCAAAGGATTATAAATCATGCTACTTTAAAAGACAGATGCACACGTATGTATATTGTGGCACTATTCACAATAGCAAAGACTTGGAATAACCCAAATGTCCATCAATGATAGACTGGATTAAGAAAATGTGGCACATATACACCATGGAATACTATGCAGCCATAAAAAAGGATGAGTTCATGTCCTTTGTAGTGACATGGATGAAGCTGGAAACCATCATTCTGAGCAAACTATTGCAAGGACAGAAAACCAAACACCATATGTTCTCGCTCATAGGTGGGAATTGAACAATGAGAACACTTGGACACAGGGCAGGGAACATCACACAAGGGGCCCGCCATGGGGTGGGGGGATGGGGGGATAGGGGAGGGATAGCATTAGGAGATATACCTAATGTAAATTATGAGTTAATGGGTGCAGCAAACCAACAAGGCACATGTATACCTATGTAACAAACCTGCACGTTGTGCACATGTACACTAGAATTTAAAGTATAATAAAAAAAGAAATAAAATAAATAAATGGGTGAATGAACCAATATGCTGGACTTAATATGTGAATACAAAAAATAATAATATAATTATAATTAACGAATTATAATTATAAATTAGCTAAGAAGAGTTATTACTAGCAAATAAAATATCTGCCTAGTTTGATTTTTGCATTGAAATTATATTCATTAAACAAATGAAATATATTAATCTGTTCTTTTCTTAAGCAAAATTTGTTTACTCAACACTTCAACAAACACTTATTGAATCTGTATTACAGGATGAACCCAATACAGCATCCTTAATTACACAGAAAGGATTATAAGTCGTTTCTAAATCTTCATTGAACAAGGTTATTGATGGCAATAATAAAGGCAACAACAAATATAGCCCAATATTATATGCTGACATAATGTCTCACTCAGCATAACACATGCAGACCAATGAAACTTCGATAAAACATTTCAAGGTGAGAAATACAAGGATAATATGAGTATCCAGATTTCTCAGGCTACAACACAATAGAAAAAAGGATGAAGAAAATGTAGCAAAACTAAATGTAGAACACCCTGAAGAAGGAGGTTCCTGTGTTGGAAACAAATTTCATTGCCTTTTAAATTCTCTCTCTACCTGGTATCCCCAATACCCCATTCATCGTAGCTCTATATTGGCTAAAATCTGAATCAGATGCCTTGGTAACAGTGCTTTTTTCTCAGGTGGACATTTTTATTCATGTTGATAATAAAAATGGATGTCTTTAAATATGTGTGTGTAGGGCACATGTGTGATTCATATCTTAACCAGACTACTGTAGTTGTATTTTGACAGTTCTGATTCCATTTATTTCTCCTTCTTAACCATTTTCTAGGCTACATTCTTAATTTTCTTTGTAAAATATTGATCAAATTATGTTGTTCTCTATTGTACTATTATTCCGTGGCCTTAGTAGCTCTGGATTTGATAGCTAGGGGCTCATACACTGGACAGGAAAGCTCTAGACTTTTGGAACCATAGCAAGTCAGTGAAGAATAATAGTAGCTCAAATAGAGGATACTTTTCAAACATCACTTTAATTTGAGTATCTCAGGGTAACAATTATCAGGATGGTACAAGTCAGATGAAAATCTCAAGGAAATTGCTTGTCGTATGTCAATGACTCTGTTGAGATAATATGTGATATCAGTTTGAAGAATCAATTGTAAAAGTAGACCTGAATGTGACAGAGAAAAAGGAAATAGCAGCATCTCAGAGAAAAGGGACTGAAGGCTAGTCAATAGATAATATTACAAAGGGGTGGAAGTTAAACATCACAATATGCTCTCAGGACATAATGACTTGTGTAGAAATCAATAGAGAAAGCTTACGTAAGAAATCAGGGTCAGGACTGTCCTCAACAATAATGCAGTGAGTTATGTTCTAAACTTCAAGGTCATTATGACCTTTTTTGGAAAACCAAACAGCGCTGGAGTGCTGAGAGCATATTGCGAGAAAGTAAATAGGCAATGTGGTATTGAAGATGACATGGATTTTTTAAATTTAGATAACCTGTCATTCATTATCATCAGTTTTTACATCTGAAAGGGAATAGGGGAATTACTCCTACCAAAAAATTCCTTTTTGGGATTGCGAAAAATGACTTTAACTGATTATAAATTTATCATAGTCCCTAGAACATAGCAGGTGCTACACAATTACATGATTTATTCTCTTTCTTTCTCTCTCCTTCTCTCTCCTTTTCTAGCAGTAAATGAGCTGTTCACAAAAGGCAAATGTCCAAATTGGTATTGTTATAGATTACAAAACTGAGCTCATCTGATGAGCAAATAATTTTAACATCATAAATTTGTCATCTAAAATGCATGTTTGGCAGGTTGTTTCATTTTAGAGAATATACTTAGGAGTCAAAACATTGCTAGGATGTGAGTTACAGGCCCTGTTGTCAACTCTAAGCAACCCACCCCACAACATTCTTTTGTAGCATTTGATGCCAAATGTTGATAATTGAGAGACACATTTTCACTGACCGCTTAGACACATATATATCATCGTCATTAGTACTACAACTCCAAGTCTTCATTTCAAGATATCCTCTGTCACGATGAGAGCAAAGTTGTCCGTTAAGAAAAGATCTGTGGATTATTGGAAGCTGTTTGCCTTTGGCCTGGACTCTAGAAAGGTGCAGCCATCTGAAACATAAGTACTTACTGGCCAACAGAAAAGTTCAGATGTAAAGTATATTCATTAATTATATTAGGCATTCTACGTGAAATATCCTTGTTATGGAAAATAAAAGATGTGATAAAGGGGACAGAGCACCTCAGGTCTTTCCTGTACTCTGAAATGTCTCACATTTCCCTAGCTCTCAGCCCATTTACAGATGATAAAAATAAAACCTACTAATTTTGTTCTCCTTACAGATACCACGTATCTGCAAATCCTGGCATCATTTTGTTGACATTTCCTCAGTGAAAATGGCAATTTATTAAATGGTGGCCTAGTTTAATTCACCTCTCATAGAAGTGAGTCAGTTGTTCCTTCTTGCCCAGAAGGATCCGATTGATTTTAAAAAATTGTACTAAAGTTAACTTTCATTCTTTTTCAGTAGAGTTGTTAGCTGTATGAAGACTTTGAGTTATTTGTTCAAAATAAAAATCCAATTGTCACAACATGTTGGGAACATTGGGTATGGGGGAAAGATAAAACATATGTTTTTATCATTTCTCATTGATTTCTTCCCCATGGTTAGATGATCACTTCAATGTAAGTTTCCACATTATTTTTAAAGCTTTTTGAAATAGCATACTGAGATTCTATACAAAAATAACAAAAGTCTAAGTCGTGATTATGTTTAATCTTGCTGTTTCATAAGATGTATGAATTAATCGCATGAAAAATTCAGAATTAAGAGTAGTACAATAGTAGGATATAATATAATTTCAGGAAGCAAGGGCTGGATATCAGTCCAACATGCTGTGTAGGAAAACAATATTGTTTTGGAGAAGAGTCACCTTGTATGAAGGAAAGTAAAAATGAGAGAAATCTCAGAAATTAACTTCCAGAGTGACATTTGACAAAGTCAGTCCAATAAAATATGCTTTAGTTATTTAAAAAAATTCTGCTTTTTATATTCTAAAATTTTTATGTCTTATTTTTATGTTATATAGGTAATCATCTCCAATAGCTTTTCTGTTTACATAAAGAGAGCAATTCTGTATTTGATCATAACAAAATGAGTTTATCTGAGAAACATAAAACACCTTGCAGGTACTGAAAATTTCAATTGTTTTCTTTTCTCAAGTTATGTAGAGATTGTACTAATTAGGCATTATTACACCTTACAACTAATTTCAAATAATTGGGCATCCCCACCTTTACATTTATTGTAATTTCTCCTCCTTTCTATCTTCCCAAATTTTCAGGATATGTTTAAAGATATATAGAATATAGGGTAATTCCCTATACTCGTTCATTTTTTATGAAAAATATCTTCAAAGCTTCTTATTATTCAGTTTCTCTTTTAATATGATTCAGAATCAACCACTAGATCAGTTATCTCCTTTTACTTAAAAAACCACTCAGAAGTTACTGGTTAAACCATTTTCCTAATCATGATTCTGCATGTGAGGAACAGAGCAGGTCTCGTCAGAGTTGGTTTGGTTCTTCTTGTGGTGTTAGTTAGCCAGGGCAACTTAATGGGGATATAAGATGGTTTTACCCACATGTGTGGTTATTGTTATGGGGTGACTAAAAGTTGCAGACTTGCTGGCCCTCTAGCTCTTTGCAATCTATATCCTTCAAAATATGTCCATGTGTCTTCTCTCTGTAGCAAGGAGAGTCAGACTTTTTTACATGGTGACTCACAATTTTAAGGGAATTACTCCATTCCATTTCTTAAGACATAAGGCTAACAAAACAAGTTTGGAGATGGGTAAGAGACTCCATATCTTGATGGGAGGATAGCAAGTGGATTCAGAGATGAAGAAATTACTGGTAACTGTCTTTGTAGCCAATCTATCACAACCACCATCT
This sequence comes from Pongo pygmaeus, assembly GCF_028885625.2. NCBI lineage: Eukaryota > Metazoa > Chordata > Mammalia > Primates > Hominidae > Pongo > Pongo pygmaeus. Next base: position 39,226,852 of record NC_072388.2, on the reverse strand, counting down.
CCTATATTTTATTTCACAGAAGCTGTTCATTATTCCTTTTTCATTCACTCATGCCTCCACAGTAACTCTGTGTGCTAAGTATCATATTTTCTCTCAAGGACCATTTCAATAACTATCTCACACATGGAATTTTACATGATGACCCCATACATACCTTGCATCCTCACATTTTAAAAAGTAGATTTAAAAGTTTTTCTAATTTTTTTTTACATTTTATGTAATTATTTCAGCAACTCTGATAGCAAAACTAAAACACTAAACCAATGGTTACTAAGCTGTAATCTCATTCCAGTAGTACCATCACTTGACATGGTGTATTACCCTGTTTTTTGAAACATTTTATTCACTTGGCTTCAGACTCACCACATTACCCTGACTTTCTTGATACCTCACTGATTTCCTGCTTTTCATTGTCTTTGGATTGATTTATTTTATTTTCTTCATCTTGAATTATTGAAGTATCTGAGGGTTCAATGTTATGGGCTCCTCTGTTTGTCTATACTTTCCTTTCTCTAATCTATACAAAGGGCTTCAATACTACCAGTGATGGTTAATATTGTGTCAATTTGATTGGATTGAAGGATGCAAAGTATTGTTTCTGGGTGTGTCTGTGAGGGTGTTGCCAGAAGAAACAAACATTTGAGTCAGTGGACTATGAGAGGCAGACCACCCTCAATGTGGGTGGGAACCATTCCATCATCTGCCAGCATGGATAGAAAAAGCAGATGGAAGAAAGTGGAAGAATCTGGCTTGCTGAGTCTTTGGCTTTCATCTTTCTCCTGTGCTGGATGCTTCCTGCCCTCAAACACCTCCAAGTTCTTCAGCTTTTGGACTCTTGGACTTACACCAGTGGTTTGCCAGGGGCTCTCAGGCCTTCAGCCATGGACTGAAGGCTGCACTGCCGGCTTCCCTACCTTTAACGTTTTGGGACTTAGACTGAGTCACTACTGGCTTCCTTGATCCTCAGCTTGCAGATGGCCTATTGTGGGACTTGTGTGATCATGTGAGTCAATTCTCCCTCATCAATTCCCTTTAATTTATACATATATCCCATTAGTTCTGTCCCTCTGGAAAACCCTGACCAATACACCATCTATATTCAGGAATCCAAATTTATATCTCTTTAACTCAAAAAGTATGTATATCCAACTGATTGGCTACAAAGCATCTTTATTTGTATGTCTAATAAACATTCAATATTTTCAAATTTATTTCGTTAGCTAGTTATTTAAAATTGACTGATAAAATTGTATGTACTTATCATGTACAAAATGACATTTAAAAGTATGCAAACATTATGGGATGGTTAAATCTAGCTAATTACAATATGTATTACCTAACATGGTTTTCATAAAATTACTATGTCAGAGATATGTGCATTCCCATGTTTATTTCAGCAGTGCACACTAGCCAAGATATGGAATAAATCTAAGCATTCATCAAAGGATGAATAAATTTTAAAAATCTGATATATGTTCACAAAACAAACTAGCCATAAAAAGAAGGAAATCCTTATTGACCATTTCTGGTTTGGGTTTTAAAAGTTAATAAATAAATAAATAATAAAGAATCAACTCCTGTCAGTCGAGACAACATGGATGAACCTGGAGGACATTATGTTAAGTTAAATAAGCCACGCACAAAAGACAATCAGCATCTTTCATTTTAAGCCCCACATCAAAACAGTGACTCTGCTAGTTTTACCAAGTCAATAAAAGATGCCAATTGCTCAACCTAAACATTTTGTAATCATTCTTAAATTCATTCTTTCTATCACATTCTACACCTCAAATATCATTCAGAAGTTTCCTTTAGCATTACTCATGAAAAGTATCCTGAATCTGATTATGTATCACTGTATCATCACTAGGCCACCATTATCTCTGGGCTGGATCACTGACAGAGCCTACAAACTCCCCTTCAAGTTTCCACTTTCATTCTACTAGAACCTATTCTTCACAATCATTGGAGTAATCCTTTAAAAATTGTGCTGCTATTATTTTCTTTTCAGTTCAAAAGTCTTACAAAGACTTTTATCACAGTGAGAATATTAGCCAAATTTCTTACCTTGATATATATTGTTCCCATGGGCCTCCAATTCTCACTCTTACTAATTTACTCCTTGTTTACTATGCCTAGCCACATGGCTGTCTTACTTTTTCTTGCTATATCCAGCATGTTCCTAGAATTATTTTTTAAATATTTGTTCAACTTGCTCAATTACTGCCCTCAGGTCTTGACGCAATTCACATTAGAAAGGTTTTTGCTGAACACCCTCCCTAAAATAGCAAACTATTCTTGTCATTCTTTCTTACATTAAGTAGTTTTATTTTCTCTGTAGCATTTATAACAATTTTTCTCATAGTTTATATGTGCAAAATTTTCAGGAAAATACATAGTCTTGAAAATTGTGGGAGACTTGTGATGTGAAAGATGAATTTTACAGCAATGATAAACTTAGCTTCTAATTTTTCAACTTTAAACATTCATTTTAAAAATAAACCATTTTATTGAATGTGTTCGTAACAAAAATGTCTTATTAGCCCCAATCCTCTTCCCTACACTATTTCATATTTATAAAATATAAAAATATATATTTTAGTTTTAGTTCATATAGTTCATATATATGAACTAAAACTAATATATGTATATACATGTATGCATATGAGCTTAAACTAACATCACAGAAATAGGTGTCTGAACTAATACAACATCATTCATTTTATTGAGAAATGCCTCTAAACTTCTTTAAACATAAGTTCATTGAAATTTGAAATGCAGATAAAAAGTCAACTGTTCTGCATTATTTAGTTTGGTTTTTAAAAACAGGGTTGTTGTGAAGACTACGATAATGTTTTGGATGCAATGTGAATGATACTACTACTACTTATTGAGTACAAATCTATTTTATTTATTGTATTGAGTGTTTTCTCCACAGTTCTGAGACCTCATTCCATGTGTCTCACGATAATAGATGTTTGTGAGGATACTTGGATTAAAAAGGGTGACTCATTTGTTTCTTACTTTAGTGCACTTTTAAAAAATATTATTCTCTGTCTTCCTTTTTGGGGATAATAATTTCAGTTTCCAAAAAAGCAAATTAAAATCTCCAGTTAAAAGAATAACGTAACTGTGATTTTCACACATCAATGTACATTAAATCAATCAGTATCTTGTATTACAATTTTACCACATAAAATCTTTTAAAACAGATTAATAGATTTATTGAATATCAAAAAACAAATTGGTAGAATAATGAGTTTAAATCCCCTGCTCTTGCTTTTTCATATATTTCCTTTAGAGATACTGTTTCCTGTTAGGTTAAAATACTATCACAGCATACCCTAATCCTCACTTAGCATCTGACTCATTCATGTGAGCTGTTACATAAAGTTGAAATACATTTTAATTGACATAGCAAGAACAAACTATAAATGGAATGAAGCCATTCTGAATGATCCAAAACTCTTCTGAGATTTGAATCTTTCAACTTGTTATAAAAAGGAAATAAATTGGTTAGCATTAAGCATCATTTTAAAAATATGTATTCCAAAGCCTTCTTTGGAGATTGAGTAATTATATGTCATTGAGTATAATGTGTATTTTTTAGAATTTATAAAACATTTAAGTGTCTTATTAGGAAGATATAAAATACACTGCATGTTGATGTGTAATATCTCAGATTGATGGAATTTAGTAAATTTATTTTTATGAAGAAGTTCAATTTAAATTTCATTTTTTCATTGTTATATTTTATTATCACTGCAACCAGAGTTACAATATATTTTTACAATAAAAAAAATTTCAAACATTTTAAATCAAATAGTAAGATTTTTTTCATAAAATCTTCTCACAACAAAAAGTAGGAAGTGACCCATGCCAACTTCATATTTTTCAGATAAACTTCAAATAATCAATTCCAAAGACTGAAAAGTTTTTCGTGTTATCAATTTGCTTTTAAAGGAACTCATCTCTAAAGCTTTTCAATTTAATAAGAGTAAGTCTAGTTGTCTCTTGTCACATTTCATCAGCAATAACAGCATTCAGGTGTTTTGGGCAATGCAGCCAAAAATTTCACTTTTACTTCTGACATTCCACCATACCAATTGACTCAACCTTATATTTGAATTAAAGAAGTATTTGATATGCATGTGTAGTTAATTTACTTCAGTTCATTTAGTTTTGGGTTTGCCAATGACATTTTGTGATGATGAGTGTTTTAATTGTTCAAAGACAAAGACAAAAATAATGCGGCCAGAGAAAACTGAGAATTTAAATGTAATTAAATAGTCATGATGACACTTAAATCTAGCTTGACATCTTTCCACTAAAAAAATTGGGAGTGGGTGATTGATGATATGTTTAAAATAAACTATCACAAATACTATTATTGTATATTTAGCACTTTTCAATTAACACAGAAATAATTTGACTAATTATCTTCTAGCTGTGTCCTCACATAGTATTAATAGAAAGGGTGAGGAGTCTCTCCGGAGCCTCTTTTATAAGGGCACTAATGCCATCCCTGAGGGTTCTGCTCTTGTGACCTAATCAACTCCCAAAGGCCCCACCTTCTAATATCATCACCTTGAGCGTTAAGATTTCAACATATGAATTTTGGGGGAACACAAACATTCAGACCATAGCAATTATTAACCTTCTATTATGAACTCAGAAAATTTAGTGGGAAATAAAAGCCGATTAAAACACTTCAAAACCTAAAGAAACCTTTATATGTAAGATATTACTATATTGTACACATATATGACATTGGTTTTCTCAGGGTAAGAATGTATGGTAAATATTGTTTATAATCTCTTATAACAGTAATTGTAGCCTGTCAAATTGATAGTATAAGGTAGAACATTAAGATTTTCTTAAAAATTATACATGTACTTGGTATAATTTTAATCAAAAAACTAACATACATTTGCAAAGGATAGAGTTGATTTATGGCCAGACTCAGAAAAGCTCAGTCTCTGTCACTGAGGAAGCTAGGATGTCCAGCTTTGACTTTTGGTAAAGATAAGGTCCATGGGACTCATGATGTGCTGTTTGAAATTTGAAATTCCTCTGGCAACCCTTAGGATCGTGTTGTTTATTAATGGTTTTCATCTGGCATGACTGGTTAGATAGGCTGATTTGACTATATGATTAGAAGGACATAAAACCCCTTTGAGAAATCCCTGCTTTAGTTCTCCTGAAGCCAAGATCCCCAGCACAGACTTTGGCTGTTCAATCCAGAAACAAGGTGACATCTTTTTGCAACAAAGAGCCCTGGGGAACTTGCCCCTAGATAGAACAGATTTTGCATATCAAATGATACCGTTCACCAAACTTGCACAAGGAAAATCACTAGAGAAGCTGGATTTTTATATTTAGCTGCAAATAAATCTATACAACAGGTTCCATAAAAAACTAAAGGTAAATGGCACTTTGAGATTGATTAAAACCTGGGGGAAGAGATATTAAGGGATCCCTGATCTTGAGAACGCCCTTTTCTTCCCTAAGTAAGAATATGTACTTACTGGTTCTGGTTTGATCGAAACAGGAAAGCCTTTTTTCTTATCAGGAAGCACACAGCTTTTCATAAAAATTCTTCCCAATCGGCAGGTTAAACCTTGAATGTAAAAGAGTTGTGAACCTGCAACCACCAAACTTCTACTGAACTTGCATAACCCTACCCTAGAACAACAGGTCAATTTGCATCCGGGTGACCATTATGGATTCCGGAGTCAGAGAAAGCTTTGCAAAGATAGACTCCATCTGCTCCACTCTTCTGTAAGTGTCTGTATTCTTGAACTAATCAAAACATACACTGTGCGTGGGTGGGGTCTCTCTTCTCATCCATTTGTAGCACACAGGAAAAGCTGCAGTAACATTTGTAATGTTATGCCATATAGCATATTTCTTAAAGTTGGCTTATGATATAATAAAGAAACTGTGGAAGGAAATGAGCAGCATGGAAGAAAGGGATGGGTGAAATTATTTTTCTCGTTATGTTTTATTTTGCTTCCTATAGTTTACATGGGTGTACCACTTTTCCTAGAAGAGAAGTGGGGATGAAATTAGGTCCCATAAAAACAGGCCAAAATTTTCTCAAAGATAATTGACATTTAACTATCAGCTTTCTAGGAGATACTGGATACAGTGTTTTTTGTCTTTGTTTTGTTTGGTTTTAGACGGAGGCTCGCTCTGTCGCCAGGCTGGAGTGCAGTGGCATGATCTCGGCTGACTGCAACCTCTGCCTCCCGGGTTCAAGTGATTCTCCTGCCTCAACCTCCTGAGTAGCTGGGATTACAGGCCCCCGCCACCAAGCCCGGCTAATGTTTGAATTTTTAGTAGAGAAGTGGTTTCACCAAGTTGGCCAGGATAGTCTCAATCTCTTGTCCTCCTGATCCGCCCGCCTTGGCCTCCCAAAGTGCTGGGATTACAGGCGTGAGCCACCGCGCCTGGCCTGGGGACCGTCTTAAGTCTCATTCTTTATTTTTTATTTTTTGGAGACAAGGTCTCAGCTGTCACCCAGGCTGGAATGCAGTGGTGCAATTGTGGTTCACTGCAACCTAGACCTCCCCAGCTCAAGCGGTCCTCCCACCGCAGCCTCCCCAGTAGCTGGGACTAGAGGCTTGCACCACCACGGATTTTTTTTTTTTTTTTTTTTTTTTTTTTTTTTTTTTTTTGTAGAGATGGGGTTTGTCACGTTGCCCAGGCAAAGGCTCATTCTTTATCCATCTTGGTATTCACCAGAGACCATATTTGTTCCAGGGGCCATATTCGTTGTACTTGCCCCCATCCCACACTCATCAAAATAGGTAGTTGTCTATCTCCCACTCTAAACTTCCATTCACTGCTGGAACACAATTTAAAAACTGTAAGTTTTATAGTCTCTTCAGCTGTTTCACATATGTGTAGGAAAAGTTATTGCCATCAGGTTTCATGTATTATAATTTTAATATAAACAGTCTTAAGATGCAACTGTAGAGAAAGAATAGTGGAAATTATCCAATAAAGCAAGATTGCTATAAAATATACCAAGTACTTTTCAATTAATGTAGCCAAAGCTACATTACTGAGAAAAATTCTAGGAGAAAAAGTAGTTTAATATGATAGTTCCTAGTACCAAAAGCAAAATATTTTAAAAATAAGGAATAAGATTAGAAGCTTTTATTTAATATATCCATATCAATGCATAAAATGGAAAAATGCTTTCTGTATCATATATGAAATTTAGTAACCAGATTATTAAATCTAATTGAAAACATACTTTTGCTCCATCATGTCTGCCAGAAGCAATATTTCCACGCTGAATATTTTTGTGTTTAAAGAGTCTTTTGGCCTTAGGGAGCTCATTTGTTCTGATTTATACTGTACTTGTTTGTATTTTTTTATCAAGTGCATTATACAGTTTCTTATACTTTTATAAAGAACAACCAAGCAAGTAGTGCATTTAAATAAAAATGATTAGTATAAGTTATTTCTCATGTTCAAAATGTTTCAAGTACATTAATATATAAAATTAAAGACAAATGATTTCTTAAATTTGCATTTCAGTCCATATTTATTATTGTTTCCTTTGGAAAAAATCTGCTTCGAATGTAGGGTAAAAATTTAGGCTAGCTTTATTCACTTGATGCTAATTGCTGCTTACATTGGAAATAAAATCCTCCTTCACCGATGTGCTATGCAGAGAGTGGGATATAGGAAAGGCTACTTCTGGGACACTACTCTCAATTCAGTCAGTGGGACAATTAGGGTTTTATTCTATCTTAGTTCCACACACACATACAGATAATTAAAAGCCAGATTATTAATTGTTTTCCTTAGTCTTTTTTTTTCTTTTCAACATTCTGAGTACATCTCTATTCAGTGTATTTGTCATTAAGATTATTTAACCATGCATTTAAGTATAATCATGTGGCAGTCACAATGTCCAGTTCTCTGTTATGTCCAAGTTCCACTGACATGTAGAGTTGTGGGAATGACTGGGCACTCAGGATTCATAAAAGTTCATTTTTAATTCAGCATTATAATTTTCTGTATTTAAGTTTCCACCTAATCTCTACAATTTAATTTTACTAGTCTCATATTCTAATGAATACTCTATTCCTTATATTCTAATGAATACTCTATTCTGTATGAAAACATACAGAAAAGAGTATGTTCTCTCTTTTCTGGCAGGTTTTTGTTCTGTTTCTATTTTGTTTTTGTTTATTTGTTTGTTTGTTCTTTCTTTTAGCCATTGAATCCGTACTCTTTTTTTCTTACCTACAAGATATTTTGCCCCAGTCCTACTCAATCTCATTTAAAAATATCTTTCTGAAATGAGCCATCTTACCTAAGGCATTTGTTGTTTTGTTAGTTGGATGATACATGCAGACATACCGCTCCAATGTGTTTCTAATTTTAAATGCCACAAGAAAAAGGTTGTGAATACTAAATAATTGTCTTCTAATGGCAATGCCTGTTTTCTGGAATCATATTGACCTACTTACTTGCTTTAAATTGGGTTTATATACAGCTTCCTCAGATACAGCTTCTGCTTCAAGTATCTTTGACTTCATCTGTGAAGTAAACAAATAAAATAATGACCATTTTCTCAAGGACATATTTTGGTTTATCAGTAAATAGTAGATTATCATAAGATCACTCTTTCCTGCAGCGATCACACAGTGCTGAACAGCTTGTTATGATAGATAAATGTGGTTTTCCCATATCATTAGGCATGCCTCAAAATAGGGCTTTGGAGCCTACTCCACATGCTGTAAACAAAGTATTAGATAGTAAATTGAAATACAAGCAATCATTTCAAAAGCATTGTCTATAGTGTTTTAAAGGATTTTAGATTTTTAGAAGAGTTGCATAGATAATACTGAGAATTATGCCCTTCAATTAATTTCGCTTCATCTTGAAAATCTTACATAACCATGATATATTTAGCAGAACAAAAAACTTAACTTTGATGCCATAACTATACTATAGATTTGATTTGACTGCACCAAATGTTCCAAATAATCCTGTTTCTGTTTTATAATACAATCCATGCTATCATGTTGCATTTAATCATACCATTTAGATCTTCTGTAATCTGACATTTCTTAGTCTTTCATTGCTCACAATGACTTTGTCATTTTTGAAGAGTACCAGTTAGGTCTTTTGTAGAATGTTCCTCCATTTTGGTTTGTCTGATGTTTCTTCATAATACGTAAATGTATTTTTAAAATCTAAATTTGTAAATATATTTTGCTTCATTACTAATGTATCCATTTGGTTTATATTTTCATATAAATATTCTATATTTGGAGCCACCACAGATGTATATAGCTTGTTCACTGAACAATATTGGAGGGTTTCACATACCTTACATGCTGTGTTTACTTGTATGGTCCACAGAATAAAAAAAAAAAGTTGTATTGTGGAAATATGATTTAATTTTGTTACTTATGAACAAAAAAATCTCACTTGCAAATGCAAATGTTTTAACAAATTACTTTTCTATAGCAATAACATTTGTAACAATAACTTTTTGTCAGAACACCTTAGAATATTACTACACCGTGCAGTGACCCTCTTGTCCACATGTATCACAGATACCCAAATAAAAATGATAGAAAATTCCATCCCAAAATTCAACATTAATTTTTGCCAAGTTCCTTTACATTTCCAGGGCTTCACTGCAGAAATTTTAAGTACAGTTAGATTACCATTTTGAATCTTTTTCTCTAGCTAGTTCCAATCTCTTTCTTTACAAAACAGATAATGAGGAAATATTTTCCTCATTGTCTCACTAACTGAAATTGAAAATCTCAAAACTGTGATAAGGATATATAGAAAGAAATTCTCACATATAATAATTTCATGAAATAATTGCATAAAATAATTTCAGATTTGGGGAAGAATTAAAATAATTCATAGGTTCTCTGGAAACATGTCAGATACAGAATTTTATGGTAAAATACATGAAAGGAAAAATGCTGTTTACGCTACTTTTCATCTTTTGGACATATGCACTAAAGTATTAAATAGACTATGAAATAAGTATCAATAAAATCTCTCCTATGCTTTCTCTTTAATCAACAGAAATTTGCTTAAATAAATTTTAGATGTGTTAGTATTGAAATCATGTGAGCATATAGCATAATAAAAGGTGTCTAACATCTTCAGTTTTAATATTTTAGTATTAGTGAAATTTAGTAAATCATAATTGACAAATTTACCTAAAAAGTGATAAAATTAAAGGCTACTTATATTCAATGTTATATTTATGGGTGAGTGAAACATTATACACATATTTAAAAAGTTAAAAAATTTTAAATGCTTATGTATATTGGCTTTTCAAAGCAAAAAGATACAAATTCTTTCCATTTCCTTTCCTAAGAAATGGAGAATTAAATTAAAAAATTTATTTTTCCTAGCATTCTATAATACACATGAAACAGAGTGCTACAAAAGAAATTATCTAACATTGTCATCAGTAAAAGGATAGCATATTGTTATCCTTTACTCATTACAAGATATTGTGAATAATTCACTCAAGATATTATTGATATAATAATATCATTTAGTCTGTGATTTATATATGTTCTTCTCATTGTAAAATTTAAATCCTTAATTATTATATAATCACGAACATAACCTTGGAATTTACGATATGCTTTTAAAAATAGAATGGTCAGATCATTTTGACAATTTAAAAGTATTTTTAAATCCAGAGACCTGATCAAAATCGAAAAGTTCCAAAAATAGACACATTGTGATAAGTGATTTTTACAAAAAGAAAAGATAGCTAGATCTTGCAAGAAGTTAGTGTACTCCTGTGCTCAGGCAAGACTGTGAATGAGAACAATTCATTTTTAACTTCATCTTTTCTTTCTATTTGTGTATTAATTGCCACTCTGTCCTGAGTCTAGTGTCCATATGTTTCTATTTCAGAAACTATATCTGTTCAATTTCAATAATTATCTAAAGGTACTTTTTCTTGTCACACATTAAACCCTAAACACTCTGACATACCCTGGTTGTTTTTCCCAGCTGCTCAAATATTCACTCAGACTGTATTCAATGTATTTAACAATTACAAAAATCAGATTTCAATGCAAAAAAGAATTCACAAATCCTAATAAGGAAGTATTTGTGTTCAAATATGTTAATATCTCTGAAAGATTCTTAAATTAAATGTCATATTGAAATGCCTGTAATCAGGGATATGATGGTGAGATGATAAAATCCTGTGAAGTCTACCTTAACATAAGAACCTTAAAAATATGTATCACGTAATCCCAGCACTTTGGGAGGCTGAGGTGGATGGATCAACTGAGGTCAAGAGTTCAAATGCAGCCTAGCCAACATGGTGAAACCCTGTCTCTATTAAAAACACAAAAAATTAGCTGGGCATGGTGGCGGGTGCCTATAAAATTCCAGCTACTCAGGTGGCTGAGGCAGGAGAATTGCTTGAACCCGGGAGGCGGAGGTTGCAGTGAGCCAAGATCACGCCATTGCACTCCAACCAGGTAACAAGAGTGAAATGCTGTCTCAAAAAGAAAAAAAAATGTATCACATATATTTTTTGTTCAATTTACACATTAAATAAATTATTAAAAATGAACTTTATTCTCTATGCTAGTTTAGTGTCCAGGATTTTTCCACATTGACATTAACTCTATTGGATTTCCCTATTTATGTCATGTACTTACATAATTTCATTCACCTCAGTCAATACAGTAGTTTCTGTTCCATTAATCTTTAAAAATACCAGTGATATGGCTTGGCTCAGTGTCCCCAGCCAAATCTCATCTTGAATCGTACTCCCATAATTCCCACGTGTAGTGGGAGGGACCTGGTGGGAGATAACGTGAATCATGGGGCTGGTTTCCCCCATGCTTTTCTCATGGTAGTGAATAAGTCTCGCGAGACCTGATAGTTTTATCAGCAGTTTCTGCTTTCGCATCTTCTTCATTTTCTCTTGCTGTCACCATGTAAGACGTGCCCTTGACTCCCACCATGATTCTAAGGGCTCCCCAGCCATGTGGAACTGTAAGTCCAATTAAACCTCTTTTTCTTCCTAGTCTTGAGTATGTCTTTATCAGCAGCATAAAAATGGAATAATATGGTAAATTGATACCAGGAGTGGGGCATTGCTGAAAAGATACAAAAAAATGTGGAAGTGACTTTGGAACTGGGTAACAGGCGGAGGTTGGAACAGTTTGGAGGACTCAAAAGAAGAGAAGAAAATGTAGGAAAGTTTGGAACCTCTTAAAGTCTTGTTGAATGGCTTTGACAAAAATGCTGATAGTGATATGAACAATAAGGTCTAGGCTGAGGTGGGCTCAGATGGTGATGAGGAACTTGTTGGGAACTGGAGCAAAGGTGACTCTTGTTATGTTTTAGCAAAGAGACTGACAGCATTTTGCCCCTGCCCTAGAGATTTGTGGAACTTTGAACTTGAGAGAGATGATTTAGGGTATTTGGCAGAAGAAATTTCTAAGCAGCAAAGCATTCAGAATGTGACTTGGGTGCTGTTAAAAGCATTCAGTTTCAAAAGGGGAACACAGCATAAAAGTTCAGAAAATTTGCAGCCTAACAATGCAGTAGAAAAGAAAAATCCGTTTTCTGAGGAGAAATTCAAGTCAGCTACAGAAATTTGTATAGGTAGCAAGGGGTCTAATGTTAATCCCCAAGACCATGGGAAAAATGTCTACAGGGCATGTCAGAGACCTTCATGGCAGCCCCTCCCATCACAGGTCTGGAGGCCCAGGAGGAAAAAGTAGTTTCATAGGTCAGGCCCAGGATCCCTGTGCTGTATGCAGCCTAGGGACTTGGTGCCCTATGTCCCAGCTGCTCCAGCCACAGCTGAAGGGGGCCAATGTAGAACTCAAGCTGTGGCTTCAGAATGTGGAAGTCCCAAGCCATGGCAGCTTCACCATGGTGTTCAGCCTGCAGGTGCACAGAAGTCAAGAATTGAGGTTCGGGAACCTCCACCTAGATTTCAGGAGATGTATGGAAATGCCTGGATGCCCAGGCAAAAATTTGCTGCAGGGGTGGGCACCCTCATGCAGAACCTCTCCTATGGCAGTGCAGAAGGGAAATGTGGGGTCAGAGCCCCCACACAGAGTCCCTACTGGGGCACTGCCTAGTGGAGCTGTGAGGAGAGGGCCACCTTCCTCCAGACCCCAGAATGGTAGATCCACCTACAGCTTGCACTGTGCACCTGGAAAAGCCACAGACACTCAATGCCAGACAGTGAAAGCAGCCGGGAGGAAGGCTGTACCCTGCAAAGCCACAGAGGCAGAGCTGCCCAAAACCAGGGGAACCTACATCTTGCATCAGCATGACCTGGGTGTGAGACATGGAGTCTAAGATGTTCATTTTGGAGCTTTAAAATTTGACTGCCCCACTGGATTTCAGACTCACATGGGGCCTGTAACCTCTTTGTTTTGGCCAGTGTCTCCCATTTGGAACAGCTGTATTTACCCAATACCTGTACCCCCATTGTATCTAGGAAGTAACTACCTTGCTTTTGATTTTACAGGCTCATAGGTGGAAGGGACTTGCCTTGTCTCTGATGAAACTTTGGCCTGTGGACTTTTGGGTTAATGCTGAAATGAGTTAAGACTTTGGGGGACTGTTGGGAAGGCATAATTGGTTTTGAAGTGTGAGGACATGAGATTTGGAGGGGCCAGGGGTGGAATGATACGGTTTGGCTCTGTGTCTCCACCCAAATTTCATCTTGAATTGTACTCGCATAATTCCCATGTGTTGTGGGATGGACCCAGTGGGAGATAATTTGAACCATGTGGGCAGCTTTCCCCATACTGTTCTTATGGTAGTGAATAAGTCTCTCGAGATCTGATGGTTTTATTAGGGGTTTCTGCTTTTGCATCTTTCTCATTTTCTCTTCCTGCCACTATGTAAGAAGTGCCTTTCACCTCACGCCATGATTATGAGGCCGCCTCAGCCATGTGGAAATGTAAGTCCAATTAAACCTCTTTTTCTTCCCAGTTTCTAGTATGTCTTTATCAGCAGCATGAAAATGAACTAATACAATCAGTTAAAGAGCCAAATCCTGATATTTCAATACTTTATTTCAGAGTGTCTTCTGTTCATACTATGGCTTCAGCTGCTAATATATGAGCTCTTACAGTGTAATTTTTAAATTGAGGATGAAATTTATTTTACTAGGTTTTTCTCTCATAAGAAGAGAAAAGATGTACAAACATCTTTTTACATTTTAATTATTTAGCTAGAAGGAAAAGGAGTTAATTATTTAGCTAGAAGGAAAAGTAAAATAACGAAAATAAACCTCTACTTTTTCACTTTTTCTAAAAGTGAAAAAATCTTAATTTAGTCAATTAAAATAATATTTTTACAAATAAAATTATAAATAGGTCACTTAGGTGTGAAAATTAGTAATAGCATAAAACTCCATGAAAGAGTCCAAAAGAAGAAAAATGTTGAAGTTGTGTTAGATTTTAATTAAAAGATGACATTTGGAAAATAATAGTGATTGTAGATATTATTTTACAAATTGCAAATCATAACAAAAATTTATGCGTGCCTATGTATATTGTAATTTAGTTTTATTAAAGTTAAATAGAAATTGAATTAATTTGTATATTTCCAAGTGCATGAACCAGTTGATAGGTACATAATTATAGCTATAGACAGTTACTAATTTTACAAAGGATATTGGTAATTTTGAAATTGAAAAATCTTTAAACACCTAAAGATAAAATAATCTGTATTGAAGCAGAGTGACTCTTCCCGAATGTTAAATTTAGTACTCTAACATTATTTTTGTACACACTTCAAAACGCTAAGAATATTCAAACAGGTCATACTTTCCATTTGACAAGTATCATATTATTCCAGTAAGCTAAATATTAACACTACAATTAAAATATACTAAAAAGGATACTATATCCAAGAAAAACATAGAAGGGTTTTTTCCCCCTTTTCATATTTTTTCTTATGTAAAAAATATTGACTCCAATGGACTCCTTTGGTTAGGACAAAAATAGCCCTTAACTTATATAAAAATGTTTTTCCTGAGACAGGGTCTGGCTCTGTCACCCAGGCTGAAGTGCGGTGGTGCAATCATGGCTCACTACAGCCTTGAACTCTTACACTCAAGGGATCCTCCTGCCTCTGACTCCTGAATATCAGGGACTACAGGCAGGCACCACCATGTTCACCTAATTTTTCTTTTTAATTTGTTCTAAAGACGAGGTATCACTATGTTGCTGAGGCTGGTCTTGAACTCCTGGACTCATGAAATTCTCATGCCCTGGCCTCCCAATGTACTTGGATTATAGGTGTGAGCCAATGTGTCCTGCCAGATTTCCTGATACTATTAAATTATGCACATCATGATGAAATTTTAATAATAATCAACTGGAAGGTATTTATTCTGATGATTGCGCTTCTTCTTTTCTTTCTTTCTTTTTTTTTTTTTTTGAGAGAGTCTCACTCTGTTGCCCAGGCTGAAGTGCAGTGGTGTGAACTAACTCATAGCAGCCTCAAACTCCTGGGCTCAAGCAATTCTCTTACCCTATCGCCCCAATTATCTGGGAGTAAATATATGCTCCACCATGCCTGGAAAAGTTTTTAGAATTTTTGTAAAGATGAGGTCTCGTTATGTTGCACAGGCTGGTCTTGAACTGCACCTCAAGTGATGTTCCCACCACGGCCTCTAAAATACTGAGATTATAGGTGTTAGCCACCACACCTGGCAGATTGCCCTTCTTTATAGCCACAAATGTGATTAGCAGAAAAATTCCATTACTTATGTATTCATTTATAAAATGTGTTTTTTTAGAACTGTAATAAGCGTTCAAATTCAAAATGCAAGTACTTTGAAGATGGCAGTAAAAGAAAGAGGTTTTTTATATCATTGACTTTCTGTCTTCCTATGATCTTCTCTTTCCTTCCCTTTAGAATATTTTTCTTGAAACAGTCGTTTACACTTGCAGTTTCCAATTTTATACTCCTACTTGCTCTTGAACCCACTTTAGTCATTTAACATCCACTAAAACTATTTTTGTCCTTCACTCTGCCTAAAACATTTATTTACATGCACATACCTTAAAACTGTTTGTAACAGATAATGTCAAGCACTCAATGGTCTCATTTCAATTCTCTGTCACGTACTGAACACAACTCCTGGACATCAACGGAGTCTTAGATCTTTTCTATCCTGCGACTGTACTCTACTTACCACACATTCCCATTTTCCTTCAATCCACCTTAAATAACATGATTAATTATTTCAGTTATTCCCTTCAATATATGTCTAACTTTCTATCTTTTCTCTAGCTTGCCTTTGAAAAAGTAACAAATCCCGTAATATGATTTGGCTGTGGCTGTATCCTCATCCAAATATCATCTTGAATTGTAGCGCTCCTTATCCCCACATGTCATGGAAGGGACCTGGTGCGAGGTAATTCAATCATGGGGTGGGTTTTTTCCATGCTGTTCTTGTGATAGTGAGTTCTCACAAGATCTGATGGTTTTATACGGAACTTTCCCCCACTTTGTCCTGCATTTCTCCTTGCTGCTACCATGTGAAGAAGGATATGTTTGCCTCCCCTTCTGCCCATGATTGTAAATTTCTTGAGGCCTACCCAGCCGTGCTGAACTGTGAGTCAATTAAACATATTTTCTTTATAAATTACACAGTCTCAGGTATGTCTTTATTAGCAGCATGAGAACAGACTAATGCAGTTAATTGCTACCTGTAGAATGGGGTACTGCTCTCACGATACCCAAAAGATCTGGAAGCACCTTTGGAACTCGGTAACAGGTAGAGGTTGGAACAGTTTGGAGGGCTCAGAAAAAGACGGAAATGTGGGAAAGTTTGGAGCTTCCTAGAGACTTGGAGGACACAGAAAACAGGAAGATGCGGGAAAGTTTGGAACTTCCTATAGATGTGTTGAATGGCTTTGACCAAACTGCTCATACTGATATGAACAATGAAGTCCAGGCTAAGGTGCTCTCTGATGGAGATAAGGAACTTGTTGGGAACTGCAGCAAAGGTCACTCTTGTTATGCTTTAGTAGAGAGACTGGTGGCATTTTGCTCCTGTCCTAGAGATCTTTGGAACTTTGAACTTGAGAGAGATGATTTAGGGTATCTGGCAGAAGAAATTTCTGAGCAGCAAGGCATTCAAGAGGAAGCAGAGCATAAAAATTTGGAACATTTGTAGCCTGACGATGCAATAGAAAAGAAAAACTCAGTCTTTGGAGAGAAATTCAAGCCTTCTCCAGAAATTTGCATAAATAAAAAGGAGTCAAATGTTAATCACCAAGACAATGGAAAAAACGTCTCCAGGACATGTCAAAGACCTTCACAGCAGCACCTTCCATCACAGGCCCAGAGGCCTAGAAGGAGAAAATTGTTTGCTGGACCAGGTCTATATCCCCCCTGCTTTGTGCAGCCAAAGGACATGGCAACCTGTGTCACAGCTACTCCAGCCATGGCTTAAAGGGGTCAAGGTGCAGCTCAGGCTGTGGTTCAGAGGGTGCATATACTTACAAGGGAAAAAAGTCAGAACGGAATAACACAAGTAGGTAGACTCTAAAGGAAAATTGAGCCAAATATTTGTGCCAGAAACCATTCTTGTCAAGCTCATCAATTCTCTGTCCTTGTCTGACTTAACCTACTATAATAAAGTTAATCATTACTTCTATGACCCAATTTCTCTTCCTAGATAGGAAATTCCTTGCTTCTAACACTCCTTCTTGGCTTCTAACACTGCTCCTTCTTCTCAGTAAACTACTTTGCTAATTCATAAGTATCTCTCTGACCTTTGAACTTTGGAGTGCCCCTAAGATGAGACCTTGAACTACATTTCCGCCCTATTTCCAGTCATTACCAAGGTTCTCATGCAATTCCATGGCTTTGAATGTCATCTCTTCACTGATATATTTCAGTGGCATATATCTAACCCACCTTAGCTCTAACCTCCAGATTTGTGTATCCTATCTCTTAACTGAGTTGGGAGGCAAATGGAGCTTTTTTATTTACCTCTCCTTAAACATTTTTCTATCAGAGCATACCCTCTATCAGTTGATCCCAAACTCTTCTTCTAAGCTTTCAGACCCAAACTTTTTTCTTTCTAATAGCATGTCCATTTCATCAACAAATCCTGATATTTCTAATTTCAAAATAATAAGTCTCTTAACCCAGCCTCTTTCCACCATCTCTAACTGCAAACTTCTTGTGATGAGCTGCTACCGTCTTTCACAAGATTAAAGCAAGAGCCTATTTCTGGGTTCCATGCATCCTCCTTTACTCACTTTCTTTCAGTTCTCAACACAATGCTCACAGTGTTTCAGGTAGAGCTAAATCAGATTATATCATGCTCTGCTTGCTCAATACCTACAAATGGCTTCCCTTATAACTATTATTGATAACCAATGTGGTCTGATGTTATATACAGTTTGATTTCATTTTTGATATTTGACTGCTGACAAACTTCAACCTTCACTCCTCCTTCTTACCCACTTGTTCCACATTTAGGCAAGTGGATAAGACACATGTTCTCTCTCTGGCACTGGCAAAAAGTTAAAACCATGCAAACACCACTTTCAAGTGCACAGGAACACTTGCCCCAGCCTCACCTCTTAATCACTATAAAACCTGAGGCAGTTGCGTTTTCCTCCTATAAGCCATTTTCAGACCCCATTGGGAATATTCCCTGCTCTCCCCAAAAAACTATACTATGTGAACAATGAGTTCCTACCTGTTTAGTGTGTGTGTGTGTGTGTGTGTGTGTAATCATTAGTTTCATATCTGAACCAAAATTTGAGTACGACACCTATCCCTCCTAGATGGGGTAACTATAATGCCTATTCACACATTATTTCTCTGATCTCATTTCTTATTGCTGTAGACTTCATTCATGTAACTCCAATTCATTGGAATTCTCACTCCCCATATGTTATACTAACTAAGGTTATTTGCACATGCTTTCCAGTCTGTCCAGAACTTTATTTCCCTGGATATCTGCATGGCTCATTCTCTTATATTTAAAATCACCTTCTGAGGCAAGGTTTCCTTAACAAACCTTTATGTTCCACAGAACATAATAACATCTAACATAACTAACACTCTGCTAGTTCAGTTTATGTATTGTTTATACATTCTACGTGGGTAGACATTTATATCTATTTTGTGCACTGCTTTATTTATAACTCATAAAATAGTGCATTCTACATAAAATAGATGCTAATCAATACTGGTTGAATGAATAAAATTATACTTGTAGAAAGATATATTCATTCAAAATGAATACATATTATATAGATAATTTTCACAAAAAGACAAAAATACCACAACTTTAAGGGAATATTTTTAACTTTCCTAATAATGAAATATACATGAAAAACAGGTTTTAAAAAACTTTTGTTCATCAAAGAAGAAAAATTAATAACAAATAAAAACCTAAATTCCATTATAATTCATTGAAATAAATGTTCTTATATATTATTGGTGGAACAATATGTTAACATGATTCTTTTGAAAAAGCAATTCAGAAATATACAAAAAATTATAAAATTCTTCATGAACTTTGAAAAATAATTTTAATTTAAAATGTCTATTGTTGGAAATAAAACAAAATTATTGAAATAAAAACATGGCAAAATTCTATCATATTGTTATTTAAATAGCAAATATGATAAAGACATAGCTCAAGAAACAGAAGACCACAATTTCTGTAAGGTCACATAACTGGTCAATTTTGATGAAAAGATTCAAAGTTTTGTCTTAGTAGAAAAAAAAACCAGAAATGAATTATCTATAGCCATGGGTAGTGTTTAGTATAAAAAATACTTTTTAAAATATAAAGTATTTAAATAATATATGTTTTATTTTAATTAAGTAAATGTTAAAAGCCACCTGACATTATATCCTTCTGTTTTTTTTTTGCCAAGGTAATTATGTTAAACAACAATAAAAAAGAGATATTAAAGTTTTTAAAAGTAACATATTGTCCTAAAAACAATAACATAACATATTGTGTGCTTACTCTGTTAGGCACTGTGCTAAACATTTTTAATGAATTATTTAATTGTGTTCTCAAATGTCTTCCAAATTATAAAAGCTCCAGCTTAGTCATTTTTATTATCTTACTCTTTATTGTTATCAATATTGTTATTGTAACCATTCATATCCATTACACTAACTTTATGCATATATTTGAGGAGCTCAGAAAAGACATTGCTAGTAAATAAAGGATTTAAAACTTAAGTATCAGATAAATTCAAAATCTTTGGAATTGAAAATAATTTTTTGTAATAATGGTTATCAAACTCATAATGTTATTGTAAATGAATTGGTGTTTTTTAATCAATTTATTTCAGAAACAATAAAATGTTCTAAAACCTAGAAAATAGACTATGTAAAATTAATTTTTAGAAAAATCACAGAACAATACTATAATACTTTCATATGGGCTGACATATTAGAAAAATAAAACTTTGAAAATCTGTAACTTTTCAGTATTAAAAAATAAGCTCATATATAATATATATTTATAATGAATGTAAGGCATGGCTTTTTCTGGCACAAATATTTGGCTCAGTTTCCTCTTTACAGTCTACCTACTTGTGTTATTCATTTCTGATTTTTTTCCCTTGTAAGTATGTACATGCTCCTAAACCAGTGATAAGATGTTTTTCTACACTGAAACACATTATTTCCTGTTGTTATTTCTGTTGATATTCTCTCCTCTTGAAATCAATAGTATACTTATAATTTTGCCACAAAAATACGCATATCTACATTTAGTCTTTCAGAAACACATTAGCAGAGAGCTAGAAAATATTTATCTTTCCGTAAGTGTTGTTAAACTACTGTGTCATGTCAACTGCTCCTCTATTTAGCTCTTATGTTTCAATAATATTTATTGGAGAATATAGAAAGTTTCTGATAAATCTCCAAAATATCAACATTTGCTGGAAGTCCTTTATATTGATTGTTGGATTACTGCCAAATTTTAAGTTGTATAGGGCATCTTTAACAATAATGGTACCCTGGTAGCCAATAGTTCATTTCAGAAATTACTTGGAGTTGCCATCTGTTCTAATTTCTCTAGGGCAGACGTTTGACAGTGAGAGTCATGAAAGGTATTTAAATATTAAGAGAAAATCTACTAAGAGACATAGAATCATTTTCAAAATAGACTACTCAAGTATAATCTAAATATTGTGTAAATATGAATTTTTTGTCTGTAAAAGCAAATAAAGTATTTGTAAGCATGGTAGTAATCTTGATTGTATTTTATAAATGATATCAAAAAATACAATATTGCATTATCATTTGCTGAAGGGCAAAATTACACGTACTTGTATGCAATCCCTTTTAAATAATCAAATAATGTATACAGGGAAATCATCATCATGCCATTTAAGTGTTAAAAATTACAAAAAAAACCACTTTTGGTGCTTGAATTCAATAGCTATGTGCCCAAATGTGAAATCCTGGGGATATAAACATTAAATTATATATCTCTTCCTAAAGGGATATATAACTTTACACACACACACACACACACACACTGATAGTTTCAAATGGCAAGGAGAAAAAGTATAAGGCAGATGAATTGAATAAAATCTGTCCAAGAATTTCAAAAATTAAAAAAAATAATAATCTGTGGATCCAAGAAGCTTTGTGAACTACAAAAACGGACAAAAACAAAAGGAAACAAGCACCTAAAATTATAATAAAATTGCTGAAAACTAAAGACAGACTATGTTTAAGAAAGCCAGAGGGAAATATACCCTCACTTTAAAGAAGCAAAACAAGACTTAGAGCTGACTTTCAAGCATATGTAATCGAGGAAACCATGAGGCAAAATATTTAAAATGCAGAAGAAAAATAAGTATCATAGGAAATTATATATACAAAGGAAATACCTTTCACAGAAAAGTGGGAAGACAATATTAAAAAATAAATACTAAAAAAATCAATTGTAGAAAGAATTACATCAAAAAATATACCAAAAGGATTGTTTTTCAGAGTCAATGAAAATGATACCAGATGGATGGAGAATAATTCTGTAGTTAATGCAGAGCACAGAAAGCTGTGTGTATGTGAAATTAGATGTAAAACAATATTGATTATTGAAAATCATTATTGTGATATTTGAAATATATGAAAACATTTTCAAGACACGAAAAATGGCATGCAAGATTTAAAATACATAAAACTAAATTTTATAACTACAAAGGCAGAAGACAATAAAAATATGTACAAGTTTCTTGTACAGTTTAGAGACTACAAAAGTTCTAGGCAGATGTTTAATTCAAGTATTGATCCTTTAATTAATACATAATAATAAAGATCAGCATCATATTTAATGTGGCAAATAATAAACACATGTATTTAAATAAATTTTAAAGGAAAAATACTAAATATTACCAAATATCATTTAATTATTAAAATATAATAAAAATAAGAAACTATGAACAGATAATATAAAGGAAAAGCAAATCTGAAAGGTTCAATTTGAAGAAAAATATACCCATAATTACATTAAAAATAAAGTGGATTAAATATTCTAGCAATAAACACATATTGATACAATAATTTAACGGAACAACACTGAACTACTTGTAAGATATATCAAATATAAGAATACATAAATGTTGATTACTAAAAGATTAAAAATTATATCAGCTGAATTAGAATTTCAAGATAGAAATAGTACTAAAACAAAGGATATGCCATTTCATAATGCTAATATGTCAATCCAACAGTAAAATATAACATAGTCTCATAATACATAAAGTAAAATATGACATGACTAAAAATGAAATAAACAAATATATACAATTATGAAAGATTTTGATACAACTCTTATAGTAACAGAAGAACACACCTTAAAATTTAGTAAATTATAGATTTGAATATGTATATAAATAAATACACACATATACACATTACCTCATCAACCATAAAAATATACATTCTTTTCAGGTACACATGTGACACTTATCAGAGGATGTCATATGTTGGGCTATGAAGCAAGTCTCAAAAATGTTCAGAGACTAGATATAGTATTGATTATGCTTTCCATACACAGTGGAAATCAATAACAGAAAGATAATTTGAAATCATGAATGTTTTGAAATGAAGCAATATACTTTAAAATTTTGAATAATTTAGGAGTTATTTTAAGAGAAATAAAAATGTAAATTATTAATCAGACTGTACATTAGAAAATATTTCAAATTGACTAATAACAAAAATGTCATATCAAAATGCTTAAGCTATTAACCTAGGAAGTCCACTCCTATGAGGCAGTCGGAGAAATGGCATATAAAAGTAGCACGTAACATTATTCATAATCCTGATCTGGAAGTAACCAAAGTGGCAATCAACAGTAATAGAATTGTACGATAGATATGTTGTAGGATATTGGTAAAAAGGAACCCTACAAATGAGTAAAAAGTAATGAATTGTCTACTACATACAATACATGGATGAATCTCATCAGACAAAGAAAATGCTTAATGAAAGATTGAATAATGTATGATTTCATTTCTATAAATTTCAAGAGCAAGGAAATCTAATCTAAGATCAAAGTGCTCAAAGTCTTAAAAACAGTTACCTACAATGAAGGTAATAAATAGGAGGGGACATGAGGAAGGATTCTGAGGTACTGAATATATTACAGACCTTCATCTGGATTTTGCTTACATAGATGTTGATATGGTTTGGCTGGGCCCCACTCTAATCTCATCTTGAATCATAGTTCCTATAATTCCCATGTGTTGTGGGAGGGACCTGGTGGGAAGTAATTAAATTATGGGGCGGGAGCAGTTACCTCCTTGCTGTTCTCCCGATAGCGAGTGAGTTCTCATGAGATCTGATAGTTTTATAAAGGGCTTTTTCCCCACTTTGCTCTGCACTTCCTTTCGCTGCTGCCATGTGAAGAATGTGAAGAAGGACATGTTTGCTTCCCCTTCCTCCATGATTGTAAGTTTCCTGAGGCCTCCCTGAGCCATGCTAAACTGTCAGTTAATTAAATCTCTTTCCTTTATAAATTACCCAGTCTCAGGTATGTCTTTATTAGCAGCATGAGAAGAGACTAATACAGATGTGTTTGTAAAATGTCATCAGGCTTTATACTACAATTGGTGCACTTGACACTTCAAAAAATTATATTTCAATTAAAATGTATTTAATAAAAATAAGTAAATAGCTATAGTAATTTACATTTCCACCTGAAAAAGCTGAGATTTCTTGTTACTAACTTTTATTCCTGATGAACTTTTCTTTAGGTAGTGACCTCTAGATTGGCAGTTATTTTCTCTTAGCACTTTAATAAAATAATTCTATCGTCTTCTGTCTTTCATCACTTCTGTTGACACATCAGCTGTCAGCTCAATTGCCACTCCTCTGATTTTTCATCAAGTTCATTTAAAATTTATCTGAATACCACTGAAAAAGTAGTAGGACAACTAAATATCTTGTCTGAAAAATCATTACATTTTGTCTTCCTAAGAGATGTGTTAAATTCAGACAATTTATTATATCCTAGGGGAATTATGTCATAAGCTGTGGTCGAATGTTACCAACCCTGATGTTTAATAAGTACAATAATACTTAGCTCTTACACAAAATACGTAACATTCAAAACATCAGGCAAACATTAAATAATTATACTTTACAAGTTTTTATTGCCATATGTAAGTAAACATTCATGATGAAATTTGTTTAATAACAAACACATCATTAATACAGATAAGTGGATTCAGAAAGACAAAAGCTATTCATTCACAAAAACTACTTGGAGTATGTAGGTAAATAAGTATGTCTCTGCTTGGAAATTGTCCTTTTTAAAATACAACTGTAAGAAAGAAATGCAAAAGCTCTGACTACTTTCATTTGCACACATTTAGAGCAGGTTTCCTCAAACTGATATCTGAGTGGGCTGTCTATATTAGAATTACTAAACTTGCTTGAAAAAGGTATACATTTCTTGGCAAAATTAACACTATGCTTACAAAATCAGAATCTCTAGAAGTAGTATAAAGGAATTTGAATTTATAATATTTCCTTCAATTTTTATGCAAAGTAAAATTTTAAATTACTGTTTTTGCATTTATATTTAAATTATATTTATTAAAATTTATTTTAAAATATTCAAGAAGAACAACATTAAATGTATATATACTATGGCACAACACACAGATTGAACTATATAATCACAAATGAATACTTTCCCATAAGCAGTTGAGAAATATATTGAATAGGATAGCATCTGTTTCCACCAAATATATGTGATGCTGTTCAAACTCTCCTTCCTTGTCTATCTTTATAGATAATAAGAGAATATTTTTGAAAGACTTCTTGTTTTGATCTCCTACTTTTCTTTTACCTAAGAATCTTGACATTTATAAATAAGTTGTTTGAAAACCTCAACCAATTTTTTTGGCTGAACTTATCTATAAAGACTTTATAAAGCTTCCAAACACTTTAAATAAGTGGATTTATTTTGAAATAGTCTTCTGTGAGCACCTGCAAAATCATAGCCTTAATTGGGATACAGCTGTTGCTGATTGCTGTGAAGTGAGTGTCTGTGTTGACTGATTGGACATTTTTATTTGATAGTACATTGAGCTTTCTTTCTTTTTTTAAGTTGTAGCTTTCTTAGGAAATGGTATAAATGATTAAAGACCTGAAGTGGAGTGTCACTTTGCCAACTATCAACAGTAGAAAATGAACTGCTTTCAGTGAATAAACATTACCAGACACCTGTGTATGTAAGCCATGACTTCTTCCTTTTTGGAACAAGAATATTGATCTCATGAACCAATTTGCTCAATGGTTCACCAGTCACAGAAGTAAATGTTTTAAATTGATGAGGCATGCAAAGTAGTAAAAATGTCAAGGCAGCAGGAACAATTAGGTTTGCTCTAAACAGTACCAGAAGAAATAATAATGGTTCTAATGAGTGTTAAATAAATGTGTATTCTGATTCTTTTCCTAGTAAGGTTAGTGAGATGTTTGTAGTTCTCAGTGATTTCAGTTTATTTATTGACATTTAAGACTAACAAATTTTTAAGGTCTTATGTGGTATCTGTATTTCTACCCATGTGGAAACATTAATAATGTAGTTATGATTCACATTTTACCGTTGTTTCTTAAACAAATTTTTATGGCTCTAACGATCTACTGCTCAATCAAGAGACAATAATTCAAGTATTCTTTCTTAGCGCATTTAAATATGTAAAAAAGTCTATGCTGCAGACACCCTGAGCCCTACAGAAAAAGATAAAAAGAAACAAAAACAAAATAAAAACCCAGAGCAAAAATATCTGCATTTTATCATATATTTTTAAATCTTTTCATCATAAAATTCATCAAATGCTCCTAGATATTCAACAGTTTGTAATTTCCTCTTATAGCATATGAAATAGAAATTAATATTATCCTCCAAAACAATATTATATTAAACTGAATAGGGTAGGGATAATAACATAATATTGTTTTGGAGTCTATACTTCAAATGATACAGTCTAAAAAAATTAAACTCATTTTTTAGAAGCTTGAAGTGAATTAAAAACTTGCTGCACTTAAACTAAATTTTCACAACCTGTACTTTGTAATAAAAAACACATATTTAATTGTAATCCAGTCTATTTATATCAACTTCTATGACCTGAAATATTTCACTCTATTTAGATCTTATTATTTATCATATTGGTTTTTCTTTAAAAATTAACTGAGACAAATTTCTGTAGAGCAGACGTAAATCAAATTTCCCAGTGGTAAGACTAAGGAGATGTATGAAGAGTTGTGGAAACATGTTTTCATGGATTATATTATGAAGCTTATCCAGCTCTCAGTAGGACTAACAAAAAAAGCAATGTAATCTTCAAGGAGGGCATAAATGACATAGCCAGACATACACACACACACAAGCATAGTTTACTAATTTCTTTGTGAAATGCAAATGCATCCCTGTCTTAGAGATTTTTAAGCCTCTATCCTTAACATAACTATACATGTTATTGTGATTCTAGCTTAAATTATGTTCTGTTTCTTGCCATATAATCTAATGATTAAATTCTAAATGATGAATTTAACCTTAACCAAAAGTATGCTTAGGAGTGGCTCTAATCCCAGAATAGTATGGGAAACTCTATTTTGCTTCCTGCCTCCTATTCTACTTTCATTCTTATGATCCTATGCTTTGGTGCTTCATATTTAGGTTACTAATCCTGATATTACAGTTTAGTTTTATAATGCATTAGCAGAAGGCATTAGTGAATGTGGGAGACTAGAAACTGAAGCAATACGTTTCAGAGATAACAGTGGATTGAATCAGAATGGTGGTAGTGGAGAGAAAAAGAAGTGAATTAATTTGAAAAAAAAATGTATAGGTTAAACTCACAAGCATTCATGAGAGATAGACATTTGGATATATGATTCTGTACTTAAAGTGCAAAATCAGAAGAGGTCTCAAAATAGAGCACTCCAAAATTTAGACATTGCAGAGAGAGAACTAGGCTAATATGGAAGATCAAGAGGGAGGAAAAAAAATCAAAACAAAAAACAGGAGATTGTTACATCATAAAAATCAACAGAAGAGATTTTTTAAAGAACCAGGAGTTGTTGAAGACTAAATACAATTTTAGGAGAGTAAGTAAAATTTGTTAACAGGACAATAAAAATATTTCTTATGCAATGTGATAACAGTATTATAAACACAATACTATCATAAATTGGGAACTACCTATATTTGTAGTCATGACAATTACAAAAATATTTATTTATCCAGTTCACTCACCACTTCTAGTCAACTAACTGGAATTTCTAGCCAGAGCAACCAGGCAAGAGAATGAAAGAAAAGGCACTCAAATAGGAAAAGAAGACAAACTATCTCTCTTGGCGAATGGCCTAATTCTATACGTAGAATCCCCTAAGGACTCCACTTAAAAGATCCTGGAACTGATAAATGACTTCAGTAAAATTTTAGAATGCAAAATCAATGAATAAAATCAATAATTTTTCT
Organism: Pongo pygmaeus; assembly: GCF_028885625.2. NCBI lineage: Eukaryota > Metazoa > Chordata > Mammalia > Primates > Hominidae > Pongo > Pongo pygmaeus. The sequence goes on along the minus strand of NC_072388.2, from coordinate 39,198,831 downwards.
ATACACCAATAACACTTTAGCTTAGAGCCAAATCAAGAATACAATCCCATTTTCAATAGACACAATAAAAATGAAATACCTAGGAATATATCTAACCAAGTAGGTTAAAGATTTCTGCAAGAGAACTACAAAGCATTGCTGAAGGAAATCAGATATGACACAAATATATGAGAAAATATTCCATGCCCATTGATGCAATACAATGATAGAGGCAGGAGGGAGAGAAATTCTAGGCAGACAGGTGAGAGTCCCTGGCAAAACTCCATCTTCAAGCCGAAAAGCCTGAAACCTGTGGCCCAAAATGAGAACTTCCATCCCTATGTGCCCGCCCTCTCCCAATTGTTTTTTTCTGAATAATGTTATTTTACCAATCAAATGTTGCCTTTTCCAAAACTACCTATGGCTCTCCCCACACCCATCCTGTGCCTATGAAGACCCCGGACTCAGCCAGCAAAGAGAAGTGGCTGTACATTGGAGAGAGGCAACTTGACATTGGAAGAGGGAGGCAAAGAGGCGACTTAACTTCATGGGTGAGCAACCTGCCCTTCCTGCTTCTTTTCCAGCTCCCCTCTCTACTGAGAGCTGCTTTCAACATTCAGTAAAATTCTTCACATTCACCATCCTTCAGTTTGTCCATGTGACCTCATTCCTCTTGGGCACTGAACAAGAATTCAGGATGCACCAAGTGCAGAGGGCACTTGGCAGAGGGCAGCCATGCCACGCAATGAAGCAAAGGGCCCACTGAGCTGATAATGCACTACTGTCTGTAGATAGCAGAGCTAAGAGAGCATTGGAACATGCCCTCTGGGGCCTTAGGGTCATAGAAACCCCCACCTGGACACCGCAGTGGGAACAGCATGGAGTTCGCTCCTAATGGTGCTAAGGGGGTCAGTTCCTGCACTTGTTCACCTGCACACTCCTGTCCATGAGAGATGGAGAGCATGGGACCCGAGGGAGCAGAGTTTGCTCCTGCTGATGCCAATGTGGCCGTTTAGTTCCCATGCTCTTTCGCGCCAGTCCTCATGCTTGTTCACTTGCATGCTCCCTCCCTGAGGGGTTAAGTGGGGTGGGATGAGTAAACTGGGCATCCCTGTCATGAGTCCCATGAGGGGGTCAAGAAAATATCCTGCATCAATTGGAAGAATCAATATTGCTAAAATGGCCATACTGCACAAAGCAATTTATAGAATCAATGCTACCTTTATCAAAATACCAATGTCTTTTTTACTGAATTAGAAAAATCGCTCTTAAAATTCATTTGGAAACAAAGGAGAGCTTGAATAGCCAAAGCAATCTTATGCAAAAAGAACAAAGCCAGAGGCATCATACTACCTATACTTCAAACTATACTATAAGTCCTCAGTAACTGAAACAGGATTATACTAGTACAAAAACAGACATATAGACCAATAGAACAGAATAGAGAACCCAGAAAAAAACACACCTACAACCATCTGATCTTTGACATATATTGACAAAGTAAGCAAAGATAAAGGACTCTCTATTCAGTAAATGGTGCTGGGATGACTGGCTAGCCACATGCAGAAGAATGAAACTGGACCCCTGCCTCTTACCATATACAAAAATTTACTCAAGGTGAATTAAAGATTTAAATGTAAAACCTCAAACTATAAATATCCAAGAAGCACCTACGAAATACCTGTCTCAACCTTGGCTTTGGCAAAAAATTTTTGGTAAGTCCCCTAAAGCATTTGCAATGAAAACAAAAATAGATACATGGGACCTAATTAAACTAAAGAGCTTCTTCACATCAAAAGAAATTACCAACAGAGTAAACAGACAGCCTACAGAATGGGAGAAAATATTTACAAGCTATGCATCTGACAAAGGTCTAATACCCAAAATCTATAAGGAACATAAACAAATGAACAAGCAAAAATCAATCCAATTCAAAAAATGGGCAAAGGGCATGAACAGACACATCTCAAAAGAAGGCATACAAGTGGCCAACAAACATAAGAAAATGCTCATCATCATTAATCATCAGAGAATTGCAAATCAAAAGCACAGTGATATATGATCTCACACCAGTCAGAATGGCTATTAATAAAAGGCCAAACAAACAATAAATTATGGTGAATCTGTGGAGAAAAAGGCAATACTTCTACACTGTTGCATTCCCACCAATTCCCACCTACCCATTGCATACTACGCCACCCGGGTGATGGGACCGTCTGTATCCCAAACCTCAGTATCATGCAGTATACCCTTGTAACATATACTCATTGAATCTAAAATTTTAAAAATCCAAAAAAGAAATACTAGCAATTTTACACAAATTATCTCAGAAAATAGGGGCAGATAGAATACTTATAATTCATTTTATGAGGGTAATATTACATTGATATCAAATCTAAACAAAGATAAAATATATACCTCATGAGCATGGATGTGTATTCACAAAATACTGGTGTCTAGAGTGCAGTATTATAAAAAAACAGTAACATGTTTTATACAAGTAAGACATCATAGGAATACAATAATAGCTTATCATTTGAAAATCACTAACATTTTGAATATTATCTAAATGGTCATTAAAAAATAGTGTCACTTTGAGATACAGAAAGGAAGTTGACAAAATTTAGACACTATTCACTTAAAAAAACTTTTATCAAACAAGAAATAAAGTGGAGCTTTCCCAACTTGATAAAGGGCATACATGGAAAACCCACAGCTAACATACTCTAAGTAAAGACTCAGTACTGTTTAAGATAGAGTACAAGGTGGAAACGTTTGAATTGTAGATGGTGAATGTATTCAGTTTATTTTATGTGAATTCTGACTTAATAAAGTTGTTATTAAAATAATGAATTATTTTCCTACTAATAAAACCTTAAACACTTGCTCCCTAAAGTTTATTTTATTGTATATGTCATGTTAAACTAAACTTTATATTTTTATATTTTTACTTTTAATACTAAAGTTGACACCCATTTCTCCCTGATTTTCACATTTTAAAGAAGTTTATAAAGAAAAAAAATTAAAAAGTAAAAGGTTCTCTCTTTTCCTCATAGATATAGGTAGAATATTATCAGAGATATCATTTTCTTTACCATAAAAACATGCAGATCCATTACATATGCATACACCACATGTTCCCTTTAATTATGAGCCTCAACACTCTTACATTCACTTCCATCAAGCTTATAGTCACACTTTAAGATAATGTTTTAAAGTACTATATGATTGTTAATAGGCTACTCTTTAGTTTATTGTATGCTAGATTATTCCATTGTTAACTTGGTTATTGTTTGAATTGTTTCTAGTTAGAGCTAACCAAAGAAGTAACCTGCATAAGATTTGGAAATAAAATAGTGGTCATTACTTTCAGAATCCCTGAGGTTAGACAAGGGGTCAAGCAGATGCAGAGTTATTGGGTAAATTGAAGACTGACTTTAGTCTCCACTTTGTTTCTAATTTTCTCAACTGTTGCACTACTGACAGTGACTCAAAATCTTATAGCAGATTCTTGGCTCTGGATCCCAAAAATGTTCTACTGGATCTCAGTCACTTAACAATTCAAGCAGCAGTCAATGTTCAATCTTGAAGCAGACATGAAAAATGGGAATCTAAAATTGGTTCTCAGATCTGATTAGATTTTATCAAAATAATCAGATTTCCATCAGAGTATGAAATTATTGATCTTGTAAAACCACGTACGTGCTTATTTAGACATTTACTCCTCTTCACCAGGAGGTCCCAAGCCTTACTTAGAATTTGTCTATGAATATCAATAACATGTATTATTGTTTAAAGTACCCTATAAATGACAGGTTACCAGGGGTAAGGAGAACACTGATAATATATAGCATAAAATGACAAAAGAGTGACTTAAATTAATAATGATAATAAAAAGCCTAGGCCAGGCACGGTGGCTCATGCCTGTAATCCCAGCACTTTGGGAGGCCAAGGCAGGTGAATCACGAGGTCAGGAGTTCGAGACCAACCTGACCAAAATGGCGAAACCCCGTCTCTACTAAAAATACAAAAATTAGTAGGGCATGGTGGCACGTGCCTGTAGTCCCAGCTACTCAAGAGGCTGAGACAGGAGAATCATTTGAACCAAGGGAGATGAAAGTTGCAGTGAGCTGAGATCTCACCACTGCACTCCAGCCTGGGCGACAGAGTGAGAATCTGTCTCAAAAAAAAAAAAAAAAAAACCAAAAACCCCTAGAGAAAACAAGGATTTACACAATAAAGTAGCTGCTTTTATAGAAGAGTTTCATTGTAATAAGGAATATAATAGAGTGGATTGGTTGTTTCAACTTTCACTGCAGAACTTGGAAGTCAGGTTGAATTCTCAGCGTTTAATCACTTGTCACCCTTTAATCCTGATCTGATGCAAGTGAGATCCAAGGATTTATATGGTTTGTCTGTGTCCTCACCCAAATCTTATCTTGAATTGTAGTTCCCATAATTCCCATGTGTTGTAAGAGGGACCAAGTGGAGATAATTGAATCATGGGGGCAGTTTCCGCCATGCTGTTCTCGTGACAGTGAGTTTTATGAGAGCTGATAGTTTTATAAGTTGTTTCCCCCTTTGCTCAGTACTCACTTCTCTTCCTGCTGCCATGTAAGAAGAATGTGTTTTCTTCCCCTTCCACCATGGTTGTAAATTTCCTGAGGCCTCCGCAGCCATGCTGAACTGTGAGTCAATTAAACCTCTTTCCTTTAAAAATTACTCAGTCTCGGGTAGGTCTTTATTAGCAGCGTGAGAACAGACTAACACAGGGATGAAATTAACTGTTTTGATATTCTGTCAATGGTCATAAGGTTATTTGATTTAAAAAGGTGAAATAATTTTTGTAATTAAAATTTCCAACTTTTCAAAATTAGATTAAAAAATAGATTGTAGTTTTGTTAAGTCTCTGGGTGTAATAAAATAGGTTTTTCATGGTACTACTTCAGTTTAAAGGATTTGTGTATCCATTTGATGTATTAGTTTTTCTAAAAGTTATTTCCCAATAGCTTAAAAAACTGCTAAGGACAACTAATATATTAGGATTTAATTCAGGAGGATAAAATGCTTCCCATTTTAATTCTAAAGTTTCTAATATGATACCTTAGGAAAATGTATCAGTATATGGAAAAAGATAATATTAGTGACAGACTGATGGAATCTCATTGTATTCAGTGATGTATAAATCATCATTTCTTAGCTCTTCACCTAATATTTCTATTTTGGCATTGTGATAAAATCTGTATTACACTGAGAAAAATAATTTTGTTTTAAAACTCAGTTTTTTATGCATGTGTGTTATGAGTCTAAATTTTTTTTCATCTTGTGAAGTTTTCTTCTTTACCCTTAAAAAGCTTCTGGATATTTGATATGCTTGAGGTCATCCTAAGAGAAAGCAAGCCAATGGTTATTTAAAAATTGCTCTATGCTAGTTTACTAATTCACACTCTGGAAAACCATGGGAAAATTAGTATCATTTTATATTTTGAGTCAACATAAATCTTTACTGTATCAAACTAGATTCAGGATACTCAACACATATATATGTCTATTCAAATTTTTAAAACTTCACAGGAATCTAATGAGGCAGATGCTGCCACTATCCCCCTATGTTATTTTATGTGTACTAATATACAGGCATATCATTCTATATTATTTACAGGTAATATTTACCATATCACAAAATCTTGTCAGGCTTGTTTTAGATTCTTCAAATGTAAGCTAATAGGGACTCATAGATTTTAATTAATATTATACATCCAGTTACAGGCAGATTTAGATTTTAAAGATGGGTTTAAATTAAATTGTATTCATTTTCTACTATGCCACAATGTTCTCCTTGCTCTTTAATTATTGAATAAGATTCTAATCTAACATTTGCTTCTGAGCATGAGAATACAAATTCATCCAAAGTGATTATTTTTAGCATAAGAAAAAAATAAAGGAAAACTTTCATTTGAGACTCATCTGCTCTCACCAGGAAAAACATTTGTTCCCTTAATAATAGTCCTCTTAAGTAATTACTTCCATTACCTGAAGGAAGTTACCCTATAAATTGCGAGGTTATAGTAAAGAATAATACAAATTTGCTTCTCTTTGGAGAAACATGCAGAATCCTATAGAAAAGTTAAACCCATGACACTGGCTAGATAAAAGGATAAACTAAATATCCAATGAATCAGAAGCGAGTATAAATGGAAAGATAGGAAAACTGTGGAAAGTGTATGACAAGTCCTGTGTTTTTCTAAAGGTGATAAGGTGTTTTTCCTTGTAAGTCAATATTAACATCAATTTCTGTAATACTGTACAATCCCCAAATCACATTGACACCAATTAGTTTCTTTCATGTATGTTTTATCTTCATTTTTTATTTTTTGTAGAGAAGGGGTCTTCCTATGTTGCTAAAACTGGTCTCAAATTTCTGGGCTTAAGTGACCCTCCCACCATGGCCTTCCAAAGCACTGGGATTACGGGCATAATTACAGGCATAAGCACAGCCTGTAATTATTAGACTCTGAGGAAAATAAAAATTTGTTCTTCTTCTGTTGTGGACTGCATTGTGTCCTCCCAAAATTCATATATTAACTTCCTATCTCCCAACATGATTGTGCTTGGAGACAGGGCCTTGAGGGAAGTAACTGAAATTAAACAGGGCCATAAATGAAGTCCTAGTCCTATAAGACTGATGTCCTTTGAAGAATATGAAGAGAGACCAGAGCTCTCCTTCTTACTATTCATTCACAAAATAAAGGTCAAATGAAGCCACAGTGAGAAGGCAGCTTTCTGCAAGCAAGGAAGAGAGCCAGTACTAGAAACTGAATGTATGGGCACATTAATCAAGGATCTGGCCTTCAAAACTATTAGAAAATAAATAACCTTTGTTTAAGCCACCCAGTCTAGTATTTTGTTATGGCAGTCCGATCAGATTAATAGACCTTCTTAGAGAAGAGAAGATAAAGTTTCAGCAGTATTAAATAATCTGTTCAATTTTATAGTGTACATATTAATGCCTAGCCCACAGTATTTTCCACTAAGTTGAATGACAAACAATTACAGCTAAAATTAAATGTAAGAGTAGTTTTACTTCTAGCTAGAAAGCAAAATATAAAACATTAGGCAATTCATAACAACCACACAATAATTAGATAAAATTAAAAATGTACTCCTACTTCAAGATATTGAAGAGTGTTGAATGCAAAGAAACCTTAATTGAACTAAATTCTACAGAGAAAAATAGCCCTTTATAGGAGAGTAAAGAGCAACAGTTTCTTTTTTATCAGGTGACAAGTGCCTGGTCTGGATACGAGTGGGCAAGTGGGCAAAGAAACAGTGTCTATCAAAGATGGAGAGACTTTGCAAGGATGAGGAGAAAGTAGGTGAGCCACTAATGATACTGTAAGCCCACATGGTGGATTGAAATCTGAATGACCAATAAATGCAAAAGAATGTGAAACATTTCCACCCCACTAACTCTGGGAAATTTAAAGAAAAATTGCCTGAAGAGGCACAACTGGCAAACATAGAGAGCTCCCACAATTTCATGTGATTTCCTGGTACTTTTATTAGACAACCCTTCTATAGTTGAAAGGAAACACAAAACATAAGTAATATAAATTGTGAACCAAAACAATACCAACTTAAGTCAAGAGAATATTAATAAGCTTTGTTATTAAGAGGTTTAATGAAAAGTTGGACGTTTTCTCAGGTGGCACATATTTTAAATTTAACTATATTAACTTTAACAAACAGATTAACTTTAAATACATTTAAAGCAAAGGAGAAGTCAATCTAATTAAAACAGGGTTAGCACCAGTTGAGTTCCACTAGTAGGAAAATACAACTCTAAAATGTTGCTGCCTAACAGAAGCAAGCTTTTTAGCTTTTTACTCTATAGAAAAAAGTGAAATAAAACAAAAAAATTTACTTCATGAATTATTGTTATTTTATAGACAACACCTCATATATTACAAAAAGATTATGAAAGATGAGACGTACTACAAAAAAGTGAATGAGAATAAGAGAAGAAGTAGTCAATAAAAGCAGACATGCAGGTAACATAGATATTGAGAATAGCATTCAATGCCATTTAAAAAGTTAGTTATTTATTTTTGTTTTATTTTTTAATTCCATAGGTTTTTGTGGAACAGATGGTGTTTGGTTACATGAGTAAGTTCTTTAGTGGTGATTTGTGAGATTATAGTGCATTTATCACCCAAGCAGTATATGCTGTATCCAATTTGTAGTCTTTTATCCCTCACCCCACTTCCACCCTTTCCCCCAAGTCCCCAAGGTCCATTGTACCATTCTTATGCCTTTACATCCTCATAGCTTAGCTCCCACTCATGAGTGAAAACATATGATGTTTGGTTTTTCATTCTGGACTTAACCCCATTTACAATAGCTGAAAAAAAATACTTAGGAATATACCTAACCAAGGAGGTGAAAGACCTCTACAAGGAAAACCACAAAACTGCTGAAAGAAATTAGAGACGCCAAAAAAATGGAAACACATCCCATACTCGTCAATGGGTAGAATCAATATTGTGAAAATCTACCAATTCAATGCAAACTACCACCATCATTCTTCACAGAACTAGAAAAGACAATCCTAAAATTAATATGGATTTTCTTTATCTTTTCATATTATCCATAAAAGAGCCCACATAGCCAAAGAAAGATTAAGCAAAAAGAACAAATCTGGAGGCATCAGATTACATGACCTCAAACTATACTATAAGGCCATAGTCACCAAAACAGCATGATCCTGGTATAAAAATAGGCACATAGACCATATAACAGAATAGAGAACCCAGAAATAAAGCCAAATAGTTACAGCCAACTGATCTTTGACAAAGAAAAAAAAAACATGATGTGGAGAAAGGACACCCTACCCTATTTAACAAATAGTACTGGGGCAATTAACAAGCCACATGTAAAAGAATGAAACTGGACCCTCATCTCTCACCTAATAAAATATCAACTCAAGAAGGATCAAGGATTTAATCTAAAACCTGAAACTATAAAAATTCTAGATAATGGCATTGAAAAACCCTTCTAGACATTGGCTTAGGCAAATACTTCATGACCAAGAACCCAAAAGCAAATGCAACAAAAACAATAATAAGTAGGTAGAGTTTAATTAAACTAAAAAGTTTCTGCACAGCAAAAACAAAACAAAACAAAAAATCATCAGCAGAGTAAACAGACAACCCACAGAGTGGGAGAAAATCTTCACAATCTATACATCTGGCAAAGGACTAGTGTCCAGAATCTACTGGGAACTCAAACAAATTAGCAAGAATAAAAAAGATCCCATCAAAAAATGGGCTAAGGACATGAATAGACAATTCTCAAAAGAAGATAGACAAATGGTCAACAAACATATGAAAACAATGCTCAAGACTACCAATGACTGGAGAAATGCAAATCAAAACCACTATGCAATACCACCTTACTCCTGCAAGAATGACCATTAATCAAAAAATAATAGATGTGGCAGGGATGTGCTGGAAAGAGAACACCTTTACCCTGCTGGTGGAAATGTAATAAACTATTACAACAGCTATGGAAAACAGTGTGAAGATTCCTTAAATAACTAAAAGTAGAACTACCAAGTGATCCAGCAATCTCACAACTGGGTATCTACCCAGAGGAAAATAAGTCATTATACAAAAAAGATGCTTGCACAGGTGTTTTTATAGCATCACAATTTGCAATTGCAAAAATATCAGCCCAAATGCTCATAAATCAATAAGTGGAAAAACAAATTGTGGTGTGCATATATATACATATATATACGTATATATATGCAATCTATGCATGTAACAAAATTGCACTTGTACCCTATATATACAAGTGATATATATTTATATATAAATATTTATATATTTATAATATATAATTACATAACATTTTATTGTATATAATATATAATGCATTATATATTATATAATAATATAGACTATATAGTTATATGTTAATATAATATTATATATATATATATATATATTTACGTTGTCAATCCATTAACTTTAGTGAACACATTCAAACCACAGCAATCCCCCAACTTCACAAGGTGAAAGGAATGAAGGGAATGAGATCTGAAAAGTAGAATAGGAAAATCGGAAAAAATGCCATTGACACTGGGGATATTGAAGCCAGTTCTGCTGAGTCTTCTTGGCCAGTAAAAGCAGACTGTTCACCAGTCTTTGGAGACGTTTATTCTGTTTTTACTATGGAACGTATAATGGCCTTCCCTGTGGTAATTGCTTTGCAAGATACTGCTGACTGTCCATAGGATTTACTCTCACCACCTCTCTTTGTTTCTAGATCTATAACTATATTCAAGTCTCAGAATGCCTCAAATGGTGAGATACAAAGGATAACCCATGAAGAGTTATACTACGTATCAAAAGAACTGCATTATTTTTTACCAAGTTATACAGAAAGAACTCTGAGGAATGTGTACAGGAATGAATATTAAAACTTTGAAATATTGATAGAAAAATAAATCAAGATGGCTCAGGTTGAATTTATTGATATAGGTCCACTAATCAGAAATTCTAGATTCATTGTTTTAGCTAAAGGGATTTGAAAGAGCTTTAAAGGTTTGGTAATTTGATTGACTGAAACATGAATCTAAAGGTGACCTATATTCAATGAATTAAAAACCCAATATTGCCTTAGTATACTGTTTCAGGAAAGTATTGAAAAGATTAAGGAGACTGGCATGTTAGAGTGGACTTATCATGTAAGACCTGCTCACCCATCCAGGAAAGTCCAGAGGAAATAACTCCTTTCACCATGACTTCAGGAAACAAATTTGTGATAGAGCCTCAGTGTTATGGGGTGGATTATGCTCCCCTTCCAAAATTTATATGTTGAAATCTTAACACCCAATATGATGGTATTTGGAAATGGGGCCTTTGGAAGATAATGATGTTTAGATGAAGTCATGATCGTGGGGCTGTCATAGTGGAATGAGTGTCCTTATAAGAAGAGGCACCAATGAGCTTGCTCACTCGCTCTCTCTTTCTCCAAGCAGGCACAAAGAGGTTATTTGAACACACAGTGAGATTGTGGCCAGCCCATTTACTAACCAGGAGGAGAATGCTCACTATAACATGACCATGCTGCCATGCTGGCATCCTAATCATAGACTTCTAGCCTGCAGAACTGTGAGAGAATACATTTCTGTTGTTTTAGCCACCTGGGCTGTGGTATATTACAAGGACCACCTGAGCTGACAAGCATCCTTAAAGAGCTTTGTGGTTACTCTTTTTTTTAGGTGCCAAATTACAATGGGAACTCTAGCCACTACACTGGACTCTATAAATGCAATGGAGATCATTGAACCTGGAATGGCAAGAAGAAAATATTGTCATTTGATCACCAAAGACAAAGTGGCATTAATGTGGACAGTAGAGTCAAAGTGGTAATGGACAGCAGAGTCAAAGCAGTGATTAATATAGTCTGACTCAGAGAAAACCAGGAATTGACAAGTTAAGCATGATGTCCCTTGAAAGGAAATAGATAACCAGTCTACTAAACTATTTTTCGATCTTTTTAAGCAGAAAATTTCCAGGTTGAATGAACGGAAGTCTAACTTGAATCACCAAAACAGTGTCATGAACTCGGAATAAGTTTTCAGACATGAGGCACTTTACAGACTCAGAACTTCTTGAATTAAAGGAAATCCAGATAATTTTGAGGAAATCATGCTATGCATTCCAAAATTTATACTGCTCATTTTTCTCCCGTCCTTCTCCAAACATATCTATTGCCATTTACCAGAGTGACTTCATTTGAGAAAGCAAACTAATAAGACTTTTCAGAGATTATTCAAATTTCGGGGAAAAAATTAGGTCCAAGAGGCTACTGTGTTATATTACGTAAATCCAGTTATCAATGGAGTTTTAGCTCAGGTACATCTCACATTGGGTCTCTAAACCCACCCTGTAGTTATTTCCTGAGTTCTGGAATGTTTAGCTGGAGTAGAAATACTCAGCAACTAAAAGAATAGGTACATTGTTCCCCTGACCTGTGGAGTTAGGGCTGTTTTGTTGTACTATATATATGTGGTTAACTAAAAGAAGTAATAATGGATTCCAGAGAGATTGCAAGGATTTGAAAGATTCCAATGTTGTGATTCCCACCAAATCTGTATTCAGCTCCTCTATTTGACATGTGCAACAAACAAATGGATCATGGAGAATGAGAGTGGATAATCATAAATTTTATCAGGTGGGTGATTTCATTTTCAGATGCTGTGCTCGATGTTACTTCATTGCTCATGCAAATTAATACATCCCTTCATATGTGGCATGCATCTATTAATCTGGTAAATGATTTTTTTCTTGATACCTGTTAGTAGAAATCACCAGAAGCAGTAATCTTTAAGCTGAATAAGTCATCAATACACCTTGCCCATGGTCCCTACTCCTACTACCCTACTTCTTTCTCCAAGCAACAACTATAACCTCATGGATGGTTCCCTATAACCAGTAAACTGTGGAAGAAAAATCTTAGACCTGATTTCTAAATGGCTCTGCATGATCTACTGGCATCAGCCAAAAGCGGACAGTGGTAACACTACGAAACCTCTCTAGGATATTTGTGATAGGAAGTCCTCCAAGTTGTCAGAACTTTGAGTTTTGTACCTGATTGTTCATTTTGCTTGGAAGGAGGAATAACCAGAGGTATGAGCATATTTCAATTTATGAGCTGCAGCCAATTATTTGAATGGATTCTCAAGAAATTGGAAGAAACATAATTGGTAAACCAATGACAAAGAATTCGGAGGAAGAGGTACATGGTTAAACCTCTTTGAATTGGAAATGGACATGAAAATATTTATGTCTTGTACAAATCCTCACCAAAGGAGTATTTTAATAATGAAGTAGGTAGGATGACACATTCTGTGGATACCAGTCAGTCTCTTTCCTGTATCACGTACAATGGGCTTGTGAAGATAATGGCCACGGTAGTGAGGATAGAGATGAAGCATGGGCTCAGCAATATGGACTTTTACTCACCAAAACGAACATGGTTATAGCCACTGCTGAGTGCTCAAAAATGGAAACCAACACTGGATTCTCAATATGGCACTATTCCCGGAGTAATCAACCTGATGGCAGGTTGATTACATTGGACCACTTCCATTGTAGAAGGGGTTGTGCTTTGCTCTTACTAGAATTATTGCTCTAGATATGAATTTGCCTTCCCTGAACACAATGCTTTGGCAAACTACAATCTGTGGACTTACAGAAAGCCTTATCCACAGTCATTGTATTCTACAACCTACTGTTTCTGATCAAGGAACTCATTATATAGAAAGGAAATATGGCAATGGACTGATGCTCATGAAATTCACTCATCTTATCAGATTCTCCATTACATTTAAGCAGGTGGCTTGATAGGATGATAAAATGGTATTTTATTTTATTTTTATTTTTGAGACAGAGTCTTGCTCTGTTGTCCAGGCTGAAGTGTAGTGGCGCCATCTTGGCTCACTGCAACCTTCACCTCCTGGGTTCAAGTGATTCTCCTGCCTCAGCCTCCTGAGTAGCTGGGATTACAGGCACCCACCACCATGCCCGGCTAATTTTTGTATTTTTAGTAGAAACGTGGTTTCACGATGTTGGCCAGGCTGATCTTGAACTCCCGACCTCAGATGATCAGCCCGCCTCGGCCTCCCAAAGTGTTGTGAGTACAGGCATGAGCCACCGTGCCTGGCTTTAAAATGGCCTTTTGAAGACTCATTTACAAACCCAGTTATGTCTCAGTACATAGCAGGGCTAGCACAATAGCCTCTAGGAGGCTATATGTGCTCTAAATCAATGTCTAATATGTGGTGCCATTCCTCTCGTAGTTAAGATTCACTAGTCAAGGTATCAAGAGGCAAAATAGTACCACTAACTATTACCTCTAGTAATCTACGAGCACAGTCTTGGTTTCCTTTCCCCGACAAACTTAGGTTGTGCTTGTGTAAATGTCTTAATTCCAAAAGGAGAAAAGTTTCCATCTGGAGACACAACATTGTTTCTATTAAGCTGGAAGTCATGACTGCCACCCTGTCACTTGGGACTTCTCATGCCTCTAAATAAAAAGGCAAAAGGGGGAGTTAATTTACTGAATGTGGTGTTTAATTCCATTTACCAAGAAGAAATTAGACTGCTACTACACACTGAAAATACATAAGTATATGTCTGAAACACAGAAGATCCCTAAGGTGTTTCTTAGTACTACTATATCCTGTGATTATTGTCAATGGAAAATTATAACTCAGTTCAGGCAAGACTGCTAATGTGCTAATGACAATGACGGAGACCTTTTAGAAATGAAGGTTTATGTCACCCTACCAGGCAAAAAACCACACCACCTAAAGCACTTCCCAAGGGTAAAGGGAATATGGAATACGTAGTGGAAAAAAATAGTTATGAATATCAAATATAGAAACCTGACAAGTTGAAGAAATAAGGACTGTAACTGTGTGTGTGTGTGTATGTAATATTTTTGTTTCTTTCTTTTCTTACCCGTTTATTATCTAACATAGTTATATTAATAATAGTATATATTATGTTATTTAAGTTGCAGAATATTAAAGTGAATATCACGTAAGGAATTTGAATATTTGGGGAAAAGGTTAGCATGGTTTGGTTATGTGTGGGACAGTAGGGTCATGTTCAGTGGAAGCATGACTTTGCTGTTATCTTTCTTTGGAGGTTAGGTATGCATGGGTGCCAATTTGGCAAGGAAAAACTATGGTGATCTGTTTTATGTGTCAGCTCGGCTAGATTATAGTATCCAGTTATTCCATCAAGAATGATTCTAGATGTTTCTGTGAAAGTATTTTATTCATATGAGTAACATCTGCTATCAGTTGACTTTATGTAATGAAGATTAATCTGGTTGGATTAGATGCAATCAGTTGAAAAGCCTTATGAGCAAAACTGAAGTTTCCCAGAAAAAAAGAAATTTCATGTGTTTATTACAGTGTCAACTCCTACCTGAGAGGTTTCAGCCTAAGAATTTCAGATTTGCCTATTCATGCCCTCTAAACAAAGAGGTAAGTCTCCTGCAAAAAATCTCTCTCTCACTCTCTCTCTCCATATAAATACAATTTCACTAAAATATGTTCACCCCAATTAAGCAGATATTTTCATTTAGTCCTCATTGCCCTGTATCCTTGTATTTCTGAGTAAAAACAGCATAAATTATACTGAGTAAATATTACAGAATTCCTTTAAATCTGTAATATCCCACCTTTCCATGTACCAGGATTATTATGATGCAGCTGATCATCTGTCTTTACTTACATATTACAATGCTAGCAAAAGTAGAGGTAAGCTGAAACTTTCTCTGTTTCCAACGTTTAAGATCTACTTAGTTTTGGCATTTAACATATTTATGGGTGCTTGACATGGGTATACTTTGATATAAGCAATATAAGTGAGAAAAAAATTGGGAATAACTACATATTGTATTTTTATTTGGTCTGTGAGGAACATGTCTTATGCTGAGTTTATCTGTATTAATTTGAGATAATGCATTATAGTTTTCTGTATATAATGTATTGAATACAATTTAATATATACTACCAAATATACACAAGGAAGAATTAGGATTGTAGGATAAATACCAGGAAAAACTGTCTCTAAATCATCCTTGAGGCCCTTTACACTTTCTGTGACAATGCTTCCATAGCAATCACATTGTATGTGGGTTTTTATGATCATTGGAGAGAGATTAAAAGAGAAGAATGCTGTTCAATACCTTGTAACTTCCATAAATCTTTGTAAAAGTTTATTGATTTGAGTTGTGCTAGAGACACAGTATTTCCTAGTCTTAGAATGCCAGTAGACACAAAAGATAGAACAAATAATCCACCAAACTTTTCTTTTAACTATCCAGTAAAGGGGGGTGGATGGGACGTAAGGTGAAGTAATAGCAGTAATGCTCCGTATATGTTTATTTCTACTATTGTCTGCAGTGGTGAAGCAATACTGTAGCAGATATGAAAAAGCATTGACTTTTCATGTAAGAAGATCTGAATGGTCAGTCATTTGAATTTTCCAAATTATTTTGACATCCTGAGCAATATCTTGTTCTCTCATGAAGAGATGGAAGGATACTACCTTTCAGAAAATGTTTATGTAAAGCAACATCAGAGTTTTGGTACATAATAAATAATAGGGTTTTTTTAAGAAAATGAGGATTTCCTATTTTTTTTAAACAAAGCATTTCTTCAGATAGCTTATCAGTGGAAATTCAATTGAAGAAAACATTAAACAGTAGTTAAAACCAAAAGGGAATATTTGGCATAATTTGAACAATTTCACTGGTCAACTTAGAAATGCTCAGTCTAACATTAAGCAGAGTCTTATTTAATAAAGGAATAGATTTCCAAAGTCCTCAAAGGACTGTATTAACGAAGTGGTCATTGTGTTTATGTTTATGTTTATGTTTATGTATGACCATCTACAGAGTAATACTCAAATTCTGCATTTACTAGAGTATACTGTGGAGAATGTTGCAATGATAAAATATGTTTTAGCAAAACAGAAAGCTATGTCTCATTTGGCAATTTTTAGTTTATTGTAAACTATGAGAACTTGAAGGAAGACATACTAGCAGGTTCTGTAAATAAATCACAATAGCTCTTTAAAACATTCAAGGCCGATAGCCAAGAAAATTGAAGAACTGTTCCAACATAGTAGTAGGAAAAAAATTGGAGGCAAGGAGAAAGGCCCTCCATAGACAGTGGACCTCTAAAATTATTTAAATGAGGAACATAATACCTGTCTTTTAACATAACTATAAGAAATTAAAAATTATCCCCACTATATAAGACATTAAGGATAGTAATGGTCATGTAATAGATCCTCAAAAAGCAATAACTATAAACAATTATGATTATTAAGTAAACAAAATATTGCAGGTAATTGCAGGAACAGGCTATGTTCTAGTACTAAACTGAGTTTGGATGTTGCATAAACCACTTACTCAGATGAGCCCTAAGATTTAAGTTTTATATGTGACAAAAGTGTTCTCTTGAGCTTTAAAACTCTTCTTATAGTCTAAAGTTCACAACAGTTTAATAATACTGATTAATTCATTCCTAACTAGGCATTTTTTTAAAGGTCTAGAATCTAGTTATTGGGAAAGGTGCAATTAGCAACATAGACAAAATTCTTTTCTCAAGGAAATTATATTTTAGTAGAGATAGAAAATTAATTAATTGAGCAATAAATATAGTATCTCTGATGAAGATAAATGATATCAGGTAAAAGGGAACAGAAAAATAGTTAGAAAGGGACAGCTCTTCTAAATACAAATAAGGAGATCAGGATGTTCTCACTGAGAGGTGGCAATTGAGCAAAGACCTGGAAAGATGATCTTTAGCTGCATTAGCAATTTATTGAATAGTTTCTACGTACTGTGGTATGTATGCAAGTTACAGGTATATCTTTAGTTAATGTTTACAGAAATTTCACTTTTACAAATTAGAAAACTGAGTCTTTATAGAATTAATTAATTTGTCCACAGTCACAGAACTTGTAGTCTTTTGTGGAGTGAACAGTTTGAACCTAGGATTATTGAACCAGAGTCTATGCACCAAATAACAACAGTGCACTTATTATGTAAGTGGATAAGACTTAAACATCATGAACTCCTCAACGTTTCCATCCGTGGAGCCTTTTTTTATAAACATTGGAAAATTAAAAAGCAATCTAAATATTTTCATTGGATGCAACATTCTCTATTTCAGAAACACACAGCCTTTACTCAGGTCTGCCTTGCATTTTCTCTTGCTTTATGCTTCTTGGGAGTTACCATACTACCTCATAAAAACAAACAAGCAAACAACTTATGAAACGCAAAATTTGCCCTCTTTCTGCTTCCTATTATAATGTTCTTTGCTTTTTTACCTGTGACAATTAGGAGCAAAAGCAAAGGCTGTAAAATGAGACAACTTATCCTTACCTTAAAATTGTTTCACACATTCTGAACAGCTCAATTTGAAAGTTGAGAAAGTACCCAGTCTTGGGTATTTCTTCATAGCAGCCTGAGAAAGAACTAATACAGGGGGTAAATAACAATGCAACACATATGACTTCAACTAAAATTTCTCAATCAATAATTAAATCCTCCTAGTATAGAAATAATAATAATAATAAAAAAGCCTGGGGGGGAAGTTCTGAACAGCATGAGGGAAACCACCCCCATGATCCAATTACCACCACCTGGTGACACTCTGGACAGGTGGGGATTACAGAGATTACAATTCAAAATGAAATTCTGGGTGGGGACACAGCCAAACCATATCACCCCCAGGTCTATTTCAAAAGCAGTCATTTTAAAATGCAAATTTTTTCAATATGTTGGAAACATGAGTATCTGTTCATGAATGAACAAAATGTGTTCTAGTCTGAGGCAGGTTAACAAATTATAATTTAATGTAGGCAGTTAATTACATTTAATAATAATGACAATTGAAAACCAGGACATAGTTCTACATGATGGAAATTTAAAGACTTTTTATAAGTAAGTTCTATTTGGACATGTATATTAAGGATATGAGATATTTGTGATATTGTCACTAAAATTATTTCCGTGTAAATCTTGTAGTGATTTTTATCATTGGATAGTAAATTATGCTGAAGTTTGGTTTTACTAATTTCTGTTTGTAAAATAATGCTATTTCTAAATAAGGAAAAGAAAGTCTCAGTAACTATAAAATACAATAGTTTTCAGCTTAGCATTGATAAGAGCTTTAAAACACATTTTGTTTATACCATAAATAAAACATGGCAAATCTTATAATAATCATTTTAGAATATATAGTAATGAAGATGTATAATTGAGACTATGATATGGTACATGTTTCTTTGATGTTATTGATTTAAAAAACTGAAATAACATTTTAGTACATTATTAGTAAGCAATTAAGTAGACATTATTAGTAAGCAATTAATTCAGATTTGTTAAAAGATGAATGACATGTGGGTAAAAGCAATATTTTCATCCACAAATGTTTTGCCCTGGTCAGGTACAGTGGGTTGAATTGTGGCCTCAAAAATGATAAGTACATGACAAATTTGTGAAGCCTCTGAGTGCTACCTTATTTTGGAAAAAGGTATTTGTAAATGAAAAATAAATTAAGGATGTTGAGATGAAATAATTCTAGATTATCTACATTGGCCCAGATCCAATAGCAATTGGTTTTTGAAAGAAACACAGAGAAGAGACATCAAAGAGAAAGGCAACCTGAAGATTAAGACAGAGATTCTAACAACGTGGCCAGAAACCAAGGAAGCCAAGGAATGCCAACAGCCATCAGAAGCTGTAGGAGTCAAGGACTAATCCTTCCCTAAATTGTCCTTCAAAAAAGTGAGAAAATAAATTTTTGTTTTAAACCACCAGGTTTGTGGTAATTTATCACAGACACTGCAAAAAATGAGTACAAGTTCTTAAAAATGAGGGAGACATCTTGCATCCTTTGGATGTAAGGCAGCCACTCTCTTCGGCTTTCCAGTGCTGGCAAAATGAATTAATGATGAGACTATATGTGGAACTAAAAATATGGACTACTTATCATCAATAAACTATTTAGCTACTGCTGCTGTAAGTGCCCAACCTGCTGGTAGAAGAGTGCATGCTGAGCCTTTCATGTGGCAACCTGCTTGAGGAGGCTAGTCAGCCACTGAGTGGCATGGAGATTATACTGGAGCCCTTTGAGGGACACTGATTAATCATTAACAGGTATCTCCTCTGGATATGGGTTTACCTTCCTTACACAGAGGCCTCCTGTAACATCACCTCTTTACTTACAACATGATTCCTCTATCACTGTGCAATTCCATGCAATATTAACTCACACCAAAGAACAGTTGGGACAATAGGTTATTGACATGATATCATGTCACATTACCATGCACCTTGAATTCAAAAGCACTTGATTATGATGGAAGGCCTAATAAAGGCCCAGCCAAGATGCCAATTCAGGCACAACAACCTGAATTGTTGGGGTTTCACATTACAAGATGTTGGATATTTGCTGAACACTTGCAAATGGTTCTACGTATGGTGCTAGAATATGTAGGTACAGGAATCAGGAAAGAAAGATAGTACTGACTGCCCCATCATTATTCCCACTGACACATTTCTTGGATTTGAAATTCTTAAGCCCACAACCTTACATTCTAGCAGCTTGTGTTTGTGATTTCGACAAAGTAAAACATTCTTTCCAACACTTAATAAATATTTGACTAAACTTGAAGATGAGGCTACGTACTAGATTCACTGAGCTTTTTATCTCAGCTAACAAAGGTATTACTAGACCAACAGACAGGAAGGACTCTTCTTGAACCTAGGGATTAATGGGTAGGACTTTTGGTATTCCATGCGCCATGATAATGGTAAACAGGCAATTGCGAATTGTCATGTTCTACTACTACACAAGCAGTCAGGAATAGTCAAACTGCTGACCAAAGACGAGTAAAACAGGAAAGAACAATGGAAGAGAAAGGTGACAAATGTTAGGTATAATCTTGGGACCAGCTGCAGGGGCATAAACTATAACTACCGAATCTGTCTCTAGTTTTTGTTTTGTTTTGTTTTGTTTTGTTTTGTTTTTCAGTAAGTTAAGGCCAACTAGCATTTTTAAAATAATTACTTGTACTTTTACCTTTCTCTTGTACAGGAAGTAGGCATCTTGTTTCCATTAATAGACAGGCACTCTGTTGTAATATGTGAACTAGATATAATTGAAAATGAGTTTGTGTGATAAAGGAAGTGAACTCTATCAGAAATTTCTTTCTTCATGTCATCTTCCCTTCACTTTTCACAAGGGCCTTGACAGTATTTTCCAGCTTTGGTAACCTCCCGTGACTGTTACCAGTTCTACAAGGATTCTAAGTAACTTCACCTAGACACAACCAGATAGTATCTTACCTTTAGCCTACAATCCTAGAACTTCTATGTTGACCTCAACTAACACAATGATACTCATCATATTTAAATGCAGCCAGATGGGTTTTCGTAGAAGGGTGAAATTTTGACCAAGAAAACAGGAGATAGCAGATAAGTGTTTTCCCTTCTCCACCATGAAATATAATTGTTGTAGACTGCTTGGAAGAAAATATCACAACATCAATCTCAAGTTGCTCTTGATATCAGACAGTGACTCACTCAACAATACAGCTTTGGATTTCTTTTCACTCATTTCCATGTTCATCATACAAATATAACATTAAATACTATAAGCAAAAAAAAAACATTTAAAAT
The DNA here is from genome assembly GCF_028885625.2 of Pongo pygmaeus. NCBI lineage: Eukaryota > Metazoa > Chordata > Mammalia > Primates > Hominidae > Pongo > Pongo pygmaeus. The sequence continues at coordinate 39,177,564 of NC_072388.2, read as the reverse complement.
AACAAAGACAAAACACTTTGCAATCAGGTTTATAAATGTTTAAATCTATAATAAAGAAAATGTTAAAACATTCACAAAACACAAAAATCAAAAGTCATTCTTTGTTCTTGGATGGAATGCACTAACACTGTAAAGATGACAATTTTTCCTAAGTGAATTGAATATATTTCACAATAACAGTAACAAGTTTTATTCTCAAGGGAAACAAATATATTTCCATATTTCTATCAAAACATGGACATTGCAGGAATTGGTGAAAAAAACAAAATAATAGGAGTTATTTCTGTCTGATATCAAAACGTACTTCAAATTCTCTATAATTAAAACACTGTTTCTGGTGCATGCATACATAAACTAAAGAAACGGAATCAAAAGTGCAGGAACAGTTATCAATGTATGAGGATGTTTGTGTTTGGTAAAATTGGCATATCAAGTCATTGTGCAAATAATAGACATATTATTAAACGGTGTTGGAGTATCTAGGTAAATTTTGGAGAAGATAAAATTTGTTCCACACATGCAGCTATATAAGCAAACTCAAAATACAGATGTAATCTAAATATAAAGGAAGAAAGCAAATAAAGGAGGAAGAAGCATTGATTGATTCAAGAGCTAGAAGGAAATACTGAAGAATTTATTTATAACTATGAAGAAAACTGTTCTGAGATAAAAATACAATAAAAAATTCAACTACATTAAACTTATGATGAAGAAGAAGAGGAAGATTATAACTGGCAAAATTCAATAAAATGGATAAATATTTGCAACATATAAAACAGGGTTTATTACTACAAAATAAATGTATCTAAGCTATATACATATTATATTTTTAGCTATAAACATATGTACACATGTATACATACAAAAAAGAAAAAAGGAAGGATGCATATTGATATTATATATGTGTGAATAAGAGAGAAAAGAACAATAATATGCACATATACATGGAAGCTTATTTTAAATAAATCAGAATGATAATTAAAAAGTAATTTTATTGCTTCCCAACAACAGTTAAATGATTCATAAATGGAATAAAGAAAGAAATGTGACTTCTTTAAATATAGCCTTTATATAATTTTGACTAGGAAAATATGTTGATATTTTGTATGATCAAAAAAATTTGAAAGAACAAACACAAACATGGATTTAATTGAATATTAAGTTGTCAACATAATATCTCTCAAAAATTATTAAAATAAAATTATTAAAATATTTTATCAAAGCAATTTCTATATAGTAAAGTATACAAATCTTAATCGCACAACTTTATGAATTTTTAAACATCAACCAATTTAAATATTATAAAAACTACTATAGTCATTCTCAGTGGGAACATTGATGAATTTTTAAACTGTTCTTTATAGATGTGTTATTAAAAAGGCATCTGTGTAGTAATTAAAAATCCTCTTGTGTGCTTTGTAGCAAAGGACAAATGAGTAACTCTATTGTGTTATGGACATAGAGTTTTTGTTGTAGGAAAAGGATGATGCAGATGTGAAATGTAAGTAAAAGTAGGGGAAATAATATGGTGCTGGATTTAATATGCCATGTGAGTATGAACTTACAATGTTTTGTCAAAAAATATTTTCTCTGGTTCAGTCCTCTGAATTGTGCTATGTAGTGACATCTCATTTTGAATTAGCACATCTAGGATCCAGAATTCATGTGTAAATATTATTCCCCACTTAAACAAACCAGGATTTTACAGAGAAATGACTCATTCCAGGTCTCAGGCAAGGGAAGCACAAGGGAGACTGAACAATATGTTTTGACAGAAAGTAATAAAGTGCTCAAAGAAGGATAGGAGCATGCTAAGAGGAAAAGGTAAGCAGATAAATAGGCTTCCTGTTGCTCAAATTTGCAACAACCATTAAGAAGATATTCTTTACCAAATGTTCTCAAATAAATCATGTTAGCAACAAATTAAGACACCAATGAATAAAATAGGAATCCAAGAGACAACAGCAATATGAATGAGGAAGAAACAAAAGTCATTTCCTAAAATAGACTGCAAACTAAAAAATGTAGAAGAAGTGCTACAATTAAATATTCACCAATTGTCAACTAAAACAGAAATAATTAATTCAGCCAAAACTCATTCTAGCAAAAATGATCAACTGATGCTAGTATGAGTGAATGGAAATTACTGAGAAAAGTATATCTTAATATTTATAGTATTTATTATTTAAAAGGTAAATTTAGTAACTTTAGATTAGAGAAAGTCCTTTAATCACGTTACCTGATCTAAGTATTTTTGCACTTGTGGAAAGAGTCAATACTAATTTCATAATAGAGATGGTTGTTCTGCAGGATAGTTTCGTTAATCTTATGATATACGTGCTGAAACATTAGAAATAGTGAAGCATTATGTCTGCACCTTTTTCTCAAAAAGTTCAAAAAAGGTAAAAGAAGAGGACACAAAAATTGAGAAAGAAAGAGAGAGATAAGTAGCAAATATTCTACAACGTTAAAAAGTAGAGAATCTGCTTGAAGGATACAGTGGAAATCACTGTGCTCCAGACTTATATGTAACAATGAAGTAAGTACATAGGATATGGCAAAAATCTTCATCTTTGTACCACGTTTCATTCCCAACATTACAAAAATGAAGGTACTGTTAGTGGCTTCCATGTCAAACATCAATAATATACTTTTCCAAATGTCTGCGTAGAATTACAATACAGCTTCGTTGTATGCCTTGTGCCATATAAGGCACATATTGAGAATTTCTAAGATTATAAAAATGACTGATATTTTTATAAGGTTGAATTTGTTAATAAACAATACATTTTTGAGAGTGTCTAATTCTGTTCTGAATCATCATGTATAGATTGTTATTATCATTATAAGAGTAAAGATAATATGTTTAGAACTCAACTGATATTCTTGATAATAAAAATGGTGTTGATGCTGTATTTATAGCTAAGTTCCCTATTTAAAAACATTTTTTGGGCCGGGCGTGGTGGCTCACGCCTGTAATCCCAGCACTTTGGGAGGCTGAGATGGGCGGATCACGAGGTCAGGAGATCGAGACCATCCTGGCTAACACGGTGAAACCTGTCTGTACTAAAAATACAAAAAATTGGCTGGGCGTGGTGGCGGGTGCCTGTAATCCCAGCTATTCAGGAGGCTGAGGCAGGAGAATGGCGTGAACCCAGAAGGTGGAGCTTGCAGTGAGCCGAGATCACGCCACTGCACTACTCCAGCATGGGGGACAGAGCATGATTCTGTCTCAAAAAAAAAAAATAAAATAAATAAAATGAAATAAAAACATTTTTTATCCAAAACCTTTAAGTCAATAAATTCACAAAGAGAAATAAAACAAAGTTTTTACTATTCTTGGAGGACATTTTAGGTATTTTCAGTATCTGGTGACTTAATGCTATTGATATGACAACCTGTAAGTATCATAAAAATGTGGATTTAAAATAAAACAATTGTTTACTGAGAGGTTATGTTTAATTTGTGGTTTCAAAGGAATTTTTTTTTACCACCTTTGTATGTGCATATACTATCTACTGAAAATTATAACATGAAAACTTATATTTTAAAATATCACATAAAAAGCAAGTACCTAAGGTGATGGTCTTCACCCAAATGTAAAGCCAGCATAATCTTCATTTTGCTTTTATTCTTCTCAACTCAAGGATGCTGATGGAAATATCCTGTCAGAGTAAGTAAGCTTTTCTGCAGGCATCATTAAACACATACAATGAGGCAGTCATTGGTAGGGATCCTGAAGAACCTCTTACTTCTCTGTGATGCTATTTCTCATTTATAGAAAGCATCACTATTATAAACAGACAGGACTATAATAGCATTACCTAGCTGAAAGAGAGATCCAAGATGGATCACTTTACTTCAATTCCTCTTTTACAAAATATTCTCATAACATCTATAGTGCCACACTTGATATTTTTTAAACTAGGCTGTGACTACTCCATTGAGTAAATTAGACTAAAAGTATTAAAACATCCATCATTTAAAACATAATCCTAACATAGTTAAAACAAAATTCAAGACATATTTTGATGTCAAAGTGATTTTGTCCTTCAGTGATTCCATTTTGTGAGAGTAAATTACAGTACACATTAAAATAAAAATATCTTTTCTTCTAAAATGAATACCAAAAATATCTGTTATCATTGCTCCTCTTAACTAGCTCCTTATTTCATGTATGCTTATGCTATTGAATATAATCCTGCTATGGTTATATAACAGGAATTACATGAGTATTACCAATTTACCAGATTAAATTTTCAATTAACACCTCCTGGTAAAGATGGATAAAGGTTTTGTGAAGACTACTGCTTACCCAGTTTGGGGCAAATGGTTTAAGTAAAAGAATGCATAATTACAATATAACACATGTTTAGTACATATTAAACTTTTTAATTTAGAGACCATTCTATGGCAGAAAGAACAATATGTAAAAGACCTGAGAGAATGAAATTTATGTGGGCAAAAGATTAGTCTGGTACTTAAGAAAGGAGGAAGCAGGGCCTGCAAAGATCATTTAGGGCCAGTACTGTATGGTGCAGTTTACATTAACATTTCAACAAGATTTGCATTCTAGCTATAACAAATATTAATGGCTTGACCTAAAGCAAATTGCTTAACATTCCTGAGACTCAAACTTCTCATTTTTAAAAGAGAAAATTAGAACTAATTCACTGGATTGTGATAGAGATAATAAACATACTGAATGTTAAAACACTTTTTATATTCTGAAAATAATACTTTGTAGATTAGAGGCTTAGGATGTAGAAAGTCAAAGAGAATGAACTCCCACAATGAGAAAAAAGCTATCTAATCTCCAAAATGATAAGTTTTTTTTGAGCTCATGAGAGAGCTGAGGTTTCAAGGCAACTAGTTGAACCAAATTCTAAAGGTGTAAAAAAGTCTTTCTTAAGAGACACTCTTTCACCTTTAGAAAAGCATCAGAGAAAGAAGTGATTGCAAGAAAAATGGGTATGAAAAAGCAGGTAAAATTGTAATAAACTTTTAAACACCTAATTTGATCTTGAGTAACAGTTTGGAATCACTGGGAGTCTCAGATATAACTAACGTCCTCATTTATGAATTATTTGTAAGTCTTTACCTGGTACTCAAAGAAAGGACGGGCAGAAGACATAAATGTGCAGCCCCCTTGCTAAAGCACAGCCCCCTTGCTGGGGTATAGACACAAAACCCTAACTACTTCCAGAACTTTTCAATCCTATCAAAAGAAGTAAAAGCCTTCTTGCCTCTGAGGCTAGGGCATAAAATCCAACGTAACTACAAAAATAACTACATGTCCTTCACTTTTAGATAACGTAAGTGACTACATTTATTAATGAAAATGCTGATCCTGTTGTACTAAATTAGTAGGTTACCAATCTGTGTTATTGTCAGGCCTCTGAGCCCAAGCTAAGCCATCATATCCCCTGTGACCTGCACATAAACATCCAGATGGCCTGAAGCAACTGAAGAATCACAAAAGAAGTGAAAATGGCCTGTTCCTGCCTTAACTGATGACATTACTTTGTGAAATTCCTTCTCCTGGTTCATCCTGGCTCAAAAGCTACCCCACTGAGCACCTTGTGACCCCCGCCCCTGCCCACCAAAGAACAACCCCCTTTGACTAATTTTCCTTTACCTACCCAAATCCTATAAAATGGCCCCACCCCTATCTCCCTTCCCTGACTCTCTTTTCGTACTCAGCCCACCTGCACCCAGGTGTAATAAACAGCCTCGTTGCTCACACAAAGCCTGTTTGTTGGTCTCTTCACAAGGATGCGAGTGAAAGTTATCTCTTAATTGTTCCTTTTTGCTATAGAATTCACTCTAAATCTGTCTCTCATTTCCCTTATTCTCTTTGGAATTAACCAGAACATATCCAAATCCTGTAATGAACACCTCTCAACTCTTTCTTTCTGAGATGCCAACAGTCATTCAGCTCCACCTCACTGCAACAAATTAAAAATTAAATAAACATAACTTTGTTTACTGCAGCCATGTTTCTGTAGCTTTGGACAGTGGGATGTGGCAGTGTGAATATTAATGCAATTTTGTAGGAAATAGAATGTGGCCCTTGGAAGAGCCTTAAATACTCCCACCCTGCTCATGCTCTTATGGTAGGCAGAGTGTGCTTCCCCACACTTCAATTTTAGACATGGCTCTGTGACTTGCTTTGGTTGATATAATATTAATAGATGCAATGTAGGCAGAAACTTGGAAGGTGTTTTGGTCTTTCTTTTTGAGCTCCTACTGTTTCCATGAGAAAAACATATACTGGGTCTTTGCTGTCATTTGGGCTAAACCACAGAGGCAATAGACCCATGACACACATGGAACAGATTTAGAAGTTGGAGCCAAGCCTAACCGAACTGCATCCTGAAGCAAAGTCAAACAAGCTGAACTTCAGACCCACAGCCAAAAACTGAGCCTCTCCAACTGACTTGCAAACCTGTAATAGGAAAAATAATACAATGTAAGAATATGTCACTGAATTGGAGGTAGTTGATACACAGCATTATATGAATATAGCTGATTGATATAGAAATTGGTACCAGAAATGGGATATTGTCAAAGAAAGAAAGAAATCTGAAATATGTAGCATTTGTTGTGGAAACAGGCAGTGGGCAGTAAGAAAACTGTTATAAAAGGTGGGAAAATTATATATTTTCCCGTATTATGTTGTAATGAAAAAAAATTGGGTAAAATGTCATCTGCAATGACTAAGAGGACGAAAATGTGTCTAATAAACATTCAGCATGTCAAAGCAAAAATTGCACCAAAGTTAAACAGGCAAGAAGGATCTTCTTCGAGATCATTATAATGGGAGCGACACATTGAACTCAACTCTACTAAATCAAAAAGAGGAAGGGTTTTTATCCTCTAAGGTGAGCTCCTGGAAAAGTACTGGAGGATGTTCAGAAGTTGCAGGGAGGTTGACAAATGAATGTGTACAGAAAATAGAGTTGTTTCTGAGTATGCAATGTTTTTCTCTTTGATTAGGCTGTGTTTGCTGATTGTGCCTATCAAAGTTAGGCTCCTTCCCTCCCACAGAGACTGGGAGATAGGGGATGCTATCTACTTTGATGTTTTCACTTCAAAGAGACGGTTTTCAGGTCATTGAGAAAGACATTTTTAGGCTGTAAAATTCGCAACAGGCTGGGAGATTTACATACATTTCAAAGAGAAAAAGAAAGAATTTACAATAACAAGTCTTGTAAAGTAAATCCTAAAAAAAAGGAAAATATCAAGTAAATCCTAGGGAAAGAAATCAGTGGTTGATAGTAAGGAAGAAAACTGTCTAAAGGTTAGTCAGGCTGAGAGACTGTTAATGCCATCTTGATCAGGCACTAGGTAACAAAATTCCTGGCGAAGTGTTGAAAGTGAAATTAAGTAGCTAGAAGCTGCATTTGATAAGGTACCACCTTCCAACACCTCTTTCAGCTCAACTATCCTCCTGTCATCAATCAGTTGATAGATGCATATAAGAAAACTCAGATCATTTACAGGAAATGTAGAAGCTATATTTTTTGGCCCCTCTCCAGGTAGCATATGAAAATATCCAGACACTAAATGTGACGGATACTACTTAATGACAAAACTATGGGCTTGAGCTTATTCTATCTAGATTTGAATTATTTGCTCTGAAACTTTTGTGCTGAGCAATCTTTGGCAGATGACTTAACCTTCTCACTTGTAAGCAGGGACCTGCTTAAAGAAGCGGTTGGGTCTCCAGCCACCTCCTACAGGCAAGTTCTGGCTGGCAACAGGTCAGTACACCCCTGGAATGGAGCTTCCAGGGGAAGGAGCAGGCTGACATTTTTGCTGTTTTTCAGATTTCACTGGTGACAGCTCCAGGTATGGGGGAAAGAGAAAGAGGCAACTATGGTCTGGAGAGGACCTCTAGCAAATGACAGCAGTCCATGAAATGTGGGCTGAGTGCTTAAAGGAAAACAAACAAACAGAAATCAATGAAAATCCCATTCAAAGGTCAGCAACCTCAAAGACTGAAGGTAGATAAGCCCACAAGGATGAGAAAGAATCAACATAAAAACACTGAAACCTCAAAAAGCCAGAGAGGGTCTTCTCCTCCAAATGACCACAATACCTCTTCAGCAAGGGCACAGAACTGGGCTAAGACTGAGGTGGTTGAATTGACAGAAGTAGGCTTCAGAAGGTGGGTAATAAGGGACTTTGCTGAGCTAAAGGAGCATGTTGTAACTCAACGGAAAGATCCTAAGAATCATGATAAAACAATACAGGAACTGATAGCCAGAAGAGTCAATTTAGAGAGGAAACATAACTGACCTGATGGAGCTGGAAAATACAGTACGAGAACTTCACAATGCAGTCACAGGTATCAATAGCAGAAAGATCAAGTGGAGGAAAGAATCTCACAGCTTGAAGACTCTTTTTGAAATAAAATAGTACAGGAGCTGACAGCCAGAATACCCAGTTTAAAGGGAAACTTAACTGACCTGATGGAGCTGAAAAACACAATAGGAGAATTTCACAATGCAATCACAGGTATCAATAACAGAATGATCAAGTGGAGGAGAGAATCTCCACTTGAAGAGAATGAAGAGAAATGAAGAAAACCTTTGAGAAATACAGAATTTATAAAGAAACCAAACCTACCACTGATTAGGGTAACTGATAGAGATGGGGAGAATGGAAACAAGTTGGAAAACATACTTCAGGATATCATCCAGGAGAAACTTCCCAATTCCAAAAGACAGGCCAACTTCCAAATTCAGGGGATGCAGAGAATCCCAGTAAGATACTCCATGAAAAGATCAACCCCAAGACAAATAATCCTCAGATTCTCCAAGACTGAAATGAAATGAAACATGTTAAGTGCAGCCTTGGAGAAAGGCCAGGTCACCTACAAAGGGAAGCCCATCAGACTAACAGCACACGTCTCAGTGGAAACCTTACAAACCAGAAGGGACTGGGGCCAATATTCAACATTCTTAAAGGAAATAATTTCCAACGCAGAATTTCATAGCTGGCTAAACAAGGCTTCATAAGTGAAGGAGAAATAAGACTCTTTTAAGATAAGCAAATGCTGAAGGTATTCATCACCACCAGGCCTGCCTTCCAAGAGCTCCTAAAGAAAGCACTAAATATGGAAAGAAAAAACCTTTACCAGCCACTACAAAACACACACTGAAGTACACAGACCAGTGACACCATGAAGCAACCACATAAACAAGTCTGCAAAATAACCGGCTAGCATCAAGATGACGGAATCAAATTTATACATAACAATATTAACCTGAAATGTAAATTAGCTAAATGCCCATTTAAAAGACACACAATGGCAAGCTAGATAAAGAGCCAAGACCTATTGGTATGCTATCTTCAAGAGACCAATCTCACATGCAAAGACACACAAAGGCTCAAAATAAAGGCATGGAGGAAAATCTACCAAGCAAATGGAAAACAGAAAAAAAGAGGGATCACAATCCCAGTTTCTAACAAAACAAACATTAAGCTAACAAAGGTTTTCTAAAAAGACAGAATGTCCCCCAAGACTGAACCAGTAAGAAATTGAATCCCTAAATAGACCAATAACAAGTTTGGAAATTGAGGCAGTAATGAATAGCCTACCAACCAAAAAAGCCCAAGACCAGTTGGATTCACAGCTGAATTTTACCAGAGGTACAAAGAAGAGCTGGTTTCATTTCCACTGAAACTATTTCAAACATTTGAAATAGTTTCTCCCTAACTCATTCTATGATACCAGCATTATCCTGATACCAAAAACTGGCAGAGACACAACAAAAAAGAAAGCTTCAGGCCAATAACCTTGATGAACAATGATGCAAAAATCCTCAATACAATACTGGCAAACTGAATCCAGCAGCACATACAAAATCTTATTCAACACAATCAAGTTGGCTTTATCCCTGGGATGCAAGGTTGGTTCAACATATGCAAATCAATAAATATGGTTCATCACATAAACATAACTAAAGACAAAAACCACAGGATTATCTCAATAGATGCAGAAAAGGCTTTTGATAAAATTCAACATCCATTCATGTTAAAAACTTTCAATAAACTAAGGATTGAAGGAACATACTTCAAAATAATAAGAGCCATATATGACAAACCCACAGCCAATATAATACTGAATGCACAAAAGCTGTAAGCACTCCCCTTGAAAACTAGCACAAGGCAAGAATGCACTCTCTTACCACTCTTATTCAACATAATATTGAAAGTTCTGGTCAGGGCAATCAAGTAAGAGAAAGAAACAATGGGTATTTAAAGAGTAAGAGAGAAAGTCAAATTATCTTTGTTTGCAGATGACATTATCCTACATCTAGAAAACCCCACTGTCTCAGCCCAAAAGCAACTTAAGCTGATAAGCAACTTCAGCAAAGTCTCAGGATACAAAATCAATGTGCAAAAATCACCGGAATTTCTATTCACCAACCACAGGCAAGCAGAGAACCAAACCATTAATGAACTCCCATTCTGAATTACTACAAAAAGAATAAAATACCTAGGAATACACCAAACAAGAAAAGTGAACGATCTGTTCAAGGAGAACTACAAACCACTGCTCAAGGAAATCAGAGAGTACACAAATGAAAAAAGAAAAATAAAATTCCATGCTCATGAATAGAAAGAATCAATATCATGAAAATGGCCATACTGCCCAAAGTAATTTATAAATTCAATGCTACTCCTATTAAACTACCATTGACATTCTTCACATAATTAGAATAAACTATTTTAAAATTTATATAGAAACAAAAAAGAGCCTGAATGGCCAAGACAATCTTAATCAAAAAGAGCAAAGCTGGAACATCACACTACCTGACTTCAAATTATACTATAAGGCTACAGTAACCAAAACAGCATGGCACTGGTACAAGAACAGACACACAGACCAATGGAACAGAATAGAAAACTCAGACTAAGACCACACACCTAGAACCATTTGATCTTCAACAAACCCAACAAAAATAAGCAATGGGGAAAGGATTCTCTATTTAATAGATGGTGCTGGGATAACTGGCTAGCCATATGCAGCAAATTGAAACTGGACTCCTTTCTTACACCTCATACAAAAATTAACTCAAGATAGATTAAATAATTAAAATGTGAAACCCAAAACTATAAAAACCCTGGAAGAAAATCTAGGCAATACCATTCAGGACATAGGCAAAGGCAAAGACTTCATGATGAAAGTGCCAAAAGCAATCGCAACAAAAGCGAAAATTGATCAATGTGATCTAATTAAGCTAAACAGCTTCTGCACAGCAGAGGAAACTATCATCAGAGTGAAGAGACAACCTACAGAATGGGATTGCAATCTATCCATTGCAAGTTTTGCTATCTATCCATCTGACAAATGTCTAATATCCAGATTCTATAAGAAACTTAAATGTATAAGAACAAAACAAATAACCCCATTAAAAAGTGGGAAAATGATGTGAACAGAAACTTATCAAAAGAAGACATACATGTGGCCAAAAAACATATGAAAAAAACTCAACATCACTGATCATTAGAGAAATTTCAATCAAAACCACAAGGAGGTACCATCTCATACCAATCAGAATAGCTATTATTAAAAAGTCAAAAAACCACAGATCTTGGCGAGGTTGCAGAGAAAAAGGAATACTTTTACACTGCTGGTGGAAGTGTAAACTAGTTCAACCATTGTGGAAGACAGGGTGGTGATTCCTCAAAGACCTACAGGTAGAAATACTATTTGACTCAGCAATTCCATTACTTCATATATACCCATAAAAATATAAATCATTCTAAAGATATATGCACATGTATGTTCATTGCAACACTATTCACAATAGCAAAGACATGGAGTCGCCGTAAATGCCCTTCAATGATAGACTGGATAAAGAAAACATGGTACATATACACCATGAAATACTATGCAGTCATAAAAAGAAACAAAATAATGTCCTTTGCAGAGACATGGTTGGAGTTGTAAGCCATTATCCTCAGCAAACTAACGCAGGAACAGAAAACCAAATACCACATGTTCTCACTTATAAGTGAGAGCCGAATGATGAGAATACATGAACACATGGGGGAAAACAGCACACACTGGGGCCTGTCAGGCAGGGGTTGGGTGAGGGAAAGCATCAAGAAGAATAGCTCATAGATGCTTGGCTTAATACTTAGGTGATGGGATAACCTGTGCAGCAACCACCATGGCACTCATTTACCTATGTAACAGACCTGCACATCCTACACATGCACCCCTGAACTTAAAATAAAAATTGAAGAAAAAAAAACTTAAAAATTTTTTAATAAATCTCCTTGTCTTGTCCAGGCTTACTTCTCTGGCTTCATCCTCTGCCACTATCATCATTGATTTGGAGTCTCTACATTTCAACTACACAATCCTTCTTTGGGGCATTTGTAGAAGCTGTGCCCTCTCCTTGAGCTCTCCCCACATTCACTTTCTTCCTGTAGTCAGTGCCCACACATCCTTCCAAACACCATGCCCTTAGAAATAAACATTGAACCCCCTGATTGGTTCGAGCCCTCTCTTATACATTTTTATATGACTGAAAACCTTTATTTGTAGCAATTATTTTAGTTTAATTTTGCTATCATTTGTGTGGTCTTTTTCATTGTTTATCGTGTTCTATTCTGTAAGGTCCACAAGGGTTGATTTTGTAAACATTGTATCCTTAGGACACATTGTGTTGACAGGAATTTGGTAGGCATTACATCATATGTTAACTCAACCTATTTGACAGAAGTTGCAAAGCGTCACTGCTTGGCCATACCCTAACAACTGCATAGCCTCTATCTCAAAAAAAAAAAAAAAAAATTCAATGTTTGATTAATTACACTTAATTAATTTAATGTAATATCCTTAGATGTTTTATGTAGTGAACATTTCTTTAATATGTTATCTAGTGCTATCTGTGTGATAAAGAAGTTTTTGTCAGTTTCATGGAAGTTAAGGAGCTCAATATGTTTGTTGAAAGCATACATTAGATAAAAATATTGGGGAAAACTAGGGGACCTAATTGAGGTATATTATTTCTATTCTGTATGTTATAAATCATTTTAGACATTACTATAATTTTAGCATTGACATATTGTAAATTTCTCCATCATGAGAGATTCGACACAGGGAAAGAAATTCAATACAACCCCTTGGCTGGGGATGAGTCCACCAGATCTACTGGTCCACCCCCTAATTTGGGATTAATGCCATTATAATGAATGACATCCTTCCACAGGATGCATGCAGATGGCATCAGGAAGGCTCCTTATTGTTTACTGATTCTGTTTTAAATGGATAAAAGAGCTAGATTTAGCTTGTTCTCCACTTATCATCTACATTTATACATGCAACGTAGCAGCCGTAACTTCTAACTGGGCCTCAGACTCCTTATATTACTCTCTGTTGGACTCCTGCCTATCAAAGCAGAACTGGCACACAGGAGATCTCACTATCACTAAGCTGTAACATTAGTAGTGTGCACATACTTTTCAGACACATATTTCTTGCTTAGAAATTAATTACTACTGTTTTGTTTTTTAAAAATCAGAGTACAATTTGATTAGTTTAATATTAGTAAAAATAAAGGATATCTCTCTTAGACAAAGTTGGTTTGACAGATGCATGATTATCACATGTATTTGAAAGTAAAATATTTACATTATGTGAGCATTAAACAAGTCATCATGGCCTTCTCTTTTTAAGGAAATGCAAAAATGTAACTGATTAGTGGCATTAATTCTGGATTATTTTTAACTTAGGTTGAACCTCATTTTTTGAAAAGCTAAAGCTTATTTTTCTCTTTAAAATAGTGTTTTATCTGTTCAATAGATAAACGTAGTCACAAGAAGTGCAATGTGATTCTCTATAAAGGTTATTTCAGAAATATTAAAGAAAGGCATCTAGCCCATTATTCCTTCAGATGGGGACCAGTATGAATTATTAACAACCACAAATGTCAAGGGAAGAGATGAATCTGTTTTTAAAAGGTGATGCACAGAGATAAAAATATTCTTAAGTCAAGGGACTCAAGGGACATTTGAAAAGTATGTTCAGACATCTGAGAGCTCAATACAACAATTCAGCTTTAGCAAATATTCACATCAGGCCTGTGCTGTATGATTTAGTAAAGGAGTTAAAATCAGGAAGACTGATTTCACAAAATGTTATCATTTCCCATCTTGAAATTGTCCAAACAATTCAGCCAAAGAAAATTTGAATCCGTAAGAGGTTCTGTTTAATATATTGATCATTACTGCATAAATAGACCAAGTGAATCAGGATAGTAAAATCAGAGTGCTTTCTTAATATTTGTAAATATGATTTAATTATTTCTTACTAATTTCCTTGCCACAAATACCGGTGGTTAAATTTAGATGTCATCACTAAATACTAACTTAACTTAGTTTCCTAATGTGTATTACTTCAGGTCAGCATGCATTAAAAGCTCCCTAAATTTGTAAATGCTCAAATCCAAAAGATTTGTTTTTATGTTTACAGAACAGAAAAATGTTTGGTGGCAGTAACCTAAGCCATCTTCAAAACATGCCTTAGAAATTAGTTCTGTGGGGGTTTTATACTGTTCAGCTAGAAGAGGAAAAATGAATGAAGGAGCATGGGGGCTGTTTCAACAGTTCTGCCTGGAAATATGAAACATCCGGTCTCTTCTATTTTATTAATTAGAACTCAGTTTCAAGACAACATCAGTTACAAGAGACATGAGAAAATGTGGTCTAGTTGGTTCACAGAAGAAAAGGAAAGAGATCTTTTAAAATAATTAGCAGCCTTTGTAACAATGTTCAAAACTAACAGGCCTATATGAAAAAATGCTAGCTCATGCCCTGTCAGCTTTCTAAACAAGAGTTCTTCATGACTAAATTCTTATGAATTTCAGTCAATACTAATGTTTTCAAAAGCCCAAAAGTCAAAACTTCATGTACATTCAAATTACCTGAAGTTTAAGAAAACAGTGTAAATCTTATATGTGAGATTCTCTTTTATGGAGCTAGATTCTCCATTTATCACACACACACAAGTTAATTCACACACAAATGACCCAGGGACCAAGTTAAAATGGAATTAGAGCTCAGAGACTTTGAGTGCTTGCATCCTTCCTTATGGTATTTTGTAACTTTCAAATTTAGTGAAATGCTTTCCACATAGTAAATTCTTGAATAATAATTGCTAAAATAATAAATAAATGTTTGGTTTAATTTAAATATAAATTATTAAAAATGTAATACATGGAATTTTTAAAAAGACATCTCTGCTACTTACGAAGTTTTTCATGTGATCAAGTTACATAATGCTCTGGGCTTCATTATCTAGGCCTGTCAAATGAGAATTATATTATCTCTTTTATGGTGTTAAAAATATTAGAAAAATATGTATATGCAATGTTTTCAATGATATTTGAGAACATTTTAAGTATACAAAAACACAGTGATTGGGCTAAATATTTGGAAGGGGTGAGAGGAGAAGAGATTTTTTTCTCACTCAAAAGATAAACAAGAAAAAGCATAAACATTTATGTAATGTAAGTTTTATGTAACATGGGACACTCGATAAATGAAAACCCAAAGAAATATGGAAATCTGTGTATTTGTATGCTAAGTCTGATGAAGTGAATAGTTGTGGAGAAATATTATTCAAGGACAAAAGAAAGTGGCTTAACGGTAATAAACCGGTGGAAATTTAACAGGGCCTTTTCGTCTAGATTCTTCTTCGTATTCCTGCGTCTTCAAAGATAAGAACACTCTTCTTGTTCTTGCATGGGATGGCCACCTCTGAAATAAATGTCTTATGACCAACTTTAGAAGTAGGTCAGCTAGGTTTTATGGCCTGCTTTAAAGGAGAAGGGATGAAGAGAAGGTGAGACAGTTCTTCCTGCTTCTGCTGTTTTCTCAAACATCAGGACACCATATTTGTGGGGTATCATGTTCTTATTTCCATCAGCAGATGTGGTCTGATGTTAATTTTGCAAGCTTACACAATCAACTTTATCTAAGATTCTATTTTTTTAACTACATAATGAAATAGCAAATATAGATAAAGTGGAAAATCTCTTCAATTCTGAAATATAGGATTGTATGACCTTTCTAAAACATCTTGTTAAATGAAATAGAATTATGTCAGGCAATGAAATCTGTTTTTCTTACGAAGTAACAACACTTTAAAATTTAACAGAAAATGAAGTAGTATTAAAATTAAAAATGTCTAATTAAATTTAATTGAAGCTATATAATTCAAGGTAAAACAAAGCTATTCTTTTTAAATTTTATTTTATCTTTATAATATAATATTTTGAAGTCACCACAATATCTTTGTTGAGTACCTGGTGTCCTATGGCTATTTTCCCCTCCAAATATCATGTTGAATTGTAATTTCCAGTGTTGGAAGTAGGGCCTGGTAGAAGGTGATTGGATCATGGAGGCAAAGCTTCCATGAATGGTTTAGCACCAACCTTTTGACGAGTGAGTTCTTGCACAGTTAGTTCACATGAGATCTGGTTGTTTGAAAGAGTCTAGGACCTCCCGCTTCTCTCTCTGTCTTTCTCTTTGTCTTGCCATGTAATGTGCCTGCTCCCACTTTGCCTTTTGCCATGATTGTAAGTTTCCGAGGGCTACCAGAAGCCGATGCCAGGACCACATTTCCTGTATAGCCTACAGAAATGTCAGCCAATTAAATCTCTTTTCTTTATAAATTACCCAGCCTCAAGTATTTCTCTATAGTGAGGCAAAAACAGAAAAACACATTACCATGAGTTACAAATAAAAAATATTTCTACCAACAATTTCTGGATTTATAAAATAATTTCAAAGTTAAAATTATGCTTAATATACTTTGCTGGAATTATTAAAATAATGATGTACAAGTCATGTTTAATACAGTCACTGACCCCAAAAGCTACCTGGTATTTGAATTGCCCTTTCAAAGGCCAGTACCCAGTATTCTCAGTCTTTTGATTTTATCATCTGCAGAAAATATTGCTGGAGGGAGTACATACATAGTTTACTTTGGAGTTGTGAAAATGTAATCACGTGTTCCTTCTCTACTTCCTTATACTCAGAACGACTCAGTCTATATCATTGCTGTTTGATTTTATTTAATATCCAAGTGGTTTACAAACCCACATCATATACATTATCCCTACTATTCATGTAGTTAAAATTTATTTTATTAGACATAGAGGGCACTCAGAATTGCTTCTTTGTTCTGTAACACAATTGATATTTCACTAAGCTTTCTATGATATAGTGCCACTCACTGTATAACTACTATATGTAATATTGTAAATCACCCTATATATATATATATCCATAAATATGAAAACTATATATCTAACTTTAAAAAGCCACAATTTGACATCACATTAGTTACATTATAAGTATTTAATACAATTTATTTTCATACATTGACTTTTACAACAGGAGTCCTCTTATTATAAATTGTAACCAGATCATTTATTATGATATGTGTAAAATGTATGCTTCAAGTAGACCCAGAACTATAGAAGATAAGTTGAATATAAATCATAAAATACAGGCCAACCCTTTATGAAAAACATATCTCATGTGGAATAAAGAAATAAATTCATATAAAACATATAAAAGATAATTCAGGGCATTATTTAATAAATCAGTGAAGTAGGTAGCATTACCTAAAATCAGGACAATATTAAACATACATAGTGTACGAACTAAGTAAGATATAGGCAGGAATTTATGTTTGCTTTTTGTTATCTTTCAAGTTCTTAATATGTCTAATTTGCAATGCTATAGTATTATTCAGTGACATTCATTGTACCTGCATTATTCAAAAATATATGGTTTTTTTTTTCCTAAAAAGAGTAATTTTCTAACTGCTCAAAGACAGGTGCAGACATTCTTTTCCTGCTACTTTCCGTTAACATTTCTTTCTTATTTTACTTCTGTCATCATCAGTAAAGAGTGCAATTTCAGTGTTGACATTTTAGTACAGTGACAGGTGCAGAAAAGTCATACAATAAATATTTTTTTGAAAAACCTAATTTCCACTCAAAGCTTTTTATTCTATTTAGTGTAATTTGAAATAACTAGCTTTATATTTGATTTTTCATTACTCTTCATTATTTTTCTTTCATTTCTACTTTCAAAATATAAAATAACCAAGAATATTTTGGTAAAATTTTTGTATATTTTTATTTCTTTGCATTTCCTTTGCCAGTCCTGATTTAAGCTCATTTCCGTATATCTTCATTACTGTATGCTTCCTGAACAAGGCAATTTCCAAATATTAACAACTCTTCTCTACCTAGTATCCCAAACATATGAAATTTGCCATGCAACTCTCAATCAGACAACCAACAAATATATTTTGGATAATTACATTATAGAATTAAGCCCCTGTCTTTATACTGGTACTCAAGATGCTTACAGATTTTGACATAAATTTAAAATTCTTTTTGGAGATCCATTTATTTTCTTCCTAATGTGACTGTGCTCCATGAAGCATGCCCATGTGGCGAGGCCTCCTTATCAACCACTTAACCTTCACTCTCATGAGTATTGCATCCTTTTGCCTTCTGTTGGTTAAGCACTGTCAGCTGACCCCTACTGCTTTGGGGTTTCATCACATCTTTTGCTATCTTCAAGTCAAGTTCTGTGGTAACTTTCCAATGGAATCAGCCCTTTCCTACAGAGGAGAACATCCCTGATCTTTTTAGTGTTATGGGTGCATCTCTCTGTGAAAACCGTATGGTTTTAGGAATAATTTGTCTTCTGAGCATTCTGATGGAACCTAATATTTTACTGCATCTTTCAGCTGTAGATAGTGTATTCATTCCAGCATGTCCAATTCCTTGAGCCTTTTATTTCCTCCCTTCACCATTTCATATTACAACTATGGCATTTCAACTTTAATCAAAACTGGTAGTTACATTTTTCATTATTTTAGGAGCCATCCTAGCAGTGAATTCATACCATTTCCTGGGATCCTTCCTAGGGAATTAAATTCTGTAATCTGGGGAGAGTGTCTGAAATCAATCAACTCCCCCCTTTTCAATTTTATATGCTGGTGTCATTGAATAAGCATGCTTAGAATCTACTCATACATATATTCCCCCTACCTTGGTTTTCTAGCTCCTTTGGAATAGAGCCTTTTCCTCTCTCATCAGACTTTTTGCATCCTATTTATGTCATACTGTAAACTAACCCTTATTATAGGCGTAATGGACAGGGGGGAAGGTGGCCCAAGGAGGCCACGCAACTTTTGTGAAAAAGCCTTTGTATTTTGTTTCCTCAACAAATGGATAATTCTAGTTCTTGAAGGGAAAGGTAGATTATTTCTGCAGGCTCAGAAGTTTTAGTTTCAGTGCCTGAGGAATCAAAATCTTTGGAAACATTTACCCATATAACTTCATCTCATGTGTCACAATTGCTAGTGTTCCCTACCAGTGCCCTTTGGTAAAGTTCAACCACTTAGCCATTATTGTGTCTTCACCGTGGGCCTCAGATTTTTTGCCTTTCTGCAGAAGGTAGTAAGGTCTTTATTTGCCTTACAAAGCATTCACTGTTGGTTTTTAATTACTTTTAAATTTTCCTCAGTTTTTGATTATTTTTTGTTGAGTATTAGTGCAGTTTAGCAAAAAGCATCCAATTCCATTGTCTTTGCAGTTATCTTTTTTTCCCAATAAGTTTGAAGTGCCAGATATACCACACTTCTTAATTCTGTTTTTCCATCAACTTCTACTGTCCCAATTCACCAGCAATGAATGTTTTTACAACTGGACTTCTACCTTGTGCCAGAGGCTCTTGGTAATAAGGTTTTCAATGCCAGCTGTGTCAGGTGTGATCCAGCTCCAAAACCTCGTCTCATAACCTGTTCCTGGGACCACTCCCAAATTCGTATACGGCTGCTGTGTTTTCTGGAAGCGAATGCAGAGATGGAGCTTCTGGTGCAGCATTGATTTGGAATAAATATCTGCAAAAGAAGGCAGAGGAAATAGGGTAGAGCAGAGGGACAAGTTAAAACATAATGCAGTCCCAGCAAACCACAGTCAATCTGTCAGGAGTTGCTCACCTGCATTGTCTTATACTGAACTGAAAGCACTGGGCATTTATACCCTTGTCTTCCTCAGTCATCAGAAGTAGGCTGCTCCTGGGAAGAGCATGTCCTCTAGGCAGGTGGCTCTCTGCAGCTGAGGCATACACTAAGGGAGCTGAGAGCTGAAGGCTGTCTGCGACCTCATTTCTTCACAGCTGGCCAGCAAATCTTCCCTTGAATAGGCAGCTAAGTTGTGTGCTTCGATGTCAAGCACAAAGTTAACTCAAAGCCTTGAAAACAGCCAACAATTAACATATGGGAAAAGGAGGATAATTAGGTTAGTTGAATGTCTAAGAGGGTGCAAGTTTTGAGGAACAAGAGATAAATTGGGTTTAAGAATAAGGGATTAGTACAAAGACTCCTATTAAAAGTAGTTTTAAATTCTGAGAAATACATGTGAATGATAGTTCATGAAAAGGCATTGAATAATAGGAACCAACAACAAAAAAATTTACTATATTTGAATCTAAACTCATAATTCCTCACAACACAAGCCCACCTTTCTCCACTTCCACAAAAAAGAAACCTACTTTTTCTCATCCTTCAGTAAATTGGATCATTGTCCATCAGTTTCTTCATGCTAAATAACCCTGGGTCATCCTTAAATCTTTCATATTTCAAAATGAATCAATGAAAATTTCCTGTCTCAGCTATATTTAAATGTCACTGAACCTGTCCATCTTCCTTCTTTACCAATGTCACTAGTTTTAACCCTGTTTCTCACCTAACTTCGTTCCCTTCCTCTCTAATTAAATCCTCATAAGCTGTTCTTTACTATGTAGTATGACAGTTTTCAACATTCTCGGGCTTATTGTATTAACTTATAAAGCCAAAGAGCTTCTGTGGTGTAATGGTTAATATTGAGTGTTAACTTTATTGAACTGAAGGATGCAGAGTATCGTTCTTGGGTGTGTCAGTGAGGGTGTTGCCAAAGGAGATTAACATTTGAGTCAGTGGACTGGGAGTGGCAGACCCACCCCTAATCTGAGTGGGCACCATCTAATCAGCTGCCAGCTTGGCTAGAACAAAGCAGGCAGAAGAAAGTGGAATGAGCAGACTTGCTGAGTCATCCAGCCTTCATCTTTCTCCCATGCTGGATGCTTCCTGCCCTCCATCATCAGACTCGAAGTTCTTCAGTTTTTGGACTCTTGGACTTATATCAGTGATTTGCTAAGGGCTCTCAGGCCTTTGGCCACAGACTGAGGACTGTACTGTTGGCTTTCATACTTTTGAGGTTTTGGGACTTGGACTGGCTTCCTTACTCCTCAGCTTGCAGATGGCCTATTGTGGGACTTCACCTTGACAGCAGTCTATCAATATTGTTTAATATTTTGAAAAACCAGTAAGTAGGGTTTTTAGATTAAAACTTCATTTTTAACACATTGTAGTTCTATTTTGGCTGTGTTTGTATCTTCTCTCTTTCTTTTTCTTTATTAATCTAGCTAGCATTCTATCAATATTGTTTAATCTTTTGAAGAAGCAGTGAGTAGGTTTTTTAGATTAAAACTTCATTTTTTAACACAATGTAGTTCTATTTTGGAAAATTCATTGATTTTTTAACGTTACAATTCTACAATTAAAATGTGTAGAACAGTACATATTTACCAAAGTCATTTTGCTATTTTAAATAGAATTTTATAATTTTAATTTGCTTTTAAATAACCCTCTGTAAAGGTAATAATAAATATCAGTGATAAATGAACAGAAATACTTTCTATAAGCATAAAATATTAGACTAGTATAGCCACAAATTCAAGAAAATCCAGTTAAATTTAATTAGCATTATTATTTCCAAATAGTGTAGCATAAAATCAGATAGAAGAATGACTATATTGAATTAAAGTCAGTTTAAAGCAATACTGTTTAATGCTTTCTAATTGAAATATTCTTATGATAAATCCAAGGAAAACCATTTTTGTTGGAAATATCTTTTACCAACCAGTTTTTGAAACATTTCTTCATCTCTTACCAATCCACTAGTGTGATTTGTGATTAAAAATTATAATAGTAAGATGTCATTCTGAGAATTAGTTTGAAAAATAGAATCCTCATATAAATTTAGTTGTTTAAAAATAAATCAAGAAATTGTGGAAAAGGATATCACTAAACATTTTGGAAAATTTTGAAATATTATACTCACATAATCATCAGTATAATGGCAGCAAGATAAAAATAGACATGACTTTAACTTGCAAAGCAGAAACTTCATCAAATTCTACCTTGCTTAGAGAAAATTCATTTAAGAAAATCAAATCAACATAATGGCAAAATGAAAGTAGTTGTAAATATCCATCTAAAAACTCTCCACAGATTGAAGTTCTTCCATCCATGTGGCAGATATATAAAAAACATGAATCATATATCAACACTTATTCTGGCTTTTGACACACAGACATTTTTTATTATTATGTGGTTTAACTATAAGTCTAACTCTTAGAAAGATATATATTGATTTGCCAATCATAAAAATCAGTTTTCTCAACAGCATTTTGACTTTTATGAAAGAATATACTGATATGTTTTTGTATGGATCGAGTTTGTAGGACTTCAAATACCCATTGTTTGATCTGAAATAATATATTTTCTGAAACTGCAGGTGATAGGGTTTGGCTCTGTGTCTGCACCCAAATCTCATTTCAAATTGTAAACTCCACATGTCAAGGGTGGGAGATGGGAAGTGATTAGGTCATGGGTGAAGTTTTTCCCATGGTAATCTCACAATAGTGAGTGAGTTCTCACGAGATCTGATAGCTTTATGAGGGGCTCTTTCCCTTTCACTTTCCCTTCTCTCTCCTGCTGCTATGTGAAGATGGTTTTTGCTTGCCTTTCTTCTTCTGCCATGATTGTAAATTTCCTGAGGTCTCCCAAGCCATGCAAAACAGTGAGTCAATTAAATCTCTTTTTTAAATAAATTACCAAGTCTCAGGTATAGACTTTATAGCCGTATGAAAAATGTCTAATAAAGTAGGCCTGATGGGCAATTATCTGACTGTGTTAATTTTATCATGGAGAATGATGTACTACAGGAGTAAAGGGAATGAACTGAGTTAAAATAACATACTGTATTACTTCTCTCAAGTTAGTTTATGTTACAATTGAACAAAGAGAAATTCCAAAATGCTAAAGGCAATTTAAGTCCAGTATTTAGAATTTTGCATATAAAAATTAATAGAAGGCTGAAATGAAACTGGAAGAAATAAACTTGTTTTGATTATCTAAGTTGTACCTGGGCGATTATATCTATTATTTCAAGAATCCTCTAGAACTTTTGGTATTATTAGTTAATTCCATTGTACAGAAAAGAAAACTCAGAAAGATTATACTAATTTTGCCAAATCACCAAAAAAGTGAACAGTAGATATGTAAAGGAACCCATTATATGTCTGGTTCTAAAATTCATTCCATTTTCACTGCACCAATTATTTTGTAATTAATTACTATGATTAATATATTAATGCCAACTATTCCTAAACCTGGGAAGTTCATAGGTAATACTTCTACAAAGTAAAATTAGTGTTTTAATCTCACTGTAATAAAGATTCAAGGTTTACTCACTTGATTTAGAATGAAGGTTTCAAAGTCTTGACATTTATTATAATTATTTACTCTTGTAAGCAGCCCTTTCTGACATGTCTTCTGGCCACTAAAATTAAGTGTTCCTTAAATACTTGGTACTCTAGAAATGTCAATTCAACTACAGTTTTGAACAAGTAACAGGAAATTGTCTAGATGAATAATAAAGGAGTACTGGGGGGATGTAATTAATGTTAATTTGATGATAAATTTTATGTAATATAGGTTGAATAGATGAAAACTAATGAGGCAGTGGAAAAAAATGAGTGGAATAAACAGTTACTTTAATATCTAAGAAGTAACTGCAGGCAGAAGTCTGCTGCAGTGGTGGAGCCCTCATGGAAAACCTCTGCTAGGGTAGTGTGTAAAGGAAATGTGGGTTGGAGCCTCTACGCAGAGTCCCCACTGGGGCACTGCTTAGTGGAGCTGTAAGAAGAAGGCCACCATCTTCCAGAGCCCAGTGAGGTAGATCCACTGACAGCTTGCACCATGCACTTGAGAAAGCCATAAGCACTCAACATGAGCCCATGAAAGCAGCCACAAGCGCTGTACCCTGCAGAGCCACAGGGGCAGGGCTGCCCAGGGCTGTGGGGTGCCCCCCCTTGCTTCAGTGTGTCCTGAATGTGAGACATAGATTCAAAGGAGAATTTGAAATTTTTAGATTTAATGACTGCCCTGTTGGCTTTCGGACTGGCATAAGGCCTGTGGCCCCTTTGCTTTGGCCAATTTCTCACATTTGAAATGGGAGCATTTACCCAATGCTTGTACCCTCACTGTATATTGAAAGTAATTAACTTGCTTTTGATTTTACAGGCTCGTAAGTGGAAGAGACTTGACTTGTCTCAGATGAGACTTCTGACTTGGACTTTTGGGTTGACGGGAGAATGAGTTAATACTTTAGGGGGCTGTTGGGAGACATGATTGACTATTAAATGTGAAAAGGACATGAGAGCTGGGATGAACCAGGGGAAGAATGATATGGTTTGTCTCTGTGTCCCCACCCAAATCTCAATTTGTAATCCAAATTGCAATCCCCATGTGTCCAAAGAGAGACCTGGGGGAAGGTGATTGGATCTTGGGGGTGGTTTCCCCCATGCTGTTTTTGTGACAGTGATTGAGTTCTCACAAGATCTGATGGTTTTAGAAGTGGCAGTTTCCTCTGTTTCTCTCACTCCTGCCACCTTGTTAAGAAGGTGTTTGCATCTCCTTCAGCTTCCTCCATGATTGTAAATTTCCTGAGGCCTCCCCAGCCAAGTGGAACTGTGAGTCAATTAAACCCCTTTTCTTTATGAATTACCCACTCTCAGGTAGTATCTTTATAACAGTGAGAAAATAAACTAATCCAGGATTGGATCTAAATTTTACTACTTAGAATTTCCAAGCTTTGTAGCTGAGACTTTAAGGATCTGCATTTTATATCTGAATTATTCAATGCAGTGGTATTGGCCACATGTCATTATTGAATACTCAAAATAGAACTAGTCCAAATTGAGATGTGCTACAATTGTAAAGTGTACACATGTTTTTAAAGGCTTTATGAGAATAACATCACATTAATGATTCTATATTGATTAAATGTGAAAATGAAAATATTTGGGGTATAGTTGTTTAAATAAAATATAATATTAAAACTAATTTCACTTTAATTTTATTAAACTGTGGCTACTATAAAACTTGAAATTACAAATCTGGTTTGCATTGTATTACTGTTGGATGGTACTGTTATATATGCTACAATAATTTTTCACATTGCTTATACTGTACATTTATTAATTCGATACTATTTTGAAGCATCATTTACAAAAATAAATAGTGTTTTGGAGCCAATTTGTAATGTTCAGCAATTAATTTTAAATTCTGTGTAAAAGTTAATAATAGCATCAGTTTTTATTGTAAAAATAATTGGTTTTAAAGTT
The DNA here is from genome assembly GCF_028885625.2 of Pongo pygmaeus. Lineage (NCBI taxonomy): Eukaryota > Metazoa > Chordata > Mammalia > Primates > Hominidae > Pongo > Pongo pygmaeus. The sequence goes on along the minus strand of NC_072388.2, from coordinate 39,151,992 downwards.
AAATTATGTTCTCATTTATATTGTATCACAATTTTTAATATCATATTAAGTTGATAAATGTCACAGCTAATCATAAAATGAGAAGTATAACCCATGTTCAAGCCATGTTTTTAAGGCAGGTATAAAACTTTAATTTTAAGGACAGTTTTCAATAGATGTCAGTTACTTCCACAAAAAATGTCTGGATTAAATCTAATTATTGACTCATTAAAATTTAATTCAATTTGTAATGAAGAGAAAAACATTATTGATACAGTTTGGATATCTGGCATCATCCAAATCTCATGTTGAAATGTAGTCCCCAGTGTTGGAGGTGGGGTGTCTAATAGGAGGTGTTTGAGTCATGGGGACAGAATCCTCATGGGGCTTGGTGCTTTCCTCACAATAGTGAGTGAGTCTTATAAGATCTGGTTGTTTAAGTGTGTGGCACCATGCCACACTTGCTCCTGTTCCTGCTTTTACCATGTGACATGTCTGCTCCTTTTACATGAGTAAAAGCACCATGTAAAAGCTTCTGCCATGAGGAAAAGCACCCTGAGGCCTTCCCAGAAGCTGAGCTGATGCTGGTGCCAGGCTTCTACAGCCTGTAGAACTGTGAGCCAATTAAACCTCTTTTTTTTTTAATAAATTATCCAGCCTCAGGTATTTCTTTGATGCAATATTAGAACAGCCTAATACAGAAAATTATTAACATGAACGGGGTCTTACCATAAAGACACCTGAAAATGTGGAAGCAGCTTTGGAAGTGGATAACAGGCAGATTTTGGAAGAATCTGGAGGGCTCCGAAGAAGACAGGAAGATAAGGGAAAGTTTAGATTTTAAAGACTGGTTAAATTGATGTCACCAAAATGGCAATAGTGATACAGACAGTGAAGTCCAGGCTGAAAAGGTCTCAGATTGAAATAAGGAACTTATATGGAACTGGAACAAAGGCCACATGGGTTATGCCTTAGCAAAGAACTTGGCTGCATTATGTTCATGCCCTAGGGATCTGTGGAAGTTTGAACCCCACAGTGATAACATAGAGTGTCTGGCAGAAAAAATTTCTAAGCATCAAAGCATTCAACATGTGTTCTGGTTGCTTGTAACAACCTACACTCAGATATGGAAGCAAAGAAATAATATAAAGTTGGAATTTACATTTAAATGGGGGAAGCAGAACATAAAAGCTAGGAGCCCCCACATAGAGTCCCCAGTGGGGCACTGCCTAGTGGAGTTATAAGAAGGTGAATCTTTAATTCCAAGATTTTTGTTTGGTTCTTTTATATAATATCTACCTGTGTTGGATTTTTCATTCACATCATATACTGTTTTACAGATATTGTTTTTTATCTGTGTTCTCTTGTATCTCACTGAGATTACTTAAAACATTATTTTGGATTCCTTTTCAGGTATTTTATAGATTTTCTTATCTTTGGGTCTGTTACTAGATAATTATTGTATTCCTTTGGAGGCATCACATTTCCATGGCTTTTTATGTTTCTTTTGTTTCTAAATTGATATCTGCACACCTGATGGAACAGGTGCTTCTTTTAATTTTATAGAGTAACTTAGCTTTCACAGGGAAAGACATCTTTCTGTAGATATGTCCTATAGTGTCAGCTGGGTAGGTTACTTTGGCTTTGGTTGTTGGTGGGTACCAGAGTGTACTCTATATATGATTTCTTTAGCTATTGTCAATGTCAGTACTATCTGCAAGTACTTTAGCGGCCTATGCTGTGATTGTTTGTGAAAGCTGTGGCATGGATTTATTGAAGAAAAAAATGCAAGTGGAATGATCCTCAGTCTCTGGGGTGTTTCACCAGTGCAGGTAGGGGCTCAGCTGCTGGAGTGGGTTGGATGCCAGGAGTGGTGGGCTCAGATTATGAGCACATTTTTTTTGTTGTTGTTTTTGCTAAATACTGAGGAGGATAAAATAGAATCCCTCCTCATGAGGAATAATTGTATGCATACATCTAATATGCAAGGCTTATTTATTTAAGTATCATAAAAGTGATTTGGTTGATGAGTTTGGAGAAATAAGAAATCATATTCACCTGACTTGAAAAATATTTTAATGAAGAATATTAAAGATGAACTAGTTATGAAAAATAAGTAATTTTGACAGAAAAAATATGTAATGAAATAAAATAGATTCACATTCGGTAATCAGCAAGTAATTCAAGTTGAAATAATTTTCTTGTAAGTAAGAAGTAAAAACCAGTCTAGATAGTGAGGTTCCAGACTATGATGATATAAAACAATTGTGGAAAATTTTATATTTTTTTCTGGTAGCATGAAAAGAGCCAAGCTACTGCTAGATTTATTTCATAAAATTATAAATTTTATAACAAAAAGATTAAATAAAGAGGGTATTTAAAATATTGTTAGCTATAATACTACTATATAAAGTGTACTAATAAGATCCTCAATAAGAGTGATGATACTGGAAATTGAAAAATGCAAGTGAGGTATTCTGGATAGACAAAATTGACTATACTTGAGAACCAGTTCAGACCTGTTTCAGCAACAAGACCAGAATAAATATTGAGCACGGTTGGCTATGTTTTTTTACTCTTCAAAGTGAGGAGACTGATTTTACATTTCTAGTACATTGTATTAGGAATTTTAATAAAATTGCTAAGATACATATTTTTCTCACCTCCAAGACTTGGAACATTATGTTTTATTTATTAAATTTCTATTTATTTATTAAATGTTGAAGCAAGCTCAAATTTATACTGCGGACATGAGAATAAAACACTTTCAATTTCGTTGCTGCCCTGATGTTCTGGCACCTTCCAAATATATTACTTTGTATTTTCTCTATATAAGACATTCACATTCTTACCCTTATCACAGTCATTTAAAATTAAGATAAGAATGAGACATTATTATATGTAATCCTCAGACCTCCTACAAATATCACAAATTTTCAATAGTCTAAAATAATTAAATTCATAATTCCATATTGCATTTAGTTATCATGTCTTTTAGTTCCCGTCAACCTGGAATATTCCCCATTCTTTTCTTGACTTTCATGACCTTTTTAAGATTACAGGCCATTTATTTTGTAGAGTGCTAATCCATTTAAACATATCTGATGCTTTTTCTAATTTTATTCAGAGTGTGTTTATTTGGCAGGAATATCACAGCAGTTATGCTGCCTTCCTATTGCCTCCTAACAGATGGTAAGTTTCAAACTGTCCCAGTACTGATGAATTTCATTATGATTACTTCATTAAGATGGATTCTGACATGCTTTTTCTTTAGAGAGTTATTCTTATTTCTCGTTTGTAACTTCTTATTTTATGGAAAAACTCTGTGAAATTATATAATACTGCATCCTTTATTATTTTTAAATATATCAATTTTTAATTAATTTATGATTTTATATTTTATAAAATTTCCTCATTTTCAGGTTAAATTGTCGAAGATTTGAATAATGACAGCTGGTTTCTATGTCTTTCTGACATGGTAAACTTTCCTGGGAACTTCCTTCTGTCCTGGAGAAAGAAGATGCCTCAGACTCATCTTGTATTTTTACTGCTTCAGTCCTCCAACCAGACATTTTGTCCAAGATGCCCTGGTTTGTTTATGGAAAAATATATTTAGAAGAGAAGATACATGTGCTATATGCGGTAGTGTGCTTACTACTCTTGGGATGTTACTGCTCCTAGACTGTTTTAGTGCACAAAACTAGAAAATTTTTATGTACTGTATGAATAAATAGAAGTGCACATCTTTAGGTCTATACTTACTTCTCTATCTATCTGTTCATTGGACCATAACTTGAAAACCACAAGTTCATACTAATATTCCCAATTCTAATTCAATGCCAAAGAGTACATTTTATTCTTCCAGTTACTGTAGTTGTAAATACAGGCTCTGATAATGAGACACTTAGTTCACATCAACTTATTTACTCATTTAGCCAATTTTTCATATGTGACAAATTTCCTAGCTTCACTTTGACCCTCCTCCACTACATAAATGCTCTTCTCACCCCAGTCTGACTCCCATATCCAACACTAGGCTGAACAACCAGGCAGAAGACCTTTTCTCCTCATCCAGCCTCTAGAAAGGCCACCACTCTTCTCAGAAACCTCATTGGCCTTGCAATCTCTCTGTAAACAAAACCCCTGTGTGGACAAAATTCTTACTCTGCTGAGACTTTAATACTCTAAGATAACATCTCTACCTACCCCAGTATTTAAAAACCCACCACTAAACTTTAAATTTGGCAGAAATAAAATTTTCTACCACAATTCTCAGTTTTTAAGAAACCAAAATGTTGCAGCCAGCTTTGAAAAGACATGTTTTAATTCTCTTGCTATAGATAATACAATTTCATTCTGTCTTCCTGTAATCACCCAATGGATTCATTTTGCCTGCTGCCTAGACAGAGTCAATTTATCAGGATAAAGAAATTGCAATAGAGAAAGAGTAATTCACATAAATCTGGCTGTGCAGGAGACCAGAGTTTTATTATTACTCAAATCAGTCTCCCCAAGGATTCGGGATCAGCGTTTTCAAGGACAACTTGGTGGGGGTGGGGGGGAAGCCAATGAGCCAGGAGTCCTGATTCGTTAGGTAGGAGATGAAATCATAGGAAATTGAAGTTGTCCTCCTGTGCTGAGTCAGTTCCTGAGTGGGAGCCATAAGATAAGATGAGCCAGTTAATCTTTCTGGCTGGTGCCAGCTGATCCACCAAGTGCAGGGTCTACAAAGTATCTCAAGCAGTGATCTTTGGAGCAGTTTAGGGAGGGTCAGAATCTTGAAGCCTCCAGCTGCATGATTCCTAAACCATAATTTCTAATCTTGTGGATAATTTATTAGTCCTACAAAGGCAGTCTAGTCTCCAGGCAAATAGCTAGGTTTGTTTTGGGAAAGGGCTGTTGTTATCTTTGTTTTAAACTATAAAAGAAGTCACTCCCAAAGTTATTTTAGCTTACACCCAGGAATGAACGAGGAAAGCTTGGAGGTTAGAAGCAAGATGGAGTTGGTTAGGTCAAATCTCTTTCACTGACACAGTTAGAATTTTGCAATGCTGTTTTCATTCCGATATCACTGTTAGTATTTCTCCTATGATATATTCTCTTGTAGTCGTTACTATTACTTTCATCATCCTTACTCAACTGAAATCTCCTCTGTGACACTGGAAATGCCATATACTTTGTAGCTGAGTTTTTGTGGTATCTTACATAATGACTTATAACCAATAGAAGCTCAATTACTAACTACAATTTAGAACAATTATTATATTCACAAATAACCATTTGATTCTATGTGATTTTTACGAGCATTAAATGAATACAATCTGGGAAAAATATATAATGTAAGAATCTAAAGAAATCTACAGTTACTGTATGAAAAAATGTAAAAAATTTATATATTACTTTATTTCATTGAAAACACTTCTTTCGTAGAGACAGAATATAAAAGGATCTTCCAAAGGAAAATATTATCAGTCAGTTCTAGAAAATAAATGGAAAATAAACCAAAAGTATGTCAATACAAATGTATTTAAATGCTATTACATTTTCAAAGAGAAAATGCTTTTATGTTTGCAACAAAAGGTCAAATATGTGATTTTCATTTAACTTGGCTGTCATCATAGACTCTTTGGCAGAAGCTTTCAAATACCACGGTACCATCGAGTTGAGTTTTAATAAATTTTGACAGAGCATTTTAATTCAGTATTTATGTATCATTTGTAATATATTTGAATTCATTATCCAAATAAAGTAGTATAACCTAATTACTATAATTAGCTATACTAAACTGTAACTGAAAATAATTATCTTCTTTAACTACTATATATGAAAGTTTAGACACTGAGCTGAACACACTTGTTCTAATAGATTTGTATAATAAGTAAGTAGGTGTGCATAAGGTATTTGAGAATAAATTTTTTGAAAAGCCCACTGATTTTTTAACTGTTTTGAACCTTTATACATATGGGACTCTCTTACCGTTATATACAAAACCTGCTTTATGAACTACAAAGGTAGTATTTGCAACTTAGAATGTTAGACTATTAAATCAAAATAATGCTAGTGGCAAAAAAATAAATTATATCAAATGACTATTAAACTCAATTTTGACTGAGGATGCCTCTGTACCTTAAGTCCCCATCTAAAAAAGAAAACTGCAACCTAACTGAATACGTAAAGAAACCAAAAGCCTAACTTAGGAGCAAACATCTGTGTAACAACCAGCTGAGTCTCAGTCAATCACAGCAGCTGAGCTTCCACCATTTACAGGCTGTCAAATAATCTGAGCATGTTCAAATAAGACAAACTTCAATCTGTAACCTAACAAGTAGTTTCTGTATCTTACTTTTATTTTCTGTCTACAAATGCTGTCTGCCCATGTGGTGGAAGGGAGCTCGCTGAACCTTTCTGGTTCTGAGGGCTGCTTGGTTTGTGAATCATCCTTGTTTCAATTACACCCTGTCAAATTTAATTTGTTTAAAGATTTTATTTTAACAAGACATAAAAAAGAACAATTGTCCCTATCTAACTCTTCCCTCATTCTTCCCCCACTCTCTAGCCTTACTCCCCACAGCTAACTCCTCATATTTAATTATTTTAGTTGTCACTTCTGGTAGCTATTGCTGTATCTCCAAATATTATATTTACATTACTTGAAATTTTTTTTCATTTGTGGAAGACAAAATGTTCTATAACATAAAAAACAAAGCATTTATCAACTATGGCCATATTTACCTATTCTGTAAAAACAGGAAAAAACAATTCGAAAGAATTACATGGGATTACATTAAACTTCTGTAAAAACAGGAAAAAACAATTCTAAAGAATTATATGGGATTACATTAAACTTATCTGAAAGGTTCTTTGTCCATGAATTTGAAGTAGACTAATGGGATTAGAGTTTATCCATTTTTTTCTCATGGAAACAGAATAGAAAAGATTTCTTAATATTTTATGTTACTCTATGTTTACTAGTTTGGGGGGGAATTTATTATCTGTCATATTATAGTTACTTGTGGCAGAAAAATGATAGTAGGCGTTCTGCAAATGTCTGTGCTGTCTGTGCAGTAAAATATTTGGCCTTCCCTGAAGAAAGTTCTAGTATTTTTCCTTGGCATCTGAGAAATAATCTCTGGGTCCTTGGAATGTCATGCCTGATAGATATATCTTTGTTTGACTGGGAGCCATGGGCTGTAATATGTAGTCTTAACAAAGTGATTTAGGAAAGTGCTGGCCACACCCATACATTCTTAGTGTGGCATGCTCACTACAGAGTGACTCACTACAGCATGCACTAAGTGATGCTTAGCCTGCTCACTACAGAAAGACCAAAAATGTGACTTAGAGATGGGGTTTTGAGTCATATATCAAGTAGTCTAGAAGTTGAGATTTATTACACGAAACATCAGTCAATCAATTATGCTTATATAATGGAGCCCTAAAGAAATCTCTGAACACTAAGACTTCAGCATACTTTTCTGCTTGGCCAAATTCTGCATGTTGTATCAACATGAAATAATGGAAAGGATCGATCTAGTTTTAAAAGTTTATTCAAGTAAAAAGCTGGAAATAACCATTTGGAAGACACCAACTTCAGAAAATGAGATCAGTATTTTGAAATTAAGTTAAGTTCCTGTTTATGTAGGCAGAAAAGAAAGAAATTTAACAAGATTAAAACTTTTTTTATACAAAACTGGGTTATGAGTTACAACAATTAGTTACAGTTTGTTTTCTCTTCTTCATGGCTTGTTCATTTTCTTTTCAACTTAAAAGAATATATTTAGCATTTGAGCTTAAGACAATGTGAGAGCCATGAAGTCTTTGTGTGAGAAGGGTAAAAGGAAAGTTAATCTATAATGAAAACCGATGGTGAAGATGGAAGGGGTCTTCCCTGTTTCCCTTCAGTAGTTTACAGTATTTTATAAAACAATGCAAGTAAATAGTAAACTAATCTATAATCAGAAAAGCAAAGGTTACAGCTGCCAAGGTTACAGCTGCTTGTCATGTGACTCCTAATCACATTCCATAATCATATTCCTTTAACAGCGGAGATTATGAATTGCTTATTTTCACAGTTGTCACATATCAGTGCAGAGAAATCCACACATTCCAAATCCATTGAAAGAAGAAAGAAGTAGCTCAGTGTTTGGTAGTTTTCTGAACTCTGTCCTATGTGTCTTTTCCTTTGCCTGATTTAAAATATATGTGTGTATATATACACACGTATATATATATAACATGTGTATATATACACATATATATATCATATAAGTGAATATTTTGAAATGTCTCTGCAAATGTGTCTCTTATAGCGAAAATTTACATTCTCTAGAGAATCACCTTCTTTTTCCAGGTATGTTTCTAATCCTGAAGAGATTAGCTGAGAGCCTAGCACCTTTTAAAGATCTGAATAAGACATATTTACCATCTATTGTCTCTAAGGGCAGCCATCTGAGGCATCACATACACCGTAAGAACTTTTGTCTCTGCAACCCCTTATGTTAACCCAGACAGCCTTGCTATTGATTCTAGTTATGTAGATAATAACTTAACTCTTTTAGCCAGTTACCAATCAGGAAATCTTTGAATCTGCCTGTGACCTGAAAGCCTCTGATTTGAGATGGGCCATGTTTCTGCACTGAAACAACGTAAATATTGTGTATTGCTTTAGTTTCCACCTGTAACTTCTGTCTCCCTAAAATGTGGAAAATCAAGTAGTAATCCAACCACCTTTGGCATATGTTATTACGTTATCAGGACCTCCTAAGGCTGTGTCAGGAGTCATGTTCCTCACGTTTGGCTCAGCATAAATTTCTACAAATAGTTTACAGACTTTGGCTGTTTTCATTAGCAGTAGTATACGTGAGAGACAGGACTAGCTGGATTTCCTAAGCCCACTAAGAATCCCTAAGCCTAGCTGAGAAGGTGACCGCATCCACATTTAAACACTGGACTTGCAACTTAGCTCACACCCAACCAATCAGAGAGCTCACTAAAATGCTAATTAGGCAAAAACAGGAGGTAAAGAAATAGCCAATCATCTATTGTCTGAGAGCACAGCGGGAGGGACAAGGATCGGCATATAAACCCAGGCATTGGAGCCAGCAACTGCAACCCCCTTTGGGTCCCCTCCCTTTGTATGGGAGCTCTGTTTTCACTCTGTTTCACTCTATTAAATCTTGCAACTGCACTCTTCTGGTCTATGTTTGTTACGGCTGGAGCTGAGCTTTCGCTCGTCCACCACTGCTGTTTGGCACCATGGCAGACCCGCCACTGACTCCCATCCCTCCGGATCCAACACGGTGTCTGCTGTGCTCCTGATCCAGCGAGGTGCCCATTGCCACTCCCGATTGGGCTAAAGGCTTGCCATTGTTCCTGCATGGCTAAGTGCCTGGGTTCGTCCTAATTGAGCTGAACACTAGTCACTGGGTTCCACGGTTCTCTTCCGTGACCCATGACTTATAATAGAGCTGTAACACTCACCGCATAGCCCAAGATTCCATTCCTTGGAATCCGTGAGGCCAAGAACCCCAGGTCAGAGAACATGAGGCTTGCCACCATCTTGGAAGTGACCCGGGTCATTTTGGAAGTAGCCCACCACCATCTTGGGAGCTCTGGGAGCAAGGACCCCCGGTAACATATGGCTTTAAGCAGACAATAAGGGAAGAGTCCCTGGAGAAGCTCCAACCCACCCAGGTCATTGCCCAATCCACACATACCACAAATGCTTTCACCAGATGTTTTGTGCAGATGAGGGAACTGGCACATGGGGCTTCCCTAAACATGCCTGCAGTGAAAAATTCCATCTTTTGACACATTAGCAGTAAGGGAAATAAATCAATACAGAGTAACACAGGCTAAGAGCACGCATGCGCACTGAAAGGATGGGGAGAAGCCTGCAGGAATTTTCACCTCATGCAAATAAAGAACCCCGCCCCATCAGCTTTTCTGTAAAAGCCCTTGTATTCAACTGTGAAATGGCAACCTGCTTTCAGGACCCCCTCTTTGCTGAAAGCTTTCATTTTGCTTAATAAATTATACTCTGCCCTACTCACTCTCCAGTGTCCACATGCCTCATTTTTCCTAGTGATGGGACAAGAACTCAGACTTAGCTGAACTAAGAAGCAGGAAGACCACAATAGAAATAGATATGGACTAACCAGAAAATAGTGTCAATAACAAAGTAGTAGAAAAAAAGTGAGATCTAAATGCACTTATTTTGATTCAGTGAAATTGTCAAGAATACTAAGGTGATTATTTAAGATAGAAGTTGCTATATTTTACATTTATAAAGTTCATCAGAAAGTATGGGATTTTAATTAGTTGAACACAGGAAGCAAGAGATTTCAATAGGATATAAAACAAGTGTCTTTGGCACTTTTGGAAATTCAGCAAGTTAATTTCATTTTTACTGTAAATATTGGAATGAGTTAGTATCTGCAAATATCAATGTTCACAGTTGAAATATTTAAGTTAACAAAAAGATATATACAACTGGATTACATTCAGAAAATCATAATATTAAAATCAGAAATATAATTCATGGATCGTTTATGTTGGAAAAGAAATAGGAGCCTGAGTACGGATGAGCATGACAGTGAGAAACTGCTGGGGACCTCAGTCTTGGGAAAGGAATTTCCACATTTCATGAGTTTTAACCAATAGGACCCTCACCATTTCTCACAAGGAAGATCTGAGAAAAATACTTTTGAAACTCTGGCAAGGGAGGGAAGAGTAATCATTTTAAAATAATCCAAGTATGTTGCCTAAGAAAGGTCTACTCTTCAGGACAAGAGGCATTATCAGAACCTCATCCCCTCTGAGAGAAGGGTATTCTTTCCACTACAGCTCTTGCTAGCCTTCTTAGTCTTACAAGGGGAAATAAAAACAAACAATGCTACTGGAAAAACACTTGCGAAAGTCACATCCAAGAGTCTACTTCAAAAAAAAAAAAAAAAAAAAAAAAAGAAAATCACATCCAAGAGATGCTGGAATAATAAAAAGGAGTTTTAATCACAATATTTCAGAAAGTTTCCCATCTCTAAAACCTTATCATAACACCTGTGCTTTAATATAAGAACAATAGATTATAGCTGAAAGTGCTCCACAATGAAGACTCTTTATGAAGAGTAGTTAGAGAAGCTCAAAATTAATAAGAATAACAAAAAGCAAAAACACTAATGAAATGTGAAGTGTCTAGCACTAATGACTACAACAAACATTGAACATAGTATAATACCTAGCCAGATTAACATTTAATTTGAAACTAAATACCTATCTAACCAATTTGCTATTACCCACTACAGGCTATCTGGCATATACGTGTGTGTGTGTGTGTGTGTGTGTGTGTGTGTGTGTGTGTGTGTTGGGAGGTACATACATGCCAAAGTTGAGGGGGAAAAAAACAAAAACACATAAACACAGGCTGAAGAGATAACACAAACATCAAGACCAGACTCAGATATAGCTCATGTGAGAATTATTAGAGAATATAAAACAATTATGTTTAGTATGTTAAACGCTGTAATAGAAAAAAAGTAGATAACATGCCAAAAGAAAATTAATAATGTAACCAGATATATGAAAACACTGGAAAGTACCATAAGAAAATGATGGCTCTAAAACAATGTAATAGAAACAAAGTCTTTGACAGGGTCACGAGTAGACTAAACACAGCCAAGGGACGGGGCAGAGGACTTGATATCTCAGTAGAAACTTCCCAAGTTAAAATGCACAGAAAAATAAAAGGCAAAGAAAAGGAGCAAAACATCTAAGAGCTCTGGAACAATTTCTGATTGTATAACAAAAGTAATTGGAAAATAGGAAATAGAAGAATTAAACACATGAGTTATTTGATATCATAATGGCGAAAATTTTCCAAAGTTCAGAACTGACAAACTACATATCCCAGAAACTCAGAGAACTTTAAGTAGTATAAATAGAAACAAAACCAAAAAAAACCATACACTACACTTATGCATATAATATATAAACTTCAGGAAACCAAAGCGAAAATATGAATAAAAAGTCAAAGAAATAAAAAAACAAACACTTTACCTATAGAAGAACAAGTATAAGAATTATAGCAACTTTTTGTCTGAAACTATGCTAGAAGGGAGTGGAGTGAAATATTTTAAATGTTGAAAAAAAACAAAGAACAAACAACAAAAAGATGCCAAAACCAAGAATTCTATATCCTTCTAAATTTTACTACAAAAGTTCAGGAGAAATACTTAATCTCGAAGTATGAATGTACTTGTTTGAACTGTTTTGTGAATCTGGCCAAGCACACACTTTTTGCAGAACTAAAATAACTGGATTCCTTGTGTCAGATTCCTACCTGTGATAAAATGAGGCATAGCCTGGGAATGGTTAATGAAATGTGTAAAACATTGCTCTATATTGGTAAGAATTTTGGTTCCAATAAAAGTGGAAATGGGCTTCACAGGAATTCTCAGAATACCGTTTTATTGTTCCGCCCACTTCTTGAGATACATGCATTTTTATTTTATTTTCATTTTTTTTAATTTTTGGTGCTCCTCTTTGCTTATTACATTTTGCTATTTTTCATAATTCTTTAACTTCTTCCTATGTTTTCCAAGCTTCTTCTCATATACATCTGAATATTTAAAATACCATCTTAAGTACCAAATTTTGCATCTTTGGCCATTTAGCTTAAAAACTTGCAATATTTTCCACTACTGAAATATTTTAAAACTTGATTTTCCCAAGATTACTCTGTCAGCATTTTCTTCTGGTTCCTAACCTCTTTCTGCCTATGTTGCTTCATAATATCTTCTTCCTTTGCTTACTATACTGATGTTGAAAATTTTCAAGGGTCTATATTTCATCTCTTTTTTGTACTACGTATCCCCATGTATTATGTCATACAGTTGTAGATTCAACTAACGTGTATTACTATGATTCTGAAATGTACATTTCAAATCTAAACCTCTATCATGAGTTATAGGACAATATGCCCAAGGCAACTACAAAAATAGACTAACCATAAATTAAATAAAATATTAATAGAAAACAAATGTTAAGTCCTAATAACACAAATCAGAAAATTGAGATAGGATGATGATATTGGTCCCAGCTTGAAAAGCTTCATGCAGGAGATGGGTAGTCAGGTGCATAAATACATTATTAAAAATATTAAGTAAAATTAAAAATATATTTAGCATAAAGGAATATCATAGATTAAATGTCCATGAAGTTTGCCTTCTATTGCCCTCTGCTCTGGCAAAGCTGTCAACTTAGTTACCTATAAAAGGTCATAGACCTCTTATAAATCTGTATATAATATAAATTTGTAGAAGTTTCCCCAATTTATAGATTCTGTGTTAAGGGACAGAGGGATGGAGTAGAATAAGCTACACGGAAGGCTGTAAAGGAAACTGTGCCAAAACATGGTGCAATCCAGGGCCTAGAACCAGGAAAAGGTTTTGTTTGTTCTAATTCATGTAGACATTTGAATTACTTTAGAGACTGCACCCCTGGTGTTGCAGCCTTGATGTACATTATGAGCCTTAAGAGCTATGAACTGAAAACTCATGCCTGAGCACACTATGTTGAGTGCAATACTGAGAAAGAAGAATCTTTAATGGTGTTTCTATCTTTTAAATCACGAAATCGATCTGTGCTGGCAGTTGGATCTACAAGATTTAGCTCTAGTATGGCTCTGATTTGTTGGCCAAATGTTTGGGGACCACATATAATAGCAATACTGTGTGCCAGTAAGAAGCAATAGCTGCAGCAAAGGCAGTAGGATGATAAAAAATAGAAATTTTCTTTCTTTGTCCTAAAAATTTGAGGTATTGTTTGGACTGTAAATGTTCATAAGCAGTAGAAACTCAGCCTTATAATAGGTTTATTGTTCTCTTTTAAGTACATTTTATATGACAAATGGAGCCATTCATATTGGATGTATATGTAAAATTAAAGAAACAGAGCATGCCTGTGAAAGGTGAATTTTGTTAGGGAAAGATTCACAGTAATTATGCCTGGCCGGAGTTCTGAATAATCTATAGTATGTTTGCCAAGAGAACATGGCAGTAAAGAGTATGCTACTAAAGAGTAGGAAAATTGAACAAATGCATTGAGGTAAGAAACAGCATGATATATTGAGGGAATTTGGAGTATAGCGGTGATGAGATGTGTGCTTCAAAATAATGATAAATACATTTCTTCAAGTATCTATAGCACCAAAGCAGTTTCAAGCAAAGAGTAGATCATTAATAAATATATAATGAATGAATGAATGAATGAATAAATGAGCATATAAATTAATGGAAACTGGGGAGGGGAAATTAATCAAGTAAAACAAGTAAGAAAATGTTAATTTATGAAGTTTCTTATAGGCCATATTATTTTGGTTTTATCCTATAGTAAGAATTGCTGAGTTGTGATCAAGAAAGTGCTTACATTTTTTTCAAGTTTTCCATGAAGGCAATATGAGAGAAGGAAAGCTGTATCAACAAATCTCATAAATCCTTTTTTTTTTTTGCCAATTGAGACATTGATATGTGTCTCAAAAAGAAGTTGATTAGAGACAAAGTTTATTTAAAATTGTAGAAATATCACAAAATATCAAAATCACATATCTTATGGATCATCTTTTTGCTTCTTTAAATTTCTTAAATCGAAATGAAATTTAAATAATGCAATCACAACTTAAAGTGTTTTAGTCTCATTTACTTCAACATTAATTTTCTCATCTCAATTACATTTCAATTGCAAATAGCTTTATCTTGATTTGTAATCAATATTATATTTATATTGTGATAACAAAAATTAGTGTTTCGATGACTAAATCACTTAATGTAACAAATTCACTACATAAATTTATATAATTGCTCTGACCAAAACTTATTTGTACACACAGCTGAAGACAAAATTGTCTTTGGTGATGAGCCCATTTTATTGTAATGCTGTGCATTTACAATGACTTCTAATAAGTGACACTGATTGGGGAATAAAATATGATGCACACAGACCCACACACAATGAGCTGAGGTATGAGTTTATAGATATTCAAATTTATTAAATATATTTTATATATATTATCGATGCAAAGTCTAATGCTTAGAGTGTTGGCATTGAAAAAAACTTCAATTTTAAGGTCTCAGTTCACTCACAAACAATGGGCTTAATTGACTTTAAAAGAGTTAAACATCTTAGTTGTGATGTGATAAAAAACCATGGTGATGAAAGAAAGTTGCATAAACACATGTGAATAGTGATTACTCTGTAGAGCTCCTTAGCATCAGAAATGGGCATTTACGTTCAATGCTCAGATTAATTTTCATAGAAGATTAATCCAAAAATTAATTAGTGAGGTTCAGTAATGGTAATATTATTTTTACTCCATTTTATGCATGAAGTAAAGGTGTCTCAAAGACACTGGGTAATTTCTATGGTGCTTTCATAATTGTATATCACATGATTAATAGCAGGGATTTGATTTTAAGTTAAGTAGGTAGTGTGTCACATCCTATTGAGAAGACCTCCCTTGATCTCTAACTTCTAAATTAGTGCCAGTAATTTTATTTCTTGGTGCAATTTACTTTTCAAAATACAAAATAAGGTTTCATTTTGCTATCTTCTACTTATAGCAAACTTTAGAACACATGCTTTCAAAGTAAACAATTTTAATTCAATTTTCATACAAACTAAATGTAATTAGAGGAGGAAGCAATAAAAAATACTAGTTCATTTTGATCTAAATATAGTAATCCTATAACACTGCTTAATTCCATAAACTGTGGTCAGCTTACTAGTAATTTCTTAAGGACATTAACATTCCTTTTAGTCTTAGACTCTGAAATACATAAAAAAGATTTTAGGTTTACACAGAACAATGTAGATATTCAAATATGTGTAATGCAAATTTTCAAATTTTTATGTTAATGACAGACTTCAAAGTAACAATTTTTGATATTTCAGACTTGTAATTTTTTAAGTTTCAGTCACTTATGTTGTTTTCACCATGAGTGTTTGTGCCAATACCTTTCATCATTATGTTATGCCTGTGAAACTTAATGTAATTTGAAATATGAGACAATTTGTTTAAAACTCCAAATAATGTAAACAAAATCTTAAAAATTGAGTTTTAAAATATTAACTAATTAATATTTTACTTTGGTATAAAATCATATTAAAAAGAGAAATATTTTTATTAATTGTTTTAAACTCTGGAAAAATGTATTAAAACATTAGCTGTTTTCTCTTAGTTAATCTATATTTATAATAAATCTGTTTCTCAAATGGAAGAGGACACTCCCTGAAACTAATGACTTAGATATTTCTTGCTTTTTGCTATTTGAAATATCTTTTGGAAAGTTTTTGTCAAATTCCATGAAAAACAAAAGAAAGGGTAGGAATTTTAATGAAAATGTGTGGAATTTACAGTTCAATGTTTTTTAAAACATTGGGGTTTTTTCTATCATAAAATATGATTTTCCTTATTTGTCTTCCTTTATACCTGTCAATTGATTTTCATAGTTTTCTCCAGACATATATCTCTTGTATATTTTCTATGATATATTTTTAGAAACTTTAATTTTCTTCCCTTGTTATTTAAGTTTACTTCCTTTAAGTTACATTTTCTACTGTTTGTTAAAAATTAACCAACTTTTATATACTGATTTTTAAATTCTAACACCTTGCCTATCTCTTTTGATAATTCTAATAGTAAGTCAAGTAATAGATATTTTGTGTTGTTTCTTTGTTTTTGGTGTGTATTGATATGTGTGTGTAAGACTGTTTCTATCAAAACACATTTCCCTGTCCAATTGTTATATCTCTCTATACTTAAAAAGTTGTGTACTTTTCTATTTTATTTCAGTAGATAGAGGCTTCAAAAATTTTAAGTAGTAATTTTGAGTATCCTTATTTTATTACTGATTATGAGTATGTTTAATGTTTTGTTTTCATTGAACCCTCTAGGTTTTGTGCTTGCTAATGTTTTTTCAAAGTGAGCAAGTTTTATTCAATCCTTAATTGTGTTTTTATTCTGTGAAAAGTTTTTGAATTTCCTAAAATATTTTTTGTATCCAATGAAATAATCATTTGTATTTATCTTTCAATCAGTTAACATGATATATCAGTTAATAGGATAACTAATGTTGAAATGACCTCAAATTCCTGAAATAAACTAAATGTGGTAATGGTTTATCAACTTCACTTGTGGAATGAGGTGATAAATATTTCATTAGCATTTTGTCATCTGAGTTAAAGTTTGAAACACATTTTTGTTTTTAATTTTGTCCTTATCTAGTTTCTATATTTAATTTATACCAAACTCATAAAATAATTTGAGCGGTAAGTATTATCTCATATCTTAATTAAATACTATAAAATGGAAATAATCTATTTCTAGGGTATCTAGTAAAATTAATCTCCATATCTATGTGGGCTGCTGTTTTGTTGTTGTTGTTGGAAGACACTTAATTACTCATGTAAATTATAATAATAGTACCATTTAGTTTTCTGTTACACAATTTTGTCATTTACAATTTTCTAGGAAATTGCAAATTATTAGCCAATTGTATTAAAATGATTTACAAAAGATTATTCTAAAATTCTTACTTTATATGTTTAGTGTCTCTGGATACACTGATGTAAACTTATATATTAATATATTGATATAACGTATATGTTTTTTTAATAATTATTTATGTGTAGCTTTTTTATTTATTACTTCAGCCAGATGTATTTTTTTATTGTTATTTTATACAGGAAATTTTTTGGTTATATTCTTTTATTAGGGTTCTCCAGAGAAACAGAACCAATAGGATGTACATACATATATGTAAAGATATAGATATAGATTTATTGTAAGGAATTGGCGCATGCAATTATAAAGTCTTCTGAGTCCTAAGATTTGCAGTTGGCAAATGGGAGACACAAAAAAAGCAAATAGTATAGTTCCAGTCCAAAGGCCAGCAACACAAACAAAAAAAGAAAAACAATGTCTCAGCTCAAAGACAGTCAACAGGTGGAATTCCCTTCTACTCACAGGAGGACCAGCTTTTTGCTCTACTCAGACCTTCAACTGATTATACCCACTCAAATTAGGGAGGACAATCTACTTTACACAGTCTACCAATTCAAATGTTAATTTCATCCAGAAACACCTCACAGACATATCCAGAACAATGTTTGACCAAATGTCTGGGTATATCATAAACCAGTCAAGGTGACACATAAAATTAACCATCACAACTCTATTTGTTTTCTGATTTTTTACTTTCTGTACTACATTTGCTAATCATGCCCTACTTTCTTTGGTTTTATTCTGTTTTTCTAATTATTTTTATGTTGGATTGTTAACTACTTAAAACATCTTTTCCTTTCTAGTTCAATTATTTATTACTAAAATCGCTACTTAATATTGCTCTTCCAGATTCTCAGATGAATTACTTTTTATTGAAATGTGTATTAGTTATATGTTGCTTATCTATTGCTAAAATAATACTGAATATCAAAAAAGCAAAACATGTCAGTGGCATAAAACAATAAATATTAAATTGTCGTGTATCTCTGGGACCACTGAGGAAGCTCAGTAATTTCAGCTGAGCTGGTTCAGGTAACCTAGATTCAGCTCAGCTGGGTGGCTGTGTTAAAATCCATGGGTCAAGCATGGCATGGATCTTCACTGTGGTTTGAACTCAGGCCTACTCCACATATATTTATCCTGGGGCCTTGAGTAAGAAAGGGGTACTGGCGAGGGGAATCTCTTCTCATGATGATGGCATGAAGTTTAAGAGGCGACCACAACTGCACAATGCTTTTCCATTTCCCACTTCCATGCATGAACCATCCCGCTGGCCAAAGCAAGTCCTAAGGCTGAGCGGAAAGAATACAAGTGAAAAAAACTCTACCCACCGTAAGACGCAGAGGAAGAGAAGTGAAGTTTTCTGAATTATAGTTAAAACTAACTTTTTTTGTTGTTTAACCATATTTTTTTTTCATCAGGCCAATGAGTTTAGAGAAGTATATTTTTTAAAGTTTTAAATGTATGTGATTCACATAATTTATACTTCTGTTATTAATATTGAACAATTGCACTTTGGTCAAAGAATGTGACCATATAATGTCAATTCTTTGAATTTCTTAAGAGCGTTTTGATAACCAAAACTATGGTCAATACATGTAAATATTCTGTATGTGCTGGAAAAGAATATGTATTCTTAAGTTATTCATTCAAATGTTTCATTAATGTCCATGGTCAAGCTCGGATTTATGCTCTTCAGATCTTACAAAGCTGTTTTTTGTTTGTTTTTTTTCCAGCTCTATGAGTTGCAGAGAAAGTGTGTAAAAATCTCCAAACAAGTTTCATATTTTCATTTTCTCCTTGCATTTATCACGATGTATGTTTTGTGACTGTGTTATTAGAAACATGCAGTTTAAAGCTGATATATCTTCACATTCAATTATATTTTCTTCCATTGATTTGATGACAGTGCTGTTTTGCAAACTATTTAACTGTTAAAGTCAATGATCATCAATAGATGATGAAACCCTTGGCTGACAAAGAAATGGAGGATTTTGTCATCATGATGTGCCAAAGGCTACTCACTGCTTATGTTCTCATCATTAAAAAACAAACAAACAAAAAATTTAAAATGAAGGAATAAGGTTGTAAGGTTGCAACTTCCTCAGGCTCTACTGATATAACTCATCTCATACACCTTGCTCAAAACATGACATGATTGACATTTGTGGCATTATGGTTTAGGTCCCAATGTTTATTGGAAGTCTGCAGGCATAGGGCCTAGATAACACTTTTGTAACCAATCCATTTAGGATATAGATTATGATAGTTTGATAGGTACCTAAAATTATTTTTATTTATTTTAGAATCACAATGAGTTAAAGTCTGAAAGACTGAAAACATAATTTATTTGTACAAGGTTTATTTCAATTAATCTAAATTAATCCCCATTTTCTGACCAGAAACTAATACACAGAGAGGTTACTTGCCCATCCCCCAAAATAGAAAATTGTAAAGCTAAAATTTTAACACCAGTCTGGCTCTGCAGTTTTATCCACTACACTCTGCTACTTTTCTCATTTAAATATTTGTGTGGAATAGTGACATTAACATTTTCTCTAGTCTTGTCTTCCTTTAGAAATTTTTCTAAATTCCCACACTTAAGAATAACTGTAATTCTCTTCTATGTCTCAACATTGCTCTCTCTTTTGTAATAAAGTTGCCAAATTATGTTTCAACATTTAAGAAAAGAAAAATTTGACAGCTATCTCACACACACTTCAGCTTGGAGGCAAATTATAAGTAATTGACAAAATGGCATTTTTAAGGACAGAGAATCTGTTACTTGGTATCCTTTTTTGTTGTTGATTATGTTTAATAGCTGAAATTGTAAAACACAACATGATGTACTGACTGACAGCTGCTTAAACAAGCTTAAAAACAGCAAATTAATAATGGAATATTCTAATGTCCTGTTTCCTTTCAATGAATCTCATTTTCAATATTTTAAGACATTTCTGAATATATCTAATACTTGCACCAAATCACTAACTTTTCACAGCTCTCATTTTTTAATTTCTCATTATCTTTTTTCTGTTTTTTTGAAATGGTACTTGCCAATACTGAGTTGAGATATTTTCGATCTTCATATGTATTAATTCTTACACAGATAAGAAAATACCAATTATATCTACATTTATGTGTATACACATGTACACACACAATGATTCAAGCATTTATTATGCACTTATACTCAAATGGTCATTTTAATATGTCCAAATAATTTATAGACTATTAAGTCAAAGTAATATTAAATATTTGCCATCTAAATTTGGCCTGTCTATTAAAGAACAGATTTTTAAAAATTAGGTAACTCTTTTAAGTTAATTAAAAATCTTAGAATGGTTTACACTTGGTTTCTCCATAATAATCTACACATAATTACCTTCATCTATTTTATAACAATTAAACATACTACATAGTATTTTTTTATACATTAAGAATCAAAATAATCAAGTCTAGGTGTTTTTTTTTTTTTTTTTTTCATGATGACAGACTGGAGGGAGTGTTAGCATGCTTCTCCCACTTGGAAAGATAAAATAGTATATAAAGGTTCACACCATGAACTTTTTTCCAAGAAGCAATGCAGGAACTTAACTGGAAAATAGAAAGAAATAACAGACCCTTTGAAAGAAGCAGCAGGCTGCAGCCTACACTGTACACCAGGAAAAAAACTTGAAGTCCTCAGAGTGTGAGAGACTGCCTCCAGGATATACACCCCCACCAGGAACCTGGCAATCCAGCCTACAGGGAAAGGCCTTAAACTTTCCCAGCACTGGAAGTGATACAGAGAGTGGTGGGGATTATAAAATAGAAGCAACAGTGCACATTCCCAGTCTGTAGTGCCAGACAGAAGGAAGCCATTCCTGATTCTACATCACAGGAGACCTAGCAGAAGTCTGCCAACTAACTTAGGCAGCAGTCACAGGTGGAGAGAAGGTCCGAACTGAAATTCGTAATATAATCTCAAGTGGGGATGAACACCCTTGGCCAAAACTATGGGGTGTGTAGGAAGTGTGCGGCAGCCAGGGATGCAGGAGCTGGTTGCCCAGGGTTTGCAGGTTCACTGAGAGGGACATGGCCTGAAAGCCATGGTTCCTGTCTCTGCAGCAAAGGCCTATGGCCTGGGGCAGTTTTGAGTTCTAAGTGTTCACTGCCTGGAATTTAGCTAGCTGTTGCTAGTGAACTACTGTGGGGGAAAGACCTGAAAAACTAACTTTAATAAATGAAGGAGAAATAAAATCATTTTCACAAAAACAAATGCCGAGGGAATTTGTCACTACCAGACTGCTCTATGAGAAATACTAAAAACAGTTCCAAATCCTGAAACAAAAGGTTGTTATGCACCGGAATAGAACCTCTTGAAATCATAAAACTCATAGGACCTATAAAACAATAATACAATGAAGGAAACGAAATATCTAGGTAACAATTAATATAATGGCTGGAATAGTGTGTCAAAATTCAATATTAACATTGGATGTAAGTGACCTAAATGCCCCCACTTAAAAGATACAGATTGGAAGAATAAATAAAAAATTACAAACCAAATATCCGCTGCCTTCAGGAGATTCACCTAACAAGTAATAATTCATACAAACTCAAGGTAAAAGGGTGGAAAGAGATTTTCTACATAAATGGAAACCAAAAAAGAGCCAGAGTAGCTATTCTCATATCAGATAAAACAGACGTTACTGCAACAACAGTAAAGTCATTATGTAATAATAAAAGGATCAGCCCAACAGGAAGATATTCCATACCTAAATGTATTATATACATAATATTGGAGCTCTCATATTTATAAAAAATTTACTACTAGGTTAAAAATGAGAAATACAGCAACACAATAATAGTGGGGAACTTAAACATTCCATTGACAGGACCTAACAGATCACCAATACAGGAAGAATTGCCAACAAAGAAACAATGGACTTAAACTACATTCTACAACAAATTGACATAACAGATATTTACAGAACTTTCTACCCAAGAACTGCAGAATATACATCCTTCTCATCAGCACATGGAACATTCTCCAAGACAGACCACATAATAGGCCACAAAACAAGTTTCAATAATTTTTTTTAAAAATGATGCAGCAGCTCATGCCTGTAATACCAACACTTTCGGAGGCCGAGGCGGGCGGATGACAAGGTCAGGAGATTGAGACCAACCTGGCTAACAAGGTGAAACCCCGTCTCTACTAAAAATACAAAAAAAACAAAAAATTAGCCGGGCATGGTGGTGGGGGCCTGTAGTCCCAGCCACTCAGGAGGCTGAGGCAGGAGAATCACTTGAATCCTGGAGACCGAGTTTGCAGTGAGCTGAGAGCGCACCACTGCACTCCACCCTGGGTGACAGAGTGTAACTCCATCTCAAAAAATAAAATAAAGAAATCATATCAAGTGTATTCTCAGACCGCAGGGGACTAAAACTAGAAGTCAACTAATAAACCATCAAAACTATAAGCATACATATAAATTAAACAATCTGCTCTTGATTGATATTTGGTTTAACAATGACATCAAAATTGAAATTAAAAAATTCTTTGAAATGAATGATAATAGTGACACAAGTTATCAAAACCTCTGGGAAACAACAAAAGTAGTGGTAAGAGGAAAGTTTGTAGCACTAAATGCCTACAACAAAAAGTCTGAAAGATCACAAATTTACAACCTAATGTCACACCTCAAGGAACTAGAGACACAAGAACAAATCAAACCCCAAACTAGCAGAAGAAAAGAAATAACAAATATCACAGCAGAACTAAATGAAATTGAAACAAAGGAGATACAAAAGATCAATAAAACAAAAAGCTGCTTTTTGAAAAGATAAACAAAATTGATAGACCATTAACTAAATTAACCTAGAAAAGGAGAGAGAATATTCAAATAAGCTTAATTAGAAATGAAACTGAAGACATTACAACTGACACCACAGAAATACAAGATTATTCGAGACTGCTATGAACTCATCTACGCACACAAACTAGAAAATCTAGAGGAAATGAGTAAGTGCTTGGAAACATACAGTCCTCTCAGATTATATCAGGAAGAAATAGAAACACTGAACAAACCAATAATGAGCAGTGAGATAGAATCAGTATTTTTTTAATACCAACTAAAAAATATGTATATATAAAATACCTAGGAATATACTTATCCAAGGAGGTGAAAGATCTTGATAAGGAAGACTACAAAACACTGTTGAAAGAAATAATAGATAACACAATCAAATGGAAACACATCCTGTGGTTATAGATTGGAAGAATCAGTAGCATGAAAATGACCATTTTGCCCAAAGCAACCCACAGATACAATGCAATTCCTATCATAATGCCAACATCATTTTTTCATAGAATTTTTTAAAAATCCTAACATTTATATGAAACTAAAAACAGATCCAAATAGCTGAAGCAAGACTAAGCAAAAAGAACAAATCTGGAGGCATCACATTACCTGACTTCAAATTATACTACAATGCTATAGACACCAAAACAGGATGGTACTGGTATAAAAACAGACACACAGACCAATGAAGCAGAATAGAGAACTCAGAAATAAAACCAGTTACTTACAACCTCCTGAACTTCAACCAAGCATACAAAAATATAAATTGCGGAAAGGACACCCTATTTAACAAATGGTGCTGGGAAAACTGGATAGCCACATGTGGAACTGTGAAACTTGATCCTTATCTCTCACCTTATACAGAAATCAACACGAGAGGGACCAAAGACTTAAATCTAAGACCTGACATCACAAAAACTCTAGAAGATAACCTAGGAAAAACTCTTCTGGACATTAACCTAGGCAAATAATTCATAACTAGGACCCCAAAAGCAAACGCAATAAAAACAAAAATTAACAAATGGAAACTAATTAAACTAAAAAGCTTCTGTAGAGCAAAATTACATAACAATCAGAGTAAACAAACAACCCTCAGAATAGGAAAAATGTTTGCAAATTATGCATCCAACAAAAGAAATATCCAGAATATACAAGAAGCTTAAACAAATCAACAAGAAAAAAAACAACTAAACTCCATCAAAAAGTGGACAAATAACGTGAGTACACATTTCTCAAAAGAAGATACACAAATGGCCAAGAAACATATGAAAAAATGTTCAACATCACTAATCATCAGGGAGATGCAAATCAAAACCACAATGAGATACCACCTTACTTCTGCAAGAATGTCTTAATAAAGTAAAAAAAAAATAACAAATGTTGGTGTGGATATGGTGAAGAGGCAACACTTATATACCGATTGTAGGAATGTAAATTAGTGCAACCTCTATGGAAAACGGTGTGGAGACTTTTTTTTTCTTTTCTTTTTTTTTTTTTCTTTGAGATGGAATCTCTCTCTGTCACCCAGGCTAGAGTGCAATGGCGCAATCTCGGCTTATTGCAACCTCTGCCTCCCGGGTTCAAGCCATTCTCCTGCCTCAGCCTCCTGAGTAGCTGGGATTACAGGTGTGCACCACCTTGTCCAGCTAATTTTTATATTTTTAGTAGAGATGAGGTTTCACCATGCTGGTGATCTCAAACTCCTGACCTCGGATCCACCAGCCTCAGCCTCCCAAGTGCTGGGATTACAGGCATGAGCCACCTCGCCCGGCCGGAGATTTCTTGAAGTAAAGGTAGATCTACCATTCAATCCGGCAATCTCACTACTGGGTATCTACTCAAAGGAAAAGAAGTCATTATATCAGAAAAATACCTGCATGCATATGTTTAATTGCAGCACAATTCACAATTGCCAAGATATGGAACCAAACTAAGTGTCCATTGAACAATGAGTGGATAAAATAAATGTGATATATATACACCATGGAAAACTACTCAGACATAAAAAGGAATGAAATAATGTATTTTGTAGCAACTTTGATGGAACTGGAGGCCATTATTCTAAGTGAAGTAACTCAGGAATAAAAAATCAAATACAGTTATGTTCTCACTTGTAAGTGGGATCTAAGCCATGGGTACACAAAGGCATACAGACTGATATAAAGGACTGTGGAGACTCAGAAGGGGAAAGATGGAAGGCGGAGTGAGGAAAAAACTACCTACTGGGTACAACATGTATTACTTGAGTGACAGGTGCACCAAAAACCCAGATTTCACTGCTGTAAAATTCATCCAAGTAACCAAAAACCAGTTTTACACTGAAAGCTATTAAAATTTTTGAAAAAAATTTAAAAATCAAGTCTAAGAATGTGTATCTAGAGAAAATAATAACCATTGCAGCAATAGCAATATAAACATAATACTGATATAGAGCTATATAGTTTATAGAACACATTATATTGGTTATCTCATTTAATGTGTACCATATTTATGTTAGAAAGGAATTATCTTCATTTGATCAAATAAAAATATGATCAGATTTTTTTATCTTTAATTTTTATGGGTACATGTGACAGATTTGGATTTTATGTCTTCAGACAACAAATTTAATATTATTTAAATTACACTTTACTTGCTTATCTTCTCATAAAAATATTAATGATAATGAATTAAAGTATTAAAACTTATTCATTTAAACCCAACCTATAAATGCAGAACCTCTTCTTTCCCCTGAAAAATATGCATCCTATTTTGGCTAGATAAATAAGAAAGTAGTGAAAGAGTGCTATAAAATGAATTTCTAATATGACAAACCTGAAAGCTTAGAAAAAGCAGATCTCTTTTACACCTTTAAACTATAAACATAAAAAGCATCTGGAAATTGAATTTTCACAGTAGGGGCTGGAAAGGAAAAGTAAGAACATAACAATATAGTACTTAATTATCATAATTCACCTCAGGTGTTGAAATGCTGAGAAAAGATATATTTATGATGAGTATCAAAACTTGTATTCACAAGTTGGTAAAGAGTCTTGATTAAACATCATATGTATTATACAAGAAAGATAAAATAAAGCAAAGTTAATGTTTTCCAAGTACTCATTTCTTTTCTGATATTCACCTAAAAATAAACTCATATAGTTGCATGTGTTATAGTCTGTTTACAAATTAGGTAATAGATTTTTCTTAAAATCACACACACAGGATTGTTTGTTTGTTTCTTACTGATTTGTTTGAATTCATTGTAGATTCTGGATATTAGTCTTTTGTCAGATGTACAGATTGTGAAGATTTTCTCCCACTCTGTGGGTTGTCTGTTTACTCTGCTGACTGTTCCTTTTGCTGTGCAAAAGCTCTTTAGTTTAATTAGGTCCCAGCTATTTACCTGTATTTTTATTGCATTTGCTTTTGGGTTCTCGGTCATGAAGTCCTTGCCTAAACCAATGACTAGAAGGGTTTTTCCAATGTTAACTTCTAGAACTTTTATAGTTTCAGTCTTAGATTTAAGTCCTTAATCCATCTCGAGTTGATTTTTGTATAAGGTGAGAGATGAGGATCTGGTTTCATTCTCCTACATGTGGCTAGCCAATTATCCCAGCACCATTTGTTGAAAAGGGTGTCCTTTCCCCACTCTATGTTTTTTGTTTGTTTGTTTTTTGTTTGTTTTTTGTTTTGTTTTTTTGCTTTGTTGAAGATCAGTTGGCTGGAAGTATTTGGGTTTATTTCTGGGTTCTCTATTCTGTTCCACTGGTCTATGTGCTTATTTTTGTACCAGTAACATGCTGTTCTAGTGACTATGGGCCTATAGTATAGTTTGAAATCAGGTAGTGTGATGTCTCCAGATTTGTTCTTTTTGTTTAGTCTTGCTTTGACTATGTGGGCTCTTTTTTGGTTCCATATGAATTTTAGAATTTTTTTTTCTAATTCTGTGAAAAATGATGGTGATATTATCAAAAAGTGGGCTAAGGACATGAATAAACAATTCTCAAAAGAAGATATACAAATGGCCAACAAACATATGAAAAAATGCTCAGCATCACTAACGAGCAGGGAAACACCAATCAAAACCCACAATGCAATACTACCTCTCTCCTGCAAGAATGACCATAATCAAAAAATAAAAAAACAGTAGATGTTGGCATGGATGTGGTGAACAGGAAAACACCTCTACACTGCCGGTGGGAATGTAATCTCGTGCAGCCGCCAAGGAAAACAGTGTGGAGATTCCTTAAAGAACTAAAAGTAGAACTACCATTTAATCCAGCAATCCCACTACTGGGATTTACCCAGAGGAAAAAAAGTCATTCAAAAAAAGATACTTGCATACACATGTTTATAGCAGGACAATTTACAATTGCAAAATCCTGGAACCAACCCAAATGCCCATCAATCAACAAGTGATTAAAGAAACTGTGGTATACATACGTATATATACAATGGAATACTACACAGCCATTAAAAGGAATGAACTAACAGCATTTGCAGTGACCTGGATGAGTTTGGAGACTATTATTCTAAGTGAAATAACTCAGGAATGGAAAACCAAACATCGTATGTTCTCACTGATAACGTGGGAGCTAAACTTTGAGGACACAAAGGCATAAGAATGATACAGTGGACTTTGGGGAATTGGGGAGAAGAGCGGGAGGGGGGCAAAGAATAAAAGACTGCAAATATGGTGCAGTGTATACTGCTTCAGTGATGGGTGCACCACAATCTCACAAATCACCACTAAAAAATGTACTCAAGTAACCAAATACCACCTTTACCCCAATAACTTATGGGAAAAAAAACACACACACATACAAAAGTCTTACAATAATTGCCAGAAGAAATGGTTACCATTCAGTAGCCAATTTATATAAAAATTTTAATAATCTTTCATTATTATTTCTATTGGTACTATTGAATACCACAGGTAAATGTAAACATAACATTAAATACTAAAAGACACAATGCTGAAAACATACAGATTGACTAATGTCAAGAACTAATAATTTAAAGAAAAATGAAAAAATTACATATTCAATGTGAAATAAAAGAAATGGGTTGTTGTCTCAGAGCTTTAGGACAGCAATCTTCTAAATGATAGCAGTATTCTGTGTCTTTAACAAAGTAGGGTTACCCAAGTATGTTAAAACTGTGAAAATTTAATTGAAACTGTGCACTTTTTATGTTTCTATATTTTAATTAAATACCAATATTGTCATGAAATATAAGAAATAAAATATTGAGACCAAAAAAGAATTACAAAGAAATACTAAAAGATTTATTTCACATGAATACGACAATTCTGAAAAAATATAAGGAAAAAAATTCTCTGAACTCTTAGGCTTTAGATGGGCTGAATAATATTTACTATATGCTTTTGTGCTATTTGGATATATTACCAAGTGTATATTATACTTTAAATTTTTAAAATACCAACTTTAAATATCTTCTGTTTATATGCTGAGAGTTCATTAATTGATTTAAAATTATAAAAATAGACAAATGTTTTAACAATGACTAGTTATAATTGATGCTATTGATTATTGTATAATAAAGTACACACTCACACAGAGACACAAACACATACACACTATCACCTGGTATGTTTGTATTCAAAGTCATTGTGACTGAACCCAGCACTAGAAGAATAGATTTTATGTCCCCAATATAGTGTAATTTAATAACTTCCATATATTTTTTCAAAACCAAGCAAGCTTTCAGAGGTCTGTGTTTTGTTTTCTTTTTTATGTGTGTTAGCTATGTTTAAACATAAATAGTTACTGACAGCCAGGTAGATTGAGAAAGAATATACACATTGTCATGTTATTTTCAGGATTTTCTGATTGCAAATTTTTAGGATATTAGCATTGCAAATGAAAGGTGCAAATTTGCTGAACAATCAAATTTGGATATAATTGAAAATATCAGCATAATAACCTGCTACAATTTGCAGAGTATATAAAACATTACAATCACATTGTCTTATTCTCGTGAAAATTCAGCAACCAAAAATTAAAATTAAAATGTAGTTACAGTATCCAGTTGAGATTTTATCATTTTGTAGAAAAAATAAAAATAATTCAACACAAAATTACATTTACAATAATAGTATAAAGTGCAGAATGTTTCTATTTTATATTAGCAGTATTGTGAGTTATTTTTTTCTGTTTCTTCTGATGGGCAATAATTCACACAAGAAATAGGAAGAAAGCCTAAAATTATTTTTTAGTCATTGTTTTCCTCAAGTTCACCACAATATGACTGCAAATCTGAACTCTCCTTGCTTTATAAGATGTAAACTCTAAAAAGGACAGAAATTAAACCTTGACATAAACACACAACACACACTTGGAAAGTGAAATATCAACATTATATTTAAAAAGCATTAATATTTACATAATTTTAACATTTATTTAAAGGCACATTGTCTTTAGTTATGGCTAGAACAAAAATCAAACTATTTTTTCCACTTACAAATTCAGTTACAAACAATTTTACTAAGCCTTTCTTCATACTTTACAATTATTGAAATCTCTTATATTGTCTTTCAACCAGACCTTATTTCAAAATAATCTCTATGCCATTTTTCTGCAGTTTACCAATAGCACATTATGAAGCAATATACACTTTCATAGGAAAAATTTTTAGTATCACTTAAATCAACTCTATTGCTTTTTGTCATTTTTATTAGTATCAAGATACAGTTTGTAAACTTTTATTTCGGGTTTTAGAAATATTATATCTATAATTCTTATGTTGAGTTTTGATATCAAGGACACTCTTGTATTACACAATGAGATAAAAAAATTTCTCATTTTTAATTTTCTGGAATAGTTTGTATATGAGTAATAACAAGTCTTCTTTCGTCATGGTACAACAATTACAAATAAAGCCTTGCAGGCCTGCTTGGAGTCCTAGAGTTTTATTCGTAGAAAGCTATTTTTACTAAATTGTTCTGTATTTTCGATGGTTGCAGGAATAATTTGGTTTTCTATTTCTCTTTTAATCAGTTTTTATGGCTTATGTTTTTAAGAATTACTCCTTCTCATGTAAAGTTTTGAATGTAGAGGCTTAAAGTTTTCAATAACAACCTCTTTAATTTTTGGATAACTGCATTTTCTTTTTGATATCTGATATTATTGCTGCAATTATTCATGGATGTACCTTCCCTTTATCTTTTTTCTTGTCATATCACTGTTTTAGCCAAGTCTTGATTATGATATCCAACTATGTCTATGGATTTGTTATTTTTTCTGGTAGTCATTATTCCCTAATATATTTTGAAAACAACACTAGTAAGTATTTATGTATCTAGAATTATTGTGTCTTCATGAAGAATTGAATGTTTTATAATTATAAATTATCTTCATTAATTATTTGCTCCCTATTATCTCTGTATAACAATTTTATTAGATGTAGATTATATTTAGAAGCCAAATTCTGATACATTTATTTCTGCTAATTCTACTCACGGTAGGTTATTTTTATTGGAAATTTGTCATTTTAGAGTTTGAATTAATTTTAATATGGAAATCAGATGTTTCCTTAAGATTTAATGGTCTGTCCTTTCTCAACAAGTTTGTGTTTCCATCTTCCTATTAACTGGGCGGATATCGTAGTTTAGGGAAATATTCCATGTTAATTCATTATATTGGGCTATCAATTTAAGCTCTAAAAACACCTAAGGAAAATCTATGGTTAGAAATTCTCAAAGGAGGCTTTTGGATTCCTAGTAAAAATTAGATCAGTCTGCTTTGTCCACATTTTTTTTGCCACTGAGAGATATTTATTTGTCTGTGGTGGCCTGTTTTTAATAAATATGTGTACCCTTTATTCAGAAACAAAGCCACTGTCCTAAGTGGAAAACTCATTTTCTATTTTCCAACTACCTTTCACTCAAGACTTCCTCTCCTGTAATTACAAGATAATGGGAAATAGTTGCCCCTGCGACATTGTAATAGGCAACCTCACCTCAAATCTGCCAGGACTTAACTCTTTTTACTGTTCCTGCTTCAGATTTCCTCTTTGTGTCCAGCTTTTGCGATCTTTATTCCTTGGTAATTCAGCTACAGAATTAAAAGAATCATCAATTTAATTCAGCATTTCTAGATATTTTGCATGGGATTTTTGGATTACTCATTTTCCAACGCTGCCAGTGATAGAATTTTGTACTGATATCCATAAGCCATAAAATTATAACAGATATTTTGTGATTATTAAAATTTGTAAAACTTTATAAACTATCAAGAAAAGTGCCTAATACATTGTAAGCACTTTATATTAAATTCCCTTCACCTGGATTTGAAAACTGAGAACTAGACTTGCTGAGTTGTTTAATTTCAGTTAACAAGTATTTAAAATCTATGAGGTTATTTATTTGGGTTACCAAGATTAAGCCTTTTTTTTTTTTTTACTGCTATTTAATATAGACAATGGCCTTAAGATTTCTTTAGACTTTATGATAGATTTATATTCACAAATTGAGATAGCTGTCTTAGTAAGATATTTTATTCTAATTTCCATAACATTGTACAGGTCAAAAAGAAATTTCTTTCTTTATCTATCACTAGGTGCAGGTCTAAGGCCCCTGTAACATAAGACAGATGAATAATAATATGAAAACATACAAATGTATTTAATATAAGTTTTATGTGGCAAAGGAGCCTCCAATAGGAAATGAAGACTCAAAGAAACAGAGAAATTTGTGTATATTTATGTATAGGTTTGATGAAAACTGGGCAGGCAAGAAGAAATATTATTGGAGAACAAAAGAGTACAATATACTAGTTTATTAGTAATAAACCAGGGGAAACAGCAAAGCCTGTTTATTCAGAATGTCCTTGAGTCTCTGTGTCTTTGGCCCCTTTCTACTGGGCATGTAGAGTGAACCTCTTGAATGACAATCTTATGATTTGGTTTAGAGGAAAAGGACAGGAGGCCTGAGAGTGACCTTCCTTAGATTTTTTTTAACCTGTATCAGGGGAGAACAGGGGAAGGTAAGAGTGACTTCCTTGCATCTGCTGTTTTCTCAAACAGATGCCATATTTTGGGATAGCATGTCCTGGCCCCCATCCATTGCATATTTTTCTGATTCTCTTTTCTCACATTTTAACTCTTCAGCATAGTTAGCATGTGATTGAATGTGCACAGAAGAGGTCTTGATAGACATTATCCTCCTTGAGTGAATTACATAAGTATATGCTTTTGATATATTTCAATTTTCTTTTTTCTAAAAAGTATTGTATAATTAATAACCATAATGAATGGACTTCGTGAAATTTTTAATTGGTAGTAGTGGTAAAATAATTGAGTTTGATCTTTTGAGAGTATCGGTTAATGTACTGAAAGAATGCATGACCAATATATTCAAATGTATTTTTGTCAGTAATCCTGAAAAGCCTTTTTGTGCTAATATGTTAGTGAAAGAAAATGTGTAAACCTTTTCATTATATAATGAGTTACATGCAGTTTTAAACTTAATAAATAGTTAATCTAATTCAGATAAATTTAGCCCAAAATTTCTGAGCAGTTGGTAGCAGGTAGCTTTGGGGACCCTGTGCTAACTAACTGGGTAACTTTTATATTTGTTTACAGTTTCACACATGTTATACAGTAGAATTTTCAACTAGGCTGCTGATTAGTTTCAGACCATATGTTGGATACCTGAATTTTAGTGAAATGACAATAAACTTTGAATATTCCTAGAACGTTAAAGCAAATTGATAAGATTCCTTGATATGGGTGTATTGTTCCATCTGAATTTGGAATGATATTTTGATCAAGGTTTTTCTCTACTTTGCTACTCTAGAATCCTTTCAGAAATATGACAGAAACAAGTTAATTCATGTTTTACTAAAATTTCTATTTCAGACATCTTCCTTTCACATCCATAAGCCAATATTAGGAACAATATGGACATATGATTAACAAAGAGGAAAATTATGGTCTAGATCACAAAATCCATCCATGTAAATGCCATAGGTCATGCATAATGTCAACAGTTATCAAAGAAAAAAAATACATAACCTGAATAAAACAAATGTATTAATATAAAGAAATCAACTCCAATGTGGTAATTTTTGGTTTCACAGCATATGGTTTTACAAGTGTAGACTACACTGTAGAAGGAAAAAATGCCATATGTACTATACTTATTTGAGAGACCAACTACAGAAGTAATCTCTTAATTACTGAAGAAGTATAATCACCAGATGGGTTCTTCCTGCCTGAACAGACAAAACCAATTCACTATAATCATGGCATTGCAATAAAGAAAGAGTTTAATTGATGTGAGTCTGGCCCATGAGAAAGAACTGGAGTTACTGTTCACATCAGTCTCCCTGAAGGCTCAGAGGTTAAGGGTTTTCAATCAGAGTTTGGTAGACAAGTGGCTAGGGAATTAGTGCTGCTGATCCATTGGGGATGCCATCACAGGTGTGGGATGGGGGTGCCACGAGACTGGTTAAGTTACGAATCACAAGTCCAGGTGGAGTTAGTCAATTGTCACAAGTGCAAAAGTCTGAAAAGACATCTCAAAAAGGCAATCTTAGGTTCTACAGTAGTGATATTATCTACTGGAGTAGTTGGGGAAGTTTCAAATCTGGTGATCTCCAGAAAAATGGCTGATTATCTTATCATGTAACTATGCCTACATCTTAGCAGAATTTAGGCCCCTTTCATAATCCTAACTTTGTGGCCTGTCATGAGTTTTACAAAGGCAGTTTAGTTTTGGGAAGGGCTAATATAAACCTGTCTTTAAGGTTAAAGCATTAACTAAATTTCTCCCCAAGTTAGTTTGGCTTGTGCCGAGGATGACAAAGGACAGCTTGGAAGTCAGAAGCAAGATGGGCCAACTATGTCAGAGTTCTCTTACTGTGATAATTTTGCAAAGGTGGTTTCAGAAGTTGTAGTTCATAACTTTAAGCAAAAGAAGCCAGGGACAAAATTTAAGAAAAATAAATAGAGAATGAGAAAGAAAGAGAAAGAAGGGGGATCTGATAACACAATGATGCCAAATCTCAACAACTAATTTAGGTGAAATATACAGAGATACTCACTGCTATTCATAAAACTACTCTGTATTTCTAAAACTTTCAAAGTATATTATTGGGAAAGTAAAGTTTACAAACATTAAAATAAAAAATCTAAACTATTGGTTCAGAATGCATTTAGGAGTAAGGAAACTATGAAAAATGAGTATCACAAAATTCAGGGCTGTGGTTCATTTGGGAAGAGATAATAAAATTGTCATCAAAGAAGGGCACACAGGGAACTTATGCGTGTTTTTGTTATTTAATTTATTGACCTAGTATTGGTGTTTGCATGACTGTTCATTAATCTTAAACTGTACATATTTATATATATGTAAATCCTTAGAGAACTGAAACAAAAATAAAACTTATTTGAGACCCAAACATATGGTTTATTTAAAAATGTGAATAGGCTTCCCTTGCATAACAACAAAAAGAGCAAAATTCCTACTGACTCATAAAAATGAGACCTTATTCTATGCTTTAAATAAAGTGCAATTGGCTGACCTGAGTCAAAACTGGGACGGGGGGCGGGGGAGAGGGATTAAGATATACCAACTGGTGGAAATAATAAGTAAAAAGATTCAAATTCTAAAATTAGATAAAATAAAATATATGTTAAAAAGCATTAAATATAACAATTTAAAAGACAATTCTCAAAGATGATAAAGCAGTTATGAATTTTTGTGAATAATACAGCAGAAGATTCACATTATAAAGCTAAAATTACAAGAGAAGAACATTTATTAAAAACAGCAAAAAAGATACAATTCTTAGCTATAAATTTAAGAAATGTGCAAAACCCAAATGAGGAAAATTTTAAAATAATCCTAACAGATGCAACATTACACTTGAGAAAAGAAAAACAGTAATGCATCTCTTATTTTTGACCAATTCCAAACTTACAAAAAAGAGCACAAGTTTTTCTAATTTGATTTCTAAATCCAACATTATCCTAAAAACAATATCAGCAATGTATTTTACTAAAGCCAGATTAGTTGAAACTTAAATTGCCATTTAAAAAAAAACTTTAGAAAATAGTAAAATAAAAAACATAGATTTCCAAAGGGAAGTTTAGTCCTATTAATATTAAGTCATAGTAAAGAACTACTATAATTAAAACAGTGACATATTGGCACACGCATACATAGAAATATCAGTAGAACCTAATTGAACATATAGAATTACTCTAGTCCATAAGGAAGTTTCATATATGATAAATGTGGCATTTTGCATCAACAGGCAAAGGCAAACTTTTAAAAATATAGGTTCAGAAAATGGAAAGCCATATGGGAAAAATAGATAAGATTGGATTGTACACAAGAAAATTTACAAATAGATAAAAAATCTAAATGTTAAGATTAAAGTCATACAAATATTTGGAAAAAGAACTAGGACTAATTACTCTATATATTGAATAGGAAAATAGGCTTTATACATACAATTTGAAACCATATACAACAAAAGATTGATACTCTTAGCTTGATTAAAAATAATGATTAAAATATTTGCCTGGTGAAAATATCTTTAGGTATATCGGAGAGAAAATATTTATAAGAGATACTATGGAAAGGGCCATATGCCTAACATATAACCAACCTTTAAAATAAAGAAACAATATAAAGTAAAAATTTGGGGGAAAATGAACATGGGCAAAAGACACAAACACTACATTCATTTAAAAATATCTGTAAAAATGACCTGGTGAAAATTTATTCATCTTTACTAATAATAGGAGAATTTCAAATTCAACTCATGTAAGAGAATTTGATATATGACAAACTATAAAATCACATAGGTATTTATTTGATAACTGAGGAATCCCCATTCTAGGTATTTAGCCCTAAGCTATGCTTTCAACTATACAAAAGTACACATACATAAGTTATCCACAGCAATTGATATTTTTAATGGAAAAATATTGAAAGTGATCTAAATGCCCATACATAAGGAACTGTTTGAAAAACTTTGGTTTGACGTACAATTAAGTACTTTGTAGAAAAAATGAGAAAGATCTGCATGAAGTGAAATGGACAGATTACCAGGATTTATTGTTACATTGAAAAAGCCCAACAAAGTTACATTGAAAAAGCCCAACAAAGTATATATAATATTAATATACAATAATATATATAATGTTATTTTTTGTGAAGATTTAAAAAGTAAGAAAGATAGCATTTACTTTGCAAAGAGACTCAAGAGGGATAAGGAAGAAATTAATGAATTTGGTTAGCTAAAGGGTCTACATAAAATTAGAGTATAAAAGATAAGATAATATTACATGATTAGCATAATTTTGCATACTATTGAGTTTTGGCAAGATATTAATGTTTTATATATTCAAAAAATAAGATTAAATCAACAAATATGTGGGAAAAACTAATATTGGATTTAGCTTTACTTCAAATGATTAATTATAACCACATTCAAGGAAAAAAAAGTGTTACAAGAACTCTTGAAAACCTTAATTTCATTATATATTGTCATTCAAAAGTAAAAATAAATGCAAACTAATCTAAAACTCTAACTAGTTTGGAACTTTTTTTTGATAGATAAGAGTGTTGCCATTCTGAAGCTATTTTATTTGTTTTGTAGAATTAAACTAATTAAGTAAATATTGAGATGTTGGTAGTCAGGGCCCTCCGTATTGGAGAAAGAAGGTACAACACAGAATTGGGAAATACCAAAAAAAAAAAAAAGAAAGAAACTGTTGCACTGAATTAGAAATATTTCCGTATATTGGGCTGAGCCAACGATTTAATTTTTCTGTTCTCTGCTTGCTGAAGGGACCCAGGAACCATGCTATTTAAGTAGCAATAGCCACAGCTGGGACAGAGATATTGGTTTATCAATATCATTCATCAGTAAAGTATACCTGAGTTTCCTTGGCCTCAGATAAATTTGTGATCCCAGCGCTAGGACTACATATATATATTTATACAATATGACCCTCAAAATTATTGAGCCAGAAAGTAAGGAAACACTAAAAAAGAATTTAGGATCATGTGAAAGGAATATGGGAGTCAAAGGGAAGGGGCTACTACTGTCCAATTAGGCATGATTTGAACTTCAAATCATGAATAATGGTAGCAATACTATATAAGCCATTGAATAAATTACTAATCTATCAAACTATACTTATACATATGTGATAGGTAGATGATAAATAGAAATAAATAGATGGATTGGTAAAACAGAAGGCAAAAAGTTTATTTTTAACAATGGAATGCAGTATAATGAATAGAGAAGAAATAATAGATTTAGAAAATCATTTTTCAAACATCAGAGTAATAAATGATTCAGGTAATATTTATCAATGGAAACAATGGTCACTGGATAAATGAAAAATAGAATGTAAATAAGTATCAAAAATTACTTCACACATTACTTAAAAAAGGAGGAATGCTTATTTTACCAAGGAAAAATCTGGTGGATACCAATATAATCAGATGATCAAATTTCACCCAAAATAGTAAACTAAGAATAATAAAATCTCAGATATTTATTCTGTCAAAAATATGTAAGCTGAATATAATCATGCATTAATATTAGACAATTCAAAGTGAGATTCATTTTACAAACAACTGGACTGTACTGTTCAAAATATGTCACTATCTTCCACACTGTAAAAAACCATAATAAAAAATATATCAGTATCATAAAAGAAAAAGAAAGAAAGAAGAACTGGTTCAAGTTAAAGGAAACTAAAGAGACAAGAAAACAAAATGAATTTTGTGATGGTAGATTGAATCAAGAATGGTGATAGATTCTATCACGACCATCCATTCTTAAGACAATAAACAAAATTTGATTATGGACTTTGTACTAAATAATAATAGTGTGCCATTTTTAAGTGTCCCTAATTTGATCATCTGACTACTATATAAACAAACATCCTTAGTATTAAAATATTTATGCTAAAGCATTTGCGGATAAGGAAGTAAAATGTTAACTTGTCCAAATCTGGATGCAGCATATATGAGTGATCTTTGCACTTTTTTTGAAGCTCCCCTATGAATTTGAAGTTATATAAAATATGAACTCAAAAAGATTTAGGCTGAAAATCAGAAACACAGAGTGGGATTTTTCTGCTCACTGCTGATGCTGAGGAGACAAATACCCATCACCTCTTTTGGAGTAGATAAATTTTAATTTTTGAGGAGAATAGCAAACACTTTTTAAAAAGTAGCTTTTCTTCCTAACTGTTGCCTAGTATATGCTATAAATAATACAGTAGACTGAAAAGAACATGCTAATCTTAAATCAGATCAATTGAATACAAAGTGGTACATCTAACAATATAACTATTTACACTGTTTTATTTAAGCCTTGTTTGTCTGAAGACCTTGTTTAAATGTCACTTTTTGTGCAACATTTTAGATAAAATACTTTTCAAATTATAACTTCTAGAATCTCAGAGTCAGTATTCATAATGTTTTCTCATATTTGCAAAACACATGGTTTTACATTAAGGATGCACAGAAGAAATTTTGAAGCAACTGTGGTCTATCGATCTAACAGGAAACTTAATGAGAGTTCACAGTGTGCTCACTAGATGATTCTTCTGATCAATGAGTGAATCATGACTAAGTAAATGAAGTATAAAATGTAGACAATCAAGTAAAGAGGTAAAGCTCTCTCAGCATATGCAAAGCCTATATCTAAGGTATACTGAATAAATTCTGATAGTGACTGCTTAAGAAAGTATTCATTTCTTTCTCTTAAAAACAAAATTCCACTTCAAGGAAATAAAAGTATACCAGGTAATAGACAAGAAGTTTGTAACATAATTAAATTCGAGGCTACAATTTCAATCATGATTATAGTTAAAAACACAACCAGAATAATACTATATATATGATATTCGATGGTAAGCAGAGAAACTAATTTTCACCTCTGCTTCCAACATACTTGAACCTTTAAAATGAGTGTGCTCACTGCCACTCTCAGAAGGTGCTAGACAGTTGAGTTGTCATGCTTCAGGCAAGCAGGCCAGCCCCATATCCTTTGGACATTCCAGATATCAGCACTAGATATAAGAGTAGATGAGATAGACTGGGAGACTAGTGAGAAGATGACTGCAATTACTGATAAGTGATGGATGAATACATATGCTATCTGTTCTGAGGTACCAGCAATAGGAAAGATTTCCTAGCCAGAGATGCATGCACTAACAGAGCCATTGGAACTGAAGGAAACATGTGGCCTTAAGCATTAGATGTCTCCCCAACAGGAATCAATATAAATTGACAAACAAGGGCCTCCTCAACCATTTTGATTTCATATTTCTTATTCTTAGAATCTACACAAATGATCTATCAGTATCAAACTACTGGGATCAATCAGATTCACCAGGTTACCTATTAAAATTCAAATTCCTGGTTCCCCTCCGCAAATATGGACTTCAAATATTTATGGTGGAGTCCTAAACTCTGCAATGTTTAAAAACACCCCAGGTGACACATACATACTAAATTTGGAAACTACTGTGCTATGTTCTACTGCACAAAGGATTCTTTCCTGGAGAGCTTATTTGTGGTGACTCCTAAGAGAAGCTAAACTCTTTCTCAAAAACTGTACAGATACCTCCTAGAAAATAAATGGCTACTTCATTCTGAATTAGAATAAAAAATAATGTAAAATAGTGCAGTGTCGATAAAGATTATAAACCTCAGGAATAAGAGTTTGAAAGCAAATAACCCAGTAGCAGTGAGAAATGGAAGAACAAGAACATGCCTGTTTAGTAGAGTACTTCGTTATGTTCAACTTTCTAACTGCAAGGAAATGGAAATGAAAGTGTAATTCTAAAACTGATTGTGTATGCTAGTAGTAGCTTAAGAAAAATATATTATTTCATGAAATTGCTTACCTTCAGGTTGCCTTTTCCAACTTTTTAAATTGGCACTTACAGTATGCTAAACTAATTGTGAGGCACAATTAAAGACTCCAGATGTGACTGTGATTTAGCTTGATGAAAGAAATTGTGAGGCATTGATCATTGATGCTAATTTCTTACATTCTGCTCAAATCTTGGCAGTAACATGAGTAAGTCCCACACAATGTTGCTGTACCACATTAATTTTTGTTCTTAGTTTACCCAAATATCCCACACATTTAAAATTAATGGATTTCTTCAGGTAACAACAAATAGAGGAATCTATAAATATATATGTGGTTTATCTGAACAAGAGCCATATACCTGGAATAAATTAGTAATAGCAACTGATTTATTCATCTTTTTATAACTTAGCAACAATGTACATGATAATATTTTGTGTTTGTGTGTGTGTCCAGTTTGTTATTGTTGTCAAGTAACCTAAGATAAGCATTACAAGTGAATGAGGATTTCCACAAATGAATATTTGAATGTGAGAAAATGTTCTTAAATCTTTGAAGTAAATGATAAATATCTCAAATTATGCTTTACATTATGGATTCTCCATCTATTTTTTTCTGTAATTAGAGCATTGGGCATCATATATATTGCATAATCAATCCAGTGAAGAAGGAGGCAGATGACAGGGATATATTGGCTTAGCCAGATTTGAGTTAAATGTAGCCTTGCCACTTACTAGCTCTGAAATCTTTGACACCAGGTATCCCCAGGGCTCATATTTTCATCTATTAATAAAAATATCAGTATCTACGGGGTGTTAATGATTAATAAAGTATACAATACACATTAACTGTTAGTCTGAGATTTTTATGTTTAACAACCAGTCAATTCTTACAAAGATGATGAGATAAGATAGTTAATAATAGAAAAATAAAGGCAGTCAATAATAGAAAAATAGAAGTATATTGGATTTGAATTTATTTATAGAAAAATCCAAGAGCCCAAGAGCAAAAAATCACCTTGGGAGAATGATTTAGCCATGGTAAACCATAAGACAAGCTGAAAGGGAAGTCAACCAATCAGAGAATGTATTATCACTATATATCCAGATGAGAAAAAGTCACTAAGGATTTGTCTTAATATTTTAAGATATTTCAGTATATATACACCATGGAATACTATGCAGCCCTAAAAAAGAACAAGATCATGTCCTCTGCAGGAACATGGATGGATCTGGAGGCCATTATTTTTAGCAAACTAATGCAGGAACAGAAAACCAAATACTACATGTTCTCACTTATTATATATGAGAGCTAAATTACGAGAACACATGGACACAAAGGGGGAACAACAGACACTGGGGCCTACTTGAGGATGGGTTGGGGGAGGAGAGGATCAGGAAAAACAACTATTGAGT
The DNA here is from genome assembly GCF_028885625.2 of Pongo pygmaeus. Classification (NCBI taxonomy): domain Eukaryota; kingdom Metazoa; phylum Chordata; class Mammalia; order Primates; family Hominidae; genus Pongo; species Pongo pygmaeus. The sequence goes on along the minus strand of NC_072388.2, from coordinate 39,110,333 downwards.
ACTAGACCTAGTACCTGGGTGATAAAATAATCTTGACAACAAACCTCCATGACATAGGGTTTACCTATGTAACAAACCTGCACATGTACTCCTGAAACCAAAATAAAAGTTATTCTTTTGAAAAAAAAAGATCTCTATGTTCATGTTTGTTCTTATCACAATGTCTAAAAGATGATGCTCAAAAATTCTTAAATTGATTTTAAAAGGACAGACGCATTAAAAAATAGTTTTTGTGTAATTGATTGCTGATGACACATATAGATATTTTAGTGATTAATGAGGGTATAGTCAGATACAAAATTTGTGGTAATTTTGATTACACACTAGCAGACAAGACATTTTCATATTGAAAACAAATTATATGATAATGTCATATGCATTGCTCTATGGCAATGTAGAATGACAGCCACAAAGAATATTCAATATATCTTTTGACGAATTTTAAATAAGGTATTTGAAACAGAGGTGTTAGGAACCCAACTTCCAGTGAAAGATTTGGGGTATTCTTAAAATGTAATTCTTTGTTTTTAGAGTCCTTTAAAATCAGAAAATATGAGATATTCATTTACATTTGTTGTTTTAACACATACACCGCCTAATTTTCATTGTTTAAAATATGATTTTTTTCCTTGGTCTATTAAAATCCAATCTGCAGTGTTGGGTGGGAGTTTCACAGTCATGCAGAAATACAGGCTGATGAAGGCTCTGCCATCTTCAACAAGTACCTTTCAAGATTTCCCTGTTGGCAGTTAATGTAATGACATTACCATGTCCACAGCCTCATGGAGCTTACCAGTGCTGTACATTTCACCCTGACTTCCCTCATCAGCCTCAGTATCATTGCCTCAGAGCTTTCTTTGACCATATGAATCCACCCTGCCTTCAAGAAGCAGGCTGGAAGTATTGCCCAGTAATGCATATCTTCAGTAGCAGTGCTCAACCAATGATTGAAGAGAGCAGGTAACTAAGTACCTGATTTCTTTTGTCCCTTTTTGCGGATAACTGGAAGCGCATGTTCCACAGTGACACTTCAACTCCACAAAGGTGTTAATCTTCAGTTACTTAGTATGTTAATTTGCTTGATAAAATGCCCTTTATTTTCTGCGTTCCTTTCCTGAGTCTATGAGTATGAAGAAAAAAACTATGAAAAATTGAATATTCAATTGTCAGTAAGGATCCCTGTATAGACAATGGGGCTTATGTGGGATTTCGAGGTTATATGGGAAAATGTTTGTAGGGAAAATGACTAGAAAAAATACCAAAATTAAGCATGCACATGATCACAATAAATGTATGTGAAGAAATTAAGTAAACTATAACTCAAAATAACTCAAATAAATCTAATATATGGTACAGTAAAATTGGTACATTAAGTTCATTTCATTTGGTTATATAGAAGTGAACCATGTTGTAATCATGTTTGTAAGAATGTACACACACACAAACCCACAAAAACATCTTATTACAACATCTGTAAAATCTAGATGAAAAAGATGGTCTTAACTCTCTAATCTTAGCATTTAATGTATATAAAATATCTGAAGTTTGTCTTGGAGGGAAGCTTTTTATAATCAATCTAGAAGGATGCAGAGCAAATTAACTCTAATTTACTGTCCAAAATAATATTTATATGGTCATGCCTAATCCAAGAAGTTATATCATTTTCAAGCGATAAGTAAAGGCAGTAACAAATAATTCCAAACGTGCATAATAAAAGCAAATAAAAAATACTTTAAATGTACTTCCTAAAAATAATCATTTATACAAGGAATGAGTTTGTTGAAATCAGGAGTTTTAGGAATCTGCTGTTATTATATATTCATAATACTTAAAATCAGGTAAATGGACAACTTATTTTTTGAATTCATGTAGAAATAATTTGGAGAACAAAACACATACATTACAGTGGACAAAAGATTTACTATTCTTATTTTACCAACAGAATCCAACACATGTATATGGCTTACGCTATTATTTACACATTTAACAAAACAAAATAAATAATCAATTTCTACATTATATATAACCATTTGTGTTAATGTATAATATAAAAATAAATCATTCTTGCCTGTGCATCTGTTCATATTTTGTTTTTTTAAAAAAATATATTCTTAAAGGAAGAGTTATAATTTTGAGTTTTTTTAAAAGTGTTCAAGCATACATGTATTTTTTATATTTTTAAACTACTCTTCTCTCTTAAAATTCTTTTAAACTGTTTTTTAATATTTTCTGTACTTTTTTCTTATTACTTTATATATTCATCTTTCTTACTAAACTCTGAACTTTTCAAGGATGCTCACTATACCTTAGTCTAAATAGAATAGATGAATTAAATATGTCTCTGTGGTTTAGAAAGTGAAATTGTCATTAGAGAAGTTCACACTACACAGTACTTCATTCATCATTCATTCATTCATTTATAAACTTGTGGTAAGCACTAATCACAGGTTAACCCCTTGTGCTAAGAGCTAAACGTATAAATATAAAATATGGAGCATAAGTTCTATTATGAAATCCAATTAAGTCTTTAAATATTATTGAGCAGTGGAAAGATGCGTTTCTTTGTGTTTATATAGAACAATTTGGGAGCAGTGAGTAATAGGATATGAGAGTAAAAAAATAAAGAAAAATGAATAAGCAGTGCATATTATAATATTCAAGATAAGGGAGTATGAGTTCCTAATACTATGTATATTTGACACAAACATTATGAAGTTTTACTATTATCGTTGGTCCACAGATAACACCCCTAATGAATGAGACCTTTTACTATTCATGCCTAGTGTCATCTCCCCTGACATTTAATCTGAGCTTGCCCTTTGATTCTTTGATCAATAAAGTGCAGCTGAAGTGACTCTTTAATTTCCAAAAAATAGTCCTTAGAAGAACTAAAGTTTCTACTTTCATCTTTTAAAACACTTCCTCTTAAAAACCAGTCATCACGCTGTTAGACATCTAAGTCACATAAAAAGGCTACATTAAGAAAAACTGTTGTTATCACCAACATCCATGGAAGGACTCCAAGCCAACAGCCAGCATCAATTAGAATCAAATGGGTGAAATGTCTTGAACATTCCAGCCCAGTAGAGACTACAGATAGCAGTAGCACAAGATGACAACGACATGGAGCAAAACAACCATTCAGTTGAGCTCCAATCAACAAACAGAATCATAAGAAATAATAAAATGATTGTTATTTAATCCAGTAAGTTTTAGAATGAAACTGTCATACAGTATAGAGAGCCTAAACAGATATTGGTACCAGAAGTAAGTTGCTGCTGTGACAAAAAGCTAAAACATGTGGCATCAGCTTTGGAACCAGCTTTCAGGTATGAGCTGGAAGGGTCTTGAGAAGGATATTAGTAAAGGATGAAAGGGAAAAGAAGAAATTGTTATTAGAGGCTAGAGAAAAAAGCAGATTGTGTTATGAATTTTTGACAGCAGTAGTCCCAGCAAAATACAAAAAATAAAAAAAAAGTATCATTGAATTTGTAGGTCTGACTAATAATATTTCCTACCTTTAAGAGAGAAATAACTCCTAGAGAGCCTCTTTGAAATTTGGAAATAATATATACAGTTGATCCTTGAACAACACAGGTTTAAACTGCATTTATATAGTGATTTTTTTCTGCCTCTGCTATTCCTGAGACAGTAAAATCAACCTCTCCTTTCCTTCTTCTCCTCAGGCTATTCAAAGTGAAGAGAATAAAGTTGAAACCTTTGTGATATTCCACTTTCAATTAATCAATAGTATATTTTCTCTTACTTATGATTTTCTTAATAACATTTTATTTTCTCTAGCTTACTTTATTATAATACAGTATGTGTGCATATAAATATAAGTATATACAATTTATAATTAAATTTTATATTTATAATTTGTGTATAACTATTTATATATAAGTATATAGAGAAACACACATATAATATACATAAGCTAAAAAAGTTGAGTTTATGAAAATAGAGAGTATGGCCAGATGCGGTGGCTCACCCCTGTAATCCTAGCACCTTGGGAAGCCAAGGAAGGCCCATAACCTAAGGTCAGGAGTTTGAGACCAGCCTGGCCAACGTGGTGAAATCCCATCTCTACTAAAAATACAAAAATTAGTCGGGCGTGGTGGCGGGCACCTGTAATCCCAGTTACTCGGGAGGCTGAGGCAGGAGAATCCCTTGAACCAGGGAGATGGAGGTTGCAGTGAGCCGAGATCACTCCAGTGCACTCCAGCCTGGGTGACACAGTGAGACTCTGTCTCAGAAAATAAAATAAAATAAAATAAAAGACAATAGAGAGTAGAATGATAGCTACCAGAAGCTGGGAAGGATGCTGGGGAAGGGAAAAAAGAAGTTAATTAATCAGTACAAATATACAGATAGATAGAAGAAATAAGTTCTAATGTTCATTAGCATGGTACAGTGACCATAGTTAACAATATATTTGATATTTCAAAATAGCTAGAAGATATGAAATGCTCCCAGTTCAAAGAAATGATAAATGTTTGAGGTGATGGCTGTTCTAAATACCCTGATTTAATAATTACATATTGTGAGCATGTGTCACAATATACCATGTACTCCATAAGTATGTACAATTATTATCTATCAATAAACATAATTTTTAATTAAAAATACAGCATATAATAACTATAACATACAAAAAATGGTGTTAATTAATGGTTTATGTTATCAGTAAGGCTTCCAGTCAAGAGCAGGCTTTTAATAGTTATGTTTTAGGGGAGTAAATTTTATACACAAATTTTCAACTGCGTGGGGATTGGCACTCCTAATCCTTGCATTGTTCAAGAGTCAACTACAGTTCATTTGGGCATGTAATTCCAATGCCAATTATGAGTGGGCTGTAGAAAACAGGTTATTTACCAAGTACAGGCTGCCATGTAGGCTGCTGTGCCACTTGTCCATGTTACCCAGATTTAAAGTTAACAAAGTTAGGAATGATAAGTGAAATGTTCGGCAGGTCTCATGGGTGAATCACAATATATACCTTTATAATTTAGAGGCAAAGCTATGCCATACTCTGCAGATTATTATTCACATGTTCAGAAACAATTCCATGCTTGCTTTTGGGCCCTGGAAAAGGCTAAACATTTGATCAAATTGGTGATTTGGTCACCAATTTATCATGAAATTTGAGTTGTTCATCATCAACTGGGTGTTGTCTGACATATGAAACCATAAAGTTGGGTGTGCATAGCAGCACCAGATCTTCAAATTGAGATAGTGTAAACAAATAAGACTCAAGCAATTACTGAAAGAACAAGTAAGTTGCATGATAAATTGCTCATGTCTCCAAGACTTCTAATACCAGTATACTGCCGGCCTTTTCGCAATAGTCATTTATGGTCTGTAGAGAGTTACTTACAGTTTTCCCCCCTTTTCTAGGGGACAAAAATTTGTCCTGGTTTATAATAATTCTACATAATATTCCAATGCCAACCAGTAGTGGGCATCTGCAGTATTAGCACCCAACTCAAGGATATCTCTTAATCAAAGTTTTTAGGGAAAATCCTCATATCACCCAGTCAACCTTGTTAATTTAACCTGGAAGGAGAAATGACCAGAATTTCAGATCTACATTGACCCTCAAGCAGAGGCTAACAGTTTGAACTGAGCGTTAGGAGATTGGAGAAAACATAATTAGAAAGCTCTTGACAAATATGACAGGTAAGAGATACGTAGACAGACATTCCTAATAAAAGTGTCTGCATCTCCTGCCAATGCTTCAAAACAAACAGCAGAAGCAGAAGAGAACCTTAATAATCAGGTGGACAAGATAAATGGCTTGTTGAATGTGAGTCAGCCTCTCACTAAGCCATCCACCTTGCCTGATAGCTCATGAATAATGTGGTCACTGGAGCAGGCATAGAGGTTATGAATGGGCTCAATACCATGGACTTCTACTTACCACACATTATCTGGTTACAGCCACTAGTGAGTGCCAAGCCTGCCAACAGCTGAGATTAAAACTTATCACCCAGTGTGCCCCGATTCCTGAGAAGAATATGTCATTATATATGTTTGTCACTTTTCTTTTCTTTTTTTTTCTCAAGAAAAAGACCTCTGGAGGAAGTCAAGTTGTCTCATATGGCTATCCTAATTAATGAATGACAACAGAAAACATTACCTGGCTGTCTGACCTAATCTGAAAAACATTTTTTCACAAAACATATGCAAATAACTCTAAAAGGTGCCAGAGCAGCTATCCAAGTTTTCAATTTGCTGCCTAATATGCATTATAATTTTACTTTAGCTTATTATTGGCAATACCATGGAGTACTAGAGTTTATGACACCACCCTTAGCAGCCCAACAATGCTTTCTCAGTTTCTTTATACTTGATCATAAAGAAGCAAAACATATTATAACTAATTAAATAAATGTCTAAAAATCTAATTCAATCCTATTAAAAATATCAACAGCATTAAAGCATTCTACAGTCTAAATTCAAAAATAACTGTCCATTAAATATTATTTTGATGGTAATTTTATGGTGATAACAAACCTAATGAATTTTTTAAAATATAATGAAGTATAGTATATATGATATAATGAATTTTTTAAAAATATAATGAACTATAGTAAAATAGAACAATGTAGTCCTTGAAATCTTCAAGCCAATTACTTCTTTTTATCCTCTGACCTGTACAACCTCATACACATTGCTTAAATTTTTAAACCATTATATATAAATTTTTAAACCATATATATATATATCAATTTTAAATGGGAATGATACATTTTGGCATATGATTGTGATAAGCAATGTACAAAATTACTTAGAATTTATCCTAAATAAATTGATTTTTTTAAAGTCAATCTGCAAAGTGTTCATGTTAAGAAGTTATTTCAAAAGTTTACTATTACTTTTATTGCTAACATGACTTGAGTGTTTTCTTACTAAGTTTATGTCTGTTATTTGCCATGAATTTTTAGGAGAGATTCCAATTTGTCTTAATACTTACATGGTAAAGTTTTAAACTCTTTACTTAATTCATTCTTTAAAATTCTTCTATCTTTACTTTCAAAAGTAAACATTTAATTATAGAATAGCTTTTACATTTACAAAAAATTTACAAAGATATAATATGGAGAATTCTCTTCTAACCATACCCTGTTTTCCCTATTGTTAATAACTTACATTGTTAGTATAGTGCATGTACCACTCTAGTAAACTGATATTAATACAAAATTATTAACCAAACTCCATAGTTTATTCAGATTTTCTAATTTTTACTTAATATCATTTTTTCTGTTCTGGGATCCATACAGGATACCACATTACATGTCGTCATTAGGTCTCCTTAGGCTCCTCTTGGCAGTCACAGTTTTGAAGACTTTCCTTGTTTTGATGACTTTGATCATTTTGAGGAGTATTGGTCGGGTATGTTTAGACCATCCTTCATTACAAGTCTGTCTGATGTTTACCTCATAATTAGACTGAGGTGTGGGTTCTGATGACATTAACCTTGATCACCTGGCCTAGGTAGTGTTTGTCAGGTTATTCCAGTATCAAGTGACCCTTTTCCTCTGTTCCATACTCATATTAGAAACCATCATCTGGACACTATATGTACCTACTGTTTATCTCTTCCTATATGTGATATGTATATCTGAATTAATATTAAATTACAATGAACTCATACTGAAGTATCCAACCCAAATTGGTGCCATATGGTTCATTTAACTTTCCAACATGGTTAACCTATGTCCTCTCATGTCATGAGTCTGAAAGCTGGCTCCTACCATTCTCCATCCATTTACCTATTTGCTCAGCCTCAGCATACATGTATCATGTTAACACACACCTCAATGGGAAACAATTTTACCATCTAGAGTTCAGTGCTACGTATAGTTCCTTTTGTCCTTAGAGTTTTGATATGGTTTGGCTGTGTCCGCACCCAAATTTCATCTTGAATTGTAATAATCACCAAGTGTAGTGGAAGGGACCCAGTGGGAGGCAATTTAATTATGGGGACGGTTAACTCATGATAGTGAGTTCTCACGAGACCCAATGGATTTACAAGGGCTTCTCTCTCTTTTGCTTGGCACGTTTCCTTGCTGCCGCCATGTGAAGAAGGATGTGTTTGCTTCCCCTTCTGCCATGATTGCAAGTTTACTGGGGCCTCCTCAGCCATGGTGAACGATGAGTCAATTAAACCTCTTTCCTTTATAAATTACTGGGTCTCGGGTATGTCTTTATTAGCAGAGTGAGAATGAACTAATACAAGTTTCCATTTATTTTCAAAATTACTTAGGTAAAAAACATTTTCCACCAACTCTAGTAAGTTAGATTATGTCATACATTTGTAATACATTTAAATTTGTCTTTAGCTCCTTAATTTCATCCTGAGGTTACTCAATACCCTAGTTGATTTTGTTTTGTTCATATACATTAAGGTTTATTATTTGTACCATAAGTTTCTATGAGTTTTAACAGGATAGTGCCATGTATCTACCACTACGATATTGTATGAAATAATTTCCCCACACTAAAAATTTCCCATATGCTTCATCTATTTAACATTCTTCCCTCACTAAGCACATACCAATAGCTGGTCTGCTTTCTATATCTATAGGGTTTTGTTTGTTTGTTTGTTTTTCCCAGAATGTCATGTAAGTAGGCTCATAGAGTTATGTATCTGTTTCAGACTGGCTTGTTTCACTTAGCAGCTGGCTTGTTTCACTTAGCCATAAGCAATTAAGATTTATCTATGTTGATCTGTAGAATGATAGTTCATTAATTTGTATCTCTAAATGGTAATTCCATTGTATAGAAATGCCATCATTTGTATATCCATTCACCTATTGAAAAGCATCCTGGCTAGTTTGATTTTTGACAATGAAGAATAAAACTGGGCTGGGCATGGTGGCCCAATCCTGTAATCCCAGCAATTTGTAAGGCCAAAGCATCAGGATTACTTAAGCTAAGAAGTTTGAGACCAGACTGGACAACACAGACCTCATCACTATGTATTTTTTTAAAATAAAGTGTATTAGCCAGATATGGTCGTGTGCATCTGTAGTTTTAGCTAGAGGCTGAGGTGGGAGGATCATTTGAGCCCAGGAGCTCAATATTGCAATGAGTTATGATTGTGTCACTGCACTCCAGTCTGGGAAAGAAAGTAAGATCCTGTAGCAAAAAATCATAATAATAAAATGGCTACGAACTTATACATGAGGGTTTTCATATGAGTTGGTTAAATTCCCAGGTATACAATTGATGTGCTATGTGGTAAGATTATACTTAGTTTTGTGGCAAACTGCCAAGTTGTCTGTCAATGTGACTGTGCTTTTTTTCACTTCTACAAGCAATACATTACAGTGTCTTATACCCCTCCTCTTGTAATTAGTATTTTGAATTATTTAAAAATTATTTTAGCCATTCTAATAGATGTATGGTGATATCTAATTGTTAAATCTGTGCTTCCCTAGTGACAAATACAGTTGAGTATCTTTTCAAATGCTTCTTTGCTATCTGCATAACTTCATTGATGAGTTGTCTGTTTAGATATTTTGACTCATTTTTATTTTGGGCTTTTGTTGCTTATTGGTGATATTTCAAAGGTTTTTGTATATTCTTGATACAAATTCTTTATTAGATGTGCATTTTATAAGCATTTCTCCCAGTTTATGATATGCTCTTTATTGTCTTAACAGTTTCTCTTAAAGACAAAAAAAAGAAAGAAGGGTAAGAAGGAAGGAAGGAAGGAAGGAAAGAAGGAAAAAAGGAAAGAAGGAAGGAAGGAAAGAAGGAAGGAAGGAAGGAAGGAAAAAAGGAAGGAAGGAATAAGAAAGGAAGGAAGGAAAAAGAAAGGAAGGAGGAAGGAAGGAAGGAAAGAGAGAAAGAGAAAAGAAAGAAAAAGAAAGAAAGAGAAAGAAGAAAAGAAAGACGAAAACAAAGAAAATAATAAAATAAAATGTATCCAAATTTTCTTTCAATTCTGGGCTGTCACTGTATATAAAAATGTATCCCCCAACATCTATTTAAACAGATTTTCTCAATATTTTATACTGGAAGTTTTAGTTTTACATTTTATCTTGTATCTTTGATCCTTTTAGTTAACTTTTATGTGAGTTGTATAGTCTAAGTTCTTTTTTCTTCTTTTGCATATGGACATCAAATTGTTTCAGAACAATTTACAGATGACTACCTTTTCTCAATTGAATTGCTCTTGTAAAAAATAAGTTGACTATATTTATATCCATCTATTTCTGGACTTTCTATTCTATTGATCACTATGTCTATTATTTAGCCAAAATAATACTATATTGATTACAGTAGCTTTATAGTATGATTTGGAGTCAGGTAATGTGGGTCTTCCAGCCATTACTACTTTAAATGTTTTGTTCTATTCTTGTTCTTCTTCTGTTATTTCAATTAAAAGCATATTACCCCTTTTGATATTTTTATTCCTATTTCATTTTGCATTTCTGCTGGTGAATTTTCTATTGACTTTTCTTCAAATTCCTTAATTCTTGCCTTACCTGATGGGCTCAGGAAGTCATTCTTCATTTCTGCTACTGTGTTATTGATTTCTAGCATTTCATTTTGATTCTTTCACAGGATTTTCATATCTCTGATGACTTTCATTGCCCATCAGTTCTTGCATGTTTTCTACTTCCTACATTAGATCCTATAACACATTAATAAGTCTTATTCTTATTTTAAATGCCTGTGCCAGTAATTCCAACATATATGACATAACTGCATTTTGCATTCTGTTCTGTCTGTTTTCCTTGTCTCTTCAGTTTTTTGTTGTTTTTGTTTTTTGTTTTTTGGGGTTTTTTTGCTTGTGGTATGAGGTAATTTTGTTTGTTGTTGTTGCTGTTGTTGAAAGCAGGTCATGTTATGTTGCATGAGCTAACAGATATTAAAGTAACTGGCTTTTAGTATGAGGATTTATGATAATCTGGGTTTGCACTATGTTAAACTTTTTTTGTACTTGCAGATACCAGAGGCTTCAAATTTGTCTACAGTTCCTGTTTTTGCCTCTCTTCTCGGCACTTAGAATTCCCTTTTTATTGCCACTCAGAGAGTCTGTGTATTGCAGTTCTTTCAATGTAATCTTTTGTTGTTTTAATGGACACTTATGGGATAGGGATAGAATATGTGGGAGGGGAGCAGTCTATAATCTTTGGATCATACCTAAGTCTTTAACTGGGCCTGTGTCTCATGTGTTTGTCTCCACAAGTTTCTGTCTCTTCTTCAAAGATGTAGCTCCCAGAGCCATATTCTCTATTTCGTTCTCAGGTGCAGCTCTCCTCATCTAATTTCTTGAATTCCTGTCCCTCGGTTGCTATGATATGGCCCCCACCATTCGCTGACTTACAGAAGACATGAAGATTGAAACTGCCTGGAGCTGGGCAGAAATCATTTTTCTAGTTGCAATGAAGGTTCAGAATTGCCCTCTGAGAATTCATTGCTCCTAGAAACTGAACCTTTGCTAGGGAAAAGAGGCTGAGATTTTCATGGTGGCTACTGTACACCTCCTCCTTTCAGGACTAGACAGATATTTTTCCCAGATCCTCACCAGAAGAATTGTTTTTGTTCCAAGAGAGAAAGCTATGAAAATATTGGGGTTTCCACGTGACTATAACCCCCAGGAGTTTCTCAGCACTTAGACTCCAGCAATTTGTCAAAATTACCATGAAAGATTCATACCAGTTTGTGGTGTTTAGTGGATTTTGCTCTAGATAAGCAAATCTTCAATATTGTATCTTTCAGAGTGCACCCATCTCTCTAGATATTAGGGGTGTAGTTTGCTATACAACCAGAGTTTACTCAAGGATCCAAGAAAAGGCATTGATTTTTATGTTGTTCAGGTATTCTTATAAGGACAGGGGTGAGGACTTCCAATGCTTTTACAAGTCAGGACTCTTAGCCTACTGGTATGCTATTATTATTTGTAATTGCCTTTTAATTATTATTATTAAATTAATTAAATTTTATTTTCCTAATTGCTATTTTACTACCAGAAATATAATAGGTATATTCATATTCTTAAGATACACTTGTATTATAAATACACATATTTAAAATAGTTTGTCAACCAGCATTTACAGTTTACCAAATAAAAGACATTAACTTTAGCATACAATCACTTCTTGTTTTTCCTGTTTCTTCCTTTTCTGTTATTTTAGTTCCCGTTTCTGTTTAATTTTCATTGTAGATAAAATGTTACTCACATAAATGTTTATTTTAATACTTTTTGCATGCCAGTCTTTATTTTACCTATACCCTCTGCATTCTTTTTCTATATTTAGTTGGTTGACTACTTTTATTTAGCTATTGTGCTAGAAGGATTCTTTCAAATATCATTTTTTATGGCTGCATAGTATTCCATGGTGTATATGTGCCACATTTTCTTAATCCAGTCTATCATTGTTGGACATTTGGGTTGGTTCCAAGTCTTCACTATTGTGAATAATGCCGCAATAAACATACGTGTGCATGTGTCTTTATAGCAGCATGATTTATAGTCCTTTGGGTATATACCCAATAATGGGATGGCTGGGTCAAATGAAATTTCTAGTTCTAGATCCCTGAGGAATCGCCACACTGACTTCCACAAGGGTTGAACTAGTTTACAGTCCCACCAACAGTGTAAAAGTGTTCCTATTTCTCCACATCCTCTCCAGCACCTGTTGTTTCCTGACTTTTTAATGATTGCCATTGTAACTGGTGTGAGATGGTATCTCATTGTGGTATTGATTTGCATTTCTCTGATGGCCAGTGATGGTGAGCATTTTTTCATGTGTTTTTTGGCTGCATCAATGTCTTCTTTTGAGAAGTGTCTGTTCATGTCCTTTGCCCACTTTTTGATGGGGTTGTTTGTTTTTTTCTTGTCAATTTGTTGGAGTTCATTGTAGATTCTGGATATTAGCCCTTTGTCAGATGAGTAGGTTGCGAAAATTTTCTCCCATTTTGTAGGTTGCCTGTTCACTCTGATGGTAGTTTCCTTTGCTGTGCAGAAGCTCTTTAGTTTAATGAGATCCCATTTGTCAATTTTGGCTTTTGTTGCCATTGCTTTTGGTGTTTTAGACATGAAGTCCTTGCCCATGCCTATGTCCTGAATGGTATTGCCTAGGTTTTCTTCTAGGGTTTTTATGGTTTTAGGTCTAACATTTAAGTCTTTAATCCATCTTGAATTGATTTTTGTATAAGGTGTAAGGAAGGGATCCAGTTTCAGCTTTCTCCATATGGCTAGCCAGTTTTCCCAGCACCATTTATTAAATAGGGAATCCTTTCCCCATTTCTTGTTTTTGTCAGGTTTGTCAAAGATCAGATAGTTGTAGATATGTGGCATTATTTCTGACGGCTCTGTTCTATTCCATTGATCTATATCTCTCTTTTAGTACCAGTACCATGCTGTTTTGGTTACTGTAGCCTTGTAGTATAGTTTGAAGTCAGGTAGCGTGATGCCTCCAGCCTTGTTCTTTTGGCTTAGGATTGACTTGGTGATGTGGACTCTTTTTTGGTTCCATATGAACTTTAAAGTAGTTTTTTCCAATTCTGTGAAGAAAGTCATTGGTAGCTTGATGGGGATGGCACTGAATCTGTAAACTACCTTGGGAAGGATGGCCATTTTCATGATATTGATTCTTCCTACCCATGAGCATGGAATGTTCTTCCATTTGTTTGTATCCTCTTTTATTTCCTTGAGCAGTGGTTTGTAGTTCTCCTTGAAGAGGTCCTTCACATCCCTTGTAAGTTGGATTCCTAGGTATTTTATTCTCTTTGAAGCAATTGTGAATGGGAGTTCACTCATGATTTGGCTCTCTGTTTGTCTGTTATTGATGTATAAGAATGCTTGTGATTTTTGTACATTGATTTTGTATCCTGAGACTTTGCTGAAGTTGCTTATCAGCTTAAGGAGATTTTGGGCTGAGACAATGGGGTTTTCTAGATATACTATCATGTCATCTGCAAACAGGGACAATTTGACTTCCTCTTTTCCTAATTGAATACACTTGATTTCCTTCTCTTGCCTAATTGCCCTGGCCAGAACTTCCAACACTATGTTGAATAGAAGTGGTGAGAGAGGGCATCCCTGTCTTGTGCCAGTTTTCAAAGGGAATGCTTCCAGTTTTTGCCCATTCAGTATGATATTGGCTGTGGGTTTGTCATAAATAGCTCTTATTATTTTGAGATACGTCCCATCAATACCTAATTTATTGAGAGTTTTTAGCATGAAGGGTTGTTGAATTTTGTCAAAGGCCTTTTCTGCATCTATTGAGATAATCATGTGGTTTTTGACTTTGGTTCTGTTTATATGCTGGATTACATTTATTGATTTGCGTATATTGAACCAGCCTTGCATCCCAGGGATGAAGCCCACTCGATCATGGTGGATAAGCTTTTTGATGTGCTGCTGGATTCTGTTTGCCAGTATTTTATTGAGGATTTTTGCATCAGTGTTCATCAAGGATATTGGTCTAAAATTCTCTTTTTTTGTTGTGTCTCTGCCAGGCTTTGGTATCAGGATGATGCTGGCCTCATAAAATGAGTTAGGGAGGATTCCCTCTTTTTCTATTGATTGGAATAGTTTCAGAAGGAATGGTACCAGCTCCTCCTTGTACCTCTGGTAGAATTCGGCTGTGAACCCATCTGGTCCTGGACTTTTTTTGGTTGGTAAGCTATTGATTATTGCCACAATTTCAGCTCCTGTTATTGGTCTATTCAGAGATTCAACTTCTTCCTGGTTTAGTCTTGGGAGGGTGTATGTGTTGAGGAATTTATCCATTTCTTCTAGATTTTCTAGTTTATTTGCGTAGAGGTGTTTGTAATATTCTCTGATGGTAGTTTGTATTTCTGTGGGATCGGTGGTGATATCCCCTTTATCATTTTTTATTGCATCTATTTGATTCTTCTCTCTTTTTTTCTTTATTAATCTTGCTAGCGGTCTATCAATTTTGTTGATCCTTTCAAAAAACAAGCTCCTGGATTCATTGATTTTTTGAAGGGTTTTTTGTGTCTCTATTTCCTTCAGTTCTGCTCTGATTTTAGTTATTTCTTGCCTTCTGCTAGCTTTTGAATGTGTTTGCTCTTGCTTTTCTAGTTCTTTTAATTGTGATGTTAGGGTGTCAATTTTGGATCTTTCCTGCTTTCTCTTGTGGGCATTTAGTGCTATAAATTTCCCTCTACACACTGCTTTGAATGCATCCCAGAGATTCTGGTATGTTGTGTCTTGGTTCTCGTTGGTTTCAAAGAACATCTTTATTTCTGCCTTCATTTCGTTATGTACCCAGTAGTCATTCAGGAGCAGGTTGTTCAGTTTCCATGTAGTTGAGCGGTTTTGAGTGAGATTCTTAATCCTGAGTTCTAGCTTGATTGCACTGTGATCTGAGAGATAGTTTGTTATAATTTCTGTTGTTTTACATTTATTGAGGAGAGCTTTACTTCCAAGTATATGGTCAATTTTGGAATAGGTGTGGTGTGGTGCTGAAAAAAATGTATATTCTGTTGATTTGGGGTGGAGAGTTCTGTAGATGTCTATTAGGTGTGCTTGGTGCAGAGCTGAGTTCAATTCCTGGGTATCCTTGTTGATTTTCTGTTTCATTGATCTGTCTAATGTTGACAGTGGGGTGTTAAAATCTCCCATTATTAATGTGTGGGAGTCTAAGTCTCTTTGTAGGTCACTCAGGACTTGCTTTATGAATCTGGGTGCTCCTGTATTGGGTGCATATATATTTAGGATAGTTAGCTCTTCTTGTTGAATTGATCCCTTTACCATTACGTAATGGCCTTCTTTGTCTCTTTTGATCTTTGTTGGTTTAAAGTCTGTTTTATCAGAGACTAGGATTGCAACCCCTGCCTTTTTTTGTTTTCCATTTGCTTGGTAGATCTTCCTCCATCCTTTTATTTTGAGCCTATGTGTGTCTCTGCAGGTGAGATGGGTTTCCTGAATACAGCACACTGATGGGTCTTGAGTCTTTATCCAA
The DNA here is from genome assembly GCF_028885625.2 of Pongo pygmaeus. Taxonomy (NCBI): domain Eukaryota; kingdom Metazoa; phylum Chordata; class Mammalia; order Primates; family Hominidae; genus Pongo; species Pongo pygmaeus. The sequence goes on along the minus strand of NC_072388.2, from coordinate 39,094,377 downwards.
TTTGCCAGTCTGTGTCTTTTAATTGGAGCATTTAGTCCATTTACATTTAAAGTTAATATTGTTACGTGTGAATCTGATCCTGTCATTATGATGTTAGCTGGTTATTTTGCTCGTTAGTTGATGCAGTCTCTTCCTAGTCTCGATGGTCTTTACATTTTGGTATGATTTTGCAGTGGCTGGTACCGGTTGTGCCTTTCCATGTTTAGCGCTTCCTTCAGGAGCTCTTTTAGGGCAGGCCTGGTGGTGACAAAATCTCTCAGCATTTGCTTGTCTATAAAGTATTTTATTTCTCCTTCACTTATGAAGCTTAGTTTGGCAGGATATGAAATTCTGGGTTGAAAATTCTTTTCTTTAAGAATGTTGAATATTGGCCCCCACTCTCTTCTGGCTTGTAGGGTTTCTGCTGAGAGATCCGCTGTTAGTCTGATGGGCTTCCCTTTGATGGTAACCCGACCTTTCTCTCTGGCTGCCCTTAACATTTTTTCCTTCATTTCAACTTTGGTGAATCTGACAATTATGTGTCTTGGAGTTGCTCTTCTCGAGGAGTATCTTTGTGGCGTTCTCTGTATTTCCTGAATCTGAATGTTGGCCTGCCTTGCTAGATTCGGGAAGTCCTCCTGGATAATATCCTGCAGAGTGTTTTCCAACTTGGTTCCATTCTCCCCGTCACTTTCAGGTACACCAATCAGACGTAGATTTGGTCTTTTCACATAGTCCCACATTTCTTGGAGGCTTTGCTCGTTTCTTTTTATTCTTTTTTCTCTAAACTTCCCTTCTCGCTTCATTTCATTCATTTCATCTTCCAGGGCTGATACCCTTTCTTCCATTTGATCGCACCGGCTCCTGAGGCTTCTGCATTCTTCACGTAGTTCTCGAGCTTTGGTTTTCAGCTCCATCAGCTCCTTTAAGCATTTCTCTGTATTGGTTATTCTAGTTATACATTCTTCTAAATTTTTTTCTAAGTTTTCAACTTCTTTGCCTTTGGTTTGAATACCCTCCCGTAGCTCGGAGTAATTTGATCGTCTGAAGCCTTCTTCTCTCAGCTCGTCAAAGTCATTCTCTGTCCAGCTTTGTTCCGTTGCTGGTGAGGAACTGCGTTCCTTTGGAGGAGGAGAGGTACTCCGCTTTTTAGAGTTTCCAGTTTTTCTGCTCTGTTTTTTCCCCATCTTTGTGGTTTTATCTACTTTTGGTCTTTGATGATGGTGATGTACAGATGGGTTTTTGGTGTGGATGTCCTTTCTGTTAGTTTTCCTTCTAACAGACAGGACCCTCAGCTGCAGGTCTCTTGGAGTACCTGGCCGGCCGTGTGAGGTGTCAGTCTGCCCCTGCTGGGGGGTGCCTCCCAGTTAGGCTGCTCGGGGGTCAGGGGTCAGGGACCCACATGAGGAGGCAGTCAGCCCGTTCTCAGATCTCCAGTTGCATGCTGGGAGAACCACTGCTCTCCTCAAAGCTGTCAGACAGGGACATTTAAGTCTGCAGAGGTTACTGCTGTCTTTTTGTTTGTCTGTGCCCTGCCCCCAGAGGTGGAGCCTACAGAGGCAGGCAGGCCTCCTTGAGCTGTGGTGGGCTCCACCCAGTTCAAGCTTCCAGGCTGCTTTGTTTACCTAAGCGAGCCTGGGCAATGGCGGGCGCCCCTCCCCCAGCCTCGCTGCCGACTTGCTGTTTGATCTCAGACTGCTGTGCTAGCAATCAGCGAGACTCCGTGGGCGTAGGACCCTCTGAGCCACGTGCGGGCTATACTCTGCTGGGGCACCGTTTCCTAAGCCCGTCGGAAAAGCACAGTATTCGGGTGGGAGTGGCCCGATTTTCCAGGTGCCGTCTGTCACCCCTGGAAAGGGAACTCCCTGACCCCTTGCGCTTCCCGAGTGAGGCAATGCCTCGCCCCTGCTTCGGCTGGCGCACGGTGCACTCACCCACTGACCTGCGCCCACTGTCTGGCACTCCCTAGTGAGATGAACACGGTACCTCAGATGGAAATGCAGAAATCACCCGTCTTCTGCGTCGCTCGCGCTGGGAGCTATAGACCGGAGCTGTTCCTATTCGGCCATCTTGGCTCCTCCCCCCTCAAATATTAATTATAAGTAATAAATGTTGTATATCACTGCATAATACATTTAAAAAAACCTTACCTTTGAATAATATTTTGTTTTAATATTAAATTCTAATTTAATACGTTCTAAATTAAAATTTACTATTAAAACAAAAATTACATTATTTTTTATTTTTTATTACGTTTCTTATTTCTTAATTCTTATTTCTTAATATAGGCATTTACAACTATGAAATCTTCCTAAAACATTAATCTACTGATTTCTAGCCTACTTTATTAATTATGAGAGTTAGGCAATTAAATTAAACTTTATTTGTAGATATCAGTGTATTTTTCTTGTTAAAGTCCTCGAAATGTTTTTTTTTTTTTTTTCTTCACCCTAAACTTCTACGTGTTCAACATAATTGGCCAGATCAGGGCCTTTTTAAAATTAATTCAACCCATATTAAGTCTTTTCATTTTAAAAATTTGTAAGTTTGTCTGTTTTAGGAACTGTCTTTTGTAGCTCTTGGTTATTTCTTCTCCTCTACTTTTTTTTTCTTCTTTCTTTCTGGAGATCCACACAGAATATAGGAAAATATATAGAAACTTTTTTCCTTATCCTTTATTTACTTATACTCTAGTACCACAGTGATATTTTGTAGTCTTTTATGTGTTGATGTCCTGGGTAAATGTTCAACTGACCTATTTCTTGATCTAACTGGAGACAGGAATAATAGGTAAGTGTCAAGTCTAGTCTAGTCCTGTGGTCCGTCCCGACACTCAGATGCCCATGCATTCTGGCTTAAATGTGTCACATGTATATTTCACTAGTATGAATTAAAATTATATAAAAATGCCTAAATATTGAAGTGAATGTAATTTTTTTAATTATCGCAATTTCATCTTTTCCTACATATTTTCAATGTTTTATTATTTTTAAATATACATTTTAGCAGATATTTACTAAAAATGGTTGAAAGTATATGAAGCATTATAACCTTTCCAAACAATTAACACTTCCATTGATAATTTTTCTATGAAGAATTAATAAGAAAATTCTGGGTTTTTGTTATATAAAATAGTTATTAGTTTCACTACCACTATTATAATCTATGAAGTAGAGGGCCAGGCATACTGGCTCACACCTGTAATCATAGCACTTTGGAAAGCTGAGGTGGAAGGATTGCTTGAGGCCAGGAGTTCGAGACTAGCCTGGGTAACACAGTGATACCATGTCTCTACAAAAAGATTGTTTTTTAAAATTCAGCCAGGCATGATGGCACACACCTGTAGTAGCCACTTGGGAGCCTAAGGTATGGAGATGGCTTGAGCTCAGGATTTCAAGGTTGCAAGGAGTTATGATTGTGCCACTCCACTCCAGCCTGGGCAACAGAGAAAGACTGCCTCTATTAAAAAAAAAAAAAAAAAAAAAAAAAAAAAAAAAAAAGGAAAGATTTGGACAAAAAGTAAAATGAAAAGGCATGATGAGCACCCTTAACAGACTTTCATTGTTGGATATACTTAATTGAAAATACTACCCTAGAAATACAACAATATTTCATGAATAAAAGCTTAAGATCTATACTCATTTAGAGAATTATAACTATTATTCTCAAAACAATCAAACTTTTATCTGCCTGGATATACCTGTTTTCCAAAACAGCTGTACTGTTCTACATTCCCATAGCCAAGTATGAGGGTTCTAATGTCTACATCCTTGTCAACAGTGCTAACATCTGTCTTTTAAAATTATAGCCAACCTAGTGGTTATGAAGTGGTATATAATCGTGGTTTTGATTTGCATTTCATGATCAATGATGTTGAACATTTTTTATGTGCTTTTTGGACATTTGCATATCTTCTCTGGAGAAATATCTATCAGATCATTTGCCCATTTTTAACTGGGTTAATGAGTTTAAATGTTTTTAAATTTCTTAGTATAGGCATTTACAATTATAAAATTCCTGCTAAGCACTGCTTCTACTGCATCCCTAAGTTTTGGTATGTTGTGTCCCATTTCCATTCACCATAAGTGGTTTTCTCATTACTTCTCACTTCTTTGATTCGCTGGTTATTTAGGAGTGTCTGGTTTTACTTACACATATCTGTAATTTTCCCAAATTTTCTCCTGTTACTGATTTCTAATATCATTCCATTACTGTCAAAAAGTACTTTGTATTATTTTAATCATTTTACATTTATTGAGGTTTGTTTTGTAGCCTTGTAAATTGTCTGTCCTAAAGAATAATTCTATGTACCATTGAGAAGGACATATATTCAGTTCTTATCTGGTGGAATGCTCTATAGCTGTCTGTTAGGTATGATTGCTTTATAGTATTTTTAAGTTTTCCACCTCCTTGTTGACACGTGTCTAGTTGTTCTAACCATTATTGAAAGCAGAGTATTCAAGTCTTCAAATATTAATGTTGAATTATCTATTTTTCCCTTTCTGTCAGCCTTTGCTTCAAGTTTTTGGGGCTCTGTTTTTTAGTGTTATATACGTCTTTAATTGTTACAGTTTCTTAACGTATTTCCCCTTTCATCATTAAAAACCATCCCTTTTTATCAATAGTTGCATTTCTTAGTTTAAAGTCTACTTTGTCTGGTATTAGTATTGTTACAATTGTTACTTTACTATCTTAGTCATTTTCCTAACCCAAGGCAGCCCTGCTCCCATGTGCCCCTATTGTGTGGTTATTGTTAAGTATATTGCATATGTCTTGCATTTCTATATGTTATGAGCCTAACAATAAATTATATGTAAATTATATATTATTTATTTTGTTTAAAAGAATTATATATCATGCAAACATAATGCATACTATATATTAGTATTGTATATATAATGAATACCTGTGTATTCTAGGTATAATTTTATACAAAGCTTTTTAAACCAGTTTAAAAAAGAAAGGAGAACAATATTTATTCTTACTGACTTAGATAATTGCATAATGATCTTTACCAGTGTGTATTTGAATTATCATCTGTGGTCACTTGCTCTCAGCCTAAAAAAAACTTCCTTTAATACTTCTTCAAGGTGGGACTTCTAGTAACACATTCTTTCATTTATTTTTTTATCTTGATAAGTCATTAATTTGTCTTCCTTTTTTGAAACATAGTTGTACTAGATATAGTATTCTTGTTTGACAAGGTTTTTTTGGTAAGTACTTTAAATAAGCTATCCCATTGTTTTCTGACTTTCACTGTTTTTACTTAGAAATCAGCTATTAGTTTTATTGGTATTGCTTATTTCCTATAGTCCTGTGAACATGATTATAATGGCAAGTATTCTTTCTGCTAAATTTGACATTTGAACATTCACAGACAATGTCTATTGCCTGCCTTTTATTCAGTGTGTGAATCATGCTTCTCTGTTTCTTTGCTTGATTTGTATTTTCTTGTTGTAGTTGTTTGTTGGGAAATGGACACTTTAGATAATACAATGTAGTAACTCCGGCTGCTGGTTCACCATATATTCCAGATATTTGTATTGTTATTTGCTTGCTTATTTGTTCAGTGACAGACCAAATTGTTTTAGTGAAGTACATTCCCCACCTCTCCACCCAACCTGCCACACACACATACTCACACTCACACAAAGTACTGAGCCTCTGGTTGTTCCTCTGGAAGGCACAGGGTTGAATATTCCCACAGTCACCCAGGGATAACAGTGGTTTGGTAGGTCTCTCTTCCTCCCCTTTCCTCCCCATGTGCAGCTGTGAAACTCCACTAATTGCCAGCTGATTTCTCTATCCTTTTCAACAATGCCCCTGGGTATAAACTGATCGATAAACTCATCCAATCAAATTCTGGCTCCTTTGAAGGGATAGTTTCTGAAGTCAGTGATGGCTGCAGGGAGAAAGGGCACCTCTACCCTTAAACTGAATTCCCCTGAGACAGTCTCAGCAACTAGTAGTTGGGACAAGATAGAAGCACTGATGTCCTTCTGTTTCCAGAAGGAAAACTCCAAATGGGGCCCGGGTACAGAGAAGTCTTCTGGAGTGGAGTCTCTGCCTTGCCAAATTGAGCAAGAGTCTCTGCCTTGCAGAATTTAGCAGGAGAGGGTGAAGAGTGGTCTTGGTTCAAATACCAATGTCATTTAACTTTCCTAAGGAATTTTCATAGATTTTCTTGACTAGATATTTCTTCATTTACTGTTTGTCCTTAGGACAAATTCTATTGGCTTAAAAATATTTTTAAAATGTACACCAGTTTCTCTGGAGAGAGGGTCCACAGAGTACATCACATTATCACTCTGTCTACATTATTTATTTTTAATCCCTGAATTAATTGGTAATCTCAAGTGGTGTGTATGAGACTCAGTATATCAAATAAGAAACTCCAGTTCAATCAAAGGATAGACTGTCATGCTATATATTAACAGCTTTGGTAATAAACTAGGAAAATAATGAGATATGTAAAATATTGTTCCTGCCTATATTTTTGATTAATTATTTTTGGAGTATGTTCTAATAAAACATGCTTGATGAGAGAAATTGACCTGCATGTTACAGAAACGTGATTTGTCAATTAGATGCTAATATCAATATCACTAACTAAAGAAAGACAACAATTTAAGACACATTACACTCACATTAGATAATTACTTTATAAGACTTTAAATTAGTTTAAAAAGAGATTATCCCATGTCAGTATTCTCTTATTCTAATCTGTTTTACTATTTAATTTCCTAGCTTGTACATTTTTTATTGAATGAATCAACAATATGTTGTTTCATTTCCCAAAAGTTTACACATGCAGGTGACTCATGCAGCAAACTTACATATATGTAAGTGCCCCAAGTTCATAACATAACATATTCTTCATATATTATAGTTAATAAAATAATTTAAAACTATATATTTTCATTAATTTAACAAATATTTATTGAATTTTTATTATGTGCTAGGCATTGTTCCTGGCACTTGAGATACATCAGAAGAACAAAATTGACACCAACAGCTGCCCTCATGGAGATTACACTCAAGGAAGTCATAACTGCCACATAAACAGTTCCCTTTGCTATTGAATTAGATAATAATTATTCTTGTGTTCAAAACCATACAACTTTATGAATTGTCTAACCATATACTTACCATTTAGCATTCACAAGAAGACATTATTTTTCCATCTTTCAACTGATAAAATAGTTATACAGTAAAATTGTAATAAGCAAGCAATGAAATATACTTTTCTCCAATATTATTCTTTTGTTTAATCCTGAGAGTATTTGACAAATTAAAAACCCTAATAATATAAAGAAATAATTAGGATACAACATGGGTAAACTGGAAAACATTATGCTAAGTGAAACAAGCCAGGCACAAAAAGAGAAATACCGCATGTGCTTTTACTTACATGTGGGAGCTAAAAAACTTTAGAACGATGGCTACCAGAGGCTTGGAAAGAGTAGTGGGGAGGGAGGGATAAAGAAAGGAAGAAGGATTCGTTAATGGGGACAAAAATAAAATGAGAAAGTAGGAATAAGGTCTAATGTTTGATAGTACAATACAGTGACTATAGTTAACAATAGTTGGTTGCATATTTCAAAATAACTAAGAGTGAAATTGGAATGTTTCCAAAAAAGGAAATGATAATTGCTTGAGGTGATAGATATCTCAATTATCCTGATTCATAATTACACATTCTTGTATCAAAATATCATATGTACTCCATACGTATGCAAAACTATTACATATCCATAAAAGTTAAAAATTTAAAAAAATCTGTGTTTATTTTCAAACGTGGTTGTGATGAATTCTTAAGTTCTTCCTTAGCTTTTAATATTAAAAGTTAAATCTTACAGATATTCCTTATTTCCTAAAATGAGCACATGATAGAGAATCATCAATTGAGAATTAAGGCAAATGTAAGTTATAAAGTGAACTTAGATGACTAGCAAAATAAAGATATAAATCTCTTGTTTTGATATTTGTGATTGCCAACTATGACTAAGTATTTTTATAGATGTTTCACTTTTATTAATAATATAATAGGAGGCAAATCAAATAAAATTTTGACAATGAAAGACCATTAGATGCTCATCAAAAAGAAATTACTATTTTCACATGTTTTGTATCGTTGGAAAAATGATGAAAATGTTTTAATGCTTAATTTGTTCTATGTAAAATAAACTCAATAGGTTATTTTGATCAGTAAATGGAACGACATATAAAATTTAATTATAAAATTATATAAAAGTTGTATTTTATTAGTAATATATGTCATTATATCGATATATGAAAATTAATGTAAATCACTTTAATTTATATTTATTGCATTTTTACTTTAACATAGAGACCTGTTTCAACAAGACTATGAGGAAAGGAAATAATCACACTGTTTTAAGGCATGACTAGCAGAACATTGGGTTGAAATACACTCACTTTGAAATGATTTCGGTACAGAATTATGTGCAATAAATAAAGGGCAACAGATAAACTGAGTTTGAGTGTCAGCTCTATCACTAAGTATCTAGGTGATTGTGGTTCAGGGTTTAACCTGTTAGGTTAAACCTTTCCCATTCTACACTATGATGATGCAGAATAATATCGGCGAAGGTAGGGTGATAGCAGAAAAAGGGTTTGTGATTTACTGAGCCTCATGATACATTTAGTATACAGCGAAATTTGGTGAAAATGAAAGTTTGACATTTACATTTTCTACCAACCTCATGGTTTACAAATATTTTATTTTTATCAGTCATATAAAATATAACTATGCTACACATAAGCAACAGTATTTCTTTTTCTTAAGAAGTGGGGTCAAACAAAGCAGTGTGCTTCGAAATTAAAGGGAGGAAAAAATACATACAAATAAAAGAAAATAAATAGACCTTAAAAACTAAAACATGGAAAAAGTCAGAATAAGTAAAAGTCTTATTAAATCTTAGTAAAACCCAACGTAATTTGAAAAATAATAGTCTGTATAGAATCTACCGACTTCCTGATTTTTTTCTGCTAAGGTATATGCTGCATTTAAAATGACAGGCAACAGGCCACTGCAATTCACTTTTCTCAGCCTAAGGACCTAGCTATCACTTGCTAATAAACTAAAGAAAAGAATCAAGACTAACACAGAAACATTAATTTCAAGCACTTTCAGAATTATATGGAATAATTGATAATCTGAAGAATAAGAAAACTGCTAAACCTCTGATGTTCATAAAATTTACTTCTACATATTATTATTAAAATGTATGTTTAACATAGTCACTAAAATTCACTAGTGTAGTAAAAATGTTTATGTGTGTGTGGATGTGGATCATCTGTATTTAATTGTTCTTATACATTTTCATTCTAATATTTTTTAAATGTCAATGAATATACTTGTGAGAAACTTGAAATGCTTTAATTCAAGATTAATATGTCTTTCATGTTGCTTACCAAGAAAAAGGCACATGTATCAATTTCCTTTCAAGAACTATAATTGAATACATATAGTGTCTTGTCAAATCACAGAAGACAAATTATAAAAAAATAAAATAAAATCAGTTGCTTAAGAGTTGATGATTATGTAGATTCTTTCAGTGGTAACAGCCTGTCCCTAGATGTGTACTTTTAAAGTTCCAAGTTAATCTATCCAGGCTTTAGAAAACTTTTTTTTTTTTTTTTTTTGAGACGGAGTCTCGCTCTGTCACCCGGGCTTGAGTGCAGTGGTGCGATCTCGGCTCACTGCAAGCTCCGCCTCCCGGGTTCACGCCATTCTCCTGCCTCAGCCTCCGGAGTAGCGGGGAGTACAGGCGCCGGCCACCAAGCCCAGCTAATTTTTTGTATTTTTAGTAGAGACGGGGTTTCACCGTGTTAGCCAGGATGGTCTCGATTTCCTGACCTCGTGATCCGCCCACCTCGGCCACCTAAAGCGCTGGGATTACAGGCGTGAGCCACCGCGCCCGGCCAGAAAACTTTTTTTTTTTTTTTTTTTTAAGTGGTACAAATAACACTGTTTTATTTAGAAAAAAAGGTGTGATTTGCCAAGAAGCTAGAACAGTCACGAACTTTTTTGTACCCAAACTACTTTTTTTTTTTTCTGCAACACGCACTTAAATTATATTTAGTGAGATAATTTAACAGCATTACAGAAGGTTTGCTAAATCCTAAAATAGTCACCACTCATAATGCTATGTAACACAATGCTGCGTTTTTATGTGCTTGCAATAGTTATTTATATGCATATATTATTTACATGAATATAGTAATAATGTACATATAATTTTACATCCTAACTTTTGCTTCAAATTCATATAATATTTCCATGTTCCACAATTATTATATTAGCTGCATAAAACTCAGATGATAATGGCAAAATCTGGTGTAGCCATATTAGGGGAATACTTGGATTGATTTAAATTATTATTCAATAGTAATTCATTTGACCACCAAACTATCTCACTAGTTTCTCCTCTAACAACATAGAATATCTATCTAATGTACAGTTTTATATATATACTTTTATTGTGGGCCAGGTGTGGTGGCTCAAGCCTGTAATACCAGCACTTTAGGAGGCCAAGACAGGCAGATCACGAGGTGAGGAGTTCAAGACCAGCCTGGCCAAACCTCATCTCGGCTAAAAATACAAAACTTATTGTATTTTTGTATGATGGCCGGGCATGGTGGCCAGCGCCTGTAATCCCCGCTACTCGGGAGGTTGAGGCAGGAGAATAGCTTGAAACCGGAAGGTGGAGGTTGCAGTGTGCCAGATTGTGCTACTGCACTCCAGCCTGGGCAAAAGAGCGAATCTCCATCTCAAAAAAGAAAAAAAAAAAAGCTTTTATTGCATTTAAATAGTAATCTTAGTAATCTAACAGATAATACTCTGATCATGTTGTAATATAATTTTCTAAAATTGTTACTCCTCAATAAGCTTATTTCCAGTTGCTGAAAACGTCATAAAATACGGCAATATTTGCTTAATCGTATTCATACATATTTTTATGCAAATGATAATTTTAAATCTCAGATATTTTCTTTTTTTTTTAATTATACTTTAAGTTTTAGGGTACATGTGCACAACGTGCAGGTTTGTTACATATGTATACATGTGCCACGCTGGTGTGCTGCACCCATTAACTCGTCATTTAACATTAGGTATATCACCTAATGCTATCCCTCCCCGCTCCCCCCACCCCACAACAGGCCCCGGTGTGTGATGTTCCCCTTCCTGTGTCCATGTGTTCTCATTATTCAATTCCCACCTATGAGTGAGAACATATGGTGTTTGGTTTTTTGTCTTTGCAATAGTTTGCTGAGAATGATGGTTTCCAGCTTCATCCATGTCCCTACAAAGGACATGAACTCATCATTTTTTATGGCTGCATAGTATTCCATGGTGTAAAGTAACTGTCACTTCTATTAAAAAATCATCTCTTAAGCAACTTGAAGAGTAGAAACAACATCTAAAAATGCCTTATTGGTAATAAAGAACAGCGTGTCTTCTAATAATGATTCAGAGCTATGATCTTAGGGTCTAGAACATGTTTATTTTAAATCTCATTGGCTCTTACACAATAAAAGAATATCATAAAGTTCTGTTTCTGTTTTATATAGTTATGAAAATTACTATTCTTTTATTAATTCCAAGTATAGGAAAATATACTGAAAGATAATGAAGTTTTTTCATTGACTATATCATATATCACAAATTTAAGTATACAGGAAAATAGCAACAATTTGGCGTCAAAAGTCGTTTCATAACTTTTTTGCTTATACCAAACTGTGTGTTGTAATGCTGGAGCAAGATAAGTGAAGATAAAATTATCAGAATCCATTATTATTAATCCAACAATAAATCTAATTCTTTTTTTAATAAAAATAATATGGATAATCAATTGAAATTAAAGTTAGTTTCCTCTAAGACTACTAAACAAATAATATTTCCATTTATTTTTGTTGGTGCTAGATTATATAAACATGTAATGTGTTCTTATTTTTCTTATTTTTTAATATTTTAAACAGTAGTTGAAACATTTGTGATAAGCATATTCATTTTGTTATATTTACCTTATACAAGTTTACAATAAAAACAATGGCTTTAATCATTTAATATTATATAATTTTACAAATGTGGATACGTATGTATAAAATAATAAAAATGTCAATTTTTCTGGCATCAAGAATATGAGCTATATCTAAATACATATTTAGTAAAATATTCAAAACCTCATAATTTTAAGTTAAGTACATTTACCTTGCATTTGCAACTCAGGCTGTTTCCACAGAAACAGCAGCTGGCACTCAGAAGCAAGAGTGTTTATAACTTTGATATTTCAGCTGTGCTTGTCAAGTAGATGATGAAAATGTCATTTTTCAAAGAAGCACCTGCAGCTTTTGGGTTCCAGCAGGTTCATGGAATATAACACTTTAGCTTTTGAAAAAGTTTTTGTTCATAATGTTTCTGTATAAATCATAACCATGCCTGCTTTTCAAAGAGGCTTAATTACCCTAGGTCTAGTTTGGAAAATTACTTTTTAAGCATAAAAACTGATTTGAGGTAACTTAGAATTATAATGGTCTGCAGGTCTCTCAGAGTCACAGTGAAAACAATTATCACAATAATTTGCTTTTGGTCAGATGTCTACTGGAGGTAGATTCTGTGCAGAGCCACTTTTGTTCTGATACAGCATCTCTATTCCGGGAGCCCACTTCTATTTGACTACAAATTCGTGACTCTGGGAGTTTTGTTCTCAGCGGTAAATCACACCTGGATAGTGGGCTGGTCACAATCTCTCCCACTACTAAACAACAAATTTTAAAAGGTGCTGTTTGATACCTGTAATCTGTTGTGCTTGACATATTTCTGCCATAGATAGGGTATAAAGTGCTAATGCTCTACCGATTGAAAAATTCTATGAAGTACTTATTAAGATGTCATCAAAATTATCTCCTATCAATGCATTTTTAGATGCCAGTGCCTAAATATTGTCAATGACAAAATAATAAAGTGGAAGAGAGATGATCTGTGGTAAGAAGTTCCTCAAATTATTATTTCAAGATTGTATTTTCAGTTCAATAAAACACGGTAGTTTTAAGAAAATAAAATGATATCCTTTAAAAACATTACACTCTTAGTTTTATGTTAAGGATTCAGGCAAGATAAACTAAAAGATTTCACAGGTCAGAAAAGCAGTTCAGCATGACAAAAGACACCCAGATCCTATAAACTTATTACCAGAATACATTTAGTCAGAACAACCCAATCAATGGCCACAGCAAGCCCTTGCTATTTTTAATAGGAACTTACTTGCTAAGGGCAAGTGATCAAGTTTTAGTAACTCACTGGAACTTACTGAGCAACCGCAGCATGTAAGACATTATCAGGCTGTTGAACAAAACAAAATAATTAAAGAAAAATAATACTAGTTGATAACAACCCCAGAAGTCTGCTTCTGAACCCGAGCCATGTCAACGATCCTCATGAAAAACAGTGGGCACTAACTTATTATTATGCTGAAATCTCAAATTCTGTGTTGGTTTTAAAATTGTGTGTTCTGTTTTAAAAAAAAGGCAAATGGACTAATTCAAACATATTCTTTGGATTAATAAAAGAATCAAAACATTTAACATAATAATAAAAGTTAAAAATGAATATACACCATGACCAAGTAATCCCTATTGTGCAATCCATACCAATAAAAACATTGCAACACAACATTTTTTCAGTGGAGAAAAAACAACTAATTGTTGGGAATTTTTATTGAAATAATGTTATATTTATATAATGTATAAATAATATTTATATAATGTATAAATAATGTTATATTTATAAGTTCAAAACATTACATTGTTAAATAAAATAATTAGTTTTCACTGTTTCTGCGTAATTGAAATTTTTTTCATGATACTTTGCTGATACATCAAAAAGTTGTAAACAAATGTAAGTAATATAAGCTTAATGTTATGAAAATAAAATCAGAGCAAACAAAGTGAATATATGTGTGCATCTATAAATACGTGAGTAAAAGCATCAGAAGAAAACTCACATAAGTAAGTCAGGTTGGAATGTCAGCTAATTATAGACAGAGAAGATTGGAAGAATAAAGAAGGAGTAGATGATTAATACATTTTTTGTGTATTTTGTGGGTTTTTCTTGGTCTCCTTTAACAAAGATTACCTTTTTAGCTAAAGAATGTAAAGAAATATCACAATATATAAAACAAAAGGAAAATTTTCTCCCATTTTGTAGGTTGCCTGTTCACTCTGATGGTAGTTTCTTTTGCTGTGCAGAAGCTCTTGAGTTTAATTAGATCCCATTTGTCAATTTTGGCTTTTGTTGCCATTGCTTTTGGTGTTTTAGACATGAAGTCCTTGCCCATGCCTATGTCCTGAATGGTAATGCCTAGGTTTTCTTCTAGGGTTTTTATGGTTTTAGGTCTAACATTTAAGTCTTTAATCCATCTTGAATTGATTTTTGTATACGGTGTAAGAAAGGGATCCAGTTTCAGCTTTCTACATATGGCTAGCCAGTTTTCCCAGCACCATTTATTAAATAGGGAATCCTTTCCCCATTTCTTGTTTTTGTCAGGTTTATCAAAGATCAGATACTTGTAGATATGTGGCATTATTTCTGACGGCTCTGTTCTGTTCCATTGATCTATATCTCTGTTTTGGTACCAGTACCATGCTGTTTTGGTTACTGTAGCCTTGTAGTATAGTTTGAAGTCAGGTAGTGTGATGCCTCCACCTTTGTTCTTTTGGCTTAGGATTGACTTGGCGATGTGGGCTCTTTTTTGGTTCCATATGAACTTTAAAGTAGTTTTTTCCAATTCTGTGAAGAAAGTCATTGGTAGCTTGATGGGGATGGCATTGAATCTATAAATTACCTTGGGAAGGATGGCCATTTTCATGATATTGATTCTTCCTACCCATGAGCATGGAATGTTCTTCCATTTGTTTGTATCCTCTTTTATTTCCCTGAGCAGTGGTTTGTAGTTCTCCTTGAAGAGGTCTTTCACATCCCTTGTAAGTTGGATTCCTAGGTATTTTATTCTCTTTGAAGCAATTGTGAATGGGAGTTCACTCATGATTTGGCTCTCTGTTTGTCTGTTATTGATGTATAAGAATGCTTGTGATTTTTGCACATTGATTTTGTATCCTGAGACTTTGCTGAAGTTGCTTATCAGCTTAAGGAGATTTTGGGCTGAGACAATGGGGTTTTCTAGATATACTATCATGTCATCTGCAAACAGGGACAATTTGACTTCCTCTTTTCCTAATTGAATACCCTTGATTTCCTTCTCCTGCCTAATTGCCCTGGCCAGAACTTCCAACACTATGTTGAATAGAAGTGGCGAGAGAGGGCATCCCTGTCTTGTGCCAGTTTTCAAAGGGAATGCTTCCAGTTTTTGCCCATTCAGTATGATATTGGCTGTGGGTTTGTCATAAATAGCTCTTATTATTTTGAGATACGTCCCATCAATTCCTAATTTATTGAGAGTTTTTAGCATGAAGGGTTGTTGAATTTTGTCAAAGGCCTTTTCTGCATCTATTGAGATAATCATGTGGTTTTTGACTTTGGTTCTGTTTATATGCTGGATTACATTTATTGATTTGCATATATTGAACCAGCCTTGCATCCCAGGGATGAAGCCCACTTGATCATGGTGGATAAGCTTTTTGATGTGCTGCTGGATTCTGTTTGCCAGTATTTTATTGAGGATTTTTGCATCAATATTCATCAAAGACATTGGTCTAAAATTCTCTTTTTTTGTTGTGTCTCTGCCAGGCTTTGGTATCAGGATGATGCTGGCCTCATAAAATGAGTTAGGGAGGATTCCCTCTTTTTCTATTGATTGGAATAGTTTCAGAAGGAATGGTACCAGCTCCTCCTTGTACCTCTGGTAGAATTCGGCTGTGAACCCATCTGGTCCTGGACTTTTTTTGGTTGGTAAGCTATTGATTATTGCCACAATTTCAGCTCCTGTTATTGGTCTATTCAGAGATTCAACTTCTTCCTGGTTTAGTCTTGGGAGGGTGTATGTGTTGAGGAATTTATCCATTTCTTCTAGATTTTCTAGTTTATTTGCATAGAGGTGTTTGTAATATTCTCTGATAGTAGTTTGTATTTCTGTGGGATCGGTGGTGATATCCCCTTTATCATTTTTTATTGCATCTATTTGATTCTTCTCTCTTTTTTTCTTTATTAATCTTGCTAGCGGTCTATCAATTTTGTTGATCCTTTCAAAAAACAAGCTCCTGGATTCATTGATTTTTTGAAGGGTTTTTTGTGTCTCTATTTCCTTCAGTTCTGCTCTGATTTTAGTTATTTCTTGCCTTCTGCTAGCTTTTGAATGTGTTTGCTCTTGCTTTTCTAGTTCTTTTAATTGTGATGTTAGGGTGTCAATTTTGGATCTTTCCTGCTTTCTCTTGTGGGCATTTAGTGCTATAAATTTCCCTCTACACACTGCTTTGAATGCATCCCAGAGATTCTGGTATGTTGTGTCTTGGTTCTCGTTGGTTTCAAAGAACATCTTTATTTCTGCCTTCATTTCGTTATGTACCCAGTAGTCATTCAGGAGCAGGTTGTTCAGTTTCCATGTAGTTGAGCAGTTTTGAGTGAGATTCTTAATCCTGAGTTCTAGCTTGATTGCACTGTGATCTGAGAGACAGTTTGTTACAATTTATGTTCTTTTACATTTATTGAGGAGAGCTTTACTTCCAAGTATATGGTCAATTTTGGAATAGGTGTGGTGTGGTGCTGAAAAAAATGTATATTCTGTTGATTTGGGGTGGAGAGTTCTGTAGACGTCTATTAGGTCCACTTGGTGCAGAGCTGAGTTCAATTCCTGGGTATCCTTGTTGACTTTCTGTCTCGTTGATCTGTCTAATGTTGACAGTGGGGTGTTAAAGTCTCCCATTATTAATGTGTGGGAGTCTAAGTCTCTTTGTAGGTCACTCAGGACTTGCTTTATGAATCTGGTTGCTCCTGTATTGGGTGCATATACAAAGGGCTAATATCCAGAATCTACAATGAACTCCAACAAATTTACAAGAAAAAAACAAACAACCCCATCAAAAAGTGGGCAAAGGACATGAACAGACACTTCTGAAAAGAAGACATTTATGCAGCCAAAAAACACATGAAAAAATGCTCACCATCACTGGCCATCAGAGAAATGGAAATCAAAACCGCAATGAGATACCATCTCACACCAGTTAGAATGGCAATCATTAAAAAGTCAGGAAACAACAGGTGCTGGAGAGGATGTGGAGAAACAGGAACACTTTTACACTGTTGGTGGGACTGTAAACTAGTTCAACCCTTGTGGAAGTCAGTGTGGCGATTCCTCAGGGATCTAGAACTAGAAATTCCATTCGACCCAGCCATCCCATTACTGGGTATATACCCAAAGGACTATAAATCATGCTGCTATAAAGACACATGCACACGTATGTTTATTGCCGCATTATTCACAATAGCAAAGACTTGGAACCAACCCAAATGTCCAACAATGATAGACTGGATTAAGAAAATGTGGCACATATACACCATGGAATACTATGCAGCCATAAAAAATGATGAGTTCACGTCCTTTGTAGGGACATGGATGAAATTGGAAATCATCATTCTCAGTGAACTATCGCAAGAACAAAAAACCAAACACCGCATATTCTCACTCATAGGTGGGAATTGAACAATGAGAACAGCTGGACACAGGAAGGGGAACATCACACTTCGGGGACTGTTGTGGGGTAGGGGGAGGGGGGAGGGATAGCACTGGGAGATATACCTAATGCTAGATGACGAGTTGGTGGGTGCAGCGCACCAGCATGGCACATGTATACATATGTAACTTACCTGCACATTGCGCACATGTACCATAAAACTTAAAGTATAATAATAACAATAATAATAATAATAAAAGAAAAAATAAAAAAAAAAATTAAAAAAAAGATTAAAAAAAACAAAAAAAAACAAAAGGAAACATAGAACACAGTTTGCTGATTTCACTCTGTGAGTATCACAAGCAAAATGTGTCCTAGATTGACGTATTTTAAAATATCAAATATATTTTGGCTTACTTCTGGCTAGAATTTATTTTCTTTTCCCTTTTTAAATTTTTTTTTCTTTTCTTTTCTTTTTCTTTTTTTTTTTTTTTGAGATAGGATATTGCTCTGTTCCCCAGGCTAGAGTGCAGTGGTAGGAACATGGCTTACTGCTCCCTCAATCTCCTTGGCTCAAGAAGCAATCCTCCCACCTCAGCCGCCTTAATAGCTAGGACTACAGGCATGTGCCACTATGCCTGGATAATTTCTTAATATTTTCTAGAGATGGTGTCTCACTATGTTGCCTGGGATAGTCCCCATTATGATACTAGTTGTGGATCTGTTATTTACAGCTTGTATTTTGATAAGGTGTGCTCCTTCTATACCCAGATTTTTTAGGGTTTTTATCATGAAAGAAAGTTACATTTTATCAAATGCTTTTTCAGCATCAGTTAAAATGATCATAGGTTTTTTTTCTTTATTCTCTTTATATATATCACATTGATTGATTTATTTATGGTGAACCATTCTTGCGTCCCTTGAATAAATTCCACTTGATCAGGATGAATAATTTTTCAATGTATTGTTGAATTCAGTTTGCTAATATGTTGTTGAGAATTTTTGAGCCAATGCTCATCAAGGGAATTGGCCTGTAGTTTTTTTGTTTTTTTTTTTGTTTGATGTAAATGCTGCCAGCCTGGGTCTCTCTCTTCAGCACAGTGAGCTTCTCTGTCCCAGGGCAGGTCCAGAAGTGCCACAGAGGAAACAAGGCCTGGAATCAGGGACCCAAGCAGCTCTCCTGGTGCTCTACCCTACTGTGGCCAAGCTGGTATGCAAGATGCAAGACAAAGTTCTCTTTACTCTTCCTCTGTTTCATGAAATAAATGGAGTCTCTCTCTCTCTCTCTCTCTCTAGACACTATAGCTGGTAATACGCTGGGTTACACCTGAAGCCAGCAAGTCTCTGAGTTTCACCCAAGGCCTGAAGAGGGTACTGCCTGGCTACCACTCCTGAATTTTCGGGACTCAAGGACTCTTTAGTCAGCAGGTTCTGCCAGAACTTGGTCTTTCCTTTCAAATCAACAGGTTCCCATCTGGCCCAGGCTGTGTCTAGAAATGTCATCTGGGATCTAAGGCCTGAAATGGGTGTGTCAGAACTCTTCCTGGTGCACTCCTTTATTGTGACTAACCCGGTATCCAGGGTGCAGGACAAAGTCCTCTTTACTCTCCTCTCCCCTCCCCTCTCCTCAAGAAGAAGAAAAGAATCTCTCCTGGAGCTGCAAGCTGAACTTCCTGGGGTTCTGGGAAGGGTGACACAAACACTTCCTTGGCCACCCTGGTTGGTGTCTCACTGGGTCACATGTGCTCCAAGTCCATTGGTTCTGAGCTCAGCCCAGCACTAGGAGTTGCCTAGGAATTATAGTCCTGGTGACCTAGAGTGCCTCGCAAGTGTATTTAGAACCCCAGAGCACTTAAACCTGCTAGAGTGGCAGGGCTTGCTGAAACTCAGTTTCTGACTGCTGGAATGGACAATTCACCTCTGGCTAGAGCTTATCTAGATGCTCCCTTGGAGGACACAAGCTAGGTTGTTCCCAGGGTTGCTTTCTGCTGTGATAAGGTAGCACTGATTTCCAATGTGAAGTCCCACAATCACTACATTCTCTCTCCCCAAAATGCACAGGTTCTTTCTCCGTGACCCACGGCCACTGCTAGGGGATGGGTGACCTATGGTGTAAGCAATTCAAGACTACCTTCTTCAGTGCATGTTTCCTTAATATGATATTAAAATCAAGTACTGTGATAGCTCACCTGAGTTTCACTTCTTATAATGGTGCTTTTGTTGTATGGATAGTTGTTCAATTTTGTATTCCTGTTGGGAAGGATGACTTTTGGTGCTTCTCTTCTGCCAGACCTTTGGTGTAGGCAATTCAAGACTGTTTTTTTCTACCCTCTTCAGTGACCTTCTTCTTATTATGATGTTAAAATAAAGCACTACAATAGCTCACTTGAGTTTCGGTTATTATGACGGTGCTTTTGTTGTGTGGATACTTTTTCGATTTTGTGTTCCTTTTAGGGAGGATGATTGCTGGTGCTTCTATTTGGCCATCTTGCTTCACCACCTCCCAGAATCTCCTTATCATTTTAATCTGACTTTACCTATATATTTCTTTCATTAATTAAGTGTGATGGAAGTGATTTTGTATAACTTCTTATATTGGACCTCAATAGTTCTGTAGCTTCCTCTTCCATACATAGAATACTCCCTCTTAGAAGCTACATGCCACATAAGTTTTCTGCACATACTGAGACCAACTATGCGGAGAAACAGAAACATTGCAGAGGTACACTAGCATGCCACGCAGGTAAGTACAGCCTTCTTGAATTCTTCAGCTCTATTCAGTCACTAACTGAGTGCTGCTGAAGAATGATACCAGTTGATGCCACATGAACCAGAAGAATCGCACAGCTAGGCTTTTCCCAAATGCCATTCAAAAAATTACTCTGTATTGAAGAGACTTTTTTTTTCACTTGAGAAAAACACATTCATTTTCATAGAATTTAAGGAACACAACTAAACATTTTTAAACCCATAAGGAGTGTATAAAGATAAAAATCTAGAACAGACACACTATTTAATAATATTTTAGAAATACTTATAGAATACTGTGTATCATGTGCAATTCTAATGAAGAGTCCCATCAATCTAATAAGGCAAAAATAAATAAATAAATAAAAGAGAGAACAGGTGTGAGAATTTAAAAAGAAACGTAAAATGTGCTGTATTTGTGTACAACACGATTATATGTATGAGAAATTTCCAAAGACAGCTTTGAGAACTATGGCAAGCACTTATCAATGTGGTTGAATATTTAAATCACTGTTCAAAATTAGTAACATTTTTATATATGATTAATAGCCATGTAAAAATGCAATAGAAAAATAAATGGTTAAAGAGCCTGACCATAAAAGTAACTAATAATTATGTACCTAGAAACAAATCTTAAAGATATGTGAATATTCATATGGATTAAATCACCAAATGCTGTTGAAGAACATGTAATATAATTTAAATATGAAGAGTTATATATGCTTTAAAAGGAGAATAAACTGTTACTATAAAGATGTTATTTTACCCTAAGTGTGTGTATCAAATTTAATACAATTTTACTAAATATTTCAACCACATTTTATCAAGGTTGACTAATTCTAAAAGTAATATGAACAATTATAATATGCTGTAAGGATATTCATGTTAGTTTTGAAGAAAACAACAAGATAGCTAACTCTGCCAAGCCAGATAACATTATTCTAAATCTATACTAATTAGGTAAAGGCAAAGATCAATAATAATTATAAAAAGGCTAGAAACAAAGATAGTTATTGTCAGGAACCAGACAAGAAAATAGAAAGCACTCCAGGTATTTCAAACACAAATGTCTCAATACAGAGAAGTGGTTACAAGGTGTTGTAAGGTGTAGAAGAAGAAAAAAGAGAATGAAATGTCAGCCAGAGTCTAAAATTAAGAATAGTGATGCTCTTCTGGATGGATTTTATTATCTATTGCCTGCTGCTGCGTTGTTAGAGGTGCTGTTTCAGTCAGTGCTGATATCACTGGAAAGATTCTGTGAGAACAGACCCATACCATGCTGCCTTTGCCTGTGCTCCATGGAGTCTGGAGACCCTGTACACTCACTGCCATTCCAGTAACTGCCTATAACTGCCAGAAGCAAGCATCTTCTTTCTTTCTCTCACCTTCTGATTATTTCCAGTGTATTTTAATGATAGAGTCTAAAGCAAACCCCCTAGCAAATGAGACTCAAAACTGTATTTTGAAGAACCCCAATCTCAGCAATACAGGGTAGAGTATAAGAGAATTTGGGACAGAGTGAATACAAGCATGCTTCACAATTCAAATCAGTAGCAAAAGAGAACACCAGCCAAAAATTGACAGTTGAATATCTACATAAATGTTATAATTCTGTTTCACACTATATACAAATATTTTTTTCACATCTAAAAGTAAGACTATTTAAAACTATTAAAAGACAATTTGGGAACAAATCTTTAATGTCTTGAAAACTGGGAGAATTTCCCATACAAATTACAAAGCAGCATAATCAAAAAGAGAAAATACTGATATTTGAATACAATAAAATTCTGCTTCACAAAATGTATAATAAAATATTAAAATACCATCCACAGGCTGGGAAATAATATTTTAAAGCAAATAACTGTCATAGAACTAGTAGACAAACTATAATGTTTGTCAATATAAATGCACAATACAATAATTTAATTATTATTATTTTTATTTATTTATTTATTTTAGATGGAGTCCTAGTCTATTGCCAGGCTGGAGTGCAGTGGCGTGATCTCAGCTCACTGCAACCTCCACGTCCAAGATTCAAGCGATTCTCCTGCCTCAGCCTCCCGAGTAGCTGGGAATAAAGTCACGTGCCACCATACCCAGCTAATTTTTGTATTTTTAATAGAGACAGGGTTTCACCATATGGGCCAGGATGGTCTCCATCTCTTGACCTCGTGATCTGCCCGCCTCGGTCTCCCAAAATGCTGGGATTACAGGCATGAGCCACCACGCCTGGCCACAATATTTAGTTTAAAAGTTAGTAAAGATTTTATAAATTAGAAAATCAGAATGACCCATAAGAATAGAGAAAGTACTCAAAACAGTAACAGTCATGTAAGCTATAATACTAGTTACAATTTCGTTATTTATCAGTTTGGCTCAAAATTAAATGTTCGACCTGCTGTAGCATATTGAAAACATGGAGAAAAGAGAAATCTCAGGTACTGATAGTTAAAAAGGAAATTACTACAAACAATAAAATAAAAGGTGCTTATACCTAAAGTTAGAACTTGCACACATATTTTAGCACACTTTTCAAGGAGTTTTATTTTACTTAAAGAATGTTAAATAATAATACTAGGTTAGATAAAACCAATCAATATCCTAAACTACAATAAAACAATAAGTTTGAAGTTATCTTTTATCAAAAAATTTATTTGCAGTTTTACCAAAACAAAATAAACTGCAAATAATGACCTACTAAATGTTAAGAAAACTGTAAAAAGAAAAGAACATAAGAAAAATTATTAAATCATGAAACGACTTTCTTGAAGCATGATGTTTAGATACAAATTATTTAGAGACAAAGTTTAAAAATGTGAAACATCACTGAGAATTGATCCACATTATTTATACAAATTACTTGTATAGCTAAATTAGAAACTGAGGAAAGGTCACTATGCAGAAATTTCAAACAGGTTATATTAATTACTAATAAACATCTATAAATGTCAATCCAATAGGAAAGGAAATAAAAATAAAGCACCACAATACCATTTTTAATCTAGCAAATTAGCAAATACATTGAAAAATGATAGCAATGTTTAAATTATGGCTGTATTAAATATGTATGATTTCATGATTTCTAACTTCTAGCAATCAGAGGTAACTTAAATGCTTAACACAGGTGAGGTTTCAGTAAATTGCATGTCATTATTTAACAAGAAAATTAGTTTTTAAAACACTAAAGTCTTAGGACAACAATCAGGAAACAAGCGTTTTAAAGAGGGACTGAAAAACTTGATGTTTTGCCTATTCATAATTTAGAAAATAAAACTCAAATTAAGTAATTTAAAAATAGATGGGAATCTACTACAAATATACATTATATATTTCTGTATTAGAGTCATTATTATATATTTAATTTTTAATATTTGTTAAATTCTCTAAAATATACATTTGTATCTTTTTAATAAACTGAATATATATTATTGAATAAAATAATACAGGAAGGATAACCAGTGCAACACTTCTATATGTTTTGAGGGCTGTAGATACAACAGAATAATATAACTATCTTGAACTATGAATAGCAAATATATTCTTCAGGCCCAGCAATAAAGTTTTATTAATTTTTTTGCATTTTCCCAAATTCATTTTTACTTTAGTCCTATGGCCATTTCACGACCTCACACAATAGTCCTGCATTTGCAATTGCAATGCCCTCATAACTAGCCTCTTGCTTACATACTTTTAGCACTGTCATGAGATGATCTTACAGTGCTGCCTACTGCCGACTAATTCAAAAACTCCCCAGTCCCTACTAAATAAAATTTAAATTACTTTGTCTTGCACTCGATGTCATGATATATACAATCTAGACTCACATCTATTTTTATATATTTTTAAGTCTTCCTACAGATTGTTTAAACTTGACAAAACTAGTTAGATATCTATTGTAGTCACTTATTAAATACATGTTGAGTGACTGATTTTTTTATGTCTTGGGGGCATAAATTCCCTGCATTTCACTGACAAGAAACACCCTCACAATCTCCCTACCTCTTTTCCCAATCCTCTTATCACATACACGCATTTAAATCTCCTGGTGGAATTTATGACTTCTTCGTGATTCCATTTAGATAATATCTCCATAATCAACACAGGCTGAAGTGTACTCTCTTTTTTTCTAAGTCATTTCTTGCACCTCGGGCCTTGCCCTTAACCTACTTTCTTTGTGCTGCTTTTTGCTTCTGTATGCTAGTTTCTACTCTAGTGGATCAAGTTCATGAAGCAAGATAGTCACAGCCATTTTAATTTCCTCAAACTTACATACAAATTAATTACCTGATAAAGGAGGCCAGTATTCAAACATACTGCCAGTAAAAGAGGATAAAGCCACTACTACAAAATAAATTGAGAGGAATGGGGTAAATAGACTTTTTGGTATGTTTTAAGACTTTGAATATGTAAAGCAAGCAGATTATACTCAATTAAACGGTACATTTAATCACTTGCCTTCACTCATTCTGAGTAAATAGTTCTGAGAGGTGACAGCGTGCTGGCAGTCCTCACAGCCCTCGCTCGCTCTCGGCGACTCTTCTGCCTGGGCTCCCACTTTGGCGGCACTTGAGGAGCCCTTCAGCCCACCGCTGCACTATGGGAGCCTCTTTCTGGGCTGGCCAAGGCCAGCGCCAGCTCCCTCAGCTTGCAGGGAGGTGTGGAGAGAGAGGCGCAAGCAGGAAGCAGAGCTGCGCGCGGCGCTTGCGGGCCAGCGTGAGCTCCCGGCGGACGTGGGCTTGGCTGGCTCCGCATTCGGAGCAGCCGGCCGGCCCTGGGCAATGAGGGGCTTAGCACCCGGGCCAGCGGCTGCGGAGGGTGTACTGGGTCCCCCAGCAGTGCCAGCCCACCGGCGCTGCACTCGATTTCTCGCCGGGCCATGGCTGCCTTCCCGCGGGGCAGGGCTCCGGCCTGCAGCCCGCCATGCCTGAGCCTCCCACTCGCTCCATGGGCTCCGGTGCGGGCCCGAGCCTCCCCTAGGAGTGCCACCCCCTGCTCCACAGCGCCCAGTCCCATCGACCACCCAAGGGCTAAGGAGTGCGAGCGCACAACACTGGGACTGGCAGGCAGCTCCATCTGCAGCCCCAGTGTGGCATACACTGGGTAAAGCCAGCTGGGCTCCTGAGTCGGGTGGGGACGTGGAACTTTTATGTCTAGCTCAGGGATTATAAATACACCAATCAGCACCGTGTGTCTAGCTCAGGGTTTGTGAGTGCACCAATCGACACTCTGTATCTAGCTACTCTGGTGGGGCCTTGGAGAACCTTTGTGTCCACACTGTGTCTAGTTAATCTAGCGGGGAGGTGGAGAACCTTTGTGTCTAGCTCAGGGATTGTAAAGGCACCAATCAGTGCCCTGTCAAAACAGACCACTGGGCTCTACCAATCAGCAGGATGTGGGTGAGGCCAGATAAGAGAATAAAAGCAGGCTGCCCGAGCCAGCAGTGGCAACCGGATTGGGTCCCCTTCCACACTGTGGAAGCTTTGTTCTTTTGCTCTTTGCAATAAATCTTGCTACTGCTCACTCTTTGGGTCCACACTGCTTTTATGAGCTGTTACACTCACCGCGAAGGTCTGCAGCTTCACTCCTGAAGCCAGCGAGACCACGAGCCCACCAGAAGGAAGAAACAACTCCAGACACGCCGCCTTAAGAGCTGTAACACTCACCGCAAAGGTCTGCAGCTTCGCTCCTGAGCCACCCAGACTACGAACCCACCAGAAGGAAGAAACTCCGAACACATCCGAACATCAGAAGGAACAAACTCCAGACGCGCCACCTTAAGAGCTGTAACACTCACCACAAGGGTCCACGGCTTCATTTTTGAAGTCAGTGAGACCAAGAACCCACCAATTCTGGACACAGTTCTACTGATTATCACATTTTTATTGATTTATGTATGACTTGTAACAATAATACTAACACACAGCAATAGCAAATCAATGGGAAGAAGGGGCATTTGAATCCAGAGATACACTATAGCTCAATATCCAAAACTGACACACTATCTTCTCAAAATTCATAGTCAGCAAAAATCCAAGGTGTACAATTAATTTTCCAGAAATACTTATGAGTGTAGTATCACAAAAATAAATATATCCATTATAAAATAAGTGCTGGGCCAGGCGCGGTGGCTCATGCCTGTAATCCCAGCACTTTGGGAGGCTGAGGCGGGCGGATCATGAGGTCAGGAGATGGAGACCATCCTGGCTAACACGGTGAAACCCCGTCTGTACTAAAAATACAAAAAATTAGCTGGGCGTGCTGGCGGGTGCCTGTAGTCCTAGCTACTCGGGAGGCTGAGGCAGGAGAATGGCGTGAACCCGGGAGGCGGAGGTTGCAGTGAGCCGAAATCGCGCCACTGCACTCCAGCCTGGGTGACAGAGCCAGACTCCGTCTCAAAAAATAATAATAATAATAATAAAATAATAAAAAATAAAATAAAATAAGTGCTGGCCAGGTGCAGTGGCTCAAGCCTGTAATCCCAGCACTTCCGGGACATGAGGATCACTTGAGTCCAGGAGTTTGAGAGACCAGCCTGGGCAGCATAGCAAGATCTCATCTTTACAAAGAATTTAAAAAATATTAGTAGACATGGTAGCACATCTGTAGTCTCAGCTACTCAGGAGGCTGAGGCGGGAGAATCACTTGACCCCAGGAGGTTGAGGCTGCAGTGAGACATGGTTACACCACTGCACTCCAGCCTGGACAACATAGTGAGACCCTGTCTCACAATAAATAAATAAAATAAAATAAAATTAATGCAAGAATAAGCAGACTGAGTAAATGAAGGAGTATATAGGGAGAAGAGCAAAAAGGATACATCAGGAAGGGTTAAGGATGGCAGTGATTCAAATAAATATACTAGCAAACTTCTGATTTGCAGATTTAGGGTTGTTTCTTTTTGTTTGCTTGTATAAAGACTGGCATTGCTGTAGTTCTCTATTATGCATGGTAATTTGAATTTTGATTTTTTAAAATGTTGGCATTGTACGTTATACTTCTAGCTACCAGAACACAACACAGCTGAACAGCTTCAAGTTTTCTGAAAAGTCCATTTATTCCAAAGTGGAGGAACCCAAGTTGAAGCTTGAAAACAGGAAGCAGTAAAACTTGGGAAGTTAAATTTTTATGTTATCACAGTCACTTACAAAACCATGCTTGTTAAACTGAATTAAAATAATCATTTATGTTTTCTATATATTGTAAAAGCTTCCTAAAAATCAACCAAGCTTATTATTGCATTATTTCCAACAACATCTTGTCATGTTTCCATACAGTTAATTTATCATTTATTAGCATATGTGAGAAACACGAAAATAGTAACATCAAAAAGAATTAAAACTTAATCTGGATAATATAGAATGCTGTATAATTAATGTATTCATATACAAACTACTATTTTAAAATAAGCTCTTTTTATTTTTTGTCATGAACAGCTAGTAAGGAAGTTTATTAAATCGTTCCAGAGATTCATCATTACACTGTAGTTTTCAGGTAAATTAAAATAGTTCTTATGTAGAAGCTTAGGTAATGGGACAACTTAAAACAAGGTAGTTACACAGTGCCATCCACAGAGAACATGGGGGCTGTTGACAGTCATAAAGAATATAGACAAGATTTGATTTTGTTTAAACATTAGCTCTGTCTGTCACTGGATAAGTGATGTTGCATGTGTTGCCACAAAATAAGTAGTCAAATTTTGCTCTGAACATCCTTTCCATTGAAGTTTTAAAAATTGTTCGTCTTAGTTTGTTCAAGCTACTACAAGAAAGCCCCATAGACTGGATGGCTTATAAGCAATAGAATTTTATTTTTTGTAATTCCTTTATTTCAATTGTTTTTGGAAAACAGATGGTTTTTGGTTACACGGATATGATTTTTTAGTGGTGATTTCTCAGATTTTGGTGCACCTGTTGCCTGAGCCGTGTACACTCTGTTCAATGTGTAGCCTTTTATCCCTCAACCCTGCCTACCCTTCCAACTTAGCCCCCAAAGTTCATTATATCATTCTTATGCCTTTGCATCCTCATAGCCTAGCTGCCACTTATAAGTGAGAATATATGATATTTGATTTTCCATTCCTGAGTTACTTCCCTTAGAATAATGGTCTCCAATTCTATCCAGGTTGCAGCAAATGCCATTATTTCATTCCTTTTAATGGCTAAGTAGTATTCCATGGTGTATATATACCACATTTTCCTTATACACTCATTGGTTGATGGCCATTTAGGCTAGTTTCATATTTCTGCAATCACAAATTGTGCTGTTATAAACAGGTGTGTGCAAGTATCTTTTTTCATAAAATGACTTCTTTTTCTCTGGGTGGATACCCAGTAGTAGGATTGCTGGATCAAATGGTAGTTTTACTTTTGGTTGTTTAAGGGATTTCCATGCTTTTCCCCATAGGGGTTGTACTAGATCACATTCCCACCAGCAGTGTAAAAGTGTTCCCTTTCACCACATCCACATCAACATCTCTTATTTTTTAATTTTTAAATTATGGCCATTCTTGCAGGAATAAGGTGCTATCTCATTGTGGTTTTAATGTGCATTTCCTTGATAATTGATGATGCTGAGCATTTTTGCATGTTTGTTGGCCATTTGTATATCTTCTTTTGAGAATTATCTATTCATGTCCATTGCCCACTTTTTGATGAGATTATTTGTTTTTTTTTTTCTTAGTGATTTGTTTGCATTCCTTGTAGATTCTGGATATTAGTCCTTTGTCAGATGCATAGTTTGTGAATATTTTCTCCCATTCTGTGGATTGTCTGTTTACTCTGATGATTATTTTGCTTTGCAGAAGCTTTTAGCTTAATTGGGTCTTATCTATTTATTTTTGGTGTTGTCGCATGTTCTTTTGGGTTCTTGGTTATGACCTTTTTGCCTAAGCCAATGTCTAGAAGAGTTTTGTTCATGTTATCTTCTAGAATTTTATAGTCTCAGGTCTTAGATTCAAGTCTTTGATCCAACTTGAGTTGATTTTTGTATAAGGTGAGAGATGAAGATCCAGTTTCTTTCTTTACATGTGGCTTGCCAGTTATCGCAGCACCATCTGTTGAAAAGGGTGTCCTTTCCCCACTTTACGTTTTTGTTTGCTTTGTCGAAGATCAGTTGGCTGTAAGTATTTGGCTTTATTTCTGAGTTGTCTATTCTGTTTCATTGGTCTATGTGCCATTTTTATACCAGTACTATGCTGTTTTGGTGACTATAGTCTTGTAGTATAGTTTGAAGTCAGGTAAAGTGATGCCTCCAGATTTGTTCTTTTTGCTTAGTCTTGCTTTGGCTTTGCAGGATCTTTTTTGGTTCCATAGGAATTTTAGGATTGTTTTTTCTAGTTCTGTGAAGAATGATCATGGTATTTTGTTGGGAATGGCATTAAATTTGTAGATTGCTTCGGCAGTATGGTCATTTTTACAATATTGATTCTACCCATCCATGAGCACATGATGAATTTCCATTTGTTTTTGTCATTGTTGATTTCTTTCAGTAATGTTTTATAGTTTTCCTTGTAGATATCTTTTACCTCCTTGGTAGGTATATTGCTAAATATTTTATTTTACTTTTTTGCAGCTGTTGTAAAAGGGATTGAGTTCCTGATTTGTTTCACAGCTTGGTCATTGTTGGGGTACAGGAGTGCTACTGATTTGTATATATTGATTTTGTATTCTGAAACTCTACTGAATTTATTTATCACACCTAGGAGTTTTTGGACGACTCTTTAGGGTTTTCTAGGTATGCAATCATATCATTGGTAAACAGTGATAGTTTGACTTCCTCTTTATTGATTTGGGTGCTTTTTATTTCCTTCTCTAGTCTGATTGCTCTGGCTAGGATTTCCAGTACTTTGTTGAATAGAAGTGGTGAAAATTGGTATCCTTGTCTTGTTCCAGTTCTCAGGGGGGAATGCTTTCAACGTTTCCCCATTCACTAGAATGTTGGTTGTGAGATTGTCCCTTCTATGCCAATTTTGCTGAGGGCTTTAATCATAAAGGGATGTTGAATTTTGTTAAATGCTTTCTCTGTATCTATTGAGATGACTATATACTTTCTTTTTAATTGTGTTTATGTGATTTATTAGATTTTTTGATTTGGGAATAGTAAACTATCTCTGCATCCCTGGTATAAAACCCACTGGATTATGATGCATTATCTTTCTGATATGCTGTTGGATTTGATTCGCTAGCATTTTGTTGAGGATTTTTTCATCTATGTTAATCAGGGATATTGGTCTGTAGTTTTTGTTGCTGTTGTTGTTATTATGTGGTTTTCTGGTTTTGGTATTAGGGTGATACTGGTTTTATAGAATGATTTAGGGAGGATTCCCTCTTTCTTTATCTTTTCGAGTAGTTTCAGTTAGCTTGGCATCAATTCTTCTTTGAATGTCTGACAGAATTCAACTTTGAACCATCTGGTTCTAGACATTTTTTGTTGGCAATTTCTTTCATTACTGCTTTAATCTTGCTACTTGTTATTAGTCTGTTCAGAGTTTCTATTTCTTCCTGATTTGATCTAGGAGGGTTGTATATCTCCAGAAACGGGAACTGTTGCAGATACAAGCCGCTGCCACAGACTGGGCAGACAGGGAGGGGCAAGCCATACTTGCTTTTTTATTGGAGAAGCTCATGGCCTGGGGCATAGTCAGAGTGGGGCACTTTTGGAGTGACACTGACCTTGCCAACTGTGTGGGACCTGGTTGAGGCCTCTCGCCACCAGCTATCTCCAACTTTCCTGGCCAACTATATAATACAGTACAGGCAACGAAAATCCCCTCTAGAACATAATCTCATTGTCCTGAGAACCGCCACCATCCACCACAATGGCTGCAGCAAGCCCCGCCCAAGGTGAGTCTGAGCCCAGACCAGTCTAACTCTGCCCCTACCTGTTTGTATTTCTCTACCCACGCTGGCAGTGTGGGTACACAAAAGATACACAAAAGATAGAAACACAAAAGATAGAAGTTCTTGAGAGCTTTATGGCCTTGCCCATAACCTGAGGAACATAAATACACTGGCCAACTTAGGGCAAGCTTAGATCCTCCTACTACTATCACAACTGGTGCTCTCTTGAAACCACCACCACCTCGTTGTTGGCCAACCAACTAAAGCCATTACAGTAACTCATGACAGAATAACCCTGATCCCAGGAAGGAGAAAACAACAGCTAATTCCCCTGCCTGGCTAACGAGAGGTCCTGAGTGCCTCCAGGTGACAACTTACTTCACTGCTAGCATAACCAGCATTCCAGAAAGCCATCACAGTAAACAAAACTACGAGCAAAGACCCTCTCAGAGTTTACTTCACTACTCTGCCACCTCCACCAAAGCAGGTGCTGGTATCCACAGGTGGGAGATCTGAAGACAGATTGCATCATAGGACTCTTTGCAAACATTCCCCAGCACAAGCCTGGAGCCTAGTAGCTCCACTGGGTGGCTAGACCCAGAAGAGCAATAACAATGACTGCAGTCTGGCTCGCAGAAGTCCCAACCCTAGGGAAAGGGGAAGAGCACCACATCAATGGATCACCTAGTAGGAAAAAATAATATTTCTTGTAATTCTAAAGGCTGAGAAATGCAAGATCAATGCACTGGCAGATTCAGTTCTTATGAGGGCCCACTTCTTCATGAACTGCCAGCTTATCACTCTAACCTCACATGGTGGAAGGGGTGAGGAATCTCTCTTGGACTTGTATTAAAACTACCCTAATCCCATTCAAGAGCACTGAGCTCTCAAAACCCAGTCACCTCCTAAAGATTTCACCTCCTGCTACCATCACTTTAGGAGTTAACATTTCAACGTGTGAATTTGGGAGGACACAGACATTTAAATCACAGCAATGGTGTAAATACAATTATACAAGCAGATACTGTCTTGCCACATACTAGATGGATATTTTAAAGAAAAAATATAACTATGAATAGTATGATTGTAGTTATAGTTTAATAATTGCAGTTATTTGACTAATTAATATAGTTTAATAATTTGGAGTTATATTGAATAATAATTGTTGAATAGTTTAATAACAAATAGTTATTTGAATCAAAGTAATTCTCCTGCATTTCAACTTCCCTGTACTCTGCCTGATGGGATTCTACTTAACTACCAAACCAAGATTTCCAAACTTCCAAAAATGTCAGTCAAAGTGAACAAAGGGAGGCATTGCAATTTAATTAATATATTTTTAAGAAGGTAATTCTATAATTGGCATTAGCATCATTAGTACATCACTTAATCCACACCTTGGCTATTGCCATCCAGCTGGTAAATGAAGCAATTTATCTGTTTTCATTGATTAAATAAAATTATTTCTAGATATCATGTCGAACATGGAGAGATAAAACTAAAATAAAATAGGTATTAGAATTTCGTTTAAAAATGGAATTAAACTACATAGAAATTGCTTTAAGTTACACCCTCATATTTTCTATTGTATCACTTTTTTCTCATTAAAAGGATGAATACATGAAGAAGCTTAATTCTTGTCCACAGAATTAACAGATCCCCGGTGTGCCATAAATTTGTAACGTCCCTTAGTGTTGGATTTGCATTATAAGTGTGAGCCAATATGTGAAATATCACACATACGCAGAGAGCTCTCTATAGACAAAGACATCTGAACAGGTGCCTGTGTATCATCTATTCTGGCAAGTACATGAATAACC
The DNA here is from genome assembly GCF_028885625.2 of Pongo pygmaeus. NCBI lineage: Eukaryota > Metazoa > Chordata > Mammalia > Primates > Hominidae > Pongo > Pongo pygmaeus. The sequence goes on along the minus strand of NC_072388.2, from coordinate 39,061,337 downwards.
TTACACCACTGGAGTATAGCAAAACTACTTTAATTTTCAATGGGAGTACAGTACATGCTTAAATGAGGTGAAGAACTAAAACCTCTCTTCTGAGAAATAAAACATTTTTGACATAATTCAACAGGTGCATTAGACACTACTCTCGTTACAGTCTTTTAGGTCACCAAAGTCACCAATTAACCAATGAATTTTTTTTTATTTTTTTGAGATGGAGTCTCGCTTCTTCACCTAGGCTGAAGTGCAATGGCGCAATCTCGGCTCACTGCAACCTCCACCTCCTGGGTTCAAGCGGTTCTCCTGCCTCAGCCTCCTGAGTAACTGGGACTACAGGCGCACCACCACACCCAGCTAATTTTTGTATTTTTTAGTAGAGACAGGGTTTCACCATATTGGCCAGGCTGGTCTCAAACTCCTGACCTTGTGACCCGCCCACCTTGGCCTCCCAAAGTGCTGGGATTACAGGTGTGAGATACCGTGCCCAAATAACTTTTTTCCAGCTGAAATGTAATAACTTTAGAAGTTTTGTCCACCCTCTGCTTTTAAGCCTACTCTCCCAACATAAAGCTGTAGTACCACTTTATGTTGTAAAGTATCTTGCCTTGGTTTACTAAACTACTGAGCAGTTTTTTAAAGAGTAAGCTTAATTTAAAAATTCTAGGAAATTACAATACAGGCACTTCATAAAACAATTTGTTCAATTAAAAAACAATAGCAATAACTTGATACATTTGGAATTTTGTTAAAATACCTGGCTATTAAGCAACTTTTATAACGATCAAGCAACTAAGAAAAAAAAAAACCTTTATGGTGATAGTACATTCCTTAGGATACAGATTATTTTGATGAACCCAAAGTTTATTTAAACATCAAAATTGCACTTATTACTCCTTATGCTATTGTCTAAAGCAAGTTGAAAATACTTTTTTCATTCTCAGAAATTTTTAAAGACAGATTTTGTTATAAATCACAAAACAATTATAAAAGAATTGACTAAAAAATATCAGCCATTTTATATTTAGAATAAGAAATGGTAAATTATTCAACAAAGTGGAAGTTCTTTTACTTAGAATCATTTGGGAAGTAAATTATTTTTCCCACAATTAGATTGATCTGGGATGAAAGATAATATTGAGAATAATGCCATAATTTAAGGAAAATTTTCAGGCATAGGGTAAGGCATAGAAGACATCTTGTGGGCAAAAATCATATATCAAATAACAAAAAAGTTACATAAATTTGAAGAGAATAAAGATGTGAACTTAAAATATAGGCATTGGCAAGCAAGTAAAACTTTCCAGACTCTTAAAATAAGAAGTGAGAATTTTTTCTTATAAATTATTTGCCAGGAACAAATATTGAAACTGAATGAGTAGTCACATAATTATGTAATTAGACCCAAAATAGCCACTACTTTGCAAGAGGCCAATAGAATCATAACGAGCTGCAATATATGTTATGCAAACTAAACCCTGTTAAAGAACTAGGTTTGAAGAAGAATTGAAGACTCAAGCATACCATATACCTATGAGGTGCAATAATAATAATAATAATAATAAACCAGTTCTCTTTTTTTACTCTTGGGTCAAAAACAATCATTTTTTCACTTGTAACATGAAATCAAATTTCAATGAATCTAAATGTATAATCAAGCATCTCCAGGAATTTTGGGTATTATGATGAAGATTAACTTGGATAAATGAGCTCAAAAATTTATTTTGGCTCCATTCTTTAAAAACTATGAAGACTGTATGAACAGGGCTATAGGAAACCACTCTAAATGTTAAACATCTACTCTGCATCACTGTATCAATTGAATAATGTTATGTATTCAAATGTATGGCAGCCAGACTGATTTTTCCAATGAAATATAAACCTTCAGCCTGTATTTGTAGTAATCATAAGGGAGGGAAAATAATAAACATGTGATTTTAAATTAAAAACCCCAATGTAACACTATGAATTACTAACCACACTAGTAATCACCACAGTGATGATGATAGTGGCAGGAGGCAGCTAAATGCCTAGGCAGATAGGGCCGGGTCTCTGTGAAACCCCACTTCCAAGCCAGACAGTTTAAAGCTCAAAAGCCAAGCTACAGGTTAAATCCTCTGACCAGATTAAGAACTTGTTTACCTGTTTGACATGGTTTCCTGACTGATCCCACCCTTCACCTGTTTTATATATACCTACACTTTCCTAATAGGTTTTCTACACTGTTGTGCCCACTTTTGAGTGCTGTCTTCACTTTAACCTTTTCTGCGTACTCACAAACCATTTAGCACACATTCACCATTCTGAGTCCATAAAAGGCCCCGTACCGGTGAGGCATTGCCTCACTCGGGAAGCGCAAGGGGTCAGAGAGTTCCCTTTCCTAGTCAAAGAAAGGAGTGACAGACGGCACCTGGAAAATCAGGTCACTCCCACCCTAATACTGTGCTTTTCCGACGGGCTTAAAAAACAGTGCACCAGGAGATTATATTCCGCACCTGGCTTGCAGGGTCCTATGCCCACAGAGTCTCGCTGATTGCTAGCACAGCAGTCTGAGATCAAACTGCAAGGCGGCAGCGAGGCTGGGGGAGGGGTGCCCACCATTGCCCAGGCTTGCTTAGGTAAACAAAGCAGCAGAGAAGCTCAAACTGGGTGGAGCCCACCACAGCTCAAGGAGGCCTGCCTGCCTCTGTAGGCTCCACCTCAGGGGGCAGGGCAAAGACAAACTAAAAGACAGCAGTAACCTCTGCAGACTTAAATGTCCCTGTCTGACAGCTTTGAAGAGAGCAGTGGTTCTCCCAGCATGCAGCTGCAGATCTGAGAACGGGCAGACTGCCTCCTCAAGTGGGTCCCTGACCCCTGACCCCTGAGCAGCCTAACTGGGAGGCACCCCCAAGTAGGGGCAGACTGACACCTCACACGGCCGGGTACTCCTATGAGACAAAACTTCCAGAGGAACGATCAGACAGCAGCATTCATGGTTCACCAACATCTGCTGTTCTGCAGCCACTGCTGCTGATACCCAGGCAATCAGGGTCTGAAATGGACCTCTAGCAAACTCCAACAGACCTGCAGCTGAGGGTCCTGTCTGTTAGAAGGAAAACTAACAAACAGAAAAGACATCCACACCAAAAACCCATCTGTACGTCACCATCATCAAAGACCAAAGGTAGATAAAACCACAAAGATGGGGAAAAAACAGAGCAGAAAAACTGGAAACTCTAAAAAGCAGAGCGCCTCTCCTCCTCCAAAGGAACGCAGCTCCTCACCAGCAACAGAACAAAGCTGGATGGAGAATGACTTTGACGAGTTGAGAGAAGAAGGCTTCAGATGATCAAATTACTCTGAGCTACAGGAGGGAATTCAAACCAAAGGCAAAGAAGATAAAAATTTTGAAAAAAATTCAGACAAATGTATAACTAGAATAACCAATACAGAGAAGTGCTTAAAGGAGCTGATGGAGCTGAAAGCCAAGGCTCTAGAACTACGTGAAGAATGCAGATGCCTCAGCAGCAAATGCGATCAACTGGAAGAAAGGGTATCAGTGATGGAAGATGAAATGAATGAAATGAAGCGAGAAGGGAAGTTTAGAGAAAAAAGAATAAAAAGAAACAAACAAAGCCTCCAAGAAATATGGGACTATGTGAAAAGACCAAATCTACGTCTGATTTGTGTACCTGAACGTGGCGGGGAGAATGGAACCAAGTTGGAAAACACTCTGCAGGATATTATCCAGGAGAACTTCCCCAATCTAGCAAGGCAGGCCAACATTCAGATTCAGGAAATACAGAGAACGCCACAAAGATACTCCTCGAGAAGAGCAACTCCAAGACCATAATTGTCAGATTCACCAAAGTTGAAATGAAGGAAAAAATGTTAAGGGCAGCCAGAGAGAAAGTTCAGGTTACCCACAAACGGAAGCCCATCAGACTAACAGCAGATCTCTCGGCAAAAACTACAAGCCAGAAGAGAGTGGGGGCCAATATTCAACATTCTTAAAGAAAAGAGTTTTCAACCCAGAATTTCCTATCCAGCCAAACTAAGCTTCATAAGTGAAGGAGAAATAAAATACTTTACAGACAAGCAAATGCTGAGAGATTTTGTCACTACCAGGCCTGCCCTAAAAGAGCTCCTGAAGGAAGCACTAAACATGGAAAGGCATAACTGGTACCAGCCACTGCAAAATCATGCCAAAATGTAAAGACCATGGAGACTGGGAAGAAACTGCATCAACTAATGAGCAAAATAACCAGCTAACATCATAATGACAGGATCAAATTCAAGCATAACAATATTAACTTTAAATGTAAATGGACTAAATGCTCCAATTAAAAGACACAGACTGGCAAATTGGATAAAGACTCAAGACCCATCAGTGTGCTGTATTCAGGAAACCCATCTCACGTGCAGAGACACACATAGGCTCAAAATAAAAGGATGGAGGAAGATCTACCAAGCAAATGGAAAACAAAAAAAGGCAGGGGTTGCAATCCTAGTCTCTCATAAAACAGACTTTAAACCAACAAAGATCAAAAGAGACAAAGAAGGCCATTACATAATGGTAAAGGGATCAATTCAACAAGAAGAGCTAACTATCCTAAATATATATGCACCCAATACAGGAGCACCCAGATTCATAAAGCAAGTTCTGAGTGACCTACAAAGAGACTTAGACTCCCACACAATAACAACGGGAGACTTTAACACCCCACGGTCAACATTAGACAGATCAATGAAACAGAAAGTTAACAAGGATACCCAGGAATTGAACTCAGCTCTGCACCAAGCGGACCTAATAGACATCTACAGAACTCTCCACCCCAAATCAACAGAATATACATTGTTTACAGCACCACACCACACCTATTCCAAAATTGACCACATAGTTGGAAGTAAAGCTCTCCTCAGCAAATGTAAAAGAACAGAAATTATAACAAACTGTCGCTCAGACCACAGTGCAATCAAACTAGAACTCAGGATTAAGAAACTCACTCAAAACTGCTCAACTACATGGAAAGTGAACAACCTGCTCCTGAATGACTGCTGGGTACATAATGAAATGAGGGCAGAAATAAAGATGTTCTTTGAAACCAACGAGAACCAAGACACAACATACCAGAATCCCTGGGACACATTCAAAGCAGTGTGTGGAGGGAAATTTATAGCACTAAATGCCCACAAGAGAAAGCAGGAAAGATCCAAAATTGACACCCTAACATCATAATTAAAAGAACTAGAAAAGCAAGAGCAAACACATTCAAAAGCTAGCAGAAGGCAAGAAATAACTAAAATCAGAGCAGAACTGAAGGAAATAGGGACACAAAAAACCCTTCAAAAAATTAATGAATCCAGAAGCTGGTTTTTTGAAAGGATCAACAAAATTGATAGACTGCTAGCAAGGCTAATAAAGAAAAAAGAGAGAAGAATCAAATAGATGCAATAAAAAATGATAAAGCGGATATCACCACCAATCCCACAGAAATACAAACTACCATCAGAGAATACTACAAACACCTCTATGCAAATAACCTAGAAAATCTAGAAGAAATGGATAAATTCCTCAACACATACACCCTCCCAAGACTAAACCAGGAAGAAGTTGAATCTCTGAATAGACCAATAATAGGCTCTGAAATTGTGGCAATAATCAATAGCTTACCAACCAAAAAGTCCAGGACCAGATGGATTCACAGCCGAATTCTACCAGAGGTACAAGAAGGAACTGGTACCATTCCTTCTGAAACTATTCCAATCAATAGAAAAAGAGGGAATCCTCCCTAACTCATTTTATGAGGCCAGCATCATCCTGATACCAAAGCCGTGCAGAGACACAACCAAAAAAGAGAATTTTAGACCAATATCCTTGATGAACATTGATGCAAAAATCCTCAATAAAATACTGGCAAACAGAATCCAGCAGCACATCAAAAAGCTTATCCACCATGATCAAGTGGGCTTCATCCCTGGGATGCAAAGCTGGTTCAATATATGCAAATTAATAAATGTAATCCAGCATATAAACAGAACCAAAGACAAAAACCACATGATTATCTCAATAGATGCAGAAAAGGCCTTTGACAAAATTCAACAACGCTTCATGCTAAAAACTCTCAATAAATTGGGTATTGATTGGATGTATCTCAAAATAATAAGAGCTATCTATGACAAACCCATAGCCAATATCATACTGAATGGGAAAAAACTGGAAGCATTCCCTTTGAAAACTGGCACAAGACAGGGATGCCCTCTCTCACCACTGCTATTCAACATAGTGTTGGAAGTTCTGGCCAGGGCAATCAGGCAGGAGAAGGAAATCAAGGGTATTCAATTAGGAAAAGAGGAAGTCAAATTGTCCCTGTTTGCAGATGACATGATTGTATATCTAGAAAATCCCATCGTCTCAGCCCAAAGTCTCCTTAAGCTGATAAGTAACTTCAGCAAAGTCTCAGGATACAAAATCAATGTACAAAAATCACAAGCATTCTTATACACCAATAACAGACAAACAGAGAGCCAAATCATGAGTGAACTCCCATTCACAATTGCTTCAAAGAGAATAAAATACCTAGGAATCCAACTTACAAGGGATGTGAAGGACCTCTTCAAGGAGAACTACAAAGCGCTGCTCAATGAAATAAAAGAGGATACAAACAAATGGAAGAACATTCCATGCTCATGGGGAGGAAGAATCAATATCATGAAAATGGCCATACTGCCCAAGGTAATTTATAGATTCAATGCCATCCCCATCAAGCTACCAATGACTTTCTTCACAGAATTGGAAAAAACTACTTCAAAGTTCATATGGCACCAAAAAAAGAGCCTGCATCACCAAGTCAATCCTAAGCCAAAAGAACAAAGCTGGAGGCATCACACTACCTGACTTCAAACTATACTACAAGGCTACAGTAACCAAAACAGCATGGTACTGGTACCAAAACAGAGATATAGATCAATGGAACAGAACAGAGCCCTCAGAAATAACGCCACATATCTACAACTATCTGATCTTTGACAAACCTGAGAAAAACAAGCAATGGGGAAAGGATTCCCTATTTAATAAATGGTGCTGGGAAAACTGGCTAGCCATATGTAGAAAGCTGAAACTGGATCCCTTCCTTACACCTTATACAAAAATTAATTCAAGATGGATTAAAGACTTAAATGTTAGACCTAAAACCATAAAAACCCTAGAAGAAAACCTAGGCATTACCATTCAGGACATAAGCATGGGCAAGGACTTCATGTCTAAAACACCAAAAGCAATGGCAACAAAAGCCAAAATTGACAAATGGGATCTAATTAAACTAAAGAGCTTCTGCACAGCAAAAGAAACTACCATTAGCATGAACAGGAAACCTACAAAATGGGAGAAAATTTTCACAACCTACTCATCTGACAAAGGGCTAATATCCAGAATCTACAATGAACTCAAACAAATTTACAAGAAAAAAAACAAACAACCCCATCAAAAAGTGGGCGAAGGACATGAACAGACACTTCTCAAAAGAAGACATTTATGCAGCCAAAAAACACATGAAAAAATACTCACCATCACTGGCCATCAGAGAAATGCAAATCAAAACCACAATGAGATACCATCTCACACCAGTTAGAATGGCGATCATTAAAAAGTCAGGAAACAACAGGTGCTGGAGAGGATGTGAAGAAATAGGAACACTTTTACACTGTTGGTAGGACTGTAAACTAGTTCAACGATTGTGGAAGTCAGTGTGGCGATTCCTCAGGGATCTAAAACTAGAAATACCATTTGACCCAGCCATCCCATTACTGGGTATATACTCAAAGGACTATAAATCATGCTGCTATAAAGACACATGCACACGTATGTTTATTGCAGCACTATTCACAATAGCAAAGACTTGGAACCAACCCAAATGTCCAACAATGATAGACTGGATTAAGAAAATGTGGCACATATACACCATGGAATACTATGCAGCCATAAAAACAGATGAGTTCATGTCATTTGTAGGGACATGGATGAAATTGGAAATCATCATTATCAGTAAACTATTGCAAGGACAAAAAAGCAAACACCGCATGTTCTCACTCATAGGTGGGAATTGAACAACGAGAACACATGGACACAGGAAGGGGAACATCACACTCTGGGGACTGTTGTGGGGTGGGGGGAGGGGGGAGGGATAGCATTAGGAGATATACCTAATGCTAAATCACGAGTTAATGGGTGCAGCACACCAGCATGGCACATGTATACATATGTAACTAACCTGCACATTGTGCACATGTAATCTAAAACTTAAAGTATAATAATAATAAAATAAAATAAAATAAATAAAATAAAACAAAATAAAATAAAATAAAATAAAATAAAATAATTTAAAAAAATTTAAAAAAAATGTCCCTGTACCTGGCCACATGGGGTGCTATCCTGCCTTCAGGTAGGGGGATCACCCCTGTATCCTCTCTCTGCTGAAAGCTGTTTGATCACTCATTAAATCCTTCTCTGCCCTCCTCACCCTTCGAGATTCAGTGCATTCTCATTTTTCTTGTGCATGAGACAAGAACATGGGAAGCAGTGCGCAAGCCAGACTCAGCCTGTGCCAGCCAATTGGGCAGGGCGCCTTCTGTGGCAGGTAGTATGCCCCAAGCAAGGCAGAGGTCCCCACTGGCAAAGGGACTGAGAAAAATCCTGCATCAGTGATGTTTGTTGAACATTAGAAATATTTGAAAGAAGTAGCCAGAAAATATTTTATTAATGAACAAATTTATATCACTCTTAATTCCATAAAAATACAATGATTTGCATCCAAATTAAACTTTTAGAAAATATGATCTTTGTCCTCATTACTTGGATGAAATCTAAATAAAAAATTACCTTTAGAAAGAAAGAAATAATTGCCAAATGTTCTTTAAAATCCATAGAAAATGAGAAGTATTTAGAACAACTTCATAAGGCTGAATCACTGCAAATGACATGGATACATATTGATTTTTTAAACACTCTGATCTATTTGTGAGAATAGGGGGATTGCTTATATAGGTTAATCCCCAGTGAATGTAACATTTGTTACTTTCAAAAAGAGAACTCAATAGGTATGCATCCTCCAAAATTCATGGTGACCATGTTTTGATTTGCTCAGGACATTTCTAGCTTATGAGTTATTCTAAAGTAATTCTCATGATTTCCAAAGTGTTCTGGTTTGGACAGTCAATTATATGGCCACCTCATCTATGATTCTTAATATAACTAACGTATTTTTTTCTTTTTGTTTTTAACAAACATTGTAAATTGCCGGTGTACGTAACAAATAAGAGTCAAGGAAACGTTATTTTTGTCATTAAGTATTTAATTACTATGCCTCTATGTTGTAGAATTTTTGTCTAATTAATGTTTTTTTGTGGAAAAATATTTTCCATTATCAATAACTCATTTATTATTGTTCTCCTTTAAATATGTTTTTAAACTCCATACAATCTTAATATGCAGAATAAGCAGCTACTTTAGGGTTAAAGTGCATATAGCCAGGCAGAATCATCTATGTTAGAGGACCGGAGCACTGCTAACCATGTTTCATCCTGGGGTGTTTAAATGAACCTTGGAGCTCTCAAGCCGTAATTTGAATTTCAATGTGCCCATATATCCTAAGTTCAGAGTTATTTATACAAGATTGCTTATAGCAGACGTCCAGAGTCATATAACTGTGGATTTTCCTCTTGTCAAATCCAATGTAGTGGCTGTAGCTTGTATTTGCATTTCTCCTGAAGTCAGCCACCATATCTCTGCAGAAAATAGAGTTAATGACTAATAATTTGGCACATTTTTTATAGATGAGTAGAGAAATGACAGGGCCCAAATTACTCATGGAGGATAATCTGATGTTGCTACCTTTCAGACTGCATCAGTAGATCTAAATATAGTTTGAACCTTCTACTTAAATATGATAAATTATTAAGCTCTGACTTGTGATGAAGTGCAACTCAAGAAAAAACATGAGGTAGTACTTTAGTAGATCATACACCTACCATAAAATGCTGAATCATTCATTGTTCTCCTTAATATTTGTCATAATGTTCTCTGTGTTTTTGTACTATAATATGAATTTTTCCTGTCTAGAGATAGTCAATTTACCCACTCTCACATTATGGAGTGGGCTTGCTGGTTCAAAGAATGTTTGATGAAATTTCAGAAAGAAAGTGATTAATATTCAGAAAAATAGGAAAGTTATCTTAGTTATAAACCGGAAATGGGGCAAAATGACTTGGATGGAAAAGCCAACAGGAGTAAACTCAAGGAGAAAGGTGAATCACATAGAACCAAGGACATCAGAAAACACTGAGAGAAAAATTTCCAAATACACTTTTTTAAAAGTCAGTAATTAAGATGATTTTAGGGTTGTTTGTAATATTTACAATCTTTAAGGGGAGGAGAAGCAGATAATGAATGAGTTAGTGTCTGCATTCAGGAAGTTCATTTAACATCAGTCGGCTTATGGTTCATAGTTCCTCTATGGATTTAGGTGAACTAACCACCTATAGGTGAACAATTAATTTCATATAGTTATTTGAACTCTTTCTTTTTTGATTTATTTATTCTTAATAGTAGGTTGTTTTTAAAAAAATTGAGATGGAGTCTCACTCTGTCACCCAGGCTATAGTGCAGTGGTGGCATTTCGGTTCATTACAACCTCCACCTCCCAAGGTCAAGCGATTCTCCTGCCTCAGCCTCCCGAGTAGCTGGGATTACAGGAGCCTGCAACCACACCTGGCTACTTTTTGTAGTTTTTAGTAGAGATGGGGTTTCACAATGTTGGCCAGGCTGGTCTCAAACTCCTGACCTCAAGTGATCCGCCCACCTTGGCCTCCCAAATTGCTGGGATTACAGATGTGAGCCACTGCACCTGGCCTCAAAAGCTCTTTGGAAACAGAGAAATAAAAGATGCTAATAGAATAGATGGAAAGGGTACTAAGAATTGGGTAAAATGATAAAGGCACACAGCGCGATAAGAAAATGGTCAATGTGCTTTCGGCAAAATTTTGTTTTACGTGTTATACCATTATGCAATTATAAACATCAAGGTAAGTAACAGGGAAACGCAATACTATCTGGTGCAAGAAACATTGAAGAAGTTCTGTATAGAGTATGCAGCCAACATGCCGTTGTTACCTGACCTGTAGCTTTAGTAAAATTTAAGTGGTTAATGAGAGTTCTAAAAAGCAGCACAAACTAGAAGGAAATTGAGAATCTGTGCCATAAATTGTCATGAAGTATTTATCGGACAGTCTTTTTGAATTTAAGAGTAGGCAATTTGTAATGTCCCTCATTTAATACTAACGACAAGCAGTAGAAAATGATTGGAAAGACTAACATAAGTTTATTTTGTATTAAGATGCTTTGGCCCTAACAGTTTAATGATGGTGTACCTTTCCATAGCTTTCTTTGATTTTACTTGCTTGGGCTTTGCTGGACATTTTGGATTAGCAGGCTGTTTCCTACCAATTTACAAACATTTTGAGCCATATTTTTTCACAGATTTTGTTGTGATGTAGTCTATCTCTTCTCTTCTGCTGGGACATTAAAGGAATAATAGCTGAAAAAAACATTACAAGCTCCAGAAGTAGACTTCCAGGCTGCTGCCTACATAGCCATCCAAATAACAAGCAAAAAATATAATAACACTCACATGTGAGAAGAGAGATTTCTTTCTAGTTTTGAAAAAATGGGGTGTTTACAATTCACTTCTCAAAAAAGTCCGTTATAGTAAGAGTACATTTTCTGGAAAACAAAATGAGATAGTATTTAAAGATAATTTATAGTAGGATAAAAAAACTCAACAAATGCATTAAAGAAGGCTACAGTGGTATTGGGAGAATTTATTCTTCTATGAACTCTGAGAGTATCAAAACCCAGAGTGGGTTAAGAGACAGAGTGGACTCTAAATCTATTAAATTTAAGAGTTGTGTATATATTATTGTTTTGGCATTTAACCCATATACCAACCCTTGCACAATAGCATTTGTCAACTAAAGCCTGAGTTTTTTAAAGTAAAATGAGTATTTGTCTTTGGAGAGTGTTCAGTGCTTTATTGAAGACGTGGCATGAAACAAATAAGAGCCAGACTATTTCTCTTTGGTAATTTAAAATAAAAATATGGAATAGGGGAAGAAAAAGTAATTTTTATCTAGAAATGAAGAACATTAAGGTACTTTGTAAGCAGAAAATAAGAAACCCTATTTTAAAAAATATCAGATCATAAATTGAAACGTAATCTATGACAGCCATTTATACACATTGAAAAACCTGTAAATGTGAATTAAGGCTATTCATCTATGTGAGAAAACCATTAAATACAAAGAGAAAGAAAATGCTCAAAAAAAATGAAAGTGACAACCTTAAAGGTTAAAGAAACAAAATACAAGAACTAGACATAAATAGAACTAAAATTTGAATTATTTTACTTAGATTCTAAAGGACATAGCCTACAAGCTCAAGAATAAGTTGTGATGAAACAGCCGCAGTGAGAAAACAAGTCTTAATTGTGAATAATAATATATTTACATATGGAGTTACAGGATATGCGAAGAAAATCTTACCAAGACTATTTAGCCCAAGAAGCCTAATTTGTATATTAATATTCTAAATGGGTCAAAATCTGACCTACCAAGCCTTGAATATTTTAAAATCAAAATTGTTTATAAAAACAAGGGAATCAAGAAACCATCAATTTTCATTTACCTACATTCTAATTTAGAAACACTGAGAGCTGTTTTCAGGAAATTAAATTATTTTTAAATGAAGATGGTAAAGTCCATTTTTTTGTGAAATCAAAGAAAGAAGAAAAATAAATATGTAGCTCTATTCATTAAAAAAAGTATTGAGCAGACTACTTGAACCTGAGAAACACTAGAAGTAAATAATAAACCTGCTTAATTAGGCAGGCAAAAGAATTGCAAAAGAAAAAAAAAGGAAAATTGCAGCTGTTGCTTCTATGTGGTTTAGAAAAGCATAACCTGGGAAATATTAACCTAATCATGGAGATGAGGAAGTTATAATATTGCAAAAATCAGAGAAAAGAGTAGAAATTAATTAGATAAAGGAAGACAGAGCATTCCAGACAGAGGGAACAGCATACAGGGCACTGGAGGTGAGTTTGCATGTGTGAGGAACAAGGTGGAAAAGAAAAGGGTGGCCAGATCCTGCAAAGCCATATACAAGATATTAAGATTTGTCATTTTATCCTAAGAGCATTGCAAACTTTTCAGGTATTTCAGTCTGGGCTAGAGGGCATAGCAGTAGTGGCAGCAGCATGATCCTACTTATATTTCTTTCTAATTTTTTTTTTTTTTTTGACAGTGGTGCAATCCTGGCTCATTGCAACCTCCACCTCCTGGGTTCAAGTGATTTGCCTGTCTCAGCCTCCTGAGTAGCTGGGACTACAGGCACACGCCACCATGCGCAGCTAATTTTTTTTTTTTTTTTTTTTTTTTGTATTTTAGTAGAGACGAGGTTTCACCATGTTGGCTAGGATGGTCTCGATCTCCTGACCTCGTGATCCACCCACCTCAGACTCCCAAAGTACTGGGATTACAGGCTTGAGCCACCGTGCCTTGCCTCTTACTTATATTTCTAAAGCATCACTTTTCCTACTTTTAGAGCATTGTATTGAAAGGTAGATAAGAACAAGGATTCTATTGAGTGCTAGGTAAAGGATTGGTCCTGGAGATGTGAATGCATGGCCGTTTGAAGATCTAGCCATCTTTGACATACTCACTAACTGTTCATGAAGGAGAAATCAGAGTCTTAGATATCTAAAGTGATATATAAAATGATTAGTCATATATAACTTAGTGTGAACTACAAATGTGTCTACTTAAATTAATGAGAAAATGACAAAATAAAGTGCCAAGGAAGATGATCTGAAACATTCTTACACTTTTATCATTGTTGAACAACTGTTTTACTTGAGAGTCATTCTGAAGAATATTCAATTAGTTCTTCCTGTGTGATCAAATGTAATCCTTCCCTTTCCAGACCAAAAAAAAAAAATCTCCCTATCTAGTAACTGTTTTCTGCAGCTTTGATAAAAGCTCAATTCTTGATTTGACATTCAGATTCATTAAATTCAAACTTTATTTACATAGCTTCTTCTTTTCAATTAGGGAAAAGTCATGTATTTTTAAATATTATCTTTGAGGGTGGGGATAATTTGGCTGGTGAAAGCTTTTTTGGCTTTTGGAAAAATCTTAATAGCAAATATAATGCTAACAATTAATATACAAAATGGGGAAACACAAATAAAACCAAAAACCTATCAGGGAAAAATTAGTTCCAGAACTAATTTTGTAACAGAAATAATGTAATAAAACAACCTCCAAAAGTTTGAGGCTTAGACCTCATAAAAATATATTAATAACTTTTAGCAGAACAATCATGCTTTTTTTTAGAATAAAATAAAAACAGCATGGTTGACCTCTTTAACCTCCTTTATCCAATTTACTGGCTGTATTTAGATTTTAGGCATGAAGATTATATGAGATTGAATTGTCCCCAAAACTTCAAAGGCTGAAAATGTTATAAGGTAATTCTGACATAATTTTCCCCATTTGTCTTTCTTTGTTCACTCTTCTTAGACAGTAGGTGGGCAAGCTACAGGGCAAGTTTGAATAATATTCCTAAGGACACATCCTCATTGTGTATCAGTGTGTTCCATGTTACTAACTCAATATCTTCTGTAAGCAAATAACTGGTGACTATTTCCACAGGAAGATACAGACAGCTGCTGAGACAGTCAGTTCTCCCTGGTTGCTGGCCTATGCCCTTATCCTGCAGAGTGCTTGATGAACCACAGTCCATTGCTACTAGTGCCCCAGGGACCATCCTCCTGCATTAGTGGTGATCTTCCCTACTGCTATGTACAAGCACAGCCAAAGAGCATTTGCTGTTCCTTTGGCAGCAGTAGACATTTCAACCTTTAAAAAATTTTATTTTGTCTTTTATTCATAGTGAGAAAGCTATTTTGAAATCCTTAGGTGAGTTTAGGGGAAGGCCACCCTGTGGTTTGTGTGGAAGCCACAAGACTAAACGAAATCCAAAAGACTATTGAGCCTGAAGGACACATTGCAGCATATGGGCTCCTTCCTCTCATTGCTTCTTAAGTACTATCAGGCAGCATTTCTGGGCTCACAGCTCATGCAGCTTTCTAGAGGATGCTGATTGAGAGTATGTTTCATTCTGGTGTCTGGATTTTATTGTCAGCCTTTCCTTCTCTATGTTCTGTAGATACATATTTTTCTCTGTACTTTAACATAAAGTCAAATTTATTCATATTTGAAGCATGTTTTTGCGCACTGCTTGCACCCTCTATTTTAAATCAGTTTAGTAACAAAAAAATGTAGTTGTAACAACAAATTTCTACTAGGCAAATTTACTTTCTGGGGGGAGAAACCATCTAACAGCAAACTTTTACTTTTATTACAAATACTCCATTTTTAGTATTAAGCCTTTTTAGTGGCTTAATCTACCTAATTTTAATTTTGTATTGAAATAAAGGATAAGGGTATTAATGGCAAATTTTTGAGTTGTGAAATTAGACACAAAAAAATTCACTATTTTTTCTTAATGTGTACTTTTCATTCAAAGTGACAAATGGAAAATATCTTTAATCTTAAAATCTCACCAGATAGAGGTTGGGTTTTTCATTACTTGCTTAAAGAATGGTCTCATAATCAGCTAGGAAATAAATTATGCTATATAATTTTATAGAAGAAATCTAAGGCTCAAAATGGATACATACTTTTCTCGCTAATTACAAAGTAAAGTTGAATGTGAGCTGAGAAAGTAATACATATAAATACTGTTTTCTTCCCCTAACCATCTTAGACTCTTCCCTCGACATTGGAAATAAATTGGTATTAAAGTAATCATCTAAACTATACTGTATTACCTAATCATATATTAGCCATGTGAGTACTTCTAGAGTACATAGTTCTATGCCCCTTTTGGTGTGCTCTTAACATGCTTTAAAACTGAACTACAAGTAACCTCATGAAACATATGTACACTTCAAAGCATTCACATATTTCTTTCATTGAATTGGTCAACAAGAAAGAATTAGCACAAGAAAGCCTCTTGCTGATTCATTAAAATGTGATTACATTTGATGCTAGTAAGTAATCAGATTCATTGGTGTACTTGTAAGTAAACTTGTAAGTAAATTAATACTAGTGACAAAACAAGGGGCTGTAGCAATGTAGCATCTTCTAAAAACCATGTCTAGAAAATTGTGGAAGTCTGAGAAAAATACTAACCAAGAACAAATTAATTGATTGATATATGTTCCCCTGAAAGATTTGTCTAATTTATGTGCATTTGTATAAAAATAAGATTGGCAATATTTTAACAGAGAAATCAGATTTTTTTTTCTGTAATGACTCCTTCAGGATTCAGTACGATATTAGTGGTGAACTGTCTACAATATCTTGTTTACATTCAAAATTAGTTTGTAAATAATGTCTCCAGGTAAATAAAATAAAAATAAGCAAACAGAGAACAAATGCTACCAAAAAAAAGATATAACACTGACTAATAACAGTCAGCATTATAAGCAAACATATTTTCATTAAAATAAGACAATAATTATTTACATAATTTTATTCACATTCTACATAAAAAAGTAAGTGTTCTCCAACACAGCTAGAAGGATGTAAAGTCTAATCTTCTCTAATTGATATGCATTTGGAATATTCTGAGAATTCTCTTCATCTCAGCTATAGTCCTCAACATGGTTTAAATATGCAGACATTAACATACATTTAAATAACACTAGTAAGGTCAGTTAAGAATAGTCTGAATACATAGGATGGTAAATTTGCATGTAAAATGTAAGAGAAAGCCCACATTAATGCATATTCTTTTCCATTCTCATTTCTTTTTTGATAATACAAATCATTTCATCAGTATATTAAAAATAATCCATTAAACACCTATAGGTCATCTCAGAATGGAAAAAGCAATGTGAATCTCTGAAGCTCATATGCATTATTCGAATACTATCTGGTTGCATGTGAAAACAAATAGGTAAACCCCTCTACTGTACTAGTCAATTACAATTTCTTTCACCTTTGATGATTTTCTTCTGAAACTGATTTCTACACAGGGCTGTAGGTTGTAGGGGAGTGGGTTATAGTGAAGTAGGCTATCAATGAGAGTAAAATAGAAGAATCTAGAATCTATAAGAATTATGATAATTAGCTAAGTCAGTCTTCTCGCTCCAGAATTTGGATTAGAACATAATAAGACAAATGGCAATTAGGCAAGAGAAGAAAGGAAAAAGATGCTGTGTCAGATAGCCACGGTGCTCATTAGAAATAGGAGAGTAATGTATCCTAATTGCCACTAGTCCAGGTCTAGTTAATGTCCAACTTAATAAACAATTACTTTGTTTTATTATTCTGTAATGTTTTAGTTTAACAATATACATATGAGTCACTATGCTTAAAAAATAAGAGCACATGAAGCCTTCCTCTGGTTATCATTTTAAGTTTTCTTTTTTTTACAAATGTTTCTCTTGCCTAGAATATGCTTCCTTATTCATTCCAATTGGTATGTGTATCCCTCAGAAAAAAATCTCAAACATAATCAACTTACTGAGCCTTTACAGAATTTCCAAGGCAGGATTAAAGGATATTTTCCTTGGATTTTAACTACACCGTGTACAGAGCTTGATTATAACACTAACTGTGTTGTGCCAAGAGTGCCTAGAGTGGAGGACTCTGTTTTGTTTTCAGTTTTTGCCCATAACTAACATAACACTTGATATACGTGAAATGTTAAATAAATATTGGTTGATACATGTCAAGATCAAATATAGTCAGAACTGGAAAATTATTTCTCTAGTAGCATGTTTTTAATTAAATAAGTTTTAAAAGCATGTACGTCTTAGGGCTGCTATAACAACACCACAGACTGGGTGGCTTGTAAATAAGAAAATTTATTTTTAACAGTTACACACGCTGAAGTCTGAGATCAGGATCCAGAATGATTGTGTTCTATTAAGGGCCCCCACTGAAGTTACAGAGTTCAATCTTCTCCTTGTATCTTCACATCAGAGAAAGAGAGCAAGAGCGCACCTTGAGATCTCTTTTATAAGGAATCTAACCCCATTCATGAGGGCTCCACTTTCATAACCTAATTGTCTCCCAAAGATCCCACCTCCTAATACCCTCACACTGGAGGTTAGGATTTCAACAAATAAATTTGGGGGGACACGAGCCTTCAGTCCATTGCAAAGTAATATGAGGAAACATTTTTACATCACAAATTTGTTTACTGAACTTAAATAAACTGTAGGTTAGAAAATGTTTATTATTTATTTTAAACACATTGTTTTGCCTTAGAAATCACATCAACTTCCAGCAAAACTTAGGTGAAATCAAATGTAAAAATGCTAAAATCCATATTAGATTTGACTGGAAACATTTTGAAATATAATATATTTAATCATCTGTAAAGATAACCTTAAAATGAGCAATCATGAAGGTATGAAATGAATAATTTTGACATCAATGTAACAGTTAAGTCATCTAGGAGTGATATTAGTCTAGCCTCAACATCTTCACTGAGTAAGAAACATCACAGGAAAACATATGAAAATTTGAAAAATAAGCCTCTAATCCACTCAGAACTTTTGTGTCAGATACTCTTTACAGTTTAAACAGCCTCTTCTTTTTATGCTATATATTCCTGCCTAGCCCACAATATTCAGGTCAAGTCTGAGCTGTTCATTGGGCAATGTCTGATACCTTCTACTCTCACTAAACCTCTCTCTTTAAATCACCGCACCACATACAGACATACAGTTTTAGGTGTGTTGGGTTTGATACTTTTTTAGTGGAATACTCTGTGGAGCCTATAGAATGTCATTTAAAAAAACTCTTATTAATATATTTTGTAAAATATCAAGAGCAAAAGGGCATGCTAATAAAGTGCTGGTGCTATACTACTACTAAAAACACGGAGAAGGCTTAGAAGAGAGATTGAGGTGAAAGTCAGTCAATTACTGTGATATTGTATCTTTCCTTTTCAATTAGCATCAAAACATATATAAAAATTTAACTAGTAAAGAAAAGTAGCAATCTAGAGAAGGTGATATAATCTCTCACCTTTTTTAATGTGGACATTCTAAGTTTGTTAGTAGAAACCATTTCCCAATGAAAAACTTTATTTCAGGTTTCAATTTTTGTCTTGGCCAATTCAATAGAAATTCAGTAGTATTTGTTGAACATAGTTTCTGAAATGTTCCTCAAAAGCAAAGGGAAAGTGGCAGGTTCATCGGGCTTATGTCTCTTCCGCTGCCCTTCTCTTTTGCCTGCATAAAGTACATGCAATTTTGGAATCTCCATAGAATCAATAGACAACTTAAAAAGGGAGTCTACACACTGAATATGGCAGAGCAGGAAGATAGCAAGAGACTATATCTCACTGATAATTTCTTAGAAGAGCTACAATAGTAGATTTCTAACTCCATCTTTTTTAACTTTGAAGAAAAATCAACCTCTAATATGTTTAAACCCCTATTTTCTGATTACCATGAATGTAATTCCTAATCAATTTAAAAAGTACACTTACTCTAACCTAGATAATGGAAAAAAACAGAACACTTGAATTTCTCCCCCCCATTTATAACTTTCCTTGGATGGTGATACATTGTTAAATATCTTTGCTAAGGTCAACCTAGACATCAGATTCATTGGATGAATATAGGAGAGAAAACAAAGCTCACCAGCAGGGCAGAATCACACATTTCTCTTCAACTGGAATAGTTCTTGCAGCAGTCTACAGAGCTGTCCAGGAATGATTCTCTTTGCCCCTTATATTAATCCATTCTCACACTGCTATAAAGAATTTCCCTGAGACTGGATAATTTATAAATGAAAGAGGTTTGGTTGACTCACAGTTCCACATATCTGGGGAGGCCTCAGGAAACTTACAATCATGGCAGAAGGTGAAGGGGAAGCAAACTTGGATCTTTTCACGTGCCTGCAGGAGAGAGAGAAGAGTGTAAGACAGAGCAGGGGAAATTGCCTTATAAAACCATCAGGTCTTGTGGGAACTCACTGACTATCACGAGAACAGAATGGGAGAAACCACCACCGGGATTCAATCACCTCCCACCAGGCCTCTCTCTCAACACCTGGGGATTACAATTCAAGATGAGATTTGGGTGGAGACACAGAACCAAACCGTATCAACCCTTCAAGTGATGGTCTCAGAAGCAATGAAATAAAATTTTTCAGATGGGGGCACAGGAATAGTATGAAGTCTTATGGTCCTCAGGAGTTAATGTCTGTTGTGAAAATTCCATAGACAGTTTCCATGTCCCTGAACAGGACATACCAGTGACAAAAATCACCAGACTCAGGGAAGCCCAAAAATATGTTCTACCCAGCATTTTTATTTTTCCTAGGCAGATGCAGACTCCCACATTTGGGCCATTTTTACAGTAACTCTATAGTGTAATAACATAGTTAACATCTTATTTTTATCCAGTTTCTAGGAAAAAAAGATCTAAGTAAATACTCAGAAAGAATATAAAAATGTTTTAATGTTTCACCC
The DNA here is from genome assembly GCF_028885625.2 of Pongo pygmaeus. Lineage (NCBI taxonomy): Eukaryota > Metazoa > Chordata > Mammalia > Primates > Hominidae > Pongo > Pongo pygmaeus. Next base: position 39,040,750 of record NC_072388.2, on the reverse strand, counting down.
ATAAGACGCTGTGGTAGAAAATGATAATCTGATTTTAAATTGAGGAGATCATTAAATACTAAGATAAGGAGGCTTCCATTTATTCATTATATTCTGTAGATCCATGGAAAATTAAATTTTATGTCCTTAAAAGAGAAAAGAATACTGAATCATTCAATAAATACAAATCTAACCTAGTACAGAACTTTCTTGGACTTCAAGCTCTAGAATTTAACTAGTAAATACCATTTTCACATACAAATAATATCATTTTCACATACAAATTTACAAGTGTTTGATCTTAAGCCTCTGTCAACTACAACTGAACTAATTTACTTACTAAGCCAAATAAAAAGTTAACTTAAAAAAACCCTATATTTATTTCATAAATATTTTCTAAAGATGGAAAGACACATTCTGCCATATAGCTACTATTTGCTTCCACATCTGTTATCTGCTCATCTCCCCACAACTCCCTGTCTCAAGAGACTGACCTGCTTGGACTGCATCAAGGGCTCTGGCTTAGGACAGACCTCAGCTAACTATGGGACTTGGCAGGAGATCCAGCAGCAGGAGGAAAGTGAGGTAAGGGTATGTGACTCTTTGGCTCCCTTCCTGAGGAGCAGACATAGTATAATTGGGTGCCTTGATTGAAGGTCACTGATTCTCTCAGGGTGTTCCTTTGTATATAATTCCGCATTGGTTTTCAGGAACCACCTCAACTTCTCATTCCTTCCACACTCAGGTTGTTACAATTCCACCATTACAAACACAACAATATGGAACTATCCCTAGCAGTTTCCCCATGATGTGTCTACATCTTGGTACCATAGCTCTTTTATTAAATCTTCGTCTAATTTTTCTTTGTTGTATGTGCCTGGTTCTTGCTTGAACCTTGGCCAATACACAGGATAATAGAAATCCTCTGCACAATTGCTTTCATTCTTTACATGATAGTACTTTATTGTTAATGGGGTCTTGTAAAAATCATCCTTTCTTAATTGATAAAGGAGAAAAACCCTCATCATATTTTACATGAGTTATCCCTCTAATAATAGGAGGTTTTTGCCCTAGATAGTAGAAGATCATTTTCTACTCATTTCCTAGTTCAAATTATAATAATATCAAATTTCAAAATATGTCATCTGGCTTTCAGGGAAAAATAGACTATTGAGAAATCCTAAGAATCTAATTAAACAAAAGTAGTAAGTTCATTTGCTTTTTATTATAAATGAAAACATAAGTTTAGTGAATAATTAAATTTCTCAAATACTGAAGGATGAGATAGTGAAACTAAAATGATTGAATGTTTCAATATTCAATCATTTCAGGCTCCAGCTAATCTTTAATATAGCAAAAATACAAATGTATGTTTATACCATGCAAATATATTAAATAGTATAAAATGCAATTATAGTGAATTACTGGAGTTTATTTCATAATTAAAATATATCAATTTTATTTTTGTCATGGAACTTTATTTTCTGTTCTATATTCTTAAAAATTCTCTAGCTTAAAATTTAACAAAGGTTTTTGTTTGCCTTTCAAGTTTGTAAAAAATATTGGCTTACTTTTTATGGCTTTCAATTATATGCTTAGATTTAAATGATTATTTTATTACCTCTGGTAGTAGCTATACATTTTTAGTTTTAATCAGTTTTTTTCTCTCTTTATATATTATTTTTGCTTGGGTTTCATTAATTCCTTTAATGAAAAAATTGAGTACTTCATAATAACAAAGGGCATTCTGGAAATAAGAGAACACCACAAAGATATTCTTTGAAAAGAACAACCCCAAGATACATAATCGTTAGATTCACCAAGGTTGAAATGAAGGAAACAATGTTAAGGGCAGCCAGAAAGAAAGGTCAGGTTACCCACAAAGGGAACCTCATCAGACTAATAGCAGATCTCTGCAGAAACCCTACAAGCCAGAAGAGAGTGGGGGCCAATATTCAACATTCTTAAAGAAAAGAATTTTTGACCCAGAATTTCACATCCAGCCAAACTAAGCTTCATAAGCAAAGGAGACATAAAATCCTTTACAGACAAGCAAATGCTGAGAGATTTTGTCACCACCAGGACTGCCTTACAAGAGGTCTGGAAGGAAGCACTAAATATGGAAAGGAAACACTGGTACCAGCCACTGCAAACCACACCAAATTGTAAAGACCATTGACACTATAAAGAAACTGTATCGACTAACAGGCAAAATAACCAGCTAGCATCATAATGACAGGATCAAATTCAAGCATGACAATATTAACCTTAAATGTAAAGGGGCTAAAATCCCCAATTAAAAGACACAGACTGGCAAATTGGATAAGGAGTCAAGACCTATTGGTGTGCTGTATTCAGGAAACCTATCTCAAGAGGAAAGACAAACATAGGCTCAAAATAAAGGGATGGAGGAATATTTACCAATCAAATGGAGAGCAAAAAAAAAACAAAGCAGGGGTTGCAATCCTAGTCTCTGATAAAACGGACTTTAAACCAACAAAGATCAGAAAAGACAATGAGAAGCACTACATAATGGTAAAGGGATCAATGCAACAAGAAGAGCTAACTATCCTAAATAAACATGCACCAATATAGGAGCACCCAAATTCATAAAACATGTTCTTAGAGACCTACAAAGAGACTTAGACTCCCACACAATAATAGTAGGAGACTTTAACACCCCACTGTCAATATTAGACAGATCAGTGAGACAGAAATTTAACAAGGATATTCAGGCTTGAACTCAACTTTGGACCAAGCAGACCTAATAGACATCTACAGAACTCTCCACCCCAAATCAACAGAATATACATTCTTCTCAGCACCACATCACACTTATTTTAAAACTGACCACATAATTGGAAGTAAAACATTCCTCAGCAAATGCAAAAGAATGGAAATCATAACAAACAGTCTCTCAGACCACAGTGTAATCAAATCAGAACTCAGGATTAAGAAACTCACTCAAAACTGCACAACTACATGGAAACTGAACAACCTGCTCCTGAGTGACTACTGGGTACATAATGAAATGAACGCAGAAATAAATAAGTTCTTCGAAACCAATGAGAACAAAGACACAACATACCAAAATCTCTGGGACACATTTAAAGCAGTGTTTAGAGGGAACTTTATAGCACTAAATGCCCACAGGAGAAAGCAGGAAAGATCTCAAACTGACATCCTAACATCACAATTAAAAGAACTAGAGAAGCAAGAGCAAACAAATTCAAAAGCTAGCAGAAGACAAGAAATAACTAAGATCAGAGCAGAAATGAAGGAGATAGAGACAGGAAAAACCTTTCAAAAATTAATGAATCCAGGAGCCAGTGTTTTTAAAAGATTAACAAAATAGATAGACCACTAGCCAGAGTAATAAAGAAGAAAAGAGAAGAATCAAACAGAAACAGTAAAAAAAAGATAAAAGGGATATCACCACTGATGCCACAGAAATACAAACTACCATCAGAGAATACTATAAACACATCTACGCAAATGAACTAGAAAATCTAGAAGAAATGGATAAATTCCTGGACACATACACCCTCCCAAGACTAAACCAAAAAGAATTCGAATCCCTGAATAGACCAACAACAAGTTCTGAAATTGAGGCAGTAATTAATATCCTACCAGCCAAAAAAAGCCCAGGACCAGATGGATTCACAGCCAAATTCTACCAGAGGTACGAAGAGGAGCTGGTACCATTTCTTCTGAAACTACTCCAAACAATAGAAAAAGAAGGACTACTCCATAACTCATTTTATGAGGCAAGCATCATCCTGATACCAAAACCTGGCAAAGACACAACAACAACAAAAAAGAAAATTTCAGGCCAATATCCCTGATGAACATTGATGTGAAAATCCTCAATCGAATACTGGCAAATTGGATCCAGCAGCACATCAAAAAGCTTATCCACCACGAGCAAGTTGGCTTCATCCCTGGGACACAAGGCTGGTTCAACATACACAAATCAATAAATGTAATCCATCACATAAAAAGAACCAATAACAAAAACCACATGATTATCTCAATAGAGGCAGAAAAGGTCTTTGATAAAATTCAACACCCCTTCATTCTAAAAACTCTCAATAAACTAGGTATTGATAGAACATATCTCAAAATAATAAGAGCTGTTTATGACAAATCCACAGCCAATATCATACTGAATGGGCAAAAGCTGGAAGCATTCCCTTTGAAAATCAGCACAAGACAAGGATGCCCTTTCTTACCACTCCTACTCAACATAGTATTGGAAATTCTTGCCAGGGCAATCAGGCAAGAGAAAGAAATAAAGTGTATTCAAATAGGAAGAGAGGAAGTTAGATTGTCTTTGTCTGCAGATGACATGATAGTATATTTAGAAAACCCCATCATCTCAGCCCAAAATCTCCTTAAGCTGATAAGCAACTTCAGTAAAGTCTCAGGATACAAAATCAATGTGCAAAAATCACAAGCATTTCTATATACCAATAATAGACAAACAGAGAGCGAAATCATGAGTGAACTCCCATTCACAATTGCTACAAAGAGAAAAAAATACCTAGGAATACAACTTAGGATGTGAAGGACCTCTTCAAGGGGAACTACAATCCACTGCTCAAGGAAATAAGACAGGACACAAACAAATGGAAAAACATTCTATGCTCATGGATAGGAAGAATCAATATCGTGAAAATGGCCATACTGCCCAAAGTAATTTACAGATTCAATGCTATACCCATCAAGCTACCATTGACTTTCTTCACAGAATTAGAAAAAACTACTTTAAATTTCATATGGAACCAAAAAAGAGCCTGTATAGCCAAGACAATACTAAGCAAAAACAAAAAAAAAACAAAAAAAAGCAAAGCTGGAGGCATCACACTACCTGACTTCAAACTATACTACAAGGCTATAGTGACCAAAACAGCATGGTACTGCTACTAAAACATATACATAGACCAATGGAACAGAACGGAGGCCTGAGAAATAATGCCACACATCTACAACCATCTGATCTTTGACAAACCTGACAAAAACAAGAAATGGGGAAAGGATCACCTATTCAATAAATGATGTTGGGTAAACTGGCTAGCCATATACAGAAAGCTGAAACTGGACCCCTTCCTTACACCTCATACAAAAATTAACTCAAGATGGATTAAAGACTTAAATGTAAGACCTAAAATCATAAACACCCTAAAAGAAAACCTAGGCAATACCATTCAGGACACAGGCATGGACAAAGACTTTATGACTAAAACATCAAAAGCAATGGCGACAAAAGCCAAAATTGACAAATGGAATCTAATTAAACTAAAGAGATTCTGCATAGCAAAAGAAACTATCATCAGAGTGAACAGGTAACCTTACAGAATGGGAGCAAATTTTTGCAGTCAATCCATCTGACAAAGGGCTAGCATCCAGAATCTACAAGGAACTTGAACAAATTTACAAGAAAAAAACAATGCCATCAAAAAGTGGGAGAAGAATATGAACAGACACTTCTCAAAAGAAGACATTTATGTGGGCAGTAAACATATGAAAAAAGTTCATCATCACTGGTCATTAGAGAAACGCAAATCAAAACCACAATGAGATACCATCTCATGCCAGTTAGAATGGTGATCATTAAAAAGTCAGGAAACAACAGATGCTGGAGAGGATGTGGAGAAATAGGAACACTTTTACATGTTGGTGGGAGTGTAAATTAGTTCAACCATTATGGAAGACAGTACAGCTATTCCTCAAGGATCTAGAACCAGAAATACCATCTGACCCAGCAATCACATTACTGGGTATATACCCAAAGGATTGTAAATCATTCTACTATAAAGACACATGCACACGTATGTTTATTGCAGCACCATTCATGATAGCAAAGACTTGGAACCAACTTAAATGCCCATCAATGATAGACTGGATAAAGAAAATGTGGCACATATACACCATGGAATACTATGCAGCCATAACAAAGGATGAGTTCTTTTGAGTAGTGTCTGTTCATATGCTTCGTCCACTTTTTGATGGGGTTGTTTGCTTTTTTCTTGTAAATTTGTTTAAGTTCTTTGTAGATTCTGGATATTAGCCCTTCGTCAGATGGGTAGATTGCAAAAATTTTCTCCCATTCTGTAGGTTGCCTGTTCACTCTGATGGTAGTCTCTTTTGCTGTGCAGAAGCTCTTTAGTTTAATTAGATCCCCTTTGTCTATTTTGACTTTTGTTGCCATTGCTTTTGGTGTTTTAGTCATGAACTCCTTGTCCATGCCTATGTTCTGAATGGTATTCCCAAGGTTTTCTTCTAGGGTTTTTATGGGTTTTGGTCTAACATTTAAGTCTTTAATCCATCTTGAATTAATTTTTGTATAAGGTGTAAGGAAGGGATCCAGTTTCAGCTTTCTACATATGGCTAGCCAGTTTTCCCAGCACTATTTATTAAATAGGGAATCCTTTCCCCATTTCTTGTTTTTGTCAGCTTTGTCAAAGATCAGATGGTTACTTAGATCAGATGTTACAGATGCCTGTAACAAAGACTTGGAACCAACCCAAATGTCCATCAATGATAGACTTGATTAAGAAAATGTGGCACATATACACCATGGAATACTATGCAGCCATTAAAAAGGATGAGTTCATGTCCATTGCAGGGACATGGATGAAGCTGGAAACCATCATTCTCAGCTAACTATCGCAAGGACAGAAAACCAAACACCACATGTTCTCACTCATAGGTGGGAATTGAACAATGAGAACACTTGGACACAGGGCTGGGAACATCACACACTGGAGCCTGTCGAGGGATGGGGGGCTGTGGGAGGGATAGCATTAGGAGAAATACCTAATGTAAATGACCAGTTGATGGGTGCAGCAAACCAACATGACACAGGTATACCTATGTAACAATCCTGCATGTTGTACGCAGGTACCCTAGAACTTAAAGTATAATAATGATTTAAAAAAAAAGAAAGACATGAGGGAGAAATAAACCCTTATATTCCTGAGCCACTAAGATTTTGAGGGGGTTTTGTTGTTGTTTTTAACACCAGTTAGCCTACCCTGAAAATATAGCAATGCTAAAAATAAAAATAAATGAAATAAAATAAAAATAATAACCATGGCTTATTTTCTATACTTTATTTTATAGTTTGTAACACAGTATGAAAATAGTAGATGAAGGTACTTGATACAATTGATGTGATTATTTAATTATTTAATTTACTACATATTACTATTTATAATGTACTTGATGATCATTTTCTGAATTCACACTTGATTTGCTTTAGCCATTATTCTAATCTTACCTGATACTAACAGTGAATCCCCATTCACAGCCATTTTTTGTTTGTTTGTTTGTTTTGAAACAGAGTTTCTCTCTGTGGTCCAGGCTGGAGTGCAATGGCACAAACATAGCTCATGGCAGCCTCAAACTCCTGGGTTCAAAAGATCCTCCCACTCCCTGTCCCAGCCTCCCAGGCACATAGGGCTACCAGCAGAGGACACTACACCCAGCCAGGAAGCTAATTTTTTTTTTTTTTTTTTTGGTGTGTGTGCTTGTGTGTGTGTGTGAAAGAATTATTTTCACCATGTTGCCTGGTCTAATCTTGAACTCACGGCCTCAAACCATTCTCCCACCACGGCCTCCAACAATGTTGGGATTACAGACATGAGCCACTGTGCCTGGCTACAGCCTTGTTTTCTAAACACTTCTTCACCACTATTTTGTTAAATTTCTTTGATCTTTTTCCATTCAGTTGCTATAACCATTCTCTGTTGGTTTTGAAAAAAAATTCATCAAAGAAGCCATCGATTCTATCTATGGATTTATTCTTTCCTTTATGTTTTTATTCATTTTTGTTTGTGTGTTTTCCACTTCCTGTTCTTCCTTTAATATAGTATACATTGCTTATTCTATTTCATTTTCATTTTAACATTTTCATATACTAAGAATCATGATTTCTCAGTTCTTACAGTGGGAATTGACAGAAAAATGACCACATAAGCAACAGCAAATGAGTTACTAGTTTCTCATTTATGTAAATATTACCAGAAAGGAAATTGGCTCTACTTTAATATTGAAGCTATTTAATCAGTTTTTAACAGGTTCTGTGGACTGAACTGTGTCACTCTAAAATTTATATGTTGAATCCCTAACCTCCAATGTGACTGCATTCAGAGACAATTCTTTTAGGAGGTAGTTAAGGTTAAATAAGGTCATGAGAGTGGGACCCTAATCCCATATGACTGGTAGCCTTATTTATAAAGAGGAAGAAAGGGAGATCTCTTTCTCTCTGCCTTGTGAGAACACAGGAAACGAGGTGGATTGCAAGCCAGGAAACAGCCCTCACCAGGAACAGAATCATCAGGCACCTTGAGCTTATTTTTCCCCAGCCTCCAGAATTGCGAAAAAAGAAATCTGTGGTTTAAGCCACCCAGTCTATGGTATTTGTTATGACGACTTGAGCTGACTATCGCAATACATATATAAAGAATATGGAAAAATAAATAAGTATTTAAATGTGGTTTAAGTGAATAATAGACAATATAAAGCATTCATGAAGGCTTATAATTTTAATTTCTGAAATGTTTCATTACAGAAAGACTTGTTTCCCGTACATCGTTAGCAAAAAACTAAAGGCTAGGTGTTACTAAAATTTCATGTGAAAAGAACTACTTTAGAGACCCTTACAGTTGATTTTATTTGAATAGGGGGCCATTGGAAGTATCATTTTGAGAGTGAAAAGAGTTGCTATTAGACGTTGATTGGTCATCTTGATTGAAATGGGATGTTGTCCAACAAAATATTAAGTTTTGTTACGTGAACTTTTTTTTTTTTTTTTTTTGAGACAGAGTTTTGCTCTGTCGCCCAGGTTGGAGTGCAGTGGCACGATCTTGGCTCACCGCAACCTCCCTCTCCCGGTAGAAGCGATTCTCCTGCCTCAGCCTCCCAAGTAGCTGGGATTACAGGCACCCGCACCACGCCTGGCTAATTTTTGTATTTTTAGTAGAGACGGGATTTCACCATGTTGGCCAGGCTTCCTGATCTCGTGATCCACCCGCCTTGGCCTTACAGAGTGCTGGTATTACAGGTGTGAGCCTCCGCGCCCAGCCTGTGCACTATTTTTAAAAACATATAAATTTGAGTAAAAATGAATCTATATATATTTGTTTTCAAGAGTAACTAAATGCTATAGGACTATTTATGATATATTTTGTGAAAGCCATTCACAGCAAATTGGATAAAGTAAGTTTTCATTAACTAAGTTTCCGCAAGGAGAAAGGTAAATATTAAGTGGTCACTTTACCAAGAGACTAAAAACACAGGCGATACCCCCGGTCTGTAGCTGTTGTTTTTGACTGAGGCAGTGCTAGACTGCCATCTGGAGACTATTTAACCAAGACGCACCGTGAATGCCCCCTCCCCCTCTTTTTAACCTTTATGGCTTAATTGTTATCTTTATTTTTTAATTGTATAAAAAGTATAACAATCACAATAATTTTCAAATTAATAAAAAAAAAACAAATCTACTGTCCATCTTGTGATGACATTTAATTTCACTGTCAATGTGATAGACTAATACATAATTGGCTAGAGAATGCCGTTCAATTAGCTAGAACAATGGTTCATGATGTAATTTGTCTCATTGTTGAATACTTTAAATTTCTATTTTAAAATATAGAGGTTACTCTTTTACTAATGAATCATTTTCTAATGAATATAATTCTTATAAATTATTTTTCTATGAATAATATTCAATTCCATTTTAAAAATTTTATTTAATTAATCAATATTTAGCCATCATAATAAGATAATTCCTAATGTCAAGATGCTTGTAATCTATTGACAATAGACTATGGATCAATATATGCTTTGTAAAAGGGAAGTAGTTGATTTTAACTGTTTATAAACTTTTTTTGTCTGAAATATGTTTTTAATTATAACCCAGTTAAATTGATCTACCTTTTTCATCATGCTTGTGAATTTGGTATCTGATTTAGCATATTTTTCAATATACTGACATATTAGAGATATAATCTACTCCAAAATTAGAAATGAAAAACTAATTTATTACAAAATGTTACAAAAGTAGAATTCTCTAGAGTCACCAGGAAGGTTAGAAAATAAAGTTCTAAGATGTTCCTAGCATTTTCGCGTTCCATCTACATGTCGTAGCTCTACCTGATTTCAATGGCTGCAATTCTCTTTGACCTTAGGAGCCAAAATGCATCACTTTATCCACCATCATTTCTCCCTACTTTTGCCAGTGCTATGAGAAAATGAAGCTGTATAGGTAGGGTCATAAATTTTAACCCTTTTTGTGTCTTATGATAATTTTCCACTCTTAGGTTCTAAAAGCTCCAAAGCAGAGTGCAGAGTGACAGAGATGGTTCTCAGAAATATTGAGAATGGGTGAAGTTTATAAGAAAAAAGAGTCACTTAAATGTTTTCCTTTATTTTCTGGAACTCAAAATATATGTTGACTGTTTCAGAGAATATTTTCCACCTGAAACTTTGAAGATGTTCTGAGTTTCTGCTGTAATGAGCCTTAATAGACCATTACAGTCATTTTTTATATGTTCGGTGGTTTCTGTGGCTGGAAGAAGAGAAAAGCTTTGAGGTTTAATTGATTATCTTCAAATTTAACTGGAAACTAATTTCCTTGCTCAGAAGTAATATCATGTGGGAAGCAATAATGATGGACAAAATTATCAGAAAATCATGTAAGCATATGTGTAGGCAAAGAAAAATATAAATAAAGGTTGAGTGTCTACTTCAGTTACAAATATTTGATGTTTCCATAATGAAAAGCTGTCAAGTGTAACCAGCATTCAAGCAATTGGTTAGCTAGTTCTCTTGGAGTATGGTACTATATTGGAGAGCAGGATTGGCTGTTGCAGCTAGTCAAAAGGAACAGCAGCAGAACAGTAGTTTGGCAAGTTTTGCCTGTTGAATTCATTCACAGCCTCTTTTTGTTTCATGATCTCATTTGGAAAGCACTGGTGGATATTTGAGACAATACATTCACTGACACACACAGGGTAAACTATCTTGTCAATTTGATTATAAAGAGCAATATGAACAGTATGTTTCTTTGAATAATATTTAAATACTCTTATACCCTGAAGTTATTCCACAAGTACAAGGGATATATTTTTATATCTCTTCCCTAGATATTGACATCACCCATTCTTTTCCTGCTCCCAAATCTCTAACTTGACAGAGACATTTATTCTACTTCCTAAAATCAGGAAGACTGCATTTGCACTCCAGTATGATGAGCTTTGTCTCAATAAATGTGAAGGAAAAAGAATTGTGCTTTACATCCTGGCTCAGCCCATAAGATATTTGATAACATCCATTCATTATCTCCCCTACCCTACTTTTCTCCTAGACCTGAAATATTTTGCACTAACCTCTGCCAAACACGGGAAATGCTTTGATTTCAGTGAGGGATTCAAGATCAGCGTGGCAGTAAAGCCACTACATCGAAGGAGTGCTACTTGGGGCAGAGCTGCCCAGGGGCAATGCCTGTTTATAAAGACTCACATTGGGCTAGCATAAGAAGAAATAAACACATACCGTGTTGAATGAGGGATTTTGTAGGATTTTCTTTTTCTTACAGATGTTAAGCTATCCTTAATAGCAGACTAAACAACCAGCCAAACCATTAGCCCTGCCCATGGATGAATCTACATGTATTTTGCAGACTATTTGTCTTTCCAATTAAATTGGACAGCACTATAGTGCAGATAGTGCTACAATGTCACAGCAGACAATTACATTGTCACAGCATAATGTGCAAGCTCAAAAATGTTTCCTCTTTAATCAACTAGCCATAGGAATATCCCACAAGTCTTCATGGTATGTGTGCATGTATATGTAAAAGGGTGTACTAATTATGCTGGTGGAACTGCCAGGCCTCCTCACATATTCCATTTGCATTTGATGATAAAGAGCACTAAAAATATTCCATTTCATGAACAGGTAAATGAAATAGCATATCAGAGACAATTCATGTTGGTCATTTGTTGTTCTTGATATGTTCTTCATTCTCTGTCAAGGCCATATTTCATGTCACAGCTATTTCTCAAAAATTATACCTTTACTTGCCTAAAAAGACTAGAGTCTCTACGATAATTGTCTTATAAAGACTTGCCTCAAGCTCTATCAGCTTTCTCGTCAGCTACATACTCCTCTAGTACCATTGAGTCTCTGGGTGATAAACTTGCACTGCAGCCCAGATCCACTGTAGAGATATTTTTTTCTAGGCATAACTAAGAGTTAACAGAATCTTAATCACCTGTGCAGCAGGTTAAAACGGTTTATATAACTATCACCTATGAGGATGAATATTGGAAAGCATGGATACTTGGGGTCAGCTACCAGACCAGTTATCAGACTACCTACCTTTGTTTAGAATACTATTTCATCTTGAGTTTGACATGATTCTTGTCCCCCAGTGGTATGTTGGAAGTCTGACTTTAGTTAGACATATACAGATGAGATGTAGAATTACAAACAGAAATATAATTGAACAGGTAAATCAGAGATCAATTTTTAGGGCAGAGAAACTGTTCTGAATTACATGTAATGGTGCATACATGACAGTTTGGATTTGTCAAAACTTCTGTAACTTTGTAAGACAAATAGTGAAGCTTAATGAATGCAGATTAAATAAAAATCATTTAAGAGATCTGAAAATTCCAAAGTGGAATGAGACTAATCTTATTGTTTCACCTAAGATTAAATAGCCTCACCAAAGGAGGTGTGGTAGAGGAAGAGCTGACCTAACTAATTTTGGGAATGAGTAAAGACTGTAACACTAAAGGCAAAAGGAACTAAATACAAACACTCTTTTAGTTGATAAAGTTATTTCTCACAGTGTAAGACTTAACAATTCTGCAATATATGCATACTGAAATTAAACAATTCATAAATGAAAGACAAATAGTGGAAGCCAGGTTTCTCAATGTTAAAGAGGATTCAGATAAGCAATTAATAAAAGAATGGAATGATCTATGTGGTAATAAATTTGAGTCAGACCTGTCTCAATCTCTGCAGTAGGAGGATGCTTTCTAGCTGAGTCAACTCCATTCAAGCAGGCTTCCCATAAGTCTGACATAATCTTTTTAATTATATCTCAGAGGTATGAATTAATATGTATGACTGTCCTTAGCTGCAAGAAAGGTTTTCATAGAATTTTAGCTATAAACTTTACCATCCACAAATAAATTTGATGTTCTTTTATTGAAGAAGAAAGCTATAATTTATATTGAGTGATAACAAATACTCTTTGCCAAATCATACAAAAAAAATGTTAAATTTTAAATAAATTTTAAATTGCTTATATAACTATTAAATAATAAAGAACAAAGTGTAGATAAATATACACTACTATTTTTCTAACTTAGGATTGATCAAATTTTTTTATGTGTAAAAATAAGGATGTTGATCAAGGGATACAAAATTTCAGTTAGGAGAAATTTTAAAATATAAAAACTAACACAAAACAAAGACATAACATGATTACATAAAATTTCAAGTTTATTCATAGCAAAAATGTTAAAAATTGATAATAAATGCAAATTAGAAAATAATTGAAATATATATAAAAGACAGTGGCCTATTTTAGACAATATGTTAAAGCCTTTAGGGATCACTAAGAAAAAAGTATCAAGGGATCTAGCCTGTAAGACTTAGTTCCTGAACCTGGCATCACAAAACTCATTACATTCATTCTGAAAAATTTCATAATGTTCAGAATTATCTAATGAATGCCAAACTTCTCACTTATAGTGGTTCCTTTTTTTGTTATATCACGGTTCATTCATTCATTCATTCATCCATTCAATAAGAATGTATCGAATGCCTGTTATGTGGTTTGGAAAGATGGGTAGAATAGGGAAGGGAGAGTTGAGACAACAAAATAAATGAAAATGGATTAAGAAATCCTAGTGATATGAAGTGAAATTTCCTCCCACTTTTGAAAAACACAAAAAAAGCACTGATGAAGAACTGAGATCTAGGATAACACATTTTCCCTACCTCTCATATTCTATTAACTATAATCATACTATATTGATGTTCTTTAATTATTTCATATATTTAAGTTCTTTTTCTTATCCAGATTTCTTAACTTTTACTCTTCAACGTCAAGGCCTCTAATCTCTTTTGTTCACTTATGAAAAGAAGAACCAGCTAAAAACCAATACTTTCTTAAAGTAGGTATTTTTCCTTTCTAATTACAGTTTTATAATGGGTGTATCTGGAGTAAGATCCATGACCAAAATTAAATCCTGTAAGTAAAAGCTTCATTTATAAACTTTATTTTCTTTTGTTAAAAAAGTTCTCTTCAGAAAATTTTGCTATACTATTAAGTTCTTACATGAGGGTCCTCAGTCAAAAACCCAGTCACAGAATAAGATGTCTTTTACATTTTGGTAAAACTTGAATAGTGTTATTTTTGAAATAAGAATAGTATATTAATCAATATATTTCCTTTATATTTAAATAATTACATTTGTCAGTGATATGATAGAAAAAATAATGGATCAATCTACATTATGTAGTATAAATAGTCTTTGAGAATAATCATATGTTTCCCAATAAAAACATATAAGGATTTGTCCCCCTGCTAAAGTGCTTTGCAAAATAATGTCAATCTTCAGTTGAAGGTAAAACTGACAAAGTACTTGGGATTAGCTATGTCCTAGAATCAGCGAAGTAAGGGTATTACCATTAAGCAAGCAACTAAAAGGTGTTTCATTTTTCTAGAACTATTTAAATATAGCAGTTACCATGTAAAAAGTTAATTTTACTTTGTGAGTTGAAAGAGTAAAAACACTAAATCAGAAAACTGCTTTAGTCAAAAGCAGCCTGAAATAAGAAAGCCATCAATAGAAACAAAACAAGGGATTCACATGCCTGATTCCTAATTTGTCTTATTTTCTCTTTCACTTTTGCCATCCTTGAAACCACAGATATAACACACATACAAAGAATAGTTACATAATGCATATATTAATGACTACACTAATAAATAAATGAGCTAAACTTTATAATCATTGGGGAAAAAACAATCTACTATATTTAGCCACTTAAGAATTGTGTTGCCACTGAGTTTCTATTTCAAAATATAAAGTAATACAATCAGCCTAACACCTAAAACTGCAGGCATATTTTGAAAGTTTGTTCTTTAGATTCCCTTTTAAGATGTTAAAAAGGAACTGTGCAACAAAATATTATCTGAATATACATTATCAACACTAAATATGCTACAGTTGTCATTCAATCCCCAGTTTGCATATGCATAGTAGAAATGTTGTGAAAGCTAGCTAAAGGAATGGAAATAGACTGGTCATAATTCTTAATTTAAGACTAATTTATGATAAAAATCTAGAACACAAAAAAACAAAAAGGATAATAATGGTAAAAACCTGCAAAAAAAAAATAGAAAAATCTGCAATTAAGAAAACGGACATCAAGATAAGTCTATAAGGCATGACATTTTTGCTGATTAGGTTCTGCCCTGTCTTTCTCATGCATGTAGTTCACTGCGCAGTGCATATGTCCCACTGACCAGCCCGATTGCTGTCATATGGAGTGTCTCCATCTGAGATAGTTGTTCTGGGACTCTGCTTTTCACCGTAACTGAAAAAGGGAAGGTCTAAAATGCGATTTTTAGCTTCTTGTTAAAACTCAGACTTACTTATTACTTTCCTTTAATGTAGTCCTAAGGAGGAAAAGGTTTTTAGCGGACAAGATGAAAGACATTTCAAAGGGTAGTTTTCCAGTTAAAAGTCAAGTGTACTTAGGTAAAATTCTCACCTCAGGCTTGTTTTCTGCTTAGAAGCTGGAAGAATGAGGCCATTCAGGGATATTATCCCCCTTTTCAAAGAAAGGTGTGTGGCCATGTCTCTCATTTTTCATTTTTCATATTCTCTGTCTCTCTTTGCTTCTCACACACACACACACACACACACCCCTCCTTTATTCCATTGAGGTAAATGTTCCTAGGGCTTCCTCTACTTTAGATAAAATGCATTCCCAGATCTGCATACCCTATTCTATTGAGCAGAAACCAGGAAAAGAATTGTGATAAAAAAAAAAAAGAGGCCATTGAAGCCTATCTAATCTCAGCACACAGTGGGATTATCTGGTATAGACAAAGTAAAGCTTTCTTTGAACTTTGTGGCCCAAGACTCAGCCAATATTTAATTTTTTAAAATATTTTCCTGGGCATTATTCTAAGTGTATGCATCCAGGCGACCTTGAGATATAGAAAGCTGATTAACAGCAGGATCTAGGCATCCCAGGCTTCCATAATTACAGGTTCCATGTCTCACATTTGACATAGTTCAAGCAGGACAACTAATATATCTGAATTTAAAAAGGCCATTAGGACAATGATTCTCAATTCAGATGACAGTATCTTCAGGAGAAACTTTTTCAAACACTTCTCAAATCTTAAGAATTTCATAGGCATTTATTCACAATGTTGCTTCCTTCCCTATCATTGTTTGTATTAACAGTGTTTAACAGATTTTTCTACGGGAAATGTGATTCTTGGCTCCCGAAAAATAGTTAAAACTCACTCTTGGCCTGGCGCAGTGGCTCACACCTGTAATCCCAGCACTTTGGGAGGCCGAGGTGGGTGGATCACGAGGTCAGGAAATTGAGACCATCTTGGTTAACACGGTGAAACCCTGTCTCCACTAAAAATACAAAAAATTATGGGCGTGGTGGCGGGAGCCTATAGCCCCCAGCTACTCGGGAGGCTGAGGCAAGAGAATGGCGTGAACCAGGAGGCGGAGCTTGCAGTGAGCCGAGATTGCGTCACTGCACTCCAGCCTGGAAAACAGAGCCAGACTCCGTTTCAAAAAACAAAAAAAAACTCACTTTTTTAAGTTTTACAGTTCCACCACTATCAAACCTAGCGGAATATTTATTAATTTAACAAACATATACTTAGTACTACAGTACTATTTCCCTGACACTGCTCTAATAACTTTATAGTATTAATTCATTTAATTTTATAATCATCACAAACAAGTGTTATTTGTCATGTTGCAAGTGAGGAAACTGAGGCATAAGAGGTTTTTTACTCAAGGCTGCAAAGCTTGTACATGTTTGAACTATATTTTAACTTAGTTTGAATATTTGTGTCTATGTTCTTACCATAAAACTTTGCAATGTACTGAGTGAATGTGCTATGAAGTTTCAGTAACAGTGGGACAGCACAGCATTGCCGTAGATCCTCAAAGTGAAACACAATAGCCACTAGCAACATGTAGCTATCTAAAATTAAATGTGTGTTGACAAAAATAATATGAAACTAGAAATTTCTTCATCACACTAGCCACATTTCAAGTTTTCAATAAGCTACGTTACCAACGGTTATCATGTGGGAAAGCACATATAAAGAATATTTTTATTAACACATCGTTGAGTACCTCACAACTTAGCTTACCACCATTTGTTCCGAAAAAGTCTCCAATCAAAGGCAGTCTTTCTGCACTAGAAAGAAAGCTACTTGGCTAACGCTTCTCAAATTGTAATGTGTATTTAAGTCATGTGAAAATCTTGTTTAGATTCAGATACTGATTCAGTATGTCCAGGATGGTGCCTGAGATTTTGCATTTAAAAAAAAAAAGCTTCAAGGTTTTGCTAATGCTGGTTATCTATTGACAACACTTGGACTTGCAAGATGATGGTCAGAACCTGATTATGGCCTGTAAAAGGTTTCTTTTTTCAAGTTTAAGGATCATGTTCCTTGGTGTCCCCAGGTTGCAGGAATATCATTGCCTCCGGAAGTCAGAGCTAATTTGGGAGAAAAAAGTATTTTCAGCATCACCTCCGGTTGCCATAAATCCAGAAACAATGTTAGTAATATCTTGGGCCAAGGTAATGGGTCCGGAATTGGTGGGTTCTTGGTTTCACTGACTTCAAGAATGAAGCTGCGGACCCTCGAGGTGAGTGTTACAGTTCTTAAAGGCGGCGTGTCCGGAGTTTGTTCCTTCTGATGTTCAGATGTGTTCGGAGTTTCTTCCTTCTGGTGGGTTCGTGGTCTCGCTGGCTCAGGAGTGAAGCTGCAGAACTTCGCGGTGAGTGTTACAGCTCTTTTTTTTTTTTTTTTGAGACGGTGTCTCGCTGTCACCCAGGCTGGAGTGCAGTGGCGCGATCTCGGCTCACTGCAGGCTCCGCCCCCTGGGGTTCACGGGGTTCTACTGCCTCATCCTCCCAAGTAGCTGGGACTACAGGCGACCACCACCTCACCCGGCTAATTTTTTGTATTTTTAGTAGAGACGCGTCTGGAGTTGTTCGTTCCTCCCGGTGGGTTGGTGGTCTCGCTGGCTTCAGGAGTGAAGCTGCAGACCTTCGCGGTGAGTGTTACAGCTCATAAAAGCAGTGTGGACCCAAAGAGTGAGCAGTAGCAAGATTTATTGCAAAGAGCAAAAGAACAAAGCTTCCACAGTGCGGAAAGAGACAGAGCGGTTGCCACTACTGGCTCGGGCAGCCTGCTTTTATTCTCTTATCTGGCCCCACCCACATCCTGCTGACTGGTAGAGCCCAGTGGTCTGTTTTGACAGGGCACTGATTGGTGCGTTTACAGTCCCTGAGCTAGACACAAATATTCTCCTCCTCCCCACCAGATTAGCTAGATACAGAGTGTGGACACAAAGGTTCTCCAAGGCCCTACCGAGTAGCTAGATACAGAGTGTGGATTGGTGCATTCACAAACCCTGAGCTAGACACAGGGTGCTGATTGGTGTGTTTACAAACCTTGAGCTAGATACAGAGTGCCAATTGGTGTATTTACAATCCCGGCGCTAGACGTAAAGATTCCCCACCTCCCTACCAAACTCAGGAGCCCAGCTGGCTTCACCCAGTGGATCCCGCACCGGGGCTGCAGATGGAGCTGCCTGCCAGTCCCACGCTGTGTGCCCCCACTCCTCAGCACTTGGGTGGTCAATGGGACTCGGCGCCGTGGAGCAGGGGGTGGCGCTTGTCCAGGAGGCTTGGGCCGCACAGGAGCCCATGGAAGGGGTGGGAGGCTCAGGCATGGCGGGCTGCAGATCCCCAGCCCTGCGCAGCGGGAAAGCAGCTAAGGCCTGGCGAGAAATTGAGCACAGCAGCTGCTGGCCCAGGTACTAAGCCCCTCACTGCCCGGGGCCGGTGGGCCGGCCGGGCGCTCGGAGCGCGGGGTCTGCCGAGCCCAGGCCCACCCAGAACTCACGCTGGCCCGCAAGCACCGCGCGCAGCCTCGGTTCCCGCTCGCGCCTCTCCCTCCGCACCTCCCTGCAAGCTGAGGGAGCCGGCTCCCGGCCTTGGCCAGCCCAGAAAGGGGCTCTCACAGTGCAGCGGCAGGCTGAAGGGCTCCTCAAGTGCCGCCAAAGTGGGAGCCCAGGCAGAGGAAGCGCCGAGAGCGAGCAAGGGCTGTGAGGACTGCCAGCACGCTGTCACCTCTCAGTAATATGCCCTGAAAACAGGCAGAGATGGATTGCTCCATCCTCGTACACTGGGACTGTGCACCAATAGGAGTCATAGTTTTTGCTCTATGCGCTCAAGATTTCTTAGTTTCTTTTATTCTCAGTCAGGACTTAGGAACTAGCAAATATAAATCAATGTTGCTACAGTAGGGAAATGAAATGACAGAATGGGATTTTACTTTTCTACATTTAGAGAAGTATAACCAAAGCCCAGTTAATCTGTAATCTGATGAAGGGTGAGTTTTTGTGAGGAACTTGGAGGTAGAATGTTGTGCAATCTGATTTGGTATTAAAACCCAGTTGTTGCTCTTCTCGCTATTTCTTCACAGAATATCATGCCCTCTGTCTTAGTTCAGAATGCTACATGGACTGTCATAGACCTGGTGCATTATAAGCAACAGAAATCTATTTCTTACAGTTGTGAAGGCTGGAAGTCTGAGATTAGTAGGCCAGTGTAGTCCGGTTCTGGTGAGAGCCCTTCTCTGGGTTACAGAGGGCGGACTTCTTGATGCATCTTCATGTGACAGGAAGAGAGCTAGGGAGCTCATTTTTATAAGGGCACTAATGCTATTCATGACAACACTACCCCCAACCTTCTTCCAAGGGTCCCACTTCCTAATACCATCACATTGAGGGTTAGCATTTCAACATGAATTTTGGGAGGACACATTCAGTTCATAATTCTCTCACAGGCCTAAGACCCAGCCAATATTTAGGTTTTTATTTTTTTCCTGGGCATGATTCTAAGTGCATGCATCCAGGAGACCTTGAGATTTAGAAAGCTGATTAACAGCAGGATCCAATTGTCCCTGGGTGCCATAATTATAGGCAATAATTACAGATTTTCTTTATCTGTGCTTTTCAGTATGGTAGCCATTGGTGACATGTAGCTTAGTGAAAACTTGAAATGTGGCTGGTGTGACGGAGGAAGGAATTTCTGGTTTCTTATTATTTTAATCAATACACATTTAATTTTAGATAGCCACATGTTGCTAGTGGCTATTGTATTGGTCTTTGAACATCCAAGGCAATGCTGTGCTGTCCCACTGTTACTGATAGAAACTTCATAGTGCATTCATTCAGTATACTGCACACAAAGTTTGGTAAGAGCACAGACACAAAGGTTTAAACTGAGTTCAAATACAGTTCAATCAAGAAGAAAGGTCTCTCATCAAGAGTCAGATTCAGATATTCCTATGTCCCCTGGCCAAAAACTTGCCAATGTTAGTCGTTATCTCTAATAATTATTAGTTAAGAATATAGGAGATTTATTGCATATAGAATATGGAAGATTTATTGTTTATATACACACATGTGTATTCATATAAAATGTTGGTAACATTGTTTTTATAGAAAATATTAATTTCTTTTCAAGTAAAAGCATCGTTTATCTCAGAAAATGTGCTAATTACATAGATTCAATGTGTATATTTTAAGATATGTATAGAGAGAGAGAGAAGGAGAGAAAGAGAGAGAGAAAGGAATTAATTGTGATAGCCTAAATTTGAGTTCTGAGTAGGTTTATGAAAAGTCTATGTTCGAAGTATAAAAAAGGCACAAAAGTCACCCCTGAAATCCTCTAATTTTCTCATTCATGCAGTAAAATTAGGAAGTAATTTGCATATTTTAATGGCCTATGACAGTGCTAAGGTCCTTATTATTATTATCTTAAGCCAATGAATATTATATTCCAATTACACATTTTTCTCATAAAGGGAATTTTGGTCTTGCAGGTAAAAATAATTGTGGTGAGGTGACAAATTTTTTTTGAAAAAATCAGAGATAATCATTCCTAGCATCACCATCTATTGCTCAGGGCCTAATGCATACTTTTCAGTATGACCATATACCTTAATGGCTTCAACAACAAACTTTATTTTTCTCTTGCAGTTCTGTTTATCAGATGTTGTTCAGCTGGGCCTAACAGATTCAGTTGATATTGACTGAGTTTCTGGACTTCACTCTAGGCTAAAGTTTAGTTCAAGTCAATTTAATTTCTTTCTGCATTCTGAGATCAACAGCTACTTGGGCATGCTCTTATCATGGTGGGAGATGAGA
This sequence comes from Pongo pygmaeus, assembly GCF_028885625.2. Taxonomy (NCBI): domain Eukaryota; kingdom Metazoa; phylum Chordata; class Mammalia; order Primates; family Hominidae; genus Pongo; species Pongo pygmaeus. The sequence goes on along the minus strand of NC_072388.2, from coordinate 39,019,244 downwards.
TTGCAAGAGCTAAAACCTACCCACACCAGCATATCTGTAGCCTCTATTCATACAATAGTCACAAAGAGTAAATCACATAGGTAAAAATGGCATCATTTCAGTGAGAAAGTACTCTCCTCCAATGGCAGGTGGGGAAGAAGGAAATTTGCTGAATGTTAATACATTCTACGACGTTTACTGGTTGTCACATCTTCTAAGGGTTGAAGCCACATACTCTTGCCAAACCAAAGGTCAAAAACTGTGAAGAATCTGATGTATGTAAGCAAGTAACTTAGCCTGCTACAATTTAACAGAAGCTAGAAGACTACACCAGACTCCTGGATCAGAGGCAAAAGGCTTTATTACTCACAACATAACAAGCAGAATTATCTTCATGTTCTCATATGTTCCACATCTGCTGCACAAATGGTGAGTTTAGGTTGCAACTGAAGAACCTGAAGCTTCAGAAACCCACAATTTTTTTAAAATTATGCTTTAAGTTCTGGGGTACTTGTACAGATCTTGCAGGTTTGTTACATAGGTATACATGTGCCATGGTGGTTAGCTGCACTCATCAACCCATCATCTACATTAGGTATTTCTCCTAATGCTATCCCTTCCCCAGCCAACCACCTCCCAACAGGCCCTGGTGTGTAATGTTCCCCCCTGCCCCTACATGTCCATGTGTTCTCATTGTTCAACTCCCACTTATGAGTGAGAACATGCAGTGTTTGGTTTTCTGTTCACATGTTAGTTTCCTGAGAATGATGGTTTCCAGCTTCATCCGTGTCCCTGCAAAGGACATGAACTCATCCTTTTTTATGGCTGCATAGTATTCCATGGTGTATATGTGCCACATTTTCTTTATCCAGTCTATCATTAATGGGCATCTGGGTTGGTTCCAAGTCTTTGCTATTGTGAACAGTGCCACAATAAACATATGTGTGCATGTGTCTTTGTAGTAGAATGATTTATAATCCTTTGATTATATACCCAGTAATGGGATTGCTGGGTCAAATGGTATTTCCAGTTCTAGATACCTGAGGAATCACCACACTGTCTTCCACAATTGTTGAAGTAATTTAACTCCCACCAACAGTGTAAAAGCATTCCTATTTCTCCACATCCTCTCCAGCATCTGTTGCAGAAACCCCCAATTTTTTAAGGCAGCGGTCACCAATGTTTTTGACACCAGGGACCAGTTTCATGGAAGACAATTTGCTACAGACTGGAAGCTGGGAGACAGGGATATTTTCAGAATAAAACTGTTCCACCTCAGATTGTCAGGCATTAGTTAGATTCTCATAAAGAGCATGCAGACTACGTCCCTCGCATACACAGTTCACAACAGGGTTTGCACTCCAATGAGAATCTAATGCTGCCCTGATCTGACAGGAGGCACAGCTCAGGCAGCAGTTCTAACTGGCCTGCTGCTCACCTCCTGCTGTGTGGCCTGGTTCCTAACAGGCCACAGATCAATACTGGTCCACAGCCTGTGGGTTGGGGACCCCTGTTTTAAGGGAACTACTAGCAAACCTGACTAATTTTGCCTGACAGGGAGACATTATCCTCTTCTAGTCAGGAAACAAATGTATGACCTGTTCCAAAGGCAGGCACTATATTTATACTCCAAAAGTGTATGCTGTGTGAATATGTTTGAAAAGATATTCCAGAACAAAAATTGATACAAGACGTGCACTGGGGATTTTGTGCATCTCATTACACAATGTCATAAACATTGCCATACCCTTCAAAAATGACATGGAGATTTTTCTCTCAATAATGAGGAAATTGAAAGGATTTGTATACGTAGGCCTTATATAAATGTCCTTAGAAATATCTGTCAATTTGTTGTCATAGTAATGATATATAACATTGATTGTGAATTACCTAATGGCACTCATGACTCAAAACACTTTTCATTAAGTTAGTGCTCATAATAAACCTATGAAACAGATATGTTATTGTCAATAACAAAAGTGAGTCACCAAACAATCAATTCTGAAAAGTAGCACAGCTTAAAAGTGATGGTATTGGGATATGAACTTAAGGTGTCTGGCTCCAGAGTCAGTCATTTGAAACTGTTTTTAATAACAACACTTTTGACACGAAATGTTTGATATTTTATCTCAGACCAACTATTTTTCCAACCATCTGGACACCAACTAGGTGCCCTAAAATTCAGTTCACTTCTGACACTAACCAAAAGTTAGTCGAGACCCCACAGGTCAAGGGTTCAGATGTACAAGACTGCCTCCACTGCCGACATCGATCTCTACTCCTGTGCCTCCCGTACTTCTAACTGACCAGCTATAAATTGAAAGTTCTCACAGCTCCCTCCCAGGAAGCTCTCTGAACCCTGAATTGTATGGAAGTTTCATTACGTGGGCATGAATGATGAAGTCAGTGGCCATTGATGGTTGACTCAACCTCCCGTCCTTCTTCCCTCCCTGGAGATCAGAGAGTGGAGGCAAAGTTTCAACTGTTTAATCATGTTTTGGTCTTTCTGGTGACCAGCCCCCATTCAGAAGCTATCTCAGGCCCACCAACAGTGGCCTCATTAAAAAAAAAAAAAGGACACCCCTGTCACCCAGGAAATTTCAAAGGTTTTTAGCTCTGTGTCAGGAACAAAGGACAAAGACCAAATTTGCATTTCTTTTTATCAAAGTATGCTTTAAAGACAAAGCTACTTATCCTTGCCTTCTCTAGAGTATGTTTCCTTTGAACATTTGTACCATCAGCAATGGCTCCCTTAAAACCATGGTTGATTGATATTTATGAAAATTTTCCCTTCAGTCTTGACAGCAAATGACACCCATGTTCAAAAAAAGTCTTCCCAAAAGTTCAATTTGTACTTCTAATATTTCCATTGAAACACAAAGTATGCTTCTCAGAGGATACTTTTACAGAAGTAAGGAAAAATATAAAACATTCTACAAATAACAACAAACAGGGCAGGTAATATTAGAGGAAATTTTTATAATTCTTCCTCTGCCAAAATGTCAGTAGGAGTGACAATCTTCCCATGACACAACTTTTATAAAACAACTGCCACACACCATGTCATAGAATTCTTCATTGAGTGACAATTATGTTACTCTGGTGTCATTATACTTACACTAGCACCACTCAACTTTACTATAAGCTTTTAAATCAATGAGAAGTAACTGAGAGCTTATTTTAATTGTTTGCACACAGCAAACTTTAAAGAAATTACTTTAAATCAGGAATCATATCTTATTTTTCACATACATTTTCCTTATATCATATTTAGCCTTAGAAAAGAAAGATTTTTATGTTCCATATTTGGTCCTTACAATTGTCAACACAGTGGCTAATGATTTTTGACTTTTCTCCATTCTTGAGTATACACAATTTATTTCCATTTTTCTTCTATAAACTCCAGAAATGGATTTATGCATTCAAATATTTGTAATGGGGCACAAAAATATATAGTACTATGTTATCAGAGACCTTAAAAAAAAGACAAATAGGACTTGAGCAGTATGAGAGAGATACGCACCTTAGAAAGATATGCAAATTAGAGCTATGGCTCACCTCTCAAATATATACAAAATAATTTGTGTACCACAGAAAAATAGTGGACCTTCGTTACTTACCTACAAAAATATATTGCTTATCTGAAGAGGAGGATTAAATGAAATGTGTGTTGTTTGATCCATGAAGCTCAGTTCCTTTGAGACAACACCTAATCAAGAAAAAATGTTGGGCAATTCATAAAATAGAATTAACAACTTTTATGGAATTTATCTGCAAAATACTGTGTTTCATTATATGTTAGTTATGTTCTTCAGTGTTTTTTTTTCCAATTCATCTTACTTAAAGCATCGTTTGTAAATTTCTGATTTCTAACTGAAAAAATTCCAATACTATGTTTTTCCTATAGAATGACTTCTCAGTGAAATTATCTCCTTTCTCCTTCTACCATACTCTTTTGAGACTAAAACATTACAGCGCCCTTCAAAATATTATATTTAGATTGACTGAATAGTAATCTCATTTTTCCATAGCTTTGGTTTGTCATATGTATGAGTAACAGTTGATCAGTTTGGAAGCCAATGGCAGATTTTTCAATTTTGTAATGACACATTTAATGTACAACATACGTTTATGTGTATCTGCTACATCTTAAGTAATGTGCTTAGTTATGCTGAAAACAAAAGGGTAACATTAACCAAAAATGCTCTAAACTAAAAATTTTGAACAATTGGCTTTTTTAAATTAATAAAATTAATAAAGTGGTAAATTGAGTGGAATTGCCTCAATAATCAATACAGAGTTTATTAAAGATAAACAAAGTTATATACTTCCATCAGGAACTTGGAGAGTTTTTATTTGCAGAAGTCAAGGAAAGAAAGTGTTTAATGAAGGAAGAACATTATTTTTAACTATTTTTAGATGCTTTTCTTAAGGGAAGCGTTCATAAGGAGTTATAAATGTGTGAACAATTTAGCAATTAATATGCTACTTTAAAATTATTTTTATATGCTCTTATTGGGAAGAAAATCTTTCCTGCATTTACAATTATCAAATGTTGCATATTTCTAAACAAATGAGGATATTACTGTTTTTTTTTCTGACCATATGAATAATTTTGGTACTGTGTATTCACATAAGTTGAAGCACCTGTTTTGCCCATATTATCATAATTTTTGTGAGGACAAAGATTTAAAAATACCAAGAAGCATTCAGAGGTTAAAATCAGCACAATATTATTGTCCTTACTGTTAGAACTCTTCTGTGCATACTATTATGCACTAACATACCAGTTAGAGAAATAGCCTTGTGCACAAAAAGTTCATGTTCTAAGTATTACAGTATAGAATTAATCAGTCAGCGGATCGACCATAAGAAGAATAAACTTGCAAGAAGCTATACAGTACTTCCATCCTAAATCTACTTTTCCTCTTAAAGCAACTGAACTTGGCTTCCAGTCACCAAGAAAAGAACTAAATTTATTTCTATATAATAAAAAGATGAAAATACTGTCTACACAATAAAAGATATGTTCACAAAACAGGTTATGCTGCACTGTATTTGAATTTATGTCTAATAAACTATCAGGAAGTTTCTTTTAAAAATTGCACTATAATAGAGGAAGGAAATAGTGCATCCTAATCATCAAGGTAAATTTAACTTTCACAGTATATGAATAAAGAATTATTTCATAAAACAGTAAGTTTGCAGATGAAATGCAGTAAATATTTAAAATCACTACTAATATTCACACTGAATGTTGTATTGTGGCTTACACAATCTTCAGAAGAATGTTTATAAATCAATGTAAAATAAAATAAAGAACAAACAGCAAAACACAGAGTGTAACAACTACATATTTATTTTTTCCTAAATATTTTTTATATATCCATAAATATGTCTGCTCAAAAAATCTGAAGATATATTCACTTAATATATATTTTAATTGATGCATACACTATGAAAAACACGGAGGTTAAATGTTCAACTGATTGGTTCTCACAAGTATATACACTTCGCATCTATCAATGGAAACAAAGAAATTATGCCAATCCTCCCAGATAGTTTCTTTATGCCTCTTCCTAGTTAATCCCCAACCCCCTCACAGCAGCAACAACTAGTTGATTTCAATCCTCGTAAATTAGTTTTGCCTGTCTTAAAATTCGTGTAAATGGAATCATACAGTATACTCTCCTTTCTGACTCATTTTATTTTACTCAGCATAAACTTTTTGAGATTAAATCTTGTTATTTTGAGTATTAGGAATGTATTTCTTTTTATGTTAGATAAAAGTTATCTTATGAACACACTGAGATGTGCTCATACATTCTTCCTTTGATGAAGATAAGTACTTTTTCTAGTTTTAGGCTACTTTGAACATGGAGTGTAAGTTTTCATGTAGGTATACGTTTTATTTCCTCTTGAGTAAATAGGTGGGAGTAGGATTATTGAGTAAAAACGTAGGCCTTAATGTTGAACTTCATTAAAAACTGAATTCATTTTCTGAAAACTTGTGCAATTTTATCCTTCCATCATCAATATTTTATTGGTTTTTGTTCCATAGTCTCATCAATATTTTGTTTAGTTTGTGTTTTTTGTTTTAGGTATTCTATTGAATGTATAGTAGTATCTAAATGTGCTTTTAAATTGGGTTCTTTAGTGGCTAATTTTTGAAACATATCTTAATAAAGGGACCGCTCAAATATTTAAACACTTACAAACTGAATTGTTTGCCAAATACAGTTATTTGTATATTCCAAATGCATATCTTCTTTCATAGAGGTACATAGCAAATAATTATTTCTAGCCTATGTTTTGCTTATTTATTTTGTAAATTGTGTTATTTGGTGAGCTGAGGTTTTTGATTTTTAGAAAACTCAATTTATATATATTTTTCTTTTATGGTTATTGCTTCCTAGGTCCTGCCAGAAATATTTTTTAACTTCAATTTTACAAAGTAATTTTCGTATGTTTTCTTCTAGAAATGTTGAGTCTCTATCACATTGAAATTTCTGGTCAATTAATAATTACTTTTGTGTATAGAGTGAGGCAAGTAAAAGGTGTTTTATTTTTCACATATTTATCTAACTATTTGAACATCATTTGTTGAAGTGGAATCCCTTTACCATTTAATTGACTTTATGTCTTAAAAAATTAATTGAACTAATGTGCATGTTCCTGGAATACCAGTTTTTTGTTTCTTTACATATTTGTATATTATTATGTCAGTAGCACTGTGTTCTGACAAAAATGCTTTGAAATGTAAGGTAGTGTAAATATTTCAACTTTTCTTTTTCTCAAAATATTTTGTATTATTCTATGTCTTTTGCCTTTCATATAAATTTTAGTATATTCCTGTCCATTTTTACTTTTTAAAACCACTTGAATTAAGGTTGTGATTGTACTAAATATATAGTTCAGTTTGGTAAAAATTGACATCCTAGAAATATCATTTTTTAATTTCTACTGATTTTAGGATATCTATTTACTTAATCTTTAACATCTTTCAGTAATGTTTTATCATTTTCCATAAAGTAATTTTTCATAATTTGGATTAGATATTTTTCCTAGGTACTAGATTTTGTCTTGGTGATATTGTAAGTAGTATAAATTAAAAATATTGTGTTTTTCAGTTGTTAATTGATACTATGTAGAAATTTATTTTATTTTTCTATTTCAAAACTGTTATGTCTTTCTACCTTGCTGAACTGGTGTATAAATTCAAGTAATGTTAGGTGGAATCGACAGGATTTTCTGCTTATAAAATCCTATTATCTGTGAATAAAAGCAGCTATTCTTCTGCTTTTTAAAAACAATGTCATTATGATATAATTTAATATCACAATGTTCACTCATTTAAGTGCACAAAAGTTTTTAGAATATTTATACAGTTGTGCAACCATCACCATAATATAATTTTAACACAAATCTCTTTAAAATTATATGCCTTTTATATATTTTTATTACACTATTGCACTAAGATTTATGGTAAAACACTTAATAGAAGTGGTGAGAACAGACATCCTTGATTTGTTCCTGATAACAGGAAAAAAGAGTTTAATCTCTACTATTAAGTATAGTATGGGCTGTAGTATTTATTTTTAATATTTTATAAGGTTTTTCATGTATGTATTTTGAGACTTTAAATTTCAATAATCTTAAACCTTATCTTTTTAAAACTTTTAAAAATTACTTACCAACTTTAAGAAGAAACTCATTTTGCTCATCTTTTTTAAGATGGGGCTATAATTTTATCATTGACTATAAAAACACAAAAAACAAAACTGCATAGAATTATGAACTAAACTTTGTATACAAATTTTTATACCAATGTTTGCATAGAAATATATTTAAATAATGTATGATGAAAAGTTAATAGTACAGATTAATATTAATATTAATTAATATTAATAAAGCAAGGGTTCCTTGTCTCTCATAGCACCTAGTTTATAAATTTACAAAAATTGTTTTTAATTATTAAAGAATACAGTATTTTACTTAATTTGCATCCCTAAACTTTATGTTTATAACCCTATGTCTGATCAGCTTTAGGCATTTTCAATTAATTCCCTGATATCTGAGGGTTGGTCAAAAATCATCTCTTTCTTTCATCTTAATAGTATTGTTATGACTTTTAAGTTATTTCATGTTTTTTTCTGTAATTACAAAATATTGAATATTTGGTTTTTTATTATTTCTTGAAAGTATATCTGGTCACCTTACTTTGTAAGGTTAATATTTACCTTTTATTTGCTGCCTCCCTTCTCAACTGCAAATGCAGTTATTCCTATTTTTACTTTTACACGGTCAAGTATTTGTTACATCTTTATAAATATCACTAATTTCACAAACATGTAGTGTGCTATGATTGCATTTTTTTCTGATATTTTGTGTTTCCTGAAATTTTAAATTCTCATTTAAAAAAATTAGAATTAACATATTTATCATCTTCTTAAGTCAGCCTATACTTTTAATGATGATATAAACATCTCTGTACCTCTCTTACTTCTTGATTCTTGTTTCATAGTACACTAAATACTGTTTCTAGCAGAAGCAATTATTTTTGTAATTCGTACATATTTCTTATGGATTCCTTTCCCATATTTTGCACCTTCTTCTTCCTTGGTTTACCCTTACATTTTACAAAGAACATCTTTGTGATGGTTAATTTTATGTTACTTGACTAGGAGACAGAGTGTCAGATATTTGGTTAAACATTATATCTAAATAGTCTAAGGTGTGTTTCTGAAATAGATTAACATTTGAATCAGTAGACTCAGTAGAAAAGATGGCCCTCTCCAATGTGGATTGGCATCATCCAATCCATTGAGGCCCTGAACAGAGCTAAAATGCAGATGAAATGAGAATTCTCTCTTTACCTGAGTTCTTAAGCTGGGACATCAGTCTTCCGTTTTGCACTGGAACTTACACCACAGGTGTTCCTAGTTCTCAGATCTTCAGAGACAGACTGGAACTACACCACCAGCTTTCCAGGGTCTTCAGCTTGCTGGCAGATTGAGGAACTTTTCAGCCTCCATAGATATGTGAGCCAATTCGTTACAATAGAACTGTGTGTGTGTGTGCGTGTGTGTGTGTGTGTGTGTATGTCTGTATATGAGACCTATTGGTTATGTTTCTCTAGAGAACTGCAACTAATGTCATCCTTAAGAAATGTTCTGATAGTGTGTGCGTGTGTAGGGGGTAAAATTTCTGAGACCTTGCATGTCTGAAAATGTGATTCATTTTTCCTTACATTTGATTAATAGCTTAGTTGACTAAAAACCAAAATTAATTTCCTTCTGCCTATTGAATTCATTACATAATTGCGTACAAATTTCCTGAAGATCATTCCTTTTATATTATCCTTTTTATTTTTTACCTTCTGATAATTTTGGTTTTATTATTGATGTTCCAAAAAGGTACAATGTGTCAATATGCAGGTATAATTTAATTCACTGGGCTAGGTATTTACTGAGTTCATTATAGTCTGATACTCCCATCTTTCCATTTTAGGAATTGCTTTTACTATGTTTGAAAATATCATCACCTTGACATCTGTTCATTTCTACCTAGAAACTGTACAAGTCAAAAGTTAGACTTCTTAAATTATATCTTCATGTTTCCTATCTTTGGTTGCATATATTTCTTCTTGTTCTTCCCTCCTTTTAGAGATATTTCATCAACATCAACAATATATTTTACTAGAATTTTAATTTAAAAGAAAATATGTTTATAGATTTATTATTTGTTTTTAATCTATTGTTTACTCATTTACAGGTATGATGGTTTCATTACCTACAATAATATCTTAAGGTTTCTTTATTTTTTAGATTTTCTGGAGATGTTTTAGTGTATTTTAAGTTACGTGCTTCATATTTCAAGCATTCCTCAAATACCTTGTGATTCTGCTCATAATTAAGAATGAGTTAGTACAGATGTTGCAAATGTGTTTTTATAAGGGCTGGCCAAGAGATCTTCATTTATAATATTTCTAAATTATTATTTATGAACTTGGGAGAAATAATATCTTGCCATTATGGACATGAATTATTAATTTTTAAATGGTAAGTTTTTCTTCTATAAGATAAAACAAATAGTAATAAGGATATAAATAAAGAATTTTATGACCACGTTTTCCACAGTCTGCTATTTACATTTTTATTCAAAAATACTAATAAATATTAATGCATTCCCAGTCTACATACATGGCTATTAGAGTTTTTAATTATTCACATATCATCTACTTCTGTGGACTCTATATCTCTAAATGCTTAATGTCTTGAGTGCTGCTGCTGTCAGTATATTTCAATATTTAAAAATGAATTTACATTAAAATGTGATAAAATGTCTGGAACAAAACCTATCTGGTCTAGTCACTAATTTCTAAAAATTTCTAAGTACCAATGACTTTTAAATTACTGAATATTGTTTGTATGCCAGACATGCTTAGTGTGTTATATTCATTATCTCACTGTATTTTTTTTGTACTAGAACTAAAGTTAGGAAGTATTATTTTCACTTAATATGCAAAAACTGAATCTTAGGCAGATTATAAAACATGTTCCAGATTATCAAGCAGATAAAAACATCAAAGCAAATTTGGAACACAATATACCAGTTTCTGCAATTCCTGCTCAAAATAGAATAACACCACACTATATTAAAATGTATTAAATTCAAGAAACAACTTTTAAATTAACATAATTAGCTTTTTGATAAAATTATATATATATCATGTGAACTGATAAAGATATGTAATTCTTAATTTATATGCAATAAAATTTATTTTTAAATGATAAATAGAAAAAATATAAAGCATATTTAATAGTTTTTAATCTTCTCATTGAAAGTATACGTTTGCATTTAATTATTTTGATTATGAACTCTGTTGACAGTCTTTCTGTCATTTATCCATTTTCAAACACATACCAATGAACAACATAAATATAAAGCAATCAAAACATTTTATTTAAAAACAAGAAAGCTATACAGATACCAAACATGGACTAAATACGTGTTTCTATTACTGAGAAAAAAATAATGTGGGATTAAAGTAGTCATAAAAAGAATAGGAATGTATTCACAGACTTACATAGAAAAGCCATCAGTTTTTGTTCATTAAAATAATAGTAATAAATTTTGAAAAAGCATTATTAAAAATTTTTTACTCTATCTTGTGCTGAAAACATTCACATTCATAATATCTACTTTTCCATGGAATTGTAAATATATGTATGGAAAAATAAAGCAATGGATCAGTTTAGGAACTGGATGCAGAACACAGTCTTATTGGCATTTTTGATTGCATAACTCCTAGAAGGTTGCTTTAGAGAAGAAAGTTTTCTGCCAGTGATATGTCATGCAGAAAAAGGAAGCTCCCGCTGTAAAAGGCTCATCCTTTTCTGCATTCATTATATCCTGAGATTGTTGAATTTTTCAGAGCTTAATTTTCCTATTTCCACTCAAACTATGCTCTTTTTGGTCTTGCAGCCACATTAGCAGGCCCAGCTTCACACTCTTCATGCTGGCAGGGAGGTTGAAAATATTGTTGCTAAGCAACTGGATGCGGCACATTGGAACTCTGTTTTTTTTCTGATGAAAGTGACAGGAGAAAGATAGCGACATCAATAGCTTTCTGATTTTTTTTTTAACTTAACAGCCACAGTGAAAAGAGAAGATGATAGGGACAAAGAAAGAAAAAATCAGAGAGAAGATCTGGATATAAAGAAAAGAACTGTGAAAGGGATCCTAAGAGAAGATTTGATTCACATAAATTGATGGAAAAATATTAGAAATGAATCCAAAACATTAATGAGAATTGTGTATGTAGAAACTTTATTTTTTATATAAATCGTATGCTTTACCAAGGAAGAAAACTAAAAATGAAATACAAAGTCTTGATCTTGAAATTGAATGAATTAGCAAATTGAAACTCTTCTAACCTTTTCAGATCCCGTCTTTTTTCTCTTATATTACTCTTCCAGATATGATTTCTATCTCAGAATCAGAATACATATCTGCAGTGAACATTTTTTGGCCATTAAAATTTACCAGTTAGTACTAAATGAGACCCTAAAGGAATAATGAAAAGGTAATAGGGATAGATAGCTTTGAATCTCTCCAAAGAATTGAAAATCTGCACTCTTACTCAGCTTAATGAAGAGACCATCTAAGTAATACTGTATCAGAAAGAAAGAAAAGAGAAGCCTTTGAATGGTTTTGAATGAAATTGGACATGTACTGAACTGCAGAAAATGCAGACATGATAGTGACAATAGATAGATGGCTTTTCTTTCAACTCAAATGGTTGTAATTTTAAGCAAACGTTACAAAAAATTGGTGTAAATATCACTAACAGAGAGATGGAAAATAAAGAGCTACAAATGTATTCGTTTATGATGTCTCAGATAGATATTTTTGATTCCAGGTTTAAAATTATGTGTCATTTAACGTCATCTTCTGTTTACTCCTCTGTAAAATGGCAAGAGCATTTAATTTTTAGGGTTTGAAGTTTAGATGAAATAACTTATTAAACATCTACCATATCCCCTGTTTTTCCCTCTGCCAAGAAATATAGCATATTCACTATATATCTATCATATAAAGTTAAATACTGGCTATGAAACATGCCCAGTTTTATTAATTTTGAACCTCAGTATTGTTATACACCTAACCCTGATGGCTGAGCTAAGCAACTAAAAGGTACTATTGATTGATAATCTCAAGCTATAATTTTTCAATGAAAAAGATTTTTCCTCTTTCTCCTTTGGAGAAAAAATAGAGAAGAAAGGAGGCTGAGCTAAAATTTTCATTTATGAAATACTATATTTGCCAACTCCTCTGCTTTTAAATGTCTGGATTGTACAGGTGGTTTGGGGACTTCATTTATTTTGATTAGTTTAGCTTTATCCTGAAATGGTTATTGGTCCATGTCTCTGATAAGGTAAAAGAAAATTAGAATCCTAAGAAAGAAAATAGCAAACCACTGATTCCATTCCGATTATCTTTGTGGCTTGTGTTAGCATTGATTGTTTCTTGCCATGGTATTGTATGTTCCTGGGATTCCGCTGCAACCACTAAATAAATAGTGGACGGAATTAGGATAATCTGATTCTGGAAGCCAGATACTTTGATTGGTGGCTTGTCATGCTATTATAAATAAGCAATTTGCCAAACTCTTCCAGTTACAGATTAGAAATATATAATGATCAAAAAGAGAATAGAAATGGGGCTGGTACATGTGGATAAAATAAAACTAGCAGAGTGTGAATCTTTTAACATGATTTCTGAAATTATTTATAATTATACAATTCAGTATGCTAACAATTTAGAAATAAACTTTTAAAAATATTTACTATAACTACAAAAAGAAATCTTGGGCATAGACTCTGTTTTCAGCAAGCTATTATTTTCTGCTTTCTAAATCTGTTTTGTTTCAACTTGTTTTACTTTATGTCGGTAGCTTGTTGATTCTCCCTCCTGCCCCCAAATCCAAGAGCAATGTTTTTTTCATTCATTGATTAACAGACATTTTGTTTGCTAAATAAAATCACCATTGTGTTTAAACTCATTTAATTATCTTATTCCCTTTAGAAATAGTACTATCATTAGTAACTATTGATAGATAAGTTGTTAGATAGTTGATAGATAAGTTAGATAGATAGATGTTAGATAGATAGTTAGATAGAGAGTTGATAGATAAGTAACTGAGAAAGTAACTCCTCCAAAGTCTCAGTAAAAGGAAAAAAGCCACTTCAAGCATTTGTCTGCCCACCTTCTGCCCAAACACGTTTTTCACTGTGCTAAATATCAAGTTAAGGAGGTGCCATAACTTGCATTTTGCGAATATCACACAATTCTTTTTGAATTCTCAATGATGTTTATGTTTGACTTCTATTCATTTTGACTTAATAAAATGTTCAAGTGATTGGGTTAGAATTTTAGCAATACCAATATCAGATATTTATTTTCTTTTAAGTAACTTTGCTCTATTCTGTTAATTAAGGTTAATGTAAGGTCACTTAGTGATAAGGTAACAAGTGAGAGTGCCTTGCTCTGTACTTGGAACATAGTATACACTCTATTTTATTCCTGTTTTCCTAAGATACAGTGAATAAAGCTTTTCTTTGCATAAGTTGTTCAAATCTTTGGGATGATGAAGAGGAATGTGCATTAGCATGAGTCCCTAATTTTGAGTAACTGCCTAGTTTGCAAAGGGCAATAAAGTTAAATACAAATAAGCAAAAGAGAGTGATAATAAGTTATCACTCAAAAGTATGGAAAACTGAGAATAGAGATCTGGGAGGATGGTGGCAAATGATGAAGGGAGGTCTTTATGGAAGAAGCCGAAAATGAATTGAAATTTTATAGCTGAGTATTTACTGCCGAAATTCCATTCATAAATGCTTGCTTGCCTTTCTTCCCTCCCTGATTTCTTACTTCTTTTCCTTCTTTGCTTTGCCTTTCTTTCAATCCACTTATCCTTTGGGTTTCTGGTATATCACATTATGTCAGATACATTCTTAGGTGACCCCAATATGTTATAAACTATGTGATCCCCTCTCCTGAGTACAGCTGGTACCTGTGACTTTCTTCTGGCCAATAGAATAGAGTAGAGGTGAAGAAAGTTTGAAAATTTCATTAAGGTTTCATATCAGTTGATTTTAAGATAAAAAAGGAAAAATAAGAAGAGGAAGAATTGTCCTGGTTGGACCTGTCTTAATCGAGGGAAAAATCCGTATAAAGGACTCCTACCTGAGGGCAGAGACTTTCTCAGTTGCTATGTTTGAAGAAGCAAGCAACCATGTATTCTACAGACAACATGAGGGAGCTTGGAAGAGCAGCTTTTCCCAGGTGAACCTTAATGAGAATACACCTTGCCTGACACGCTGATTACAGCACAATGACGATCCAGTTAAGCTGTGCCAGGATTTGTGACCCACAGATCTGTGAGACAATAAACTGGTATTTTAAGCTGCTAAATTTGGGATGCTCTGTTACATAGTTATAGAAATAAATATACTTTTAAACAAACCATAGTCTTATCTATGCAATGTGCTTCATCTCTCAAACCAATCATTCCTGAACTTTCTGCCTTTCCTCCACCGTCTCTCTCCTCTTCTTCACTCCCCTTCTTTCCCACCCTCATATACACACAAGCAAACAAGAAAAAACACAGATGCCTTAAGTCACATTGGAAGCCACATAAATAAGCACTTACTTTAAAATAATCAAATGCTATTTATTTTTATTCCTAAGCTTCAAATTTGTATTACATTTACATTGTTACCTAAAATCTAACTCACATTTTAGCACTATCTGTGTTCATTTTATACATGGGGAAGAGTTAGAGTTCAAAAATCAAAATTCTCTGGAGTCTTAATAATTGAATCATTTTTGAACCTAGCATACACCCCACACAAAGAAAATGTACTTTATCATAATCGGACAGGTAATTACTTGCCAAATTAAAAATACATATTTTGTTTATTCTAATTAAAAATAGTCACCAATAAAGGACCACTTGTACCTTTAGTAAAGGCTGAAAGAAGTTACACAATATAAGTATTTGTTATTCTTTCAGGGTCCTTTTTTAAAGTCATTTGGTCTCCTTTTCACTCAAGGAGTCCTGGGACTGTGAACTGACTCAAGTCTGAGACTGCGTTAGGGCTGTGAGTCTTCTGTGTGATTCAGTCAGATTTCTGTTCACTAGGCATAGAGTTTTTCTGCTTAAACAGATCAATTTGGACTTTGATAGGCTGCCCAACTATTTCAGTTCTAGGAACTCTATTGTCAACTAGCCAAAGCCAACCACCTCTGAAAGTAAGATTATTCTAAATGCTGCTTTGCTTTGTGAAAGTAAAAGAAGACCAAACAAACGAGAAAAACAAAGCCGGTTTACTCAGAACTTGCTGCAGCAAGAGAGCCACCAACTGCCATTTCCATTTTGGCAGAGATGCAAATACAGGCAGAAGAGTGGAAAAGCTTTATAGTTGCAGAAAGGGAAGACTTCAGATATGCCCTGATGGGAGGCTATTGGCATGAGGATGCTATAGGGCTAACTGGAAGTGTGGTATCCTATGGGATTGGTTACAGGCGCATAATTGGTTTTCTCTGGTTGGTCCTAAGTTGGAAGCAGGAACAAAAATTAGGGAAGCTGTCAGTTATTGATCAATTCTTGAACATTTTCAGGTTCATTGCTCAAGAATGTATTGTTTAGTTTCCTGGATTATCATTAGCGATAATGATATCCAGAAAATCTCATTTACAGCAGGTTGTAATCTCATTTTCAGCTGGCTTCCTGAAAATCTCATTTACAGCAGGTTGGCTTCTTGGGCTGCCTATTACAGATAAGGGGTTGGTTTCCTGGGCAGCTTGCTACAGGTTTTAGATCAGAGTTCTGTTTTTGCATATGATCTGGCCATAGTCCATTTGTATGTTCAGTCTCTTAGCATCATTGTGCCTTATGTTATCTAAGCTCATCTTTTCCTTGATGATAAATTGTTGCCACTTTGTCTCTGATACTCCAGAATTCCACCATGCCCGTTTAATTTGGGAATCTCAGTATAATAGCAGATCCCACTGTAATTCTGGGCCTACAAAAAAAGTCACCGCAGAGCTGTTCTATATTGCTAGGGATCCCTTCATAAATTTCTCACAGCCTTGGTGAAATGAATGCTCTCTGAACCTTCCCAGTGAGGGGATATGTTTAGGTCTTCCATGATAAATCCACTCTAGCATTCCAATCTCCCTATTTCTTTGGATGACTTCCTGGATACCTTCTGACATTTTAATTTCAATTGTTGCAGGTCAATCTTGAGTGGAGAATTCCATCAACCAGACAAGCAAACTGCTAGAACCACTACCAGCATGGCCACTCTATCCAGAATCTATGCTTATGATCCAATAAATATATTCTGATTCATCTTATGTTCTTTACACTTTATTCACATATCCCCTGGTTTCTGTCACTATAAATTGGCAAAATTATGCAACTCTCTTGTTGTATAGCACATCTTCCCAAACGGCCCATTTTGTACCTCACTCTTCATGACCTGATGGGAATTGAGTCTATGTACAGATTTATAAGTAGGTCTAGAAGCAGGAAAATGTGGTGAAGATAGATTCGGAGGAGGAGTAGCAATTTCCTGTAAGGTAACTACCATTAATGAGACCATTATGGGTTCTTCAGACAAGCTGAGAGTACCCTCCATATGGAAGGGATGGAAGAGCTGCTTCTGCTACCAAAAGTTCAGTGGGAAGAAAGAGTTCAAAGTCTAAGATCCATTGAATCAGTGTGTAAGACTGATGTTCCAATGTTCAAGATTTCATTCTTCCCTAATAAATGCTTTAATTATAACCAAAGATATGCTGCATGTTTGGGAATATAATTTGCATTATTATTCAGCCACCTGCAAGATTAGATTTTAGATTTTGTTTTCAGAAATCTCACCTTTGTGGCTACAGAAAATAAGTGTTTCATTTAGAGCAGTCAAAGAGGCTTTTAGGTCCTTTATGTGGACTTTGAAGTGAGAACTTAGCATGTTCTTTCCACATGCTCTCTGGTGCATTTATGATGAGACATGCTATAACCCTATATTTGCAAGCGTATTCTATAGCAACACATGCTTTGTTACAAAAAAAAAAAATTACCTTCTTTAGGCACTTGCAGTATCTACAGTGGGTAATTCACATAACCGTCCTGTCACTGCATGTCATGGACTACCATTATCTCCTTCATCACCAGAAAGAAAGATTTAATACTTTTAAATCTAAACAGATCACTTCCAGAAAATGCAAAATGAATTCAGAGAACGTGTTGCTAAGATTCAGTTCTGTCAGCATCACTCTCAATATCAAATTGTGTATAATTTAGAGTCCACAAGAGAAGCAAAACCATTCTTATATGTTAGGTGAGAAATGTATTGCAGGGATTTAACATTATGCAGTTGTATCATCTGGTTAAACAAACTCATCACGGCTGTTGTTTTTGTGTGTAAAGCTGAAGTTGAAAGGACAGCAAATGAGGTTGTGAAGAAGAGGGAAGCAAAGACCAGGTTAATCCCATAAACATGTGAGATCTACAGCATGAGCAGGATTGAATCCACAATGAGAGACTAGAAATTCCTATCAGTTCTTACCATTTCTGACTTTGTTGGGTGTCCTGAAAGAGAAGTTGGCACCTGTCTTTACAGCACTAAGCACCCATCTGGTCGAAGAGTTAAAGTAGCTGAAAGAGGTGAAACAATTGTTGGACCAAAGTTTCAAAACCTACACTATCCAATACGCTAATCACTAGTCACATGTGGCTATTGAGGATTTAAAATGTAGCCAGTCTAAATTAAGACACATTGTAAGTATA
This sequence comes from Pongo pygmaeus, assembly GCF_028885625.2. Lineage (NCBI taxonomy): Eukaryota > Metazoa > Chordata > Mammalia > Primates > Hominidae > Pongo > Pongo pygmaeus. The sequence continues at coordinate 39,000,907 of NC_072388.2, read as the reverse complement.
AAATACACACTGGATTTCAAAACCTTAGGACAAAAACAATAAGAAAAAAGAATGTAAAATATTTCATTAGTAATTTTTAATATTGAGTGTATGTTAAACTGATAGATTAGATATTATTGGTTGAATAAAGTGTATAATTAATATTAATTTCATCTTTCTATTTTAGTATTTTTAAATGTTTATATGAGAAAAAACTGAATTATGTATTTGACTTCTGTTTTATTTCTACTGAACAGCATAATTCTAGACTTTAAAGGTGAAATTTATATTATCTATAAAATGAGTTCTAGTGAATTTCTTGTGAACGAATCACCATACCCAAGTTCTAACAGTTTTTAGTGGTACTTCTTCAAGAAATTTCCTTTAGAAGGTTCATTTAGTATTGAGTAGAAATTAATATTTATATATTTTCACAAATTCTATAAGACCTTTTTTTTGCTTATTTCATTTTAACATTGACCAATTATACAAATATGTCATGGAGTTATTTATAGAGCACTTATTAATGCAGATAATGTTTATTATTTTATTTATGTTAGACTGTCTTAGAAATTGCTATCTTTAAAATTTTATTATGACCTTACTTCAAGATTCCCAAGGTATGGTGTTACATCTAGAGTTTCAATATAAAGCTATTAAGGTATAAATTTCATTCCTTGTCATTCAAATTTTTTTTAATTTGACTCAAAATTTATGAATTACAAATTTGATCAGATGGCTGAAATCATTTCTTATCCTCCACTGAACTTAATATGTAATTGAATGAATTTCTCTTTCTTTCTCAGGCAGATTGGTTTATAACCCAATACCAAAGCTCTTCAAATTTAAATTTTGCCAAGAAAATAATCTTAGGAAAAGAGGGAATAATGTAAAAAGTATCATACATATGTAGTGAAAATATTGAGTGTTTTAAAATTATTCTAGTACTGGATAGAGATGAAAATATAAACAAATAATCTTGACCAGTAATAAGGTAATTATTCTGGAAAACAAAATGATTGCTGAGTTTTACTTTTGTGTGACTTTTTTTGGTTTTTCTAATTACCTTTACATATTTTCAAAAAAACATGCACTTTAAAAACAGCATTACAAAAGGAGATAGGCATAATAATCAACAACAAACAATAATATTTACATATGGCAGGAATTCTTCAAAACAGTGTATATGTATAACTCATTTAATCCCCATAGCAATTTTAGATGTTATTGTTATCTCTATTTTACAGATGAAAGAAGTAATGAACAGGAAAGAAAAATAATTTGCGAAAATTTCCCTAACTGTAAGTGGCAGAGCTAGGTTTGAACTAGGCAATTTAGTCTCATTGACCATGTTCTTAACTCCAATAATTGAATAGAGAATGCTAAGTGACTTACTACAAACCTTATGACTTTAGATGTGACCAGGACAATTCAGGTTATCTGATTTCTAGTTTGTTATTCAGAAACAAATTTCTATTACTCAGAAAATCTACAGTGAGACAGTATAAAAGGAAGAACAAAGAGACGAGAAGGAGGAAACAAGGAAGAAACAAAACCATAAAGAATCTGAAGAGTACAATATGATTACTATGCAAGTGTTTTAAATTTTTAATTTTTCAACTTTACTAATTCTTAAATTCTTCATATGAATTCTCTCCCACACCTTTAAACTGACTGAAACTTGATAAATTCCTGCTTGCATTGCAGTAGTCTCACATTCCCTAAAACTGTGCTTTTATTTAAACCTAGTAATTATACTATGAACCAATCTAATCAATCCTAAACTAAATCAAACAATCCTATTATATGGTTAGGTTGAACTTACATTTTATACACTATGTTGAGAAGATGTGCTTTGACATTACATTTGCAACTTCATATCTATGTGGTGCTGTAGAATGGTCCCATAAAAAGAGCAGAGTGATGACTGGAAATTACATTTCCAAAACATTAGCTGGAAATATGTCAAATCTATCCAAACTTTTCTATATACTTAAATTGATCACATTCAAAACCACAGTAATTATGTGTGTATATGAATATGTGTTTGTGTGTATGGATATTAACAGGTTCCTTCTAAAATGTATTTGGCAATGAAATGGACCAAGAGCTCAGATAACCCCAGATTATCTTGATAAAGATGAACAATGTTAGTAGATTCAAATTACGTGATAATTAAGAATTTTTATATGGCTAAAGCAATACAGATAGGGTTGTTCGGACTAAAGGTTGTGCAAATAGACCAATGAGACAGATTAGAGTCCAGAAATAGACCCACGTGCATATGGTAATGTCACTTTTGGGAAAGGCAACTCTGCAATGAAGGGATGGTCTTTTTAATAAATATGTTGGGTCAATTAACTATTCATATAGGAAATAAAATAAGCCTTAGATCTTAATTCACTTTATAAACAAAAATTAATTTCAGGTAAATTTTAGGCACACATTTAAAAATAATAGTAAACTTCTAAGAGAATATCTTAAATACCTTAGAAAAAGCAAAGATTTCTTAAATTGGACATAAAACCATTAACCATAGAGCAAAAAAAAGATGAATTATTCAGGATTAAATTGTCCATAAGCTATATATATGAAATATAGTTTCTCAAGACTAGTCAAGCATATATAAAATGTCATAAAATGAATTTTTTAAAAGTTAATGCTACTATATTTTAAAGAGTAACAAAAGTCTTGTAAAGGTAATTTACAAAAGATAATACCCAAAGGCATTGTGCATTATCCCAATGCCTTTTTCATAAACACATGAAAAATTAACTCATCAGGAAAGTGTAAAGCCATTAAATGATATCACCATGCATCCAACAGAAATACTAACAACAACACAGTATTGACAATTGCTGTTGAAGACGTGGAGAAACTAGCATTCTCATATGATGCTGGTGGGAATATAAACAGATACAACTTTGGAAAACTCTTCAGAAATGTCTACTATATCTGAAAATATGTATATTCTATTACACAACAATTCTATATCTAGTACATATTCAGGAGAAATGTGTACAGGTATATGTCACTTAATAACAGGGATATGTTCTGAGAAATGCATAATTAGGCAATTTTGTCATTGTGTGGACATCATAGGGTATACTTACACAAACCTATACGCATAGCCTACTACACACTTAAGCTATAAGGCATATGAATACTGTAGGCAATTGTAACACAATAATATTTGTGTATCTAAACATACTAAATATAGAAAAGGTGTAGTCAAAATGGCATTATAATCTTTTGGGACCACTTTTGTATATTTTATCCATAATTGATCAAAATTTCCTTACGCGATGCATGGCTGTATTTATATTTGTACATGAAAATAGATATATAGAAATGTTTATATCAGTAATATTTGTAAAAGCCCCCAAACCAGGAAAAACAAACTACTATTACATTTAACAATTGAGAAGAATCTCACAAATAAGATGAGCAAAATAAGTCCATTGCAAAAGAATATATACTGATGATTTCATTTATATAAATTTCAAAAGAAAACAATAAATCCAGCAATGGAAGTCATAATACTGGTTATCTTTTAGGGATAATGATAAACATGAGGAAGTTAGCCGGGGTGCTGATAATGTTCCATTGTTTTGTCTGTGAGTGTGTGTGTTTTAAAAAGTATCCCTGGGCCAGTCCCGATGGCTGCAATCCCACCACTTTGGGAGGCTGAAGCGAGAGAATCACTTGAGGCCAGGAGTTGGAGACCAGTCTGGAAAACATGGTGAAACCCCATCTACACTAAAAATACAAAAATTAGCCAGGTGGTGGCATGCACCTGTAATCCCAGCTACTCGGGAGGCTGAGGCAACAGAATCAGTTGAGCCCCGGAGGTGAAGGCTGCAGTGAGCCTAGATCATGCACTGCACTCCAGCCTGGGTGACAGAGCAAGGCTCTATCTCAAAATAAAATAAAATAAAATAAAATAAAATAAAATAAAATAAAATAATAAAAATAAAAATAATAAAATAATAAAAACTATCCCTGTACTTTTCCTTATACTAAAAAGTCACTTCTGTGGGCCCTTTTTTTCTCTTGTCTAGTCATTTTCTTTACCATTTCTTGAAATTTCCTTCTGAAAAAAAAAAAGAAAGAAAAAAAGGAAAAACATAAAATGAGCTATTAGATGATGACACAATATCTCCAACTATGCTTTTTAGAATTATTTTAGGCAAGTGTGTTGCAAAATTTTTAAAATAAAAACCTGAAAGTAACAACATTATTGAAAACAATACAATGATACACAGCTATTGCTATCTTTGGTCATTTCACAGATGAAACACATCATTACATTATCCTTTCTCTTACTGGTATCATTGTTTTCCATCTTCCTACTCACCCTTTCCTCCATAAAATTTTCTTCAAATTTATTCAGACTTTACTACTAACTAAATTCTTCCTATAAAATTGTCTCTCCCACCTTTACATTAACTGAAACTTGGTAAATGCCTGCTTGCATTGTAGCATTTTCCCATTTTCTAACAATCATAGTTGTGACTAAAATAATTGGTATTCCAGTTCTTGATGATCATTCCAGATTATAGTAATTTTCTATCACTATTTTACCAAATTCTCACAAACTTAGTGGCTTAAAATTACAGAAATTTATTATCTTAAAATTTTTAAGGTTAGAAGCCTTACTGAGCTAAAATCAAGGTGTGAGCATGACAGCATTCCTTCTGGAAGTTTGAGCAGGAAACCTGTTTTCTTACCTTTTCCAGCTTCTGGAATTGCCAGTATTCCTTGGTGCATGGCTTCTGCCTTCATCTTCCAAGGCAGCAGTGTAGCAGCTTCAAATCTGTTTTCTCTAACTCTGATATTTAACTCCCTCTTATAGAGACCCTTGTGATTACATTGGGCTCTCTTGAATAATTTAGAATAATCTTCCCATCGCAGGATTCTTAACCAAATTACATCTGCAAAGTCCCTTTTGCCAAGTAAAGTAACATATTCACATGTCCTAGGGATTAGGACTTTGATATCTTTGGGGAGGCCATCATTCTGTCTACCACATAGATCTTTCAATCTCTGTGAAATATCTTAAAATGAGTTTTGTCTCTAAAACAATACAATTACTATCCAAACAAGAACTAGATCTGAATATTATCTTAATTTTTAATTTCTCCCTCACAGTCCATATCCAAATACACATCAAATGCTGTGAACTCAAACTTCTCTGTGTTTTAGTCTACCTCCTTCATCTCCTGTGCCTATGCTCCTTTTATTCCCCTATCATCTCTGTCTTGATCTATTGCAAAAACAACTTAACTAGATTTCCTGTCTTTAGTGCTGTCCTCACTCCCAAATCTATTATTAATCATACGGCCAGATTTATCTTTTTAAAAGGCAAATGCTATATGTTACTCCCTAACTTCACCCATTTTGGCACCTAATTATTTACTAGAAAATAAAGTTAAATTATTTTTTAAGTTTCATAAGGATCTTTATGATACTTGCTCAACCTACCTTATTTTTCTCACAGAATATCTGTGCTATTTAAATTATCTCTCACTTCCAAATCTTTTTCTCTAAATTATGCATTGTGATTCTGGGACTGAGACTCTGCAAAATCATGAAACCTTTCTGAAGATTCTTTTTGTGAAAAACGACTTCTGTCTTGTTTTGAAGACCCTAAAAGAGACTGAATATCTTAGCACATGACATGAAATAATAAATGGATTTCAGTGACTCATCATAAAGTGCATGTTATCTAACTGAGCAATCCAAAAGTTTAGCCATGCATAGCCTAACCAGTTTGACATTAAGTACAAAGAGAATATGAGAATCTCAGCTCCAACAGATCTCAGGCACTGGAGAGTTGCATGAACAGGTAGCTGAGACTCCTAGAATATGTGCACTTGCTTCATCCTCTCCTCTCCTTCAATCACATCTACAATCTCATTGAGAGAACATAAGCACCAGATGATTGATGAGAAAACCATTAAGCTGTTTTAATAACTTTTATTTTAATGAGATACTTGTACCTACCAGCATTGGATGGGGTTGTCAATCAAGAACCTCCCTGAAAGACAGTGATGAAGAGAAATGTTACCAATAGACAGAACTGAGTGGAATGTGTTTTGTTATCTACTTTATACTGAAGAATGGTTATACACATGGATTTGCACAAATTAATATGTGATGGCTAATGGCTTGGTCTCATGGTCAGGAACTGGAAAGAACAGGATGGAAGATTGGCAATTTGAAAGACGCACAAATATACATTATTAGAAAAGGACAAAAGGTATTAAGATTTTTGCTTTCACTTGAATGTTCACAACAGTGTGAAAAGGTGGTGTGTGTGTGTGTGTGTATTCTGTGGATGTCAGTAAGCCTCTTTCTCCAGCCTTTCTGGTGCCTGATGAATGAATGAATTCAAGTATGACAAGGTCAAAAAAATAGAGTTGGAGTTATTATATGAACTCAACAACAGTGGACTTTCCTCATCAAGTCTGATCTGGCTACTGCCATTGCTTAGTAGCTGCACTTCCAAGAGCAGAAACAAATGCTGTGCTGATATACAGCTACTAGTATGGCGTAATTCTCTTGAGGAACTAGCCAGGCCTCTGGTGATGCAATGATTACCCTAACTTCCTTCCAAGCATAGAGATGTCAACTACTTTGCTTCATTAAAATAAATAGATAGTTCCTCTATTGTTATTTATTTCATGACCATAATTCTTCTGCCAGTATCAAAATCTGTGGACTTAGGGAATGGCTTTCATTCTAGCATTCCACCCAAAGTTGCTTTTGTCACGGAATTCATTTCATATCAAAGTAAGTGTTACAGTTGGCTCCTGCCTACGGAATTCACCAGTCTCACTAAATCATTTGAAGATGCTGACATGAGAGAATGGAGCAATAGCCTAATAGAATACCAAAGACTCAATTACAGCACCAGTTGACAAGTGAACATGCTGAAAACTTGGTTTATTTTTCAAGATGCCATACACATATGTTCTCAATAATGAAGGTATACGAATGATAACATTGAATATCAATGAACTAAACTCTCTAATCAAAAGACATTAGTGGACTGAATAGATGAAAAAACAAGATTCAATGATCTATTGCTTACAAGAAACACACTTCACCTATAAAGACACACCTAGACTGAAAAAAAAGATGAAAAAAGATGTTTCATGTCAACAGGAACCAAAAAAATGAAGAGTAGCTATACTTATATCAGAAAAAATAGATTTCCAGGCAAAAAATATAATAAAAGACAAAGTAGATTATTATATATTGATAAAGGGGTCATTTCAGCAAGAGGATATAATGATTGGAACTGCATATGCATCCAACATTTGAGCATATAAGTATATAAATCAAAAATGTTTAAAGCTAAAGAGAGAGCTAGACCTCAATACATTAATAGCTGGAGAGTTCAACACCTCACGTTTAGCACTGGATACATGTCTCAGATAGAAAAATCAACAAAGAAACTTTGGACTTAATCAGCACTATACAACAAATAGATCTAATAGATACTTATACAACATTTCATCCAATGGCTGCAGAATAAACATTTTCTCCTTATCACATGAATCACTCTGAAGGATACTATATGTTAGGCCATAAAACAAGTCTTAAAACATTCAAAATAATTGAAATAATATCAAGCATCTTCTCAGATCACAATGGAATAAAACTACAAATAAATAACAAGATAAATTCTAGCAACTATACAAACATATGGAAATTAAACAATACGCTCCTGAATGACAAATGAGTCAATGAAGGTATTAAGAAAAACTTGAAAAATATTTTGAAGCAAATATAGTGAAAACAAAATGTACCAAAACCTGTGAGATACAGCAAAGCAGAACTGAGAGAGAATTTTTCACTATAAGGGTCTATGTTGAAAAAGAAGCAAAACTTTAAATAAACAACCAAATGATGCATCTTAAAGAACAAGAAAGGCAAGAACACACAAAACCTAAAATTAGTAGGAGAAAGGAAATAATAAGTATCAGAGCAGAAATAAATAAATTTGAAATGAAGAAAAAATACAAAGATCAATGAAACAAAAAGTTGACTTTTTAAATAGATAAACAAAATGGATAAAACTTTATCTAGACTAAGAAAAAAAAGAGAATGCCCAAAGAAATAAAATTGGAGATGAAAAAAGACACTTTACAATTGATACCACAAAAATTCAAAGGATTATTAGTGACTACTGTGAGCAAATATCTGCCAATAAATTGAAAAATCTAGAATAAATGGATAAATTTGTAGACACATATAACCTACCAAGATAGAACATTAAATCCAAAATCTGAACAGACCAATGACAAGTAACACAATTAAAGCTGTAATAAAGTTTCCCAGGAAAAATAGCCTGAGACCCATTAGCATCACTGCTGAATTGTACCAAACATTTAAAGAAGAACTAATACCAATCATACTCAACTGTTCTGAATAATAGAGAAAGAGAAAATACTTCCAAACTCCTTCTAGAAGGCCAGGATTACCCTGATACCAAAACCAGATGAAGGCACATCAAAAAAATAAAACTACAAGCCAATAACTCTGATGAACATTAATGCAAATATTTTCAACAAAATAATATTTAATAGCAAACCAAATTCAACAATACCTTATACAATCATTCATCATTACCAAGTCTGATTTATCCCAGGATGCAAGCATAATTCAACATATGCAAATCAATTAATGTGATACATTATATTAACAAATTAATAAAGGACACAAACTATATGATCATTTCAATTGATGCTGAGAATGCATTTGAAAAAGTTCAACATCCTTTCATAAAGACCCTCAAAAAAAAGTATAAAAGGAACATACCTCAACATAATGAAAATCATATATGACAGACTCACAGCTAATATTGTACTGAATGATGAAAAACTGAAAGCCCTTCATTGCAGATCTGGACCATGACAAGGATGCCCACAGTCACGACTGTTATTCAATATAGAATGGCAATCAGGTAAGAGAAAGATACCCAGCCAAACTAAGTTTCATAAGTGAAGGAGAAATAAAATCCTTTACAGACAAGCAAATGCTGAAAGATTTTGTCACCACCAGGACTGCCTTACCAGAGCTCCTGAAGGAAGCACTAAACATGGAAAGGAAAAACTGGTACCAGCCACTGCAAAAACATGCCAAATTGTAAAGACCATCAAGGCTAGGAAGAAACTGCATCAACTAACGAGCAAAATAACCAGCTAACATCATAATGACAGGATCAAATTCAGAGTGGACAGGCAATCTGCAGAATGGGAGAAAATTTTTACAATCTACCCATCTGACAAAGGGCTAATATCCAGAATCTACAATGAACTTAAAACAAATTTACAAGAAAAAAATCAAACAACCCCATCAAAAAGTAGGCAAAGGATATGAACAGACACTTATCAAAAGAAAACACTAATGCAGTCAACAGACACATGAAAAAATCCTCATCATCACTGGCCATCAGAGAAACGCAAATCAAAACCACAATGAGATACCATCTCACACCAGTTAGAATGGCAGTCATTAAAAAGTCAGGAAACAACAGGTGCTGGAGAGGATGTGGAGAAATAGGAACACTTTTACACTGTTGGTGGGACTGTAAACTAGTTCAACCATTGTGCATAACAGTGTGGCAATTCCTCAGGGATCTAGAACTAGAAATACCATTTGACCCAGCCATCCCATTACTGGGTATATACCCAAAGGATTGTAAATCATGCTGCTATAAAGACACATGCACAAGTATGTTTACTGCGGCACTATTCACAATAGCAAAGACTTGGAACCAACCCAAATGTCCATCAGTGATAGACTGGATTAAGAAAATGTGGCACATATACACCATGGAATACTATGCGATCATAAGAAAGGATGAGTTCATGTCCTTTGTAGGTACATGGATGAAGCTGGGAACCATCATTCTGAGCAAACAATCACAAGGACAGAAAACCAAACACTGCATGTTCTCACTCATAAAGTGAGAATTGAACAATGAGAACACTTGGACACAGGGTGGGGAACATCACACACCAGGGCCTGTCGTGGGGTTGGGGGAGCGGTGAGGAATAGCATTAGGAGATATACCTAATGTAAATGACAAGTTAATGGGTGCAGCACACCAACAAGGCATATGTATACATATGTAACAAACCTGCACGTTGTGCACATGTACCCTAGAACTTAAAGTATAATAATAAAGAAAAATAAATAAAGGGCATGAAAATTGGAAAGGAAGAATCAAATTATCATTGTTTGAAGATGATATTATATTATATTTGGAGAAACCTAAAGACTTCACAAAAAATCTATTACAACTGATAAAAAATTTAGTGAAGTTGCAGAAAACAAATTAACATACAAAAATCAGTAGCATATTTGTATGCCAACAGTGGACAATATGAAAAAGAAATCAGAAGGTAATCCCATTTATAATAGTCACAAATAAAATTAAATACCTAGGAATTAACCAAACATCTCTACAATGAAAACTATAAACACTGATGAAAAAATTGAAGAGGACACAAAGTATAATAAGATATTTTATTTTCTTGGATTGGAAGAATCAATATTGTTATAAATGTCCAAACTACCCAAAGCAATCTACAGATTCAATGAAAACCCTATCAAAATACCAGTCACATTTTTCACAGAAATAGAAATAACAATCCTAAAATATGTGGTACCACAAAAGACCCAGAATAGCCAATGCTATCCTAAGCAAAAAGAACAAAACTGGAGGAACCCCATTACCTGACTTCAAATTATACTATGGAGCAACTTACTATATTGCTTACTATAGTAAGCAATACAGTATTGTACTGACATAAAAACAGACACATGGAAAAATGAAACAGAATAGAGAATCCAGAAACCAATCCACATACCTACAGTGAACTCACTGTCAATAAAGGTGCCAGGAACATACGGTGGGGAAAAGGGTCTCTTTAACAAATCGTGTTGGGAAAACTGGATATCCACATGCAGAAGAAGAAAATTAGACTACTATCTCTAGCCATATTCAAAAATCCAATAGAAATGAATAAAAACTGAAATCTAAAACCAGAAAACTTAACTCTCCAGGACATTGGCCAGGGCAAAAATTTCTTGAGTAATACTCTAAAAGCACAGGCAACAAAAGCAAAATTGAATAAATGGAATCATATTAAGTTAAAACTCTTTCTGCACAGCAAAGGAAAGAATCAACAAAGTAAAGAGGCAACCCACAGAATGGAAGATAATATTTGCAAACTACCCATCTCACAAGGGATTAATTACTAGAATATAGAAGGAACACAAACAACTCTATAGAAAAAAGCTAACATTTTGATTAAAAAGGGACAAAAGATGTAAATAGACATTTCTCAACGGAAGGCATACAAATAACAAATAGGTATATGAAAAGGTGCTCAACATCATTGATCAGCAGAGAAATGCAAATCAAAAATACAATGAGATATCATCTCACTCCAATTAGAATGGCTTTTATCCAAAAGAGAGGCAATAAGAAATGCTGGCAAAGATGTGAAGTAAAGGGAACCCTCGTACACTGTTGGTGGGAATGTAAATTAGTCAAACCACTATGGAGAATGTTTTGGAAGTTCCTCAAAAAACTAAAAATAGAGTTAACACATGGTCAATCCAAAAAAAAAAAAAAAAAAAACCACACACACACGATCGATCCAGCAATCTCACTGGAGGTGGTTGTAGGTGTATATACAAAATCAAGCAAATTAGTATATCAAAGAGATATCTGCACTCTCATTTCTGTTGCACTGCTATTCATAATAGCCAAGATTTGAATGCAACCTTAGTGTCCATCAGCAGATGAATGAGTAAAATAAGTATGCTAGTTATATACAATAGATTAGTATTCAACCATGAAAAGGAATAATATTTTCTCATTTGCATCAACATAGATGGAACTGGAGATCATCTTGCAAAGTGAAATAAGCCAATCACAGAAAGATAAACATTGCATGTTTTCACTTATTTGTGGGATCTAAATGCTAAACAACTGAACTCTTGGAAACAGAGAATAGAAGGATGGGCACCAGAGGCTGGGAAGGGAAGTGAAGTGGTGTGATAATGAGGTAGGTAATGTTAATGAGTACAAAAAATAGAAAGAAAATAAATAAGACCTATTATTTGATAGCACAACATAGGGACTATATTCAATAATAATTTAATTATACATATTAAAACAACTAAAATAGTATAGTTGGATTGTTTGTAACACAAAAGATAAATGCTAGAGGGAATGGATACCCAATGTTCCATGATGTTATTATTACATATTGCATGTCTATACCAAAATATTTCATGTTCTCCATAAATATACACCTATTTATCCAAAAAATTAAAGATTAATTATTTAAAAAGGTTTACTTTATGATAGTTTATTAGACAATGTCCTTATGTAACTTCTGTTCTTCTTAGTTTTGACGTTTTTTTCTAGTTATACACATAGTTACTATAAAAATTTAGAAAATGCTGAGAAACAGTGTGTAAAATAAGAAAAATATTCATTATATTACTACCAAAAAATAAATCTTTAAAAAATTGGTACATTTCCTTTCAGCCCATAGTTTATGCATTTCTGTTAAAAATAGCAAGGATGTAGAAATAGCCTCTAGGGAGTAGAGAGTGTAAATTGGGAAAGAATATAGTAATCTCCTTTGTTTTCTTTGTATAGAAACAAAATAATTCAAAATGAAGTGCTACCAATCCTGCATTGATTCCAAGTTGAAACGACACACACATACATACACAGCAAACCTTCCCCCTACCTTTATACATGTTCTGGGGCAAAAGGTAAAGGTATTATTTTACTTTCTGGCACCAAACTTTTCAAAGGGAAAAAAAAACCCTTTACTTAACAAAATATCTGAATAAGCTGCTAGGATATGAAAGACCATTTAAGGGCTCTACAGAAGCAAAAAATGCCATTAAATATTCAACCATTTGAAATGAAGGAATATTTAGGAGTGAAGGTTAGAAGATTGCTGGGAGAATTATTAAAACCCTCAGCAAAATTGGCATAGAAGAGACATACCTTAATGTAATAAAAGTCATCTAGGACAAACCCATGCCCAACATAATACTGAACAGGGAAAAGTTGAACGCATTCTCCACGAGAACTGGAACAAGACAAGGATGCCCACTCTCACCACTTCTATTCAACATAATAGCCAGAGCAATCAGACAAGAGAAAGAAATAAAGGGTATCCAAATTGGTAAAGAGGAAGTCAAACTGCTGCTGTTTGCTGATGGTATAATTGTATACATAGAAAACTCTAAAGGCTGTTCCAAAAGGCTCCTAGAACTGCTAAATAAATTCAGCAAAGTTTCACAATACATTAATAATCATAATTCAGTAGCTCTGCTATACAGCAACAGCAACTAAGCTAAGAATCAAATCAAGAACTCAACATTTTTTACAATAGCTGCAAAAAATTAAAATACTTAGGAATATATCTAACCAAAGAGGCAAAAGACCTCTACAAGGAAAACTATGAAACACTGCTGAAAGAAATCATAGATGACACAAACAATTGGAAACACATCCCATACTGGGGAATGGGTAGAATCAATATTGTGAAAATGACCATACTGCCAAAAACAATCTACAAATTCAATGCAACTCCCATCAAAATACCACCATCATTCTTCATAGAACTAGAAAACAATCCTAAAATTCATACGGAACCCAAAAAGAGCCCACATAGCCAAAGCAAGGCTAAGCAAAAACAACAAATCTAGAGGAATCACACTAACCTGACTTCAAACTATAAGACCATAAACACCACCAGGCCTGCCCTAAAAGAGCTCCTGAAGGAAGCGCTAAACATGGAAAGGCACAACTGGTACCAGCCACTGCAAAATCATACCGAAATGTAAAGAACATCGAGACTAGGAAGAGACTGCATCAACTAACGAGCAAAATATCCAGCTAACATCATAATGACAGGATCAAATTCACACATAACAATATTAACTTTAAATGTAAATGGACTAAATGCTCCAATTAAAAGACACAGACTGGCAAACTGGATAAAGACTCAAGACCCATCAGTGTGCTGTATTCAGGAAACCCATCTCACGTGCAGAGACACACATAGGCTCAAAATAAAAGGATGGAGGAAGATCTACCAAGCAAATGGAAAACAAAAAAAGGCAGGGGTTGCAATCCTAGTCTCTGATAAAACAGACTTTAAACCAACAAAGATCAAAAGAGACAAAGAAGGCAATTACATAATGGTAAAGGGATTAATTCAACAAGAAGAGCTAACTATCCTAAATATATATGCACCCAATACAGGAGCACCCAGATTCATAAAGCAAGTCCTGAGTGACCTACAAAGAGACTTAGACTCCCACACATTAATAATGGGAGACTTTAACACCCCATTATCAACATTAGACAGATCAACGAGACAGAAAGTCAACAAGGATACCCAGGAATTGAACTCAGCTCTGCACCAAGCGGACCTAATAGACATCTACAGAACTCTCCACCCCAAATCAACAGAATATACATTTTTTTCAGCACCACACCACACCTATTCCAAAATTGACCATATACTTGGAAGTAAAGCTCTCCTCAATAAATGTAAAAGAACAGAAATTGTAACAAACTGTCTCTCAGATCACAGTGCAATCAAGCTAGAACTCAGGATTAAGAATCTCACTCAAAACTGCTCAACTACGTGGAAAGTGAACAACCTGCTCCTGAATGACTACTGGGTACATAATGAAATGAGGGCAGAAATAAAGATGTTCTTTGAAACCAACGAGAACCAAGACACAACGTACAAGAATCCCTGGGACTCATTCAAAGCAGTGTGTAGAGGGAAATTTATAGCACTAAATGCCCACAAGAGAAAGCAGGAAAGATCCAAAATTGACACCCTAACATCATAACTAAAAGAACTAGAAAAGCAAGAGCAAACACATTCAAAAGCTAGCAGAAGGCAAGAAATAACTAAAATCAGAGCAGAACTGAAGGAAATAGAGACACAAAAAACCCTTCAAAAAATAAATGAATCCAGGAGCTGGTTTTTTGAAAGGATCAACAAAATTGATAGACCGCTAGCAAGATTAATAAAGAAAAAAAGACAGAAGAATCAAATAGATGCAATAAAAAATGATAAAGGGGATATCACCACCGATCCCACAGAAATACAAACTACCATCAGAGAATATTACAAACACCTCTATGCAAATAAACTAGAAAATCTAGAAGAAATGGATAAATTCCTCGACACATACACCCTCCCAAGACTAAACCAGGAAGAAGTTGAATCTCTGAATAGACCAATAACAGGAGCTGAAATTGTGGCAATAATCAATAGCTTACCAACCAAAAAAAGTCCAGGTCCAGATGGATTCACAGCCGAATTCTACCAGAGGTACAAGGAGGAGCTGGTACCATTCCTTCTGAAACTATTCCAATCAATAGAAAAAGAGGGAATCCTCCCTAACTCATTTTATGAGGCCAGCATCATCCTGATACCAAAGCCTGGCAGAGACACAACAAAAAAAGAGAATTTTAGACCAATATCCTTGATGAACATTGATGCAAAAATCCTCAATAAAATACTGGCAAACAGAATCCAGCAGCACATCAAAAAGCTTATCCACCATGATCAAGTGGGCTTCATCCCTGGGATGCAAGGCTGGTTCAATATACGCAAATCAATAAATGTAATCCAGCATATAAACAGAACCAAAGACAAAAACCACATGATTATCTCAATAGATGCAGAAAAGGCCTTTGACAAAATTCAACAACCCTTCATGCTAAAAACTCTCAATAAATTAGGAATTGATGGGACGTATCTCAAAATAATAAGAGCTATTTATGACAAACCCACAGCCAATATCATACTGAATGGGCAAAAACTGGAAGCATTCCCTTTGAAAACTGGCACAAGACAGGGATGCCCTCTCTCACCACTTCTATTCAACATAGTGTTGGAAGTTCTGGCCAGGGCAATTAGGCAGGAGAAGGAAATCAAGGGTATTCAATTAGGAAAAGAGGAAATCAAATTGTCCCTGTTTGCAGATGACATGATAGTATATCTAGAAAACCCCATTGTCTCAGCCCAAAATCTCCTTAAGCTGATAAGCAACTTCAGCAAAGTCTCAGGATACAAAATCAACGTGCAAAAATCACAAGCATTCTTATACATCAATAACAGACAAACAGAGAGCCAAATCATGAGTGAACTCCCATTCACAATTGCTTCAAAGAGAATAAAATACCTAGGAATCCAACTTACAAGGGATGTGAAAGACCTCTTCAAGGAGAACTACAAACCACTGCTCAAGGAAATAAAAGAGGATACAAACAAATGGAAGAACATTCCATGCTCATGGGTAGGAAGAATCAATATCATGAAAATGGCCATCCTTCCCAAGGTAATTTACAGATTCAATGCCATCCCCATCAAACTACCAATGACTTTCTTCTCAGAATTGGAAAAAACTACTTTAAAGTTCATATGGAACCAAAAAAGAGCCCGCATCGCCAAGTCAATCCTAAGCCAAAAGAACAAAGCTGGAGGCATCACACTACCTGACTTCAAACTATACTACAAGGCTACAGTAACCAAAACAGCATGGTACTGGTACCAAAAACAGAGATATAGATCAATGGAACAGAACAGAGCCGTCAGAAATAATGCCACATATCTACAAGTATCTGATCTTTGACAAACCTGACAAAAACAAGAAATGGGGAAAGGATTCCCTATTTAATAAATGGTGCTGGGAAAACTGGCTAGCCATATGTAGAAAGCTGAAACTGGATCCCTTCCTTACACCTTATACAAAAATCAATTCAAGATGGATTAAAGACTTAAATGTTAGACCTAAAACCATAAAAACCCTAGAAGAAAACCTAGGCATTACCATTCAGGACATAGGCATGGGCAAGGACTTCATGTCTAAAACACCAAAAGCAATGGCAACAAAAGCCAAAATTGACAAATGGGATCTAATTAAACTCAAGAGCTTCTGCACAGCAAAAGAAACCACCATCAGAGTGAACAGGCAACCTACAAAATGGGAGAAAATTTTCTCAACCTACTCATCTGACAAAGGGCTAATATCCAGAATCTACAATGAACTCCAACAAATTTACAAGAAAAAAACAAACAACCCCATCAAAAAGTGGGCGAAGGACATGAACAGACACTTCTCAAAAGAAGACATTTATGCAGCCAAAAAACACATGAAAAAATGCTCACCATCACTGGCCATCAGAGAAATGCAAATCAAAACCACAATGAGATACCATCTCACACCAGTTAGAATGGCAATCATTAAAAAGTCAGGAAACAACAGGTGCTGGAGAGGATGTGGAGAAATAGGAACACTTTTACACTGTTGGTGGGACTGTAAACTAGTTCAACCCTTGTGGAAGTCAGTGTGGCGATTCCTCAGGGATCTAGAACTAGAAATTCCATTCGACCCAGCCATCCCATTACTGGGTATATATCCAAAGGACTATAAATCATGCTGCTATAAAGACACATGCACACGTATGTTTATTGCGGCATTATTCACAATAGCAAAGACTTGGAACCAACCCAAATGTCCTACAATGATAGACTGGATTAAGAAAATGTGGCACATATACACCATGGAATACTATGCAGCCATAAAAAATGATGAGTTCACGTCCTTTGTAGGGACATGGATGAAATTGGAAATCATCATTCTCAGTAAACTATCGCAAGAACAAAAAACCAAACACCGCATATTCTCACTCATAGGTGGGAATTGAACAATGAGAACACATGGACACAGGAAGGAGAACATCACACTCTGGGGACTGTTGTGGGGTGGGGGGAGGGGGGAGGGATAGCATTGGGAGATATACCTAATGCTAGATGACGAGTTGGTGGGTGCAGCGCACCAGCATGGCACATGTATACATATGTAACTTACCTGCACATTGCGCACATGTACCATAAAACCTAAAGTATAATAATAATAATAATAATAATAATAAAAGAAAAAAAAAAAAAAAAAAAAGACCATAAACACCAAAATAGCATTGTACTGTTATAAAAATAGGCTTGTAGACCAATGCTGCAAAATAGATAACCCGGAAATAAAGCCAAATACTTACAGCCAACTGATCTTTGACAAAGTAAACAAAAACATAAAGTGGGAAAAGGACACCCTGTTCAACAAATGGTGCTGGGATAATTGGTTAGCCACATATAGAAGAATGAAACTGGATCCCCTCTCTCACCTTATAAAAAAAAGCTGGTTCAAGGACTTAAATCTAAGACTCAAAACCATAAAATTTTTAGAAGATAACATCAGAAAAACCCTTCTAGACACTGGCTTAGGCAAAGACTTCATGACAAATAACCCAAAGGCAAATGCAACAAGACAAAGATAAATAGATGGGACTTAAACTATAAAGCTTCTGAACAGCAAAAGAAACAATCAGCAGAGTAAACAAACAACCCACTGAATAGGAAAAATATCTTCTCAAACCTATACATCCAACAAACGACTAATATCCAGAATGTACAAAGAACTCAAATCGGCAAGAAAAAATCCCATCAAAGAGTGGGCTAAGAACGTGAATAGACAATTTTCAAAAGAAGATATGCAAATGGCCAACAATCATATGAAAAAATGCTCAAGATTACTAATGATCAGGGAAATGCTAATCAAGGCCACAATCTGATACCACCTTACTCCTGCAAGAATGTCTATAATATAATAATAATAATAATAGATGTTGGTGGGAATGTGGTGAAAAGGGCCCACTTTTATACTGCTGGTGGGAAAGTAAACTAGTATAACCACTATAGAAAACTGTATGGAGGTTTTAAAGAGTTAAAAGTAGAGAACTACCATTTGACCCAGCAATCTCACTACTGGTTATCTACCCAGAGGAAAATAAGTCATTATACAAAAGAGATACTTGCACATGTATGTTTACAGCAGCACAATTTGCAATTGCAAAAATATGGAACCAGCCCAAATGCCCATCAATCAACGAGTGAATAAAGAAATTGTATATATATATAACATGGAATACTATTCAGCCATAAAAAGGAACAATATCATAGTAGCATTAGCAGCAACTTGGATGGAATTGGAGACCATTATTCTAAGTGAAGTAACTCAGGAATGGAAACCCAAACATCACATGTTCTTACTTATAATTGGGAACTAAGCTTGGAGGATGCCAAGGCATAAGAACAATATAATGGACTTTGAGGACTTGTAGGGGAAGGTTGGGAGGGAGGTGAGGGATTAAAAAACTACATACTGGGTACAGTGTACACCGCTCTGGTGATGGGTGCACTAAAATCTCAGAAATCACCACTAAAGAACTTATTCATATAACAAACACCACATGTTTCCCGAAAACCTATGAAAATAAAAAGAATTTAAAAAGATAGCAGGGAGAGTGCTGGGAGAGTCCTATGTAAAACACATTAGATGATGGGACTGTGTCACGAGAGAAAATGGGACTTCTCAAAAAGGAGGATGCTCAGCATTTAATGCCATTCGTTTGTATCACTCCAATATAAGCACCTGTGCTTTGCTCAAAATTTAAACAAGGTCTCCTATATATCAAAACTTCTTATAAGAGTGATTATCTTGTAAAAATCAAGTCAGTTTGAATCCATGTTTGCATTGGTTTAGAGCTGCGATGAAGGCATGGTTCTGAGAAACTGATTGAAGTCTAAGATTCCCATACAATTAAAATTTGAGCCAGAGGTAAGAAGAGAATTTTGCATTATTCTTGCAAAAGGAGAAAGGGAAATGGAGGAGATGGTTATTAGAGCCTTAGAGAATGTGGGAGGGGGGTTCAAACTGAACTTAATCTCCATCATGAGTAGCAATATGCTCCCTACTGACATAAGAGATATATACTTGCTTACTGTGTATTTTGCTTGTATTTAAAAAAGAAAGTGGATCTGATATGTGGTATATAGTTCATGTGGCATGCTTTCTCTATCATTCCTTTAGGCACTGCCTTGAGGGAAAACATAAGACAGAAGAAAATATCTCTGAAAAGGGATAGGTTTCAGCAAGGAAAATGATGTGAGTGTCTCACATCTCATATAATTTCTCATAAAATAATTTCATAGAAATAATAAAATGAAAGGAGACAGATTACTAGAAATAAAAGTAATGTTTAATTAGGGATTTTAATGATTGAAAAAAAGCAGTGTACTTTCTGTCAAACGGGAAAACTTGTAAATAATTTTTAAAGCAGTAGCTAAAAAATGAGAAGAAAGTGTTAATTAAGTCATATTTTGTTAACAGCACAGAAGCATTTTATTTTCCATTTTCTCTAACATCAAATGTCTTTTAGAAATATTAACACATTTATTCATTATTATATTGTGGCTACATATGACTTCAGCTAATTTATGTAATTATAGATAGAAATACAAAATGGTTTTATATTTCCAACAAATACAATTTTTCTTTAATTTCCAAGAATAGAATATAGAATTCATAATTTCTATTCTTTTTTGTTGTTTTAAACCATGGGTCTATTTTCAACCTTTGAGTCAGAGTTTAACATTGGGTAGACACAGACATAAAAATGGGAGCAATAAAAACTGAGGACTCCAAAAAGTGAAGAAAAGGAGGGTGGAAGGGAAGAGCTGAAAATCTGCCTATTGGGTATTATGTCCACTCTTTGAGTGATGGGTTCAACTAAAGCTCAAACTTCAGCATCACACAATACATTCATGTAACAAACCTGAACATGTACCACCTGGATCAAAAAGTTTTAAAAAGTTAGAAATTAATAATATAAAGCTCATGAAAAATTATCCAACATTCAGTTACTTATGTGCATATATCAACGTTGAAATAGCATGTGATGCATCCTGCTATGATCATCACCAGGATTTTAATCAAATATTTTAAAAATATGTCATCTTATTGGTCTAATACAAAATTATAATATAAATTATGATATTAATAAAAATACGTTTAACTCAGATTGAAAGTGTTCCACAATTAACAAAAATTATTCCGTTTTTTAATTTAATTCAAACTATTTTCTTAATTTCATATTTTAATACTGCCTCTTATTAACAGAATTTTACCTGTATTTACATTGTCTGTATTTCTAAATATCTCATAAATATAATACCTCACAGGAAACATCAATTAACTGAAAATGCCTTATTTAAATGGCATTTCTTCAACATTTCACTGTCTATTACATAGAATCATTTAGACTTAGAGATGGTGCCTCCCCAAACGTATTTAACATAGTAGAAATGTAGGAGATTTTAAACCTGAATATTTTAAAGCTGAGTGAGCTTTCCAGGGATAGTAACCTCATAGACATTCTGGCAGTAAGAAATATTTTGTATCTCACTGATCTGAAATTGGCAATATAGTTTTGACTACACAAAGGGACAAAAATCAACACTTTGTAATACTGGCTAAAGTTTTCCTGTTTTTAAATGTGAACTCTGCATTCTCTTATATATGTCAGAATAAACTGTTTCTCTAAGTTTCTTTTTTCTAAACATACACAGTGTAGTGATACATGAAAATGACCTATGCAGAATAGGTAGTTCCTAAGTTAAAAGAAAATTCTTTAGCTTCGACATATTGATAACTTTTTTCCTTAGGTATTAAAAAATTGGTAACATTAGCTATGCACATACAAATTATAATTAGAATTTTTAGCTTTCACTTAATTATTTAAGAGTTATGTTTTTAATGCAAAAACATATGGTGTCCATATGATAAAGCTTAAACTTAGGGTAATTCAGAAGCACTACCATTAAATATTTCACACTGGGCTGGGAGCAGTGGCTCATGCCTGTAATCTGAAAGCTGCAAGAAAATGTTGAAGAGAACATAGATTGTTCTATTTATCTATTGTGAGACCTCACATAATAACGTATTTATTCATTTTCTCTTTCAGCTCTTATTTTAGAACCATGTGCAGATTTGTTACAAAGGTATATCGCATGATGCTGAGGTTAGAAGTACAAATGAGTCCATCACCCGGGTAGTGAGCATAATATCCAATAGGTAGTTTGGCCAACATTTACCCACCTCCAACTCTCCTTCCTCTTGTATTTCCCCAGTGTTTATTGTTCCCACTTTTATGATCATGTGTACCCAATGTTTATCTCCCACTTATAAGTGAGACCATGTGGCATTTAGTTTTGTTTCTGCATCAGTTCACTTAGGATAATGATTTCTAGCTGTGTACGTGTTGTTCCAAATAACATGATTTGTTCTTTTTTATGGATGTGTAGCATACTGTGCATATATGTACCACATTTTCTTTATCCAGTCCACCAATTATAGGCATCAAGGATGATTCCAGTTCTTTACTATTGTGAATAGTGCTGGGCTGAATATACAAGTACATGTATCTTTTAGTTTCACTGATGTTTTGTATCAATTTTTGGTTCTCAATTTCATTTAGTTCTGCTCTATCTTGGTCATTTCTTTTTTTCCACTAGCTGTGGATTTGATTTGTTTATTTCTTTCTAGTTCCTCTAGGTGTGATGATAGATTGTTAATTTGAGATCTTTCTAACTTCTTGATGCAGGCATCTAGCTCTATAAACTTTCCTCTTAACAATACTTTAGCTGCATTCCGAAGATTTTGGTATGTTCTCTCTCTATCTTTATCAATTACAAAGGTGTTTTTGTTTATGCCTTAATTTTATTGTTTACCCCAAAGTTAGTCAGGAGGAAGTTGTTTAATTTCCATGCAATTGTGTGGTTTTGAGAAAGTTTCTTGGTATTGATTTCTGTTTTTATTGCACCAGTCTGAAAGTGTGCTTGGTATAATTTTGATTTCTTGAACTTATTGAGACTTTCTTTGTGGCTGAGCAAGTGGTTGATCTTAGAATATGTTCTATGTGAAGATGAAAAAAATGTATATGCTGTGGTTGTTGGGTAGAATATTTTGTAGATGTCTATTAAGTCCAGTTGGTCAAGTGTAGAGTTTAGGTACAGGATTTCTTTGTTAGTTTTCTGCCTTCATGATCTGTCCAATTCTGTCAGTGGGGTGTTGAACTCTCACTATTATTTCATGGTTAAGTCTTTTTATAGGTCTAGAAGAACCTGTTTTATGAATCTTGGTGCTCCAAGGTTAGGTACATTTATATATCAGATAGTTAAATCTTCTTGCTGAATTGAACCCTTTATCATTATGTAATTGCCCATCTTTGTCCTTTTTGTTTGCTGTTGGTTTAAAGTCTGTTTTATCAGATATAAGAATAGTGACCTCTCTTATAAAGTACCATACGTCCCAGGTAAGCACCTTCAAAAATATTTCTTTTCAATCTCATAGAAATGGATTATTTTAATTATTTTAATATCATTAAGTATATAATATACCTTTATTGTTATTATTAATGGGTATTCTAATAATGTAAACAATAGCATTTTCTATTTAAATTTGTTTTAAGGTATTTACATAAAATTGAATACAGAATTCCTGGGTTAAAAATATTTTCAATAATGTAAATTGAAGCATCTTAAAATTTTCAAAATTATGGTGGGCCAAATCATATTCAAATAGACTATTTTATCATTTCTTAAACATACTCAATACAGTGTAAAATGTTTTCTTTTGTTAATATAAACATATTTTAAAGAAAAAACTCCTGATTAAAGAGTAAATAAGTTACCTCTAAATTTAGGAATATGTGAGTGTATGAATCTCCCAAAATATTTAGTATATTACTTTGTGGAAAATAGGCTGATTATTCAGAATATTAAGTAATAACTGGCATTCCCATGAACAAAGTTGCTACTTCCCAAAAGTTTGCCAGAGATCTCTAACATTCAATTTTTCAATCCATTAAAATTTATAATAGTTGATACTTTCTAGATTCCAAGAAGAAATTTAAAAAATCAACACCATTACTTGTTAATATTCATTATTTCCCCATAATTTTGACAATCTAAACAAGTTCAACAATTTTTTAATCAGGGTTTCAATGACTTCATATAATTGAAATCAATAAATGATCATATAAGTAGAAGTGTTTACATGGTAAAAGTTTTTCCCAGAGTGAGTGATCCAAGAGACAGAGTAGGGAGAGAATTAGAATGTCTTTTATAACCTAACCTCAGAAGTAACAACATTATTTCCACCACATGCTATTCATTAGAAGTGAGCCAATACACTCTTAAGTTGTGGAAAATTAGGTTTCACCTTTTGAAGAGAGAAGTATCAAAGAATGCATGCACATCTTAAAACCCAGTCAGCTCTCTGGCCACAAATCATTTACATCCTCCCACATGCAAAATGCACTCCCCTAACTTCTAGATTCTCATCATGACATTTCATACCATTATAACATCTGCTCAATGTCCTGAATTTTTTCATGGAAATCATGTACATGTGAAGATGAGGTTCTTCAGGTCCAGTTCTTTAATATAGCTCCTTGATTATAGTTTTCTCAGACTGTGAAACCAGAGACAAGTTATCTTCTACACACACAGCCAACATACGACAGCAAGGCAGGCTTAGAATAAATGCTATATACATTTCTGTTCAAAAAGGCACAAAGGAGTTTACAGCAGTTCTGAAATTCAGTCTGCCACATGTTGGAGTTTGTTGGTTAAAACTCAGGACCTGGGAATACTTATTCATGGCCTATACCTTTAAGCCCTAGTTACTGGCTTTTACCCTTGTGGCATCATTCCCTTTTCATGAAAGGTAGTACATGTATGCAGATGATCATATTTCTCCACATGTTTATTGCTTATAGAAATTTGTGAGGTCAATGTTGTCTTCTCATTTTGTATTGTCTCTGTCTTTTCTCAATCCGATCTGTTGGTGTTTCTGCAAATGCAATACCCTTAAAAACTTGCAGGTTTCTGGTGACTTTTACTTTATTTTATTTTTATTTATTTATTTATTTATTTATTTATTTGAGATGAAGTCTTGCTCTATCGCCCAGGTTGGAGTGCAGTGGCATGACCTGGGCTCACTGCAACCTCTGCCTCCCTGGTTCAAGCGATTCCTCTGCCTCAACCTCCCGAATAGGTAGGACCACAGGCACGTACCACCATACCCAGCTAATTTTGTATTTTTATCAGAGATGGATTCCGCCATGTTAGCCAGGATGGTCTCGGACTCCTGACCTCAGGTGGTCCACCCGCCTAGGCCTCTCAAAGTGCAGGGATTACAGTGGTGAGCTACCGCACTCAGCCTCTGGTGAATTTTACTGAAATTCATTCCAGTAAATTAAAGTCTTCCAAAAATATATTTCAGATATACAGTCACTTCCTTGAGTTTCTGTTGAGGGAAAGTGATATTAATCTTATGAGACTCTCCATGATTTGATTCAGGAGATGCCTGAGAAATGCGTTTAAAATATTTCTGGTGTCTATTTTCTGAGCTCATGACTTCTGAGGCACCACCATTGATCTCCCTGGGGTCTCAACAAATAATTTTACAGTAACACCCTCAGTTTAATCTTTAGACCGTAGTTTCTGAGAGTGCTGTGTATTTAATGTTTGCCCAGAAGTAATTTCTTAATATCTTAATTTAGCTATCTGGAGAGGCTGAGAATCTTCAAAACCATAAACCCAGCTTATTTTTGTTAAGTACTTTCATTGACTTATCTCTTTCTCTGGAATTTTAATATAAGCATCAAGAAGACCGTTGATACCTTCAACATTCTTTGTGAAATTCTCCATAGCTATATAACCAAGTTCATCAGGCACATTTTCCTATTCCCCACATTAGCACAGGCTGCAGAGCTGATAAACTTTTAACCACTAAAGGGAGGTATAATCTTTCTCCCAGCTTCCAAAAGGATTTGTCTTGCTTCTCTTTAAGCCCTTTCTCATAGCCTCCTCAAAATCCTCCATGATTCTACAGTTTTTTCAACAGTCTTTAAGATTTTAGTAACGCTTTCCTGAACATGTTTCTAGATTATTCCCAATATCTGGTTTTAAGGACACTCAAATTTTGGTTCCCTCTCCTCATGGTAACACTTCTCATACCAAAATCTGCATTTGTCATCTTTTTGTTATTAATTCATTATCCTAAAACTTGGTGGCTTAAAACAACATTAATATTTATTTATTTAATTTCTCCCAGTTTTTACATATGTCAGGAATCTGGGGATGGTTTAACTTAGTTTAGTCAAGTATTAAATAGTTAGGGTTGAAATCTTCCTAAGGGCTCATCAATTGGTTGGCCAGGTCTGTCATCATCTGGGGGCTTGATAGAAATTGGAGGATCCAATTCCAAGATGGCTGTTGGCAGAAGGTCTCTGTTCCTTGCTGGATGTCTTCAGAAAGGCTGCTTTCCTCACCACTACAATTTATCTGTAAGGGCTGCTTGTGTGTTCTCATAGCATGGCAGGTGGATTTCCACACAATATTCTAGGAGGAAGGAAACAACATATAAGAGACAATGAATTTAATGACCTACCATCAAGGGTTATTTACCATCACATCTGCCATATTTATTAGTCACAAAACCAACGTGCTGCAATGCAGAGAAGTGATACACAAGAGCATAGATACCAGGAGGTGGTAACTATTGGAGGCCATCTTGGAGGCTGGAGCAGCTAAATGTATAACCAAGGAGGGCAAATAGCCAATCTATACTAAATGTAGACGTCTGTTGGATGGAAGAAAACTTGAATACTCAGAAACCATACTATGTTGACAAGGTGGATGGATCTTAAGCCTGATTTAAGTGGTGATACATGGTACTCCCTTATTCAAGCAGTGTACACTTTGTGCATACATACAATTTACTACCAATTGTAATTATGTACATGACAATGTGTGTACATGAATTATAGATAAAAATAATCTACATACAAATCTACAAAATATGCAAACAAATCTACAAAATCTACATATCACTACAACCAAGATGGAAGTTACTCTGAAATTAAGATATAAGAGTATTTACTTTTTACAAATTATATAAAGTAATGACTTTTTCCCTCAGGATGAAGAGAATACTTAAGCAACTAAAATTTCTAATTGGACTACTATTACTGGAGATACTATGATTTAAACAAAGCGTTGTAATTTGTATTTAAAAGGGGACATCAGCTATATTTCTTAGTGTTATTATGATTAATTTTAAAATAACAGGACATACATGAGAAATATCACAATAGATTTGGTTTTTGCCTACAAAAGTCACAAAGGACAACACCTGCTTTGTGGTCAACATCTTGAAATACGTATCAAAAAGTGACAAGTTTCTCTTTATTTAAGTTTCTTTTTTTAAACCTATTCTAGGGACTCATTTTGAAAAAAAGAAAAGTCTTGACTGATAAAAGAAACTCTACCATTAGCCTTGACCACTCTGTTTATGAAAAATAATACAATAAACACACACAGACACAGAGAGAGAGAGAGAAAGACAGAGGAAGAATTAAGCAATACCAAGAAGACACATAACATTTTCCTGAAAAAAGTCACAAAAGAAATAATCTGCAGTTTTTTCAGAATCAGATAATTTTATGAAATTTATCTTGAACAGAGATATTGCTTCTTATTTCCATATGGAATTGGCTGGTTCTTAAATTGATATTTGGTTTCAAATACAAATTGAAGACTAAAGTATTAAAACAAACATTTATAAATATTTTGATGGTTAGTTATTTATACAAAATATCCATATGATTGACCACTTTGTTTTTCTATTAGAAAAATTTTAATACTAGATTCAGATGTAATCGTAATAAGTCTGTCTTTTGACTTTTAAAAAGCCTGTTTCTAACTCAGAGACAATTATAATTGCCCAAACATCATCTGCCACATCAGACAATATGAATACTTTTTTTAAAAAACCCTGTCTTTCACTATATAGTCATATATAGTCATGCTGTCATGTTCAAAGGATCATAATCAATAAACCAATTCAAAACTAGCTTTTAAATTATCTAAAATATACAAAATCAAATTTAAATACAAGCACATATGGATTATTTTGATGTGTGTGACAGTGTCTTTGTCAGAACTCATGAAAATGAGCAGTTTAAATTGTCTTATAATAAATGATCAGTTTAATTATACCAATAAATGTTCAGGCTCATTTCTTATTATATGTTCTGACAAGAGACACAGTGATCTGTCAGCCTGAGAGGCTGATTTTTTTTGGGGTGGATACTTCAGGAAAGGAATTAGCAAAAAAAGTATAAAAGCAAAAAATACATATTGAAAAATGGAGAACTGCCTCAATATAAAGAAACCTTTGTAACAGAGGATTAAGAAGAAAAATTGATGAGAAAAACCAATACAACTATAAAGATACATGTTTATAGCAGATGCCATATTCAGATTAGTATAGTTGATGCCAATATACCATTCTTGAATTATTTATTAAGGGTCATTTTCTTAACCTTTCTGAAATTTAAAGTTTCTTATCATTGTAGGAGTATTCAGAGTATTGCTCAAGGAAGGATAGCCAGAACATTTCATTGTTCTTGTTAAATTTTTATTTTGAAATAATTATATAGACTCAAAGGAAATTGCAAAAAAAAAAAAAAAGTAGAGGTCCCATGCAACCCCTTCACCTGGTTCACCAAAATAGTAGAAATTTACGTAATGATAGTAACATTTCAAAAACAGGGAAAAAGCATCAAAACCATCTACAGAGCTTATTCAGATTTTACTAGTTTTACATGCAGTTGTGTGTGTGTGTGTGTGTGGTTCTATGCAATTTTATCACATGTGTAGATTAAGTGTAACCATTGCCATAACCAATATATAGAAACATGACCACAAGACTCTTTTAAGCTATAGCTTTACACTAACATTCCTCTCTAGTCTTCATCTTAATTCCCGAGAGCTATATATTTTTTCTTTTTTTCTTTTTTTTTTTTTGATGCAGACTTGCTCTGTGCCTCAGGCTGGAGTGCAGTGGCGCGATCTTGGCCCTCCCGGGTTCAAGTGATTCTCCTGCCTCAGCCTCCTGAGTAGCTGGGAATACTGGCACGTGCCACCATGCCTGGCTAATTTTTGTATTTTTAGCAGAGACGGGGTTTCGCCAAGTTAATCAGGCTGGTCTTGAACTCCTCACCTCAGGTGATCCACCCGCCTCAGCCTCCCAAAGTGCTGGGATTACAGGCATGAGCCACTGCTCATGGCCTAAGCAACTATTAATCATTATAATTGTGCTATTTAAAGAATATTATAGAAATTGACCTATATGTATTAGGTTGATGCACCAACCTAATTAACCTTTAGGAATTAGCTTTTAGAATTCATCATGTTTCCTTATGATCTATTTAAGTTATTGCATGTCAATAGTTTATTTACTTTTATAGCTGAATATTTCTGTGGTGTGAAGATATCACAGTTTGGTTAACCATTATCTGTTAAAGAATATTTGGGATATCTGGTTTTAAGCAATTTTAAACAAAACTGCTATGAACATTCATGTTCACATTTTTGTGTAAACATTGTTTTATTTCTCTGTGATAAATGACCAAAATAAAATTCTGATTCATATGGTAAGTGTAGGTTTATTTTTCAAGAAATTGCTAAACTATTTCTAGAATAACTATATTATTTTACAAATTCACCAACAATGTAGAAGTGATTTGTGTTTATCTTCTTCCTGACAAGTGTTTTGTGTTATCACTATTGTTTTTATTTTAGCCATTCTGCTATGTAGGCAGTAGTATTGTGGTTTTAATTTGCATTTCTCTACTAGTTAGTGATGTTGAAAAATTTCCCTAATTTTCCACCTGAGTATCCTTTTTAATGAAATGTCTATGAATTTAATTTTCCTAATGTCTAAGTAAATTGTTTATAGTTCTTCCTGTTGAATTTTGAGAATTTGTTATATACTCTAGTTACAAGGTCTTTTTCAGGTATGTAGTTTGCATGTATTTTCTCTCAGGCTATAGACTATTTTTTATTTTCTTTACTGGGTCGTTTGCATAGCAAAGGTATTTACTTTAGATGCATAAAATTTATTACGTTCTTATTATATAGATGATGCTTTCAGCACTAAGTCCAAAACATTTTTTCTATTCCTGCATCCTAAAGTCCTAGATTTTCCCATGTGTTTTTTCCCTAAAATTTTATAGTTTTATATTTTAATTTAATTCTATGATTCACTTTGAATTAATTTTTTGTGCAAGGTGTGATATCCAGGTCTTTCCACATCATTTGTTGAAAAGCCCATCTTTCCCCCATTAAATTGCATCCACGTCTTTGTCAAAACTCAGCTGGGCAAATTTGTGTTATTTGCATGTGGTTTCTCCATTCCGTTCTATTGATCTTCATTAACACCACACTGCCTTGATTAGAGTTATGATATAGTACTAAACATTATTATCTGAAAGGGCAGTTTCCCCCTTTTCATTCTTGCTTTTCAGTACTATTTTAGATATAATATGTCCTGTGACTTCTTCAAATAAATTTAAGATAAGCTTATCTATTATCTACAAAATCCTTGCTAGGATTTGATTGGATTTAGAGTAATCCTATAAATCAATTTTTTTAAAGTTGACATATGTACTATGTTGAATCTTCCAGTCCTTTAACATTGTATGTCTATCCTTTATTTATTTTTATTTATATTTTAAAAATTTCAATTTTTAAGTTCAGAAGAACATGTACAGGCTTCTTACGTGGATATACTGCATGACACTGAAGTTTGGAGTATGAATGATCTTATCGCCCAGGTAGCAAGCATAATACCCAATAGGTAGCTTTTCAACTCTGACACTTATCCTTCTCTTTCCCCTCTATTAGTCCCCAGTGTCTATTGTTGCCATTTTTATTTCCATGAGTACTCAACGGTTAGCTCCCACTTAAAGGGAGAATATGTGGTATTTGGTTTTTCTATTCCTACCTTAGTTCACCTAGGAAAATGTCTTGAAGCTGAGCCCATGCTGCTACAAAGAACATTATTTTATTCTTTGTTTATGGTAGTATTGGTATTCCATGGCGTGTATGTACCACATTTTCATTATTCATTCCACTGTTGATGGGCATGTAGGTTGGTTCCGTGTCTTTGCTATTGTGAATAGTGCTGCAGTGAATATATGACTGCATGTGTCTCTTTGGTAGAACGATTTATATTCTTTTGAGTGTATACCCAATAATGGGATTGCTGGTCAAATAGTAGTTCTGTTTAAAGTTCTTTGAGAAATCTCCAAACTGCTTTCTGCAGTGGCTAAACTAATTTACATTCCCACCAACATTGTATAACCATTTCCTTTTCTCAGTGACCTCCTCAACATCAATTATTTTTTTACTTTTTAATAATAGCCATTCTGACTAGTGTGAGATGATATCCCATTATGCTTTTGATTTGCATTTCTCTAACGATTAGTGATATTGAGCATTTTTTTTTCATATATTTGTTGGCCACTTGTACGTCTTCTTTTGAAAAGTGTTTGCTCATGTCCTTTGCCCACTTTTTTAATGGGCTTGTTTTTTATCTTGTAAATTTGTTTTAGTTCCCATTCTGTAGATTGTCTGTTTACTCTGTTCATAGTTTATTTTGCTGTCCAGAAGCTCTTTAGTTTAATTAGGTCCTATTTGTCAATTTTTGTTTTTGTCACAATTGCTTTTGAGGACTAAATTGTTTGCCAAGGTTAATGTACAGAATGGTATTTCTGAGGTTTTCTTCCATAATTTCTACAGTTTTAGGTCTTAGAAGGCTTCAATGAATCTTGTGTTATTTTTTGCATATGGTGAAAAGTGGGGGTGTAGTTTCATTTTTCTGCATATGGCTAACCAGGTATCCTAGCACTATTTATTGAACAGGAATTCCTTTTCCCATTGCTATTTTAGTCAAGTTTGTAGGTCAGATGATTGTAGGTGTGCCCCTTTATCTGAGTTCTCTATTCTGTTTTATTGGTGTATGTGTCTATTTTTATACCAGTATCATGCTGTTTTGTGTACCTTGTAGCCTTGTAGTGCAGTTTGAAGTCAGGTAATGTGATGTCGCTGGCTTTCCTCTTTTTGCTTAGAACTGATTTGGCTATTCAGGTTCTGTTTTGGTTCCATACAAATTTTAGAATAGTTTCTTCTAGTTTTCTGAAAAATGATGTTGGTGTTGGTAGTCTGATTGCGATAGCACTGAGTCTGTAAATTGTTTGGGCAATATGACCATTTAATCATATTGATTCTACTAATCTATAACCATAGAAAGTTTTTCTATTTATTTATGTCATCGTTAGGATATTTTAAGGTATAGAATTATATCAGTGAAGAGAGATAATTTAACATCTTCTTTTCTTATTTGCATGCCTTTTATTTATTTCTCTTGCCTGATCGTTGTATGTGGAGTTTACAATAATAATGTTGAGTAGGGAGTAGTGAGAGTGGGCATCCTTGTCTTGTTCTTGTTCTAAAGGGGAATGCTTCCAGCTTTTGCCTGTTCCATATGATGTTGACTATGGGTGTGTCATAGATGACTCTTATTATTTTGAGTTGTGTTCCTTCAATGTATAGATTGTTGACAGTTTTTATATCTCTGATAAACATAGATGCAAAAATCTTCAGCAAAATACAGTGTATAGCAAACTGAATCCAGCAGCACATCAAAAAGTTAGTAAGTTAATTTACCATAATCACATTGGCTTTATTCCTGCGATTCAAGGTTGGTTCAACATACAAAAATCAGTAAATGTGATTCACTACATAAACAGAATTTAAACAAAAACCACTTGATCATACCAATAGATGCAAAAAAATCTTTCAATGCAATTCTTTTATTTAAGGCTCCTTTTCTTTCTTTCATAAGTATTTTGACATTTTCAGCATATAGGCTTATACATGTTTTGTTAAATGTATACCAACACATTTTATTTTATTTGGTGTGAATGTAAATGGTACTGCATTTTGAATCCATGTTTCTATATTCAACTTGCATGTATAAAATTGTGAATGATTTTTATTTGTTGATTTTGTTACCTTGTTGAACTCTTGTAGAAATTTTGTTTTTATTTTGTAAATTATTTATAATTTTCTATGTCAGCATGTCATCTCCATTTAAAGACAGCTTGATTTCTTCCTTTCTCATCTGTTTGTCTTTTATATCTTTTACTTTACTCATTACAGTAACTAGAACTCCCAATACTATGTTGAATAAGAGTGGCAAGAGTGAATGTCTTTACCTTTTTCCTGGTCTTAGAAGAAAAACATTTTCTTTCACTATTATGGTATAACATTAGCAGCAAGTTTTTTATAGATACCCATTATCTGTCTTAGGTAACTTTTCATAATTTGCTAAAAGCTTTTTTTTTATAAGGTTGAATTTTGTTAAATGCTGTCTCTATATCTATGTGATAGAAAGTTATATGTTACATGATTTTTCTTTGTTACCTTGTTGATATGATGGATCACACTGATTAATTTTCAAATGTTGAACAAGTCTTGCATACCTGAAATAAATTCTGTTTATATATAGTGTGTAATTCTTCTGATACATTGATAAGAAATATAACTTTTTAGAAATTACCATTTTAGAATTTATATGTATATTTTTTATATTTATATTCTTAGAATGTATATTTATATTTTTACAAGCCTAATTTTTAGAAATTTTTTAGAAACATAATTTTTTAGAAAAAATTATGTAAGAGATTGTGTTAATTCTTTAAATGTTTGATGGAATTCTCAGATGAAATCATCTGGATATGGAGAGTTCTTTTTGAGGATACTTAAAATTATGATTTCCATTTTTAATAGTTATAAGGATATTAATATGATCTGCTTCATCTTGGTTTAGTTTTGCCAGTTTGTGATTTTAGAGAAATTGGTGTTTTTCTTCTATTTTGTGAAATATATAAATGTAAGGTTGCTTGCATTATCTTTCTAATGGCTGCAGGATCTGTAGTAATCCCTTATTTTTATTATCACCAGCTTTATTTTAAATTTCAGCTTTTATTTTAGATACAGAGGATACATGTGGCAGATTTGTTACATGGGAATATTGTAAGATGCAGAGGGTTGGAGTATGGGTCCCATCATGCTGATAGTTAGCATAGTACCCAACAGGTAGGTTTCTAACTTTTCCCACCCCTCCACCCACCAGTAGTGCACAGTATCTATTATTCCCACGTTTATGTTCATGTGTGCTCAATGCTTAGCTCCCACTTACAAGTGAGGACATGTGATTTTTGGATTTCTGTTTTTCCATCAATTTGCTTAGGATTTTGGCCTCTAGCTTCATCCATGTTGCTGCAAAGGGCATAATTTTGTTCTTTATTATGACTGCATATTATTCCGTGGTGTATATATGCAATTTTTTTAATCCAATTTGTCATTGATGGGCACTTATGTTGATGCAATGTTTTTCCTATTGTGAAGAGTGCAGTAATTAACAGAAGAGTGCTTGAGTCTTTTTGGTAGAATGATTTATTTTCTCTTGGGTATATACACAGTAATGGGATTGCTGAGTCAAATGATAGTTCTATTTTAAGTTCTTTGACAAATCACCTGACTGCTTTCCACAGTTGCTGAACTAATTTACATTCCCACCAACAACGTATAAGCATTCCCTTTCTCTGCAGCATTGCCAGCACCTGTCATTTGTTGACATTTTAGTAATAGCCATTCTGTCTAGTGTGAGGTGTTATAGCATTATGCTTCTGATTTTCATTTCTCTGATGATTAGTGATACTGAGCAATTTTTTTCATGTTTGTTGGTCACCTCTTTGTCTTCTTTTGAGAAGTGTCTGTTCATGTCCTTTTTTTTCACATTTCAATAGGACTTGTTTTCTTGTTGATTTGTTTAAGCTCTCTACAGATTTTAGAGATTAGGCCTTTGTCTGATGTATAGTTTGCAAATATCTTCTCCTATTCTGTAAGTTGTCTGCTTTGTTGATTGTTTCTTTTACTGTGCAGAATCTCTTTAGTTTATTTAGGTCCTGCTTGTCAATTTTTTTTTTTTTTTTTTTTTTTTTGCTGCAATTGCTTTTGGAGACAGTCAAAAATTCTTTGCCAAGGCCAATGTCAAGAATAGCATTTCCTAGGTTGTCTTCAAGGATTTTTATAGTTTGAGTTCTTACACTGAAATATTTAATCCATTTTGAGATAATTTTTGTATATAGTGAAATGTAGGGATTCTTTTATCATATACGAAAATTAATCCTAGCTTCAATTGATTGATCCTAGCTTCAATCTTCTACATATGGCCAGTTATCCCAGCACTATTCATTGAATAGGAAGCCCTTTCCCCATTGCTTGTTTTTGTCAGCTTTGTCAAAGATCAAATAGTTATAATTGTGTGTCTTTATTTCTCAGTTTTCTATTCTGTTCCATTGGTTTATGTGTCTGTTTTTGTATCAGTGCCAAATTGTTTTGGTTACTGTGGCTTTATAGTATAGTTTGAAGTTGGGTAGTGTGATGCCTTTTTGGCTTTATTCTTTTTATGAAGGATTGCTTTGGCTATTTGGGCTCTTTTTTGGTTCCATATGAATTTTAGAATAGTTTTTTTTCTAATTCTGTGAAGAATCACATTGGTAGATTGATAGGAATAGCACTAAATCTATAAATTGCTTTGGGCAGTATGGCTATTTTGGCAACAATGTTGATTCTTCTAATCCATGACTGATATGATTTGGCTGTGTCCCCACCCAAATCTCATCCTGAACTGTAGTTTCCATACTCCCCACATGTCATTAGAGGGACCCAGTAGAGGGTAATTGAATCATCGGGGCAGTTACCTCTATCCTGTTCTTGTAATAGTGAGTTCCCTGGAGATCTGATGGTTTTATAAGGGGCTTTTCTTTCGCTTTGCTCTGAACTTCTTGCTGCTGCCATGTGAAGAAGGATGTGTTTGCTTCTGCTTCTGTCATGATTCTGTTTCCTGAAGCCTCCTCAGCCCTGCAGAACTGTGAGTCAATGAAAGCTCTTTCCTTTATAAATTATCCAGTCTCAGGTATGTCTTCATCAGTATCATGAGAACGGACTAATACAGTGACCATGAAATGTTTTTCCATTTATTTGTATTGTCTCTAATTTCTTTCAGCAGTGTTTTTTGTTCTCCTTATAGAGATTTTTCACCTTTTGGTTAGCTGCATTCTTAGGTATTGCATTTTCTTTGTAGCATTATAAGTAGGATTGTGTTCTTTATTGCACTCTCAGCCCAGACATTGTTGATGTGTAGGAACGCTACTGATTTTCATGCATTGATTTTGTATCCTGAAACTTTACTAAAGTCACTTATCAATTCTAGGAACTTTTGACAGAGTCTTTAGAATGTTCTAGATATATAATCATATCAACAGTGAAAAGAGTGACTTCTTTTCATATTTGCATGTCTTTTATTTATTTCTCTTACCTGGTTGCTCTGGCTAGGACTTCCAGTACTACATTGACTAAAAATGGTGAGATTGAGCATCCTTATCTTATTCCAGTTCTCAAGGGGAATCGTTCCAACTTTGTCCATTCAGTATGATGTTGTCTATAGGTTTGTCATAGATGGCTCTTATTCTTGCAGAATTTCATGAAGTTTACTGCAATTTTTTGAAGAGTCACATTTTGTTTTGTTGATTTTCTATATTATTTTTATTTTCAATTTTATATTCTTCTGCTCTTATATTTAACATATTCCCCATGTTGTTTGTTACTGGTTTATTTATTTATTTTAATTTTATTTTAGATTTGTGGGGTACATGTGCATGTTTGTTAGATTCATACATTGTTTAATGGTGAGGACTGGACTACTAGTGTAGCTGTCACTCCAATATGGAACAATGTATCCAATATGTAATCTTTCAAACTTCACCCCCTCCCTCTATCCCCACTTTTGGAGTCCCCAGTGTGTTTTGTTTCCATCTTTATGTCCATGTGCATCCATCGTTTAGCTTTCATTCATAAGTGAGAATATGTGACATTTGATTTGATTTTCTGCTTGTGAGTTAATTCAGTTAGTTATATAACAGCTTCCAGCTCCATCCATGTTACTGTAAAGGACATGATTTCATTCTTTTATATGGCTACAAAATATTCTATGGTGTATATGTATACCACATTTTCTTTATCCAATCAACCACTGATGGACACAGGTTGGTTCCATGGCTTTGCTTTTGTGAATAGTGCTGTGACAAACATATGAGTACAGATGTCTTTTTTATATAATGATTTCTTTTACTTTGGGTAAGTAGTGATTCTACTGGGCTGAATAGGAGTTCAGCATAGGGATTGAACTAATTTATATTTCCACCAACAATGTATAAGCATTTTTTTCTTTGTCTCCATACCAACATCTGTTGTTTTTTGACTGTTAAATAATAGCCATTCAGTCTGGTGTAAAGTGATATCTCAGTGTGAATTAATTTGCATTTCTCTAGTGATTAGTGATGTTGAGTATTTTAAAGTATGTTGTTGGCCATTTGTATTTCTTCCTTTGAGAAATGTCTGTTCATATGCTTTTCTCAGTTTTTCATGGGGTTGCTTTTTCTTGAGTTGTTTGAGTTTTTTAATATATTCTGTATATGTCATTTGTCAGAAGCATAATTTGCAAATATTTTCTCCCAATCTGTAGGTTGTCTGTTTACCTGGTTAATAATTTCTTGTGCTGCATAGAAGCTTTTAAGTTTAATTAAATCCTGTTTGTCTAGTTTTGGTTTCATTGCACTTGCTTTTGGGTTTTTCATTATACATTGTTTGCCTAAGCCAATGTCCAAATAATTTTTCTTAGGTTTTCTTCCAGGAGTTTATAGTTTCAGGCCTCATGTTTAGGTGTTTAACCCATCTTCAGTTAATTTTTACTGCGGTAAGAGATAGCAGTCAAGCTTCATTCTTCTTCATATAGCTGGCCAATTCTCCCAAAATCATTTATTAAATATGGTATTCTTTTCCATTATTTTTGTCAACTTTGTCAAATGTCAGTTGGTTATAGGTATATGGCTTTATTTCTGGGTTCTCTGTCCTGTTCCATTGTTCTATCTGTCTATTTTTGTACCAATATCATGCTGTATTAGTTACTATTACTTTTTATTATAATCTAAAGTCAGACAATGTGATGCCTCTGGCTCTGTTCTTTTTTCTTAGAATTACTTTGGCTATTCAGGCTCTTTTTGGTTCCATATGAATGTTAGGATTTTTTTTTTTTCTGATTCTGTGAAAAATGGCATGGGTGATTTGATGGGCATTGCATTGTTAGCATACTGAATTGTACAATTATAAATAATTTCAGAAATAATGTTAAATGATTCACATTCTGCTAGTTTTATTTTATCCACAGGTACCAGCCCCATTTCTATTCTCTTTTTGATCATTGCATATTTCTAATCTGTAACTAGAAGAGTTTTGCAAATTGCTTATTTGTAATAGTATGACAAGCCACCAATCAAAGTATCTGGCTTCCAGAATCAGATTATCCTAATTCTGTCCACTATTTATTTAGTGGTTGCAGCGGAGTCCCAGGAACATACAATACCATGGCAAGAAACAATCAATGCTAACACAAGCCACAAAGATAATCGGAATGGAATCAGTGGTTTGCTATTGTCTTTCTTAGGATTCTAATTTTCTTTTACCTTATTATAGACATGGACCAATAACCATTTCAGGATAAAGCTAAACTAATCAAAATAAATGAAGTCCCCAAACCACCTGTACAATCCAGACATTTAAAAGCAGAGGAGTTGCATTGAATCTATAGAATGCTTTGGGCAATATGGTTATTTTAATGATATTGATTCTTCCAATCTATTAGCATGGGATTTTTTTTTCATTTTTTTTATGTTCTACAGTCTTTCTTCAGTATTTTATAATTTTCTTTCTAGCGATCATTCACCTCCTTGGTTAAATGTATTCCTAGCTATTTTATTTCTGTTTTGCTTTGTTTCGTTTTGAGACAGAGTCTCACCCTGTTGCCAGGCTGGAGTGCAGTGGCGCAATCTCAGCTCACTGTAACCTCTGCCTCCTGGGTTCAAACAATTCTCCTGCCTCAGCCTCCCAGGTAGCTGGGACTACAGGAGTGTGCCACCTCGCCCAGCTAATTTTTGTATTTTTAGTAGAGATGGGGTTTCACCATGTTGACCCGGATTGTCTCCATCTCTTGAACTCGTGATCCACCCGACTCGGCCTCCCAAATTGCTGGGATTACAGGCATGAGCCACCTTGCCCGGCCTGAGTGTGTCTATTGTAAATGAGATTGAGTTATTGATTTTGCTCTCAGCTTGTATGTTATTGGTGGATGGAAATGCTAACTATTTTTGTACATTAATTTTTGTATTCTGAGACTTTACTAAAGTCATGCATCAAGTCTAGAAGCCTTTGGGGGAGTTCTTAAGGTTTTCTAGATACACAGTCATCTCATCAGTGAGCAGAGATCATTTGACTTCTTCTTTTACAATTTGGGTGTCTTTTATTTCTTTCTCTTGCCTGATCGCTCTGGCTACGACTTGTAGTACTATGTTGTGTAGGCATGGTGAGAGTGGGCATCTTTATCTTATTCCAGTTCTTAAGGGAAATGTTTTTAACTTTTTACCATTCAGTATGATGTTGCCTATGGGGTTGTTACATATGGCTCTTATTATTTTGTAATATGTTTCTTTAATGACTAGTTTGTTGAGGGTTTTTACCGTAAATGGATATTGGAGTTTATAAAAAAAAACTTTTTTGCATCTATTGTGATTATCTTTGGGTTTTGCATTTAGTTCTGTTTATAGAGTAAATCAGATTTATTGATTTACATATGTTAGAACAACCTTGCATCCCTGAAATAAAGCCCACTTTATCATCGGAATTATCTTTCTGATGTGCTGTTGGATTTGGTATGCTCGGATTATGTTAAGAATTTTACTGAAAGGAAAGTTTATAGCATAAATGCCTACATCAAAAGGACAGATAATTTTTCAAATGAAGAAATTAATGTCACACTTCAAGGTATGAGAGAAATAAAAACAAACCAAACCCCAATCTAGCAGAAGAAAAAGATCAGAACAGAACTAAATGAGTTTGAGACCAGGGAAAAAATGACACAAAGGGTCAATAAGATTAAAAGTTGGTTCTTTGAAAGGATAAACAAAATTGACAGACTGCTAGCAAGATTAACCGAAAGAAAAAGGTTTTAATAAGCTAATCAGAAATGACAAAGATAATGTTACCACTGATGTCACAGAAATACAAAAGATCATGAGAGACTGTTGTGAATACATATGTACACACAAACTAGAAAACCTAGGGGAACTGGATAAATTCCTGGAAATACATAACCTCTGAAGATTGAACCAAGAAGAAATAGAAATCCTGATCAGATGAATAACAAGTAATTAAATCAAATTAGTAATAAAAAATATTTCAACACAAAAGCAAAGAAGCAGACATATTCATAGCTGAAATTTTCCAGACATACATAGAAGTGCTGGTATCAGTATTAATGAAACTGTTTCAAAAATTCAAATAGGAATCTCTCCCTTATATAGTCTGCAAATCCAGTATCACCCTGATACTTAAATCAGGAAAGGGCACAACAAAAGAGGAAAACTGCAGGCCAATATCTCTGATGAATATAGACACTTCTGGTTTATTTTGCTCTTATTTTTTAAATTTCTTCGTGTTGAAAGTTAGATTATTCACTTAAAACTTCTCTTTATTTTCAATGTAAGCTTTTAGGGCTATAAACTTTACTCTTGGTATGACTTTTCCAGAATACCAAATATTTTTACATGTGGTTTTGATTTTGATTCAGTTCCAAGTTATTCTATTTTCTAAGAATTTCTCTTGAACCCATAACCCATAGATTATTGAGAAGTGTGTTAATTTCTATGTATCTAGAGATTTCCCCCATCATCTTTCTGTTATTTAAGTTTTTAGTTTGATGACGATAAAATCAGAGAAAACACAGTATGATTTTAGATTTTTTAAATTTGTTGAAGTATATTCCATGGCCCAGAATATTATCTATCTTGGTGAATTCTCCTTGGGCACTTGAAAAAAAATGTGTGGTGTTCTATATATGCCAATTATAAGCTGTTGGTTGATTGTGCTGTTCAGATCTGTTTTCATGTTAATTTTCTTTTTAATAGCTCTATCAGTTTCTGAAATTAAGTGTTAACTCTAATTCTGTGTTTGTCTATTTTTTATCTTTCCAGCGTTATCAAATAGTTTTCATGTATAATAACATTCTGAGTGTTGGTACATACACATTTAGGATTCTTATCCCTTCTTTTATCAATATATATAATATCCCTCTTTATCTCTAGTAATTTTCTGTTCTCTAAAATTAATTCCATCAAAAATCTAGCCACCCCTGATTTTGTGTTAAATAGAGTTTGGTTTTCTTTTTCAATCATTTTTACTTTTAAACTACTTGTATGTTATTTTGAAGTGAACTTCTTGTTCATAGCATATACGTGACTCATGTTTTTGCATCCAATTTGTAAATATCTGTTTTTTAATTGGTATATTTAGACTATATTAAGGTAATTATTCAAATGTTAAGACTTAATCTGACATTTCATTTGTTTTTTCTGTTGTTCCCTCTCTCATTCCTGTTTATCTTTTCTTGCCTTCCTCTAAATATGTTGAGCACCATATCAGATGTTATAATATTTTCTTCAATGATCTGAT
Organism: Pongo pygmaeus; assembly: GCF_028885625.2. Classification (NCBI taxonomy): domain Eukaryota; kingdom Metazoa; phylum Chordata; class Mammalia; order Primates; family Hominidae; genus Pongo; species Pongo pygmaeus. The sequence continues at coordinate 38,959,403 of NC_072388.2, read as the reverse complement.
ATGAATTTATACCTGATAAGAGAATGCAAGCACATTATATTTAACTTTACCCATTATGTTGTTTTTCCTTTCTTTCTGAATTTCCAAACTCTACTCTCCTGCCATTTTTATTTATGTTTTAAAAAAAATTTACTTTAGCCATTCTTTAAGATTTAGTCTGCTAGCAATAAATTCACTTATTGTTTCTTGTCAGAGACTATCTTTCTTCCATCTTTATTTCTATAGGATATATTCTCTGGATATAGATTTAAAATTGGGGTTCTTTTCTTTCAGCACTTGAAAAATATGCTGCTTCTAGCATCCATGGTTACATATGAGAAATCTTCTGTTATTCAAATTGACATTCTGTTTTAGATAATGCATGTCTTCTCTCTAGTCTTAATATGCATATTAAGACTATACACACACACAAATACACACACATATTTGTCTCTAATTTTCAGAGGTTTGTTACGATGTGTCTTGACGGAGACTTATTTTGGTTTATCCTGCTTGTGATTTGCTCAGCTTCTTAAAACTATAGGTTTAAGCCTTTTGTCAAATTTGGGAAATGTTCTGTCCTATATTTATTTTCAGCACTCATTCCTTTCCCTCTCCTCTGGGGCACCAATGCTTTGCAAGCTAGATGTTGCTTTTTGTCCTATTGGTACATGAGGATTCTGTTCATTTTATAACTGTCTATTTTGTCTGTGTTATCAGATTGGGTAATTTTTATTCAATTGTCTTCAAAGTCACTGATTCTTTCTTCTGTCATCTCCAATCATTGAGCTACTCAGTGCCGTTTTCATTTTGGTAATTGTATTTTTAGTTCTATAATTAGGCTTTCTCTACATATGTTTTCTTTCGCTGACTTTTCTACTTTTTTTGCTTCATTAATATTTGTAATCATTCTTTATCAGTGGTACCTTAGAATTTTTTTTCTTTTATTTTAATTTCTGGGGTACAAGTGCAAGTTTGTTACATACATAAACTTGTGTCATGGGGGTTTATATTATAGATTATTTTATCATGCAAGTATTAAGGTTAGTACCTATTAGTTGGTTTTCTTGATCGTCTCACTCCTCCTACCCTCCACCCTCCAAAAGATCCCAGTGTGTGTTCCACTCTATGTGTCCATGTGTTCTCATCATTTAGCTCCCACTTACAAGTGAGAACATGTGGTATTTGGTTTTTGATTCCTGTGTTAGTTTGCTAAGGATAATGGCTCAACATCACTGGCCATTAGAAAAATCCAAATCAAAACCACAATGACATATTCATCTCACATCAGTCAGAGAGGCTATTATTAAAAACTCCAAAAAAAAAGAAAAGATGCTGATGAGGTTGTGAAGAAAAAGGCACACTTATACACTTTTGGTGGGAGTGTGAATTAGTTTAGCCATTGTGGAAGACAGTGTGGTAATTCCTCAAAAACCTAAAAACAGAAATACCATTTGACCCAGCAATTCCTTTACTGGGTATATACCCAAAGGAATATAAATTATTCTATTACAAAGACATATGCACACATATGTTCACTGTAGCACTATTCACAATAGCAAAGACATGGAATCAACCAAAATGTCCATCAATGATAAACTGACTGGATAAAGAAAATGTGGTACATATTCACCGTAGAATACTATGCAGCCATAAAAAAGAATGAGATCATGTCCTTTGAGACATGGATGGAATTAATATCATTTTTAAATAATTTCTATATCTGAGTCATCCCATTGTTATTTTCTGTCATTTTTTTTTTTATGCAAGTTGTGTATAATAATTGACTTCTGTTTTCTGGACAGTTTAATATTATGTTACAGTACTCCTATAGTACTCTTCGATGTGATATGACTTGACAGATTTATTTTGGTTTATCCTGTTTGTGATTTGCTCGGGTTCTTAAAACTATAGGTTTAAGCATTTTGCCAAATTCGGGAAATGTTTTGTCTCATATTTATTTTCAACACTTACCCCTTTCCCTCTCCTCGGGGCACCAATGCTATTTAACCTTTCATTTTAGCAAGCAGTCACCTTACTTGGGTGTAGCATACAGGTCTAGTTGTGAGTGGATGTTTACCTCTCATCATGACCTGATAGCACCACCCCAGCAAAAGGGGAGCACTGAAACATACCGCATCATTACACATGGGTGGGACATAAGTCAACTCTTTCCTTAGCCCCACAAACAGTTTTTGGGTAAAAACAGACTTCTAATTCACACATTATTGCTACCTTACCTCTGTATTGGGGTGTAAACTCAGTTTCTCTACCAAGATATGCTAACACAAGGTAAGAAAGTAACAAGGCTAATTTGCACTGCCCCATTGCTTCGAGTGTGTGGGAAAGAGAGAGGAAGAGAAAGATAAAATAAGAGAGAAAGATAACTTTTTTTTTTTTTACTAATATAGTTTAGAAGGAGTCTTTTGCATGAAATTTGACAAGGGAAAGTGGGTAGTTAGCCAGTAGGTTCAAAAGACAGAGAGGAGTACAAAAATACTAAACAAATTATATTAGTCCATTCTCACACTGCTAATAAAGATGTACCCGACACTGGGTACATCTTTTTTTATAAAGGAAAGAGGTTTAATTGACTCACGGTTCAGCATGGCTAGGGAAGCCTCAGGAAACTTACAATCATGGTGGAAGGGAAAGCAAACACATCCTTCTTCACATGGCAGCAGCAAGAAGAATGAGTGCCCAGGGAAGGGGGAAGCCCCCCAAACCATCAGATCTCATGAGAACTAACTCACCACCATGAGAACAGCACAGAGAAAACTGCCCCCATGATTCAATTATCTTCACCTGGTCCCTTCCACGACATGTGAGGATTATGGGAACTACAATTCAAGATGAGATTTGGGTGGAAACACAGCCAAACCATATTACAAAGCAAAGGCAAACAATTAATGGTGGATTGGTTTCTAAAATTAGGAAAGGCCAGTGAGGAACAAGAAACAAATAATCTTCCTTTATATCAAACAACGGGTCTTTTCTATAAAGAAGGCATAAGTATTCAGATGATCAATTTTGATCCTAATAGTAAATTATTGAATGTATCATGTGCTAAGGAAACTATGTGCAGGTAGAGGATGTTTGCATTTCTAACACATAGATGAAGATAGGCATATTCACTATTAATAAATTGTTGAACTGTTCATGTAAAATCCACCTATACTAGGCACTAAAGTACTAAACATAGATTCATTATACTATTCAGCAATCACACTTCTAGGTATCTGCCCAAGTGATTAAAAAACTTATGTCTGCACATATGTTTACTCTGCTAATAATAGCTGTATTCATAATCACCAAAGACTGGAAGTAATTAATATTTATTTCAATAGATAAATAGATCAACTTTGGTATATCTCTACAACAGAATACTATTCTGCAATAAAAATGAGTGTTATCAAATCATACCAAAAATGGGTCATAGATGCATACTACTAACAGAAAGAAGTAAATCTGAAGAAGCAAACTACTTTATTATTCTAGTTATCTGATATTCTAGAAATGGAAAATACAGAGACAGTTAGCAGATGAATAATTGCCAGTGTTCTCTTTTATAGGAAGGGTTCAAATAGGTGGAGAAGATAGAATATTTTTAGGATGGTGGATTTATTGTGTATAATACCTTAATTCCACGTCTCTGGGAGGAAATTGATTTGACCATATGGCTGAATGATCAGATAATGGAATTTATAAGATACTTAAGTCTATGAATTTATAGATACTTAAGTCTATGAATTTGTCAAATCTTGTAGAACTTTACAGGACAAAGATTAAATATTGCATGCAAATTTTAAAATATGATCTTGAAAATTGCAGAATCCTAGCATGGAATAAAGAATGGGATAAAAGAATCCAACTGCATTAGAAATATGTGAAAATACCTAACTGAAGTGGGTGGAGAAAAAATATGCTTATTAAGTTAAGTATGTTTAAAAATTAGTGGAATCTATGACTAAAGACAAAAGGAATTGTACATAAGCACTGTAACTGAGTGGATAAAATTATTTCTGTGAAGCACAGTTTAACAATTCTGAAACCACAGTATACATATACTGGTATTGAATAATTAATAAATGAATGGCAGAGGAAATAGACAGATTTTTCATGCTGAAGTGGTAGGTTACAAAAAAATAGAAGACCAGAATAATCCATGAGGTAATGAATTAAATGTGGAAACATCATTATGCTTAGCTTACTATAGATATAGATAATAACATATAGAAATATTTAAGGATATGTATATACATAGCTGTCAATACACACACAGATATTTTCTCATTCTGTCAGTTGCAATGGCCTAGAAGAAATATATTTCAGTAGTAACAGACACTCCTAGCATTCAGATCTTGGTTTCTAATGTCATTCTTCAACAAAATAAATTAAGGCTCCTTACACATATGGGGATTCTAGGCTGTGGCATATTTAAGATGAATATGAACATCAACATGGAGCATTTTATATTACCAGAAAAGAAGACAGTATTAAAACACACATACACACACACACACACACACACACACAAAATGATGGAAAGAAGTCATTTGTAAAATGGCAAGCGTAAAAATAGAGAGGTCTGACAAGAACTACCACAGCTACATATAGAAGGTCAACATTATCAACAGTGTTGTCATGTTGATAGCATATAATCTTGATATGGTATAATTAAAATGACACCTAACCCCTGTGGTTTTCTTCCCCCAAATGCATAACCCCAGAGTAATCCTGGGGAAAACACCAGACCAGTCCCAACTGAGGGACATTCTACAAAATACCTGACCAGTATACCTCGAAACTGTCAAATCATAAAAAAAGACAACACTTAGAAACTGCCACAGCCAAGAGAAGTGTAAGGAGATGTGTCATCTAAGTTGTAGTATATTCTGAGTGGTATTCTGGATCAGAAAAAAGTATTATGTCAAAATTAGGTAAAATAACTTTAGTTAATAATAATAATGTATGAATACTGACTCATTAGTTGTAACAAATGTACCACACTAACATAAGATATTAACAATAGGGGAAAATGAATGAGGAAACTCTGTGTACTACCTTAAGAGTCCTTCTGTAAATCTGAAACTCTTCTAAATAGTAAAGTTTATCAAAACATAAAATAATAATATCACTGTTCTTAAAATTCTTGTGCTGTATGCCACTTAAAAAAAAAGATTTTTTTTTGTTTTCTAAAGAGACTATATTCTAGCCATATCAAAATCCATATCATACTTCAAAGATCTCAACCTCTTCTTCCATTTGTTATATTATGAACATAAAATCAGTATAAAATTTTACCTTACTGTTAATCATTTACATTTCTAACTTTTAATGCAATATTGAGATTTAGCATTAGTTATTTCTATTCTTATCCTCAGTTCTGGCAACACTTTGAAATGAAACTTTTCAATTACTATTTTGTGTCAGTCGTTCACATAAGAAAAGATTTTACTGTCCATGGCAACTGCTTAGTAATGAATGTCAGGTATTCTTCGCACCCACTTTCAAGGTGATCACTGAATGAAGAGGGCATATTTGTTCTTTTTTATTTTTCCCTCAAATTCCACATCTCTGGGAGGAAATTGATTTGACCATATGGCTGAATGATCAGATAATGGAATTTATAAGACTCTTGGGGAAGCAATTGAAATAGAAAATATAGTATACTACTGCTTTACAGCAAGACTCCTAGGAGCCTAAATTCTCCAAATAAATCATACATGCCCTCTTATACAGAAGCACTTAACACTGAAAAAAAAATCACTTCTAGTCTTCGAAGAGAACATTATTAATAACAATGGTATCAATGATTCCCCAGTTTAAGTAACAAAATAATATTCATGATGACACTATCTAATATATAATATTTCTGTGAAGATTTCATGAAAAAATAACATGAAAATATTTAGTAAACTGCAACTTATTATTGTAACATACACTAATTAGGAATTTTTCTCTTCTCCATAACTTGCCACTAGGATCTAAAGCTGAAAAAATAAAAATAATGTACACTTTGGGGACTCCTCAGCTCATCCAAAGGCAGAGCACACTAACTTAACAACATCTTTCAATGGCAGACAAAAAAAAAACAAATGCATAAGCATGTTTACAGTGCCGTTTTTATTGTTTCCCCAAAGTAATCCAACACCCACATGAAATATAGAGTGGAAATAGTTGGAGTCTGGGAGTCTTGCTAAGAATGTGGTACTGCCGGGCGCGGTGGCTCACGCCTGTAATCCCAGCACTTTGGGAGGCTGAGGTGGGTGGATCACGAGGTCAGGAGATCGAAACCATCCTGGCTAACGCGGTGAAACCCCGTCTCGACTGAAAATACAAAAAATTAGCCGGGCGTGATGGTGGACGCCTGTAGTCCCAGCTACTTGGGAGGGTGAGGCAGGAGAATGGCGTGAACCCAGGAGGCGGAGCTTGTAGTGAGCCGAGATCGCGCCACTGCACTCCAGCCTGGGCGACAGAGCGAGACTCTGTCTCAAAAAAAAACAAACAAAAAAAAGAATGTGGTGCTAAGGTCGGGCGCGGTGGCTCACGCCTGTAATCCCAGCATTTTGGGAAGCCGAGACAGGCAGATCACGAGGTCAGGAGATCTAGACCATCCTGGCTAACACGGTGAAACCCCATCTCTACTAAACATACAAAAAAATTAGCCGGGCGTGGTGGCGGGTGCCTGTAGTCCCAGCTACTCGGGAGGCTGAGGCAGGAGAATGGCGTGAACATGGAAGGCGGAGCTTGCAATGAGCTGAGATTGCGCCACTGCACTCCAGCCTGGGCGACAGGGCGAGACTCCGTCTCAAAAATAAATAAATAAATTAAATAAAATAAAAATAAAAAAATAAAAAGAATGTGGTACTAAGAGAAAAGAGTTTGTTCTCTCCCTCTACTCCACAGGGTAGAGTGAAAGTCGTCCCTCTTCTATGGAACAAGTCGAGGGTTTCAAAATAGCTCTCATAAAGGTCTAAAGTTGGTGTACCAAGAGAAGAATATAATCTTGTTCTACATTTGGAGTTTTAGTGAACTCTTGAAGCTCTGTGTCAAAGTTTCTTAACCCTTGCACTGTTGACATTTTGACTGGAAAGTGTTGTGGAGGGCTGTGCATTGTAGAGATTAGGAGAAAAACTCTTAGAGTTTGTAATGTTTAGCAGCATCCCTGGCATTACCCACTAGATACCAGTGGAACCATTCTTCCCCTAGTCATATACCAAATATGCCTCTAGGCATTGCCAAATCTCCCATAGAAGGCAAAGTTCTTTCAATTGAGAATTACTGCTCTTATTCCACATAATTCTGCCAATTAAACAGAGTGCAAAGTGTGAGGAGATTTAGAAAACATAAGTGAACATAGACACAAGTTGTAACCTGAAGCAGAGAGATTAAAAAAGAATGTACTATTGGTCCTCAGTATCTGTGAGTTTCACGTTCATGGATTGAACCAGCTACAGATAAAAAACATTCATTAAAAAATGAATCGTTTTGTCCATACTGATCATACACATACTATATTTCTTGTCATTATGTCCTAAGAAATACAGTATCATAACTATTTACATATCGCTTGTATTGTAGTATGTGTTATAAATAACCTAGAGATGTTTTAAAGTATACAGGAGGATGCGTGTAGGCTGTATGCAAGTATTACAGCACTTTGTATAAGGGACTTGAGCATTTGTGAATTTTGGTATGTGGGACAGAAAGGTCCTGGAATCAATCCATGAACACTGAGGAATGGCTGCATAGTAGAGTGTGCCTCGTACATGGATTAAGAATAGAACATTTGTTTCCTGAAACCTTGTTACAGAAAAATGAACAATTCCTGTGGCCTGATGTGGAGCACAGATGTAAGAAATGGATCCGAGGACACAGAATTGCCCATCTCTAAAATGTCTTCAGCATTTTAGAATGTTAGAGCATTTTAGGAGCTTGTTGGTCTGGAACTAAAAATTCAAGGAAATCATATGCACCAAATATATCAAGACCACTATTGAGAGAAAAAAAATTATATAACATCTCTGGCTCCCTTATTTACCCTAACCTTGCAGTTGGGCTCTGGTAAGAAAGGGGAGAAAGTTCAGACCATGCCGCTGGCACCCCAAGTATCTCAAACTAAAGTCTACTTGGTTTAAGGGGAAAGATATATATTAAAATTAGATCTAGAAATTGTTTTATGCCACCATAATCATTATGTCAAAACCTGAAAAGGATATTGCAAATATAATGGAAGTAAAAGCAATATCATTTATGGATACATAGAGACAACATTTCTTAACAAAAATTAACAAAATCCAGCAATACATAAAGAATGACACAAATAATCAAGTTGGAATGCAGGTTGTTTCAAAATACAGAAATTAATGTAATTCACTACATTAACAGGTTGAGAAAAATATATTAAATGGGCATTTTGATCTATATAGTAAAAGCATTTGACAAACTACAACACACATTCTTTAAAAAATGTTCACCAAACTAGGAATAGACCAGACATGAGCCACCCAGGACTTCCTGGTCAGCCGTCAGTTGAGGGCAATGCAGCCAGCAGCCAGCTTCCAGCTATTATTTCCTTTAGGGTCTTAGCTACAGAGAGTCCTTCCCTGGAATTCACACTCTGACCAGGGCAGTCTGCATCTGGTGATTGAGCAAGGCAGTTACATAATGGCCTGTACATTTTACCCAGCATGGAACACTCAGGGGCAATACTCACTCCAGAGTTTACCACCGGGTTGGTCGAGGCCTTGGAGGGCCTACATGTCCGTTCACCTTCTGTCTCTGAGCAATCTTTTTTCCTTTCCTTTTTTTCATAATGTTGATTCTCAACAAACATCTCATACCTCATGTTTTGTCTTGGTATCTGCTGCCAAAGAATCCCAAATCTTTCTAGTGATTGCCAAACTGTTTAATTATGCAGTAATTTGCTGCCCAGATTTACAGGCATAAATTATGTCCATTAAATAAAAGAAGTATTGTTGGACCATAATAACAATCATATTTAGGTGTAAAAATCCTTAGAGTAAAATTTATTATGATGCTCATCAATACAGTTAATTTGTGTTCTTATAACATTATTGGTAAATGGTGATACCTAATTTGCTTTATCTATGCTAGTGGTTGAGGTTGGAAAATCAAGACACACAATGAATTTATCATAGCAACATGGTCATCAGGAGATGAATATCTCTGTTACTTATGTATTTGAAAACAGTGTTCTATTAAAAAAAAATTGGTGTGAGCTGAGTTACTATGAATAAGAGCCTTTTGTCGAAGCATTTCTGCCTAGACTGTCAGAAGAAAGATTGAAGAGAAAACTTGGAAACAAAATAAAAAGAATGTGATTTGTGATTTCATGTTACAATGATCATCCTTTTTTTTTTTTGTATTTGTTTCTTGCCAAAACTTTGGTTTGTCATACTGTAGATGCACGAATACAACTAAATAGAGGCTGTTTTTATATAAAATGACACTGAGATTTGTCACAATATAAAGGATACTCTGTGTTTTGTGCAGTATTATACATTGTGAGTATAGACATAATAAAAATCCAAAGTTACTGAATATTAAGAAATCACCCTAACATTCCATTTACATTTCAAGCAAAAAAAGAATTTGTAAAAAAAAAAATCTGTGCCAATATTTACAACTTCTTTCACTGATAGACCTAAATGGGTTATCTGGCAGCACAGAGGATATGGAAGACACTGAGAATTACATATTCACATAAATATATATAATTAATATCCAAATGTTTGTGGTGTATACTAAAATATAACTGTGTATGTTTGATACTGTAAGATAGTGACCTGAAAATTGTACAGCTTTCTATCTAACAGAAGATTGATATTTGTGCCTTTTTTTATTTAGCTTAAGTCTCTTAAAAGTTCTATGTTAGCCACGATTATAAACTAAGAGAGGAAAAAAAATGGAATCCTTAATTTTTTTTAAATTCTATCACTCAAGGTAATAACTAAAGGAATTCACTTATTTAAAATGGAAGTGTGAAAATTATTAAATTATATGAAACATGATTTCCATAGGATAACTCATATGGCTAGTTATGCACATTTAATACAATGCTACAACATAAAATTGAAAGTGATGCTTTGACTGATCTAAACATCAGGTTTTCATAATATTTAATATTTCATAGAACTCTTTATTCCATAATTGTTTTTTCCATCATGACAACCCCTAGAAGAAAAGATGAATCCTTTACCTCTTGATGAAAAGTAGAAATGTGAATATTTTCTTTTTTAATCCAATAGTTTTTCAGTCTGCAAATAAGACAAAAGAGAGAACAAGCTTTCTTTTTGTAACAAAACTGAGTAGACTTTTCACAGAATAAAGTCTATCATCAACTATAGCTTCAAAAGCAAAGCTCTGTCAAAATGGGTACCCAATTTAATTGGGCCAATAAGTTATTTTATGGAAATTTAGGGTTCTAATGTCATGTCAAATAGTAAGAGTTATTGCACTTTGGGGCAGGTAGATAATGAATCTTGTCTGCATATTTTGAATATACTCTTTAAATCATCAGATTTTAAACACTTTTTTTTTTTCCTATTTCAAATTCAGTAGCAAAATCAAACTGCGCAATTGTAAAATTACTTCTAAGGCTGAAAATGTATTCCAATTTTTATTTGCATCAGCTAAATAAAAATGCTTTTATAATCACTTAATCTTAGTTAATATTCAATATTTGTTTAACCGGATATACCATTTACAATCAGTTCTCACAAGACTCAAAAACTATGAAAAGAGCAGGACTTCACCAGTTCAACACAGCTGTCTCACTAGAGATGATCCAGCTGTCACTTGTGGTCAGCATCAGGCATCTGCCACTGAAGGCTCTGCTCAAATCAAGAAGTCTCTCTTGCAAGATGTTGATGACCATCTAGGTCAGCCTAGGACACTCTCCTTGTCCATGTTGCTTTCTTTGGAATGGTTTATTAACTTATTTCCCTATCCCTTTTCTCTTGTTATTAGATGTTACTCTGATTGATGTGGAAATCTTGATATATAACATTTACGTATCGATTTAGTATACTACTAGTATGTATGATTTGCAAAATTGACTGACTTGTGGATTGGCTTGTGCTTGTGTGCCCAGGGCTGTGACTACTGAGTGAACAGGTAGTGTTGAGAATTGCCTCCTTGAGAATGCCACGTAGCTCATGGCTTTTATGATTAAATAAACATCAATAAAAGTCTGGTCTTCTGGAAGGACATAAACATGCATAGACCTGGTTATGTCTGACTTTATGCCACTTAAATATTTGTGTTAATATGATTGTATGTAAGTATTTATGTTACTCAGAGTGATCTTAAATATTTATGTTGACTGGAGTGCTCACCTCTTCAACATTCCTACTGGGTTTTCCCCTTCACTAATATAGTTTCAGTTATCATGAAAATGATACTAAAAACAACACTGTTGAATACTTATTAAAAGCTAGTCCTATGATGAGAATTTTATATTTATTTTTAAAACTTAATATTCACAATAATTTTGTGAGGTAGAAACTCTAATTGGCAGATGAGGAAATTGAGACTGGACTAAGTTAATAATATGCACAATTTGATGCAGCTAGTTAATTGCAAAACCAGGATTCACAATCATGCTTTTCTGAAATCTGTGACTTGGGGATTCTGCCCTTAACAAACTTGACATCTTGGTCAAGAAAACTTGATCTTAAACTTATCAGGTCATAAAATATGCTAACAAATATATGTTTTAGGCTCTAACTTTTTTGAGAGCTATAATTACAATTATTTTTACACTTGATCTTATCCAAAAGGCCGAGAAGCGATACAATTATTTTTTTGTTAGAAGAAAGTGAGGAAGTTGAAAAGATTGAAGCAAAAGGAGAGGAAAAAGATGGGACACATTGGGAATGGACAAGTAGAATGAGAAGGAAAAAAATGGGAAAACAAAGAGAAGAAAGATTGATGTAGAGAAAGAAGAATAAATGGGATGATATAGTTTAGGTCTGTGTTCCTGCCAAAATGTCATGTTGTATTGTAATCCCCAGCATTGGAGGAGGAGCCTGTTGGGAGGTGATTGGATCATGGGGGTGGATTTCTCCCTTGCTGTTCTCTGGATGGTGAGTGAGTTCTCACTAAACCTGGTTGTTTAGAAATGTGTGGCACCTTCCCGCTTGCTCTCTCTTCCTCCTGCTCCTGCCATGTAGATGTGCCTTCTTCCCCTTTGCCTTCTGCCATGATGGTAAGTTTCCTGAGTCTTCACCAGCCATGCTTCCTGTACAACCTGCAGAACTAAGTCAGTTAAACCTTTTTTCTTTATAAATTACCCAGTCTCAGGTAGTTCTCTATAGAAATATAAGAACAGACTAATACAAAAGAAAACATGCATTTATTGAATACAAATACTTTGACATCCATTCACAAATTTATCAATGTAGTATTCACAATTTAGTGAGTTTAGTGTTATTATCTATGTTCATATTGATAAAGGCATTGACTATTCAACCCAGTATATTTTAAACTAATTTCATTAACTCAACTTCTAAAGATGTCCAGTTAGGTTTGGTAATTATAGTACAAACAGGAGAAGATAAACATCTTCTCCATAGATTACATCATTGTTAAATCTCAATAATTTTAAATATAATTAACCTTTAATAATGCTTTGGATTTAATAATATAGCTATTGCATGGGAATTGTCCACAAACCATTATAAATCTGTTTGTTTAGGTTTAACCAACCAAGTAATAAAGTCTGTGTGTAGCTTGGGCCCACAGTGTGCTTATTAAGTGTCTCACTCAGTGTAATGGATTGTAAAATCCACCTCAAATCACACCAAATAAAGAGTATTTTACAAGTTGGAAAAAAAAAAAAAAGATGTCCAGTTAATAGCAACTCAATCATCCAATTACTCAAAGCAGAAAATTCTGAATTGTGTCTGACTCATTTTTCCTGTTGCCCATGCTCAATGGTACGTAAATAAAGATGATTGATAGAGTCAAACTAGGATTATATCATTTACTATTATTTCACGTTCAAAAAGGAATAAAAAAGTGGATGGAAAGACACATAGAGCAGTGACCCAACTCCCAATCTTCTTAGGACCTGGATGTTACAAACGTTCTTCTATGTGGGATTTAAAAGGGAATTAGCCTTCCAACTTGAATAAGCCAAGGGTTTCTCTGAACAACTAATGTCATATCTCTGTTCAAGTGTCTCTCTTGACAAAGAGAACCATAGAAAGGGACATGTTATAACACAAGGAGCTGTTGATGCAGGATCTGTTCATGCTTCTGAACCAGTAAGGCTGTAGTAAGGTAAATATCAATTCTCCTTTTAGAGTTACATGTTTACTGTGAGTGATAATATATTGTATTTTATTATCAGTGTAGCTAGTCATCTTTTAGAAGTTGTAAGAACACATGCTAGAATGATAAATGAAGATTGGCTCTGAGAAGCAGAGGATAATTACTACCCATTACCACAGTGAGAGAAGGGTTATTGGCAGGAAGAAGGTGGATTGGTGGAGAATGCATGTCTTTATGCCAAAAACAAGTATTAAGAATAGCAAATTAAATAGGAATCCTTCTGAGAAGTATGAGTTCAGAAGTTTTTAAAGGCCATAACCACAGGCATTGAGTTGCGCAATATCTCCCAGGATTTTATGACTTTAGAAAAAGTTGCTATGCAATCTATCTGTTGCAGCTATCACAGGGTACTCATTTTCACTCTAGATTGGAACTTCTACAGTACTTTTGACACCTAAGGATTTCTTCCTTGATTTCAAGTTTATCCTGTAAATACTAATTTCTTTTAATAATTATAACACATTTTAACAATTATTTTAAAAATTCTTTGAAAATGTTTAATTTATAAAATTACACATCTTCAAGCATTTTAAACTCCTTTTCTAAATATCACTTTCATGGATTTGAATTTCTTGCTTAAAAAATAACACTATTCAGAAGACTGAATACTTCTTATAAATCTAAAAAATTAATAAATACAATGATGCAAAGTTATTTTAATAGCTGTATTAGTCAAGGACTAATACAGCTATTAGTCTATAGAGAGACAGAATTAATAGCATATAAGAATATATAAAAGGGAGTTAATTTAGGATAATTGACTTACACGGTCACAATGTAAAGTCCATCTGCAAGTTGAGGAGCAAGGAAGCAAGTGGTAAATTAGTTCAAATCCCAAAACCTCAAAAGTAGGAAAGCCAACAGTGCAGTCTTCCATCTGTGGTGGCCAAAGGTTGGAGAGACCCTCACAAACCACTCAAGAATCCAAAAGCTGAAGAACTTGGAGTCTAATGTTTGAGGGCGGGAAGCATCCAGCACAGGAAAAAGATGAAGGCTGGAAGACTCAGCAAGTCAGCTTATTCTAAGCATGGAGGGTGGGTCTGCCTCTCCCAGTCCACTGATTCAAATGTTAATCTCCTTTGGCACCACCCTCACAGACACACCTGGGAACAATACTTGGCATCCTTTAATCCAATCAACTTGACACTAATATTAACCATCACAATAGCTTAGTAGATTTTAATTTAAAACAAGATAAATTATTTAATTAAAAACCAAGTTGGAGTTAGAAGATTGTAAATCACCTAGTCAAATTTATCTATGTATACAAAATATCAAAAAATATAGTCTTTTGGCAAAAAAAATATATATGATGTGTTTCATGCAGAACACATCTCTAGATTTAAATTTTTTCAGCCGCTATTTGTTTATCTTCAAATCACATTTATGCTAAATGAAAACTGATAATTGTATTGAATTTTGTACTTAAATATTTATTAAAATGTGTTTTTTTCTCCTAGTAAAATAAACTGAACAATGGAATCTTAAATGTACGTTTACCTTTTTTATGTGAACCTTAAACTTGATGGAATCTTGAATTTTCTTAGATACTATGGTTATCCATCTCTAACAGATATTTGAAATTGTACCCATGTGAGACTTGAATTGTGATTTTCTTACTCGGTTGAAGTCACAACACATGGGTCATTAAACTAGCATTTACACTTAGGTGAAAAATATATCTTTAACTTCTAATTTAACATTAAGTTAATTTTGGCATTCTACACTCACTCTATCAAGTATGGGCATGAATAACAAGATTTAAAAAGTTATAAATTCTATTCCATTTCCAAATAGAGAATTCTTTTTATTTTTCTCTTTAATGAATCATCGTGAACTCCTGGTTTTTCAATGTGCTTTTATCAACAATTATTCTTTTGCTGGTGAAACAAATTTTGGCAATGTATACATAGTTTTAGTTTGCTACGTTTAAAAAATTAATTTTTAATTTTTATGGGTACTTAATAGGTACATATATTTATGGGTTACATGAAATATTTTGATACAAGCATTCATTGAGTCATCACATCAGGGCAAATGGGGCATCCATCACCTCATACATTTATCCTTTGTGTTACAACCAATCTAATTATGTCCTTATTTTAAATTGTACATTTTAATTTATCATTTTAAAAGCCATTTTAACTGGGGTAGAAAAATGTCTCATTGTAGTTTTGATTTACACTTCCCTGGCAATTAGTGTTGTTGAGCACCTATTTATATGTCTGTTTGCCATTTGTATGTCTTCTTTTGAGAAATATCTATTCAGATCTTTAGCACATTTCTAAAACTCGATTATTGAATTTTTTCTGTAGAATTGTTTGAGCTCCTTACATATTCTGGTTACTAATCCCCTGTCAAATGGGTAGTTTGCAAATACTTTCTCCCGTTCTGTGGATTGTCTCTTCACTTTGCTGTTTGTTACCTTTGCTGTGCAGAAACTATTTAACTTGGTGTGATTTTATTTGTGTTTTTGCTTTGGTTGCTTGTTCTTGTGGGGTATACTCAAGAAATCTTTTCCCAGTCCAATGTCCTGGAGAATTTCCCCAATGTTTTCTTCTAGTCATTTCATAGTTTGAGGTCCTAGATTTAAGTCTTTAATATATTTTGATTTGATTTTGATATGCGGTGAGAGATAGGGATCTAGTTTTGTGTTTCTGGATTTGAATATCTAGGTTTCCCAGTACTATTTATTGAAGAGACTCTCCCTTCCCCAATGTATCTTCTTGGCACCACTGTCAAAAATGAGTTTACTGTAAATATATCCATTGATTTCTGGATTCTCTATTTTATTCCACTGGTCAATTTGTCTTTTTTTAAATGCCAGTACCAGGTTGTTTTGGTTACTATATCTCTGTAGTATTATTGAAGTCAGGTAATGTGATTCCTCCAAGTAATTTCTCTTTTTGCTTAAGATAGTGTTTAGTCTGTTCTCACACTGCTAATAAAGACATACCTCAGACTGAGTAGTTTACAAAGAATAGAGGTTTAACGGCCCCACAGTTTCACATGGCTGAAGAGGCCTCAAAATCATGGCTGAAGACGAAGAAAGAGCAAAGGGACTTCTTACAGGTTGGCAGGCAAGAGGGCATGCGCAGGGGAACTCCCTTTTATAAAACTATCAGACCTTATGAGACTTATTCACTATCATGAGAAAGCATGGGAAAAGCCTGCCTTCATGATTCAGTTACCTCCCATTGAGTCCCTCCCATGAAATGTGGAAATTATAGGAGCTACAATTCAAGATGAGATTTGGGTGGGGACACAATCAAACCATATTATTTCACCCATAACTCATATCAGATAGCTTTGGTTATTCTGGGTATGTTGTAATTCTATATAAATTTTAGAATTGTTTCTTCTATTTTTGTGAAGAATGTCAGGATATTTTGATAGAGATTGCAGTAAATCTGTACATTGCTTTGGATAATATGGACATTATAACAATATTGAATTTCCAATCCATGAACATAAAATACCTTTGCATTTTTTGTGTGTACTCTTCAATTTTATGCATAAATATTTTATAATTTTCACTGTAGAGATCTTTTACTTCTTTAAGTCCTGAATATTTAATTTTATTTATAGTTATCATAAGTGGGATTAGTTCTTGATTTCTTTTTCAGATTGTTTGCTGTTGGCACATAAAAATTACTGATTTTTGTATGTTGATTTTGTGGCCTGCAACTTTTTGAATTTGTTTATCAGTTCTAATAGGTTTTTCCAGATATAAAATCATATCATGTACAAACAAGGATAATTTGACTTGTTTATTTGAAATGTAGATGTTCTTATTTCTTTCTCATTCAATTGCCCTAAGACTTCCAGTACTCTGTTGAATAACAGTGGTGACAATGAGCATATTTTTCATGTCCCTGATCTTAGAGAAAAGGTTTTTAATTTTTCCCCATTCAGTATGATATTAGCTGGGGGTCTGTCATATATGGCTTTTATTATGTTTAGGTAGGTTTCTTCTATATCCATTTTTTGAGGATTTTAATCATGAATGGATGTTGAATTTCATCAAATGCTTTTTCAGCATCAATTGAAATTATCATAAGGTTTTTGTCTTCATTCTGTCCATATGATATATCACATTGATTGATTTGCAAATTTTGAACAATTTTTCTTCCCTATGATACATTCCAGTTGGTCAAGATGAATGAACTTTTTGACATGTTGTTGAATTCTGTTTGCTAGTATTTTGTTGAGGATTTTTTTCATAAATATTTATCAGTAATATTGGCATGCGGTTTTCCTTCTTGATGTGTCTTCTTTTGGTTTTGGTATCAGGGTAATCCTAACCTCTAGAATGAGTTTAGAAGTATTTCCTCCTCCTCTATTCAAAGTAGTTTGAGTAGGATTGGCAATAGTCTTTTTAAATGTTTGGTAGAATTCATTAGTAAAGCCACCAAGTCCTGGGCTTTTCTTTGCAGAGAAACTTTATTACAACTTTTATCTCATTCCTTCTTATTGCTGTATTCGGGTTCTGAATTTCTTTATAGTTAAGTCATGGTAGGTTGTATATGTCTAGAAACGTATTCATTTTGTCTAGACTTTCTAATTTATTGGCATATAGTTTCTCATACTAGCCACTAATGATTCTTTGAATCTCTGTTTTCAGTTGTAATGTCTCCTTATTCATCTCTGATTTTATTTTTCTGGGTCTTCTGTCTTTTCTTCTTAGTCTTGGATAATATTTTGTCAATTTTCTCTGTCTTTTCAAAATCAACATTTATATTGTTGATCTTTTGTATTTTTTTCATTTCAATTTCATTTACTTCACCTCTGATCTTCATTATTTCTTTTCTTCTGCTAATTTTGGGTTTGCTTTGCTCTTGCTTTGTTGTTGTTGTTGTTGTTCTTTAAGATGCATCATTAGGTTGTTCATTTAAAGTTTTTTTAATCATGTAGGCACTTATATCTATAAAATGTTCTTTTAGTTCTTTTGCTGTATCCCATAGGTATGGTATATTGTGTTTCCATTATCATTTCCTTTACAAATTTTTTAAATTTTCTTCTTAATTTCTTCATTGACCCACTGCTCATTCAGGAGCATATTATTTAATTTCCATGTATTTGTATATTTTCCAAAATTACTCCTGTTATTGACTTCTAGTTTCATTCCGTTGTGAACAGAGAAGATGCTTGATATTAGTTTAATTGTACTGAATATTTTTAGACTTGTTTTGTGGCCTAACATACGGTCTATCATTGAGAATGATCCATGTGCTAAGAAGAAGAATGTGTATTCTGTAGCCATTGGATGAAAAGTTCTGTAAATAGCTAATAGGTCTATTTGTTTTATAGTGTAGATTTAGCCTGATATTTGATTTTCTGTTGGGATGACCTGTCCAGTGAGGAAACTGGGGTGTTAAATTTTCCAGCTATTATTTTACTGGGGCCTGTCTTTCTTTAACTCTAGACATATTTGACTTATATATCTGGGTTCTCACATGTTGGATGCATATATATTTAAAATTGTTATATCCTCTTGCTAAATTGATGAATCTCTCATTATATAATGACCTACCTTGTTTCTTCTTAGAGTTTTTGCCTGGAAATTTATTTTGTCTGATATATATATACATATCAATAAGTGCCTTTCACCATGATTATAAATATCCTAAAGCCTCCCCAGCCATGAAGAACTGTGAGTCAATTAAACATCTTTTCTTTATAAATTACTCAGTCTCAGGTATTTCTTCACAGCATTGTGAGAATGGACAAATACAGTTATTTATTGTAGTATTTGCAGTATGGACTTTTTTATACTCATCCTTCTTGGGAAGGCTTTCCAGGTATTTAAAATAACTTGGGTGTAATGATCTAAGCCAAATCTGCATTAGGGTCCACCCCATGCCTAGTAATTCTGTGGTTCTTGCAGACTCATAGAAGTACCTATTTGGTGATCTTGAATAAGATCTGGAAGAATTACCTTTATTATGAAACAGAGACTCTTGTTCTCTTCCCTAACTCTCTCCCAAACAAATGTAGTCTCATTTTCCATGCTGAGCGGCCTGGAGCTGAGGGTGCAGTAACACAAATATACTTGTAGCTCACATCACTGGAACTACACTGGATCAGACCTAAAGCCAGCCCAGCACAAGGTCTCACCCAAGGTCCACTGTAACAATTAACTGACTACTGCCTATGTTTGCTCAAGGCCCAAGGGCTCTACAACCGGCAGGTGTTAAAGCCAGACAGACTTATGTCCTTCCCTTCAGGCCAGCAAGTTCCCTAACTGCCAGGTTGGTCCAGAGATGTCATTGAGGAGCCAGGGACCCCAAAACATTATAAATCTACCTGGTGTTCTATTGTATATTGGCTGATCTGAAATTCAAACCACTCTTTTCTCCCCTTTACACAGGCAGAGGAGCCTCACTCTGTGGATACCACCACAACAGGCCCATGGGGAGTACTCATAGACTATCTCTGATGTTCTGTTAAGGCCCAGGGGCTCTTCATCAGTTTGTGGTGAATGCTGCCAGGCCTGTGACTTCATCCTCTGGCCCAGGACAGCTCTATAATAGCTGTTCAAGAGCCAAGGCCTGGAATTGGGGACCCCAAGAGCCACTTGGTGATCTACCCCGCAGTAAATGAGCTATTACCTAAAGTGCATACAAAGTCTCCTTTACTTTTCCCTCTGCATTTTTCAAGAACAAGGAGTCTCTCATTATAACCACCACAGCTAAGAATGTGCTGGGTGTCACCTGAAGCCACCATGTCTCAGAGTCTCACTCAAGGCCCACAGCATACTACTTGGGTATTGCTGCTGCTTATTCAAGGCCCAAGGGCTCTTTAGTCAGCACGATGGGTCTTTCCGTGAATTTTTTTTTTTCTTTAAGGCAGCAGATTTCAATCTGGCCCAGGGTGTGTCTAGAAATGTCATCTGGGAGCTAGAGCAAGGAAAGGAGGCCTTAAGACTCTGAGTGGTTCCCTACCATACTGTGGCTGAGCTGGTATCCTCTTTACTCTTTACTCTTTACTCTTCCCCTTTCTCTCCTCAAGCAGAAGAAAGGGGCCTCTCTTGGAGCCATGAGCTATGCTGCCTGGTTTTAGAGGATAGTGGCATAAGCATTCCCTTAGTTGCCCCAGCTCGTATTTTATGTGCTCCCCCAATCCTCTGGCTCGTAGCCAAACTCAACACTAGTACTCACCTAGGAGTTGCAGTCTTTGTGGCCTAGGCTGCCTTTCAAGTTTATTTAGAGTCCCAGAGCACTTTATCCTTCTGTGGAAAGGCTTGGTAGAACTCAAATTCTGACCACTGCGATGGGCAATACCCTTCTGACTAGGGGTTGTCTAAATTGTCCCTCTGTGTGAAGTTATCAATTGAGTTTAGTTTGGTTTTGCTTTCTGCTGTGACAGGGCAGCACTGAGTTCAATGCAGTCTCACAATCATTCCACTCTCCCCCTTTCAAGTACACAGATTCTCTCTTTATGCCATGCAGCTGCTGCTAGGGAAAGGGGTAGGGGTGGCATCAGTAATTCAAGGCTGTCTTTTCTACCCTCTTCAGTTCTTTCAGTGATATAAAGTTAAAAGCAGTTTCTTTTGCTGTGCAGAAGCTCTTTAGTTTAATTAGATCCCATTTGTCAATTTTGGCTTTTGTTGCCATTGCTTTTGGTGTTTTAGACATGAAGTCCTTGCCCATGCCTATGTCCTGAATGGTAATGCCTAGGTTTTCTTCTAGGGTTTTTATGGTTTCAGGTCTAACGTTTAAGTCTTTAATCCATCTTGAATTGATTTTTGTATAAGGTGTAAGGAAGGGATCCAGTTTCAGCTTTCTACATATGGCTAGCCAGTTTTCCCAGCACCATTTATTAAATAGGGAATCCTTTCCCCATTTCTTGTTTTTGTCAGGTTTGTCAAAGATCAGATACTTGTAGATATGTGGCATTATTTCTGATGGCTCTGTTCCGTTCCATTGATCTATATCTCTGTTTTGGTACCAGTACCATGCTGTTTTGGTTACTGTAGCCTTGTAGTATAGTTTGAAGTCAGGTAGTGTGATGCCTCCAGCTTTGTTCTTTTGGCTTAGGATTGACTTGGCAAAAGAAACTACCATCAGAGTGAACAGGCAACCTACAAAATGGGAGAAAATTTTTGCAACCTACTCATCTGACAAAGGGCTAATATCCAGAATCTACAATGAACTCCAACAAATTTACAAGAAAAAAACAAACAACCCCATCAAAAAGTGGGCGAAGGACATGAACAGACACTTCTCAAAAGAAGACATTTATGCAGCCAAAAAACACATGAAAAAATGCTCAACATCACTGGCCATCAGAGAAATGCAAATCAAAACCACAATGAGATACCATCTCACACCAGTTAGAATGGCAATCATTAAAAAGTCTGGAAACAACAGGTGCTGGAGAGGATGTGGAGAAATAGGAACACTTTTACACTGTTGGTGGGACTGTAAACTAGTTCAACCCTTGTGGAAGTCAGTGTGGCGATTCCTCAGGGATCTAGAACTAGAAATTCCATTCGACCCAGCCATCCCATTACTGGGTATATACCCAAAGGACTATAAATCATGCTGCTATAAAGACACATGCACACGTATGTTTATTGCGGCATTATTCACAATAGCAAAGACTTGGAACCAACCCAAATGTCCAACAATGATAGACTGGATTAAGAAAATGTGGCACATATACACCATGGAATACTATGCAGCCATAAAAAATGATGAGTTCACGTCCTTTGTAGGGACATGGATGAAATTGGAAATCATCATTCTCAGTAAACTATCGCAAGAACAAAAAACCAAACACCACATATTCTCACTCATAGGTGGGAATTGAACAATGAGAACACATGGACACAGGAAGGGGAACATCACACTCTGGGGACTGTTGTGGGGTGGGGGGAGGGGGGAGGGGGGAGGGATAGCGTTGGGAGATATACCTAATGCTAGCTGACGAGTTGGTGGGTGCAGCGCACCAGTATGGCACATGTATACATATGTAACTTACCTGCACATTGCGCACATGTACCATAAAACCTAAAGTATAATAATAATAATAATAATAATAATAAAAGAAAAAAAAAAAAAAAAAGAAAAAGATATTTAAAAAAAAAAGAGTAAAGTGACATATTCAACTATGAAAAAAAAAAAAAAAAAAAAAAAAAAAAAAAATAAAGTTAAAAGCAGGTACTATGAGTATTCTACCTGATTTTTTGGTTCTCATAATGGTGAGTTTTTTGTGTAGGTAGTTGTTAAATTTGATGTTCCTCTAGGGGGGACGTTCAGTGGAGCCTTCTTTTCAGCCATCTTGCTCCACCTTGTTGCTACATATTTTTTACATGCTCTCTTTAACCTATGAACTCTTCGTTTTTGGCACACAAGGTTCCCCGGGATTATCTTGCACATTTTCTATTCCAGATGGGATTAGCTATTTCTTCAAAAAACCTTATTTCTTTCTAGATAAATGGTAAAAGATTGTTGTGAGAATTAAGTAGAAAAATAATTTAAAATTATCATACAACTTAATTATTCAATGGCAACCTTGAGTGTGGTAGTCTCTTCTAAAGCTACTCCTTATTTTACTACATGGAAAAAAATGAATTATATGTACTTCTTACTTCTCTGTTATTTGGTTAAATCCTGTGCATCTCTTTTTCCATATCTGCTAACAAAGTTGAATTCTACAGACCTGAATTTTGTTTCTAAAAGTTAACTACTAAAAGTCTAGAAAAGACCTTAAATCTGTAGCTTTTTATAATTGCCAATAGGGTGTAAAAGGAGCTAGATGAGCTCAATATTCCCTCTTATTTGAATATATATATATTTTATATATATATATAGAAAGAGAGATAGAGAGAGGGAGAGAGCAGTATCCCAGTGTATTATTAACTAAGTCAGGTAATCTGATTTGATAAAGTGTGAAATTGAGAACTTTCATAAGAATATCAATTTTTTGTTGCAATAAGGGGAAGTTGAATATTTCTGTTTCATATTAATATAAAACTCTTTGAAAGCATAATTGAAACAAGGAGGTTTCATGAAACTACTAAGATTTTGAAATTATTTTATTATCTTGATCAAAAAATGTATTAAGTAAACCTGTAATACTGGGTTGTGCCTAACCTGATAACACATTATTATAGTAATAATATTGTAGTTGATATTTCTGTATCCCTAATTTGTGGAAATACTTGTAAAATCATCTATTAATGCATGAGACGATGGCATTTTCCTGTTATCTACGCTCATGGTAGAAAAATAAAAACTTATGACTCTGCTAGAGTTATTATTTAACAAAATAATTAGGGCTTGCATTTTTGTTTAAATTTCACTTATTAGAATTACCTTTCTAAAACCTGGAATCAGTATGCTTCTGCCCAATCCTCTTGTTATATTTGATGAAGACTTGCTAACCTCTGTATAAACATCTTAGAAAGGCATTCTAAGCTCTTCTACAATCTGGTACCCATATATATTTTAGTTTATTTATTCCTACTGAAATTCTAGCTACCCAGCATCTTCCCCTTTCCCAAACTATGCATGTTAACTTGCCAGAATTTTGCTGTATTTTAAACAATCATTTTGAAATGCCTTTGAGACACTACATCTATCATCTACCTTGCTCTTATTTCCCCCCAAAAAAGAAACAGTCCAAGGAAAAACAGTTGAAGGCTTCAATGCTACTCCTCAACTGTTACTCTAAACTTGCATTTGTTTTTATGTATTTGGCTTCCTTTTCCACACACATGATCTTGTTCTGATTCCTTAGAAATAAAGTCATAAGCTTTCTTCATCTCTCTTATTTATGCCAGAAGTTCAGACTCAAAAACCATAAGATATTCAAACTCAAAAAACATATTCAAAATCTGATTGGAATTGCAAAAAATTCCATTAAAAATTATTCAACAAAATGCCAAATAAAATCCTTGAAATATTTAAAATTGAAGTCAACTGTGTTTTTTATAAATTCATTATTTCTTCAATAACCTACCAAAGATCTTAGGCAACCTTGAGAAAAGAAATGTCCAGGGAAGTGGTTATTTTCCTCCTGTTTTGTTGCTATATAGTGTATTTTATTATATGTGGTAGGGCAAAAGTCACTTTTGTTTGTGTTTTCCTTTATTCTAATTCTTTTTAATCTCCAGAGAGGCTTAGACATCTCTCAAACTTTTCATTCAGTGCATGTTTTTAATAACAATCAGAAACTGTGACCCTTATCTGCCTGCTTTTTTTTTCTTGTTTCTTTGTTTAAAAAATCTTCTTTGTTCTTCGAGTAAATTAAAACATCATCTCTTTCAAAATCTTGCCCAATCCAATAAACCTTTAGCCTACCTATTTATTACGCCCTTCTCAGTACATCTGTATCCATTAAAATTAGTTTTTACTGCATATATCAAAACAAAACAAAAGGTAATCTTGAAATATATTTCATACTCATAAAAAAACAACACTGAGAGGCAGATTTTTCCTGGACTTAATGGCTCGATGGTCGTCAAGATGACACACTCCTCCATTTTAACATTTTGAATGACAGTTTAACATGGCTCCTTTTGCTGATTTTTTATTCTGTTTTAAATATTTTAATTGAATTAAGAGGTCTTAAAGAAATGTACAAAAAAGGAAAGAAGATGTTTACTGAGAAACAACATGAGCAGAGATTATGGTCTGAGAGGAAAACTTAAAGCTTGTTTAAATAGTAAAGAGAGGACTCCAGTGCTTGTAAAGTTCCAGAAGATGGGATAAGAGATAGAGAGAGAATCAGAATAAACTAGACTAGGAAAAGAGAATGAACAGATTGCAATGCCACATAAAATGATTTGGACTGGGAATTACATAATGATCCTGTTATAATTAAATACATTTTATTAAAAATATTTTTTACCAAAAATATGATGGAAAAAGTAAAGCACTAAAAGATGTGCAGATTTACATATTAAGAATTTAGTTGTGATAAGAGGTGATAGAGGCTTACATTAGGGCAGAGGCAGTGGAATTAAATAAGCTTAAATGAGATCTTGCATTTAAAGGCTTACTGCAGAAATCATCTTGACTTCCCAACAAGCCATTAATGTTACTGCCACAGGAGAGTGTTATGCTGCTTCTTTAATGAGAAGACTACATATTTATATTTTTATTTATGAAAGGATAAGTTGTCTTTGGCTGTTTCCATTGTATTTTCAGTAGTCTTAGCATTTACTGTGAAATAAAAGTTTCAAAGCCTAAAAATGCATGAAGATATAGGCTAAACAATTATATTGATGAGCTCCAACTTGACCTCTATCAAATAAAAAACATGTAACCACATGAATCAAAAAGGTTGAACTGAAATTGAGCAAATAAAATTGTTCAAAGGCATATAAGACCTTTAGATGTAAATATTTTATTTTTTATAAGTTACTAATTTTTATACTCTTTTTGTTCATGTTCTCCTTTAAATACTTCCAAAGTTTCTGTGGGGCATAAATAAGTGTAAATAGAAAACCATATTTCATTCTCTTCTAATGTATTAAGCAAAGGAGACCCAGGCAATTCAGAAAGGTAGATAAATTTAATGAACTTAAACACTGTATAATTTGTGACTATACACATCTAAAATTATTGAAAGGGAGAGAATACAGTTATGCATCACTTACAACAGGAATACATTCTGAGAAATGCATCCTTAGGCAATGTGCAAACATGAGTGTATTCACACAATCCTAGATAGCATAGTCTACTATACAGTTATACTATAAACCTATTGCTCCTAAGCTGCAAATCTCTACAACATGTTATTGTACTGGGTACTGTAGGCAAATGTAACACAATGGTAAGTATTCATATACCTGAAGAGAAAAGGCACAGCAAAAATACGGTAAAAAAAGAAAAGATTTTTAAAAAGTGTACACCTGCATAATGCACTTACCATAAATTAAATTTGCAGGACTGAAAGTGTCTCTGGGTGAGACAATGAGCAAGTGATGAGTGAATATGAAGGTCTGTAACATTAGTGTACTCTACTGTAGACTTTATAACAACTTACACTTAGGCTTCACTAAATTTGTTAATAATATTTTCTTTCTTCAATAATATACTAAGCTAAGCTTATAGTAACATTTTACTTAATATTAACTTTTAATTTTTTAAATATGGCTCTTTTGTAATAACACTTAGGTTAAAACACGAACACATTGTTCAGCTGTACAAAAATATCTTCCTTATTTATATTCTTATCTATAAGCTGTTTTCTGTTTTTAATTGATTTTGTTCTTTTCAAACATTTTTGTTAGCACATTGACTCTCATAAACTCAGGCTTACACAGGGTCAAGACCATCAATATCACAAACTTGCATCTCTATAGCTTGTCCCACTGGTAAGTCTTCAGGGGCATTAACACCCATGGAGCTGTCATCCTCTATAATAACAATGCCTTCTCCTGGAATACCTCCTGAAGTACCTGCCTGACACTGTTTTACAGTTGACTTTTTTCATAAGTAGAAAGAGTACCATCTAAAATGATGACAAAATGTGTAGTAAATACATAAACCAGTAACATAATCTTTTGTTATTATCAACTACTGTATACTATATAATTGTACGTGCTATGCTTTTATATGACTGGCAGTGCAGTATATTTATTTACACCGGGATCACCACAAACACCTGAGGAATGCATTGCACTACCATGTTACGATGGCTATGACATTACTAGGTGATAGGGAATTTTCAGCTCCAGGACCACTGTCGTGTATGCATCCTGTTGTTGACTGAAATGTCATGTGACATGTGACTGCATATATACTATGTTACAGAATATATTTTTTCATGATTTCATAGTAATAAGCCTCACAATTTTAATTTAAAAATAGTTTCACAGCAAAGATTTTCACATACCTGTGTAAATATGGAATATTTTTACATATGTAAAGCATTACACACAGCTAAACTAGGTATGTATTAAAACTCAAACATGCTCTGAATAAATTTCTTATGCCAGTAAATATCATAATAATGAATTACCAAATCAGGTCAGCACCATTACAGTCTCAAATTTAGTGAAGACATTTATTAAATAAATATCAACATTTTGCTTGAGGTTAAACTCAAATATTCAGGTCTCACTTAATTACACTTGAAACATATATACACATGATAAATGTTTTATATATATCGTATATAAATACATATATTCATATCTATTGCGTGTATGTATACACACACCATATATATAATATATATACACACACTATATATATGTAATATATATACACACACTATATATATGTAATATATATACACACACTATATATGTATACTTTCAGACTAAAGTATATATATACACTTATATATAATTTTTAATATAAATTGAGTGAGAATAGCTAATGATGTAAGAGACCTACACTTTCCAACTATATAAAAGAAAATTAAAATTTATCTAAAATGTATTAATCAAAACCAGCAGTATAAGAAAATTATTATGATATGTTTAGGTAAACATTTAAAAAGCTGAAAATGGTAACAATAGTTTGCCTTTGTATAAGAGGAACAATAGGTAATGGTTAGGTGGGACAGGTGATTGTTATCTTTCATTGTAAGTTATTTAACACTAGTATATCTTCAACTATATACATTTGTTACTTTGATACAATTTAAATTAATGTTATGTAAGGGGTTTTATAAGAAATGTAGGTTTAAATAAGAGTTTCTTTTGATCAAATAATTTCACATATATTGAGAACTAATTAACTTAACAAACATTGAAACATTTTAGACAGTAAACAAAAATAATTGAACCTGCATAAGAATTTTGAGAAGATAATTAAACATTATATAATAATTAAACATTATATAATAAAATATTAGATAAATCAGAAAATTAGAACAGATAAGTATTAAAGAAAGAAAAGAAACAATGGAGAGAAGAGGAAGAATAAAAATTGCATTAAAATTGAGGAGAGATATAAATTGTCACTAACATGAAATAAACACAGAAATACGATATAGAAGACATGTCCTACCATTGTGAATATGACAGAAAGATATCGGGGACAAGAGTTAAATACATTGTGTAAATATAATAGGCCAGCCACGGTGGCTCACGCCTGTAATCCCAGCACTTTGGGAGGCCGCGGGGGCGGATCACGAGATCAAGAGATCTAGACCATTCTGGCTAACATGGTGAAAGCCCGTCTCTATTAAAATAAAATTAGCTGCTAAAAATGCAAAAATTAGCTGGGTGTGGTAGCGTGCGCCTGTAGTCCCAGCTACTCCGGAGGCTGACGCATAAGAATGGCTTGAACTCGGGATGGCGAGGTTGCAGCGAGCCGAGATCACGCCACTGCACTCCAGCCTGGAGACAGAGTGAGACTCCGTCTCAAAATAAAGTAAAATAAAATAAAATAAATACATTGTATAAATATAATACTTTGTCAATATCTACTCAGAACTTCATAAATAGCACATCTTGAACAATGTACAGCTTTTCACAATTTTATAACTACTAACATCTTGTAGTAAACACACAACTTACTATTTTTAAAAACCTTGATTTAACAAGAAAATGAAGTAAAAAGAAAAACATAGTAAATATGTGACTAGATTCAAAACCCCTGCAAGAAATGACTCTTTTTCTTAGAACTCTGCATCAGTTACTGAACAACCAAACTAAAATAGAAACTTCAGTCTCCTTGCAGAATGCTGACTAAATTAAAGTAGGTAGAAGTGACTGTTGTAGTTGAATTATAATCTTTTCTAAGAACAGTTATTGTGTTATTCTTTGTATTTTATTAACCTTTTTATGAGTTCTAGTGCTAAGTCAATTCTAATCTCTGCATCAACTGGAAAAGTTCCACTTTCCACTGCCAGATCAATTATAGTCACACAATCAATAGCTAGTACTTCAGTCTTTTTGATAAAAAGAACATAAAAAAGAAAAGAAAAGAAACTCTCCTAAAACACCAAGCAGAAATAATATTACTTCTGTATTCTTTTTTAAAAAGGAAATCCAGTTAAGCACATAATTATTCACATTGGATATGAACTTCCATAATAAAAATTATTTATGTGGAAATAATAATATTTTCAAAGTAATTATTAAACCTATTTTGATTGACTCCTAACAGATTATTTGACAGTTTACACTTAAGATTTCTTATATATTTATTACAAGAATCTCTTGTGCTAGTTTTATACATCAGACTGAAACAATTTACAACATCTAGATTTCACATTGAGCCTGAGACATGCTGGCTGCTCTTCTATTTCATTAATTTTCTGTCACACCAGTAATTTTCTTGTTTCAAGGTCATACCACTTTTTCTTTTCCTCTTGTTATAATATAAACTCTAGAATGAATTTCCATTATTCTCAATACTTTCAAAACTTAAGAGTTTTCATTTTTTAATTTTTTAATCCTAAATCACAGTAGCTATTATTTTTAAGTCACTAATAATGCATTTCTCTAAATATCTTTGATCTCCTAAAATATAATGACATTTGTTTACATAATTATAATTCAGAACACCCGAGGGACCAAATTTCCAGCATGTCCAATTTTTAAATTACCTTTTGTGACACTAAATACTTCTGTATTTTCCTCTTCCTATTTTTCTTGAGAATTTATTATTAAGAATTGTGTTCAGTCTCATAGTGATTTTCAATCCATCACCACTTTCCTAAGTATCTTGATTCATGGATTGTTCAGAAACTAGTGGAGTTTCTCCCTTGAACCACATTATTTTGATTAGTCTCTAAGAGCATATTTTCAGTTTTGGCATGATAAACATGGTACATGCCTGTATAAATGATTAAAAATACATCTCAACATCAGTTGTATCCCCCTTGTGTCCCATGTCAGTTAGAATGTAGTGAAAATATTTAGACAAAAGAGAACGCAGAAAATATTTCTGCAGCATTGAAGAAATTCCTAGAGGACGTTTTATACCACCACCAAATATTGTGTAGCTTCTCTGGATTGCTGAGATTTAGCAGGACACAGAATTAGTGAAATCCTATAAATTATCATGGTTTAGGTTTTCATTAGAATGCTGTAGGGAAATCTCTCATAGTTTACAGTTGTTGGTGAGATTAGAAAATGTAGCACTAAAAGTCTTCCTCTAATATTTGCTTGACACAGTTTACCTATCAGTAGGTGCATTGTAGGTGGTGAATGAGGACATGGAGCCTTGAACAGGACCTAATAGGTTTTCTTTTTGCCATTTTGCCAAAAGATATCATATAATCTTTCATTTAGTAAAAATATAAAATTCTAGTTATTTTAAGTTTATGAATAAGCTTGCACAAAATAAAAGAAATCTTCATGATAGTGTGATAAGCAGAATAATGGTCCCAAAGATGTTCGTGCCATAATCCCTAAAACCTGTAGATATAGTACTTTACACTACTTTACACAGCAAAGGGGACTTTGTAGATGTGACTAAGATTATGGAACTTGAAATGTGGACATTATGCTGGATTATCCAGGTGAGCCAAATTGATTACACAATTTCATTCACTCACTATTTCACACTCTTCTGTGTATTACATAGACCCTTCAAGGATGGGCTCACTAGGAAATGACAAGGAACAACTCTTAAATTACTTGTGAAATCATGCTGCTTCCATCCTTCGAGGCTTGTTGCTGAGTGTGCCCTAAACTCTTTATTACAGTAAGTTTCTTTCAGAAGTTCTAGTGTCATACCTTCAAGCCTGGCCTACAGCTCAGATTCCTCATCCATCTAACCTGTCTGCACACACCTTGAAAACAACTTTGGGTTGAATTAAATTAGGAATTGTTTCACCCATAAAAATCAACAATGTGGCTATTTCAAAGTCCCAAAACTGTTCTTCACAGTTAAGGATTTTTCTGAAACCTCTTTTGCCGTAAGACTGGTTTATGTTGAAAAGATAGTATCATTTCCCATCTAACTAAAACACTGTATTAAACAGTGATTATTTGTCTATGACAAAATATGCAGATTTTATATAGAAACTTGATTCTGCTCTTCTTAATTCTTTGGTGCTCTTCTCTTGTATTTATTATATTTTAGGCTTTCTATAGACAATTTGTTACCTTTCACATCTGCTTTATGTAAAAGTGAAAACATTGACAATATGTTTTTATTCTATTTTCTTGAGTTTTATTGTAATTTGAAGATGTGTCAAAGTGTCATGTACCTGAATAATATTGATCCCTCAGAATTGCTGTAGAGGTGGCAGTATCACTTTGAATACTGTCTTTGAGTAATGTTTAAACTCAATACAAGACGTTTTATTTGTTGGGGCTTTAACTGTTTACAGCACTTTGGTATACCTTATGTACTGCAATTTTTGCAAGAAGCCCTCTGAAGTAGACAGAATAGAGTAAGTGGTTTTGCACAAGTTTAGTCATATGAATGGTAGCAGTCAAAAGTAGAATCCAGAACATTTACAATATATAAAACCTTAGGGTCATTCTCTGTGTTCTTTCTGCTTACATAGAGCCCATCATCAAATCCTGTTGTTCTTAAAAAAATCTTGTAATCTATTCTTCCTTTTTGCTTATATTACCAACCCTGTATCTAACATAATTATCAACTTGTAACTAGAGTAGAATGGAGTAATAATCAGCTATTTTATCCCTTTCTGCCCTACCGTCAATTCTGTGAACTACAGCCAAATTAATCTGCCTGTGATACCATAATTATCTTATGACTTCCTTATTCATATGTTTCAAGGCTTCATTGTTGCCTAAAGGATGAATTCTGCATATCTTGACCTGTCTTCCACCTACTCAGAAGTCTTAGTAACACTAATTGTTTCATCCTGAAGGATCAGGGAGGTGTACTATAAAAGACTGCCAACCTCAGAATCAGAGAGACTTCAGTAAAATCCCCCTTCTGCCTATTCCTACTATGTGACATTGGCATGCTTCTATCCTCTGTTAACTGAACTGTAAAATGAGGACAATTGTATTTAAACCATAGTATTATTTCAATTTTGTTAATGTACAAAAATATGCTGCATATCATGAGTAAGTGGTTGTAATCATTACTTATTATCAAAGGTTATTTTCTGCTATTAATTAGCACCAAATTGTTTTTATCTTAACACAATTCAAGAATCTTATGAAAACATTTTTTCTTGCCACATATATTACCTTCATTTGCCTACTTGCGTGATGTTATGCCCAATCAAAATCTCAGAACAAGAGGAGGTAAAGAAAGGTGTAACGTTAAAAAGAGTAAGGTAAAATAGCTTTGAGAACTCAATAATTTAACAAGCTTTTTCTTAATAAATAAATAAACAAAATAATGAAACCAACAGTATATTTTTATGAATTTGAAGTTTATTAGCAACAAAAGTATGAGTAAATGAGTAGAATCTCTATGTTGATAGAGATTATTTATAATAGTGCCAACAAATATGCTCAAAGTGGATGCATAAAAGGACAGGAAGAGTAAATGAAGAGAAAGCTAGCTCTGCATGTTGTCAAATATAATGAGTTTTGGTTGTAAAATCAATCAACCAAGAAAAATTATTAATCTTTGTATAATAAATTTAAAAGTTATCAGTGAATAACAAAGACTCTCAGTATATTCAAATATTAGTTTGCTATGTAAACCTATCATTTTATTTAGTTCCTTAGAAAGGTAATGATATATTTCTTCCAGCCTCCATTAAGATCAATGATGCCAGATAATGTACATTTTCATTGGTTTACCAATTACTTATTTTTATATTCCATCAGTAAGCATACTTTTGCATTTACTAGCAATAAGTCTAAATATTTCAGTAACTCACTGTCCAGTAAATGCAATTAGTTTAAAATGTATTTTTGCTGCAGATGAGCAAATTAGAAATTAAGCTATTAGTGAATCAATCAAAGAATATTGCAAGGGTAACAGAAATGGATAATAATAATAGCACCATGATAGTGAATGAAGAAAGAGGGTTTGTTAAAGCAAGTGTCTGATGTTTTAACAACTGAAGATGGGGAACACTAGATTACAGGTCTGTTCTCTGATAATGACTCACATAGTAGATGGCATTTTACAGCAATGGGATAGCATAGCAGTACCTTCACAACAAGGAGAAAAAGGGTAGATTTTCATTATGTTAGGAAATGGTTACATGAGATAATGTGGCGAGCATGGCTCTCTTGACTCTATTAATCCCAGTGTTGAACTAAAATGTTAGTAATTTTGCCATCATACTTAACAAAGCTTAAGCACTATTAGAGAACTCCAATTTTCTTTTCTGTGAAATAGAGACAAAGATTTCACAGGGTCATGCTGAATAACATATAAAAAATACGTAAAATAATCAATTCAATGTAAAATTGCTGATTGATTGGCCCAAGACTGCTGCATTCACACCCTTCCACATCTCAGTAATGACAATGTTATCCTTTTAGTTGTTCATGCCAAAAATCTTAGACTCATCTTTGGCTCCTGTCTTTTGTTCACAAGTCTACATCCAATCTATTATGAAATCCTCATGACTTCACCTTCAAAAATATATACAGAATCTTTTTTAGGTTTTTACCACTGCCATGACCCCAGTCTTTTCATGTATCTATCGGTTGGTTCACTACAAGAACCTCCATCTATCTGAATGTGTCTACCTTTGCCCTCCCAATGACTTTCAACTCAGCATGATGTGCTAAATGATGTGCTAAAATATATCCCGTGATACCACTCTGGACAAAACCCTGCAATAGGCAGCCCTTTTAATCAGAACAAATAAAAAATTCCATACAGCGACTAGTGATCATATCTTTCATTACCCCAGCTTTGCTCACTCTTGATCCAGCCCTCCTGGTCTCCTCAGTCTCAAAGACAGGCCAACATGCTGCCAACGTAAGACTGCGATGACTTCAGTCTTTTCCCAACCTGGAACACTCTTTTCTCTAGATATCCATGTGATAAACTTCTTCACATCCTTCAATCCTTTTTTCAAATCTCGACTTTCAATCCTGTTACTCTTCCCTTGTTCCTTCACTCCTGTCTGCCTTCAGCCCCTGGACTCTCTATTCTTTAAACCTGCTATAATGTTTCTTTGATTTTCCATACTAGACATTTCACTGTCTCCTTGCTAGAGTGTGAGCTGCACGAGGGCAGGAGACTTCTTTATTTTGTCCACTGAAATACTCCAAGCCCCCGAAACACTGCCTGTAATATTATAAGTCCCCTCCATGTATTTGAGAAATATTATATGAAGAACTGTTCTGTAAACTTATTGACTATGTTAACAAAATTCGATAATGGTATTTGTGCAAGCACCTCTACATAGGTGACAATTAATACTCTCTCTTCTCTTCTCTATTTATAGCTATTGAATGTCCTATCAATTTCATAAACTATTAGTTTCATTCATTCACAGGAAATGCCCAGAGTAAAGAATTAGAGATCCTATGTCTTTTTAGAGAGGCCTAATAATTATTGTTTAGAATTCTAAATCATATTAATGAAAGAATTAAAATAAAAAGGTATACTATATTCTGTTATATTAAAGTGATTTTGAACCTTAAATTTTTTTTTATTAGTGAGTTAGTAATAGTTCACTGAGATGAAGAACTAGTGCCTTTTCCTAGTTTGAAACAGATTCAGTGAGACTTGTACTTGTACTATGAATCCAGAAGACCATACTTTGGAGTTGTTTACAGATTTCTTTCCCTAATAATATTGCTATTATTACCAGGATTTACTGCAACTGTTTTACTTTATATGCTTTTAAATTTCTGAATATATTTATTTTTGTAATAACACAGCTTAAAACATATTATACAGCTATACAAAAACATTTTACCTATATGCAAATTATATATGCTTTTATCTATTTTAAATTAATTTTTTTACCTAAAATTTTTGTGTGAAAAACTGAGAGGCAAATACACAGAAAGTTGACACAGAGTCAGGACCATCCAAATCACAGTGTTCCTTTTGTACATCTTGTCCCACTGGACGGTTTTCAGGGGCAATAACACAGATGGAGGTGTTGTCGCCTATGGTAACAGTGCCAGAAGCTCATAGTCAGTTCCAGTGGTCTTCTGGAAAGCACCCACCATTTTGTTGTAGGCAGTCAAAATCATCAGCAATTTCCTGTGATTCTTGCTTTGTGATTTCCTGCACAATGGCAGCAGATCCTCCAACTTTCATCTCATAAGCTTCCTCTATTAGGTTTTATATTATATTGTATTATATTATATTATATTATATTATATTATATTAATTATATTATTAAATTATATTATATTAATTATATTATTATATTATATTATATTGTATTAATGTTATTAGCTGTTCCAAAGGTAACAGCTAATAATTTTCTGAAAATAATTGTGACATAATTTTGTTTAGTCATTTGATTTTTATTTTCCTTACACAATGTATAAGAATAAGTGGATTTTTAAGGTAATTCAGTAAGGTTGAGTTTGTGATACTGAAAAATTAATTGTTTTACTCTCACCACTTTATGGCCTCTCATATTTCCTAAAGGTAAGTAAAAATATAAATTAGTTTTCAAAAAATAAACCTATTGATTAAAAATCTATTATTTTCTTTATTGGATTCATTATAATTATTTTTACTTACTTAAACTTTATATGTTATTTTTCAGGAAGAAAAATTAAACAAATTTAGAAATCTTGACACACACAAAACAAAAGTAATCGATCTTTCCTCTTTACTTTATCATCCTGAGAAATGGGGTGTTCATGTAAATATATTATAAAATGAGGTGAAGTTTAAATATTGGCAAAAATTATCTTGCTAGAGCTACTTATTTATAAGTGGTTTACATTTAAACCTAGTCCAAACAATTTATTCTTATATAAAAAAATCACAGCAAATAATTCCTCACTTTAGGCGGATCAGTCCACTACAATAGGTAGTCTCCACCATTATCGTCTTCTGTTTTTCATATCTAAGAAATAATGTCTTAGATTCAAAAATAATTTCAAAGTATTTCAACTATCAACTCTTTATCCCCTTATCTCCATTCTCACAAGGAGTTCTATCTGCCCCAGAAATGAAGAACATTTTTTAAGAATAAAAATATTAATCAAGATAAAATACTTCAGGGGAAGATTTTGTCTTGTCAGTGTCAAATCAACTCAACCACCATAGCGGGACCACTTGTTAGTGTTGAATTATTTTTCTTGCTATTATTAGTCACTTTGGCATTTTTTAGATGTGTTTGCATACTAACATGCTTAATTTAATTCAAATAACATCTTAGATTCCATAGCTCATCTTATTGAAAGGCTCTTTTCTCTGGTTATCAGTATTGATGATGCCATTAACTTTATAATGCAAATACATATTTCAATTTACTTGTATTATTTTCTAATTTTATATCAGAGTTAAGATTAATATTCAAGATAGAATTATGATTTACTTCCACATTTGTATCTGTCTAGTAGTTCTCCCTAAGTTATTGTTTATTTTGAAAATTACAAGTCAAAAATAACAATCAGAAAAACTAATTGCTTCTGAAGCGAACCCAAAGAGAAGTGAAGAAATTTCATCCTACATTATTAAATGTTCTGGCAGAGATTTCAAAAACATTTTTTGTTTATACAATTACAGTTTATTTTCATATTGTTGGCTCTCAGTTACTATTGTTAAATATAGGAATCTAAGATATAAATAAACCAAGAAAGTTTAATCTCTAAATGTCATTCATGTTTTACTTTGAAATCATTATGTGACATAATATGGCATACTAGCCTTCTTAATCTCATTTGTATAGACTAATAAGACCAGTTTATTTAATGCAGCCAGAATGCAGTAATCCTTCCTTACCTATTGGAGATAAATTCCAAGTTGATGCTTGAAACTTTTAGTACAGAAAGAACTATATATACTATGTTTTCTTTGTATACCTACATATTTGTGATAAAGTTTAATCTATAATTAGGCACAATAAAGATTAATGATAACTAATAATTAAGTAGACCATTTCTAAAAATATGCCAGCATCACTACTCTTACGCTTTGGGACCATTATTAAGTAAAATCAGGGTTATTTGAATATAAGCTCTACAATATCAGGTCAGTCAATCTGATAACCATGAGGGCTAGTTAGTTACTAACAGGCAAGTAGTGTATACAGCATGTGGATATGTGAAGCAAAGGCATGATTCACATCCCAGGCAGAATGGAGCAGAGTGGCACAAGATTTCATCACACTACTCAGAATGGTGCAATTTGAAACATAAAGTGTTTATTTCTGGAATTTTTTATTTAATATTTTCAGACAGCAGTGTACCTTGGGTAACTGAAATTGTGGAAAGGAATTTGAAACCACAGATAAAGGGAGATGAACTAATTTGAGTCTCTTTAATATCAACTGTTTCAAAGGTAAGAAAATACTTAATTTAGGTTGCAGTTTTATAAAATTACGTATTTCCAAATATGCCTTCCTCCCCAAAATTAAGAGTGTAATTTTGCTGCTTTCTGGGGAATACATACATATTTAGGGGACTAATACAACATCATAGGATATGGCATAAAGGTAAGGCGAACAGGGAAAAGTTTTCTCGCCTGGTATAGATTATTCAAATATTTTGTGTAATTATACATATCTGTTCTCATGTTTGAATGCAGAGACTGGGGTTGATATATGGATTAGACTACAAATAAGGGAAAATAGAAATATGTTTCATATGGTTTAATACTTAAATTTACTTCATTTCCACATCAACTCTCTTCATTACCACATCAACATGTTATCATTTTAAAAAGATTTATTGGCACTTTTTAAAAGACAGGTGACCACTTGACATAATGAAACACAAGCACTTTGTGAATTAGGGCTCTTGACAGTAACTGATTGGTATGCCCTTATCACAAGACTACACATGTGCTTTGCCTAGACATCAAAACTAATTAGAGTAGTCTATTTTCCCATGGAAACAATAGGACTTTTAGAATTACTTATTTTCTTATTTTACTTTTTTGAGGGGAGTGGGAGATTTAGGGAGGAAAATCTTACTATGCATTTGTAATACATTTTTTTCTCATTCACTCATTAAAACAGATTACTAGGGGAATATCACTTAACTCTTAGGTGGAATGTTAGATGAGACTATACCACTAGCCAATTTCTAAAAGCAAAACAAACTTTTTACTTCAGTAATAATGGTAATAATAGTTACTAGCATACCTGAATGCCTACTGGAAAGCTTATTCTACTAAGCAATTGCCTGCATTATCTCTTTGTACTGTCTCAGAAATTCTGCCAGCTAAATGCTTTAATTTCCAGTTTACAGAAAAACTAATAGATCAAAGGAGAAAAAAGTAGAGGTACTATTCGTACGATGTCCAACTTCAGAAGCTAAAACTTTGCAATAAAGTAGTTTCTTGAGAGCTTATTTATTATGACAGTGATATCTCTTTTTAAGATATGATTTTAAATATAATTATTATAATTTATAACTTTTAAAAATTATTGTTTTAATTATTGTTTTATTATTGTTTTATTATTTTTTATTTTTATTTTTTGTTATCCCTAAAAGAGTAGAAGTCAGGTACTACCAAGGGAAAAAAAAGATATATTTGATCAGTTTTAAGACCATTCTAACAAATGTATACAAAAGGAAAATTTTTAAAGGCAGGCTTTGTGAAGAAAAAGATTTCTAAATCACAAAGGTCCTACTTGACCAAGACAGTTTTAATGTTGTTCTCAGCTTGAATAAACTTTAGATAAGTTTCTTCCTGACTATAGGACCCTGATGCCTCTTTTCTTAGAGTATTTACTTTATAAAACTTACAATAGGACATTCTTTTTCTGACCTTTGAGATGTAAATCTTCTACAACACAGGAATATCTTTCTCAAAGACATGGAAGTCTCCACTTTGAAATCTAATAATCAAGAAAAAGGGATCCTCTGTTTCCCAGCCTCTGCGGAAAGTCAGGAATATAACTTTTACAAGTGACAATCAACAAACAGAGATGGCCTAGATGGCCTAATCATATTGACCAACCTCCTCATAACATGCTTCAGGAATTTTTCATTAGTTCATCCCAGCATTTAAGTTTTGTTTCAGCAAAGTTGAGTTCAATCTTTCTCCCCTATTGCAATAGTCTTGAAGAAAGTTTTCCTTGCTGTTTTTAACAAATGTCCCAGTACATTTTTTTTTCTTACATACCAGTTACATCTTTTTTTCTTACATACCAACAGTCAGGTCATGAAGGCTATAATTTAATTGTTATTTTTTCCTCCATGTAGGAAGATGCTACTTCCAAAACTAAGCTGTAGACATTTTACCTCCAGGAAGAAATAAGATATGACGGAGAAAAGTGCACTCCAGAAGGTATGCACCTGTATAGTGAGTGCTCTACTTCAGCCCTACAGAAGGTTGAGAAAGAGAAAGTGGGAGCCAGAGGGGGGGGTCCACCATGGCTTCACTCCCCCCAGGCCCAGATCTCAGTGGAGTGGTGAGAAATACTCTGGAGAAAAATCTCAGTTCTAAGAGGCTTTTGAATCGTGTATCTATCAGGGTTCTCCAGAGAAATAGAACCAATAGTTCATAAAAATACATATCTGGAGGGACAGAGAGAGATTTATTATGGGAATATACACACACACACACATATACTCATATGTATATATATATGTACATACACATATATACTCATATGTATACATATACATGTATGCATATATACATGTGTATATACGTATATACACACACACACGTGTATATATATGCACCTGTATGTGTGTATGTATATTCATCTACATGTGTGTATATATGCGTGTGTGTGTGTGTGTATATACATATATGTGTGTGTGTGTGTGTATATACATATATATATATATTCCTCTCTCTTTATCCCATGAATTGGCTCACATGATTATGGAGGCTGAGAAGTTTCACCATTTGCCTTTTGCAAGCTAAAGAACCAGGAAAGCCAGTGTTGTAAGATCGAAGTCCAAAAGCCTGAGAACAAGTGGGGCCAATGTTGTGAGTCCAGAGTCTGAAGATTCATGAACCAGGAGCTCCAGTGTTCATGGAAGCAGAAGATAAATGTCCCAGCTCAAGAAAAAAGAGAGAATTTGCCCTTCCCCTGCCTTTTTGTCCTATTCATATCCTCAGTGGATTGGATAATGTCTGCCTACATTGGTGACAGTAGAATTTATTAGTCAGTCTACTGATTCAGTGCTAATCTCTTCAAGAAACACCCTCACAGACACATGCAGAAACAAAGTTTTATCAGCAATCTATCCATCCTTAGCTCAGGTAAGGTTATATATCAAATTAGCAATCACAAACCATTTCCAGCTTCAGTCTCTGACTCACTAAGGAGCTATGTGCCACTTAAGAAGTCACATCAGGAGACTGGTGTCACGGTGTGGTCTGGCCAAAGGTGTATATCCCTTCAAGACCATCCTTGGCCCCTAAGCAGCATGAAAGGTCTGCAGAATTCAGTAAGTACTTTGAAGAGGGAGACAAAACAAAGCTAGTTAATTCCAGCTGGTGGATTTTAAATTTCACCATGGTGTGTGTAAAGGACTCAGGTGTTTCAAAATTTCAGCCAGAAAGGAATTAACACCATCATAAATCAGATGAAACTAGGCCAGTTGGAAAGCCTGCTAGATTCTGCACAAGTCTTAAGAAGGCAGAACTCAAATGCACCACCTGTAGACATCTTTAGCTGATGCTTTCAGCAAGGCGTGCTGAAACCCAAAAGACAGGCGACCTGCACAGAGGCTCAAGAAGAGACAGAGAACTTCAATCCCTGTGAGCCTGAAGACTCAAGGCCAGTGAGGGAAAGAGAAAGGCAATCTCTGAGACTTCAGTTTTACTTAAAACAATCTGTTTTAAATGGAAATGGGACTGAGATGGCATTCATAGGAAGTTAACTGTTTTGGAATATAAGTTCATGAAGATGATTATTAGATCAGTTATAAAAAATAAAATGAAGTCAAAGTTTTATTTGCATACAGTGAATATATTTGCCATCCATTCTGTATTCCTTGAACTCTGCCCCAAACTAGCTATATTAATATAGGTAATTTCCCCAAACTGTTTATGAAGCACTCAATTTTATTACAGTGATACCATTAAGCACATACAGTGCTAGTAAGCACTTATAATGTCATGATCACAAAACATGCTTGATAAAAAAA
Organism: Pongo pygmaeus; assembly: GCF_028885625.2. Taxonomy (NCBI): domain Eukaryota; kingdom Metazoa; phylum Chordata; class Mammalia; order Primates; family Hominidae; genus Pongo; species Pongo pygmaeus. The sequence goes on along the minus strand of NC_072388.2, from coordinate 38,917,987 downwards.
AATCCCCATCATTTTTTGTGCACTAGGTATGGTGCCAGAGATTCTCTGTAGAAACCACAAAATGAAAACCTTTGTTCTCATATAGTTTACAGCAGGGATGAACAAACTGAAGCCCCCAAGTCGGATGTAGTCCACCACCTATTTCATAAATGAAGTTTTATTGGAGCACAGCTGCACCCATCTGTTTACCGATTGTCTATGGCTGAAAGAACTGTGTTCATAGAGATGTTACCAGCAAAGGCAACTTGGCACAGTTGAAGAACTGAAAGATTAGCAGAGGATCAGTGCAGAGAGTCTAGACAAGGCTGGCAAGGTAAAATGAAAACCAGATTACCCAAGGCCTTATCAACTTCATGTTAAGAGTTTGAGGCTTTATTCTAAAAGCAGTAGGTACCCACCAAATGTGTATAAGTTTAGTGTGTAGGAATGAAGAAGGGAGAAGGGCTTGACTGTGACATAATATAACTTGCATGTTAAAGAAAATAAAAATGGGCCAAAGACTAACAAATACCTCGCCAAAGAAAATATACATATGGCAAATGAGCATATGAAGACACTTTACATTATATGTCATTGGGGAAATGCAAATTAAAGCAATGAGATATCACTGCTGACTTATTAGAATGGCCAGAATTCAGAACACCAAATGCTGACAAGGATATGGAGCAATAGGAATCCTCATTCATTGCTGGGGGGAAGTCAAAATGGTACATTCACTTTGCAAGACAGTTTGGCAGTCACTTACAAAACTAAACATATTCTTATCATATGATCCAGCAATCATGCTCAATATTTATCCAAAGGAGCTGAAAATTTATGTCCACACACAAATCTGCACACAGATATTTATAGCACCTTTATTCATAATTAGAAAAACTCAAAAGCAACCAAGATATCCTTCAGTGGGTGAATGGGTAAATAAACTTGGTACATCCAGAGAATGGAATATTAGTCAGTGTTAAAAATAAATGAGTTCTACCAAGCCATAAAGTGACATGGAGGAAATGTAAATGAATCTTACTAAGTAAAATAAGGGAATATTAAGGCTACATAGTGTAAGATAACAACTATATGAAATTCCTAAAAAGGCAAAGCTATGAAGACAGTAAAAAGATCAGTGGTTGCCAGGTACTAGGAGGCAGGAACAGAAGGATGAATAGTCACAGCAGAGAAGAATATTAGAGCAATGAAATTACTCTGTATGATACTACAATGTTGAATGTGGGTCTTTATAAATTTGTCCAAATTGTAGAATGTACGACACTAATATTAACCCACATGTAAACTATGGACTTTGGGTGAGAATGTGTATCAAGATAGTTTCATCAGTTGTAGCTAATGTACCATTCTGATGGAGGGTGTTAATAATGGGGGAGATTATAAATATATAGGGGCAGAAGTGTATGAGAAATCTCTGTACCTTCTCAATTTTGCTGTGAACCTAAAATTGCCCTAAGAATAGAAAGCCTTTAAAAATTTAATTTGAAAATAAAATTATAATCCGTTTTTTGAAAAATAAAAATTGAATTAAAATAACAGATGGTAAAAGGAAATGGGGCCCAGAGTGGTTAAATCAATTAGTAGACTGTTAGATTAACCAGATGAGAGAAGACAGTACATTGAAATACAAAAGAATTACAAATATATAGTAGGTATTTAGGAGTTAGCATTGTCAGAAATGGATGATAGGATTGGAAAAGAGATTACAAAAAACAAGGTAAAAAGTTATTTCCAACAGGGTTGTTTTTTTTTTGAGATGGAGTCTCACTCTGTCACCCAGGCTGGAGTGCAGTGGTGCGATCTGGGCTCACTGCAACCTCCACCTCTCAGGTTCAAGACTATATAGCAAAGGTTTATTTAAGAGCACTTCCCCTTTACTTCTTAAACACCTGAAGTTAAGCCTCTCTTTTTGCTTAGGTAGTTAACATCATGAGCATTCATTTTAATTAATGAGAGTAAGAATCTTCAGTTGAATTTTCTGCCTAATTTTCTTTGAATCTCAATTGTAATTTGAGTGAGCTCGTGGTCACAAATCAAGTTCAGTGGCTTTAGTGTTCAACCCAGATAACTTACCAACAAGTCATTTTCCCACTGAAACTGTCACTGGCATTTTCTTCCCATTATTTATCACATCGTGGCATCCAGTCAAAAAAATAAGTAAAAATTCATAAGCTTTGCTCTTCTCTTATTTTAAGTCAACTTCAGTAACATAGGAAGTGAACTTAATAAATGCAACTCTTCTCTGTCAAGAACACACACCTAGATACATCCATGGCTGTTGGAAATCTGCTCATCGAGGCTTTACCAAACCACACTGTTAAAAACTGCACCCAGGAGAAGGACATGTCTTCTCCTGTTCCCATCTATATTTGTCTACATCGCACTCACTGATATCTACCATGCTATTTATATACTGATAATATATAAATGTAACATATACACAGTTAAATATCATGCATATATAAATAAAATATATAGATGTACAATTTGTTTATCCATATATCCATATACAGATATATATATTGTCTGCCATCTTCCATTATAAGTTCCATATTAAAGGAGATCCTTTATTTTTCTATTGTATTTTCAGCTCCTAGAGTAGTAACTAGCAAAATGTGGGCACTTAATACATATTTCATATGTTCTCATCCACAAGATCTGCCTACAATACAAAAACTAGAATGGAAGAACTCTTATCACTTCTCTAAATTTAGAGCAGAACACTTCTCAGAGGGCCAGTATAATTATCAATCATGTTTAAAACCTAAACTCTTAAGAATGGCCTTAAGACCGTTTTCCCTTACCCTTAAATATACTATGCAGACTATTTTAAACCCCTAAAAGTAAGGACATATTAATATATCTAATATTATTAAGAGTACATTGGCATCAATGCCAAGTCATTCATCTATTCAGCTATATATGAAATAGCTCAGGCTAAGGGTGTGTAACTTTCCTCACCTAACTCTAAGCCAAGCTATTACGCACGCCTTTGCAGACTTTTAAGGGGAACCACGGGTCCCATTAACCATCATCAGGATAGCTCAGGAAGTAGAGACAGGTATTTTAATGAGCTCCTTTATCTTACTTTTATCTTAGCAGGTAAAAAAAGATAAGCATTAGCTATTGAGTCCCACTGTTCTTTAATGATAACATTGGTTGAGTGTGAAGCCACATTTTAAAAGGGCTGACACACCTAATAATATGTAGGTGCTATATAAGAGCCTTATGTGGTTACCTGCTTTTCTTTCAGGCAGTTCACCCACCAAAGAGTCAATCTTTTAACTTTTCTTCTCTTCTAGACACATTGTATAAGCAGCTGTACAATTAAGATTTGAAATTTAAATCCAGCTTTTCAAAATATAGTCAATAATATTTCACAATTGAGCTCTTTTAGCAGTTTGTTGCATAATCAGCATGAAACCTAACAAAATTGCACACCAAAGAAAGTCAAAGACATCGCCTAACTGCTTTATTGAGTGCTTGAGCAATTCCATGGAAGCTTTTCCTGTATCACCTGTGGTGGAACAGATGTGGCTGCTGTGTGAAGCATATATTAGGGTTGTAGAATAACTGCTAGAAAGAAACTCAAATGCAGAAATATATATTTTAGTTCATGAAAAGAGCCTCAAGGAATCCAAATCACTTTCTCCTATTACATAGTTATAGGCTGAAAAGAACATACCATGCAAGACAGATCTAGCTGAATAAGGATTTTATGTTGAAGAACTTGAATAAATTATAGTTTAATTTTTTTATTTTTAATAATATTAAAATGCTTCATTTAACGTATAAAATGGAAAGTCACAGTGACAGAATATTTTGTGTTGAGGGGATATTTAATTTTTGTTTTAGTTTTGATTTAAATGAATCCTTGCCAAAAGGAATTTTGAGGGAATTCTGCAAAGTGCAATTTGTAATATATTAAGTCATTAGAGTTCACATTAATCTTTAGTGCCTCTTCCGTAAAAGGATGAGATAAAGGGAAAAGTAAAAGTTATTTTAAAAAGTCTAAAATAATAGGCCGGACGCGGTGGCTCATGCCTGTAATCCTAGCACTTTGGGAGGCCAAGGTGGGTGGATCACCTGAAGTCAGGAGCTCGACACCAGCCTGGCCAAAATGGCGAAACCCCGTCTCGACTAAAAGTACAAAAATTACCCGGGTGTTGTGGTGCATGCCTGTAATCCCAGCTACTTGGGAGGCTGAGGCAGGAGAATGGCTGGAACCTGGGAGGCAGAGGTTGCAGTGAGTCCAGATCGGGCCACTGCACTCCAGCCTGGGCAACAGAGAGAGACTTCGTCTCAAAAAAAAAAAAATATATATATATATATATATATATATATATAAAATAAAATAATAGGGCAGGAGAACTCTCTCATTGGGACCCTTGTATTTGCCCTTGACATATCCATGGGAAGGGGCTTTAGACCACTCCCTACCTCTGCTTTCACTGCGCACTTAATGCACTGTGTTCTCAAGGTCAGGGATAAAAAATTATCACTGATAGGTTTGGGAGGACGTACTGAGCCTACTGTCTCTTCTCTCCAATCTACATCTCAGAGAAAGTGACTTCTGTGCTATTCTCTCCTTGCATGCTGAGCACTACAGAAACCTGAAGTTGCTCAGTGCTGACTGAGACTGGGTGGGTAAGTTTGTTTGATTCAGTGGAGTCTTAGCCAGCCCAGTTACTTCATATTTAACTTATGTCGTCAAAATAGGCTTATGCATCAAAACAAAACAAAATAGATAAAACAGGTAAAAAAAAAAAAAAAAGAATAACTCACATTTTTATCTTTCAATTCCAAACTTCATAACAAAAAGTAATTTTATTTTAGAGTCAAGCACCATAGTCAAACACCTACAGAAAAGGTGTTTGAATTTTGAAAAAAAGAACAATGTCTCTAATTACTTTTGTTGCTCTATGTTTATATTTATACTTACTTAGAAATTTAATTCTTCCATACCTTTCTCAGCACGAATATGTCAAAAATATTGCTCTTTTATTTCTAGGGGAAAATGTTTAAAATACACTGCTTTAACAGAAGATCAAAGTACAGATAAGAGGGGTGAGGGCAGAATTTGCCTTCTAAGCACTTTGGAAATTTGGGAGGCAGAGTTAGGAGAAGAAATACATGAGGCTGACAGGTAGGTAATTAAATTTAGGTCATCATAAAGTGAACTCAGAGTCTCTGAACCAGATGAAATTGGATTCAACATGAAAACCAAGGAAGAATCAAGCAAGTTTATGGGAGCAGGTTTGGCCTACAGACAAGCACAGGGGAGGCAGATGGCACAGGCAGCAGAGTCTGACCTGGAAAACTCTATAAAGAGTGGGGACGTCTTTTATGGTCCATCCTCTGCGAAATCATTTGGGCTGCTGGCCAAGAAGGGAAAACACTGGAAAGCACATGAAAGCCTCAGGTTTATAAGGAATTCTAATAAATGAAGAGGATCTAATGGATTCCGAAGTCGTGCCCCAGTGTCACCTAGGAACTGAGGAAAGTACAAGAAATATGCATTTATTGAAATACCACCCTGGTCCAATCTGAACAGTTGCCCTTCCATTTTTTTTTCTTTTTTGCTAATTTTACGTTATATTCTTTTAAACAGAATTTGTTTACATTGCAAAATTATATGTTTGAAATAAATATAAAAGAATTCAAAAGAATTTGTAATCAGTCAAGTGGAATTTTTAGACACCCAGTTACAGTAGTATATATCAGCATGACTATAGAAATAGATTTTCTAAATAGTCGTATGATAAAAAATTAGATCTCAGTCTTACCTTTCATCTAGTGATAGGTTAAATTCTAAAATACATCTATAAGAAATGACCTAAAATTATTTTTATAATAAAATAGACATCAATTTAATGAATAGTTTTACTTCACAGAGCAAACAAAATTTTACTGTTCACAAGTATAATGCTTGAAGTGTTATTCAAGTTGAGTCTAAGGCATTAAACCCCCAAATCAGAAAATTTTATATAATTTGGCATACAATCTTTTTAAGTGAAAAAACAGATTTCAAAGAGTAATGTGCACACTAAAAGGAGCTAGAAGTTTACACATGAATGTATTAATGATTACTTCCATTGTTGAATATAAATATAGATATTTCAATGCGATACTTTTATTCTTTTTTGGTAACAAATTTTTTTTAAAAAAAGAATCTAAATTATGGAGGTGGATGTGAGAAATCTTTTCTATAACAAAGGTGAAACCATTTCTAAATTACTGAGACATACTTGCCTGTTTCTTTGTTAAATGGCCTGTATAACACAGTGGATGCATTGTCCTAACAGTTTCTTTCTGTCCTGAGAAAACTTATTACAGAATCTAAAAATTTCATTTACTTTGCCACACCTACTAATTTTCCTTTATCTCACTATGAATCATGTTAATTTCTTCTCAAAAGTCTAACCAGAATTTGTACCTCCATGTCATTAATAGTTGTAAGAATCCCATAACCAACCACCTGTAAAATTCATAGAATATTTAAATATTCCCAGCTGTAAAAAACAGCAACCCCATAAAATGTTACTAGATAATAGCATCAAAATAGCTGATTTTATTCCTGACACGCCACTTTATTTCTGAACCTTTTGCCACACCAGGGTAGAAATATAATTTAACTAAACAACTTCTAATTTGAGCTTTCCTTTTCAAATACTTATATATTCTTCCTTTAAAGAGTACATGATAGGGTATTGTTAGGGCTATATTTTGAGTTATTTTTAATAGAGTATTGGTGAAATTTAATTTACTAAAAACTCAACTTTTGCAACAATAGAATCCTAATAATGTATGTTTCAATAATTTAGAAGTAACTCAAATAAACTTCAAACTTGCTATGATTTCATCTCCAAAGACTAGTGACCTTAACATTAATAAACAATATGAATCCTTTCAATGTTCAGTAAACCGACTTTTCAGAAAAACATTAACAAAACAAAATTCAGGTGATAAAGAAAATAGTTTTTCACTATCTAAATGGCTCAGAATACAAATCCTCATTAGTAAACTAAAGAGAGGGAATCCCAGATGGGATAAAACTTCTAATTTGTATCAGAGACACAATTTATCACAACAGAAGATAGGTTTCCAAGAGCACTTCAGAATGAATGACGGTTTTATATAGTTGCATTTTTTAAAAAATAAAATACTTTCAAATAACTGTTGTGTAAACAAGGTATATTCACACACTGAAGATGTTTTATCACTTTTGTGTACAAAGCAGAACTGAAGCAGGCAGCATGAAATTAAGGTCAGAGTTAGATCTGAAACCAACACATGGTAATAACTGAATAGCATATATAGGATTTTTTTCTGCCTTTCAGGACACAAAATCTCATTCGCCTAAGCCTCGCTTTTCATTATTTTGAATGGTTTCAAGCTTTCATAGCATACAAAAATGATATAAGATGTAAATTAATTTTAGTGTAGCATTATTTCAAGTAAGCACCCATTTAAACTTAAAATAGATATAGGAAATCTGTTGCTACTGCACAGTATTATTTACTCAATTAGATGGTAAAATATGATTTATATATTCTCAATTAGGTAAGCGAAATTTGCAGAAGTCTTGCATGGAAAATATTTTCACAAATCAGTTTTATTTCGATGAATCTAATTAGAAAAAATTTTAAAGTTCAAAATATTATTCAAAATATACAATGTTTCACAATATTCTATCTTTCCATATAATTATTTTATACATTTTTAAAATTGGCATGTTACATCACCATTCATTGTATATGACAACAGGATTTGTTAACAATACTTAAAAATAATATTTACATAAAAATAATTAGATTGGTAATATGGTTTGGATCTGTGTTCCCACCGAATCTCATGCTGAAATGTAATCCTCAATGTTGGAGATGGGGCCTAGTAGGAGATGTTTGGGAAATCGGGGCAGATCCCTCATGGCTTGGTGCTGTCCTTGTAGTAGTAAGTTCTGGTGAGATCTAGTTGTTTAAAAGGATGTGACTCCTCCCCTCGCTGCTTGCTGTCTTGCCATGTGAAGTGCCTGCTCCTGCTTTGCCTTCCACCATGAGTAAAAGCTCCCTGAGTTCTCCCCAGAAGACAAGCAGATGTCAGCACCAAATGTAATGGTCTCCATCTGAGAGACTTTGTCTCCTCTGACTCACTTCATCTGAAATGAGATCTACAACAAGACTTCCCACCCTCAGTGGCTCTGGTCACAATCTTTGCTATATAGGTAAATGTCTATGTGATACAATAAATAAATTTAATGCTCATAACTGCCTTGCCCCTCTGATCACAGACTTCAGGCAAAAATTGGCCTTTGAATTTTTCATTGTGTTTTATCTCATGGTAAGGTCTTTAATAATACAAAGAATATATTTTAAATTTTATTTTGTAAAGCCTTTTTTATTATTATCAATGAGTGGAAAAAATCCTGAATACCAAAGGAGATCTCCTTAGGTATAGATATGTGAGAAGATAATTTTAAGCAGAGAATAAAAGAAGAGGAAAAAAAATACGTTTTGAGAAAAATCCTTTTGTTTTCTGAATGTGGATCCACAAAGAGGTGAAAAAGCCTTTAGTGCAGCGAGAAATGACAGTGGTCGCAGAAAACGTGATGAGAGAGAGGAAAGGGCAAGCTCAGTGAGAGCCTTAGAGACTGTGATAACCACATATGCTCCTATTTCCTCCATCAGTAAAACCATCACCAGAATCCACACTACAATTTGCAAATGACTACAGAACATAAAGACATCAAAAAATAAACAACTGATTTTATATTAATATATGATCCTCAAAATAATTAATGATTATCTAAATCAACATTTTCAAAGGTTGTTGTGCAATGCCCTAGAGCCATCAGCCAATGGGAAAAGGAGTTCATTATAGTAAAAATACTTAGGAAACTCTATTTTATTTCTATAACATTTCAATGACAGAAGCTTTAAGTTTCCACAATTTATTTAGCTAATTCAATATTTATTTTAGGAAAATCTGGTTTGGTTATTAAATATCAGATTATTCTTTTGCTTCTCTAGGATTAAAGTTATTTACAGTTGATATTTGATTAATTTGCACATTAAAAACACTAAGCATTTTTATCTTTCTTTAGATTTTTTGTATGTGTTTATGAGTTGAAATTTTATTGAAGACAATATGTGGGAAACTGTGTCATCTGAACTGAGGCCATTGAAATCTTGTGAACAGATGTTATTTGCAATAATACTCATCCTGAAAAGGTATTACCAGAGTGAGAGTTCTATAGAAAGTGTACAAAGTCAAGTTCATACAAAGTTTAATGCTTATAACAGACCCACTGCAGAGACTATTATCCTTACTGTGTGTTTATCTGAGTCAGTAACGTTCTATGACCTTGTGTTTTTGTAAAATGAATAAAATACATCAATGTACATTATAATTGTCCTTCTCTGGTGTTTGAAGGTATAGAGAACAATTGAACTATGAGAGTTGGCACTTTTTTTATTTTCTTGCAACTAATATTTTAAAAATTATGTGTAGCAAGCTTGGCTACTCAATTCCCCACCACTGATTATTTATTATTAAAACACTTTCATTTTTGTCTTCTCTTTGAGAAATGCTAAACTGGTATGACCAAACCAACATGAATTTGAAAGTTTTGACTATTAAATTCTATGCTTTTAAAATATTTGAAATTATTTCAGAAAAAAATTATATTTTCTGATAATTTTAGCTTTTCTTGATTTGCTAATAAATAATACCATTTTGTTATGTAAAAGCAATGCAAGAAAATGAACTTGTCAAGTATTAGTTTGAAAATAAAATAAGGAATTGGTCTTTGGAGGGTTTTTTCTTTCTCCTGTATAGTTAAGTCACTGAAACCAAATGATTTTATATTTTTGCATTACATTCTACCACACTTAACTTTTACTACGAGCAATACAATTAAAAAGTCAATATTTTAAAACATGATCCCTGTAAGATATTTTGCCTGAAAATTTACCTCCATTAGAAAAGCAAGCTTTCTCTTTATATTCTTAGAAAAGATGCTTCACATTAGAAAAGATCTAAAGAAATAAATGCCAAGTGTTTCTCATTCACTTTCAAAACTTCAATGGGGAAATAAATGATTTATTTAAATTTGTCTTTGTAAAAAGGCTTTATGGAGCATATATTCATCTCAGAGCTAGGACTTGTTACTTCAGACTATATAGATTGTCAATAGCACTTGACACCAGATTTCACCCACCTTTCAGGAAAAAGATTTTATACATTTTGGGGATGGTAAAGGCCATTACTGTAAGTACAATTTCTCTATCACTAAAGTTAGTTACCCCAAAAGCATCAAAGTAAGTAAATTTTATTATATTAAAAATAATTATTGAATAAGCTTATATTAAAATACCACTAAGTCTACTCTTTATGTTCTCCTCTGCACAGAGGCAACTTTTTTATTTCAATCTTTATGACTGTTTATATGGCTATGATTTGAATGACTGTTCTTCTTCAACAAATTTTAAATTGTTCTCACATCTCCCTTCTCATGTTATTGTTATTTTTCTCTAAATAAAAATGTATGCAAAAATTATATTGTACTGAACTATTTTAAACTAACCTTTGGCCATTCTTAAATTCAGAATGAAAAATGACTGAAATAGATGTGTAATATTTTACAATAGTATATTTTTGATAAAGTATAGAAATATTTTGGACATACTATTTTTAAGGTACAATCCTATTAATAAATGGCTTCAAATAAAGCTCTTCAAAAACATTTTTGTACAATTTTTATTGTAAAAAGAAAGAAGAATTATGTTTTGTGTGAAACTTGTCTACATTGTTATAAAAGCTCTTGGCTATTTCTGAGAGAATCAACACTGAGAAGCCATTGAAAAACAACTTGTTTCGTAGGGATACTATTTTTATCCCTAAGATCCCATCATTGGCCTTCTGCTATTGTTTAAATCACTTCACTGTGAATTTCTCCTTTTCCTGTTATGAATATATGTTGTAATTCAGGGCAATCTAATCATGTCTTATGGTATAAATCGCCATGTGTACATCAATGTAATAAATCATATTTCTATCTCTTCCTCCACTGTGCCTCTTACTGACTTCAAAATTCAACAATTATACCTCAAATATGTCATGTTTAATGACTCATTTAAGAGTAACATAATGCTAGAAATCTGAGAATCATTATAAGCAATTCTCATTTCTTAATCACTCAAATGTTACAGCTTATGTCTTACTGTTTGTCATTCTGAGAGCTTCTCCATTTTATGCCGTCTTTTTTGTACCCACTTCTGTAATGCACAGCAGGCCTTCCTTATGCTTGCTTTAAGTGTCTAGAAGCCACCAAATAATTCACTCTACTTTCAGTTCCTTCCACTCTACAATTAATCTATTAAAGACTCCTAATGTTCTGTTTTAAAGTTATATATCTGGTTATGTTTTTCTCATAATAATAAAAAATAAAATAAAAGGTTAATGGGTCTCCAATATCCAGAGTACATATTTCAAGATCTTTAGTATAGCATACATTGTCTTTCATATTCATACCCAAAGTTAACTCTCCAACCGATATTGCTCAATCAGCCCTTTTCAATTTAACCTTCAGAAAGTTCAGAATACTTTATATCTCTTGCTCTTATATCTCCATATAGTTGATTATATTTTACTTCTATTCTATGAATATTTTATCTCAAAATATATTTATCTCTAAAAAGATAACTTCACACTTCTCAGGTCACGTATTATCTTTGCAAAGCCTTCCTCTTTTTTCAATACACAGAATTAATTACCTTCACTGTACTTGCATAGCATTTTGTACATAGCCCAGCTAAAATACTTATTACATTATACAGAGTGAGTCAATTATGTTTTTTATTTGTGGTACCAGAATTTATGTTATTCATATCCATAGTTCATCACCTAGCATACTGCTTAACAAAAATACACATTTATTAAATTAAAATGTTTAAATATTTTTTAAAGCTCATGAGGGGTATTTTGACATCTAAGTATAGTTATTGTTTATATTATCATTTAAATGCATTCTACATCACAAAGGAGGCAAATGTTTTTATTAAAGATGTTTATTGTACATTTAGTTAATAAAATTACAGCTACTACCTGAATTATTTAATCCAGTCCCCAAAATTTATAGGTACGTTTGAAAAAATATTTACTGAGTGATTTATTAAGCATTATAGTATTTTCCTCTATGCTAACAACATCATTGTTGAGTGGGAAAAAATTGCCAAAGAGTAAGAGAAGGCAGGCAAGAGTCTCAGACAGAAATGATAGATATAGGCCGAACATGCCTCTAGTTAGCATTCTATACACAGGGAATATCTTAGTGGGCTGCCTTTTATCTGAGGTCACTTGTTCTTCATTCAGTTTAGGACTTCCGGCCTTAGCCTCTCTGGTTAATGCAGCTTAACTAAGTTGAAAGGAAGTGCTATCATTTTTATCAGCAAAGCTATCTCCTTCCTTTCTCCTCATAACAAACTTATGAGGACAAACCAATTTAAAGCGTCAAGAACATGAATTATTAAGGCATGAAGCAGAGAAGAAAAGGAAGTAGCACACCAGTCCCTTGTTTCTAATTTTTAAATATTTACAAAATGTCTTCTCAAGCTTGGATAATACTAAATATATAGCAAAGTGATCTGCCATTTAATATGCTAAGTAGCAGTTGAATGTATTCCATTATAACTAAAAAATGCAACAGGCTTGAAGCAGTCCTGTCGTTACAAAACTTAAGTTTAGATTTTTATTAAATACTTTAAATTTACAAGAGAGATTTCAAATAAATAGTGTATTTTTACTAATTATCTGAAAATGTGAAGTTTATAATTACTGAAAATGTTCTAGCTCTTTTTTTCTTATAGTGTGATATGCATTTTAAATTATTTTGCATTAACCTTTAAGTATACCATTTTGAAAATATTTCAATTTCAAATTTATGTTAATGCAAGCCTAATATTTAAGGAGTTCTTCCTCTATTTCATATTGTATCATTACAATTTTCTTCCTCTATAGCAACAGAATGCATGCATCTTTAATAAAATATTGATCAGTTCCACACATATGGAACAAATGGCTGATTGAATGGAGGTAGATTCGCAAAGATTTCCTCTCTTCTAAGTGTGACCTTTAAAAGCAATTTACCTCTTTCAGTTTAGTCTTAATGCACTAATTATCATATTACTTTCACTTTATAACATTTTCCTTTTTTATGCTTAACAGTAATTATATTTTCTATAGCAAGTTGAATGGCAGAGAGGAATAAAAGAAGAAAAACTTAACTTTACCACACTTCTCTAAGTCTGCTTTATTAACGTAATGAATATCAGTTCCATGTGCATATATCTATACCTATACTCATAAAATATATATATAGAAATATATTGTCTAAGGAGTTCTTATTTAATGTATGATGAAAATACGGATATAGAAAGGTGTAACAAATAAATGTACAACTCATGAATCATGATAAGCGAATACCCATATACCATTGCCTAATCAAGAAATAGAACACTCTCTCCCTCCATTTGTTCAAAATTTTTTATAAAGAGAATAAATAAAGTGTTCAAACATACAGTAAGAAGAAAGGAGTAAATGCAATGCTTGATAGCAGAATAGGATGACTGTGCTTAACATGAATATATTGTACTTGGGTGATAGACACCTTAAGTACACTGATTTTATAACTGTGCATTATATACATGTAACAAATTTTCCCATAAATTTGCATGAATAAAAGGACAAAAAAAAACAGAACATTGATTGCCCCAGAAGCTGCCTCCTGCTCTAATCAATCACCTTGTCCAGCCACATTCTAATTCATCACTATGCTGATTTCCAAGACTATTATTTTTGCTTTCTATAATGGTATAGGAGTTAAGAAGAAATCACTTAGGCAGATAGTAAGGGTATGGGAGTCCTTGGTAAGGCTTTTCTTTTTAATGAAAAGCAGCCCCAAAACATTTTGTAACAATGAGAAGCCTGTAAAGTTGAGCTGCAGACATAGACAAGCAAGCTGGAAGCTTGCACGGGTGAATGCTGGCAGAAACTAGGGACTAGACATGTTCAAGAAGGCGGTTCCATCTTTTCTTCTCTTTGTCAACCACGTGTACTGTTAGGAGCAGACAAGATGGTGCTGATCGACTAGAAAGCCCATTTGTGTAATAAGATTAGGGTGGGGCAACCAGGCTTCCCCATACACTATGTAAGTATCATACCTGATTGAACCAATCTGTGAGCCCTATGTAAATCAGACATCACCTCCTCAATCTGGACTATAAAATACAGCATATTTGCCACCAGCCAGTCTTTTCTGCTTGGAGGCCCCTTTTTCTATAGAGAAAGCTGTTTCTCTTTCTCTTCTCTGTTGCCTGTTAAACCTCTGCTCCTAAACTACTTGTGTGTGTCTGTGTCTTAAATTTCCCTGGCATGTGACAACAAACCCCAGGGTATATACCCCAGACAACATGGCCGCTTCATATTAGGGATATCATCCAGGATACCAAGGTACAACATTTATCAAAATGATGAGTAGAGGAGCAGACTTCAACTCTGTCCCTTCATTCTGAGGCTCTTGGCCTCCATTTTAGAACCAAATCAAACCAAATACTGGGCCCACTTTGGACATTTAAAAACTATTCACGTGGTTGCCAGCCTTACAAGACTTGGGAGATGGGCTTGCTGGGGAGAACATGGAGAATCCCCCAAT